>NC_054055.1:113403680-114640180 GCF_017639655.2 Falco naumanni
ACTTTGGATAGTTGACCAATTTTTAAATTATTGTAATTTTGAAGGAGTTCATACTAATGATATCTCCTGCCTTGATTTAATAGGCATCTGTTATATTCTGTGTTGAATGCGTGCTCATTTGCAGTAAAATGTTCTAAAATCTTGCAAAGAATATCATATGAATTGTAGAAAAAATCTGCCTAGTGAAACTTTCCAGATAGGTAGTTTGTCTTTCCAAACCCCCAATTATTTTAAAGGATTAAGTAAATATTCAGCTTGTAACTTTCTACACCAGTATCTCATTGACATTACACCTCCACAGTAGAGTCATGGTGTGATGTAGTAGATAACATAAGAAGGAGGTAAAATTTTTGCTGAGATACAGCATGTATATTCAATAGATGAAATTTCAGTTTGTGTTAAACAGCCTAGCTGTCTGGGAGGGTTGTATCTTCTTTTTGCAGCTGGGACCTTCTGTGCTCCCCCCTCTCCGCCTCTCTTCAGTATTTTGCAGAGAGTAAGGAAATTGGTGTTATAAAAAGTGTGACACAAAAAGAAACAGATGGGAGCATTAATGCCTGTCTGAAAATTACACTTTACAATAAAGCCTCCCACGGTGCTTAAGAACTTCCCCTTTAGTGTTCTGTAAAATGATCACATTGCCTAATAGGCTCAATTCAATAATTGCTTTTCCTCTTCTTTAAGTGTCCCTTTTCTGCAGTGTTTACACATAAAATGGTGCAGAAAGTACAGTGTGAAAAACAACTAAATGCAGCATTTTTAGTGCTCATTAAATCCATTTTGCATGTGTTTGCCTTTCAAAAGAATTCTTTTCCTTGCTTTTAGGTGGGAACACATTCTAAAATGAAAAAAGGCCCATGGAATAGAGTAATAGATAAACTGAGATACAGCATGGGTAATTCTAATTGAGTACTTAACTGGAAGTTAAAACATAAGAAGAAAAAAATAATTGGGAAAGGATATGATGCCTAGTCTCTTAGATACTTGTTTCTATACGTAAGAGATTAGCTGCACTTGCAGGTAAAATTACAGCAGTCTTGAATCAACCATTTGCAGTAGAACACAAGAAGACATGTTAGTGTAACTCCTTCAGTGCAAATCATCCTTATGGTATCTGCTCTGTTACACAATTACAGAAACAACATTTATTCCCTGTATAGCAGATGTGATCTGGAACATGCAGTGCCATGGAGAACACCAGCTCATTGCATATCCACATTTTTATCCCACATTTATAGGAACATAATACCCTGACAACATGTACATGCTGTAACCTAGCAGGGTAAAACACCATCCTTCTAAAGGAAAAGAAGTGTGCATTTAAAAAACAACATAAGGAAGGCACTTTAAAGCCAAATTAGGACTTTGTAATTATTTCTTTTTTATTTATTTTCTTCTTTGTATTTGGTGTCCTTTCATTCAAAAAACATCTCCTTTTCTGAGGACATAACCTCTCTTTATGAAGTTGGACACTGATTTTGGAATTGCTAGTTTTTTCCCTATTGAGAATAGTTTGCTTGGTTCCTTTCACCAGTTATTTTAACTTTTTCAGTTCATTATTTTCAATTAAAAAATGCCTTTTCACACTTCCCTAGATTACTGGGACTATTAGATATTATTTTTCTTAAAATACAATTACCTATTTTTTTCCCATTTTTAAGGCGCTCAAAACAGGTTTCTGTGACTTGATTTATTATACATAATTCTGTACGTTTACTGTGATCTCAGGCTCTTGGTGTGCAGATCTGAGCTCAGAGCGTAACCTTTTTTTGAAATCACAGAATCACTATGGAGGTGTAGGTATTGGCCTGTTCACCAGTCATTGCAAAGCTGAGGCTCATATACGATTAACGTGCAAATGAAGTGCAGAAAATGAACATGAGAAGAAAGGGTTTAATCTACAGACTCAAATGTAACCTGCTTGATCATCCTTCCAAAATTAAAAATTCTCAGACTGTGTGCAAATTTTAAAAGGGGCTATAAATGGGGTGAGTATGGGAGGATAACAATACAGCGAGGTCTGTTGGCATACTTTTGGAATGGCTGTCATATGTGAAAGGCAAAGCCACAAGTGAGTTGCAAGGGGTTTTTTTAGCTGAGCATTGAAGCCTGTCCCTGCCACGTTCCTACCTAATACTGCACTAGTACTCATGCTGCATTTGCAGTATATACCTATTCAGTAAATCCGGTGCTCGCTTACAAATTTTCTGTAAAATGTGTTGGCAATTTTCCTTTCCTCACAAAACTAAGACTCATAGTCCCTATTGGCAGGAGTTCTCTTTGCTACAGGACAACGCAGGAGAAGTATTTTGAAAGGTGATGGAAGTTTTCCACTGCAATGGGAGACACTGAATTTCCCAGTGTTGCATGCATATTGGTCTTTTTTTCATTGTTTTCTGGAAGAAGGTCTTTACTCTACTTTCCCTAGAGTTATTGCTGGGAGAAATCACTTGATACAGTTTTTCTTGGTTGCTCTGAGAGAGTACTATTCTGACATATATTTTGACAAATATGCCAAGCGGGTGGCATATTTACAAAACATATGATATTCGTATGGATGGAAGGAAGTGCATATCTCTCCACACAAAGAATTTTGTGGCACTAACCCGGCCAATTATGCCACCTGCTAAGGGCTGGAAAACAAAGGCAGGAAAAATATCCAACCAACCTTTTTAGGTGTGAAAATGTAAACTTAACACTACTCTTTGGTGTGTGGGCATAGCCCTGGAGCAAATGAAGATGACAAGGTAAGTGGGATTGTGGTTCGGACAGGCATGGCAGGAAACAGGTAAGGGAATAAAAAAATCAACACCATGTATTATTAGTGTAAATTACAATTTAGATGTTCATTTTAGATAGTCTTTGTCTTTCTATTGCAAGGAAAATCTCAGAGATTTCTCAGACTAAAGTTTGTCTAGTTGAAATGAAATTTCCACATTCAAGGCTTAGTATTTAAGCAAAATAAAAAACCACTGCAAACTGTTTCCCAAATTTGTTAAGACCTGAGGAAAGACTGAGTCTGTGATTTATAGTCTTGCACAGGAGAGCAAAAGAGGCAGGCTGGTAGGATGCAGAACTTCAAGGAGATAAGAACTGCCCAAAAGCTGCCATAGCTGGTTCCCAGGCTTCTCCCTCAGGTAAGAACCTGCTATAAGAAGCTAAGGGGTTGAGCAACCTCTCAGGGCTCTTAATCATGGATAACCCAGTCAGGGAACGATCTAACTGGTTGACAGTGGTGAGTATGCTGGATTTTAGCTGGTGGGGCCTGAATAAAAAATTTCATCACAGATGTGTGCACTGAGCTGAATGCATACCTGCTTCTGTGCATGACACAGCAGAGGCTTGAAGGAACAATCTTTTACAATAGAGTAGCAGCACAGGTTATTCATTATCAAAATAATACAAACAAGATGAGAGTATTCAGTGTTTATACATTGGAACACAGAAAACAATGGCTACTGTTTAGTAAAGGACCCTGTAACTGTTGCCTGTGCATCTTCTTCCATGCCGCAGGGGAGCTGCCACGTGTCCATCTGTGCTGGGTGGCCCATGGCTGGCTGCCAGATGCCCACCCAGCCGCTCTCACATGCACCCTCCGCAACAGGACGTGGTTCGAGATAAGGGCAGGGAGATCGCTCACCAGTTACCGTCACGGGCAAAACAGACTTGGCTTGGGGAAAATTGATGTAATTTCTTGCCGGTTAAAACAGAGTTGGGTGGTAGAGAAACAAAGACAACAATGGAAAACACCTTCCCCCCACCCCACACCTTCCTCCCTGGCTCACCTTTCCTCCTTCATTCCCAGCTCCTCTGTCTCCCACTCCAGGGGGCAGGGAATGGGGGCTGTGGTCCATCCCTAACAGCTCCTCCCTGACACTCCCTCCTCACACTGCTCCAGCGTGGGCTTCTCCCAGGGCTGCAGGGGAACCCCTGCTCGGTCTCTTGGATCACCCCCACCCCCTCCCCTCGGGCTGGCCGGGCTGGCCCTGACCCGTTTCCCCTCCCTCACACAGGTTTCCCCACGGCCATGGCGGCTGCGGGGCCCAGCCGTGCCCTGCGCTGGGGCCGTTGGAGCCGGCTGGAACCGGCTGTGCCCGGCATGGGGCAGCCCCGGCCGCTCCCTGCAGGGGCTGCCCCCGGCCCCTGACAGACCCTCCGCACCCGGGCCCTGTGCAGCACCTGGGTGAGCGCGGGGACGGGCAGCAAGGTCCTGGCTGAGGGCGGCTGCACAGGCAGCGTGGGCACAAGGTTTCTGTAGTGAACGTTATGGCATGCACCTGCTTCTTAAAAGGCGTTGCAGGTTTCCGTACACACGCACGTGTTTGGTTGTTGCTGTCAACAATCTATTATTACTACTTAGAAATACTGCACTGGGCACTTTTAAGAAGAAATTATAAAGATTGTGTGAAGGAGTAAGAAGCAGTGGCGGGGTGGGCTGTGATGTCCCAGCAGCAGGAGCGGGACATCCAGCCGCCACAGGGCTGGGCCCGCTGGCAGGCACCGGGAGCGTGGCTCCTGGCAGGGCCGTAGCAGGCAGGTACGTGGGAGACAGATCAGTGTTTCTCCTTATTATTGCTATTTAATTGTGATTTTTTGGTTTGGGGGTTATTTTTTTTACTTTCCATGGGTCTCAAACAACCCTAGCCTATCTTCTTACCTCACACATACAATTTCTAGAATGCTCCACATGGAGTCAGCTTGTCCTGGGGAGTGACAGTCTGAGGGAGCTCTCAGCACCGTCTGCATTCAACTTGTTCTTTAAAATGTATTTACTTGCAGTTTGCACCTAGAGGCAAAAAACAGAAGTCTAGACAATTATATGGTAATCAACATCAAAAAGGGGAACTACATAAAACCGAAGAATCTTGTTAAGAAGAAGCTAAAAGGGGCAGCTAAGAGAATTAAATCTTTCCAGGCAGCCTGAGGACCATGTTAGAAAAATAAAGAGTTTAGAACTACAGGGTCAATACATATAACCTAGCAGAAACACTTGAGAAGGAGAAATTGGTGAGGCTAAACAGAAGACAGCAAAGTAATAAAAACAGTGAAGCCATACTTGAAAAATCTGAAGTTGTTTTCCAAAGAAAAGAGAAGATCCTTAGATTTTGGCAGATTAAATATGAAAACACAGTAAGCCAAACCACCAGAAAAAGTAAAAGGGAAAAAAAACCCAACTTTTTTTTGAGGAGCAACTAGCAACAGGAATTGACAGTAATGGTTAATCTTTCTTGAAATATACTGGGAAGTGTGCAAGTACATTTCTAGAATCAACTGAGGATCAAGGTATAAGAGGAAGCCAGATGAATTTGTTACAGCTATGTTTACTGTGGAAGAAACTGGGTATATTACAGTATGATTCTCTTTTTTTCTGAGGTGCTCACGAGCAAGATTTTCTTAAATGGACTGTGGAGGAGGTTGTGGGACAAACAGGCAAAACAAGCAGTGACAAGCCAGCAGGGCCAGATGGTTTCACCCCATCATTCAAAGGGAAGTCAAGGATGAGATTGATGAATTAAGAACAGTGACAGGAAACGTAGTGCTTAAAAACCACCTTGCTAACTTGGAACATCAGGGCTTCAGAGAGATCCCAGAGTATGCAAGTCTGTAGAACTGACGTCTGAGCTTCACAAATACTTAACATTTTAAAAAGAACTAGAATTAGCAGACATCTGATTAAAAACTAACTTTGGGGGGGGGGAATCCAGGGGGAAAATCCTATCTTAGATTTCCTTGAAACATACAGAAAATATGCCTTGTGGTGGCCTATTTGATATAGAGGGGAAATATTACAGGTGTTTCTAAAACTGTAACTGGACTGTAAATGGCAAAGAGATGGTTCTTAGGGATTGTTGGTGCATTATCTCTTCAAACAGAAAAGTTTAAGGGTAAATTAAGCTGCTAAGAATGAGTTTTGTCACAAAGCAAGGACATCATTTTTCATAGAATGACTGGTAAACTTTGGGAATTTGTTGTCAATGGATATGGCAGATGGTAAAAATTCATGGTAATTCAAGGGAAAACTGCGTAAATTCATGGAAAGGAAAATCCTTAAGGTCTACAGAATATTTAAAAAATGTGCTTGCTGTCAGAAGTGCCTGAGATAGTTGTAGATAGTCGCAGGAGTGCTTGGGGAGGCAACATCTGTGCTTGGCCTGTTCCCTAGACATCTGCTTATCCCTGCTGGTGGAGATAAGGCACTGGGCTAGCTGAATGTTTAGTGTGATCCAGTACAGCTGTTTCTGTGCTGTTAAGTGTTGAACGTAGACTGTTGTGGTTTGCTAGGACTAGATGCTGATGGAGCTGGATCCCATTGAGAGCTTAAGGATATCTCCTTTACAGGGCTAAAATTATTACCACAGAGGTATTAATGAATAATTTTCTGTGTGAGAGAAGTTTGTGTGAACTAAAGCACTCCCCTCTGTCTGGAGATAATGATACATTTGGGAGAAGAAAAGCAAACTCCTATAAGTAAATAATGTTTGTCTCTTTTTTTCCCTTTATTGTATTACTGTTTCATAAGTTATTTTTAGATGTAAAAGAAATTGACACAGACCAGTGTAGGACTTAGCTCTGAAATATAAATAATCATAAATTCCCAATATATTGTTATTAAGATTTCATTATATTATGAAATGAAAGCATGAAGCTTATTTATTATGATCTGATACACTGTGCTTCACATCAGCCTTCTTTGACACTGGTGAAAAAATGTAACTGAGGTACAAAGATTTTATGGTGTATTTCCATTCCTCGGTGCTCCTATAACCCTTATAAATATCAACAAACATTTGGTTACCTGTTGAGAAGAGTCATGATTCAACTAAAGATCTTAGAAATGTCATTGTTATGGCTAGTTATTAAAGATATCTTATCTGATGAAAACAGGATATTCTTCCAAACTTCATGATGTTCTTACATGCAGTGGAAGTCAAGAAGTGCATACCTTGGTTAATGAGGGCTGGTACTGAAGACTTTGCACAGTCCTTGCTTGTCATTCAAGTTGCAGCACTGGTGCTTTCATCAGCTCTCTGGGTGTTGCCTCTGCACCTCAAGTGCATGAAGGAATTTTAGTTTAATGAGGCTTCTCCTTGGCTGTGCCTTACATTGACAGCGAATAATTTTAAACAAGTAATATTTGGACAAGCAAGTAACTGTGAATGAGACTTTTGACTGTTTACTTCATGGAAAAAGCAAAGTGAATTAGCTACTTTTCATTTTCCTCTTTGATTCTTGTGCCAGCAAGCATTTGACCTTAGCTCAAAAAACGCAGCTGGTGTTTCATAGATGGGATTTCTCAGCTTGTTGTGATAACAGAGTTTCTTGTGAGTGTTGGGACACAGCTCTTACTGAAAACAGTACCAGTTAGGCATGTGAATATCCATCGGTGTCTCAGCCTGAAATATCTAAACAGTCTAAAATCCTGACTCATCAAATGAGAGGGAAAAAAAAAAAAAAAAGATTATAATAATCTTTGCTCATTAATAACTTGATATACCCTTCGGGTCTCAACTGGCAGTGGGGATATCACCAACAGATGTAGTGTTGATTAAGGAAAAAAAAATAAAAGGGAACTGAAAATGCAGTGTGGCAGTAGTTCCCTCCTGTTCCCTCTTTCTTGCAGTCTCCACCATTATCTTTATGTGGCATTTCAGCATAGCCTATGTAAGCCAAGCTAGTTTCAGAAATTGTATATTTTTTACTCCTGTAATACGAAAATGTAAAAAATTTAAAATAAGTGGTGGTGAAGCTCTTCTGCTTTTCTGTTATTTCTGATAAATTGATATTTTCCCCAGCTCTTGTTGCCCTGGCTGGGGATGCAGTACACTCGTAAACTTGTATGAAGAAACACAATGTTATAAATGGATGTGAAGACATGCCAGTTAAGAAGATGTTATTTTCCTCTGTTCTGTGAAATGCATAGTAACTAAGGTGTGCACATCCTATCATTATGCTTTGCTGCTGCTTTTCTATCCCCAGCAGTACTTCATTAACATTAGGAGCATAGTTCCTGGCTAATCCCAGTAATTTTCAGCAGCCATTCTGATGCATCCACTTGAGCACCATATTATCTTAATACTGCTGACATTTGCATGTCTTTGAAATACATTTTTTTAAAATATTGTCCATTTAATCCACTGCAGTTTCTATCGTCCTTTGTTCTTATAGTCATGCTTTACTTACAGCTGATGAAAAAGAATAATCTACTAATTTCTCAATAGCTCTTAAAGGTTAAGAAGGAATCAACAAGGTGTAAACAGCAGCATAAGAAACCCAAAGATTTAGCTGTTTGAACACAGACTACATAATTAGAAACCTATAGAACTAGAATTATAGTGAAACCAGGCCATTAAGATTTCTATGTTTAATCAACGATTTTTCATGTGAATGAAATTCTTGGATGCCATTTATCATCTCAGCTGTATTCTGACAGAAAGGAAAAAGCCCCTAGGAACAGCAATAAAATATTTAAGCAAGGTGTGACAATTATTCTTTATATTCTCTTATCTGTATATAGTTTCTCCTTTCCTTTCTGCTCCCCACGCCCCCCACCCCACCCCCCACCCCCGATATCATCTGTGAGTGTAGGTCTTAGCTTATAAAACTGAAAGGAAAGGGGTTTGTCTTTCTAATTTGCACATCAATATATGGCACTGATCCCAGGCAGAACAGGGGAAGGGCTAATATTACCAATGTGCTCCAGTACTGATCCAGAGTACTTCCAGCTCTGGAATTTAAAAGGAGCTCTCAGGGCATCACTGTTGCTCTGCTTAATCTTTTACCCATTCCCTGGGCTGGAATAATATCACTGGCGCCCTGAGTGGACTTCACTGCTTTTCCTGTGTGAGGTTACCTGGCTACCAGCATGAAGCTCGGGCTATGCTGACTTTTCATTCTCTAGATGAAGCAGGAACTTCACCGAGTCTGCCATCCCCCTCTGCCTGCAGCAGTAAGGGAGATGCACCTTACGGAGGAGGTCTCTCCCCCTTCACTTTCTTGCACAATCTCCTAAAAGCAAGGCTGTCACTTACCCTTAATTATTGATACGTTGTTAAAGATATCTTATCCATTGCCTGTGAGAGCTGTTAAATGACTGGATGGCAGATAATACATTGTGCATCCACCTGAACAGCTCGTTGTGCAATCTGTCTGTATCAGGCCTTCAATACAAGATTTCTGATACAAAAGCAGCATCTTTTCTACTTTACAGAAATTGGAAAACACTTTATATAATCTGTGGTCAAGTCTGGGCTGACCCTTGGATATTCCCTGCAAAATATTACCTGGTACCATGTCCTTGAGCTAGTGTCAGTGAGCTGGTGGTGGTGGCAGTCACTTCTGCAAGGCCTCCATTCCCCAGAAAGTAAGACAGATTTATGAGATAAGATTTTTTAATGGTTTTTTCTTTTCTTTCCTGCTGCTATACTGGTGTACACCTCTCCTTCTTCCTTTTTAGCCTCAGGAATCTTTCTGAAAGAGATGTTGCACTTCTGTGGAGGACCTTTTTTTTTTTTTTTCCTGGTTAAAAATTAAAAGAAATATACATTATTAAATAAACTGGCAACACAAAGTGAATGTTATAGCCATACATACCATTGTTTTCTATAGACAGAAGATTTTAAAGTGCACTTTTCTTGAACGCTGTTCATAAGCTGTAGAGGTTATAGTGTTTTCTCTGAATTTAAGATGTTTGGAGCCTCAGACTTTAAAATACATATAAAAAAGAAGTGTTGCAAATAGCTGGCTACTAAAAAAGTTCTAAAGTACTAGGTATTTTGATTTGAAGTACAAAAGATGCATGAAAATATCCAGGTCACTTTTATAATAAATTCAAAGAAAACGAGGTCAGTGCCTGTTCCCTGACCTTCTAATGGTGTCTTTAAGAGAAGTCTAAATTTTTTGTTTATGGTATGCATCAGTGTGCCTGTGTTATTCAGTTCACTGTTTGCTCCTACATGATGGTCTGTCCTCGAAAGTTGTGAAATATGGAAGCCTCTTTCACCATCCTCCATATTTTTTTCTACATTTATAACTGATGGAAGGCAAAAATAAAGTAGTAGTTCAGCAAATTTTGCCATTTATAGGAGTAATTGCCTGCCTGGTGCAGAAATGTCTGAAGACTTGAGCAAGTATATAGAAGTAGAAATGTCCAATCTGTGAGATGAGACACCAAAAGTTTGAAAGTAGATGGAGCATCTGACAAATGTGGGAGAGGTTTAAACAAAATGGAAAACCAGGTGAGGTTAGAGAATGAGCCCTATAAAGACTGAAGGCACTTACTGTTCTCTGCTATGAACACCCATTAAAATTATCACATCTGCAGCAATCCCAGTTTCTGGCAGAGGAAGTAGAAGAGGCAGATGCCTAAGAAAAAGAGTGAAGTAAATCAACAGCCCCTTAGAAAGCATAAAATGTTTTGAATTTTCATTTGTATCAAGAAGGTGGAGGGTATAAGCACAAGATTCTTCTCTTCTTTTTTCACTGTGAACATTCATGTATACGCAAGATGGAGTGCACAGCTCCTGTGCAAGAGACACGGATCTGTAACACCTTTTTTTCCCTCCCTTCATTTTCTTTCTTTTTAAGACTGGCCTATAAACCCTACTGGTTGTGTTGCATCAGTGTGTGAATGAAAGCTGCTGTAGAATGAAAACTGGCAGCCTTCTCCTAAAAATTGTTTAGATACATGGTATATACATTGTATGCACAACTCATGTAAACTGCAAGTGTTTCTATGATATTAGTCTAACTATTTAAAAATAATGCAGTTTTGAATTTATGAGCTCAGCCCGCAAGTACGGCTATATCAAAATATTGGCAGGGCCTAGTAAGTACAAGGAAAATAGCAGTCACTTTTAAATAGCAAAGGAGGAAAATAGAAGAAAAAAAATCCATTAGTGAGGACAATAAGATTTGAATATCTTGAAGAAAATTAGCCACAAGTTCTACCACTTAATCTGATTAATAAGTTCCATTAGAGAAATTAGCAAATTGGTTGGATACCAATAATAATAACAATAAAGCACTTAAGGACTGTAGGAAATTTCACAATTCAACTGAAGAGTTCAAATCTCAAAAAAAAAAATCCAACAATAAAAAAAAAACACCAAAAAAACCCAAAAACTAAACCTGAAACACAAAAGAAAACCGTGCAAATAGTTTTGAATGAAACTCAAAAGAATTCCCATACAGATGGTGTCAGGCTTGGAACTGAACCGGATGTATGCTTGAGGAAATATTCAATACCACCATAAATTAGTTTAAAAGTAAAATTGGGATGAAGAAATAAAGGATTTCTGAGGTCTTATGGTGAAACTTGAACATGAGAGTATTGTTCATCAACAGAATAAAAATAGAAGTATTGTATATATATATTAAATAGTAAAGCTAGATTATCTTAGAAGAATATTATTTGGATTTATTTTCTTGTTTTAAAGCACAAACTTGGAGTCTGAAATAATTCAGAGATTTCATTGCACCAAAATAAGACTGGCAATCAGTAAGCAATTAACCATTCTTAAAACAGCTATAAAAACTGAAATATATTTTGCACTTCCATGAGAGTTAAAAATATTTTTCTACAGCTTATCATGAAACAGATGTCTGAAGCTACACTAAGTAGAAAAGATTGGATATTTAGAATATTTCGTAGATTTGCCTTCTTTAGAACTTGCTATTAGAAAATATGGTTTATGCACTGGAATAATATAAAGCATTACATCTTTGCATGACTATGAAAATGGTAGCTGAAGCAGGCAACTATCATGTAAACCAAAGGACTTTTGTTCTTAGTGATACTGATCCTCAGAGTGGGTTTGAATATAATTCTGAGTCTTACACTTTAAGAGCAGAAAATATTCTGGACGTAGTCTGTTGTTAAATACTAACAAAAAGTACGTTGAGTGAAAATTATATTCCTTTCTTAAGAATTTTTATATAGTCACACTGTTTACTCATTTCAGTACTCTCAAGTCATTATGGTAGTGCTGGGTTAATTCTTGATTCAGATGTGGACAGAGTAATTCATTGATCAATGGACATAATGTCCTTGTTCATATGAATCAGAAAGGGCTCCACTCCAGAATGTATACCAGATTTGGATGGCTAGGATTTTAATGCATTTTCACATTTTAATGTATAATCTGAGCTGCTGTGGCATGGAAGTTCTAGACTTGGGAAATAAAGCATACTGTGTGGTGCAATACCTTTAGGAACAGTTTCTCGATATGGCATATTCAAAGAAAAATGTTTTGCAGAAATTATTATTGCTAAAAGATAGAAAAAATAGAAAGATTACTTTAAAAATACAAGCTGGATAATTTAAACAGTCAGCATGAACTGTAAGCCTTAAGCAGCAGCAGATGCCTGTCAGTTCTGATCTATCTTTACACGCTGGCACACAGCTAGGACCTTTTGTCAATAGTTCAGGAGTTTATAGTTAATTTTCATTTAAGAGTAATCAAGCTCTTTAAGACATAAAATCTGAATTTGTTCACTCTACAGGAGATCCATGTGATTTGTAGAGGCTATGAACTTTGCAAAAAGGTTTCTAGTTCTTATCTAAATTGAAGATAATAGGGTTTCTCATGTTAATCAGGAAACTAAAAATAAGCTTTTCAATTTATAGGGTAGAATTCAGCAAATAAATTGATATATGAATTTGAAGTTATTAATATCAGTTAGAAAAGCTGACTTTCTGAGTGTCTCTGCAAACCTTCCATTATTAAAACAAAATTTAGCTGTCTGTTGCAATGGAAAGGTAGGTCAGGATTTGCTGGTACCTCTGCTAATGGTGTTGGCTGTAGTAACAGGGGGCTCTAAGGGAAAGAACTGCCTTCTTTCTGGCTGATGTAGTAGTCAAGACTAACCTCATACCGAGGAGCTTCTAATAGGAAAGAAGGGAAGCCAAGCGTAGGAGAAAGGATTAATGAAGTTAGAAATACAAAATAGATTATATTTCTCTTCCAGAGCAAGATGCCAGCCTTGTTTAGAAGGACTTCTTTTTTTCTCTAGTCTATTATGACCACATAGAGGAACTTTTAAGAGAGGTCTCCTTCAGAACTTAGAAAAATGTAAGGCAAAACAGTTTGTCTGCATTCTTTAAAGACAGATGAAATTTGCAAGAGGTTAGCATGTTATTTTTATGGCATGCAATGGTAATTTCACTACAATGTGAGTAATAATTCTTGAAAAATAAAGGAGATTCCGTCTGATAGAGAAGAGTAGAATAGATAAGATGTTCAGATAAAAGCCTTAAAAAAATGAATAGTATTAGGAGCAGCACTGCTGAAACTAGCAAAATAAAACATGTAACCTTAATGATTTATAATAGTTTCTTAGAAAACTTTATAACAAGAACAGTTTTTAATAAGATGCATTTTTAGGTAAGTGTTTTCCTGACTCTGAATTATTAGAGGTACTTGGGGTGATAAATGGTGTTAGCAACCGACTGTGCACAGTTTGATATCATGTCTCGCTGCACTTACTCCGAGTTGGCTGTTTGCATGCTCTGCTATTGGGGGCACAAGAAATCACTTAAGTAAGTAACTGTTATCCCATACTGCAGTGATGGCTTTCTATGTATTCCACTATTGAGAAAATCTGCTGAGCTGACCTCAGTTTTGATGCAATGCTCAATATCACAACGAAGCTTTTTCTGACAATGACCCATCAGCCATATTGCACATTTGTCAGCTCTCTGATTTTGTGTTTCCTTCAAAGCTAAAGGACTGGCAGTGCTAGCACAACCAAACTGATGCTGACAAAACACTGCTTGGCCAACATATACACAGTGATTCCTGATAATGAATTATAATTCTTTACACTTTTTTTTCACTTATAATGTGGGTCACAGGAAGACAGCGGATCACCCACAGCAGTAAGCACACCAGTTTGGTGTCCTCTTTTTCCTCCTGCATTAAACTTACCTTAGGGAGGATGGTACTTTGTGAACAAGCATAGGAGGCTCCCCCACATCTGCCTTCATGTGGCAATGGATTTTAAGTTTATTTAAATGAAATTCTGGACTACATCTTAAAGCACTTCCCTTACAAAGTTGGTAGCGTTTTTTTGAGACAAACTTTTTGTCCATCTCTAGCCTCCCTGCTGCTTACAATAATAGAATACAAGGGATATTTCTGATGCAATTCACTGATAAGTTATGTTCTCATTTCATATAAGTTCTCTTGTTGATCTGTCTCATGACTATGAGAAAGCCAATCTCCAAAATATTATTCACAGCAGGTTTTTTATACTTCTTCGGGAACATTGTGAATAATACTGGAATTGAGAAAGAAACTTCATATACATAGATAGATACATAGATAGATAGATATGGATTATGCGCTTTTCAGGATATTTGTTTGATGCTGACTTCTTGAAAATTGCTAACATAAAGGAAACATTTTGGCTCCGGGGGGAACAAGAAATGCACAAAAGGCAAAGGGAAAGACTAGCAGTGAGTAGTTTCAAAGAAGTTAACATTGATCAGTTGGTAATGAATTAGGAAAAAGCTATCCAGACAGAGACCAGCAGCATTACACAGCTGTGTTAAGGGCTGAAAGCCTTACATCAAATGGCGTCCTAGACTCTAAAGATACTAAAGGATAAAAGGAAATGGGTTATCAGCCTGATGAGAGGGAGATACAGAAGGAAGGAGAATTATGGCAGCAAGAGAACAGTCAGGTTCTTACAGGCAAAGGTAGGTATTAACTGACCTGAAAGGAACCTTAAAATTGGTTGCAAGGAAAGATTAGCATGTAGATAGGGAGAAATATGAATATGAAAAATTACTTTTTTACATCTTAGCAATCTACGCTTTATATCTTTCGTTAAAAGAATAAATAACTTTGCTTTGAAAAGACTCTTCTTGAGTCACTTTAATCAGGTGCTGTCACAGACTGATGAGGGATAAGGACTTTTGGCTGCAAATTTAGTCTATCATATCAACATGGTTAGCAACTGCAATGCAGTGAGCGAATTGGAAGGTGAGAGGGCTGCCTCATTTATCCAGAGCAAGCTATAGGCAGGGAGGCCTTGTCACCCAAGTGCATTCGTGATGGACAAAAGAAAGGCTTTATCTGTATATAGGACAGAAGGTAAGGAATGAAGAGGTTTTGGGAGGTTTTAATTTGGTTCGTTTTCTTCCCTTTTCTCCTTTCTTCCACCCCCCCACCCCACCCCTTTTTTTAGTGTTCTCTTTTTTTCTGTAAATGATGAATACTGCAACAGCATTTGAGATTCCTGTCACCTCTTTATCATTGAAGGAACTTTTTGAAAGGCATAATTCACTGCAACTGCCTTCAACAGTTCTTGTTCTTGTTGTCTTTATAGCTGTGAATTCCTGTCAGATTTTTGTGATATAAAAGGTAGAAATCTCTATTTTGTTGCCACGTCCTTTTTAACATAGGTTGGTAATTTAATTCTTAATTCTTTAAAAACAATGGTATAGAGCATCATAAATATTCTTTGGCTACATTATGTCTGCTGAGATGCTTAAAAGAGAAAAGTAGAGACAACTATAATAGTCAATTCAGATATTCAAAGCTTCCTTCTTAAAAAAAAGAGAACTTCATAAGAGGTACTTACGATGTTCTTTACTAATTCTTCTGGGGATAAAAACACTCTGTGAAGGTTACTCAAGCTTTGCAGAACTACAAAATCACAAAGTTCTTATCTCATAAAATAAAAACCATCTATCCAAGGCTTTTATGAAAGGCTAGTGACTGAGGATATTGATGTTTTTGATAAATGAAATGCTCCCAAACCAGCTCATCCCAACATGACTCATCAGACTGAGACGTTATATAAACAAGAGGTTCCCTCAGGATTCAAACTTTCAACTGGATGATTAACTGTCAGAGCTAAAAACTCAGATTCTCAACACAGAGAAACTATAAGTTTCAAATTAATGAAGCAATCATTCCCTTAGATGACTTTTAACATTGCAGCAGGATTTCAGCAAAAAATGTTCTGATAGATGTGGTGATACCTTTTCCATTACTCATTTGAGCATAGCTGCTAGATTATGTTATTATGGACTTCAGAGAATACAAGTGTCCCTGTTTGGAGAAGTAAAAGGCATTATTCAAGTGGGCCATACTCAGAATAATTAATTTACTTGTCTTGTTAGTGTTCCACAAATCCTTATTCCATCTTTCTTATATTTATCCAAATTTGTTGGGGTCTGCAGCGGGTCTGCAGACAAGTTAGTTGACTTCAAAGACTTAGCCGTGTACCTTTAAGACAGCCACAAATTGTCAGGTATGTAAACAGGATGTGAAGAACCAGAACTTAGAACCGCAGCATACAGGCACCTACAGCAACAGCAAATAGCAAGCAAGAAGAAGGACACAAAAACCAACCAGGGTCTGACACATGTACTGTCTAAGATATATAAATAATTTGTATATACAATAAAGGCCGAACCCAGTCATGCAGACGTAGTGTTTTTTCAGTCCGCCTCGATCTGTGAGTCTTTGAAGTCAACTAACTTGTGTGCAGACCCACTGCAGACTTCAACACACATTGGCTACAAAATTTTGAGAGGATGCTTAGATACCCAGATGGATGATAATATCCTCAGTGAGACTGAGTATGTAAAAAGCCAGAACTGTGGGTTTTGGTTTTATTGCTGTTTTGGGAGTGTTTTGAGTGTGATCTTAGGGAAATCAAAAGGTTATCCTGTGTTAATATTATGGGCCAGTAAGTTATCTGAGTGTTGTTTACTACGGTCTCAGTGAAGAACACTTTGTACGTGAACTTTCTGTACACAAAAATCAGAGAAGGGCAACAAAAATGAATAGGGCCAAGAACTTTCAAGTGAGAATGGATTGCATTTCTCAAATTCACTTTGTTCAGAAGGAAGAGGTGATACGGTAGATCTATCATTTTTAAATTAAGGGTAAATTAAGATAAATATAATGTTTAGATATAAAGATATCACTAGAAGAGAGGATTATATGAAAGCACTGAAACATCATAGTCCTTTGGTTCAGGATGGAGAAAGGGATGTAAAATTAACATTTGTTTTAAAATACTACTGTTTAACTTTAAATGCCTAGAATATAAAAAAGATTAATGTGAACTTAAATATTAACTGTTGACTTCCATGTTACTTGTTGAAAAGGTAAGTCTGTGCCTAAGAGTTCTTTTCTAATCAAAATTAGCTGTAGTTTTGAAATTATTTTTTTTTTTCTCAACACATTCCAGTTCGCCCTGAGCTTTCTCTCTGACTTATTTTGGAAGGAAAGGTTTCTTAGCCTCAAGATTAGAAAATAATTTTGCTTTACTTACAAATTCTGTGTTAACTTTCTGCAAGAAAACTCCTGTAACATAAAACATGAATCATCCTAGAACATGATACCAGTTTTTTTATATCCTCGTTGCAGTCCCATTTCAGTTGGAATGGGAAAAAGGCTACCAAATTCTGTTGCTTTTTATGTCAAGTTTTGTGGCTAACATGAATACAGTTAACAAAATCTTTTATTTATATCAAAACAGTTCCTTTCTGCAAGTCAGTTACTGAAAGCTTCTGGGCCTTTCTACTAGGATTAAGCATACATTGTACCAAAGTCTAAGCCCATTTAGAAGTTCATCAGAGACAGCATAGAGTTCAAATGTATTTTGGGGGGCTGGAAGAGATCTCATTGGTCATAATTAAGGATATTTAGTATGCTTGTGATTAGTACCTCTGTCTTCTTTCAGTTTAACGCAGCCCTGATAGTGCTGCTGTGGGCAGCTGAGTGCAAAACCAAATCGGTTAAAGCAATGCATATTAGCCAAAGAAACAGCATGGGCTGTCACAGTTGAGCTGTGTCTTTGAAAGAATTTCTTCAGTACAGCATGCTTAATTTGTTTGTTTTTGTTTTAAAAGGTGTCACACTGGGAGCAAATTAGAATAGGTAAGCCAGAAGCAGAGCTGTGTTTTGGGGAAGAAAACAGCATCTTGGTGCTTCAGCTCTGCTACCTCTCTCAACCCAATGAAGGGTCTCAGTGGTAGCACAGCTCATTTCCACTTAACTGCATCCGCATGGGAGGGATTAAACCTGGGCTATAGAAAAGCACCTCTCATCCAAGATGGGGAAAAAAGGCAGGAGAGACTTGTTCTTTGGGTGACTGCATTGGTACCAGCAGGCTGCATGCTCTTGTTAAGACAGAGCAGGTCAGTGAGCTTGTTTGTGCCATGAAATGTGTGAAGGCAGTAATGTGCAATTGCATTAGTGGCCACAGTGCTAATCCTGACTTTATAGCGATTGTGCTCCAAAAAAAGATGTTTTCAGAATTGTCTGAGAAAAATGGGCATTAAACTGGTGTCTTCTTCACACTTCAACTTGAAGTAAGCCCAAATGCAAGACACAGGGACACCCTGTTTGTTCCAGTCCGCACAGTAATAGATAGCATTATGGCAACTCCTTAGTATGTGATGAAAAGCTGAAATTCTGCAAT
Organism: Falco naumanni; assembly: GCF_017639655.2. NCBI lineage: Eukaryota > Metazoa > Chordata > Aves > Falconiformes > Falconidae > Falco > Falco naumanni. The sequence goes on from NC_054055.1 coordinate 113,422,125, forward strand.
ATTAAAGATGATTGCAATGGAGAAAAGTGTGCAATATAAGGAGTGTACATATTTGCCGGGTGTTTTAGAATATCAAACCTAAATATGCCCCAGTTAATCCAGAACCCTTTCAACATGTTGGGTAAGAGCCAGAACCACTGTCTGGTGTGCAACCGTGAACACATTTCAATAGGATCAACAGTGGGGAATTCACACTTCTTTGTGCCTTGTGTCACAGAAAGAAGCTTCCCCATCAATGCTTCAGCTGCATTTGTGCTTTGGACAATGAAGGTACTAAAGGAATTATCAAGAAATAGCCAATATGCTCTAAATTTATGAGTCCTTTGCCCTTTTTTCTCATGAGTTTTCTCTTCCCCTGCCAATGATCTCAGAAGGTATCAAAATCAAACAGACAAAGAGAGGGAGAGGGAGGCATATGCAGTACAAGGCTATCGTAACCTACAACAAGGTTATAATATGCAGAACCATTACTTAACATATCCTGCAATATTCATTGCCACTGCTAGGAGATCAGTGTAAGACAGATAAAAGTAAATATGTTTTTGCACAGTGGGTAGGGAACTTCCAGAATTCATTGCTACAGGAGCCTGGGTTGACAGTATAAGCAGGTTCAAAAAGATATTAGAGACATTCATAAGCAACATGTCGGAATGCTAAGGAGATACAAAAGAGAACAAGAGATGCCCTCCAACATCCCTGTTAGAATGATTGTGGATGCTGGCAGAGAACAGGGGGAACAGACTGCGGGAAATGGCCACACTCACTTGCTTTCCTTAAACAGCCACTTCCCTTGCCACTGACCACAGCAGCATGCGGGCCTGGGCGCATGAACATGTCTCATGTTCTTAGCTCACTTCTGCCTAACTAACAAATTGTTTGGACCAGAGCATCTCAAAGCTTCTCAGCAGTGCAGGCAAAATTTAATTTGGTGGCTATGACAGAATTGCTTCTTTAGGCACCGTCCCCCCTGAGAACAGTGAGATGGAGTCAGAGCTATGGCCAGCCACCGTAGTGTGTTGACTGTGGGTCAGCTGCCCAGGAATTGCCCTGCTGCTGCCACTAAGCCAGTGCAGGATGGCTTAACATTAACTGTTAATTAGCAGCTTCCCTGACACCCAGAGAATGTAGATCCGCCTCTCTCTAAGCCATGAATTTTGTGGCAGCATCATTTTGCAGCCACAACTAAGCACTCTGTATAAGACTAGAGTTAGTATATTACAATGTGACAAAGGTCCCTGAATAATTTATATCTAAGGTTCCATTTCATACTTACTTGTTATCCTATGGGTTTTCCCCTAGGATATGCCATCTAATTTCAATTTAAAATGTAAGTTCCATAAATTACCACTGCACAGAAGTTGCTTTAACATGCCATTTATGAAGATAATGGTGCACATTGCAGCAGAAGTGTTTCAGAGTTTCCACTCCTGGGATTACAGATTCACAATAAACTGATAAATGGAAAACAATGAGGAGTTTCCTAGAAAATTGAACAAATCCACCTTAACATATCAAAGCAAATCACACCTTAATGTTGTGAACTCTGTAGGGCAATGTTTCTGCAACAGCACGGACATCTAGATTCCCTGTTCACATTAAGCAGAAAGGAAGCATGTATATTGTCTGGCATGTTTTTTTAGATACCAGTTCTTTAAAGTCCACTCAGGAAGAGTATGAAGATATATTTATGGTATGGTAAAGTAAGGCCCATTACACCAACAGTTCTTAATCCTTGGTTTAAAATTATGTGAATCTTTATTCCCTTAGTATATGTTTTTCTGAAAAAGTCATCATTTTGGAGAATAGCCAGTCTAGCTAACAACTTCAACAACAATTTAACAAGGTGTCATCCAAATGTTACTAAAATATGTATAAATCTCTACTATCTTTGAAGAAAAAAATGTTACAGATTTTTTACTTAAAGAAATAATATAAATTAAGTGGCATTAAGTACATTTCAGAAAAAACCCGCTTTGTTTACATGTCTTGCCTAACTTAAAATCATGTCATTGCAGTCATTAGGACTATTTGTCTGCAGGAGGCCACAGTTTGACAAAACGTCTCTCCTTAGGTATTTAGATTTAATTCTTACTCTTAACACTTACTATATTTAATAGGCTTTAAAAGCTGCTTAAATTAATGAAATTAAATATTTCTTGAGTAAAACTAGCAAGTAATTTGGCATCTACTGATGTTAGAACAGCATTTTATATTTTGTTTTATTACCTAGCCATACTACTGCAGACTTCAATTGGAAAATATAATGTAACATTCTCCTGCCAAATAAGTGTGCAAATCCAGAACTGCTTCTGACTGAAATGACTTAAGTAGTGTACCCAAAAGAAATTGATTGATAGTTGGACTGTGGTACACAAAGCTACCAGATACAAGTAATGTACAGTGGATCCCCAGGCTGTATATATCTTGCTTAAGTGACTGGTATCTAAGGGCCTGAGATGCTCTGTCTGCTTGTGAGAGTCAGGATTCAGGTAGCCAACTTTTCATTCCCAGTCATGGACCAGTCTTTTTGGTGATTGCTCTCACGTAAACTTGAAAATGGATCTTGTTATGTGTAAGTAAAGACCGCATACCAGTAATAAATACATGCTGGTGTCTGTTAGCCAAATCTCATGAAGTGTGGAGTTTCTTGAGTCTTTAGGAAAGAGGTATCACTTGCCAGTGGGAAAGTGGGAATCTGCAAGGCTGTTGGTTCCCTTCCCTGCAGTGCCCTTAACTTGCCTAGGGGGTTATCGCTGTCAGTGCTTTGCCTTTGGCCTGTTTGATGTGAGTTAATGGGGCAGAAGAGGAAAGGTTTCACAAAAGTAGGATATCCAGGATTTTAAGTTGCATCTTTCATTGTTTGTGATAACATGTGTAACAAGCAATTATTTGAGGGAAGGATGCAGAAAGGGTGGAAAAAGGGATGGGCTGTGACACAGTGCCGCAACAGAAATAAATTTAGATTGTGTGTAAGATGTGCTACTTTGAGACTGATATGCCTGGTTGAGGAAAAACACTCAGTGCATGCAAGCGCACTTATGAATGTGAATGGCCTAAATAATTTTAGAATCCATTTACAAACCACTTACATATACCTCAGCCTGCTTGCATGATTTCTGATGCCTGTCAGCCACACAGGACCATATTGCTCATCACACCAATGGAAAGCTGTTTTCACTTAGCTTGCCAAGCATCTTGTTGAACTGTGGGTTCTGAAACCTCGCGAGAACTTTTTTTTTTAATTTAGGAAAGATCTTGGCCTGTTCCAGTATTGTTCTGCTTCCCTTTCTGTTTCTCTTCTTTTCCCTGCTTGTTTTTTTTTCACTTTCTTTAGTAGCTCCCATCTGGGACAGCGAGTTTGTAATAGTGACAGTTCATTGTATTCAGTAACTCAAACAATCATGTAATATTCTTTGATGGCAGGTTACCATTTGTAAGTTTCTGACGCTACTGTTTCTGATGTATTATGTTGTATATACGTGTTTCATGTATCTGATTAAATGCATTGCTCTGGATCCAACAGGCCAGAACCAGTACTATGGACAAAGGACGGTGGAGAGCTGCCAGATCCAGAGAGAATGGTTGTCAACGGCAGGGTCCTAAGCATCAGTTTCCTAAACAAAACAGACAATGGCACATACCGATGTGAAGCAAAAAATCCTATTGGCCGAAACAGCACAGAATATGTCCTGATAGTACATGGTGAGTGTGTTCTCAATAGTTTTTTGATGCATTTTATGCATACGTAGCATTTCAAGACAATACAATCAGTTGCTTTTGATCATTACCAAAAAAATAGGATGAAAAGGCTGGAACTCTAATTGAACTTTTATTGATGCTATCATCTAGCTGTGGGGAGTGTGTTTACTTCCTTTTATTGGCATGCCTCTCTTCATACAGTTTAAGCAAAATATAGTCACTTATGTTGGAAAATTTTTGCAATGTAAGCATGTGTAAAAATCTTCTTCACTATGTCAGAACTGTTTTATAAATACTTGCCTCAGGCACACACTGTTCAGATAAAGCTGGTTGCAAAAGGATATATGAAGAAAAATACGGAAATACCAGAGAGATGGGTGCTTGAGTTTTTTTGTTTAGGTTTTTATAGGCCACCAAAGATAGGACATCAGATACTTTTCTTACACAAGTTACAGCCTGCTACTTGAGAAAATTCAGCTTGTAAAGGTTAGCTGATCATCATCTGGCCTATTATGACAGTCAATGATCAAAACTATGTCATGTCCTAATTTCATGATACTTCTAATAAAATAAAAAAATAGGAGGGTTCACATTAAATTTCAGTTGATTTGTTTTCCTTAATTAATTAGGCAACAATATGCGTCACATGGAAAGTATAGCTGGCTTTTACACTGATCATGAAATATAGGAGAAACGATAATGCAAGGTTAGCATTTGTCTTTAACCTGGCTTTGCAATATGGATCTAGCAATCTCAAAACATAATGCCCTCTTATCACAGATATGTATGTGGTAATTCCTGGAAGATTATGAGTTCTGTAATTTGAATTTTAACCTAAGTGAATGTAGAGGTGAAAGCACCACTATAGTTTATGATGGTACTTTTTTTCCCTCTAGATTTTTTAAAAAATGCAACTTCTTGGGACTATGACAAAAGAAACTGAAACAATCTAATAAAAATTGTAGTTTGTAAATAGACATGCAAACTATATAGATTTTATTTGCTTATGATTAATTCAGGCATAACAAAAACATGTTTATTTGATGTTTGTAAGGTCTCAAAACCATTTTTCACTAAAGGTTTAATCTGCCTTTAGGTATTTGGCAGAAAACTTCTAATAAGTGCTACTTTCAGCTTTCAGTAATGAGCTGTTTATTGGCACTGTGGATGAAATGTCATTTATCAAAAGAACCCCTTAGATTACTTTTTGTCTTTCTTAAAGTTCACTATTAGTTTATGTAGGATTAGTGGCACAACTAAGGAGGAGGTCTTTGCATGAGGAATACAGATCCTGTACTGCTACGTGAGTATTTCTGTATTGAAGACAAACAGAAAAACTAAATCCTTTAACCTCTACTTACATCGATTGCTACAAGAAAAAGAAAAAATGTCTTTTACATCCTGGAGGTGGTGCTGTATTGGTTGTTGGCAGCAGGCACAAAGGGCACTGCCTTTGATGAGGTAATGGCTTCTGCGCTTACCAAATGTTGAAACTTCTGTTTGTGTTTTCTGCCCAAATTATTTCTGTGATTATTTCTGAAAACATAGCTGTTTATAATGGTAGATTTTTCCATCAGTAGTGACTTTGCAATATACCTCTATCAAAGAATATTTCACAATCTCCTATGTGTCTCTCGCATAGTGGCATGCCCCCTGTTGATCTGATTATCTTGCAACAACTTCCTGGCAGTCTGTAAAATCATTCATTATCAGGAAGGCATTCTGTTATGTTTGGCAGCACATTAGGCATGTTATCAGGTTTAGCTTGCACATTGCTGACCTTTTCTGTTATGAGTACCAGAGTTTTCTTAATTGCGTATCTGCAATTCCAGTGTTAGAACTAGAGAAGGTAAATGTCAGGTGCTTCCAAGCTTTCTGAAGCAGAGTACTGTGACAGAGTATGTGATGACGTTTAGTGCTTAACAGCTTACTGCCTTTCAGAGTCGTTAAGTTTAAGTACAGAAGGCACTGACACAATTATTTTATCAAATGTAGCACAATCAGCTGTATAGATCAATTTAAGCAGTCTTACCCCTTCTTTAGCTCATTACATTCGTGAATGTCTCTAGTGAAACAAAATCCTCCCCAAATTATACAATATTCTCTCTCTTTCCCTCTCTCTTTCTCTGGGGGCTAGCAAACCTACTTTTTATCATTTTCTGAGATGTGTTCTTCCATTTAATAGAAGATGTATTTTTTTTTTTCTATAGCTTCCTAAATATATCTGGGAGCATCCTTTGATTTCTCATCCCTTCCCCTGTGCCTAATGTATTGATGTAATTCTTTTGTCCTACCCCTTTGTTAGAGCTGATTTATCATATAAGTATGCCTTCTTACTTGGAATGTTAGGTCTCTAATACAAGCACCTGCCAGATTTAACATAAGGGGAAGTACGTTAGCAAAGATGTGGGAGAGGAGAGGGGAGGAATCTGCATGAGGAGAGAATCTCTGCACAAGAGATTCTTCTAAATTGCAGGTCAAGGAAGTAACGTCTAGGAAAAGTGACGTACCAGCTGTGTAAGGAGTGAGGTGTAAGTGCCCTGAGTGCTAGTAGCCCCAGCCTTAATGGGGCCTCTGGAAGTCCAGCTCCACAGCTGTTAAACAACTGTTTTTCTAGGTAACTCTCGAGCCCAGAGGAGTTGCAGTGATTGAGAGAAAGAATGATAATGACATGCCTAGGTTTAGAGAGTGAGAATGGCTGATGTGGTTTTTCCAGGCAAGCTTGTGTGGGAAGGCACAGAGGACATCAATGGAAGGTATCCTCTGCAGAGGCAGGGACGTGTAACCTGATTCACAGCTTTGCTTTTCTTATCCATACCGTGATTTCCTCTGCGTTTTTTCCTTTTTTCACTATTACTACAACAGATCTGTCTTTCTCTTTATTAAGTCTGTAAAAGTTTCATCTGGCTTCTATTCCTTTTTTCCCCTATGAAATCTCCCTGTCAGCGGGACTCAGCCTACTAATTCTCTGTTTCTGGTTATCTTCCTAACTCAGAGGAGATTTAAGCAGCTTTAGCACAGAGAAGCTTGCCTAAAAATGGAAGGTATAGTTTGTCATAATTAGAGATTAAGCAAAATATTTATAAATACTGATTTTACGAACCAAGCAAAGAGTGTCTCATGCCTGTAACTGGACAAACCTAGACGCAAAATTGTACAGAAAAGTAGTATTTTTCCACTGTAAATGATGATGAGGTAATACTGTTTTGATGTTAAGTGATGGCAGTGGAAATAAATATTGCTATAGGCAGATGAATGGCAATCTGTCTAATATAATTAGTATCTGATAACATAAAAAGTCTTTTAGATTTGCAGTATAATTAAAGAAATCACACTTCAGAGGAATTGAATATATTTGAATCAAGTAAAAGGCATGGGCTATTAAATATGCTCATGCTGCTTTGCTGAATCAATACAGCTGCTACTTTAATTTTTCTTAACTTTTATTATTAATAATAAATGTCAAGAAAATACTTCATGAAGCAGGAAGGTGGGCACAAAGTCAGAGTATATAGGCAGCAGTACAAAGGCAAGACATGTACTTTGCTCAAACATCTGTCTCATGCAGTAACAAAGGCACAAGCTTTAATGCCTGTAGCTGTTGTCATTTCTGTATTCTAATTGGCAAGCTTAGTGCTTTAGAAGTGCATATTTTGGCTAGATATATTACCCTCTTTCTTTGGTAATAGGCCCCAGGCAATTTTCACTCTCGTCCAATTTATTAAGAATTTTTGTTTACCTTTGTCCAAATACTAGTCGTTAATCATCAGTAAACAGAACTAACTGTCAAACTCATGATGCTCAACCCAAAAACATAGATTCTACTTGTAAAGCTTAGGTAATAACTGCATTGATTTAGCCAGAGTAGAGAAAGGAGGTGGTCCATCATAATCAAAACAAAGACACAGCTGTTATGTATATAGCACTAGTTCATAACCTCTGGATGTCAGTGCTGAAGACTTAGTTCAACATCAAACTGAGTGGGTGACATAAGTCCACATCATTGGGAAATCTTCTTAATGGAAACAGCAGCATTTGATAATTTGCAGACCTATTTAAAATACAGTACCTTGGTGAAATATCCTGATCTAAAGACACACATTCCATTAATTGAAATATTAATGGCTATAATGTGTCATTTTTCAGTTATATGTCAAAGTAATATAGAAATTAACATGAATCAGTAGCTGTGGATGGTCAAGGCAGTTCTTACTGTCACAATTACACATACAGTCGAAGGTGATTAAGTCAGAAATTCAGTATCTCTGGAGAATAAAAAGTGGCATAGCATATTCCCTTGACTTCAGCCTTTCAAGTATTTTGTATTTCTTTCTTCGTCAAGCTACTTTTTGCAAATAAAGGCAATTGAAAGACCGAGTCACATCCTCGTTAATATTTTGAAATGTACTTTCAAGCAGAAGGTCTCCTACAATGAGTAAGACCAAAGGTCCCACTGCACCTTTATTTGGACTATTATGTATTTATCTTCCACCTGCTTGTCCAGTCCCATTTCAAAACATTTATCATCTTAGTTTTCACAATAACCTGTGGCAACAAGTTTCTGAATTGAATTATGTGCTTTGAGGGAAAAGTATTCTCTTTTGTTTGTTTAAGCCTGCTGCTTGATCTCTTCACTTCCCAACTTTCCAATTTATTTGACCTCTTTTGCTGTTTGTGCTATAAGTATGCAGTTAAAGTAACTTTAATTTTCATGCTGCTTCCCTTGAACAGATTCTGAAGCATTTCCACCTCGCTCTCAATTTCTCACTAATTACGATCTTGGACTCTTTATTTCCTGGGATCCAATCCCCTGTATCCACTCTTCTTCTTTCATGGTCTCTTTTTCACCTTTTTCTTCCTTTTTGGTCTAGCAGTAAATCTCTGTGATAGAGTCTTCTCCATACCTGGAACAGCACTATGCCGAATTTGTAACAGACGGTTTATTACCTCCAGCCTCCAAATACATTTACAGAGATTCACCTTCTCTGGCCACCCATAATTCTAGCACTGTACTTTTACTTCCATACAAGTTTCTTTTCAAATTAGTAGAAAGTCTGTGGTATCCAAAACATGTCTGAAATGAAATAAACTCCATTATCTCTATCTGTTCTAGATTCCTTTATCTTTGTCTGTTTGTTCGCCCACTATCACGCTTTTATTGTGTTGCATTATTGTGATGTTCTCATAGGCGCCTTCTCTCTTTCCTTTATTTCTGTCACTCACTTGCGCACATCTTTCACTCAATGAAAGTAAAAACTAAGTAGAACAGAAATTTGAAATAAAACTGAGAAGGTGATATTTTTTTCTGTTTTCTTTCAAAGCTGAGCTTACCTGATAGGCAATAGATCTCATGGCTTGCAAATATTTTCATTATAAGCCTCTGATAAATCTTGTGCACTGTTTTTTTGACATTTTATCCTCATGAAAGTATATAAAAAACCCCACATAAAAAGTATTCACTGGAGGGGTGGGAGGGAGGTGGGAAGGAAAGGAACCAGCATCCATGTGGAACAGCACACTCATCAGTAGTCTAGTTGCCCTCTGTTTTGGCGTTAAGACCCTGGACATTATGGTAGCAGGACAATTTCTGAAGTTTTCTCCTTTATAGTTTCCGAGTTGAAATGTCTCATTTACAGACACATTTCAGAGAAAAGACTTTTTTGCCTATGGGAAAATCCTACATTTTGAGTGAATAAAGATTGGGCTTTGCGAAAAGAGAATTGAGCAGACCCATAGTGTAATGGAACAATAAGAACATGTATAGCTAAATAGAGGGTGTTTTTAGTAAAAGAATAGTCTTCCCATTACAGCAATCAAGACATATCAAGTATATGAGGCCCAGAAGACTGCTTAGGACTTCATTTGAAATTCTATACATGTGAATGCCTATGCTTCTTGGTTTTGAGATTTTTTTCCGTGTTTGAATTAAAAGAAAGAGAATATCTCAGATCTGAGTCCTTAAAACAGAGGTGAAAAGTCTATCCTATCGCCATCTTATAAAGAGTAAAATTAACATTAAAAAGTACAAAAGACAACTCATGGACAGAGGAGCCTGAGCTTTCAGCTGAAAAATAAATAAATAAAAGAATGCGCTTGAATAATTTCTCCTTCTCAAAAGCCTTCCTTCCCCCAAACCATCTTTTTTTTTTCTTTTTCTCTCTTCCCTTTCCCCGCTATGCATGCATGCATACACACATTCACAGCACACACGCGTACACACACAAACAAAACCAAGCAAACAGAGGTCTAGTCACTTATTAAGAAAGAGATCTTTTTCATTTTTCATCTTCACATCTTTTGAAATCCGCAGCAGCTGGATGGTTTTCTTGCAAAAGCTGAGTTCTGGAGAAGTGAAGTTTCACTATGGCAGACCTAAGAAAGTAACTCATTATAACCCTATGTTAGAGGTAGCATTACAAATACACAGAGAATTTCATTCGCATGTTATTCTGCAAAGCATAGCCCTTTAAATTATGTTGAAATATTTTGATTTAGTATATACATCGCTGTTCTAAGGTGACATTAAGGTATTAAATCATTACCATAATATTAAAGTTAACTTCTCCAGAGAACTCTTGGTTGTGCTAAAAGAGGTGGCCCAGACTTTAGAGCACAATGTAGATGAATGCTGCACAATCAGATGAATTAAGAAATCATTGTATAGTTTTTATTATTGGACTAAAGAAGAATAATGTTTAGTTGACATTTTCAGGTATGAGAAGTCTGTCAAGAAACTTATGGTGGAATTGTTGGCTTAATTTTATGGATGAATTGTCCAGCTATTATCCCTGAACACTCGCAAGGCAGCTACTTTGAAATTGCTTTTTGTTGATAAATACTTGAATAGTGGGGTTTATACTTGAGCTGTGTGAACTGATATTTCTTCATTTAAGGTGACTTTAGAAAAATAACATACAAAATTTTTTTTCAGATAAGCGCAAAATCATTGTGGAAAGGTCAAGAAAATAACATTCCAAACCACAGTAACACTTTTGGGGAATCTGTTTGACACTTCTGCATTTTTACATTAAAATGCTGGTTTTGATGAAATAAAATATTAAAATAAAGTTATTTTCTTAGATAACATATGGAAGATTTTATTTTTTTTCCCCCATACTGGAGTACTCATTGACATTATTGAATTCAGACTATTTCAGTTGAATTAAATCTAAATTTGTCCTGGGTTTACTTTCTTTTTTTTCTCCTGGTTGATGCAGCAAATCTCTCTCCAAGTCCAACCTATAACAACATATTCTAACATGTATAGCTCATTCTTATTTGAATAGAAGTTGTACTTCTTCTAAAAATCTGTAGTTTTGGATAATGTATTTTATAACACACAGTACTTGAAAATATTTAATTTTATATGTACATCTATTGTTGGCTAAAGTGATGGTTCTTAATTTGGATTCCCTATGCGATCTCTGAAAAGAAAAAGATTGCATGTTGGTTTTGAATTACGAAGTTTTTCCTCCATATGTAATAATTACAGAAAGTTAAAATTTTGGGTGCTTGTATATGGGTATAGCATCTACAATAAAGTACTTCTTGAACTAGATATACTAGATATGTTGCTGTTGCTTTTTTGAAAAGAACTGTTTTAACTGGTCTTAAGTGATGTGTATTTCAAAAATAGTGCTGTTGAGTTTATTATCACTGATTTGCTGTAGTAGCACAGCTTGCTCCCTAATTTTTCTGGGCTTCAAGCTTTGCTGTTGTTTATACCTCTAACATTCTTGAACTTTACTTAAATTGAGCTTTTTTGTTTGAGCACTCAGAATGTTAAATTACCATGTCTATGAACATCATATGCGATCTTCTTGAAAAAAAATATAACTGTTAACAGAGTAATGTCACTTGAGACTGATGACAAAGTTATAGCCTAACAGTTGCTAATGGTCTTCTGTTTCCATCTAGATCATTTATTATTCACAAAACTCCAACCATAAAGAAATTATTAGTGGCTTAGTAATTTTCTAAATCGAAATCTCTCCTGCACCATTAGGTGCTACGTGGAATGCAGATAAGGGTGTCCTCTCTCTGTCTTTCTCATATGGTGCTTCTATAACTTATCTTTCTTTTGAGACTAGGTTGCTCAGTTTTACACTCAATTCAAGAAAGGAAAATGGTACAGTATACAGTGATACTGCTGCAAATGTCAACTGGTGATGCTAGCCTGGTGATACATCAGTACCATGTTTTGTTCAAACTGAGATTACAAACCTTGAGAAGGTGGCAAAAATCATTGGTTCTGAGCAAATGAAGATAAATATAATTGCTTTGGGGAGATTACAAACAGAATCCCAAGTCTGGGGAGGGTAGGTAAAGCTTCTGTAAAAATTATGCCTCTTAGAGGGCTTTGAGAAGTTCATATCTTAAGTCTCTGATCACATGTGAAGATGAGCAGAGAGACTTAGTGAATAGACATTTAGAAATATGCTCATCTCAAACCATTAATATTTCTAATATCCGTAATTTGATGTTAATAATTATTAGTTCTGATTATTCTATTTTTACTATTTGTAATTTTAATGATTAATGATGTGTTAACTTTTTCTGGAGATTTTCTTAGCCTGCATTTCTATATTGTATAAAGGAAAACATACTCCATAAAACATTTCTTACAGTATTTTATTAGTATTTTATGTAAAGCAAATAAGGTTCCTCCCCTTGTTTTCAGTATTCTTCCAACTAAAAACCAAACCAAACTGACAAAAATTTGAAATTTGCCTAAACAAAATTTAAAAATCATCATAACATCTTTCTTCACAGTATAGGTTCAGTCTGAATTTATTGTGGGACTCAAAGTGTCTGTAGCACCTCCTCCACCTAGGCTGCAGTCACAAACTATTTTTTCTAGCTCTTACTGCTTGAATTCTTGACCCAATATAACAAAATTCTCTTTGCTTTGTAATTAAAATCACTTTTTTTATTGCTAAATCATATCATAGGCTTTTTTGCAATGGATCTTCCTCTGTCCTGCTGTGCCTTACTGTGAATCTGAGTGATTCCCATGGAATGGAGACAAGACAGCAAAAGCTAGCCAGAAGGACAGTAAGGGTATATCTCAAAATCATCCTCAAGTTGCAAGGAGAAAAAAAAAAAAAAAAAAAAAACACAGAAACCATTGCTAGCAGGTGTTAATATAGATTTGCTGAAGTTGATAAAGTCGGCTGGAACGGCCAGTGCCGTGTGGGGATCTCCCACAGCAGCCTGACTTCTTTCACAAGGCAGTGGTTCTTTCACTAGCATCAAACCCCTTTCGATGAAATTTACCCAGCAGGTGCCTGTGAACAGGTCTCCAGATATCTGCTGCAGCTGATGGAGTTCATGTTATTGTGTGATGTGATGTGTCATTTGTGAGTAGTCCAAACAGTTTTCAGTCAGGATTACTTTTGTTAGAAGGCCTGAAGACAGAAGGATTAACGTTGTAATTTCTTTTTTCCTTTATCGACTTTATACTCTGACACAGATTTCCTTTACTTTTTACTTTTCCTTCACTGGTATCCACACAGTGTGTTTACTCCCCAGATATGCCCTTGAATTAAAAAATCGCATTTGCTTGGTAACCTCATGCCTACGGAGGGTATACCTTTCAGCTGAAACTACCCATATTAATCCTCATGGCAAGTGAAGAATGAAACAAACCAAAGGAGCAGAGCAAGGACAGAAAAAAAAAGTTTGGCAGGGTAAAACTGTAGGAGTTGGTGAAGTGTTTTATTTTTCATATATTTCTGTGGGTCATTGCACTAGTGGATTTTGTTTTCGTTCTGTGGTTTCTGTATTTTGTATTTTCTGCAGGTTTCCTAATCCTTGATTGGTAGGAGGCAGGGAGGAGTTGAAGGAGGCTGACATGTTGAAGTGCTAGTTTGCTGCTTGATTGAGGAGAGCTCTGGATGGCTTTCATCATTCACAAGCAGGAACTGAAATCTTTTTGCACGGTTTTGTATATAATTTTGTTTAAAATAAATTAGCAGGTATGACCAAGCATTCTTTGCAACAAATACTGTGATATTCCATTGGTGAAATGTCCTATTTAATGGCTTAGTAGTTAAAGGAACCAAATGTCTGCCTACCTGAAAGGAAGTTGGATAATATTAATAAACATAAGTATTGACTATATTATGTGTCCCACCATTCATAGCATTATGTTATGCAAAGCCAAAAAGTCAGGGAGGGAATTCAACTACATGTATAGAAGTCTTTTAAGCAAAAAAAGACAGAGCAGAAAAGATCAGCAGCTAGAAAGATAGGGCCTTGTTTTCTCAGGCAATGTACTATGGTGATGAGAATGTCTGAATTAAGCCAAAGGCAGTGCAAAGAAGTGCAATAAACTATGCTCTAGGTTGCAAAGATGCCATTACCTTGTGCAAGATGATTTTCATTGGGATACAGCTATCCCACTATGATAAAGCATTTCAGATTAGTGTTTGGACCCCTTTGATTTTATATTGAAATAAAGTAATTTAAAATAAATAACATTCCCTGTTATCTCTTTTTACTAACCTTAAAATAATTGCAGTGAGTTTTGAGTTGTTTAAGCAATTTCAGTGGGTTTTGCTGAATTTCTCAGAGCAATGAAAGTAGCAACCATAATAAAATAGACATCAGCAATCTGTTTACCTCCATTTAGTTTCAATACTTGTCTCCTTAATAGGGAAATTTTAGAAAATTCTCCTTGGCCTCTTTCTTCTTCCTAGTGCAGTTCTGGCTGAGCTTCTTAAAATGTTTTGCACAGAAAGAGTCAAGTGTCATTCTGAGAAAGCTGTCATCTTTGTTCAAGGCTGCTAGTATCTGAATTTGTATTGTACATTAGCTTTTCCATATAGGTTTTCAAGGGCCAGCTGCCAGTACTTTATTTCATTTAATTTTGAATACTCCTATTTTATGGCTTGGAGAAACAAGGAAATATGGCTTGTCTGTTTACTTAAAAAGAATAAAAATGAACATCACAGCCTTAATGTGATTTTTAAGCAGTGGCAGTGGGCCTAGCACACCGTATTAATAGTGATAGAATGCTGCACTTCTGGGGCAAATTGTGCTGGCTTTATACATACAAGATGTTTGGTGCCTTTTCTAGTAACATTTTGTCTTGAATGCAGTGAAATTGACACTGCAGGTATAAGGGCAACTGCTTTTTTAAATAAAATTTTAAGCGGGTTTGTTTTCTTTCGTGTTTTTAATTGTTTTGGGTTTTTAAATAGAGGATTAAAATGGGACTTGGGAGAGCTGTTCTGAACTCCCCTGTCAGGCTCAGAAGTCTGTAAAATATAAGACATTCTACTTAATTCTTCTGTGTTCATTTCCCCAGCTATGAAATGGGAATAATGCTACCTCCTTTTCCCTAACACTTGATCTGTACTGTCTAAATCATGATCTTACAAAACCACAAGGCAGACATCCATTCCTTACTGCATATGTGTGTGTGAATGTAGAATTGTGAACAAAATCGAGGCTTGTATAGATGCTTTCTTATAAGTAAAACTTCTTCATTTGAGGCTGCAGTCTCAATGCTCTAAAACTCTACCTTTTATTTAAAATGTTGAATTGCAAAATTCTTTTCCGTCGCCTACTGCATGCTCTGCAAATTTTACTTAATTCCTTTCAGGCAAGTTGCATAAGCTTCAGTGACTTGCTCAGTGCAGTATTTGTAACTACTTTAATTAGAAAGATGGGCTTTTCTAGAAGATAGAATGACTCCCTTAAAACAATAGGCTTTATTAATATTACTACTATTAAATGGGAAATTACTTTTATTTAACTACTAGCAAAACTTATGGTAAGTCTAGGAAAGAATGGGTCTTACAGAGTACTTCTGGAGTGATCTGAAGTATGTATTGTATTCATATAACTCCAGAGCATGAAAGATTAATCTTTCTGTTGAATACTTGTTTTGATTTGTCCTTAAAAGTACATCTGCTAATAACCATTAATAAAGTAAAACCTCGAGCACTTTAAAACAGATTCCACAATATTAAAGAATTCGCCTACTTGCAAATTTAGGTTTTTCTTGTACTAAGATAATCTTCAGTATCTAATCACCAGGTCGAGCTACTATCTTATCAAATTTATCCTTTTATGTTCTCTGTTTATCACTTGGTTTTAGCACAGTTAGAATTTAAGAAATAATGCATTACAACCTATTTGTTTTCTGCTGTAGAAATCTTGCAATTCATATAATCTGCCCCCCTCCCCCCCAACTGAACAGCAATAGGTAAATGTATTGTGAGATACTACATTATGTTACCTGTTATCCTTCTGCTTCACTGAGTGCAAGAATGGTGAGCTTTTCAAACGGCTAGACTGGTGACAGATAATGAGTCTGATGGACAATGAAATGGGAGCGTGCTCACAGCATCTCAAGGCCTTCAATGAAACTTCTCTTTCTGTTTCGAGGGAGCTGCAGCTGGAGAGTGCTTTTGCTTATCACAAATTCAGTAGGGTGGGGTGGGAAGCAGCGTGATCCCTAAAATACACACTGAGGGCTTCAAAGGTCAAACCCTACATTTTGAATGTTATCAGCCACTAGTGCAATACTTAAATGCTCATGTTAGATGTTTTTCTGTGAAATGCTTGATTCATGTTTCCTGTGGTCCCTGTGTGTGCAACTCCACCAAAATGTGTGTGCAACAGACTACTCTAGTCTCCAGGTGTTAAAGCCATATTTCTGGCAACATCTGTGCTGTGGAGAAAGGTCATATTTTTCTAGCCAGAAAAAAAAAGAAGAAAAAAAAAAAAAAGAAAAATGCCTTTTTTTGTGTGCTTCCTGCTACTTTTTGAATTCTAGCAAGTACTCATGAGCATTATAAAGCACATAGACCCAGTGCCTACTACTCCCAAATTCTGTTCTGTGCAACGGGAGAGGTTCAAAGGGAAGAGTGGAAGCTTCCTCCACTCAGCATGCTCTGCCCGTAAGAGTCCCCATGGAAGGTGGTAGAGGTGGGGTTTATCTAAATACCCCTCCCCCGCCGCCTGCCTCAGGGCCCCACAGCACTGCCTTCCCGATGCTTCTTGTCACCTGCCTGAAAGCCACAGCTCCTTGTTTTCTAACAGCTCGCACACCTGTCCTGGTGGAGACCTGCGTTTACTGGTGTAAAATCAGCCTTTCACACACTCGTAGTCTTTGTAAGTCCTACTGTTGCTCGCAATAAATAAATAAGATATTCAATAGAGAAGTTGTTTCAGGACAATTGAGGGTAGTTAACTTTTTTTGTCAATTTTCAATGTCAAATGAGATGGCATAATCAGAAATAATTTGTTACTATACCTTGTTTTTTCGTATTCATCACATTCTTTTATTTTGTCATAAACAATTGTGTTAAGAGCATGTCTTGTAAAATGTGCTGTGGTGTGCTATCAGGTCCTCATACTTTTAAAGGATTTGGGGTGACACCATGCTGCCACTACTAAGTACTAATAATGAAGTGGCCTTTGTCCTTTCAAGTTATAGTCTTAACTTTTTAAGGATAAAATTTGGACCAGTGATGTGTAGATACCAATTTTTTGATTGGCTCTTTGAAAACAGGAGACATTGCCTTTTTTGTTGTATTTTTGTAATACTTCGTCCTCCTTCATTTGCTACTGAAACCTATTGCTTTTCAAATAGGAAAAAAACCCCACAGAAATCCAACCTATGAAACCTTCTATAGGAAGAGAGAGCTATCGTTCTTCCCATTTCCTAACTTAGGAAAAAAGAGCAATGAGATCAAAATCCTAGCATCTCTTAACACTTGGGTTTTTTTCCCTCTGTCCTGGCTGTTCAACCAAACTATGTTTAATCAAACTTTAATAAGCAGTCTCACATCTTCCAGCATTTAATATCATCTACAGGCCCATGAAATGTCTTAGAATCATGGGTCTATGTGAATTGCTTTTCTAAGCTGCCTAGCCATTTTAGCTGTATGTCATGCAATATGAACACATCCACCATACGTCTCTTAACGGTTTTAACTAGGGATCTAGATCTACATGGAGCTTTTGTTAAAAGGGTTTGGATATTTTTCAATGACATCTGATTTGCTAGCAAAAATGTCAAGCACATAATTGCCATTTCAGAGTTTCATAAATCCGAATCAATTAGTAAAAAGAACCCCTTGACCTCATGTCCGTGAGCCTTCGTGATCATTCAGTCTAAGTGCTAAGGAGCTATTGGCACATGATATTCAAGCTGAATGATCCTTTTGTTCAATCACGTTTTCTCAGAGCAAGGCTAAATGCAGCTCCCTTTGAATTTAAAACCTTGCTAAATTATTTAGTACTACATACCACAGACTGATTAAATTTTGCACAGAGTAGTGAGATTGTTTCCCAGGTAGGTCATCACTCAGTTCAGTTTACCACTTAAAATTTCTTTCATTCTCAGTCAAAATACAGCAAGGGCCATCCATCATTATCACTTTGTCCTTTAATTTTTCTGTCAGCCTTTGTCAAGCTTGAAACAAAAGCCTTTACATTTTTATCAACTGCAGCTATTGTTGTCTGAGTTGTGCTCAGTCATTTCAGAATATCGTCGTGTTTTTACCAAACAAGTCAAATATTTTCAATAGGTCAGGTCTATCTTTCATATAAGCCCGCTAAACCAAACAGAACCATTTCTCATTTCTTTGGAAATGGAAAATAAAAATGCTTAGGGCCAAATCGACAGTGAGAGTAAATTGTCCAAGCTCCCTGCACTTAAATGGATGAATGTCTTCTGCCTTAGTAGAAGAATGTGGCATCAATTCAAGAAAGAAGGAGAGGTGAACAGGAAATTTTGATCAGGCAAGGCCTGACAGTGTTCTGAGATGATCTTGTACAACACTCTTCTGCCACTCGTAAACAGACCACATCTGTGCCTCAGCTCCAGCCTCCAGACCAAGCCAAGCATTACATGCTCCTCCTTTTTCCACTGTCCGCTCGCAATTAGCCATCAAATTACGTTCTGTCTACCTTCATCTTGACAGTGCTCATGTAGCTTAATGGCTTGCTAACAGACAGTAGTGGCCATCAAGAACACCTTTCTAGAACCTTCCCCGTAGTTTTCTTTGCATCCACTGAGCTCTGACATTACCTCTGGTCCTCACTGAAAGTTCTTGGCTGAACATTTGTGGCTCAGCCCAACCCCCTGCTGTGCCACTAGGGAGGGGTTAGGAACCCATCTCTTTCATTGAAAATCCAATTCAGGTCTTACATGTATAACCTGTGGGAAGATACGTGAAGAAGAGTTGGAACTGGAGTCAGTAACTCCTCTTAGCATGAAGTCTAACCCCTTTTCCATTTCCAGCAACTTTCATGGAAACAATTAATTCTCTGTGAATTGTTTGTATTTCAGAGGTAGCAAGGTGATGAAATGAATGCCAACTTAAATACAGTATTGAATTTTTGACTGCATATCTGTCTGTCAGCAAACATCCATTTTTGATGATTTTGAGTGAGGTCTCAAAATTAGTGGTGACAATTGCTTGACTTCTAGATCTCTGAGCATGGCTTTTCTATTTCTTTGGTTCCCCATCTGCAAAATATAGCTATTTTCTGCTTCACAGGAGGCTAAGGATTAATACCTTAGTATTATTGAAATAGTGATCTGGTGCATTGATTTGGGTATGGTTACTCAAATTAAAAAGTTCCACTTTACAAGGTCTCTCGGTCATAATGATCCTCGGTATTTAGTGGCATGAGAGCCATATTCAAAACTTCTTTTTCAGTTGGATGTTCAGTACAACTATCTCCAGAAATTGCAAGGCCAGAAAATGGAATTAAATTTCACTCCGACACAGGTTTTTGGGGTAGAAGTCTGCAGATCTGTTCAGTTAAGATCCTTCATGACAGAGAGCTCAGAAGGACAAATCTACATGGCCCCTTTGATAGTGTGTTTCTGAGCAGCAGCCAAGAGGGGGCTGTGGGTAACATCAAGTGTGCCTCGAGATAGCTGCGCTCTGCGGTAAAAACGATGACCAAAAAAACCTACAGGACTAGAAACAGGTCGAATTGTAATTCCATTTTCTGTCATGCATGCAAATGAAAAAGCACACCCTCTTTAAAGCACAGTGATTCATATGCCTTGAACAGACGCTTGTGCTGCTGAGCATCAGTTTGTACCTGTAGTCTGTCTGATTTTGGAAACTACCAAACCTGCTTACCTCCTACGCCCACAATGCTTGATGGGATAATGAGGGGCACTGAAGAGTACTTCTCTTTTTTTCTGAAGTGCATATTTTGCATTTTCTTACACAAAAACATTTTCAAGGCAAAGGCAAGTAAAGTTTTTGTGAGCATCTATAAATCTTCTTGGAAGAACTGGTAAGGAGCCTTTCTATCAGGCTCAGTAGGACTGGGGGGTCCCATACATCTAAAACTTTCAAATGCGGGGTTTGGGTGTTTTTCAGAATGCTAATCTATGCCTGGATTTGGGCTGTCCAAAATAGGGGTTAAGGATGGGATATGGTCCAAGAGCCCCAAAATGTGTTGTCTGGAGAGGTGGGAGCTATGCCGTTACTTTACACGTACATTCCTGTTGCACCCTGATGTCGTTGAAGACGTGATTCTGCTGGGCAGAGTCTTGAACCTGAGCAGGTATGAACCAGGCATTTCTATAGCCCAGAACAGACTTAGATTTCATGCTTGGGCAGTGCAGGGTTCTTCAGGCTGCTGATTCCTGCTTGCCTACTTGCACTGTAGTCTTTGAGAGCAAGTGATTGTAATGCGGTGAGCAAAGCAGACCAACTGCAGTCATTTGCATGGTGAATTTCACCTTACTCTGCTAAGAAAGAAACAAAGACAATGTTATTGCTTGTATTTACGTTTATTTTGAGAACATATGTTTTCCTTTGAGGCTTTTGACAAGCTGCCACTTTGATGTTTGGCATCAGACTTTGTGACTTTGATCAGGAAACTAATTTCTGCACAAGTTTTCATTATTCTTGATCTAATCAGAAAAGATGAATCTATCACATCTGTATTAAACCACTGATATATCCTAGTTTCTGTTAATTAGTCTGTTTCCTAGGTAGCTTTTCTTTTAAAATAGGAAATCATGTTGGAAATACTTCCATGAAGAGAAACCAGAAAGCAATGAACTTCTAAATTTGACGGTGACTCATTTAAGCTGTTAAGTGGTAAAATAGGCAGGCAGTTTGTTAGCAGAATAGAAAGCACTGTCATAAAACTATTACTGTATTTGCCAGTTGCAGTTAACCTGCTATTGCATGGTCTTAAGTAAATGGTATATTTAAGAAAGATAATTAATGGAACCATAAATCACACTAATTGGGTTTTACCTACAAGACCGATTTGTAAAGCTTTTCTAATAAACAAGGCTTTGCTCTCCTTATGAAGCAGGTGGGGTTTTTCTGTTTGATTTCATTTTTAGCAGATACTTATCAGGGAAGGAGTTTCCCTTTTTGGGAAGCAATTCCATAGATCAGTACATGTGACATGTATCTTTTTAACATGTTAATTTATTTCTAATGCTTGTTATACTCAGTTCTGTTTAATTATTGTTGTACTCACACTCCAGGTTGTTACCATTTTTCCTGGTGATTAGAGTGGCTACACTGTAGGGTTTTTTTAAAAGCCTGTTATAATTTTTCTGGTTTGGGAATATTTTTACTGAGAAATGTGTTTAATATCAGTGTGCAACAGATGAAAGAGGGATCTCACGCCATTTTCTGAGGGCTTCAAAAGTGGAAAATCCCACAGGTGTAGATTCCAGGAGAGTAGTGATGATGTTTATCAAAACCAGAGGAATACAGAAAATTGTAGGTGACTCATAGATGTCAACTGACAAGGAGACCTTTAAAGTGACAAAATAATCTGTCATCTAGTATGAAAATAAGGTAAGCATGCTAATTTGAAGTCTTAAGAGAGCAATTATGCAATGCTGAACTCGAGGACCCTTTGTCTGAAATGTGTTCTGTAGGGCCCAGTACTGTAAAACTGTGAGCTACTTCAGCTTCCATTGATTTCAGTCAGAATTGATGGTACCGAGACCAATTGCATTTCTTTCCACAGCAAAGGGAAGACAGATTGTGGGTCAGATTTTTAGTCTTTTATTGCATTGAATAGCACCCTTCAGAAATATTTTCACTGAAATCAGTATGGAATGGGTTACTCACCATCAACTGCTGAGCAACTAGTCCTTTCCTTGCAAACCTGCAGTATAAATAATCTGAAAAAATGTCAGATGCTTTTTATGTCCTTGCGGAAATGCTTTTCTCTAGTTCTCTTGAGGGCTTTTTTTTCTTAGCTCTTTAAAACCTGCATTCACCTTATAAGCAAAGTGATACTGGTCTTTATTGTTTTTGGCAGTATAATCAAAGTATTTTCTATCTGTGCATCTGGTTATGTTCTACTCTGTGCTGGAGCATTTTGCAGCAGGCATTGTTGGTTCCTCTGCAACGAAGCAGCGGCACACCTAAGCCTGACATACCTGCACTTGATCAAAAGCTGAAGGGTTTCGTAGGATGCTGTCATCAGGGCTATGCATTTTTTCTGACTAGTAAACATTAGTATACAATAATATATATTATCATTGTGACACAGGTCATAATATTATTAACAATTCTGATTTTTAGTTCTAAGCTGTTTTAGAGAAATACTGATATATGTATTAATAATACATTTTAAGTGGTAAGGTTGAAAGATGACTGTGCCTGCTAATTAGGGTAAAGATTTTGAAATATATTCTGCTCTGGATCTTAGCAGACAACTGTGTCTTAAACAAATGTGTGGGAAGAAGAAAAGCAATCCGGAAAAAGCAGCTCTTATAGTTAGTAGCATTTTCTCCCCTTTCTCCTTCCATTGAGTCTGTCTGAAAGTGGGTGTTTTAACATACAGCCATTTCTCGTTAACATGTGTGTGTTTATTTTAGCATGATGGTGTTGTTTTTTCATCTCCCACTCTGACACAGCATGTTTCATCCGTATATGGTTTCTAGTATATGAGACATTTAAAATGGCTCAGTGAAGAAATAGATTCTTGTCACTTAAACAGTCACTCTCCAGATCTGTGGAAACTTGGTCATTTTAACTGTGTTTTAAATTCTGTATGCTTGAAGACTGACTATAAAAATTGAGAGTGATATAATGTCAAGAATTTAAAGGTACTCTGTTGTACCGGTAATAATTTATGTTAATCATGTTTTAATTTAGTCATTTTTTACATACTTGTTTTTACAAATTAAACCACTATTATGATTCTCCTTTGTTTGCATGATATGATTTTATTTTATATTTTTTTTCCACTCACCAGATGTTTTCAACACTTTGCTTCCCACTACTGTCATCCCCTCCCTTACCACTGCAACAGTCACAACCACTGTAGCCTTAACAACCAGCACAACCACATCGGCAACAGCCATCAGCACCAGAGGTACAGTATGCTTCTTTGTTATGGCCTGGAAAACACATTCTAAATAGGAAATGACAGGTTTGATTTTTAAGAAGGATAGAAATTGCTAAAGCAAGGGTTCAAACACTTCAGTTCAATATATATTTTTAATAGAACAAACCACAGGATGGTACACGTTAAGAAAGATTTCGTATGACCTTGGATATTTTCATTGCTCCAGCAGTGTTATGTGAACTTTGACAGGTTGCTTAAATTATTTGTATACATTTGCATTTATTTTTTTTAAGGTTAGTAAATTAACTTTAATGTAAAATGCAAGCACGCTATTTTTAAATAAACATGACCTTTTAAAACTGGTTATTTTGGGTGCTAATGTTAAAAACAAGATAGGCGTCTCAGCATTGGAATTACTGTTGATGCAACCTTGCTTGGTAACAGAGGCAATGCATTACATCACCTTGTTAGTCTTTTATATTTTAAGGTATTCCTGTCTTAGGGGTGTCTTTATCTTACCGGGACTAGAGTAAATGAGCTGAATTTTCTCTCTCCCCTCCCTGCCCCTCATCCTGTTGGGTTTTTGTCTGTTTACAGCTTTTGAAATGTTTCTCGTAATCCTTTGCTTTGTTATGGGCAAAATATAAGGCTTAATTTTACTGTTGTATTCAGTGACTGATCAGATAACTGTTCGATAGCAAAGATGTGTGTGTAAAGTTTTGCAGATTATCATCTTCTGAGTAGTTAGTAATCTCTCATAGTGAGTGAAATAGCAGAAGGTTCCTATGTGGTTGTTGAAGGCTTTCATTGTGCAAGGAGGTGGGAAATAATATTCACTTACCACACTGCAAGTATTCACATGATGAGATATAATTATTCCATGAAAGTTAAGACAGAGTTATGAAGTCTTCTCTTCCTGGAAGCATTGTTATGAATGAGTCAGTTGTAGTAACCTGCCTAACTTGCATGAATAAGCTGACCTAAAAGCAAGTCCATTGTATAAAGATTGTGATAGTATCAGATCACCCGACTTCTGCCATAGGGCACTGGTATTTTAATATTGTGGCCTTTGTGTAATAAGCTGTCATCACATCTGAGATTACATTTTTAAGCTTTAATATTACTTATAGTGTGAGAAAAATATTGTTGTGAAAGAGCGTTATAGTAGTCCTTTCCATCCTGAAAAAAAGGATAGACCATGAAAACAGTGCTCACAGGTCTGAGTATTTGCAAGAGGAATTTCCTGAAAAGGAACAGAATGACAGGAATGAACATGTATTTATAAAATAATCTTTTGGGGGTCAAGCAGCAGAAGCTTCCCAGCTTTCTGACGGATCAGATCCTGAAAGGAAAAAGTGCTTGGTGTGCCATGTTGGTGTTTGCTATCCTGAATGAATTCTTTTCTTCTTGTTGTGTGGTCATGACTAAAGTGTGTCACTGTTGTGATTGTACATTTAGTGTACCAATGTTATTAAGGCATTGTGTTAACTCTTTAAGTGTGGTTTAGGACCTCATTTTCCTTTACTCTGAAGTGTTTGTTTTCACCGTTTGTGTGCCTGGCATCAAGAGAAAGATCTGGAGAAGGAGAACCCTCTTCTAAGCTTCAGCTCTAATATGCATGAGAATGCACGTAATTTCATGCTACAGTAATAGAGACTGCTTTAAGAGAAAGCAAAAGAAGGAAATCTGGGTGAAGGTGATCAATCACTGTCGTGGTTTAACTTCGGCTGGCACCACCACACAGCCGCGCTTGCTCACTTCCCCTCACCCAGAGAGATGGGGAGGAAAATTGGAAAGGAATGTAAAACTCAAGGGTTGAGATAAGAACAATTTAATAGGTAAAGCAAAAGCTGCGAATGCAAGCAAAGCAGAACAAGGGATTCATTCACCACTTCCCACGGGCAGGCAGGTGTCCAGCCATGCCCAGGAGAGCAGGGTGCTAGCATGCCTAACAGTTACTTGGGAAGACAAACACCATGTCAGATGTCCCCCCCACTTTCTTCTTCTCCCAGCTTATATACTCAGCATGACATCCCATGGTATGGAATATCCCTTTGGCCAGTTCGGGTCACCTGTCCTGTCTGTGTCCCCTCCCAATTCCCCGTGCCCCCCCCAGCCCTCTCTCTGGCAGGTCCCAAGAAACCAAAAAGTCCTTGGTTTAGTATAAACATCACCCAGCAACAACTAAAAACATCGGTGTCCAGTCAACATTGTTCTTACATAAGAGACAAAACACAGCACTGTACTAACTACTAAGAAGAAAGTTAACTCTATCACAGCTGAAAACAGGACAATCACTAAAATACAAGCACTTGCTTTTCCCAGAAAAATAACTGAATGCAGCAAAATGGATGAGAAGATAAGACTACTTCAACCTTGAGGAACTGGTAGATATGGTCTCGGGCAGAAAATCTAAGAGACAAAGGAGTGTAGAAAGACTATTTCTTGAAAAGGTGGTATTTGAAGGAAAGTGGCGGTCTGTCCCATGAAGAGGGAAAATAGGACACTTGCAATAGACTAATGGAAGTGTCTATCTAACAATTTAAGAAATCAAAAATCACAAAAATGTGAAAACGAGATTACTGTAGGCATAGGTCATAGAGTATACCAATGCTGAAGAACAGGAAACCAGGCATAAAATCAGAAACAACCAGATGCAAAAGTAACTGTAACTAGCAAGGTGTGAGAAACTCATCTAAACAAAATGGTTTAGAAATCCATCAGGTGAAATACAGAAATAAAGAAATGTAGTGATCCTATTCATGAATGATTAAGACAAGGCTGAAGTAATTGGTGTTTTATCTTGCAATGTATGACAACTGGAGTGCTGTTTCTAATAGGGATGTCACCCTGAAAGATGACCACAGAGATAGATCAAAGAACAAAGACAGGAAGTCTAAATACATGCACTACGTGGAAGCTGAACGCACCAGTTTGTTTGCTTTTGCTTTCACAAAAAAGAAAAATCAGTATGACTGATGAAGAGTTATTTTCCGAGTTCAATGGGAAATTAGTAGCAAAGGCATTTAGTGGGGAAACTTTCTAAGTGTACGGGAGACAGTGACACAATGTAGCTATTGAAGTTCTACAACTTTCTTCAGCCTTAATTTCTTTAAGAATGCTTGATTGCCGTGGCAGAGGGAAATGGACAATATGCTCTCCTTAGGTCGCTTCCTCCTCTATGTTTCTTGGATCCATAAACAAATAATGTTCACAAACTTACAGTGAATGCTGTGAAGGCAGATTTCTGCCATCCTGAAATACTAGACTGAACCTTCTCTAGACTGTCAGAGCACCTACACACCAGAGATACAAACGGTATAACAACCATTTTGGAGAGGATCAGATTTTCAGTAGTATCTGTTTCTGGCCGAGCAAAAAGTACCATAAACATATCTTCCTTTGACACTTTGGCTTCTTATACTGACAAGATTTTTGACATGAAGGAGTATATAAGAACATAAAGTTGAGAAGCTATTCATGTATTTTCAACCTTTAAAACATTTTTTTTTAATTGAAAGCAACATTTCTGTCTTTCGTTCTTTATCAGATCTTGTTTGATCATGCCTTAAATAAACAGAAGTTCATCCCAGATCATCAGGAGGTCCATACTAATTAATAATATTTTTTAACTAGATTTCAAATACCTGATATAATAGTCTTGCTGGATGTATTTCACTAATTCTATTCTAAAATTATTACTTGATATTTATGAATCACCTCAGGTACATTTCAAGACATTCCTCTATTCTCCGTGACTTTTATGTAGTCCACCTTGAGGATATGTTACTCCACATCCAGTCACAGGAGATGTATTTACAGGAATGTGACACAAGATATAGAGAGCCCAGACAGTCTGTAAATCTAAGGCATTTTACACTATGATCATAGTACCTCATCATTACCATACCAAAAGCCTGAATTAATAGGAAAAAAAATATCTCCAAACCATCATCAGTTAATTCTGGAACTGGGACCCATCTCTATCTTAATTTGCGTGGCATTTAGTAAACAACATGAAAAAAAGATACTGATCCAGTTGGATGACAGCGTGATAATTCATAAACATATTGTTTAGTCAAACTGTTCACTTTCTCAAATGTATGCTTGCTTTTGTGCTCAGTCCTTTAGGAATTAATTATTCTTTTACTGGTACATTACCTACTAACTCAAAAATTCTAAACACAATTCGATGCCAGTGAAGAGTATTGCCCATTATATGTTTGTCAAGGGTATCTTAAAGCTTAATAAGCATGATGAGTAACGTACAAAAAAATGAGAATAAAATGTATGAGAAGAAACAATTCTAGAGGACTACAGAAAGGATGGTTATACTCTGTATGAGTAGTTTCCTTTCTATCAGGTTTATGTGATGTTATTTGTGAAAGCTATGCATGGATCCATGCTCGTGTTCCCTTTTGTGACTGGGAAGAGGCACAAGAGGATTGTCGATTTGCCCCCAGTAGTGAAACAAGGGATGCCTCCCTTGGAGAAAATTTTTGTTAGCATGAAATTAATTTAGATGGTTCTGTGCCAATCCTTCATAGTTGTGTAGGTGGAAAGGGAGTGTGATTAACAGTCTAGGAGAATCCACCTCGAGTGAGAACAGCTCTGTGTTCCTGGATTCACAGAGGAGAAAGGCTTGAGCACACAAATATACATAAAACCCTCCCACAGGCTGGCATTATGTTAATTAAACACACACGCACACTGATTTTTTTAAATTTAAATCCTTTTCTTGTCATGACAAAAAGTCAAAGCGGTTATAAAACTTGGAAACTTTGACTTACTATTGAAGATTGAAATCTCACAACCATTACCCAGATAGGTAAAAAAATAACATTGCAAGAACATCCCAAACTCAAAGGATAGATCCATTCCATTTGATTGCACCTATCAGGTTGATTCAGTCTCAGCTGACTCACTTGTCTAATGTCTGTGCCAGAATATTCAAAGCTTTATATAGCAACGCCTAAAAACATCTCCAAAAGTCATTGCATATAGCAGAGACATGATGCTGCTCCCAGGCAGCTGCACTTTGAAGTTCAAGGGTTTATTTAATAGTCACGGTGACCAAAAAGCCAATGTACACATTTATATATGAATGAATGAAATCCCTGCTTTATTATAATCTAGTTTTCTTTTATTGTTTTTGGCTCTGGTATAAAAGAAAGGTTTCTTAAAGGAGATCTGTGAAGCTAAATTTAGAAGAACAGTTTACAATGGATTAAGGAAGGGTTTGAGGATCTGATTATTTTGACAACTATTGCCAATGTAATTTAAGTGCATTTCTATTTAATAGCATAAATTTCAACCATCTTAGCTAAAATGCTATGTTACTTTCTTTATCTCCCATTTTTATCTTGATCAGGGGTGTGTGTGGAGAAAAAAATAGAATACCTGTTTCATTATAGGCAGTTTAAATGCAGAAACAACTTGGATAGTACTTGTAGTCCTCAGGTTTTTTCATATAAAAAAATTGTTAAGCATTACCAGTTCTTGTTATTTCATTTTTCTTACACATAATCTGATTGATATAACTTGGAACTTTGAGATATTGACAGAGAAAGAATCAATAAAGCAAGGAAAAGGTGCAGAATATGTGGGGGACAAGGAAGATGAGGGTAGACGTATTTTAAATATAGTTGCGTATGCTTACTTGCATTCAGCTCTGCTAATAAAAAAATGACCGTTGTCTAATGTTATAATCAATTTTGTATGGCAGCATGCTAAAAGCTAGTTGTTTTATATACTACTTCTTAGCTGTAAAAGTAACATAAAATCTAATTTGTGTCTGGTTTTACTCAATCCATGTAAGAAAATTACAACTTTTGGGGTTTTATTTCTTCTTTCTTATCTTCCCTTCTCTTATAATGATCTCCTACTGGTTTATCCAACTTCTAGATTTCCCAGGAGACCAAATAATTTGAGGTTCAAACCAACAGTTCTTCAAATTATTTTTTTCCCACCTGACATTCAAGTAAGCCTTTAGCACCCATCTTGCAAGAACTGCCATATCTTGATTTTACAGTTACTTCTTTCATTAGCTTTGCTTTTCATTCTGCTTGTTTCCTGGCTGTTTAGAAGGTGTGCTAATAAATCATGTTAAACTTAAGTTAGACCATGACAAAATCCCAAACCTATTTTACAAGCTTCTTTTTGTTAGTCTTGAAACCTCCAGGGCTGTCTGGTCAAAGCTATCTGTTACCCAGGTGAAACATCCACAAGCTACAGCTGAGCAATAGCTGGGAAACCTTCCCTAGCCAACATGTGCAGCCAGCTGGGAAGCCGGGAATAGAAAGTGGCCTTCCATTCCTTGGCACTTGTATGGGCTAAATAGAGATGACCAGGAAGAGAAATGGTGCCCAGTTTCCCAAGGTCCTCTACTAGCTAACAGGTGCAGAGGGTTGATGCAGGAGTCTAGCATTGTCTGCCTTCTTTTCCTTGTGCTCTCAGCTCCCAAGGGCTCTGACATTGGAAGAAAAACTCCGCAGCTGTGTTGATGTATGGCCTCGGCTCATTGGCAGGCAGGTGGCTCCTTGGGCCCAATCCTAGGTGTCTGTGCAAGCAGGACAAACTCAAACCAAAGAGCCAAAGTACCCAGAGAGCAGACAGTAAGATGGCAAGATTTGAAAGTTACTGTTTTAGGATCAAACAGTTGATTTTTTTTATATCAAAATATACCTGTTGCAGTGTGATTAAAATATGATGTTTATGGAAATATAAGGAAATTAGAACCCAGAGTTTAAAAAACAAAAGTATTAGGCAGTTCTGTGCTCCTCTCTTCTCCTGTGATACCTTCAGGATGCACAAGAATGATGCCATGCACAGGGGAATCCAGAATACTTTTGCCCAACATGAACAAGGAAGGTGAATTTTATAAGTTCTGTCTGTTTTCTTGTAGATTCCTCAGTGTTTCTTGTGACTCCTTCAGTATATACAGCTAATTTGGTTTCACTTGCTGTTTAAGATGCATCACTCCTGCTAATTTCTAGAGTTTCTGGAAAGAGAGAAAACCAGTAGCATTAAAACAGATTAAAAACACCCAAACCCTTTGATGTTAAAGTCTGTTTTGCCAGCTTTTTCTTGAGAAATTATTCTTCTAATGTGTACCTGCCCAATCCTCATGTGTCTGTGCCATCTCTGGCTCCTTATGTGTTGAACAGAAGATCTACAAGTGTATTTTCAAGAGACTTAGTAGTCCGTGGTGTCTATTTGAGGGGAAACAGAGTATTTATTCCTTTCCCTAAGCAACATTTAATTAGGGTTTCATTCCACTAGTCGGGCTTGGTGGTACAATTAATGCTGCAAATTCTCAAAGCTCACAAAATTAAGATCAATAGGAGACCATAGCATCTGTTCTAACTCAAAAAACCCTTTGTTTTTTAGGTCTGATAGATACATAACCAGGAAAAGCCTTCTTATAATATCATGAAAATGGCTTTTGAGAATATTAATGCAGTGGATCATGTACACAGAATTGATAGATACAAAAAATTTAAAATTAGGAGTCCTCAGTTGTTTCTCTTATGCCTTAACCTCATGGTATAAGGTATCTCCCCATAGCAACCAAACAAAAAAACAAAAAAAACCCAAAAACAAACCAATCAAACAAACAAAAAAAAAACAAAACAAAAAACCAACCACAAACACACCAAAAATCCAGACTCAAGTAATTTCTTACTTTACTGTCTAGAATCCTACAGATTTCTAACTATGTTCACAGAGAATTAGAATCATGACAAAAAGTATATGCTCACATATCACATGCTATGATATCACATGCGTGATGATCATAGGCCAGAAAATGCTAGCTGCAAGCAAGAGGTTGTACATAGTGTGAAAATAGTCTATGGTTATTTTTTTTTTTTAATTAAAGCTAGGAATTTTGGATATTGTTGCATCCACAGAAGGTATCTACCTGTGGCTCAGAGGAAATAGGACAACAGGGCAGTAAATAGCATTGGATTGTGGTTATGAAAGGAAGTACTTTTTCATGCAGTGTGAAACTAAATATGAAACTGTTTATCACTACATGCTAAAAAATTGGAAATATTCTGATATTTATATTGTGAGCAGACAAAACTGAAAACTGAACATTTCTGTGTGGAATCCCCAGTTCTCAAATACTGTTAAAAGGATCTTCATAGTTGTAATGTCAGTCCAAGAGTAATCGTCAAGTCAGCAGGCGTAGCACTGAAGCAGTCTAGCCACAAAAATTCTGGCAACATGACCCACATCATGCTACTTACCTCGATTGCCATGATACACACTTTTGGGCTTTTCAATTTTTATCTTTTACAAGCTAAAGGAAAGAAATATGCCGTTTAGAAAATTGTCGTTTTCTCCACTTAACAGCTGTTATGATGCAAGATGAAGACTGTCGTCATTATTGTGTGTTATTTGGTCATATTATTCGTGAAATGAGGCTGTTGCATTCTGGAACAAATAAAGATAGATTTCATACTCTGGACAGTTTGCCATGTAAATGAACATCATAAACGAGACATAGATTACAACACAGGCATGCTGAATACATGAAAGGAATGGAAATATCATAATATCATATATTAGGAACCTGCTTTTTGTGTCTGGAACAAATATTTCTAGTGCTAACAAATCCATCCAGCTGTCAGCTTGCAGTAATGAAGTATGCAACTTAAAAAGTACACAATGATTTCCAGCCTTGATGGATTATCACTTAACCCAAAATGCAACGCTGTACAGATAAGTATCACAAATGGTTGATGGTCTGATAAAGATTCCATTATATAGCTGAGCTCCGGAGAGGCTTCAGCAATGCGTCAGGATTTCAAACATTCCTAAACCTGAGCTCTAATCACACTGGGGGGGGGGGGGGGGGGGGGGGGGCGTTCTACTGCGTATGAATTATGCAGTCTAACAGTCTCTATTGTAAGCTAGCAGTACAAGAGATTTTCCAGCTTAAGAGTCCCTTCTGCTGGAAGCGTGCTTACTGCTTGCAAAGAAAGTCCTTTGCTCTGAATTTATCCTGAGACTTCCCCTCAGGTGCTACAGATTGTAGGGTCTTAGTACTCCTTCTGCCCAGCCTCCACACGTAACTAGCAGGGAAGCACAGGCCTTTCAAAACAGCGCGTGGGAAGGACTGAAGTCATCAGTATCACCACCTCTATGTCACGTGTAACACCAAAGTCAGTGTGCGCCGAAGCCTGTAACCATGCTGACCATTTTCGTCTGACCTCAGGCATAACGTTTCCTACATTTTATTAATATATAGTCATTTTCAACATGCAGATGTGAACAAGACATGAAACCTATATTTTTATACTGTCTTCATACTAAATGAATACTCCAGTCATGCTTAATAATCTTGTGACTTTCAAAATAATAATTCAAAAAAATTAACTATTCATACCTGCTGCTTTGAAAGCCAGAATTTGACTGATTTCAAGACACTTTGGGGATCAAGTATTTACAGTTCTACGAGTGGTTTGGCTTGCAAATTGTTTACGTGAGTTTATCCCATCTAGCTGACAGGTAGTTTTGAGGTTTAGATGAATGTGGATTTTCCAGTCCAAAGAGAGACAGACTATTTTTCGTGTGTCACTGTTTAGTGCAGTCTCTGTTGCCTGCACATATGTGAAGAATTTCCTCTATAGAACAGGCTGTAATATCCTTTCTTCTATGTAATACCTTACATATACATAAGCTCATTAACTGTCGGTGGGAGTCTATGTAGTTTAGTATGTTATTCATAGATAAAATCTGTGATCTGCTAAGTCCAGAGGGACCCATTGGGTCAGTTAGCCTAAATTCTTGCATAGATTCCACTGTCATAGATTTATAGTGAAGAACAGAAACCTTTTTATTAAAGAGCATTCACTGGAACAGAAGTAGACTTAATTTAGGAAGGAAATAACTAAGGAAATGGAAAATCCACAACTTCCTTTGGTGTTTCTCCTTGACAATTAACTATCCACTTTGTTACAGACTTGAGCCTTGCTTTTCAGTTAAATTTCTCTGTGGTTAAGCTATACATTGGTTCTTGTTAAACCTTTCTCCAGTAAAAAGGCTTTTCATTCTGTACATATTTTCTTCTCAAAAGCGAACATTTATTGTAAAGAAGATGGTAAATATGCTTCAAAATGTATTGTTGGACTGTATTTGAAATAATTGAATATATGGTCTTAAGGATCTTATTAAGACTTTTGGTTGAATTATTTATTTTAAAGATGTTGTCAAGCAGATCTTCAATGGTGAGTTTTAAGGGAAATGCATTTCTTATAACAAGGAGAAAGATTAGGCACATAGTTCCTGTTAAATATGTTTCATTGTTGCTGTATTTATATCAAATCACAAGGCTAATGTAGTTTTATTTTATTTAGGGAGGTATTTATGGCATTTAAAGATAGTACCAGCAAAGTCCAAGATCTTTTTTTCTCACAGTACTGCATAAGGCGGTTTTTATTAAGTTCTTTGCTGTCAGGATACTGATGAAAGGCTTCATTGCTAAAAGCAAAAGTATACAACTAAGTATCGTTAGAGTTAATCACAGGACAACTAAAGCAACTATTCCAGTGCCATGTGGGGTGTTAAAAAAAGACTGAAATGATTCCAACAAGGTCTACGAGTGAGGAAAGGAAAGAAAATGAGAGGAAAAAATGCTTATAGTTTCAAATTTATTGCTAACACCTTTAATAAAAAATGCACGTCTTTCTCACTAACCAGTGAACTAAAGTCATCAACTGTGCCTTTGAAGCTGAAAAGATTACTCTCTCTGCCCTTGGTTTCTCTGACACTCCACTTGAAACACAGTTAATAACTTCCAGTGTAAGCCTCACAAAATACAGAATTGATACTAATTATATTAAGTTTTTTCGATGAAAGATGACCTTGGTAAAACTCGAAGCTACAGCATTCCCCAGAACAATAAAATAAAAGCAAAATCTACAAAGAGTGACTTTGGACATGATTTAATCTGACCTATTAATTTTTGCATGTGAGGTTATTCAGGCAGTGAATACAAAAAAGGGTATTCTTAAAGTAATATTTTAGCATTTTCTGAAGGATTGAAATCAATTGCCTAGCCATCCCCTTTTTTTGCCGCATTAGTGATTCGGGGTGTCTGTTCTGTGTTGACTTCAGAGACTGAGCCATGGAGAAAACTGGGTGCTGTGGTACTGGGAGAGGCTGGCTTGTGTGCACACATCGTGTGCCTGCCGGAACGCTGAAGGTGCCTGGCCTGCTGTGGTGGTGGTGCGTGTCTTGACATCACTGTGCTTCTGACAGTGGGATTAAAATGTGTTTCCATGTTGCAGCTAAGACTAGAAATACAAAGAAAGCGCTGCTGTAGTTCTATTTCTTTAAACCAAAAATCTTTAAAGGCTAATATTTTCCTGCAGTGTGGCCATCACATTGGGTGCAGAAAAGCCGAGTCAACAAAGCTGAAGTGAAAAAAGGCAAAAAAAACCCCAAACCCAATGTTTTAAAAGATTAACTTTAAAGACACCTTAGAGGAAAGAAGCAGAAGAGAAGTCTCATTTGAAGTGTACAGTGTCGTAAATGGCTGTACCTAATCACAGCCCAGTTCAGTTTTTTCGTTGTAAAAATTGAGAAAGCGAGAGAATTACAAACTCATCTACTCTGAGAAATACAGGGTGGAAAACTGTATTCAGTAACACTTGACTCACTGTTTGGCTGAGTATAAAAGAATGAACAGGAAAGCACAAATGGAAGTGACTGAAAAAATGAAATTCAGAACCAACACAAGGAAGTACTTCTCTCTCAAAGAGAAATACAATTTTTCAATAGCCTACTGAGCCAAGTTTGGAATTGGAGGCATTGGGGTCATTAAAGAAGAAGGGAGATACTATTCTGGAGGAACTGTGTTAACCAAGATGACTTGCAATGGGCTGAATGGCCTTTTCCTTTTCCCCAAATTTATGTTCTTTTTGAAAAACTTTGATTACAAGTCATCCTGCTGTGATTTAGATAGCATGAATTTGAAAAGAATGTATCAAATCCTTTTCAGTCAAGATGCTTGGGTTTCCTTCCAGCCTGAATTCTTGCAAGCCTGTAATAGAAAACCATCAGTCAAGGGGAAGAAGTATCAGTAGTAGCAATTTACGTTAATATACAATTTCCTTTTCCAGCATAAAGGGTAAGAGACAAGGATCCTGGGCAACAAAGGCCACAATATAAATCTTTATGGGAATATGTTATGGGTAGTCAAAAAAAAAAAAGGTAAAAATCCCCAAGTCTGACAAACCCCTAAGATTGTCATTTTAAGGAGGCCATTTATTTATTTTATATACATCTTTTCTCATGGCTAACAAGTCTCTACTGTACACACATCAGGTCATGAATTCAGCACCCTGCAGGGAAGAGACAACTTTCATTTTAAGGAATCCAGAGTGCCCCATCCATTTTTAGCATTAACTTTGGACTAGGTGCCTGGACGTACTTGACAGAAGCTAGCTTTAATGACTATAATAATTCATTAGAAAATGGGAATATCATAGAAGGTTAATATGTAAAGCCTTTCCCTTTTTATTTTTTTTTAATGTAGTTTTGAATACAGACCTAACAAACATTTTTAGTGTTTAGGTTTAAGTTTGACTCAATTACTGACTCCAGTGCAGGAATCCGCTCTGTTCCTGGTCTGAATTGGATTCTTGGGCACACATTATGATGCTCTGGCACAATTACTGCCATCAATCCTGAACTTGTTTATCCCCTTCAATGCAGTTTTGTTAGTGTGAGTGCTGGGTTGCAATTGTACATGGCTATCCATGTCAGAATGTCTGTCTGGTTTTGGTCGTCGTCCCCCCCGCCCCCCAACACAACACACACACACACACACACACCCCCGTAGATAAGCTGTGTGTTTTAAAAAACAATAGCAGCCCTGGGTTATTTAAGTTTTTAAAGGATGCTTAATTCCAGAGCCCTATCCCTCCAGTTCATCTCAGAAGCATCTGTTCCCAGTATTTCTGGAGTTAGTAATGCTAAGAAGAAATCAGTCTTTTATTACAATCAGGTTGGCTCTTCTCCACCACAAGACCTTGTGCCAAGTAATTTGAGTCGTTTTATAGAATCCCAGTCCCTATGGGACTTTTCTGTTGTTATTATTATCATAAGTCCCTGTATTGTAGCATGACCATTGGGGAGTGTGCTAATTGTTTTTCTGTGATTGAAATGTCCACTTTTTTATTTCATGGTGCTTTTGAGTAGTATCCACTAATTCTTACCAAATCGTTTTTGTGGGAGAAGTTACTGCAAATTCCTACTATGACATTCAGATTTTGGTTTCTATTTCCCATGCAGAATTTGCTTCTCTATATTTATTATAAAATACGAGTGAACTGTAGGAATTTTACATAATTCTAAATTCTTCTCAACCAAATAAACATTCAGGGGACTAATTCGCACACGAGAGAAATTCACATTAGTCTGTGGTTGCATTCAGCACAATAATAAAGAAAATGGGTTGTATGCAGTGCGAAACATCTTGCTCTTGGTATATTTGTGGTGTGATGGAGAATTTCAGAACATCAGAAAAGTTCAAAGGAAGGAAACTTTTTCTTCTGTTTTTATAGGCAATACTTGCATGCACTTGTATATAATAACTGAATAAATAATGTTCATAATAAGAACAACACATGGGTCTGTCTAAAATACATTTTCTAGTGTGTCTTTTATTAAAAAAGTGATGAACTGTAAAGCTGTGTTCTGAAGACAACACAATGATCAGATTCTAGGGCTTTGGATGTTAATGCCGCTCAAATAATTTCAGTTTGTTGGTTTTTCTTTAATTCTTATTACTGATGAAAATATATCTGAGATGTCTTGCGTTACAGTCTACTAACCCTGTTTATACTGTCCCAGTTTCTAGTCAGTCTGAACAACTTTCAAAATCTTAACGTATTAAAACATTTTGTGAAGAATTCTCTGAATCTATGGTGGATGCATGCCAGCATTTGAGCTTAGTTCTGTATTCACATGCAAGCCTGAATAATTTTTTTTTAATCTCAATATAAATGAAAATTAAACATGCTTAACAGCTAGCATGTGCTTTAAACAGGGATCATATACAACACTGTCTTCATTCCCTTGGGGATCATCTGATTAGGGGTTTGTAGGAATGGACATATCTCAAACTGTTCTCTCTCTTGACTTGATGGCTACAGAATGCTGCTGCTAATTCTCCATGGTTTCACAAACTTCAGGGGAGAACCTGGAGTAAAATTTTAATGAATGTTAAAATCACAAGTGTCTAAAATTGAATGGGTCTGTCATTGGCCAAACAAATGGTTGAGAAAGGCGATAGGAGAAACAGAGATGGAGAAATGAAAGAAAATGAGTGGTTTCATATTCATTAAAATTTTCTGTGCATAGTGACCTCTCCAAGTTCCGTATTGTCCATTTCAGCCTTGTATTTCTCTATCACACTTTTTGTTATTATCACATGCCTTTTATTTATATCCCTTTTATTATTGATTACCTGATTTTTAAAAGGAAATAGCTTACCTGAGGAAGTATTTTGGATATGCCTATATTTAAACAGTTCTATTCAGTCAGTGTCTTAGATTTGGAATTAATTCATCATCAGTGGCTAAGGACTCTGTGTTTGTCTGGTTTGGAGAAAGGGGGGCTGAAGGATGGTCTCCTTGCTTCCTGAAGCAATTGCTTTCCTGACACAGCTTCCTGAGGAGGGGAAGTGGACAAGGAGGTGGGGACGTCTTCTCCCTGGGATCCAGTGATAGGACTCATGGGAATGGTTCAAAGGTGCTCCAGAACAGCTTTGAATGTTAGAAAACATTTCTTTGCTGAAAGGGTGATCAAACACTGCAACAAGCTTCCTGAAGAGTGAGGGGGTTGATAGCCCATCTCTGTCTCTGTTTAAAAGGATTTGGACAATGCTTTTAATAGAATGCTTTAACTATTTGGCAGCCCTGAAGCAGTCAGGCAGTTGGACTAGATGATCCTTGTAGGTCCCTTCCACCTTGACTATTATGTTCTGTTCTGTCTGTTCTACTCCTATTCTATTCTATTCTATTCTATTCTATTCTATTCTATTCTATTCTATTCTATTCTATTCTATTCTATTCATCCTTAAGATTTATATCACGGTGGTCACAGCAGATATGTGATGTTGCACTAGAAATCACAAACCTCTACTTGAGATAGGTTCCTGAAAAGAATTAAGTTTTAAATTTAATATCACACATGACAATTCAGGTCATCTTTACTTCCAATAAACTATAATCAAGGGATCTGAGCTATTTAAGAATGTAATATAATTAAAAAAGAAGACAAACAAACATTATAAGTGTTACCATTGTAGGTTTCCCCATATGTTGCTGGATTCCTTCAATACATGGCTATTTAATGCTTCAAAGAGCTATTTTAATTCTCTTTGTAAAGGTTAGAAGATGATCATTTATGCTATGTTCAAAAGACTAATGTGGGAAAAGTACAGCTATTTTAGCCATACTGCAATATTAACAGTATGCTACAAGGAAGTCTTCTGGAAAGGGGAGGAATGAAAATGGCAGTCAAATGTCCTCAGAGTTAGTCTTAGTCAGCTGAAAGTTCCAAAAATCAGCTTTATTAGTCATGAACATCAACTAAAACCTAACTTCTAGCTTCAGATCTTGGTCAAAAAAAACTGTGGATGTTTTATTTCTTAGTGAGTGCACTAAGTGTGTTGGGATTTTTCGACATGATTATCGTGAAAGTGGACAAATTTTCTGTCAAAAAAGCCTGTTCTTTATTTAGTTTTAATTAATTAACCATTGTCAGTAAATTTATTCTTTCCATCAACATCTTATATTTTAAAATCTGTTTTACCCTCTGCTATTTCATTAGCATTAATTACTGTCTTTGCATTGCCTGTATCTTAGTGAAATAACAATACAGATAAAACCATAGAAGTGCAGCACTGAAAAAAATATTTTTTTAACATTGTGGCGATGAGTGCCATAAAATACATGATGACCACTAACAGTTGCAGGAAAGTGAACTAATTCTGACTGCATCCCAGTGCTACTCTTTCAGCAATCAAAACTAAAATGATGTATCAGCAGCAGAGCTGTGCTGCATTGGAAGCACTACTTACATACATAGTAGGGCAAAAGTATTAGAAAGAATGGGGCCTGCAATCTAGCAGTGTGTTACTCAGTCTAAACTTTATAATGTCATCTTTTTGTCAAGGCCTGTACTGAAACCTTAAGAATTTTTCATCAGTTTTATGTAACATTAAACATACACGTTAATTGAGTTAGTTTGCAACTACATAATCACGCAGTATGTTGTTAACATCAGCACTTATCAAAGTGCTTTCCTATGATCTGTGATTTTTTTACCTTCTTGACGTCTTGACATCTTATCAAATGTCATTAATCAGGCTGTAGATACCAGCCCAATCCTGGAAAAGCTTACCTGCACACTTTGTGTGTTATGGGCAATCCAATGGGAATCAGGGAATCATAGAACCATAGTATCACAGAATCATTTGGGTTGGAAAAGACATTTGAGATCATCAAGTCTGACCACTAACCCAGCACTGCCAAGTTAACTGCTAAACCGTGTCCCTAAGCACCACATCTACGTGGTTTTTAGACACCTCCAGGGATGGTGATTCCACCTCCTCCCTGGGCAGCCTGTTCCGGTGCTTCACCACCCTTTCGCTGAAGGAATGTTTCCCAATACCCAATCTAAACCTCCCCTGGCGTAACTTGAGTCTGTTTCCTCTTGTCATGTCCCTTGTTACCTGGGAGAAGAGACCGACCCCCCCTGCCTACAGCCCCTGTCAGGCAGCTGCAGAGAGCGATAAGGTCCCCCCTGAGCCTGCTCCCCTCCAGGCTGAGCACCCCCAGCTCCCTCAGCTGCTCCTCATCAGCCTTGTGCTCCAGACCCCTCCCCAGCTCCGTTGCCCGTCTCTGGACACGCTCCAGCACCTCAACGTGCCTCCTGCAGTGAGGGGCCCAAAGCTGAACACAGGATCCCAGGTGCCGCCTCACCAGTGCCCAGCACAGGGGGACGGTCCCTGCCCTGGTCCCGCTGGCCACACTGTTTCTGATACCAGCCAGGATGCTGTTGGCCGCCTTGGCCACCTGGGCACATGCTGGCTCCTGCCCAGCCGCCAGCCAGCACCCCCAGGCCCTTTCCCACCAGGCAGCTTCCCAGCCGCTCTGCCCCAGCCTGCAGCACTGGTGGGGTGGTTGTGACCCAAGGGCAGGACCCGGCACTGAGCCTTGTTGAGCCTCATCCACTTGGCCTTGGCCCATCGGTCCAGCCTGTCCAGATCCCTCTGCAGAGCCTCCTGCCATCAAGGAGATCAGCACTCCACTGCCAAACTTGGTGTTGTCTGCAAACTGACTGAGGGTGCATTCCATCCCCTTGTCCAGATCATCAATAAAGATATTTGACTGGCCCCAGTGCTGAGCCCTGGGGACACCACTTGTGACCGGCCGCCAGCTGGATGTAACTCCATTCTCCACCACTCTTTGGGCTCGGCTGTCCAGCCAGCTTTTAACCCAGCATAGAGTACACCCATCCAAGCTAAGGGCAGCCAGGTTCTCCAGGAGAATGCTGTGAGCAGCAGTGTCAGAGGCTTTACTAAGGTCCAGGTAGACAACATCCACAGCCTTTCCCTCACCCACTGGATGGGTCATCTAAGAAGATCAGGTTCATCAAGCAGGACCTGCCTTTCATAACCCCATGCTGGCTGGGCCTGATCCCCTGGTTGTCCTGCATGTGCTGCTTGATGGCGCTCAGGATCATCTGCTCCATAACCTTCCCTGGCACCGAGGTCAGGCTGACAGGCCTGTAGTTCCCCAGATTCTCCTTCCTGCCCTTCTTGTAGGTGGGCATCACACTGGCTAACCTCCGGTCTGCTGGGACCTCCCCAGTTAGCCAGGGCTGTTGATAAATGATGGAGAGGGAAGCTGTATCTTTTTTTTAAGTGAAATGCATGTCTTTCTGAGATTAGGACCAATTTTAACATTAGGCCCAAACCCCATTCTTTGAGCTTTATTTAAGAAAATTTATGTGGAAGGTTGTGTAACAGGCACTGTGACATAATCATGCCCAAATATTCCATTAATTTGATTTTTTTCTCCACTTATTCATTTCATACTGAGACAAGTAGAACAAAAAGAAGTTCTTGGTTTGTTCTTTTTTCTTGCCGCTCAGTCTGTTATTATAGATAAATAATTTTCATGATAAAGTTCAAGCATTTATATTGTTATGCACTTACCAAGCATTTACTCTATTTGCTTATTTTGTGTAACACTTCACAACTTTGATAAGGTGTGAATATTAAGATAAGACCCAATTTCTGTCTGAAGTGTCCACAGAACCTGCTTCAAAGAAAGAAAAAGTAACAGGACTTCACATTTTTACTTCTTTTCAAAATGTATATCTGAACATCTGTAGTACCATAGTAGATAATGCTAAATATTACTGCTGCTAGACAGCAATAGTATAACTATATTTTTATGACAGAAATTTAAAACAAATTAAAACTATGCACTCATATGCTGTAAAATCCCCATTCCCATTTCACAGACCTTTTACATAGTGAGAGTATTTAGCAAAACTACATGATTACTTTGCAATTCACAAACCCTTTGAAATCTCTTTTATGATAAAATTGTGAGAGTTTTATATTTTTCAGTGTCGGAGTATTTATAATAGTCTACAAGTGATTATGCATA
This sequence comes from Falco naumanni, assembly GCF_017639655.2. Classification (NCBI taxonomy): domain Eukaryota; kingdom Metazoa; phylum Chordata; class Aves; order Falconiformes; family Falconidae; genus Falco; species Falco naumanni. Next base: position 113,463,845 of record NC_054055.1, read on the forward strand.
TTTTTCCTTCACATAATAAGGGAATAATCCCACACTACCCCTCCTGCCAAGTAGTGCTATTTTCACAAGCCACATGTAAAATAACTTGAGATATTTCAAGACTGTGAATAGTACAAAAGTCTTTCATTTGTTATCTGAAGTGGTATTAATTATTTCACTGTCAAGGAACAAGTCATAGGGCCCTACTGTGTCATTGACACAGTCGTTTGACCCCACAGTGCTCTTGCTTTTTGCTGGGGAGGGAAAGGGTGACTGCCAAGCAGAGAGAGGAGGAGGAAGAGCTGGATTGCTCTGAGCAGGGAAAGGCTGCTAAGCAAAAAGACGTGACCATTATGGGCATGCGACATGTAACTGAGACAGTTTGTGGAACCACAATGCACAGTTGCAGAAGCAATCTAATGAAAATATTAGAAGTGATGACTGCAAGTGATGCATTGGTTCTAGAAAACCGATTCAACTGTACACATCTGAACAGCGAATGTGAGGTCTGCATGAGCTGCTGATAATACTCTGTGAAGAGATGCCAGATCAGTGCAGCGAGTTCTTTGAAAACAAGTCAGGATTCTGTGACGATACAGAAAGGGAGCTAAAATGGTAGCACCAGCAGGAGAGGAGTAGAAACTCAAACAGAAATAATTGTGTGTCATTGCATAAAACTATGGTTTATGCACCTTAAATAGTGCACCTTATGGTATGTCTTACATGCTTAATACTACATCTCTGCATTGGAAATTCTGCATGAATTTCTGGTTATCTGGAATCAAAAAGATATAGAAATGAGGAAAATATGTGAGAAGGATGGTTGGTGTTTGAAAATGGTGTCTGAGCTAAGAGAGATTGAACAGACTAGCACTATCCAGCTTGGAAAAGAGATAGCTGGAGAGAGAGGTAGTAGCAGTTGAATTAAATTAGGAATTACACACAAAAAAAAGTGAATTATGTGAATACAGTCACCGATGCAGAAAGTTTCTAGACTCTGGAGTCAGAAAATGGGGAGTGAACAAGGGGAACTTTAGGTATTCCATTTTTCATATGGTTGCAAACAAATTTAAGACTGGATGGTGGTGTTTTCCAATCTAGTACAGCCATTCCTATGTTGTGAGATCTTTTTTTCACAGGAAAAGAATTGTAAATCTTATACTGCTCATCATTTAAATGAATAAAAACGCACCAACCTCAAGACATAGCTTTAATTATTATTAAACATAATAGAATTAAATCAAAATGGGTCTTTATAACTGTTAGACTATTGGCTAAGATAACTGTAGACTACAAGGCTATTTTTGTTGCAATGGTAAGAAAAGTAAATTTGAGTATGTTAATCTAATAACCACAGATAAAAATACCAAAAATTGCAAGATGGCTAAATCACAACTGCAATAAACCTCTACCTTAATCCAATGTAGTTAAACTAAATCTTCTAGCAGTATAATATCCTGTTAAAAGCTTACTGATGTACAAACCATGTAAATATGCTGCTATCCATATCAGAGTTAATTTACCACAGCAAATATAGATAAAACATTTGGTACAGTTCTTATGAAATCTCAATAAGTTGGTGACCATTACACAAATCTAAATTTCAGTGTAGTACCAATGAGGGCAGATTTATATGAGCATGAATTACATTGTGAATAATTTATACATATGCATAATCTTTTCCGCCAAAAATCCCCACGTCTCTATATTCAGAAGTTACGAAATCCATGAATGAAGCCATAAAAATAGGGATCTTATAGAGTGGGTTAAAGAAAATAATTGAATATGATGGGATTTTGTGTTTAGTTTTGATTTTTTGGCTTTTTTTTCCTTTGAGAAAAGAGCTATGTAATTAGAAACTTTTCATTGGCCTTTTTTCTTCTGGTGATATGCATAAAATTCAGGCTGGTTTTCATGTTCATGAGCACTCCTAGGAAGATCATGCAGCAAAGGTGATGCTGTTCACACCTGAGGTGCATCAACAGAGCTCTCACAGCTTATAGTCTTGAAAGAGTAAGCACTGGGAGATGGCACCCAACTGAAGCTGTGTTCTGGTTCTTTCCACAGACAGCGAGGAGAGGCATGCTGCTGTCTAGGTCTCAAGCTGTGTCCCTGCTGTAGACCAGCAGTGAAGCTGCTGCGGTTCTTGACACTTAACTAGCATGCCCTTTTCAATTTCTGCTTTTACTGAAGTGCTGGATGTGAAACTCTAGCTGCTAAGAGGATACATAACTTGGTCAGTCTATCCTCTTCCCTCTGATACATAGGCAGGTGAAAGCACGGTTGATGCACATCCAGTTATAAATCAGAAACAGTGACTTTTAGCTCTGAAAATTTTAAAGCATCTGGATTTTCCTCTCCTTTGGCAATACTCACCCATTTATGAGGGAGAGAAGAATAACTGGAAACAACTAGAGAGGTGTCAACAGGTAGAAGTTAACGATCTGTGTAGACATTTTCATCCAAATGATCTGGTTTTACATACCCTGAGCAGGCTTCCTGCTACTACACATCAGTGACGGCTGTCGAATAACAGCGCTCAAGCCCTGTGAGTCTAACCTAGTAACTCCATGTATGAGATATTGTGCATGTTACATTGAATACGTGAGGAAATATTCAGGGTTGGATTGTTTGGGGGAGTTAGGATAGGTGGGTGAAGAAGGTATAGAGTCGACTCATGGCAAATCCATTAAGTATGTCCTAATTATATCTTCTTTTGCTAAAGAACAAAAAAAGCAATACCACAGCTTACTACAGTCCTATAACTGGAGTAATACGTACGATGCTTGAAGAATGTTAAAGAATATATAGCAAACATGTAACAGCACTTCAATTCCTCTAGGTGATGCAGGGAAGACTCTGCTTCTGTGAGTATATTCCGGCAATTGAGCTGAGCGTACACTCTCAAGGCATACTTTTGTTTGCAATATGAATGTTGAAGTTTCATTTCAGCAGAGTCTCTTGCCTGCTTCAGGCAAAAACGGGAATCCTGGCTTGGTCCCAGCAACTTGAAAAGAATCTGATGCCTATACAAATATACATAATGGCAGTCTTAATCATTAGGAATTATGTTATTTTTCTGTTTCACCAGTAATGTTTCATAATGAATCAAAATGAGCTAGATGGTTTGCTAGTAGTTTGAATACTAATTAAATGGAGACCTTCAGCAGTTTGTGACTACTTCTAATGCTTCTAATTTCTGTTTGTTTGTATTTGTTTATCAGGGAGGCTTGTGTTGTAGGAAACCCCAGTGTAACAGAGGAATCTTAATTTCTCGCTCTTTCTTCCCTTTTTTTTAACAAGTCAAGCTTCAAGATCTACAGTAAACTCTTACTGCTCAGACATCAGTGCAACTCAGACTATGCCAACAGGGTTTTCAGCTCCCTGAAGAAGGGATTCAGAATATTAAGTAGTTTGGAGTAGGATTTACAAGGATTTTACCTGTATTGTTGCCCCATCATTTTCTCAATTCTTTTCTTCAGTTTTGCTTCAATGGACAGAAAATGAGATTCTTTGAAAACAAAAGGAATTTAGTGACAGCAAAGCAACCAACTAATTGGGAAAGAAAAAGAAAAAAAAAGGAAAAACATCCTAAAATGTGTATTGTTTGCCCATCTGGTTTTTGCTAATCATACAACAGTGAATAGCATTGGCTAGTATTCTGGCTTGAAGTCTGGTTTTGCTAGTTGGTGTTTCTTGCTGACTGAATAGGGACTGAGTTTCACTGCTGTAGCCGTTCCCATCCTTATTCTCCTCAAAGAGGATATAATTTCATGTCTCTGCATTCCCTTTTTGATAGCATTAAATACTTAGGAACACATGCAAAACATGAAGCAGAACCCATGAGCTCAGTTGTGCCATTGAGGTTTTAACTGTTGTGACTGATGAATGGGGCAAGGTTCAGAGCTGGTTCCCTGCTAGGAGGCAGCAGCTCTCAAAGCCTGGGGAAGGGACCCAGCACTCCCGTGCACCCGTGGGCTGCATTTTGCACACCAAGGAAACAGGAGCATTTCCTAAATCTCGGTTTCTGCTTTGGTGGTGTTCATGTAGAAAATCAAAGATAAGCGGGGATATACAAGCATGTATGTAATTTCTCTGTTGGTATGCTTCTGTTTTTCAATGCCGTAAGAATAGAAATGGGCAATAGTGCAATCCAGGGAAAGATGTATCTTAATTCCTTTTACTATTCAAAGAATGCCTCATAGTTTCTTTAAAATGGTGTGTCAAGAGAGCATTTGGAGGAGGCAAACAGAAGACCAGTCTATAACAATTATTCTAATTTCCCTGAATGATAGAGAGAACTATCTATGTAAATAAAATAGTACTCATACTCCTGCTACTAGCAATAACAGCAATAGCTAAAAGAAGGGCATGATCATTTTAATTCATTATTCTTTCAAGGAACCTCTGCAAATATGCCATTCTTTTCCCCATCCCTACCACACAGAGAGAACAAATGTAGCCAGTATTTTTTCCTGGTCCTAGTTGGTTTCATCCACAGTTTTAGAACTCCTTCTGCTGAATTTCATAGCATTCTGTCATGTAGAAAGTACCGCAAATCAGAGAGCATGCCTGCATCTCTATGATTCAACATTATTTATGAACATAAGTGAATGAAATGGGAAAAATAGAAGGAAAGAGCTTTGTGTTCACAGGACAGATTCTTTTCTCCCTTCCCATCATTCCAGTCTCTCCTGTTTATTTGAAATCTCTTAAAATATTGCATTTCTTCTATCAGTGATGTTAATAAGCATATAATGCTGTAAAGAAGAGCATGGATTTGCTTTTTCCAAAATTTCCACAACCAGCACAACATCTCTTTCGTTGTAATTGATTTTCAAGTTTGTTTAAAATGTTTCACGAGGCGTAACCTATTGAAATGAGTCATCTAGTTTTCAGGGTGTTCTGGGAATAAAAGGTTCCTGTACAATTTAAGTGTAAAACCACTATTAAAATGTTAGCACTAGAATAACTCTCCCTAAATATGTTGAAAATGAAGTTTGATTTTTTGATTTGAAAGAACAGTTCAACTCACCATCAATTACACTCAGAGCTCATTATGTTTGTTCTGCTATAACTATCAGTCCTTTTATGTCTTAGGTCTTTCTTGTAGCTCTTTGGAAGAATATTTTGGTTTTGATGCACAGCTGCTTGTTTCACACAGGTTCTACCTCAAAAAGGAAGATCTGTTATCAAAATGCTGTTGTCAGCTATGAAAAGCAATCACAGCCACCATTTTTTATGTTTCCTCAAAAGGCACATATGAGACATTTCAAAGTGTTGTATTGGAGTGTTTCACAAAACTCATTTTGTTCTCTTTAACCAGCTGGTACTTTCGATGTGTCATGGATCCCATACACATTGTTGCTTCTTTAAAGGCCAATACACTGAAGTTCTTACACTGTGTGGTATTTTACTCCTCAAATAATCCTATCCATATTGCTGTTGGCATATGAAGAGGTGGAATAATTTAAAGTCAGAGTCTGAGAACTGAGAGTTAAAAGGAGAGACTTTCTCTAGTGCTCCCCTCAGTATTTGTTTCTCTACGTGAGTCTTTGGACTAAACAATTACTATTTTTTAAAATATTTTCCTTCACATGTCAGCAATTTAAACAAGGATTTCTGTAATACCTGATTATAAAGCTTGTCTGGTCTCTAAAAAATCACCACTCCATAAAAAAGATATTTTTTTTTTTATTATTTTAAAATATACAATTTGAAATTATATATATTGTGCTTCCTGAAATTCTGCTGCTTGGGCTTGGCAGCTGACAATGTACCTGCACAAGGGTTGTTCTTTCCCACTTGGCTGCGCATACTTCCTTGAGTTTATCTCTGCTCTGAGATAATGCTTGTCCTGGTTTCAGCTGGGATACAGTTAATTTTCTTCTTAGTAGCTGATGCAGTGCTACGTTTTGGATTTGGTGTGGGAATATTGTTGATAACATACGGATATTTTTAGTTGTTGCTGGGTAATCTTTATACTAAGTCAAGGACTTCTCAGGTTCTCAGGCCCTGCCAGGGAGAGGGCTGGAGGGGCACAAGAAACTGGGAGGGGACACTGCCAGGCCAGGTGACCCAAACTGGACAAAGGGATATTCCATACCATGGGACGTCATGCTCAGTACATAAACTGGGGGGAGATGGCCAGGGCATGCCAATCACTGCTCGGGGACTGGCTGGGCATTGGTCAGCAGGTGGTGAGCATTTGTGTTGTGCATCACTTAGGTTTTTCTCCCTCCTTCCCTTTGGATTTTATTCCGCTCCCTTTCTCCCTCCTTTTCATTACATTTGTTGTTATGAATATTTTTTTAAATTTTATTTCAATTAAATAGTCCTCATCTCAACCCTCAAATTTTATCTTTTTCCGGATTCTCCTCCCCATCACTCTGAGGGCACAGGGGAGACTATGCAAGCAGCTGCATGGTACTTAGTTGCCAGCTGGGGCACTTCCATTAAAGATTATAAATCTGGTTCAAGAAGTCTTCTTGGTGATTCTGAGTGTTAATACATTGCAGGCCACAACATGAGTATATGCATGAGATAAATACCTGTACAGTGTTTTTCAGAATGTTTTTTGTATTCTTGATATTAAGAAGAAACACAACTTTGACCATACTACACACAAATAAGTGTAGTGGTCTTTATTGGCTGAGAAACATCTCCATCAGCCAACCACACTTAGTAGTATTTTTAAGTTGTTAAAAATATTTTAAAGCTGAAATGTGCATTGAGTCAGATGGGAGAAAGGCTACATCCTTAGATACTGAAATAAAACAAGCATGAAGCATATACAATGTTAAACTGTTCACAGTTAAGCCTCTGGTGGGGAGCTCAGCACGATAGTATTTTTTTAAAGTGTTGGCTGGTGTAGTTCTCCATGGACATAATGGAAAACCAAAGCATTTGTTTTGTTTGGGCAAGTTTTGTTTCCAGCATATTTCAGGAAAAGGCGAGTCAACTTATTTTCTCTGCATCTGTTCTGTGAAATGACAGACATCTCTTCTGGAAAGGAAAATTTTGCAGTAATTTGTTTATCACCAGGCAGGTAAATAAAGCTTGAAACCCAGATGTTTCAAAGAACACATTTAAGCAATGCTAGACAATGTAATAGACATTTAACTCTGCTTCTTAACTTACACAGATTTTCTTTTAATAACTAGAAAATAAATTCTGTAAAAAAAAGCAGTGCTTGGAAGAAAACTTTCCAAGAAGATTTCACATACACTGTTTTCTTCTATGGTCCCATAAAAATATTAACAGTTTAGAAAATTATTGACTGAACTAAAAATTCCTGTCATACTATGTTAAAATGGAATTGTTTAAAGTGAATATTCATGAACATTGATGAGTCGTGTACCCTATCAACTGAATGTAAATGTGCTTTAAAATCACAACTGCTGTGTCAGCAGTACACACCTCTGAAGAGATGCAAGGTGGAGAGAGAAAGAGAAATTAATTTAACTGATTAGACATACAGTCAGGAATCAAACTGATCATTACAGAAAGTAACAGAACATGTTAGTGGCACCGTGTCCTTCATATATGCTGTATTCAAAGACAGTGTTCCGGTTCACCCGTAGGTGATGTTGAGGAACTGTGCAGCTGAAGGTAGTTCATGTCTTGTTAGGAATGCTGGGAACATTTTGATCACGCCCAAGGCCAAACCATTCTGTTGCTGGTCAGCATACACTTGCTCATGCGTGAAAGGGAGATGAGACAAGAGATGTGTCACTGCATCCATCTTCTGAGTTATTTGCCCAGAAGGAATTTGCCTTTCTAGGGACACCTAGTTAACAGAGAACCAGGCCAAAGAAGAGGCAGTCTGACAGTCGGTGCATGATGTTAGGCAGGCATCGGTAGGAGAGGAGCTCCGTGCAGGCTTAGGCATTTCAAGCAGTTCTTTGGATACAATAGCTCAGGTGTTCACTCTGCCTATACTCCAATCCAGTTCCATTCAAAAGTGGTGTTTTCTTAAATTAAGGTCACAAAACCTTACCTCTCCGATAACATGACTATCGGCTTCTGGGTGCTTGACTTGGTTTCTGTCTCATCGTGCAAAGGGGCTTATCATGGCTGTGGCGTGTGGATTTGTTGTAGTGATTACCTTACGATTTTCAGGGGGGTTCATTCTCATTCATGCACGCCAGAAATGTATTTATTCTAATATTCACTGTTAATTTCCACAGGCCTAGTGAGACATAATGATTCTGCTCCTCTTCATGTTGCATTTTGAATAGAATTGTCTGTGGCCAGTACAATTTGAATTTAATTCAGTGTTTTCAAGTGTGTATTTAACATTCCTGAGGTAAAACAAAGCAATTGGGCCCTCAGGCGACTCGGGGCTAGAGACACCCACTTTGTGAATTTAAAACAACTTTATGGGGCAGGAGGTCACACAGATGATCAACTCAGCCAAAACAATGCTGCCTCTAGGCATGCACCGTACAGCATATTAGTTATCCAGGATGCATTTGTCAGGGACACATTTGTCTCCCTGTCTGCTGAATGGCTCAAACCACCCTTTGTAAACACACTTCACAACTTTGTTGCTCAAATCTGACCTAAGATGTATTAAATGTATTATAATGTGCATTTGGTTGTCATCCTGAGTACACAGGAACATTGAATAGAAGAAAATGCAAGAGGTCTTGGTCTTGTGGATCCTACTTTTGGGACAAGGAGAACTTCTTAATTTCCAAAGCAATAGCAGGAAGTAATAACAACACAATAGCAAGGCAATAACAATATTTGTGTAGACATTTGTGACACTGGGGAAGTAATTTTAAATTACTGTTTTGCTGAAGCTGTATGAGCATCTTTCATGAAAAAGTAACAAAGAATAGTGCTAGAGCTGTGGAAGGCAGGAGACCCAGAAAACTGTGTGGAAGCACACTCCTAAATATAGTTGGGCTACTATATCATTAGCAGGTTTTCTGAGAATTTTTCCTCTCCTTGAAGTCAAATTACCAAAGAGGAAAGGACTGGGGACAGCAGGAGGAAAAGAGAGATGGCTGAGGCACTCCAGAATGTTTTCACACAGAACTTGGGGGCAGAGGGTAATTTCAGATCAGACTTTTTGCAGCAGGATTTTATCTCCCCAGGTTTGTGGAGAAGATTTGGACCATATATTTAGTTGTCAGACTGTTAGATGAGGGCTTCCGTGTGGTAGTCCCATCAGGGCCCCTACCGTGTTTGGGGCCAACAGTGTACTTAGAAAGATGCGTGCTCACTGTTATTACATGGAGATAAGCTGCAGTGTATTTTTATCTACGAATGTTTTGTGCATTGAATATCAAGTCTGACAGGCAGAGAAGCAATTTCTGTGGTTTCTGGTTCTTACTTGGTGCTATTACAGAGAAACACCACCATCCGGATTTTTACTTGCACAATTTCTCTAGTGAGTAAAGAGATACAAGAGATTTCAAATGAGTTGACCTTGCTATAAATAAAGCTAGCTGTACCTGAGAAAAACAGAATTACACTAGTTTTCTCAAGCTGGCCATAAAACTGAAATCCTCAGACTGAAAATACTGCAATTGTCACAGAATGCTGAAATGTCAGCTCATTTCTTTGCAAATCTAACCTCTCAGTAATTGTAAACATAATTTGATGGAAAGTCCATTGGAACAATTTGCTGACCTTTGACATTCTTATTATGTATAATGCTTTGTAAAACATTATCTGAAATAATCTAGTACAAAATTATTATTTTTTTCAGAATGGCTGCTGTGACCCTGTTTTTGAGATAAAGAAAAAAAATATTTCAAGAAAAAATAAATTATTAGAGCGAGACAAGGCCCTTTTTATCACACAGAGTTTTCCTCTGCCAACGTGCAGCTGCTTTCTGTGGTATAATTTCTAAGGCTTTATGTGAACTCCTGCTCCTTGATTCAAGTGTGTCCATTACTAGAAGGTAGAGAAAAGTAATTGAAGAGCCTGGTGAATTTTTAGCAGTATATATATAATAGTGATGGCAGCAATAAGACAACATAGAAAGAAGAGTACATCTTAAAGCAATTGTAGAATCTTAGCATCCATCTACTGGATTGCAATTAATTATTAATTCTGTTCATTTTAAGATGCAGAAATCTGGAAAACCTCTTTATTTTTTTCCATGCATTTTTTGTTTTGTCAGCTTGTGACCCATTTCCTACGATTGTAGAATAGTATAAGCAGTAAGGGACCTCTGGAGATCATCTGGTCCAAGCCCAGCTTAGGGCAGGGTCACTGTACATCAGGTTGCTCAGGGCCTCACTCAGGTGAGTTTTACATTTGTCCAAGGATGGACAACCCACAGTATCTCTGGATAGGTTGTTCCAGTGTTTGACCATACTTGTGGTGAAAAAGAATTTATTAACATGTAGTCTGAATTTACAATTTTCCAGCTTCTGTCCATTTTCGGTCATCTCTGCACACCTCTAATAAGACCCTGGCTCAATCATCTCTTCTTCCCATGTAGTAGCTGAAAATAGCAATGTTTCCTCCCTTAGCTCTCTCTACTTAAGACTGAAAAAATGTAATTCCCTCAGCATCTCCTCATACATTATAAGCTCCAGCCCCCAACCACCTTGTTGACCCTTACTGTCTTATCAGTGCAGGCAGCCACTAACTAGCTGACGTATGCAGGCTGTGAATTTGCTGGTTTATCTTATTTTTGTGTATCATTCACCAGGATCGTCATGCTTAACATGTGAAATATATTATATTATGGCTTATATTTACAAAGCCATGGTAACTTTTGGAACAATACTAGTTTATAGCACCACGAAGATTTAACTGCTTATACCCTATGGCAGCAATGAAAAGCACAAATGCCCTTGAAATATCTAACATGTTCTTGTGCTTGAACAGTTACTAAAGTTATTAAGAGAAATCACTGTACCTGTACACACATTATATTAAAACAGAAACATTTTATGGGTCTATTATGATTGTTGTGATTGCTTTTGTTGCTCAGTTGTCACAAAAATGGTAAGATTACCTTGTAATACTATTCACCAAAACTTTGACAGCTAGATGCGCGTTTATGTGCTTCATGTAATTTCACAGTTCAAAACTATATTATTGCATTTGATTAACATACAGATAAAGGAACTAACCTTTAAATGCTCCCCTGAGATTTTAGGAAGTTAGTGTAACGAAATATGAAGAAGTTCTAACTGTAATTTTCTAAGTTTAATTGTAATTCATAAATTATTAGTACTTGTGAGAAAGTAGACATTACTGGGATGAAAAAGTAAACTGAAGCCAGGAAACTATAGCTGTTCATTTTTTAAACATAAATTCTCTGCTGCCTTCCTGTATCAGCTGACATATATCTCCAATGATTAAATTATTAAAATGGAACAACTTTTCCTGTTAAATTCAAGGGGTTTTATGAACCCAAGGGTTGATGTCGACCTGTTTAACAATGTTCAACATTTAACAACATTCCTAATACTTCTCTGTTCCCATAATCTGGAAGTGGATTCATCCTATTTCTGGCTCATTCCCATATTTCTGGTTATTCTTATTTTCACCAATTACCTGGTGTTAACGGCTTTCAGTAGTGTGGCTGTGTAAGGCTATCTTGTTCAGTCTCATCTCTTGGAAATAAAGGTATCCAACTATTAATTTCTTCATTATGCAAACACACAATAATATATGTCTGGTTTCCTTTTATTCAAAGAACAAAAAAAAATATCCAACAAAAGCGGAATAAAAATTAAACTCACTTTTGTGAGTCAGTTTAAAACGTTTTCCAATACTGTTATATAGAACGTTGTAAGGGGACAGGCAAAGTACCTGCCTTACTCCTACTACCACGGTATCTCAAAATCATTCATTGTTTTGTAAGTCATTCTATGAGTCAAGATCATACATTGTTTGTGGGCCTCAGTTTATTATAGGGGAACTGAGGCACAGATAAAGAAAACACTTTGCCATAGCACACCCCCAGGTATTTGTTGCATGGCAAGCATTTAAACCTGATTTTCCATGATTATCCTTGGAAAAAACTAACCTTTCTCTCAAGGGGTTTCACCAGCATGGTGTTCTGGAGGGACACCTCACCAAATCCAGGCCTTACGTGTTGCTTGAGCAGGCTAAGTCATCACTAGGCAGAGCAAACATACGTTTTTATGGTAATGTTGGACTGCAAAGTGTAAAAAAAACCCTTCCACCTTAAGCACTGAACTAGATTTCGCAGGAACAGGCCACATGCTGCCTCCTTGGTCCAAGTGACAAGAGCAGCGCTTTGAAGAGAGGCTGCTACCAGCGAGGGGGACTCTTTGATTATGCACTGCCCAGCGCCGCAGGCTCACCGCTGCTGCTGGCACCAGACCCAGACATGCTGGTGTCAGAGAGAAACTGTCACAGTGGGCTCTGAATTCATGAATCTCACCTCCGCAGGAGGAGGAGCAGCTTGCTAAAGATTTGCAGAGGGCAAGAAAGGCTAAGAACACTGCTTCTTACAGCTAAAGGAATCCTAGCCTCTTCTTTAGTTTATCTCTGTCTCCATTGGTAGCCAGTGTCTTCTAAACTAAAGCTGAGATCTAACACTCCAGTCTGAACTCAACAAAAGCACTTAGTCTTGTTTTAAGTCCCATTTGTTGTGTACTTACTTGTTTTACTGAATTAAGGGCTTTAACACCAGAAAGCTTGAAATATCCACATTTGGCTTCATATGCTCAACCTTTCAGAAATTATCTCTGCTTTTCAGCTGAATGTAGTATCCACTAACTTCGTCTTGGGAATGATACTATTAGAGCAGTTAGTGAGTTAGTCATAGTTAGTCATAACCAAAATTTTGCTGACCAACAAAAGCCTCTGCACTGAATGGAATGTCATAATCATCAGAACTGAATTTTTGGAGTGCATCTTTATTTTTAATCAGTTTAAGCACACAAAATACTTCAGAGAGAAGCATCATGTCCCTTAGATGGCTAAAATGTAAAGGGAACAGAGTTATTAGAAAGGAAGGGAAGAAAGAGAGATAAGAAAGGTTGCTCAGCAGTGGCATTTGGAAGAGTTGTGTTAATTCCAGCTTTGTTTGGAATGTTGTTTTTACTTTCACGTTTTGTGTTTCCTAAAGAGATGAGTAAGTTTTTAGAGGCCTTTTAGGAGGGAATGTCATTTAATGAACCACTTCAGTTAAGTAGGAGTGGATGCCAAGTGATGTAGGCTAATGAGACAATTTAGGGTGAAGGGATTATATGGAAAAGCTCATGCAGTTAAAACAGAATAAGGACTGAATAGGGAAAATATTGGAAAGTTACTTGTTGGAGTGATCAATTATGAGATGAGCAGAAGATCTGTACAGAAAAAAAATGCCATGAGATGTTTCCTAGGGTCATGAATGCTTCCAAGAACTTTTTCCAGACCGATGACTAGAAGGAAACCAGTTTTAACCACTGAGATATAGAGATGCTGTCCTATTAAAATCTGAAGAGTCCTGTTGCTACAAGGGATTTCTGCTAAGCTTTACAGCAATTAATTAAAGGGCTAAGGTTCTCCTTGCTGGGCAGCACCTTGTTTTAAACAGTGTCCTGGCAAAATGAGTGCTCAACAGCAAGTACATATGTGGCACAGTAAACCAGAAATATCCATGGTTTGGCTTGGGAAGGAGATCAGTATGTTTTTTTAAAAAAATAAGCACTAGTATTTTCAATATTGAATTAATTTTTTTGTTGCTCTTTGAGTTGTAAACATCAAAGAGCTATAAATCATAAGAAAGAACAGCCCTTCTCACCACAATTAGTTGCTCTGTGCATATCCCGCACGTTTTCCCTCAGCCTTTCTTTCTTACTATAAGTTTTTAAAAGACCTTCAGTAATGTAGTAAATTTTGACTCTCCACATGTCACAACCACCCCTGCAAGGGGAGCTGTAAAGTAAATGGAGAAATGGCAGCATCATTTTCTATTTTTCCCTCGAAATTTCTATTGTTTCTTTTTTGGGTAGCTGTTGAAATTTTTCTTAAATGAAAGGTCCTGAATCTCTGAATTTCTGTTCCAAGAGAGGCCTTCATTTTTCAGCAGTTAGAGTATAATTTCAAACTATTGACATATTTTGCAGGACTTTTCTGATTTTTAAAGTTCCTCTCAATAACTGCGCCAGCATATGGCTTACTTATACTTGTTTCCCCAACATTTAGACTTCTTACAGCTTTCCAGCATCAGAAACAGGCTCAAACTACTATTAAATTGGGTTTGCCATCTTCAAATAGCGTGAGCACAATTGGCATTTAGTTAAATAAACATGGCCCCATTATTTCTTAATGCCTTGCTTAACAACTTTAAGATTAGACCGCATCTCCCATACTCCCAGTAGGCAGCACTTAAACAGTGAGTAATATTTCTGTCTGCCGTAGTCAAGTAATCCCAAATGTAAGTAATTTACAGGATGGCATTAGGGACTGTTACAAGAGACATATTATAATATGTCACTGAAAAGCAGCCTGCCACTGCACGTTTGATCAACAGCCAGATGGAACCTTTTATCACATTTATTTAATCTGAAATATACATAGTAATTACAGTGGACCTCTGATTTTTTCAGTTCTCATTGCTGTCTCAAGAGAAGGTGGGAAATTAATCTGTCAGTTGCAAACTGGTTCGGAGTTGACCCACTTGGTAGAATCCAGATATATTGCAGCTAGCGGTGCTGACAATAGAGTTCATGAGTCCTGTTGGAAATAAATGCATGCTGTTGAGATAAAAAAAATAGGCCCATAAACCAAAACCTGTGTAGCTTTATTTTTTTGTGAATACAAAAAGCCTTTAGGAAAGCAAAGACCAACCTTATTCTTAGCAAATCCATTACCAATCAATGGCATTAAAAGCAAACAGTCTCTTACTAATAGCTGGATGGTATTTAACTTTAATGCATCTGAAAACAACAAAGTCTTAATGTTCCCAGAGGAGAATTTGGTTAAGATATTGAATTCCATCAAGCATGTCATTATTAAATGGGGAAAATATTGTTGTTTCCATTAGTACAGAGTTGGCAAAAAGAATGGATAGCATTCAATTACACTATGGGCAAAAATTCAAACAAATTGAAGGGGTTTTATTGCTTGGACAGAAACTTCACTGATGGATAATGCCATTGTCCCAAAGAATTTACACAAGATTTTACGCCCAAATTAAAACAGCTATAAAAGATGCCTTACATATTAACAAGAGTGCTCAACTTCCTATTAATAATTTACTTTTCTATTACTCTGTGCATTACAACAGACTGTCTCTGCTAATGTCTCTCACATCTTTGTTTCTGAGATGAGCTGGGTCAGTCAACAGCCTCTTTTGGATCAGTTACCCTAACCGCAAGTATGCCTGGCTAATCTTCTAGAGATATATTGACAGATAAAATATGCTATTAACTGCCAAAGTAGAAATTCTGTTACAATTACTCATACTGAGTAGTCCCACGACAGATTAAATTGCAATTCAGCGTGAATAAGGTGTCAGATTCTGGCTGTAAGTGGCTGGTTTACTGGGGTGTTTTGATGTCATAATAGGCTTACAATTATTCTAATCTGATTTGGTAAGAAAAAATTAGTATGACAAGCGTAAAGAATTCATTTGAACAATATGTTTTCTTCCATCACAGAGTAAGTTTTAATTAGAGCTGTTCTTCAATTAAATCAAAGCTGCCCTTCTCGGGTTTAAAACTCTCATGAACATACCCAGTGCAATGTATCTTGTGTGACTGTGAATCTGTTCATGCCTCTCTGATCCTTATACAACCATTCATGTTCTCAGCTGACTTTTTACGTCTGTGGCTCTGCTTTACTGGTGAGAAAGCCTTCTCCTCCTTAGCTTCCGCCACTGGGAACAGCTTTGGCTCTCTCTTCTCCATTTCACTGAACCTCTGTTTGTTTCGTATCATTTCTCAGCTGAAGGCATGTCTTTCTTGCACTGCTCACTTGAGGCAGTATTTATTATTTGAGCTCTGCAGTGGTACTGATTAGGTCTGAGAAGCAATCTGTGAGGGAGTTTGTGTAATAGATAGTATAAAAACAAAGTGGCAAAAAAATCACAGTGGAATCATTTATACTACTTTCTAGTAGAGTTAAGCTATTGGGACTTCCTTAAGGTTAGCAGAATAACTTTCTTATGTGCTTTGAGCCATTACTCTCCTAGCACTCTCTCCATAGTTCACGATACGTAGTTGTGGTGATGTGTTGCTTTCTTGTGGTATGTGACAGATAAGGCTGCCAGAGACCACCTGGGTGCCTGGCCCCAGCCCCCGTGGTGGCAGGCAGCAATAGATGCCTGTGCCCAGAAAAGTGCTGAGCCCGTGCTGCTCCCTTCCACATCATGTTCATATTCCCTCTAGCGAACCAAAATCTGTAGGAAGTGACCGAAAGCCACAACTATGAGGTACTACAAGGAAGAGAGCAGAAGAGTACATTGGCTTCTCCAGTCTCTGTGTTAATTAGAGAACGGTTCATTATTTATATAGATAATTAACTTCTGATGACAGGAAAAGGAGTTGTGTGCACACACACACCTACTCCAGCTGGTCTGTCCTTTTTTTGATGAAGAAAACCAAGAAGAGCAGGGATCCTCTTATATTTATGGATGGAAAATCGTCAGAAGAAAGATAACAAATAGGAAATGTGTTTTTTCTCACAAAGTAGGAAGTCATGCATCTTGATTTCTGGATTTCCTAGGTAGGGCTGGGTTTTTGTTTTTTGATGTTGGGTTGTTTGTTTTTTTATTATTATTATTAATAATATTTTGAGTATCTAATAGGCTGAACTTTCCAAACTTCAAACTGCTTTCTTTTATTTTCTGCAATGAAAGCACTGAGCATTCTGGAACTTCACAAGACAAACCCTAAAATGCTGGAATCAGAGTGAAGGCATCACCTGCCAGTTGCTGCAGCCCACGGTCAGCTCATTCAGGGAGAAACTTAAAGGGAAATTCTACAGTCATGTGTGCCGGTTGTCTCATTCCCTACAGCCTCCTGTTTCAGCAGTCAGAAGTTATAGCTGGACAGGCTACAAGTATTTCTCCAAACCTTGAACTAATTATCCTCTACAAGGAACAGGAAGAAGGCAAAATTTTGCAGATTTTAGTTCTTTTTTTCTTAAGACAAAGTCTGAAGCGATTAATGATTTTATTGACAGACAAAAACATAATGTTGTCAATAAGGAAAGTCTTTAATGTGCTCTAATTAGAGGAACTGTTCCCTTAGGAAACTGGAGCTTTTAAAGCAGCATTACAGGGAGGTGGGGGTAGGGTGAAAGAAAAGAAAAAAAACACCATTAAAAAAACCTGTGTCAATGACACAAGGCACAAAATCTGGAACAAGGCTCTAAGGGCCCTGAAAAATAGTTATACTGTTCATCTTAACATTGTAGGTATACAGCTCTCTTATTAGCATTGCAAAAAATGCATTTACAAAATAAATAAGTATGGGTAATGCTTTTATTTACCTTTGACAGGGGCCACCTACATACAAATACACATCAAAAGACATTTGGGTTTTTCTCTCCACTGAAAGAAGTCTTAGATTCACGAGAACAACATGAACTCTTCAAAAGGAGCTGTAGGTTCAGCTGCTGAAACATTAGTGTGGGACTTCTATCCTTCTGGGATGTCAGCTCTTCTTAATGGGAATGTATATATAATTCAGTAAGCACTGTGAAAAAAAAACACTTAGAGGCAAAATGGGCCAAATGCGCTACTGCAGTAACACGGGAAGAAAAGGCTATCAATTCTTTTGAAGGTTTACAAGTAAACTTTCTGCCTGTCTTCTCTATGGTTGATGATGTTCTACTATTAAAATAGCGGTTTATATATGCTGTATATTAGTACACTGTTTTGTTCTTCTTTGCTTCAGGCACTGAAGGAAAAAGAAGCTTGTCACATATTTTAAGATCAGAATTGGTTAATAATAAAACACATTTTCAATGAATGTCACAACCAGCCCCTTTGGGCAGCTACTCTTTGCAATTTAAATGAAGGTGCAGAAACTTTCTTTTCCCCCTTAACAATACTTTCACAAGTTTCACATACTTGTATTTCAGTGGTTAGCAGTATATTACAAAGGCAGATTAAAAGTACCTGTTTCAGCACTCCAGGCCAGGCAAGGGAAATTGAACTCGGGGGTGGCCAAATTAAGATGCTAAAATGGATAAATTCTACTTCCCAGCATTTATCACAGACAGCACTACTGCCACTTTTCCTAAAGCAAATACCTTGTCAGCTATCACTTCAGTCCTACCTCCTATCCATATTGTGAGTAATTCTTATTTTCCTCTTTTTTCCTACTGCTGCTAGACAAATGATTGAGATTTTTGCTTGGTGGTTGGTTGGTGTATTATTTTATTTTTTTTTTTTTAGGTTTTAATTTTTTTTCCAAATGTTACATTTGTGGAACAGTTAAAAAAAGATATGGACCCTATGGTTAAATCTGACAAATTATATTAGCCTAAATACATTTTTAAAACCAAGTTCGTTCCATAAGCTGTAGAGAGAAATCTTTTCTGATTTCCGATGAGATAGTGCCTCATGGCTGACTGCCTTTTTAACGGAGTTGTACAAATACTGCAGTGTGAGCTGACCCGTTATGAGACAAGGAGAAGCAGGAAGAGTGAGTATGGGAGAAAGGGGAAGAAGGTGAGGTTGGAAGGGCTCGGATGTTATAAATGCCACCTAACCACATGAAAAGCTTCCAGCAGGATCTGTGCCATATTGGACAGCAAAGTACTTGCAATGACGAGTAACCTCTAATGAAAACTTGATTCTTGGGCACAGATTTTGACTGAAGCTCATGTCTCTGCTAGGGTTTTTCTAAAGGAATCCTTCCTACAAGTTTTCTGATATGTAATAAGGTCTGAGTTCTTGCAGCAACTTGTCCTCTCAGGCCAATTATAGGAAAACAATAATCTTGAGGTATATACTGTCTCTTGAAGTTTGTGGTAATGAATCCATGAGTAATTTGGACAGAGTGAGAAATCATGATCACACAAGCTATCCCTCCTTAGGAAATTAATTTGAAATGCTGAGAAATTTCAATGGGTAACATTTCTAATTTAACTTACATTCACTGGTGGACTTAACAAAATCCAGAACTACTTGCTTCCCATGGTTGTTTGGTCTCCTCTGGCTAGGGCACTTAAAAGTCGTACAGGTTTAGATGCCTCATGATTTGTGGTTCCTTTCGTTCCTTGCTAGATTTTCTCCAGAGATACTCTGTCTGGGAGAGTGGGGTGGGAGCCCACCACACATTTTCACTCTGCCCTCATCTGCAACAGTTCAACAACCCTTCAAATATGGCAGAGCAATTTATTTACTTTTTGTGCTTTTTGGGTTTCCCCACCCTGAAATGCTCATTGATTTACCAATCTGATTTTGAACCAGGCCCTTCAAACAATTGCTTTTGCAAATCTACAAAGTATTGGCAAGTTGGACAGTTATCACCTGTGGTCTCTGAATATGGGGAAAGAAGCATGAGTCACTGGAAGAGGTTTTTCTTCCACATAAATTATAACATGGAGCCGTGCCCCAGGCTCCCTTACTGGAGCGGTTCTACTTTGCCTCAGCAATTGATTATTCATTAAATCAGTAAAAGTGACTGTAGGCTGGTGTTTTGTGCACTTCTCTGAGAAGTGGGACATCCCTGGTTTTTTCCCAGCCTTAAGGAACAGTACTTTATGAATAATACATCTGCATAATACATCTTCATTTTGTGAATTCTATTTAAGCTCCACAACAAATTAAGAACTTTATTTCCTATTTTTCTTTTATCAGAAATGGTCAAAACAAATTGTTATTTTGCATGCCTCAAACCTGGGTACCTCTCACGCTCAGAGTGATTTTTTTAAAACTTCATAATCTGAGCCAAAAATACATGTTAGCGACGTTCTGCAACAGAGGGAGCTACTTGAGCATATATTCCCAAAAATATGCCATTTCAGCATTCAGAAATGTGTTTGTTCCCTTTGCTCAAGGAAGGGTTATCTGACCCTTTCCTGCAGCCTGCTCAGTCAAGTCAACTATGCATAAATAAGGAGGAAACTTATGCACAAGAAAATGAAATTAGATGAATAATTAACATATACTTTATGCAAAAGCATGAAAAACCGTTCCAGAATTTCTCTGCTTAACTAACGGGTGAATTCATATAAAAATATTCTACTCTGAAACTTTGTCAGCAGGTCATAAAAAACACATACCTATTTATTAAACGCATCTAAGATTTATCTGTTGTGTTTCATTTCTTAATGTTTGATACATTTTTTTCTTCTTATCATTTTAAGTGTGTTAATTCTGCAAGTTTCTGAACAAACAGTAATGGGCAAAACCCAGAACTTCAAAATGGGTGCAGCTTCACGGCATCAGCAATCAGTATTTCAAAGAGGCTTCCTAAATTGGGGACAAAAACAAACAAAAGAGAATTATGAGCTTTTGTGTCATTATCTTGCTATAAGATTTCCTTAGTCTCATCAAAGGATGAAATAAAGAAAAAAAAAAACCCCGATCTTTGAAGAAGTTCTAGTCTGATTACAAAATTTTAATTTCACTGTTTCAAGCCATGACTACTGTAGCTGTGCTCATGCAGTAAAAAAACAGTCTACATTTAAAACAGTAACAGAGTAATCTATTTATTTTTTTTAATGGAAACAGCTGGATTATAAGTATTTATTGCACAGTTGCATACCTAAGATTTCATTTGCTGGAGTTATGTGTGTGACAGGGTAGTTCTTACCTGGTAAAGCCCATGAAGCTTATAATAGGATTCAACAAATAATCTGAATACTGTTCTGTTTTTTGGAAAGCAAACTGTGGAGTGGTCAGTGCCCAAATACACACTTGGCACTTTCAGGTACTTTAATGAGAGTTTCTAATACAAATGCCCAGAACGCTTGGATAATTATACAAGTTCACTGTATAAATAGCTAAAAACCCAAAATTCCAAACCCCTGTATTTCTATCTTTCAGATACTGTTCAGGCACATTTTGACATAGTAATTATTTATTTGATGATAGATGGCCCCAGATCTATAATTCACTCATGGGGCTTAGGTCATTTCATGAAAGGCAAAAGTATAGTGCATTACTCTGTATGCATAATGTAGAGCATATTTATATTTAATGCTAACATTATTTTTATATGAGGAGAGTATTTCTATGAGGTGCACTTCCTGTTCAGAATATTGTTTATGTTGTACAGATTTTCATTCTGAGATGAAAGAATGCTTGTTTCTCAAGAAAATGTTTGTCCACTTTTGAGGATCTTTCTTTACTTCCTTCTTTTCCATCTCTTCCTTCCTCTCCTTCCTTTCCTTTTTTCTTTTTAATAAATCAATTCTTCACTGGTAATATAATGGTAATAGGTCACGCTCAAGTTTTTGTCCTGGACAAACTGGTCTAGCAATACTAATGAACATAATCTGGTTTTGATACCAAGGTTAAGAGATTACATCAGAAATGGAATACTACCTTTGCATTCCAATGAATACCTAAATTAATTTTAAAAGTAAAAGTTTTCAACCTATAGCAGCAGTAGAATCTCATTAATCCACACTAATAGGTGGGAACCTTTTATTTCTGCTGGCTTTAGGTCACTTCATGTAGTCACATCAGGTATGTCAGAGGGGGAGTGAGTAGACATGGAGGAAATCACCTAGGGATGAAAACACAGATGCATACTCATCTCAGTGTATTATGAGGACTTTTTATCTATAATGTTTATTAAAGCTCATAGAGGAGATACGTTGTAAATCTGGGTATTGAGCTGAGGCTGTACACTGCAATCAGCTTTTCAAAAAATGCCTCTAAATAAAGCACTGTGCTAACCCCTCTTTGGATTATACTCTGCATCAGGAAGTATATTATCCCTTAAAATACCTCCAGGAGGAGTTAGCTTTTAGTGGGAAAACACGATGATGCTGCGCCTGGCCCGGTGTTGGGGAAGAGCATCTCCTGCAGGTCACATGCAGCTCCTGGGGACGTTGGTGCTCCTTAGTGCCCAGATGGGTGCTGCCTTTTGCTGCAGGCAGGAGGTTCACAGCAACATTGCTACAGGCACTACAAAGGGAGGAATTTGCTAGATGGCTCAAGCAGGCTGACAATCCTGCAGCAAGCTGTCACCTTACATTTTCTCAAGCAAGCAGTCACCTCCTTCCTACTCCCATTGGAAAAGGGAACCTTTGCAAGTGTGGGAAGGGGTGGCTGCGTGCTCCAAGCTCATGCTTTTGGGGAGGGCAAGACTTCAGCAATCTGGCTTTTCTCTGTGAGGCTGCTGGTGCACAGAACTCCTTGGGGTCAATTCAAATCACCAAAATAGAGACAATGTCCCCTTGGACTGATTCTGTGTGCTCGACGTAGTGCCACCAGCAGTAGCATCATGCCAGGAGGTTCATGGAGGCAGAGGAGGGTCAGGCACAGCTCACTTTATAAGGTGTTTCTAGCTTTTTTGAGGCCCATACCTAGTATTTGCCATCGTGTTCACAGAAGTGCTGTGGCCAGCTTCCCCAAAGTCCTCTTAGCAGCCAGAATAAAAAGACAGGGAGCTCAGAAAGCCAGCAATAAGTGACAAAGCCATGCCTGATGGCTTCAGTGACTGTTAAGAGCAGAACTGCAACAGTGGTCGTGCCACTCTGTGCTCCAACAAACCTAAAAGTGTAGTTTCTGTATGCCTGACAGTTTACAAAAGGAGGGGAAAACACAATTCTTTTATTTCATCTATATAACATTCTAGTTTTGTACACTTGTATATTTGTAGATATATCTATACATCTTACTCTTATATGATGATCCTGGTCAGCAGAATGTAATTATGGTATCATGGAATCACACCTCCTTGGCATTATCAGAGGTCCTTCTATCATCTTTACAGACTTGCCCTCTTTTCCGTGTAAATATTTTTCCTGCCTTTCCCTTTAGCAAAGCAAAGAAGTTGTTTGCAAACTATTTGTAGAATATAAACAGCTCCTACAAGGGAAATGCCCTTGAAGCAGTGAGAGTAGACTGACTGCAACATACAGTACATGCTAATAGCATCTTCAGAGAATTACTATTACTTCATAGCAGAGGCTTTTTCATTAAAATAGAAATCTTACCATGATCCTTAGATTGAATTTTTACCTTCTTTTGCATATTTCAGGTGAGTCAACAGTCACAGGTTGCTGGTTCATTGTTCAAAAGCTCCAAAGAATTACTCACCCCTAAGTAGTGCCATTTCCCATGATTGCCTCTTTGCAACTTTTGTGAAGTACCAGGCAACAGAACAGGCAAATGACCAGCACAGAAAGCTTCAAATCCAGCAGTATTCCTAGCGCTCTGCAGTTAGTAAAATGAACCTGCTAATACATTATTATGTCTATTACAGCCTGCTAACGTTGGGTGTTAATTGAGTATTCATAGTG
Source organism: Falco naumanni (assembly GCF_017639655.2). Taxonomy (NCBI): domain Eukaryota; kingdom Metazoa; phylum Chordata; class Aves; order Falconiformes; family Falconidae; genus Falco; species Falco naumanni. Next base: position 113,487,191 of record NC_054055.1, read on the forward strand.
AATTCACAAACTGATGCTTGAGACTGAATGATGTTCTTTCAGGTTGCCTGATACCTTTATCTGACCAAATTCATGCAGACTCAGCCGTGTGCAGAGGAACTTGGCATGGCTGCACTTTATCTGCCTTTTTATTTCTGGTGCAATAGGACAGGAACGAGAGGAAGAGAATATATAAGGGTTACCCACTGAGAATCAATTCTATAAATTATGTATTATGCAGACACTATTCTGCTGATGCTATCTGATCCCCAATTCTCAGTTCCTTGTTTTTCTTTCTATAAATAGCTATGGCTAGGTTTTCAATTGTAAAATGATGAGGACAAAACCAGAAACCTTTCCCATTTAATAACCTCTGCCAAAGAAGAATAAGGTAATATTTTTCATAACCCTGATGTCCTCAGGGCTTTAACAATCTGGGAATACAAGCAGCGCTATGTTGTTGATAAGATACTGGTAGTAAAAGTGGGAATAACCATGCTGAATATTAAAGAGGGAAATGCCCTATTTTCAGGATGATTGGTATAAAACTTGGTATTGTGAGTTTTCCTGTCGATTTTTGTCTGTGTAGGACGACTTTTGCTTTTTGTTTCTCCCTCTAGATCCAAATGCTTTGGCTGGACAGACTGGACCCGACCATGCTCTTATAGGAGGAATAGTGGCTGTAGTTGTCTTTGTAACACTATGTTCTATAATTCTCCTTGGTCGATACCTGGCAAGACATAAAGGTAGGACAGATTAAGTGGAAGTTCGGTAACTTTTGGAAGTGAGGCATAATTTCATCTGGGAGTGCTGTGCCCTTTCACCTTCCCCCACCTGCTAAATGGTTTGGCCAAGAAAGCTGGGTTCCCAGTCTAGTTGCAAGTGAAGTCCCTGTGAATTTTACCCACTTTTCCAGTGGACTGGCTAAGGCAAAGGATGTCTAGCCACGTGCCCAAGGTCATCTCAAAAGTCAGTGATTTAGAGACTAAGAGGTAAGATTGCCCCTTGGTTTTGGCACGTAGCTGTAGACACTTCATTACATAATCTCATAGTTTTAACTAGTATATCAATTCACCAGCATATGTATCTATATTAAGTGAACAAGATTTTTCATTTTAATAAATTGTGCTGATGCTTTAAGTATGTATATAAGCGGTGATGTTAGAAGCCAGTGGTGAATTTTCAGATGAGTGACTCTTTTACCAATGATTCCACTGGAATAAGGGGTTCTTTCCTAGGCCAAGCTTTAATTTATTCAGAGATTTCACCTTAAGAATTTACTCCATTTTCAGTCCCCCCTGCCATTAGAGATAACAGGGATGGAGTGACACTGACTTCTAACTAAGCTTCTTTATGATCCTATTTTGACCTAGTTAAATCCAAAATAATTTCTTGAGATTTGACCTCCAAATGGCTTGTAGACCTACCTATTGTTAAAACTTGATTGATTCCCTACCTGAACCGCTCAAAAAAAAAAAAAAAAACACACCAGAAAAACCTGAAGAGCAAGTTAGTGTTGGTATCAACTCATTAAATCTCATTTTAGATACAATAATCATATGGCTAGCACACATAAGCTGATAAAAACATATTTTTAATTTGATTGTACTGGGGGGGGGGAAACAATTTTATTTTTTTTGTGAGCCAGTGAAAGTGTGTCCTTTTTGTTTTACTTTCCTGAATGAACAGTTATACATCTTTTGGCAACATAAATAATGCTTTTCCCAATGGGAAAATTGACTGTTGCACACAATTCTTTTTGTTCCTCTCCTTAGCATAAAAATATCTGTGATAGTATCATGTGAGTGGGTTCAGTTAATAAGACTATCTCAATTTTTTAATTCTTGGAAGTGACTATGATACAGTTCTGTAAAATTAAAATATAGATATGATCAAGAAAAAATAGAAATACAAAAATAATCAGTGGCCATTTTAAAAAACCCAGCTGTTTATGAATATCTAAGTGTTCAGAGTTGGTTTATTTTCCATGGGTAGCTGTTCCATGAAATAACCAAGATTTTATCACTTATTTTATAATTGCAAAATATATTGCATATTACTACAGTTAGATAAAGCAGGTTTTTATTAGAAGATTTCCTTAATTTATTGTGGATATACTTGAATTTGTGTATGTGCATTATCAGTATTAATACTATAAATATTTTTTAGGCAAATTGGAAAGTTGAGCATACCTTTATGATATATACTGAAACCGTGTAAAAATATTTGTCTATTCAGCAAGCAATTGGAGCATTGTTAGAAATGTACTTCCTGTAATGCACTGTAAAGTTAAAAATCCCTAATCTTTCCTTTTTTTTTTTTTTTTTTTTTTTCTGTTGTACTGATTCCTATAGGAACATATTTAACAAATGAAGCAAAAGGAGCTGAAGATGCACCTGATGCCGACACAGCCATTATCAATGCAGAAGGCAGCCAAGTCAATGCAGAGGAGAAAAAAGAGTATTTCATTTAGATGCAGAGCTAGAATCTTGGAGTTTTACTTATCAGGCTGACTGCTGGAGAAAACTGGCTATCATTTCTCAGAATTCATTTCTGCCATCTTCTGCTATCTTTATTAACTTGCATACCTGCTATAAGTAGCCAGTTTATGCCAACAATCAGCTGTTGACATCATCATTCTATAATTACAGTATCATGCTTAAAGCAGGACATTTCTTATTGCCTAAAATTCATATCCACTGCTCTCTTAACATACAGTGCTTGAATATACAGCCTTAACAATGTTAATCATCATCTTAATCCAAGTTTTCTACATTTTTAAATGTTATGCAGCTTTCTTTTTCAGTTTTATTTTATCATGTCCCTTCTAGTGTGTCATAGAACAATATTCATAACAAATACTATTAGGTAAGGACCTAATTTACTTACATGAAATGTTGTCTAAGATTAGAGGTTTACAAAGAATGTTTTATACATGTCTATCTATAATTCAAAAAGTAACTTGGTTTTGAAACATATGCCCTAGGAAACACAATTTGAAACCTTTTTAGTAGAGTTTCCTGTATGCTTGGATTCAGTGGAAGAAAACTGAATTCAGTCCACTGAATTTTTTGTTTTGTTTTGCTTTGATTTGTTATGTTTTAAATGGTACCTTGACAACAGTGCCATGTTTCAATGGTAAAAACATGCTGAATAGTTATACAGATTCTGCAAAGTTAGATAATAGTGCTTCATTTGAAATAAATTTGTCCTGCCCTTTTATTGCTTTTTGGGATCGCAAAGATTAGAGAACTTTCTGAGTAATTTCTGTTTTTATAATTTATTTGCTTCACATGAACTCACCTGCCTACTCAAATTTGAAGTGTTCATGGGGCACAACTGCAAGGCATTTTAGTATCTGTATATAGTGCATATAATAAATTCAATTAAACATTATTTGATACATATTTAACTTTTTTGGCAGTAGCTAAGTCAGTCACAAGTAAGCATTTTCTAATGTCCATTATATCCCTTTAGATATGACTCAAATCAGTATTCTGAGTAGATAACATGTATTAGTATTTTTTGTCTGTATGTCCTAGCACTGTTCAGCAGCAAACTTTTCTAGTTCTTGTTAATTTTTTCTTTGTTATACAATGGAAGCACAATGTTATATGGAAAGGTAGTTTTAAGCTAACAACCAGTGCACAGCCTCAGGTTTTAAATTACAACCACATTTGATTACTATCCTTAAAAAGTACTATTGAGTTGCTAAAATTATCAAATTTTAATTTGGCAGTTCCAGAGCTGCTTCTCTATGTTGGTTTGCCAAAAAAAAAGAAAAAAGAAAAAAAAAAAAAGAAAAAAATAGAAGTGTTAAAACAAAAGATATATGTTTTGTGTATACAGTAAATGGACTAATTCTTTATATTAAATTCCTGTCTATGCATTTTGTGAGGTACAAACTTATGTCACCGTGAATGATAGAGAATTCCTGCCATGCTTTTAGCTCCACAGTGAAAGTCTCTGGATTATTTCTAAAATTTTTGTGTAATTGACAGCTGAAAAATCACATGCTCTTAAATATGACAACAAAACACTGTAAGCCCTTCGGCTTATTTCCTCTTCCAATGAAATAAAAAGGTTGCCGTAACAGCTCTTGGAAACGATTCTGCAATGGGGAATGCAAGTTAGTCTAGTTGGAGCTTCTCTTGCTCCTACCTTCTGCACCTTTGACAAAAGAGTATTTCTCTCTGGTTGCTGTACTTGTGAAGCCTAAAAGCATGATGGTCTGCTGTAAAGGACTTTCTCCTGGGATTTTATTTTTGTGTGGGGAAGGGAGAGTTTGGAATATGACATCATGTAGTATGGTAAAATGGAAGATAAAGGTGCTGTGTCAGATTATTTATCAGAAGAGTATAAACCTTTTAAGGACAATATTAGAGTATTTTAATTGTTTTTCTTGAGACATTTATCTTGTTAATTTCTAAGAAAAAAGGGTGACATCAATCAAAGCAGCACTTTTTTTCAAAATATACAGACATAAATAATATGATGTGGTTGAGTGTTAACATAATAAATCATATACAGTATGACATTTTAAAGAAATAAGTCTGCATTGATGTGATTGCATGCTTGTTTTTACAGTTCACTCCATACCCATCTGTGGAAAAATGCAATAATATGTTAATATAATATGGTAGTTTGAGAGAACCAGGTAGGTGCTACTAGACACATTGAAAACTAGTATAGGTTTACAAGATATTCATGTCTTTCAAAACATACACATGTAAAAAAAGGCTGGCAAAGGAAGTCATTCAGTTTAATACCAAAAATATGGGTTCTTGTCACAACAGCAAGTTACATTAGCTACAGTAGAGTATGGCATATGACAAGGTTTTATTTCAAGACCTGGGGCCCCAGTTCAACTCAGCATATGCTCAGCTTCAGGCTTCAGAGGATTTCCATTGAACTGTAAGGCGCTATTCATATGCTTAAAAGTAAGTGCTTCCCTGGATGAGGGCCTTACTTGCTCAAGTGGAATTCTCCACCAACAGGGTGTTTATGCCTTTTTCACTCTTCTGAACTCCAGCTTGCTTGAACTGTAGGGTTGTTACTTGAACCATTACCCAACCAAGGTCAGGTAGGACCTTCAAAAGCAGGATTGCCCTTGGGGTAACCATTTCAAACCATTTTCTCCAGTGGCGTAGAAACAGCACTTAAACTTTGCAAGAGATACAACTTGTACACCTAAAACAGGTTATTTCATTGGTTTTCAATTAAAACTTCTCACATGTGCTTGTTTTTAATGCAGTTGATCTTCCGTTACCTTGCACCTGGTGATGTCCCTTGCATCTGTGCAAAGCAGGTGTGAAAACCCCCACACCTAGCGTTCTACCTGGGTAGCACTTTGCAGGCCTGTCTGCGCTTCACGGGTTTAAATTACGACACTAGGTGTAAAAAGGCATCCCTCTTTTTTTGTAGGCAGAGCCATGGCTCAGCACTAATGACATTCAGTAGGCTAAAAGCCAGTCCTCCGTTCTCTTTGTCCAAGATCCCATTCTGAAATACCGCTTTTATTATGGTGTGAGGTATCCAGCAGGTGTGTAAAATCGAGGCTCTGAATGGGAACCGCCCTCACTAAAATGTCTGTGACATCCTCTCCCACATGCACTTGCGGAGTAGTTTTCTCAAGGCCAGGTAGCTAGTTTCTGCCAGTGTACTGTTTACAGTGTCGATTGCTGATTATTTTTAAACTTTCTGATGTAGGTTTTGGGGTTTTTTTTAATGCTTCAAGGACATTCTCATGATTTGAACAAGAAAGCGGTGCATCAGAAGACAAGGGGTACATCATCCCACTCTCTTAGTGTCATCTGACAAACCAAGAAACAGTGTAAGGAACCTGATGTTTAACTTGAGGCTCAGAACTTAAGCTAAAACACTCTAAAAAGTTTCCACGTTATTTAAGGATGGTTCGTCTTGCACTGAGACTCCCTCTGTAAAGGAGTACATGAAGAAACCCAACTTTTCTAAAAAAGACATGAAAGTTAACATCTTGTGTGTTTTCATTACAGTATAATATATATATATAACTATTTCAATGAAAAGAAAGGACAGAATCATCTGTAATTATGTAATTCATGATTGTAACAGCACTGAAGTTACCATGTACGCACATGTACAGTAGCTATTTCAACAGTTACAGTGTAGTTACATGTAATTCCCTGTAACATAGCAGTTATAGTGTAATTTAGTGCCACTTATTGTAAAGTGTTACCAAAAGGAAAATGGAGTTCTTACCTTTACAATTCCATTCAAATTAAAGGTAAGTTTATTAAATTAGCACCGTAAATCTAATATTGCATTTCTTAATTAAGGAGGTGATTGAAAACTTCATGTTCACACTGCAGCTTCCCACACCGCTTACCCAGACTCCTCCAAGTGTCTAATCTCTACACTCCTAGGAACTGGTTAATCTGTGATGAACATACCAAAAATCCAGCTACTTCAACTTCAATTGAATAAGCTGTCTAACAGAGAAAAACAAACAACAACAAAAATAACGAGTAATGCTTTTTATTAAGTGGCACAAAGTACACACTAAAAACTATGCAAAAATATAGGTAAATACAGTGTACTTACATGTAAGTATCTTGTACTTGCTGTGTATGGATATTGGAAAACCGTGTAATTATAATATGCATTTTGATTATTTCAAGCAGGGGGATGATCCCTAACAGTCACAAGGAAAAGCTGGAAGGTACATATACAAGCAGTGGATATCCTAATGCAATATGTGTAATTCCTCTACTTGCAGTGACAACTAATTTATAAAAACGCTTATACCACTCCTCATTCTCACTAGCTTTGCTTTCCATTTCTTTGAGGCCCATTACATACCACTGAAACACCTTTAGGCAAAGTAAGACACTGACTCCACTAATGGCTTTGCTGCCAGCACTCTGTATGTCTGGCAACACTGTTCTGTAATCTATTTCTGGCTCAACAGCACAAGTTTCCTCTTTTTTTCTGTCCTCAAGGGAGCCTAGTATGTTAAGATGCTGAAATATGCTGCCATATGCCCCGGTATTTTTAGCATGAACAACAGAGAAAGAGAGAGAGAGAGAGCGCTGCATTCTTCTGACCCCTATTTTGCTGAATCACCTCACCTGGAATTTCCACTACTTGCTCAGTAATGCCAGGTAATCTTAAATTGTAAGTACAAAATGCTTCCATCAAAGTACAAAGGATGCTTTTAATGATAAAGCTAACATTTTGTAAACGTGAAGTTTTGTATTACTGATCTTTTTACTTCTCGCCACTTTTCCATCCTACCCTTCCAGAAGGAATGCACCAAAAGATAGATAACACAGAATAGCAAAAGAAGAAAAGAATAGCATAAACCTTCTTGTGGTTGCCATTGCTATGACCCTCCTTTGTTCCTGTGTAACAGGATGTATTTAGCAACTGCCATTAGCATCATTCCACACTGTACTGTTCCTAGAATATGACATCTACCTCTTAGTCTAAATACTAGCTATGAGATGTTTGTATACATTTTAAATATTACTGAATCTTTGGTCTAGTCTTGAGGTCACTGGGGGTTTTTTTCTGTTAAATATAGGAAAAAAAAATTGCCTGCGTTCATAATTCTTGCCCTGTTCTTTACTAATTTAGGAATAGTTTAAGCTTTTAACAAGGCATAAGGACACAGCCTCAGCTGGTATAAATCAGCTTCACTCTATTGCCTTAAATGTGGGCCAATTTACACTGGCTGGGGATTCATCCCAAACGGCTTAAAAATAAACTGCTATAACACATCAATATTTAGTCAGCACTAGATAATGATGTGCTATCCAACTGAAACACAAACCTTTCCAGTAAGACATGCAGGTTTGGAGAGAAACTTTTATAAGCACATGCAAGCTTTTGAATTAAATATGCAATACCAATACTGTTGAGATATTCTGATGTCTCTTACTTATTTAAACATAATATTGCCAGAGCATGTTTACATTAAAAACAGTCAATGCATGTGGGACAGGGAAAGACTACTGCAAACAATAAAAGAATATTAAATGGATAGAGCAGCCTTTGATGTCAGCAGAGTAGAAACTCTTAATCGAGAGTAGGACTTCCTACATGGTTTTTCAGAGTGGACTTCATAACTCTAAAGCAAATGGGAGTTGTCTACTTGGAGTTAACAAAAGCTGGCAGTTCCTGCTTGCTATCGATGAATCTAACCCAGCACTCCGCACTTGTTTTAACTCAGGAGGAAATAAGGGTACAAACATGGTTTAACAGCACACTTCTGCATCACTCCACATCCTCAGGATGCTCCAAGCTTTGTGCGCTTCCAGCAGCCCTTAAGGGAATTCTTCCAGCATCTAGGAATCATCTTGTTGGCAAGCCATGTTAATTTTCTGCAGCAACGTTTAATGTACTCAGAACCAGATGGAAGAAGATGTGGAGCCAACATGATGACTCTACAGTACTAGGGGCTTCCAGAGTCTCTCAGTAGATGGCAAAAAAACCATATATATATTCTTCATGGCTTCTGTGTTTACTATAGATCTGCCCTCCATGTTCTGTGTCTAAAGTCATTTATTCTCTGCTGGGCTAAAGCAGCAATCTAATTGGAAAGGAGGTAGGGGAGAAAAAAAGTCCTCTAAAAGGAGCAGTCTGTGTTCCTATTAAAGAAAAGTTCAAGGATTTTCATTTCTTTTTTTTTTCTTTTTTTTCTTTTTCTTTTTAAGATTTCAGGTGCAAAGCCAAGCCTGTTGGGGTCAGCACTTTAGCACTTTAGCACAAGCCAGCAGTGTTCCATGTGTGAGCTCTGATCTCACATTTCAGCACAAACTACAGACAGCCTTACCCTGCCCTTATGCATAGTGCTGAAAATCACTGATGCTATTTTCTTCAAACATATTCATTTTCTTAGTCTTATTCTACAATGAAATCATTGAAGGGTTTTCATAATAGGTTCAGAAGGAGGGGTTTTAATGTAATAACTTGTAAAGAAAATAATAGTGATGATCATCAACTGTTCACGTTGATTATGAAGAGGAGGAAAATCTTTAATTGCTGGACTGAATTCTTTATCACTTCCTCCTTCTCTCCGTTCTATGCATATTGATTAATGTTAGTAAATATGCAGTTGCACATGTCCTTTTTCAGTGAAAGCAGATTTGCTTATACCCCTATATAGCTTCCATAGAAATATGCAAATATGACCTACAATCATCTGCTTCTGCCTAAACAGTGAGCCAAGAGAGTGAACTCATAGATTACTGGATTCATATATGTCCTGCTTCCATAAAAGTTGAGTACAATACGCCTATTGATTTCAAAAGAACAAGGCTCAAGTCCTTAATGCACATGTTTGAGTTGCTATTTAGCTCTTTTCCAACAGAATTATAAAGCAATCCTTGTGCATCCTTTACTTTTAGCCTAGATATTTTATAACTACAAAAAACCTTCAGTTCAGCAGGAAGTTTCCTAGAATAAGTAATAAGGCGTAATTAGTGAAGGGTCTATAACAACTTCATCTATTCATGGTCAGTGTAAGTGTATTCTCCTAGGAGCTCCAGTGTACTCTGCTTGTACACTGGCACTTTATGGCCTTGGGAAGGATATATGTGAATGGTTCAGAAATACCACCACTAACCTGTAAACAAAATTCATGGGAATTAAACATATTGCACTGATGATGAGACACATTTACTTCATTTAATTTCCTCATTAATAACTTTAAGCAGACAAAATGCATATTGTAATATTAGGTACATGACACTTGCATGTTGCTATGCCTATATACTTACAAAGTATTCAATGTGTACTTAGTGGCGCTTAAAAAATGTCATGTACAATTCTTTAAACATTCTTACAGGGTTCCCATTTGCACTTCATCTTTCAGAGAAGTCTTGTCAGAAAATTGTCTGATGAATATTATTGAAAAAAATAAAATTTCAATTTTAGTTATCTGTTGGACATTTCTGAATTGTCTATTCATTTAATATATTTCCTGGTGCTTGCCCGCTTGGCAGTGGAGTTGATTTAGACCAGTGGCTGTATACACAGACTGTTCACTGAACAGATTTTGCTGTTTCTAGTGGAATTGTTATAATCATTTACTTCGCTAAATATTGATTCTGAGATTTTTAACAGATATCCAAGAAAATAATCTGTAAGACACTGGTATTTTACTGATAATTATAAATTATTTTATTTTATTTGATGCTTATGTACCATTTACTGTGTATTGCTTTATAGTTTCTTCTGACTGACAAAGTAATGACTTTTGGATGCTGTCCTCACTGTAGGAGAAATTCATCCTTATGGAGAGGTCGAGTGCTGAGAAAGCATTTAAGCCTTTGGGACTTACATGGTGGCTTAGCCCTCTTGAAGGAGCTAGAGAATTCATGCAAGGTTTTCTGCACCACTTACCATGCCTGAATTGATGTTATAAAGGGCAAGAAGGCCACTGGTCTCAATGGGAGAGAGGCAAATGTCACAGGGAAGAGGAAATTCTTAAAGGGTCCATGTTTATGAAAAAGAAACAAGTCCTGATCACAGAGAGAGACACAAATAGGGTTTGGTACCTCCATGCAGAGGATATCCCAGTGCAGTTGCGCATCTCTGATGGCAGAGCTTTCCTATTGTCTTAACCAAGCATACGTTTGATGAATGTACAACCCTGTTAGATTCAGCAGATTTGTTATCTTACTTCTTTTCACTAAACCAAAATATGTCCCCTTAAGCAGTTTTTAATGTCCAGTAACATATATTTTAAATACAGCAACAATGCAGATTTCTACGTGAGCCTCAAAAGTCCTATGCCCATGGTTTCGGGCAAAGCCTGCTGGAAATCTACAGTGTACCCAAGAAAAACAACACAGTCCAGAAAATTATACAATTCACCATTGGATTTATAGTTTTCTGCATTTAAGCTGTATCAGTCTTCGAGTACTGTCCTGTTTGCCTTCATCAGCCAAAAGTTCCTCTAAAGATCACCACACTTTGCTCTGTGCCTTTCCATGGCCGATAGTAGATTCTTACAGTGATCACCCTAACCTGGTATGTCCCTCACATGATTCCTTTTAAAGAAAAGAGTCCTAATTCTATAAATGCCAGTAAGCGATCTCTTTCATCAACAGCCAACAAAATACCTGCCCTTCTCCCCACCCTCTGTAGCAATAAAGACAAAAGTCCCTTTTTGTCTGGGTATTTAAATAGAATTGGTTTGGTTTGGTTTGGTTAGATTTGATTGTTTTTTTTCTGTTTGGTTTTCTTTTTCCCAATATGAATACTCTAAGGGGAAACAAACACGACTTCTTTTAAACTGTAAAGGCTGCTTGAAATGTCATTGAATACTGAGAATAATTTTGTTGAATACAGTCACTGTACCAGACTCTCATTATACACTGATGTGAAAGAGAGCCTACTTACCCTTTTTAATAGCCATCAGGCACCTATATGAAGATACACACACTTTTTCAAAGGTACTGTTATAGAGCAACACTCGGCCAAGCTCTGTTGGTAAGTGTAAGGTAAAGGTAAGTGCAATTAGTGATATTCAGAGATAATCAAGTGGGGATAATGAAGATGACTCCTTGCTTGACGGAAAAGTCATAGTACATTGCCTTCTGGTTCTGCTTCAAGCACTTGGCAACATACTGAGCCATGGGAGGGCACTTTTGATTAGCTCTGGGCTGCTTACTTGCCGTAGCTCTTGCTCCTGCTGAGTTCGTAGCAATAGCTTCTCTGCTGCTCAAGGCTAAGAGGCTAGGGCCTTATTGATTCTGCAAGCTGCATGCAGGAAGAAAAGAAGACAGAGAGTGTTTTTAAGCAAGCCGGAAAGGTTTTTTAGAAAGAGGCCTCTTCTTTATTCTGTGGCAACTTACAGGAAATTAGCACTAATGTCAGCTGGTGAGGATAGTAACCATCCCTGCTTGGTGGATTGTGGGGGAGTGTATCCTCTGAGTTACGCCAGCTGGCTGGATGGAAGGGGGAGGGAGTGGAGAGAGGAGGCAAAGCTGTGCGCATACCAGAAGCATGGCAGGCAGGTTTGTCCTTCTGTAGGTGTAGGACCAAAAGGGAGCCTGTTACGCTTTTCAGTCTGTATTCACTTCTAGAGCTTCACCTGAAAGGGGTGAAAGAAGGAACTGGTCCAATCCGCAGAGTCACAGAGCTACTGAACAGCAAGAAACGTTCTCCAAAACACTGATGCCAACACCTGGCAAACAGACAGCGCTTTCCATTTTAAGGGCTTTGAGTTTATTTAACTTCTGGAGAGCTGGAAATTTATAAGATACAAAGAAAGTAAAAAGAAGAAGCAAAAAAAATAGAATTTGGACTTTGACAGATGAAATTAGATAGAAAGTCAAGTAACTGAAATGGGAAACAGACCTTTTGCAAGGGCTTTTTTTAGTCTGGTATCAGAACATTAGCCAACCCTGTTGTCACCGAAATCTCGGAATGAAGAACTTATCGACACCAATGTGATGCAGATAAGCAGACACTTCTTTATTGATGGCCGGGTGCGTGAGTGAGTCCTCTCACGATCAACACCCACCAAGTTTCAAAATCATACACCATATATAGAACTTATTCATGCATATTCATTAAGTATTCGCACATAATCATAATATTTCCCGAAATTCATTAACATACTCTCCTCCCATATTCGGTTCTGCGCAGTAAAGGTTAGAAAGGTCCAGAAATGGGTCTGGGGTACGATTTGGGTAGGTGGTATATGAGTTGGTGGTCGCGATCTCCCCCCTGCCGGAATTACCTTTTACTAAAGATCACGGTTTCTTGGCAGGTAACTACAAGTTGTTCCAGTTGACTCTCCCCAGTTCCCATTAATTCTATATTCGGACATTTCAATACACTTTCTACATACAGAAGACTAGTCAAATACAAAGAAATCTGTAAAATCCCAAATTTGTTACCTAAGTTTTAAACAATGATTCTAGCCCATTCTTCTGGCCTCGGTACAGAGCTGTACAAAGGATTTCATAGCAGCTTTTGCTGTGCAACTACAAGTTTCATTAAAATATATCTCTTATTCCAAATGATTTTATGAAATCAAATAAAGTCAATTAATTCTAACTTATTAGCAGATCTGTAACACTGTCTCAGGACAAATAAAATATTTTGTACAATTCTGTAAGGTTTTCCAAGTGCGTTTTGATTCTTTCTGGAGCATCTAATCCTAAATTCCTAACCTCAGAGACAAAAGTGCATATACCATGATGAGATCCAGTTAAACGTACATCATTATATTGTACTTACTAATGCAGTATGAGATCACCTTCCATAACAGCAGTAAGCAACGTGACTAAGAGCTGCCATATTTATTTTCTCATCCAATCCCCATGGAAGAGTGTGTCTGCAATGAAGCGTTGTCATTTATTTACCTATTTTCTTATTTCCCCTATGTTTATGTAAAAAGTTTAGATTGAAAATGCACTTTCTACTCAGAGAAGAAACGAATGCAGTTTGTGATGGTCCCTTCTTCCTGTGGGATTCAACGTTGCAGTTTTAGAAAATTCTCCCTGTAAAAACTTCAGTGTGATAGGGGAATAAAGTTATTGATGATGGTCCACATTTATGAGCTCTAGGAAGCCTTTCAGCTATGCTCAAATCCGGCCTTTAAAATAAAGTTCAAAACCTTGGACTAAATTCCAAAAACTGTAAGAAGCCAATGTAGGCTGCAGAGAGCAGGCTGAGCTCGGTTGTTACTAGGAAGATGCATCCAAGTTTTGCACGCCTTTGAGGGCGCGTGAGGATGTTCTTCACAGTCAGCTATATTGCACGGCTACAGCCCTCCTGGGAGGTGACATAAATAAATTGTTGCCACCACCTTCAAATTCATTTATTGCCTAAAGGTGGTAAAAACCAATGGCCATGGCTGTTGCAGTAGAGAAGGGTAGCGGTACCCTTGCTGGTAGGGTAGCAGTGCTGCTGTGTCTGTTTGGAGCTTGTTTTTGGCATCGCCCAGAGGCAAACTGACCCCTAAATGTTATTTGCTGGATGCAATTCATAGTGGTGCCCTCTTCATGCAGTTAGCAGATGACTGCAGAGCACCTGACCAGCCAGCCTCCTGTCTGCATGGGGAACCTGAAGCTGATGGTAGGAGAGGATTAATCTCATGGGACTGGATAGCTGAAAGATGGAGGTATGGTTTCCCATAACTACTCCTTGGGTGCCTCGTGCCAGAAAAGCTGAACTCAGTACCTTCCCCTTGTATAGCAGCCCTTGTGCAGCACACAAAAACCTTTTTGAGAGCTACATATTTTCACAGAGTAGAAGAGAAGATGGTTACTAGGTCATTACAGAGAGTCTCATTTACACATCATAAGCTTCTCCTCTGATGGGTGGTTTAGGGGCTGTAATAAGTCTGTTCACATTTAATGTCACAGGTTACTGAAACATGAATGCAGGGTCTTCTGGTTCTGTATGAATATAGCGGTGGGCTATAATTTAGCGGGTTTTTTTTCTTCAGGTTGTATGAACTCATAAACACACAGGCACAAATGCACAGAAACATACACACACATAAGCACACTTTGTGTATTTTCCTATGCGTTCTTACCCCACTAGATATCTTCTACTTGCTCTACTACACCAAGCTGATGATTTTTCAACTACCATAGCCTCTCAGGACACAGCTTTCTCTTTTTCATGTGGTTGGTTGTTTTTCTTTTTTATAACTGCACAACTGTCAGCGATGGTCTGTGTGGAACAGGTAAACTAGCTCTAGGTTTACTCATTGATCAGCAACTTTGGTTGAAAGTTTTTTTTTTTACCAGGAAGCATATTCAGGCTTTCAAAATAAGGTCCTAATATATAAAAAGAGGAGTAGGGGAAAACATTTTGAATTTTCCCACTGTACTCAGTACACGGTTGAGTATTAGGCTGTAGTCACCAAAGTAGGAAAGATTCAATGTCAGTCCCTGAAGTTGCAGATCGCTGCACCCGGGATGGGAAGGAAGCTGTTTGTTGTGTCACTGCTTTTTGGCTCTGCTGCAGCTTGGCAAAGTGTGCATGTCAGCAGGAGCTCCAGATCACAGCATTATTTGACCACCAAATCACATACTTTTCTCCACCAACATCATTCTTTATTTCTTTCAGAGTGGGAGGGAAATAGCATGGCTTGTTTCAGTGCCCCTGGGGCTTTGAATCTATGTTTTCATTCAGGAAACGAATCATGGTCATCCTGCCTTGCTGTAGGGCAAAACCAGACAATATGGTATTTCCCTTTAATACACAAAGATAACAAACAACTGCTCTTGTAAGGAACTGGGAATAGGGGGAAGAGAATTATATAAGCTGGTTGGGGTGGAGAACAAGAAAAACAATAAAAGTGAAAAAGAAAAGTGTTGGCAGGAGGAAATGCTGCAATACCTTGCCCCGCACCATGAGTCTCACAATTAAAATCTGAATGTGAGTTTCACAATTAAAGAAGTGGGACAAAGCTAAAGATTTGGATAAGAAGACAGAAACTGTTGAGGGCTCACAGAGGGAATGAAAGAAAATTCAAAGCAAAGACAGAGACAGTAAAAGGCCCCTGAAAGAAGATGACGGCAGACTGACAGCATCACTCAGTGCTGCTGATATGCCTTAAAGTCCCCAGAGCTGGGACTGAGGCGGCATCACATCAGGTTCCCGACAGAAAGGACTTCCACTGTCACTCACAGGCGGCCTTCGAACTGATCAAAGGGTACTGCTAAAAACACACACTGAACTCGGGAGTTCCAGGAGAAAGCAGGTTGCCTACAGGCAACACCTTCAGCATAAAATATGTAGCAGACAACAAAGCAGAAGGCAATTGCTTGAGGTTCCTGTAGCCACAAGAGAGGCCCTCCCCATAACTAATGGGAAATGATGACACTGTCTAATGCATTCCTTATTCTTTTGGGGTAAAAAGTATGCTACCAGCTTCAATTGGAATGAGCATATTTGATATAAATATTTACAACATCATAACTCCCCTTCCTAACCATACTGGAGACATAAGGAACTCAGCAGCAGTTGCTTCAGGCCAATGCTCTGCTTCAGCTATCACACAAAAACGGCAACTGCAGTCATAGCCTTTGTCCCAGCTGCCACCCACTTACTCGGGCGCTTGCCAAAAAGAAAGACAAACAGTGACTCTCTGACAATGGCAGAGGCATTTTCACTTCTTTATAGCTAAAAGGAACTCTAAACCCCCTCTGTTACATTCATACTGAAAGAGGCTAAACCTTGGTGCACTATTAATATGCTCAAGGGAAAAAAAACTTGGAAATCTCTCACCTTCTTATATACCTCAGGCAGGAATTTCCTTCCCAGAAATAATCCCCTTTATAACAAGGCAATGAAATTTGTTATAATTAACCAAAAGAAAGGAGTGAAGACCATTGTCAGAGTTTCATGAGCCACCGAGTTCATTGTGCACATCATGAAGTTCTCTTGCAAATGGAAATGAAGTGTTCTGCAGAAACTGGGATCATTATATATGAGGATAAAGGAAAGCCCTTGCTGCCCTAACTGAGCTAATTTATGGTCTGACTTAGTTTTTTCTAATAACCAGCAATGATTTTGCAGACATCACATATGTATGAAACAAGGTGAACCAAAGAACCACAGAAATAAGACTGAATTATACCAAAGCTATCTCAGTTTAAAATCAGCCTCACTCTCTAGACTTTGTGAAATTACTCCTGATTCATCTGGATGCAAGTAAGCATAGAACCCAATTATTGCTTTTGCAGAGGGCTGGATGTAGTGTCATCCTGGGGCAAGGAATGAAGAAAGGTTTAGTTCAGGCTTTTCTTTTTCTTTTTCCTTGTCTTTTTTTCCCCCCGTGAATGACCTCTTTTGTCAAAGTTCTTATTAAGCAGCATCAGAGATGTCCAAAAAAAAAAAAAAAAAAAAAAAAAAAGCATGAAGTGTTACACTCCTGCTCACTCCGCCCCACACCTCGTGTAGCCTTGAAAAACTCAGTAGCATATTAATGCACTGACCTCTTCCAAGAAGCAGAGACAGCTATAGAGCTTGTTTCTAAGCTAACGCATAGAAATTGGGAGTGGGAGGATATTGGAAAGGGTGCGTGTTTGGCACAGTCATGTGCTGGTAGTGAATTGTCTGTGTTTCAGGTTAGAAAATACACAATTACAGCTGGACCAGGAAAAAAAAAAAAAAAACAACAAACAAACCTGAAAATAATAGAGGGGCTGCGTATTTGTTGTTTGTTTTATCTGAAAGCCTATATATTTATTGGAAGTCATGGGAAAGCGGGGGCTTTTTTGTGATAGGCTACAGGAACATTTGGCAAATATGACAGAGGAAAACCGTAAGCAGATATTACTAAGAAGAAGTTGTTATGTGAGTGAATTGTGGGCCTGCAGGGAAAGGTCTGGGAATTAAATGTCCTCGTAAAATTCACTGGGCACAGCTGCTTTCAGTAGCTATGCTAAGTTCCAAGAAATGCAAATGACTGATTTCTAAAGAACGCAGAGCCCAGTACAGTGTGACTAACACAGATCCCTTTGCTCCTTGCTGGCCCAACAGCCACTCTAAAGCTCAGTTTGCTGTGAAAAACTCCCTCTTTTGCTGGTGCAGAGCTGGCACCAAGAACCAGCTAAATCTTGTATGATGGGACCAATCTAACAGCTTCATCTGGCTGGTACAGGGTCACAGCAGCATTTCCCTAGTGGAGAACCGGGCTTCAAACTGAAAGTGAAAGTGCCTCTGCAAGACTCCTCTGTGAAAGGTCCCTTTTGCATATCTTCTCCCACCAGGGGTCTGTCCCTTTCCCATGAACTGGTAAAAAATACTAATAAAAGCCTTAAAAAAGTCTTGAGGTCATCCCTTAGCTTTTTGATGTTCCCTATTCTTTTCTAAATTTACTTTTACCAGGTAACATTCTTTAGGAAAGATCTGATATTCAAAAAACCAAGAAAACTGGTAAGAAAGAAGGGTTTAAATGGTATGCAAAGTTTTGCTGTGTTTTTTTGTTTGCTTGTTTGTTTGTTTGTTTTTAAAACACAAGTACAATCTGGAAGTACCTGGGTTTCTTATCGCTTCCTACTGTAATGAATTAGAAAGTGTATTCACACAGGCAAAACGCATATTGCAAAACAGCATCTCGGATGGGACTTGAGCTGTGATGAATGAGGCCAAGGATTGTCTGATTTACTAATGTGCCGTGCCTCTTGTTAACCAGAAATCCCATAGCAGTATGGCAGATCTGATCTGATCTCAAAATGTATTTGAGATATGTATACTGATATCTCTAAATATATTTATTCAAAACCCTAGGTGTCTGAAAAATCCTTTTGTCTCTGACTCTCTGCCTATGTGTGCAAATACGTTTTGTTGTCAATGTGTTGTGGGGGGAAAGACTTATTTTAGGAGGTGTTTTCTTCCCCAAAGCCCTTTAACTGACAGGAACAAAATCAGTATCAGGATACCTAGGTTTTATTGGGTTTTGAGCAAGTCTGGTATCCATTACATGTTTTCCACCTATGAAATGGAGGTAATCCTTAAGGCACTTTTTAAAAGTACTTTGAAGATTGTCATATTAAAAATTAGCCTTTGCCTCTTACTAATATGTTGGCCTAACACCTATTAAAAATCCCATTAGATTTGCACTCGCGTTAGATCGTATCAAGAAAGCAAATGTCTGTGACAGCCACTGATGTAAAAAGCAACTGAATTCAGCAGGATCTACTGAATTTGCTAATAATCCCAATTCAGATATCTGACAGAGCGGGAACTGCAGTACCTAGTCTGGGAATAAGCAGGTACCTCTGAATCCTGACACTGGAAGTGTCCCCACCACGGGGCAGCTTGTCTCCTGCTGTAACGCCCACTGCCATCTTCAGCAATGTAAAGCAAAACATCTTTGGCAATAGATGGGCTGTGTGACAGTCAGATGTGTCAATATGTTGACTCTTGAGAACAGGAGGTTGTAATTAAGGTTTTGCTTTAGTGCAGGAGTTTTGAGACTAAGGTATTGTTCCTGGTATCTGTTTCAAATAGAAATCAGTAACTTACAGGGAACTGACAGTAGTGACAGGTATTGAAGTGGCAAAAGCTACTGGAGACTTTCCTCTAACTTTTGCTGCTTTTATAAAAGGTTTGGATAGTCTGGCTAACGCAACCCTCTTTGTCCACCCAAGAAAGATAAGTTAATGCGTGAGTTAATTAATATTAATGATATAAAGATATTGCCTGATACTACTGTACAACCTGATTGCACACAGTTATGAGTTCCTGTACAGACCAGTTCATTTTTTTCACTTTAGCTTTTCCTAGCTGTATTTAGAAGTAGCCAGATTATGTTTTCCTACTTTGTCTGTGTCTCTAATATGGACTAAACAATAAGTATTACTAGAAGACGTGGCAGTATAACAGTACATTTTACTGGAGCTACCACTGAGTTAGAAACCTTGCATCAACACTTCTACCAGACTCTTAGACATTAGTGCTTCAGCTTGTATGGTTAGTTCAAAAGATTGCAAATGCAAACTTTACAGAAATGTATGACAGTGATATATTTGCCAGTAGCAAATTAGTCCAAGTGAGTTGTAAAGCTTGCACTGACATATGTAATTCTTAGCAGGTTTCAAACTGTCTCCTCCAGGCTATGATTAATTTCATTAGATATTCTTAAAGTTAAGAAAAAAAGGAAGAGTAATAAGGTAGTCTGTCAATCACAAGTTCTAGGAAAGAAAAAGTATCTCAGATTAAGTAATCTTTCCATACTGCAGACTTGATTCTCATCTCACTGACATGAGAATGTTTCTGCTGCACTCATAACCCACTCACTAAAGTAGATAAAGATTTAATTTCAGCACTAAGCACTGAAATTAGTCTGATGTATTTATCTGAAAAGATCTCCTCCAAAATGGAGATAATGTAGCAACATGTTTTAAATTTACCTCTTCCCAAATAATATGAAATACCATATAAATGGTAAATTATGTGCCCAGTGTAAAATGCCACTGCATAGTTAATATGCAAAACTATGCATATTGTGCAATATAAAGTATTTATGCCATAAGTGAAAGATGAAAACAGTAATTTATAACCAGAATTCTGCATTCTTATGGTCAAGTTACGAAAGAAATTTATACATTTATTGTAAAGACAGATCTTATGTGGGAAGGCAACAAGCAGCCCAAGTATCTAGTAACAGAAAACATCATTAAGAGGCCCCATTGGCTAAGGACAATGTGGCTTGTCTTAGTCTTTGATGATTAATGATTTTTTTTCTCTGATTATTCCATCAAAGATTTGAATTCCCAAAAGAAGCTTGACCTACTGATAACAATGATATCTTTAAATGGGGGTTAATTCACAGCTTGGGCACCATTTCTCTTCTCTGGCAGCATCCAGTTCTCTCTCCCCTCCACATAGGCTTTGCCCATCTCTTGCTCAATTGGCTGATTGATTTCTGTGACCAGGAGGCAAAGGCAAAGCCTTTGCCATGGTGTTACCTGGCACCTGGCTATCAGTGGCCTCAGCTGTTGGCCTTTCCACTGACGCTTTCATAGGTATGGGAGAGGAGGGAAAAGGGAGGAGCAGCAGTTGTTTATTTCTTACCTCTCCTCCTCAAATACCATTTGCTACAGCTTTCTATGTGAAAAACCTGACCTCTCTCCTCTTTGTTTTGCTTTTACATCATTACTGGATTTTTAGGGTTTGGGTTTGTGGGTTTTTTCCTTCTTTTTTTTTTTTCCTTTTTTTTTTTTTTCAGTTTCTTTTTACTCTCTGCCTTCTTGACTAATGGGCTTTTGCCCCACTTCCAGCTCTCTGTGATAGCACATCTAAAGACAGACAACGGCAGCTGAGCAGCATGGCAGTGAGTATATAAAACCTGCATTCAGCACAGCATCCATATTTTTTTGGCGATTACTGCTTTATTTTCACAAGAGGCCTGTGATAAAGGGTGGGTAGTGGTTTCATGTCACAGAGAGGAATCTGAACACAGAGGTAAACTGGTAAAGGGGTTTAAAGATGAAAGTTATGTGTTTTGGTATCTAACCTCTGGTGTCTACCTGTTAGAACAGTCCAGAGCTCTGCATCAAATCTGTGTGGGTGGATCTGGGGGCCTAGGACGTGGATCCTCAGCCTTAGCCCACTGAAAAGATGCATTTAAAATTGATGCAGAGTATTAGACAGCAGGAGATGCTTACAAAAGGGGGATGTGTCTGAACTTCTACCCTCCTCTGGAGCTTTGCCAGATTAGCTGAGAGTGTAATAAATCAGCTATTCATTTGGGCTCAGTACTGCAACCTTTTACCTGAACCTCTTCCAGAAATCAGGTCAAACAGCAGATTTACCAGGAAGGGTAATGGGGTTGTATGGTCCCCAGTGTCAGCATTTTCAGTTCTGGCACGAGTGCTCTTCTGTAAAGTGATATAGCTGCAGAGACACCCACATTTGCTTCGGGGTTTGTTAGTCACCACTGGCCACTCCTGAAAGAGTAAAATTATGACTTTACAGGGTCAATGATGATGGGAATAACTCATGAGGTTAACAGCTAGGGACCTAACCCATTCTTCTGCAAAGTCAGATCACCTGGCAAAGGAGGGGAAGAACACATTCCTCCTCCTCCCCAGCATTGCTTTTTGTTTTAGCTGTGTGGTAGCTGCACAGGTGCTGGAAGATGTGAGCGTGAATTACCCCAAGTGGACCGACCTTCCCTCAATTCTGAAGTGAAATGAGATCTCCAAAGCACGTGGCTTCTTTACACACTTAGACCGATGTAAGGTGTGAAGGCACTGTTGGTGCTGGTTTTTGCCTGATTTTTGAGACAAAATGAGATCTGTTAGTGGTTCTCCACCTCAGCAAAATGTACAAAGCACAAGGCCATCCATTTTCTTGGCATTGGTTGACCGGTGTGAATAGCTTAAGGGTGACCAGGGTGCTTCTCACGTGGGAAATACACCAGCCTGCCAAGAAGGGAGTTTTATATGTCCAGCTCAGGCAGCTGCAATTTTCCACTTGGCACAGCTTGCTTAGGAGTTACCACTAGTGCCAGCATCAATTTAGGGACTGGTTCAAGAAAGAAGCTATACTTTATATAACCATTTGCACCCCCATTCAAGCCTTCGTCGTCACAGTAGATCCTTTTCAGTCATCCATGGATGTTGTCACATGGGTAACTACACAAACTAATACGTGTAGTCATTCTTCTAAAATCTATGTAGGATTATAATGCAGTGTAAAAATAAGAGCTAATAGCAATGCTTGAGCAGGTGAAGGGGAGTTGGGCTTTTGCTGTTTTCTCACGATAGCTCCTCTGATGCCTCTCACTTCTGCTTTGCAATAACCCCTGCTACTCCCATCACGTGAATCTTGATCAGAGTCTGTCAGTCATGGTTTCACTGTGCCAGATGTGATGTTATGTTATGCCAAATGTGGCCTGAGCTGAGTGCTAGCGTGACTTGTTATCAAACTGTTTTCTCCTGTGAGCTAAATAAGATTTAACAAAAAAAAAAAAGTGGCTGTGGGGGAGATTTTAGGCATGACTGTTTTGTATGTTGGCTGGGTCTGCTGTCTTAGCTCTTTACACATGTTAAAAAGTAGTATATTTACTAGTAGTAAACATACTACTAGTATATACTAGTAGTAAATATATCTAGTAGTGTATTTACTAGACTTTGTTTTTACGTTAGTGAACAGTGAGTGGCCTCAAATAATATGGGTAGAAAATAGCTTGAAAAGAGGATTCTTTTTGTTGTAAAAGTGCATGGATTTTTGGGGTTGTCTGGAACAATTTCACAGAAACAAGAGCAGATTAAAGGAGGTAATGACATGTTTGTAATTTCATTCCTAAGGCTCACAGTGTCCTTGCTTCTGTCTAGTTTTCAGCCTGAAGATAAATCAAGGGCTTCAATTTCCAAATCTGTCATAGAAGCTTCACAAATAAAAACGCTGACAAAAAATATCTGCTTTTAAATGGCTACTTGCAAGCGCTGACAACTAGCAGTCTATACATCTTCCACCTTACAGGGAAGAGAAGCAGTGTGTATTGCCAGGAAAAATGAAGAGGAGAAAGGCAGTGCTCCTCTAAAGTAATCTAAAAGTATGACAACAGTAAACCATTTACAGTCATGTTTTGAATGCTAGATGAAAATAGATTTCAGGTGGTGTATTAACAAAGCCTTACAGCTGCCTGGCGTGGAAAAAAAAAATAAAAATGGTTGTGGAGTTAGAATATGAAGTAGAGAGACCATGTGGACAAGCAAAATTCCTTCCCAGCCCCAGCTGCCTTCACAGCTGCCGTGGCTGCTCCACGTGCCCACCACCGTGCCCACAGAGAGAGCTTGTGCGTGACTGGGGAGGAGTGGGAAACGGGCACCATGAAAACCAACACAGATTATGCTGGTTAATACGGAATAATTTGCTGTATCTGCTAGCTGCAGGCTCTAGCTTTTGCAGGATATGAATTCCAGTTAAAAGGCAGAGCTGAAGCAGTCAATAGTAATAGGTAAACTAGGCCGGTTACTTTGCCGAAACCAGGGGTGATGGAGCTGAAATGGCAGCTAGGAGCGTTTCATCTGGAAGTGGGGCAGAGTCCCTGAACTCCTGGCCGTGGCCCGGTTTAGTGTCCCCTCATGGGGACCGGTGTCTGGTGGTCATAAGTATAGTTTCTTTTGTCTGTGGGACTGAATTTTCTACAAAGATTGTAGAGCCATATCATGTTCTTGAATCCCCTTCATAGCCTTGCCAACATTAGAGGTAGAATGGTGCGAGTCAGGCCCCGCGCTGTGCTCAGGTTACCTGGCTTCGTGAAAGGTTGGACCTGTGTGGTGGGCTGACCCTGGCTGGACACCAGGTGCCCACCAAAGATGTTCTGTCACTGCCCTCCTCAGCTGGGCAGGGGAGAGGGAAAACAGCCAAAGGCTGATGGGTGAAGATAAGGCCAGGGAGAGCGCTCGGCAGTTACCATCGCGGGCAGCACAGACTCGACTGGGGGGAAAGGTAATTTATTAAGCCAGGATAGGGTAATGAGAAAAAAAAGACCAAATCTTAAAACCACCCTTCCCCCAGCCCTTCCTTCTTCCTGGGCTTAATTTAATTCCTGATTCCTCTTCCTCCTCCCCTGGAACGGCGCAGGGGCTGGGGTCAGTCCCTCAGAGCTGTCCCTGCCGCCCCAGCCCCCCACGAGGAGGCTCCTCGCCCCCTGCCCCTGCCCCAGCCCGGGGCCCTCCCAGGGCGCAGCCCCCCAGGCCCAGCCGGCCCCAGGGGGGTCCCCGCGGGGTCCCCAGCCCGGGCTCCTCTCCCCACGGGGCCACGGGCCCTGCCAGGAGCTGCCCCAGCGCCGCTGCCCGCGGGTCACAGCCCCCTGCGGGCACCCCCTGCCCCGGGGGGGTCCTGCCCGGGCTGCGGGGGGGAGCTGCTCCCCCGGGGGCTCCGCGGGCTGGGGGCACGGCCCGCCCGGCCGGGGGCTTCTCCAGGGGCTGCCGGGGGGTCTCTGCTGCGGTGCCTGGAGCCCCCTGGCCTCCTGCCCCGGCCTGGCTGTGGGGCCGGGGTGCTGACATAGTGTCACACCTCTCTTCTGCTGGTGCGTGTTCCCCCCCCGCCGCCCCCCCCCCTTCTTAATATGCTATCCCAGAGGTGCTATCACTGTTGCTGAAGGGCTTGGCCTTGCCCAGTGGTGGGTCTGTTTTGGATCCAGCTGGCGCTGGCTCCATCAGACATGGGGGCAGCTTCTGGGATCTTCTCTCGGAAGCTGCCCCTGCAGTCCCCCTGCTGCTAAAACTTTGTTGTGTAAACCCACTACATCCTGCTTCAGGCTAAAGCCAGATTAATTGGCACACAGGCTGAGTGGGGTTCTGGTCTAAGTGCAAGATCTAAAC
Organism: Falco naumanni; assembly: GCF_017639655.2. Classification (NCBI taxonomy): domain Eukaryota; kingdom Metazoa; phylum Chordata; class Aves; order Falconiformes; family Falconidae; genus Falco; species Falco naumanni. The sequence continues at coordinate 113,511,973 of NC_054055.1, forward strand.
TAATGTGGCACAATAAATGCACCCACCCATTCTTCCCAGGAGAGCTCTTGCTCTTCGTTCCCTGGCAATATGTGTACTTGGCACCTTCCATTTGGCTTCTCTCCTTAAAGCTTCTGTCTGGGAAATCCTGGAGACATGTTCAGCAGTTCCCAGATTCAGGGAATGAACGGTACACACTTTAGGCAGCTGACATGCCCTATGTAAACTTTTCACGCACAAGCACCATCCTTGTGGTGTGTGGCCCCTAGGATTCGCCTATGTGCGTGTGGTGGGCAGGATCTGCGACGGTCGCAATTCCTTTTCGGCCAAAACCATGCTCTTCTCCTGCGCAGCAGACAAATGGCTGTAGTCTGCCTGGATCTGATTTTTAAGGCTGAAAAAGAGAATATGCCAAGGGAAACGTATCTAGTGCCACCACACTGATGAGAAAGGACAGGGTATAAAAGATAGAGGGCCGTGTTGTCTAACTAAAATAAGGATTATTTGAAATGCATGAAAACTACCTGTGGGACATAATAGCCTTCTAGAGCAGGAAACCTGTACACACATACTGCTGCCTTCTATCGATGGGGATATAAAACCTGCTCAAGACTGATTATCTTCATCGCTGCAGCTGGTTGGATTCAAAACCAGTCTGGAGAAGGTGAGTGCTCTCATTTCACTCTTCACAACTTGCACTTCAAGGTCAAGCAAGCCCTGTGAACCTTGCCATTCTAATTTTGCTTCTAGTTTTATCACAGCTGTAAAAGGAAGGGTTAGGAAAAGTTTTTACCTGACGTAGAGGACTTGCCACCTCAGAGCCATTGAGAAACAGGGCTCAAAGTAAGTAGCTGTCGCTGAGGTTTTATTTCAGGCAAAGTTTTAGAAAAAAAAATACTTTAATCTGCCGATCTGGAAAGTAATCTGTGAATAAGGGCAAAAAGGGTTAGTATTTTTAGGACATATTATATGTTCAAAGGGCTGTGCGCAGCGCTAATGCACAGCCATTAACAAATTGATCTTCAGCCCCTGTGCTCAGTTAAGTGGGAAAGTTTTACAGATGGGAAGACTGAGACAAAACCTCTTGCTTGTGGCTGCCCAGTGACAGAACTGGCTTCAGAAGTCAGCATCTCCTGTCTCCTGTGTCATTCCTCCAGAGAGCACTGCCAAGCAGCAAAAAAAACCCCAAATCAGAGGCACCTTTCTGTGAGGCCTAAAAAGAATGACTGTGAAATAAATATAACAGTTAAAGCAAAAGGCAGTTCGCATGGTTCCGCTGCATTTTGAGTGCCGGGGTCTGCAGAGCAAAGCCACTGATATTTTGGTAAAACTAACACCAAAGACATTAAGTTTTATTATCAATATCAGATCATTGCCCATCTCTGTAACCACTGGACTGTGTGTTTGATAAAAGAACGTTTGAGAACTGCTAGGCTGTTATTATATATAATTGCTCTTTACAATGACTGGATATCTCTAGTGAAAATGAATCGGTGATCTCCACTGTAGCAGAATCTATTAAATAATTGGAAAGCATGGCTAGTATCTTTGATGTTGAAAGGAAGAAATTCAATAAGCGGCCTCATCAGACTTTCTAACACAGCGGAAAAAAAAGGGCTGCAGGCAGGAACATACCGACACTACAGGTCAGTGAAGGTTTATGGATTTGTGTGCCTTAGAAAGAAGGCAGAACCTAGCTGTACAGGACTGTTGAACCATTAGATACCTCAGGGGGTGTCAGAGTATTGTTGTGTAGCCTTCTAAAAATATAAATGGTAGGGCCAGACATCAAATGTCTCTCCCCTGCCCAGATTTTATGAGAATATTGTGTGTCCTGAGGAGATGTCAGAACTGTGCTTCAGCTGTTTTGCTACTTGACACTGGCACATTATCCTTAGAAGATTCATTTTCACATTTATTAACCCATTTCTACCTTACAGACTCACATCTTTCCATCAAAGAACTGCCTGTTTGTCTTTGAATTAATAGCTTAGATGTATGTAGTGGCCTTCATTACAAAAAAGCATTCCGCTCCCTCTGCTAGATGGAAGACAGCAGGCAGGTACTTAGTACATTGCCCTGGGAGGAGAGTGCTTGGTTGAAGAAAGCACAAAAAAAAACCCCTTATTCTCTTCTAACAAGAGGTACCCTGGGACCTTTAATGTGACCATGGGATCAGCTTTTACTGGCTCCTGTGAAAAAACTGCATACAATACACCTCATGATGCACTCTTTATCTGGAAGGCTGAAGGAGGAAAATGGATCAAGGAGCTTTGGGAATCAAATTATACCTCCCTAATGTTCATAGTAACATTTGTGCTGGCATTAGGCTGTAGAAATGATATTTGAAGAAACAGTTGAGATCGGGTTAGTGATTTCCTCTGTAAGGATGTATGGTAAAGCAGAGCAAAGCACCCCAGCTGCAGAGTTAGTTATTGCTTCTGCAATCTACTGGGGGTGGTTAGTACATGGTGCTGGGACAATGTCAGTGGACTGCCCCACAGCTGCGTGGTGGCCAGTTCCTGTATGACACCTCATCTATCCCACCCGCCTTGAGGAACAAGTCAGACACATTGAAGGAAACTGCTCGGAAGAAAGCACAAGCACTCTGCCCATGGTGACTTTTCAGTCTCTAGGGCAGAAAAACAACCTCATTGTGCGCTCAGGGCGAGCGGCAAAGCAGTGAGACAGATAATTGTTGCCAGGGTCTGTGGGTAGGAGTGCTGTGCTGGAGAAGCTGGAAGGACCTTGGTCTCATCCTCTAATCCCTCTACCGGTCCTGAAGCTATGTGGCACAGGCTTGGGTGCAAGCAATAAAATGGGGTCACCCCAGTGCCTTCATAGACAGATAACCACATCCTTCTGACGTGTAGGCTATTTGTGAAGCTACTGTCTGTTCTTTTCCTTGGTATGTCATTGAAAATCCTCTGGACAGCATTATGTACTATGCAGATCCATTACACAATGTTTGCAGTATGTCTTGTGGAGTCCATGTTACTGTTGTTCCGTATCAGTTCATCTCACATTCATTAGCTGTTTGTTTCAAAAGTCATAAATACAGAGCTAATTTTAAATGTAAATTTTGCGGTTGTAAGGTTTTAATTAGTAATCTTATTTAAAAGGTTCTCACTTCTAGTGAGACTCATCTCCTGTACAACATGATGATCTAGGCACTTCAAGGGCTATATGAATATAAAATATCTTTTTTCACTTTGTGTTAAACTCGGGGGGGGGGGGAGGAGGGAAGTATCTGAAAGAGACAGATTTATAGTATAAGTTAATGCTTTATCAGAAGTCTCAAACGAAGTTGGATTGCTGTGAAACCATTCCTCATAAAACCTTCTCTTCCTTGTCCACCTTTTTCAACTTAAGCAAATTAAATGGTGAAGTCATACACAGATCAAAGAGAATGTTAACTGTAACTTTCTTGACTCGCTTTCTCTTTTAGGATCAGTAACTTTTAATCTCAGATATAGTGTCTTGATTAGCTTTTTTCTTACCTCAATGCTATGCTACAGTATTTCTATTAAAATTGCTTTGCAGATTCATAACTCCCCAATACAGCAAGGAGCTGAACCCTCCATGTTGTAGAAATGAAGCTTTGCTCGGAGTACATAATTAAAAAGGGCAGATGAGTGCAGGAAAGCAAGCTAATCCCAAGGGCATACCGAGCTTCAAATATCGATCCATGTTTTAGACACTACTTAAAGCATCCTTTACAGGTGTTGGGTTCTGTAGGAAAATGATAACAAGCTTGCATTTTTGAACCAGCTTCCAAGATATCCCAGTATTTTTGCACTCAAGGTATACTGGTGCATGCTTAGCCACAACAGGGCAGATAATCTTTGTTAGAATGTGGCTGTGGGTAGATTTGGGATTCAGAGCTTGCAGTTCTCGAGGGCTGAGGCTTTAAATCTCTTCTCCTGTGAGCAGAGTATGAGCTGAACACAGAGCTGGAAATTGGGGGGTGTATGTTCTGCTTGTCTGGCAATGAGCTGCTGGTGCTTTGTGCTGCCCAGTTGCTTCGAGGCAGCACTCCTTGCTGCTGTGCATAGCATTCCAGCTACTCTCCAACAGCATGCCCCAATTATATGTCTCTTTCTATTTTTTAATTGCCTCTGTTGTGTCTTTTAAGTGAAAGAAATTATGACCTTTAGTTTTTCATTTGTACTTCAGTGTGTATTTTTCCTTTGATGCCAAACAATGAATTCTTTCTTCTGATTTCCAAGTTATGAAAAGTATAAGCCAGATCACGCATCCCATTTTACCTATGCGACCTCAGTGTCGTGCAATGCTCATAGTTCTCTGCCTGGGGTCCTCCCGGGGGGAGGCACCAGCTCTCAGCAGCACTGATGTGAGGGCTCCAGTCTCCCTTCCCTGCAAATCCCCAAGGTGGGAGGCACCTAGTTAAGAGCAGGGCAAAGGAAAAGGAGCTTCATTCATGCACCACAGAGCTCTGTGGTTCTTCCACCAGGATATATTTGGAGCCATGTGGCTGTTGCCACTTACAACAACCCTGAATGTCTCCATGTTGTAACGGCGAGAGCACTGCAGTGTGTTTAAAAGCTGCTTTTGTGTGCTACTGTGCCTCAGCTGAACGTGGGTATTTTGCTACAAAAGCAGACCAAGGTCCTTGGGGTACCCTGGCTTGTGGAAACAATAAGCCAGTGTAAAATGGCTTTTCTGTCCCTGAAATAGAAAATAACTATGGAAAAATGTTTTGAATAGTTTCTTAGAGGTATCTCCTCTAAAAGCCTATGCTTTCCGTATTTCAGATACCCTTTTTATCTCATTCAATGCTTCAGTACAAAGACCATCAAGGTTTTAAATTGGCTCATTTTATGTTTATGAAGACTTTCTATATTTAAAATAATTGTCAATTAGAAAGCTTACTGGTATATACTGATACTTCAAAAGCAGTAGAGAAAGATGTATGTTTCAAGATAGTCAGGACTCCTGGGGTGAGCTGGGTTTCATATTTTGACAGGGAGACATTCCATTAACTTCATTTAATTAGCACCAAAGAAAGGTATTTATTTATTAAAAAGCTTAACATTTTTATTGCATTAATCATCAAGATTGAATTTTGTCTTTTTTTATCTGAACACATCCATTTTATATTTAGCATTGAAAGTGTAGTTTTTGCCATACTCTGCTGTTATAAAGTTAATATGTACCCCCCCCATTTATCACGGAGCATCTCACTTTCCACAGCCTCAGTTCACTTGCCATGCTTAGATCCTTTGCTGTTGGGGCTTTACGATTATCATTTTTACTTTTCAGTTTATTGTATAATTTGAAGGACATTATCGTATATGTAAGATTCATAATTAAAAGTCACTGGATTTTTTTAAAGTTATCTTACAAAAACAGAAGTAAATTAAAGCAGATTCACTAGATAGCTTTCTGAAAATAAGCAAGCTGACCCTGGTCTACTTTCCAAATACCATGTAACCAGTCCTATGCCAGTGATGTAGCCCATTGGAGTGGAAAACATGGAGCTGGATTATTATGTGCTCAGCTGACTCTTAGTTCATGGGTAGAGTAACCTCAGCTGTTCTGCTAGCTGCCCTAAAGTGGTCCCATAGCTCCTACAAATTAACTAGTTGAGGTGGGAAGTGCTTGGTCCTTTGAATGATTCAAGATAAGGGAAAGTAGAGGCGCAACTTTAAGCTCCAAGCAATTTAGAATCTGATTTTGGAGGAATATGATACACACGATAAGAGTAAAATTGTAAGATAAGGTGTGATACTGACAGTATTTAGAGCACTACTGTCAATCTTGGTGAAATGTAGGTTATATGGAGGCATTTGAAGGAAGAGAACGAGAGTGCTTTGCTGACAAGAGAGAAGGATTTTTTTTAAGTACGAGAACTTTGCTTTGAAGAGGATAGCAAGTTTAGAGAAGGAATAGACAGAAAAAAGGAAGATGTATGAGCAGTGGTATTATACTGATGCTAATATCTGCAGTGTTTAAGAAATAATGAGCCTAATGACATACGTGAAAATTCTTTTGAAAAGTGTTGCAGGGAAACCTAACAAGGTATTTTTCATGGTTAGTGGTTTCTAAAACCTACTCTGCCCCAGAGTTTCCTTTAATTGGTTACAGAATTAGCTATTGCCCTGAATGTATTTGGAGTTTAAATAATATTTGTTCAATATTTTCTCTGTTTAAAGAGGAAAGGAATAAAAGAAAAAGTAGATGAATTCTGGAAATAATTTTAGATCTGTGTTTTCAAAATAGTTAAACACATGACTGCATAAAAGTGGCACATTCTTACTCATCCACTTCATTGAATTACCATATTTACTTGTTTTACTTATTAAACTTCCATTCTCTCAGGGTGGGCTTGTAACTTCAATAACAAGATAGAGAGAAAACTATATTTTTATTACATTCTTATATGACAGCACTGAGCAGTTCCCTTGATTCTTTACTTTAAAAGTCTCTTCCTCAGTTGCACTTACTTGTGTTTACAATGATCCTCAGCTGTGTTACCCACAAGGATAAAGAAAACAGAAGTATCAGAAGTGAGCTAGAAATATTTCCAACCTGGTTAAATTGGACAGGGAATCCTTATAAGAGAAGGGTGAGGTTCTGGGAGGCAGCTTTACAAGCTGCAGTCAGTCCTAGGTGGCTGCATGGATGCTGCCTCACTGTATTTTTGTAGTACGTGATGCCTAGACCTCTCCTGTTTGTTCAGGAAGAAACTTATTCTTGCTGCTGCCTTGCCTCCCTCAGCCCAGGTTTTATACATTTGGGCATTGATTCGTGCTATGAAACCCTAATGAAATGTTTTCTGTCATCTCTGAAAGTAAAGAGCGAGTTAAAAAGGAGCAACAGACACACGTGAAACTATGAGAGTTTAGGATTTGGTGTCCTATTGAGGATTTCTGTCTGTGCAACAAGAGCTCGCTCTCTCTAAACCCACTTGGCTTTTTCAGGTAGACTGCTGTAATGAAAAGTGAGGCCAAAGCTTTTCTGCTCAAGTTAAATGTGTGCTGCTGTTCTGTGCTTATAAGGCAATCATTATATCTTAATGGCATACAACAGCCAGAACTATTTTCAGTTGTTCAGCTGTTCCTGATTGGGGTTAGAGGACTGCAGAGTGAGCCCAGGCAGTAGCAAACCTCTAAGGAATACAAATAACTTAATCCGGGCTGTTTCCTGCCTGCCGAGTGTAGTGGCTAATGTGGAACAAAGGGCTGGCACTCAAGCCCTGGATTCCTCCCAGCTGGTCGCCCCTTTAAGGGAAAATGGGATGCAAACATGTGACAAGAGCATCCGGTTAATTTTTCAGTGAGACAAACGTTTATCGCCAAAAAGTGGGAGCCCGGCTTCTTTAGAAGACCCACATTTCATAGAATTGAAAGCAATGGATGTTTTGTAGCTTGCTTAGAGGGATTTCTGTTAACATGTCTTACTGGTTACTCCGATAGTTAGGTGATAGTCAGTGCTTCAATCCACCTGTGCACTGCCATGTGAATACAGTTTTAACTCGGTTTTCAGCTGTTGTTCCTTATTGTGGTTTGCTACTGAAAAGATCAGTCAACTTCCATTCATTTCTATGTTTCAGAAGAATCACTATTTTTGAGCCTAGATAGTTTAGGTATGGGTGAAACTTCTCTATGCAGGAACAAGCTTGAAGAACAGTCAAAAGCTTTTAAGCACGCGTGTTCCCTTGCCTCCTAGATAGAGAGATGTAACAGCATAGCAAAGAAAAAAAGTTTGTGTAGAACTTCCCATTCTTCTGACCTTAGGAAGGAGAACAAGTGAATTAATCAACATCTTATAATACATCTGTAGCAATCTAACTACTTGAACAAACACTTTGGAAACTTTTTATAGAAACCTACATAATTATTTTTTTAATAGCTCATATTTTATTATTTTGAAGTAACTTTGAAGTGGGTTGACATTCTTTCTCAGTACTAAACAGCTGTTTAGATACTTTGTCTCAGGTTTTCCCTGAATGTGAGTGATAGTTCACTCAGAACTTGGAACTACAAAAATATTGGCTTTAAGAATTTATTTTTGATCTGATTTATCAGTTACTCTTGTGTCAAGAGTACATAATGACTTCCTGGATATGGTCTTTCTAATCTGAAAACGTTTCCCTTTCTATTCTTTTCATTCAAATTCATCTCATTCTTCTGAGACGAAGTTCTCCTCTTGGCAATGCTGACAGAGCATGCAGTTTCCTCCTAATAAATTGGCCTAGCTACCTAATTAATCTTAATTTTCTCTGCAAGGGGTACTTTCTCTTAGCAATTACTTGGATTTCCAGTACTTCTGTTTTCTTCATGAAGAAACTGAATGTGTTGGATTTGCATGGCAAGGTTTTGGTAGCAGGAGGCTACAGGGGTGGCTTCTGTGAGAAGACACTATCAGCTGCCCCCATGTCCGATGGCGCCCATGGGCTCTGGGACGGACCCGCCGCTGGCCGAGGCCGAGCCCGGCAGCCGCGGGGGCAGCGCCTCGGGGGGTGTTTAAGGGGGGGGCGACCCCAAAACCCAGAGCGAGAGCAGCCAGAGAGGCCTGAGAGCGTGCGAGAGCCCCAGCCCCGCAGCCCCCCGGGCCGGGGCAGGAGGAGGCCGGGGGGCTCCGGGCGCCGCAGCAGAGACCCCCCGGCAGCCCCTGGAGAAGCCCCCGGCCGGGCGGGCCGTGCCCCCAGCCCGCGGAGCCCCCGGGGGAGCAGCTCCCCCCCGCAGCCCGGGCAGGACCCCCCCGGGGCAGGGGGTGCCCGCAGGGGGCTGTGACCCGCGGGCAGCGGCGCTGGGGCAGCTCCTGGCAGGGCCCGTGGCCCCGTGGGGAGAGGAGCCCGGGCTGGGGACCCCGCGGGGACCCCCCTGGGGCCGGCTGGGCCTGGGGGGCTGCGCCCTGGGAGGGCCCCGGGCTGGGGCAGGGGCAGGGGGCGAGGAGCCTCCCCGTGGGGGGCAGGGGCGGCAGGGACAGCTCTGAGGGACTGACCCCAGCCCCTGCGCCGTTCCAGGGGAGGAGGAAGAGGAATCAGGAATTAAATTAAGCCCAGGAAGAAGGAAGGGCTGGGGGAAGGGTGGTTTTAAGATTTGGTCTTTTTTTTCTCATTACCCTATCCTGGCTTAATAAATTACCTTTCCCCCAGTGGAGTCTGTGCTGCCCGCGATGGTAACTGCCGAGCGCTCTCCCTGGCCTTATCTTCACCCATCAGCCTTTGGCTGTTTTCCCTCTCCCCTGCCCAGCTGAGGAGGGGGAGCGATAAAGTGGCTTCGATGGGCACCTGGTGTCCAGCCAGGGTCAACCTGCCACACTGAAGGCTAAATCGAAGACATAACTGATATACCTGAAAATTAAGTGTAATTTGCTCTCTTCAGCTCTGAATTTATAGTGTAGAGCCCTGCGGTGGGTGCCCAGACAGGTGAATGGGCAAGATTGCCTTCTTCCAGGTAGCGTGCCCAGAGCCAGCTATGCGTCTTAAAGCCACTTAAAATTGGCATGCTGGACATGGGGCTGCCTTTTACTAGCAAATAAAAACCTTGGAAGATGTGATCAGCCCTTATCTCCCAGCCCTTCTGTGCCACGTACACCCCTGAGGGAGCAGGTGTAGTGATTTGTATGGAAACCACCAAGTCCCACTTCCTAAAGTGTTGAGTTTACAGCTCTTGACTGAGACCGCTCTCACTCTAACAGGCATTAACTGGAAGAGGTGTGGAGGAGGTGGATGATATCACTCCCTACTATCTAGTAACTTAGTATGTATTGTCATTCTCTGTCTGAGGAAATAAAAATGGATGCCTACCCTTTACCTGAGTGCTGCTTTAGTAGCAACTCTTCCTTTTGAATTCCTTCCCACAGATCTCCAAAATCCATTGGAACAGGAACAAAAAGCCCTGTCATTCTATGGGAGAGTGCTTCCTGGAAGTGGAAAGACCTAGGTTCCTGGTCAGAAGCTGTTTGCTATTTAACATGTATTATATAACGTATTGAACTTTTGAGAAAATATTGAAACACACAGATTACCCACTGTCTTCCTCTCCCTCCAATACAGAGTACAAATGGGCTTACCCATGCATGCACATGCATGTAAGCTCATCCCTTAAGAGCATTACCGGACAGAGTACTATTTATTTCTGGTTTTTGCCCCTTGCCTCACAGTATTTGCCAACAGGTATTGCAGATTCAGCAAACTCTTGGCCTAGTGATTTGGACACTTTTTAGGGAAGCAGCAGGATGTTTTTTGGTTTTGTTTTTTGAAAGGAAGGTGCAGAAGCATTTCTTTTTTGAATGTTTTAGTGGCTAGTCTAATGCATCTCTCCCTCTTCCTCTTCTCCTGCCACCCCCTCCTTTTTTTTTTTTTTTTTTTTTTTTTTTTTTTTTTTTGCTTTAGTAGAGAAAATGGAGATTACTTGTTGGGCTTTTTCCCCTTAATGCTTCTAACCAACATGGACAAAACTGAGTATGGCCCACTCCAAAAGAGGAAGATGCCTGTTGTCTCATGTTTTCATGTTTCAGCCCTTCTCTGCTCCTTAACCACCACTGACCTCTTGATGTTGAGCAGGAGTTTGCAGACTTTATTTTTCCTCTCAAATATGTGTCTTTGTGTGAAGTGTCTTCAGGCTGATGTTCAGTTGTTAGCTGGGACACTTTCTTGGGACTACATCACTCCCTCAGCTTTTTCAGAAAACACCCCACCCTCACTCCAGTCTGCCCAGCACCTGCAGTGCTTGGTTTTCTGTGCACCAGTAGCAGGTGAATCCTGGGTGATCTGCCTTTGCCCCGGGTAGTGGCAAGGTGGATCTGCAAAACCATGGAAGAGAATGGAGAGACAGTTTTCTGTCTGCAGAGGCAGTCGGGATGTATGGAACTGTGGCTGCTTACTTTGGAGCTGAGGAGCTTGCTCAGCTGCTTGGCAAGGGGCATTCTCCAAAGGAGTTGTTGCTTTGTCCATATTTTAATTCATGTGCAAAATTGGGCAGTTTAAAAAGTATGATTTTGATGTAATATAGGGGTTTGCAAGTTTAGGTGATTTGAGGGCTGAATTTCAGGTCTGCAATTTGAGATCTTCAAGCACAACTTCTTTATTTTCATTTGCCTCATAAGGGTTTTACCTCTCCCAGTAACTACTTTATGTGTGTATTTATATTTCATGCTTTGAATGACAGCTATATCTGATCTCAGAAATTATTTTTTTCTGCCTATAAAGATTGTTCCTCTACATAACCCAACATTTTTTAGTTTTTGAGTCTTCATACATCCATGACATTTTGAGGATAGTGTTTTAGGTTCTGACTGCAAAAAACAGACCTATAGTAAAACAGACATGAAGTCTTAATAAAAAGTATTCCCTTTTTAACTTCTTCTTGAAGTTTAGCTAGTTTCATTTTATAGGAGTGAAACGAAGAGCAGGGATTTATTGAGTAAATGTGCTGTTAAGCTCCTACAGCTTAAGAATATATCTGATGTTTACTGTGTTGACCAATTTGTTCTGGCAGCTCTAATTCCCAGGTTGTAAGGTATTTTGGCTTTACCCTTTGGAGAAAAAGCTAGGGCATAAAGGCTTATTTCTTGTGTATGGTCAGTAAATATCAATTAAAATTATTCTTGAAGATTTTTGACATTTGTTGTACACCCTTGAGAACCAGATTGACTTGAAAGACTATAATAGCTCCAGAGCAGCTGTTAAATTCCATTGTATCAATGATCTGTGAACTAAACAGAAGTTGACTGATAGACTGTAGCTTGCTTTGAAGAAGCCATCATGGGCCATTGGGTCAAAAATGGTCTTTTAAGAAGGGGTCTAAGTATAAATTCACAGCACCTTGGAAGGAAAATTAAATAGCCTCAGGGCTGTTTGGATTCTATTTCCAAACTTCAAATGCTTTTCAAAGTGTAAACCCTTAGAAATGGAGTTCAGGCTCAATATGTGTCCGTAAAGCACTGAGCGTATCTACAGGTGAGTAATCACCATCCGCCCTGATGGCATATGAGCATACATGCCACATCTACAGCTCTGAGTAAGAGGAACTAGTCCCTCACCCCAGGGCTGTATGACATCCACCAGTTCATGTCCAGACTGCATGAGCAGATTAACCAACTCTACTCATGTGGTCCTTGAACCTGGGATTCCTCTGGGTCCCTAAGACTGCTTTATTATTAAATAGATTGTGCAGTTTTCTCAGTTTGAAACATCTCATATCGCATCAAAGATTTAGCAGCAGCCTAGAAGAGTGGATTTCCTTTGTCAGGAACCTTTCGGGTTAGAAATAAATAACTGTGTAGAGAAAAGGATCCAGATCCTGTGAAGTCTCAACTATACCACCCCTGTAAGTGAGCTGTATCTCTAGATGGACTTGGGTACTGTGATGGAAAGGTATAGTTGAAAGAGTCAAAACAGCCAGTCTGGGTGGTCAGGGTCCAGTGCCTAAACTCATTTCCTGGTCCTTTTTTAGTGAATGACAGAGCCATAGCTACATGTCTCTCTGTGCCACCCCCCCTGCTTGTACAGTAGAAGCAATAAACTTCTATTCAGAGGTCTGCATTATCACAGAAATTTTTGTTTGTTTGTTTCTCTAAATTAGTGAGTGTCTGCTGTCGTATTCTCTCCACACCTGGCCTATTGCCTTTTGAGCAGCTAATAAAATCCCCATTCAGGGCTCCCTTGGGAAGGTGTATGAAGGAAACAGCTGGCTGTGACAGATAGTGCTTTGTGTGCTTCTGAAAGGTGCTAAGCATTAAGGAGGTACAAGGCTTCTATGAAAAACATCAAAAATCAGATGCACAATTTTGGTTAAATGCGGATAGCAAAAATAATTTTGCTTTTGGTGTTGCAGTAGTCCTTTGGATGTATACAGCAAATCAGTGGTGGGCCTCTTGTAAAAACTGACAGCAGGGCTCTGTGGCAGGCAGTGTTGTGTAACCAGGAACCTCATACCAGTGCAGTAGTTACAGACCTAAAGGTGTAGTATAGTGCATTTATGCATCAGATTCCTTCCCACCCCAACAAAGTTTGGGAATTCCTCTTTCTGCCTCTTTACCCATCATTTTTGTCTGTCCTAGGATCACATGAGTGGACAAGTGTGTAGGTGAGGGCACTGAAGAAGTTCCTTCTGACCTGCTGCAGGTGCAGTTTAAATTACTTCAGTTGACTTCTGTTGAGGTGCTTGTTTCCCTCTGCTACTTGTGGTTTGTACTGGCTATAAAGAATGTACTTTCCATGCTTAACTGTTCTTCTGAAAATGAACTTGTTCAAGGCTGGAAGAATTGTCCAAAAGATCATAGTTATTTATTCCCAAGTAAATTGCTGTGAATTAGCAGAAAAAAGTTGGTAAGATTAATAGTCTTAATTACCCACTTTAACTAATAACCACAGCGAAGTTTTCCCCAGCTACTCACAGAAATCGTTTTTTTTTTCAAAGTAAGAAGATCTCCCTGTAAAGCTAATTGGTTATGAGTTCATGCATCTAAAGTTGCTCATCCTTAGACCTATAATGAGCTTGCATCTGTGTGTCGATGAAAAGTGGAGCAAACACTTCCTTTTTTTAGGAGATCCACATAAAGCTGATGAATGGTGAGTGATTTGCTTATGAAAAATATCCTGAAGTATGACAACTGCCAAGCAAAACTTTCTCTTCTCAAGTCCTATGGAGAAATCTGAGGAGCAATGAATACATGCTTTTGTTTATGACAATGTATTAAAAAAGGAAGCTGCTGAATACTGAGAACAATTTTCTTCTGAAGATACACAGAGAAAGCTGACAAATGCCAAATGGATTTTTCTGTAATAATGAGATGAGGAGAAAGCTAACAGCTACAGCATAGATGGTTTGCCCTATGCTTATTAAAATTTATAGAGGAGAAACTAATTGTTCACTTGCGGAAACTCAGTCAATGGGCCAAAGATATTTGCATGATTATGAATACTCTTGAGCATGTGGTATTAGTATACGTTGCTTGGTTAGTCTAAGTATCTTGCCTAGCTGATTGTTTGCCAAAAGAAGGGATGCAACTGTTTTTGCTCTTGGTTATGCAGAGATATTCTACAAGCACCTCACAAAAAAAGCCATTTTATTAGCAGATACTACTTGCTGCTTGGCTAAGTTAGGGCAGTATGAAAGCACAATAAAGTTAAAGAGTTCCAAGCCTGAATTACAGCAAACTAGCTGATTTATGTTGGATTTATGCAGCTTTGTTTAACTGATACTGTTAAGAGTTTGATGGCGGGGAGGGGGGGATAGGAAAAGATTTCCCACAAATGGTTAGAACTCTTCATCACTGTGGGTTTGACACCAAAATATCCTGCATGAATCTCTGGTATTAAAGGCACTGCAGTCCATAGCAGAGATGTGACAGATGAGAAACAAGGATTGCTAAAGATGAAAGGGCACGACAGGTAGTTGAGTCCTGCCTGTAGTGCCCCTCCTTGCCTTCATCCCTCGGAGCAGACTAGATTTGACTTCTCTGGTCCACGTTAGATCTGTGACTTCAGGGAGGGCATTAAGTGATTTAAGAGTTGAGGCTTATCCCTTTCTGGGTAACATTTACTTCTTAATTCTGGGTTTTCTGCTAGAAGTCTTTTATCTTTTGTTTGCTCGCAACCGATTTGAGACTATGAGGGAGGATATTGTTTTTACTTGCTTGCTCTTTACTTTGTATTTGGGGAAGAAGTTAGGGTGGAAGGCATGTGCCTGGTGCTAGCTCTTGGCTGGCTGCAGTGCTTTGTGTCACCAGGATGGTTTCTGGAGGGAGGGCGTGAGGCAGTTTCACCCCAATGAGCAGCAGGGCTGCCTGGAGAGAGACGGATCATGTAGGAGGCAGAGCAAGAGGTGGCCAAAGGAAGAAAGCAGAAAAAGGCAAGGAGGTTGCTTAGGGGAGCAGAAGCACAATTGTGCTAACAGCCCAGCCTAAGAGGACACAGTGTTCAGGAGAATTCAAGAATAAGATGATTTGCCAACCAGTCTCTCACTGGCAGACCTGAGCTGTTAAGAGTTAGTGTTTGCTCTGATAAAATATTGTGTTAGTGCTTGCTTTTGAGAAGAGGCATTAAGACCTCAGAACTCTAGTTAACTAATGGTGGCAGCACAGAAGCATTTAAATGCTTTTAGACATCGAAAAGACAGTTCTTTTTGTTGATTTTTTTTAAATATTTTTTTTAATTTATCCCTTGATGCTTGATTAATTTTTGTTTCTGTTAAAGCAAATGGAGAACACGTGAACTCCATAGTTCAGCAACACTTTCCAGGCCCTGTTCCAAATTATTCCATTTGTACATGGGACTTTAGGAGAGAAAAGGAGAGTGGGAAATGCCATAAAATTATCTTCTAAAACAGAAGTCAAATCTTATTCTTGGTTCCAGTGGGAGCTCTACTTGCTGACTCAGGATGATCCTGTTCTAGAGCAAAAGATCTCCACCACCTTTCACACAGGGCATGTATCCTCTTTATTTCAAAGAGGTAATTATGCTGCGCAGCTAGGAAAGGGATGTGTCTTGTGTTGCGGCTCAGCTGTCTGATGATACAGCAGTGTCTACCATTCAGATATAAAATCTGCAAGAACAATGGTTGTAACAGTGTTTGATCACAATTCGGTCATAAAATATGGATTGCATAACTAAAACAAGTAGATCACAGCTCTGTTTTTCAGATGGAGACTCAGCTGCTCTTAAATGTGCATTGGCTTGACATGTATCTGTGTTTCTTTTTTGTCTTGTGAAAACCTGAATAATTTATGTAAGGCACAGCCCTTCTTTCCCTCTGCTATCATAATGCAGATTTTCGAAGTCCCCCTAATATGTATTCCGGGAAGGCTGTACATTGTGACTGCAGTCGTCTTCTCCAGTCACCAGTCTGCCCTCCTAATGATGTGCTTTGGCTGTGCCATAGGCTAATTCATGAAGAGGGCTTGTAATCAGAGCTAGCTTTCTCTGAAGCCCTCAGACTGGAGAGGGTTCTGTGTCCTTCACTGGGAGATGAAGGGGTCTGGGTGGCGTATCTGGGGGTGGTGATGGCCTGGCATCATCGGACTGCCCAGGTGTATTTAAAGCAGCCCCCGCTATAGTCTTTGGAGGCTTCGAGATTGTGCTTCCAGTGTGCAAGAGCTATAGTTCAAATGGACTTTTCTCCTCAGGCCACTACTTTTAGCCCCCTCTGTCCTATCACCTTTCTGCTGCAGCATGACAGCCCTGAGTTAACATCTAAGAACATATACTAAGGTGACTTCTTTTAAGAAGAAAATTAGCATGCAGCTTCCCATCCTGTAAAATCACGTGCCACCTAACAGGGGCATCGCCCTTCTCTAAAAACACCCATTTCACTTCTTGGTTCCCTTTTGTATATGCTGAAAAGGGCATTTCTGTGCAGAGTTCTTATGTGTAATTAAATTTCCAATTTTGGTTTAGAAGCTGCTTTAAAATCTGAAGGCAAAAGTGTTTCTTTTACTTTGCCCCACCTGTGAGGAGAATTTGAATTTCTTCTAGAAGAAACTGCATCCACTGGATTGGGGTCACTCCTACCTTATTATTCTCCCATCCATGCCTGTGCAAAAGCACATAAAGAGAACTGCATTAGGAGAAGCCTGTAATCCAAGTCCCATCACAGAAATCCTAAGCGAGTCAATCTCATTCTAGGCAGCTTCTGGTATTTGACCATTAATTTCCTTTATTCTTCCTCCTGAAATAACACATAATAGATGCACCTGTCCAGTCATGCAGAGAAAATGAGGGCACTGCATGTAAGTTAAGTAATGATTCTCTGGCCCTAAATGTTTCCCCCAGCACTTTGGTCCCCAGCATGTAGTGGTACATATTTTTTGTCACACTCTTTTGAAGCAAGACTCAATTTAATTCTCTCCAAAGTGTCAACTGCTGTGATTGCTTTATTACAGTCTTATGCCACTCATGGCTTATCAGATTTTAAATTACCATATAAATCTACATAGTTAGACAATATAAGAAACATAATTTTAAATGTATCTAATCTCATTTTCAAAGTTAGATAAGAAACAATCAACGGTTTAGAATGAAAGTGATACCCCTAAGCTAGAAAATGGGAACCTAACAAAATTATCTACACTAATCATCATTAACTATAATAATATTTGCAAAACAAACAAAAAAAAAAGTGGTGTAATTAATTGTAACACCTAGGGGGTAGAAGTACCAGACCAAAAAAAATAATTCTCAGATTACACAGTTTACTTATTCTACCGCATGGTAATGTGAGGGTTTGCTGATTATATATGCTAATATTGCTTAGGTTTTAGCAGAATAATTGTAGTGTACTGCATGTATTATAATGTGGTAGGCATGGCATAACCTCTGTGAATCTGAACTCCCCAAGTGGAGAAAACAAAAATTAAGTTAGTAACAGTGCTTGGCTGGAAATCTGTATACAATTACCTTGTGGTCAGTAGGAAAAAAAGCCTGCTGCAAATACAGACCCGGGAGTGATGCTGTATTAATATACGGGAGGAAGATAGTTTGGAAGAAACTTTTGCATGCCTTGGGAAGGGAAGCTTTGGCAGGAGTTGAAGTGGGAATACTGTACCAAAGAAACAAATCTGGAAGACTTGTGTTGAATTTTATTAGTTGTTTGAAAGCGAGCTCTCAAAAGTCCTATTACTGAGAGAGCATTCGGTCTGATTCCTTAGACAAGAAAGGAAACGGAGCTAAACATGCCTGAGGCAAGAGTGGCCGAGATGCCGTACCATACCGTAAACATGACCTGGGCAGTGTAGACCTGGGTCTTGGCAGTTGAGTCTCAGAGGACTAGGAGATACACTGACCAAAGACACGGCCGCCTAGTGAAAGCTTGACCTCCTGTGATCGGAGCGGTGTGTTTCACAGGTGGAGCTTCTGCAGCAGCAGCTGCCTGATGGCATTGGCATTCTGCTGCCTTATGCGCTTGTTCATAACTGCGGTGCTCAGGGAGCATTTCTAGCTGCTTTTCTATTAACTCCTGTTCTGAACGCATAGTGAGGAGACTGCAGTGCTTCCTTAACTGTTTTCATGCTTTTGCTTGGGTTGATCCTGATTATTAAATATTCAGTGTGTGTCCTGGACTGTAAGCCTTCCTTTTGTTGAAAGGACTGTTTGACTACGTGAATAAGAATTGACATGAGTAATTGAAGCTTAAAATAATGTGACTTGGCCCAATACATATGAAATGAAATATAAGTAGACTGAAAGGAATTGGACTTCTGAGGAGAGCTGGTAGTGCTGCCCATCAACTGGATGGATGGCTTTGTGCTAGAAAAGCCTGCCTTCACCTGCATATAACTTCTGACTTTAGGAGTCATACCGAAAGTTTCTAAGACCTGTGCCTGCTTTAGAATGACTAATGTGTGTGGGGAGTTGCATTTAAAAGTTTCAGCTTGATATAAGTTGTTCCTAAAAGGAAAACCACAGAATTTTCCTCTGGTAAGTTAAATATGAGCACCTGACTGAGAAGCTACAGGCCCCTTATGATAAGGGGAAGAAACCTGCTGGATTTACCCAGGGGAAATATCCAAATCCCACAGCTGATGCTCTAGTAAAGATCAGCCTGTGGCCAGATGGCTGCCTCTTGAGCCCTGGCAGCTGAAGCTGCAGCAGGCAGCGCCTGGGCTGATGCTCCTGGGGGATGGCTGCCCTTGCTGTGCTGGGCCGGGCAGTTGGCATGCGGAGACTCAGGACTCAAAGCAGAACACCCTGGCATGTCCCCAGGTGGTCCCCAGGTGCTGGCAGGAAGCGAGCAGTCTCCGTGCATGAGAGGAGAGCTGGGAATGGGAATGCCATGTTCTCAGGGGATTGCTTCAGGCTCAGGTGAGTAGAGAGGCTGTCCTGGGCAAAAGCAGCTTACTCTTCCCCTCTTCTCCCACCTCTTCCTCTTGTAGCTGCACCACTGTGCCACAGTGTGCCTCTGCCATGCCCCATGGGGCGTGAAATGCCACATGGCCACTGCCCACAGAGTGGGGAGGCAGGGAAGGGGATGGCTGGTCAGTCACACCTGACAGAAGCTGGCAACCCTTGCCTCTGCACTCTCCTCTGCTGGCACCTGCAAAGCCCATGGGCAAACCTGGCTCCCTGGCCTGCTGGCCACTGTCAGGGAGGCAGAAGAGATCCCTGCTGGCACCTGTGATGCCCGAGGTGCATGGCCACGGATGTCAGTGGGCTTCTGTACTGTGTGGCTTCTACTTGAGCAAGTGACGTTACCAAACAAGTCTGAAAAAGTACTTGTAAGGATGGCACGGTCAAGCCTCCAAAGATAACTAGGAGAAACCCCATCTTTTCCTGATTGTCAAACCATGAGACAAAGTCCCTGGCGGCGCTAAACTCATTTGGCTCTTGCTCTATTGGAGCTCTCCTGCTTCATCTGGGCAGACGAACTCATTCAAACGTAGATAGTGTCCAAGATTCAAATCACTAGCTTGTAAACAATTGAAAAGCACAGGTACTTGCTGTAGGGAACACTTGAACAATACTTTTAATTGCAGGAATAGAGAACCTATGATTTGCATTTTGTCCACTTGTTTTGTTCGTGGTTTCCCAGCACCTCAAAGTCAAGTCTCTTTATCTGTTCTCTCTTCCTGTTAAGATGCATTTCAAGAAGACAAGCATAGATATCCTCAAATCTTGTAGAGCTGAATTCTAAGAAGTCTTATACTGTACTCTTTTCCAAAATAAGGAAAGACTGTA
Organism: Falco naumanni; assembly: GCF_017639655.2. Lineage (NCBI taxonomy): Eukaryota > Metazoa > Chordata > Aves > Falconiformes > Falconidae > Falco > Falco naumanni. The sequence continues at coordinate 113,531,600 of NC_054055.1, forward strand.
ATTCTTTTCTCTTATTCTGTGCCCACCCTCCTCCCTCCAGTGGAAACTATGTATAAATTGCTATTTTATGAAAATAATTCTGGCTGAATACATCTGTGGTTTTTTACCTTTGTTTATGTACTGTATTTGAAAATTCAAATCTACTAAAAATGTACTGAACAGGAAGCTGGGCACTTTTTACTTTGATGCTAGTTCTGCTTTTTGGAAAACTTACAAAACACGAACTCAATCTGTCTGGCATGCAAAATTCAGTGCAATATGGGTATAAAATGTCTACTGAAATCTAGTAGACCTTATGAACTGTAAACTGGTCAGCCCAGTCTCTTTTCTCTAAATATTAAAGTTGATTAAACATTCTCAGGTGAAAGCTAAAAGACAGATATATACTGTCTAAGAGAAATGATGTTATAAAAGTGATGATGTCAACAGAACAAAGTAGGATAAAATCCTATTTTCAAATAAGTATCTGGCATGTCTACCATTTCGAACCTGAAACATTTTTCGTTCACCTCTTATTCACTAGCTCTGTGGTTGCCATGGGTCATCAGATTATTTTTTTTATTATTGTTGTTTTTCGGGTTGTGTGTGTTTGGTATTGGGGGGGGTGGGGTGGGGGGTTTTTTGTCCCCCATTCTGACTGGTTCAGATGACCAGCTTCAGAATTTGAGAGGAAGAAAACCTACGAAATACATTTCTCTAGTTGCTTCTATTCTGTATTATGACAGATTTGCTTTCTGATATTCATTTTCCTTCTGACACTTTATCAGATTACTGCAACTTATTTTTAGGCTGGGAAATTGAATGAAAAGTTGAAGCTGGTGTATGAAGTAGGCCTGCTTTATTGATAGTAGATGGAAGAGGCACTTGCTGTGCTGTAAATGATGTAAGTCGCCTCCACTGCAAAGACACTTTCTAGCCTGTCAGTCCCCAGCCTGTACTGTTGCTTGGGGTTATCTTGTCTCAGGTGCGGAAGTTTCCTTTTGTCCTCCTTGAACCTCCTGAGTTTTCCTGCTGGTCCTTTATCTGCTGTGTCAGGGTGGCAGCCCTTTGCTGTTACCTGGTGCCATCCACAAACTGCCTGGAGGGGTGAGCCCCTGTCATCCAGCTCACGGGTGATGATATTTAACACTATCAGCTCCACTATCAGACCCTAAGATATTAAAAAACCCCAAAAGTTATGACTGGCTTCAAACTGTTGACCCTAAAAATCCAGCCAGTCTAGCCACCTCGTAGACGACCCCTTCAGTCCCAGTCATTGTAACTTAGCTGCCAGGTGACACAGTCTTTAGAAACTGAAATGTCATTCTCTGCTGTCTCATGGTTCACAGAGCCAGTTGTTTCATCCTAGTAGGTAATCATGCTGCTCAAGTGCAATTTTGTAAATCTGTGCTGACTGTTCCCAATCACCTTCCTGTCCTTCACATGCGTAGAAGTGTCTTTCATAAGGACTTGCCAAATAAAAAAATTTCCCACTGACTTAAGAGTACATTTGTAGCTCATAGTTCCCTGGATCCTAGTCCTGCTGTTCTGATTTTTTTTTTTTTTTTTTTTTTTTAAGATAGCAGTAACATTTGCCACCTTCTAGTCATTTGGGACCATGCAAGTCAGTACAGCCTTTTGAAGATGGTGGAGAGTGGCCTCATGGTGGTCATGCCAGCATGCTTTGGTATGCTTTGTCCTATTCTGTGGACGGGTATATGCTTGGTTTACTCAAGCATCCCATGATTTGATTCTCCTCTGTCTGGTACTTCCTCTTTACCCCTGCTGACACAGACTCACAGCAGACCTCCTCAATAAAGACTGATGCAAAGAAGGCATTAAGTGCCCTGCCCTCTTCTATTTTTCCTCTTCCATTTTTTTTCTTGTATAGGCCAACTCCCCATTCAGCAGCAAGCTCCTATTTTCCTACATCTCGATTTTGCTACCAAGGTACCTGTAGTCTCCCTCTTTGTTGCCCTGCTCAACTCTCAGCCGTTTCAGCTCCAGCCAAGCTTTGTCCATCCTGAATCCAACCTTGCACATGAGTGATCTCTCTTTCATAGCCTCTCCCTGCTGCCACTTTCCCCCTGCATGCTTTCACCTCTGGACCCCGTCAGGATTTCCCAATCATCCAGGGTGTGCCTGCCCCACTTTGGCAGGGGTATCCTGCCAGTCCCCAGCAGCTCTTCACCCTTCAAAGAGGATCCTGCTGTCACAGAAGGCCAAGTCCTGTTGTAAATACGAGCAGCAGAGCCAGCCCTTGGGTGCAGTGGAGCAGTCGGTGCAACAGCCCCAATATTGTCAAGAAGTCAGCAAATAGCTGGGGGTGGCAGAAGGGTCCTAGCAAGCTGAACCTGAAAGCGAGCCTATCGAGATCCTTTCTGACAAAGATTGGCAATATTTGAGCAAAGGAATTCTGTTCCATTACTTGTGTCTCTTTTATTGATTAGGCAGGGAAATTTTTGTGCCTTGTATGAAACATACACAACTTAAACCCCCACAGCAAGCAAGCAATCAGTAAGATTTTTCTCCTCAAGTGTCCTCCTGACCTTCATGAGTCTGGATGAGTAATACCTTAATTTTCTTTCCCCACTGTTACTGATGCACCCTTCTCCCCCTTCCCCGCCCCCCCCCCCCCCCCCCCCCCTTTTTTTTTTTTTTTTTTTAGCTGGTGTTAGATCCCTGTTTTTTGGAGAACACAGAAAAATATAGCAATGATATTAGGAGCTCAGGAAATAGAAGAGTGAGATCAGTCCGTAGAGTATTGTTGTTCTGTGCTGCTCAGGTGAAGTGGGACTAAAGTAGTTTTGTATCAGCATTCATCAGTATCCCCAGTAGGGAAGATGGCTGGGTTGCTTTGTTAATGTGCTCTTGCTGTTCTCAGTTACTGAAACAGCTGTTAGGGGTCATTGACACTTGGGCACAAACTAGGGCTCTTCCCAACAACTCTCAACAAGGAGAGCAAATGAAAGTGATATTATCTCAGGTCAGGCTGACAAATAGATGCTCATAATCCTCTTGTCGGCATTTTCCCCCTTATTTCTTCATTCTGTTTAAGAAATCAGAGGTAACTCGTGCAATGTTATTTTTAAGAGGTGCAAATGAATATAACTGTGCTATAATTCCCACGCAACTTAGGCAATAACAAAATGAAGCATTGGGGGGTGTGGGGGGTGTGTGGTGTGTCTGTGTTGTATTTGTTTGGGGGTTTTGTGGCTTTTTTCATCTTTCCAGGCTGTATGACTTTAATTTCATACCTTTTAAACCCCAAGAATGTAACTTTGGGAATAATAAGAACACACGTAATTGCACAGATGTTTTTACACAAGCTGGGAGTACCCACCTCAATTGTAATTACAAAAACAGTGAACCTCCAAAATGTCTGTTTAATTAAGAATGTATTTGAAATAACAGAGGACTTCTTCCACCTTGTCTTGGATATTTGGAGTTGGGTTTGGGGTTTTTCACTATAGTGTATAATATAACATAGAGTATGGAAAAACATATTTTGACAAGTTTATTATTGTGGAATTATGGGTTAAGGAAATCTTGTTCCTAGGGTTTTCATCCAGGTACAATTGTTACCATGTTACCAGGTACAATGTTGCTGTTTTTCCTGCAGTACATATTGTTTTAGCTATAATTGATTTCCAGATTGGCTTTTACTTAACGATTTTTCTAGTTGTGTAGAGTCTTTTTAGATTACTGTGTGTATGCTCGTGTTACACAAAATTCAGACCATCTCCAGTATGTCTAAAATATATGGGATTTTGCTTGTGGAGTTCTGTGCCTGACCGCATTGCAAGTTTTGCAGGAAATAATGCAAATAACCCTGTTAGGTGCTGTTACATGCTTTCCCCTGGATTTTTGTTTGGTGGGGTTTTTTGTTTGTTTTGGTTAGGGTTTGTTTGGGGTTTTTTCCTACTTCAGCGATGATACTCTGATTATTGATATTTACAGTGTTAAAAGCAAAATATTTTTTTTTATGTTTCCTTTTTTCTTTATAGTCAGTTTATCTTTCTTTCTTTGTGTGTGTGTTGGGGTTTTTTGGTGGTTTGTTGTTGTTTGGTTTTTTTCCTTATAAATCGCTAGTAGAAACTTGGTTGTTCTTGGTTGGTCTTTCGGCATGCGCATTGTGTTACTGATTTCAAGCAAAATGCCGGTGATGGGGGTCTCATGTCAACTCCATTCAACTGTGACATATAGATTCTTTTTAAAGATTATATGCCATGGCTGTGCAAAAACCAAAAATGTTTTTCTGCTTTTACCCTAACATCTGTTCCTAGAGGTTGATGGACAACTCCTTGCTATCGTTACCTTGGCTGTATGGTTAGATTTTGCTTGTTATCTGAGCATGGAATGGCAATAGGGAAATGGTGTCTTTCCTCACAGAGTGCTGCACACCAATAGATTTTAAAAAAATGTTATGAGGTCCAGGCCTCAATGCTAATAAGATGACAAACTGTTGTCCACTGTCATACTTCCTTTTTTTGTGTGTGTGTGTGTAGAATATCACCAAGAAGGTTTTGCCTGGACAAAGATTGGATCTTGTGAATTATTTTAATTTTCCAGCCCCTGTAAATGCATGGAAAGGTCTGGTAGAGAATGAATGTTCTGTTAGCTTTGCAGTTATGGAACAAAACTAAAATGTTTTGCTAATTCCTAATTCCTTTAGATTTGTGGCTACCTTGTAGATGAGTTCTTTGGTTTTGTTTTTTCTTCCACTGCGTGCATGTAACTGTTAGTACACATCTTGCAATAGATGAGTTAGAAGAATGTTTTTCTGGTAGCTCTTCATATTTCGTATTCTTATCTTCCTGGGACACCACAAAAGCAGCTGTGAGCAAGGTTCACTCCTCGCTCTCTCCCAAAATCCTCTCTCAAGGTGTTACAGCAGAATACATCTTTCTTGCTAACTGTCTACACTGTAGGAGCATTCGGGAGCAGGCATGAAATGAAAGCATGCAAATTGTTGTCTTAGTTAAACTAGTATAATGAATCAAACAATGTCTAAATGGGGGTCTGGGATTATTAATTAGGAAAAAGTTAGTCTGTGTGGACCATGGTAGCACTTTGGGCAGCTCCTGAAGCTTGCAACTAGGGGAGACAATTCCTGAACTGAGACAAAGCACACTGACCTTCATGTCTCTTCATGTCTGTGTGTCTGCCCTGTGTCTCATGGATGTTTAGAAAAGGAAAGAGTGAGCAACAAGAAGTGAAAAAGACAGAAAGTCAGAATGACTTGCCATTAAGGCAGTGTTTGCAATGTTCCTAATTTGGGTTAAGAACTTCTGGTCTCATGTTTCTCTGCGTTACTGGATACGATGTTCACAGGGTCTTCCAGGTACATCAATAAACCCTTTTGAAGCCAAAAGGACTGAATTCATCTAAACTTATTCAGTGGTCTAATGTTTCCTTTTGAATTGCCATATTCCTACCCAAAAGAAAACACCAGACTCCAGTACTTTTGCAGTGTATAGGTCTTCCAGGTGAGACACTACGAGCCTTTCATCTTTCCTGTCAGCATTAATGTGGTTGGAGTGCTCTCTCCCAGCGTGGAAAGGTGAATGGAAATTTAAGCATATATTTTTACTGGTTAAGAATGGGAGATCCTGAATGCTAAGTGTACCAATTTTTCCAGTTTTGCCTTGCAAGATGACAACTGCCGTGTTTGCTCTCCAAGCTGATTTTGAATAATAAGCCTTCAAGCCTTTATTACTTGAAGGTTAAATGTTAATATACTCTATGTGGGACTGTACCTTGAAGTTGTTTGTAAGCTGAATACAAGATCCAAACTGTTGCTTGTTATGTTTTGCTCTGCCCACACCTAAAGACTTATCAAGAATTATGTCAACTATTTGATTTTAAGCCTCTAAGGTTTGATTTAATGCAATTTTATGTCCCCTTTTGTATTAGAAGTCACAGAAAAGAGGAAAATCTCAATGGACCTGTGACATGACAAACAATATCAGTTTTTCAGTAGCCATTATCATTTCTCATGTCATTGCAAACAAATAAGGAACCTTTAATCCAAGGGCAAACGTCATGTAACACTTTTATCTGTCATCTCAATATACATTTTCATATTTAAAAGTATCATGCAGTGTTAGCAAGCTATTGCACTGCATATTAAAAATATTGTGAAAAAGTCATCAAACTAGTTGTGAAGACTCATTACCTTGGTTCTAGTTAAAACTTCTAATTGCAGTAGATTGTTGATTTGCAGGATTTTTCTTTTCTTTTTGTTTTTAAAAGGAAATTTCTCTGTTTACTCTCCAAAGCTCCATAATTATATTTTTAAAACCTAATACCACCAGGTAACAGGTAAGACTGAATGTTCTGTTAATACAACTGGTAGTAAATTTCATCCAGGGGAAAAAAAAAACAAACCAAAACCAAAAAACAAATGTGAGACGGAATTCTTAATCACAAATTGAACAAATAAGGAAAAAAGGGTGAATATGTCTTTTAGCAGAGAGACGAGACTTATTACCACATTTCATATTTGTTTTCACTTATTATGCAAATGAGCATAAAAAATTGCTTAAAATTTTCAACATAAGGCAAAGGTACATGACCACCTAATAATCTCTACAGTTGCTTCTAGCATCTCAATAAGGATCTCAAATTCATTGCCTGTTGAAATATATAGGGTTTCTTTATATATAGTAGCCTGATGCAAGAACTCAAAGAACGTATCTACCTGTCTCGGTTCAAGAAAGTATCAATGGGATTGATCTAAATGTTCAGCAAACAAGGGTTACATTTTAGGTGTAACCCCAAACACTGTATGACTAAGAAGGTCCAGGAATCACTGTGATCTAGACAGTTCTCTGAATCACTGCGCATCCTTCTTATTTGGAGGGGACAAGAATTTCCTGCTACCCTGTTGTAGTACATTGCAAAGTTCTTTCCAACTCTTCTTTGCTCAGCTGCTTCCATCAGTGAGTTGGAGGGGGAAAGCAAAGGGGACAGTCAGGAACTAGCCTTTTCTCTTCTTAAACATGCTGATAAGCCAGGTAGCTCGAGGATGATTTCCCTTATGTAACTGTACGACCTGAGACAGAACTGAATCTGACTAAAAGATGTTCTTAAATAAAGAAATTATTTACTGTACTTTATTATCTCTTTATCCAAAACCAAGAAGACCTGAAAATGCAGAGCAGATTATTTTTTTCTTACTGATTTTATGTTCATTGCTTTCTTTTCTTCACCCCCACCCCCCATTAGAGAGAAAATCCCCTTCTGCAACTATATGCAACTGCTTAGCCTGTAGGAAAAGAAGCATAAAGATGGCCATCATAGTACTTCCAACGTTTTCAAGTCACTGCTTCAACCACGTAAATTCCTATCCATTGCATCACTGCAGCTGGCTAGCTACTGTTAAAGTGTTGTTGGACCTTAGTGCAGATAACATCTACTATCACATAAACCACTTTGTATCAGTGGAGTGATTTTGGCTGGAATGCTTTTAAATAGTAAGTAGGATGTGTTATACACAGTCAGTAGGTAAAAAGAGCCTTGGACCACTGGTGCAGTCCACAAGTTTATTTTTCACTACCATCTTTAAGAAAGACATGTTTTGGCCCTTCCTAGTTATTTTCTTTTTTTTTATGTGATGGACTTTAGTTTGTTCCTACTCGGTCTCCCAAATGTTGTCTCTTTCCTCCTGTAATAACTTCTTAAATAAAAACAACAAAAAAAGAAAGGGTGAGGGGGGGAGAGGACAGAAGGCGGAGTGAGGAAAGGCCTTCAACTCTCTGAAACATTTTTATGATCTGTTGGTACGCCTTGTCTCATTTTCTTCTTCCAAATCTCACCCTTAGTCTTAAAGAGCCTTATTCTTACACTCCATCCTGCTGGGTTTATCTTGAAAGTCTTGATGCTCTTTCTACTACTGTCCTTCCCCTGCCCTCAATCTCTTCTTCACCTTTTCTTTTTCTTAGAATTTCCCTTTTGCTCCTTGCAGATTTCCTACCCCTGTTCCCACTAAATGATGAGCTAATGTGGGTGTCTGCAGGCACCAGCTCCTGTGATGAGTGTATGTTTACTCAGAGGTGGAGGGAGAGGGGGACCAGAGAGGGACCAGAGACTTGCTGGCAAAGGGCTCTCTCTGCACCTCCCTCCCAACTCTTGAGCATAGCATCCCTTCGGTAGCTTAGGTGGGAAGCGAGAGTGGCTCAGTTCATCCCACGGGCACTGTTTCCCTCCTATATCCCTTTTTTTCTCTTCACGGCCAGCCCAAGATAGGAGTAAGTGTCATGGACATAGTATGTGACATATGAGGTATGCCTTAAACTTTTTGCAAACCTGCAGAACTGGGAAGTGGCAGAAGATGGTGTAAGGGGCTGAAAGAAATAACATGCATTGATGTCCCAAAGATTGTTGCAAGGAGCAATGACAAGAAGTTGGTTAACATGGGATGTGGAGGGCGTGCCGGCGTGTGCGCAGTTCTGTGGTCTGACAGGTCCGGCATGACAACACACCTATATGGCCAGTGACCACACAGAGTTTATTTGAGGAAGGGGCTCACAAAGACCCCAAAAGACCCTTTGCAGCCACCCCCCACAATGGTGCCTGCACAGAACATCAGGAGTTACATAAGTATGTGTGTGTGTGTGTGTGTATGTATGTGTGTGTGTGTGTATATATATATAAGCATAAGTGACGCCTGAGGGATGTAGCTGGTGCAATCAGGAGGCAGGGACTAGACTACAAAAGGTGCCACTCCAAGGAGCCAAGTGTGCACCCATCACCAGAGGATTGACCCATCCACCACAGAATCCAAGGGTAGTATTATCTCTTTTTCCTGTCATTTCTGCTTCTCTTCCTTTCTTTTTTTTCCTTTTCTCTTTAACCTGCTCTAACTCGCTGATAATATATGGCATATAAACTTCCACTTTGCTTGTGTAGTATAGCTTCATGCTACAAAATAGTTAAGATTGCACTTAGTCATTCCTTTTCTGTAGTCAATAAAAGTTTAATTGGATTTATCTGTTGCTTGGTGTAGACTTCACCTTTATTTGTCCACGGGGAATCATGAAACCTAATGCAATCCGTTTCAAGACACAGGGTCAGAGATTCGGATTGCGACAGTAGGTGTTCTGGGCTCTGAAGTGGAAAAAGCACGTGTGGGCAGAGGAAAGAGCATTGCTCCCCAACCTGACTCCCACTTGTAATATTTAGCTCTTAATGTATTTTTCTGTAATAACTAGTGTGCAGTTCTTGGGGAGGAGGAGGAGAACCGTGAAAGCATCATTTTAACTTCCCTAGGGTAGGGTTTGTCTTCAATTGGTCCTATACAGCGATGTGAATATGTGATGTAATGTGAGCAATAACATTTCAAATAAATACAAGAATTATTTGCCTTTGTTAGATTCTTGGCTGAGAACTGACTGGCTGAGGAGAATGAGCCACTCTTTCACTTGTAAGTGGCTGCCTCCAGCTGCACAGGAAGGCAACCTGTGCTATACTAATTCTGTGGAAAGATAAAGAGCATCACTCTTCAAGAGCTCTTAGGATTACTTAAAAAGTGTTGCAGTCTGGAAATAAACAAACAAACAGAAAAAAAAACCCACAACCCCCCAAAACACCAAAATATTAAATAAACCTGAAGGGAATGCAAACGGAAGGAACTGGGAGTTAGGTTTTCCTTGTTGCCAAACTCTACAATAAGTAGATAATGTTAAGTATCTGTAGCATGGGATTTTGTGTGCCCTGGTGTCCTCACCCCTGAAAATCAGAGTTGCTCTTTACTGAATGTTAAAGTTAAATGCTGATTCTAATTAGCCATCAAAGAGTCTTGCTGTTGACTTTCATGGTACCAGAATGTCAATCTGTGGTTCATCAGAGGAGCAGAACTTCCAGAGCTCTGGGGATGAACCAGAGGGAATTTTATAAATTTAAGGAAAATATAGAAGAGAGGAATAGACCACATGGTTTCTAGGCAAGGATAGGAACCATACCTATGGGGGGTGCCCAGACCAGAGCAGCACCTAGATGTTCCCAGCTCCCTTTCCTTGGGAAACTCCCTGCTGGAGAGCTGGATCAGGAGGATTTAGCCTCTTCCAGGTGGTATTTTTCAGCACCCTTACAGAGCAAAGAACCACATCCCTATGCCAGATAATGCACATTCAGAGTTTTAACAAAAAAAAAAAGGGTTTTCTTGGTAGTGTCTTGCCAAGGAAAGTGTTTTGCAGTCAGTGATGAGTTGGGACGCAAAGGCAGTGTGTCAGGCATCTCCCTTGGGACCATGAGCTTCATCACAAGGCAGCATGCTTTGCCCTGGCGGGGCTGGGACCGCTGCAGGGGCAGTGGCTCTGGATCTGCTGTGTTTGCAGGCATTGGTGGGAACCAAAGCTCCTGCTGAATTCTGAAAAGCCGTGAAACAAAAAGCGTAATTTGCCATAGCCTGTACGGCACTACTTCAAGCACTCTGCACAGCAAAAAAGAGACAACAGCAGAGCCAAGTTCCCTATCTGCTAAAAGCCAGGCTGCTGTAGAAATCTGTGCCCTGTGGTTGTCTCAGACTGCACACTAATAAATCAAATCTGGCATTTTTTTTTTGTAAGAGTTGAATTTTGCTTTGGACAAGATGAGGTTTTTACCTCTGTTTTAAAACATCTTGTAGCGTGTGATCCTTTGGGGGAAGGGGAAGGAAGAGTCAGGGAATCATACAAACCTCAGTCCTGAGGCTGAGTGTAATGACTTGGAATAAATCCTAGATTCCTTAAAACAATAAATGGATGTAAGAATGCTTGCTCTGAAATTATATGCCTAAATGTATGATCTTACCTCTGTGAAAATGGAGGTAGCCAGCTGAATGAAATGTCCTGTCTCATGCCATTTATTTTTTTCCTGGCCCAATAATATACTAAAACAGAGGAGCCATACAGGTGGTGTCCATACGTTTTATTTCTGTGAGAAAAGACCTGATAAAATGCAGAAAGAAACAAGATGAAGGAAAGCTGAGCACAGTCTTTGTCTTCCACAAAATTCATTGCCCTTGCATCTTTTCTGTTCAATATCTGGAACTAAAATCCTACTGCTTTCTGTATTTGAGCAGTCTCAGTATTTTTAGAATAACACTCAGTAACAAAAATCTGAAACAAAGAAACCTACTGAAGGCTGAGTAAGCCAAACTCCCCGCCTTCTTCCCACTACCTTGAAAAAAGACGGGCTCACCAAGGTTTTTCTTCAATAATGTGGAAAAAACTCCATCTGTAGCCTTGTGAATTTTCTATGTGTGTTTCCAGAGATTCCATGTTGGAGTTTTGCAAAATTATCCTAGGAAAGGTTTGCCCTTGTATGAACTTAGCATAGAATACTACTAAACCCTGGAAAGAAATGCTTTCATAAGCACCCCATTGCCTTTCATTTTAAATCCTTTGTGTTTTTTGGATGTGGATCACAACACTAGTGGAAAGTAAAAGTGATGCTGTTTGAATAGTTCCCACCAGCACCTGTGAAGGCTGCTGGCTTCTGAAGAAAGAGCACAAAGCTCTGAATTAAATCTTCTCTCTGTTAGCTCCTGACATGTCAACAATCAGTGAAGAGAGAGGCGGAGAAGGAGAAAATAACATTTACATTTTCTCGCTAATTTAATGAGAAACAAAAAGACAATGAGAGAGGGGTTGGTTAATTTTCCATTCAGCATCGACTTCAATCCTTTTACAAGGACAGGCTAAGAAAGGCAGGGAGCTGTACAATATAATAAATCTAGAGCTGGGGGAGGATGCTGCGATGCTGAGTTCTGGGGGCGTAATCCCTTAATTCAGTGGTTCCAGCCCAGCGAGTGCCACACTGCTTTCCACTGAGCTCATTTACGATCCCAAGCAGTTCCTCACTGTCAGTTCCTATTTGCATCTTCTCCTTCCCTAGATTTTTCCTTCCTCTAAAACCTTCCGTCATATTTCATCTTAATTCTGATTTCTCGTCATCTTTCCTTGAGCTGTTTTAACTATCACCCACCACTTCCATCATTGAAGGGTTAATGAAGCAAACCACCTCTAGGTCCCCGGCTCAAAGCATTTCATATGTTTTCTCTGTCTCAAAGCAAGTATAGGTTCTTTACATACTTGCTGTCTCTATATCTTGTTCTATATATATCTATATGCCTAATTTTTGCAGCTAAACCAGAACTTCTGCTTCTTTCTCGCATCAAGCCTCCAACAGAAGAGCCCAGCTGATGGACTCTTTACAGGGCAGTGAGACTCGGTGGCGCACCATAGCCAGTGTATGCTGACACTGTTGGAGCTAATAGTCATTTATACCAAAGATGGATGTAGGCTATTTCAGTTGCAGTCTGATATTTCTTGATCTCCCTTTTCTGTTTAATACTTTTACGTTCTTAAAGCAGACAGATTAATCTTCATCTCTTTCTTCTTGTCTGCAGCTTCTTGAGACTAGGAACTCATTGCAAATTGATTTTAATCTGAGTACCTCTGGGTTATTATTTGGCTTCATCTTTTATATAAACAAGTAATAAATTGCTGGTTTATATTTTACTGAGCCTGCAACTGGAACAGGTGTGTGCCATTGCTGTCTTCCCTAATTTCCTGTTAGTTTAACGCTGTTCCTCTCGAGCAAATTCCATTCCCGTCTCAGCATTAGTCATGCATAATCTTATATCCATGAAACTTTCCTGTTGTTTGGTCAGTGACCCAGCTATCTCATTCTCCTTGGCAATCCTGTCACTCACTGTTTCAGTAAGCATATCCTTTCAGCAAATATATTCTTCTGTCAGCATTTGCCAGTGTTGTTCCACCACATCTCACTCACTTGGTTTCACAAATTTTCACATTATCTCATCCCAGTCCAGTTGTCAGCGTCTTTGCTGTCCTGCTGATTTTGTCATGTCTTTGCATTCCAGCAACATTCATGTGCCACGAGGTGCAATGAGGCTCGGTAACATCAAAAAAGCCAAGTTGACTTTCTCATGGAGACATCCTCAGTGCAGTACCACTGTGGGAGTTGATAGGCAGGAGGTGCAACCTCCGAATCCTGATGGTTCTTTAGCCTTGGCTGGAATGACAAGCTGAAGAGCTGCTCAGCTAAGGACTAGGAGTGGAAACCCTTCTTAGTGTGGAAGTGCACCATTTTCAGGACCTCTTCCCCAAGTACCTGTATCTCAGTGATGGGCAGGGTAAGAAGTTTTGCAAATGAGCACCATCCCGGAGTCATCTTATGTAGCTCAAGGCAGCTGTTACACTTGCCTGAGAGCTGCTTGACACCGGTAGGTTTGCCGAATCTGCCATCTACTACATTTGTAGCTGTGAATCTGAAGAGTGCATTTAGTTTTCTTTTCAGTACTTTAGCACGTGCTCCAGCTTTAAACCAAAGCTTTTTAATAACTGACAGTTTTATCATAGTACATTTCTTTTGGGTTGAGCAAAATATTTTGTTACGATTAAACGGAACTTCTTGCTGTTCAAGTGTTTTTGGAGATTTTCAGAACTATATAGTTTAAAGTTTTGCACGTACATAAATATGATATGTTTTTAAGAATGGTGTGTACTCATAGGTAAACTGTGGTAAAGACGTCATCTTGTTCTAATAGAACGTTTTAGGGCAGAAGGGAATTGGAGGAAGTTTTGTGCTGATATGACTGATTATATATATTCTCTTCACCTTCTGAGAAAGAATTGCATGTGAGAAGTTTGTCCAGAACATTTCAATAATTATTTAAAGCATGTGTGTACAGTGTCTGTTCTTGTATGAGAGACACTCACTCTTGAACATAGAGCTAACTCTGTTCTTCTTAGAACTCCTTAGTTTTTCTTCTTTCTATGAGAAATATTTTGGATAAAACCCCATTTAGATGTTTACCAATGTGTATTGAGACAACCTCCAGGGGAAAGGGAACAAAATGGTACAGACCAGTATGCTAGTAATAAAAAACAATATTAATATTTAGAAGCCATGAATGCAAAATTTCCAACAAGGACATGTGGCAAGTGATATAGTGAACTATTTGGCATGGTGTGTGGCTTTTTTCTCCATTCCTTGTAAATTTGATTTTGTTTTGTTTACCAGATCTCTAGATAGCCACTAGTGGTGTGCTCAGGGTAGACTGGTCTTAAGTTATTGATATGCAGAAACCTAAAAATAAATAAACAAATAAAAGTGAACAGTTAGCTATTGCTTCAACCTAAATGATAGGAAAAAAATATGCTCCCATTTGGACAATGCTTCTGTGACCACATGAAATACTCAGGACTGTGGGGTGACTACAACAGGATGGAACACAGGAGGATTTAGTTAAATAATAAGAAAAAAAAAAAATTCTGTTGATTATAAACCATTTTCTGCAACAGAGAACAGATATTTGATTACAAAAGGTTGAAAGGCCCAATATTTTCACCTTTGTAAAGAGCAAAAAAATGTTCAGAGACCAATAAGGTCAATGTTTGAAAAATACTGCTTGTTTTGGGCTTTTTTTATTCCTTTTCTTTTCTTTTCTTTTTTTTTTTTTTTTTAAGTTTGGGGTGGGTTTTTTGTCAGATGGAAAAAGTCACAGTAGAAATAGAAAGCTTCATCATGAACAGACCATAGACCTAAGTCATGCTTGTAGCAATTAGTGTCTTATTCATATCTGGCAATCATACTGATTAGTTATAAAAAAGTATAACCTTCTCAAAAATATTTCCACCACATTTTTTCAGGGTAGCAAAAGGAAATATAGTGGCTTAGTAAATATTTTGAATGGGCAGGGAACTGACTTCAAATCATAGATTATTGGGTTTAAAGGGATTTCAGGATGCCCTGAGGGAAGACACTGCAGAAAATGATGAGACAAACTTTGTCTGTATTTCCAGAAAAATGCTCATCTTGCCTGTTCTTAAAAAAATTCTGGTGATGGAAAGTGGATTTCCCTGGCTGCAGTTTCAGCCCGTTATTTCTTGTTCTTTCCTTTGTGGACATGGAGGATAAATTAGTCTTTCTCTGTCTCTGCAAAAGCCTTTAATGTACTTGAACACTGTTTAAGTTAGCAACCCCAATTTGTTCAGCCTTTTCTTGTAGGGTGTGTATCTTAGATCTCAGATCTTCTGGAATCTTTGCAAGCAATGCACATGTTTTTTGTGGGCAATACCCAAAGCTGAACCCATTACTACAAAAAAATGGACGAAAGCTGAAAAACACAGAAGCAGTACAGTTTGTGCTGTTGTCTATAATCCTGCCTCAATGTCCACCTTTTTTTTTTTTTGCCAGAGAATTACACTGTTGATTGACGTTCTTTCTGTGATCCACTGTAATACCATGTATTTGTCTGGTTTTACCAGCTTGCTTTTCAGTCTATATTTGTGCAACCATATTTTTTTATTTTTCCTAACTAGCTGGCTATGAGGAATGCCATTAAAAAACAAACAAAAAAAAGAGGTCCTCCACTATGCAAGACAATTTTAAGGTCATTTTACCTCACAGTCTCTTGTATTGTGCTTGCTGCCTCTCACATGCTGGTGTCACCTTTGTATTTAACAAATAGATCAGTTCTGTTCCATCACCCAAACCACTAATGAAAGTATTAAATCAAAATGGTACCCATTGGACTAAACCTGATGCATCTTTGGATTTTTGAGAGTGAACACCTGATAAGTACTCAGAAGACAGCCCAGGAAAAGTTATATGTGGTATTATTCAAGACTTCAGTTCCCTGCTTTGCCGCCCATGATTTCCTCATAAGCAGCAGAGTCAGTGCTTGATGTTTGCTGGTCTCCCTATCACACAAGGGTTAAGGTCAGAAGATCCATTATCCCACCATAAATAGACACTGGATAGATTTGATAAAACTTTTCACAATTAATGATGTCCTTGTTTCCTTGCTAGTTCTTAAACGTTATTTGATTGTGCTGATAGCTTTTTAGGTACTAGGTCAAGTTGACTGATGTATAATTTCTACAACTCTTTTCTGTGTCAGAAATACATGCTATATTTGATCTCTTCCCATTTTCGGGAGGTTTACCCATGTCCCAGAGGTTCTCACAACCAGCCATCAGTGTGAAAGAACTTTCAGATGTTTTAAACTTCATTTTGGAGAATTTATCAGGCTCATGGAGTCTGAAAACAAATTGTAAGTCTCTCAGAGTCGTTTATTCCTTGCCCTAGCCTTTTGCTGCTGACATCAGTTGTGCATCATTTTTCTCGTGAAGACTGACAACAAAGGTGGCATGCAGTACTTCAACTTTGTGGGTATCCTCTCTCTCTGAAGAGGAGGTCAACTTTTTATTTAATTTTTAGCCTCATGTTTGTGTACTTCTAGGGTGATTTGTTATTTTTTATATTCTTCACCAGTAAACTATGTTTCATATTGCCCCTGCGTACTGGTGCTGCTCTTTATTCCCATCCTTAGTAATCTTGTGTGGCTTCCTCTAAAATGAAGGCAATGTCAACTGACTTGTGATTTTTCCAACAGGGGTCTAATTAAATTTTCTGTCCCTCCTTTACACTGTGTTAGGTTGCTTTTGCCCCCTTGTTATAATTTCTTTAAGGAATTTTTAGCTCCCCAGAATCTTTAGGCTTATCTCTTCCCTACAAAGCTATGGTCTACCAGTTCTCTGAATACATTAGCTTCATTCATGAGATTCGCTATTTTTATTTTATTCTTCTCAATCCTTCCTTTTCTAAGAAGAGTTAATCCTGCCATTTTTTCCTGTCCTAAATTACTCTCCGTTTACCCATTTTCCCTTGCCGGATAAAGTTGTATTTAGAACACATGCTATTTTAGTTGTTTTCTCTGTATTCTGTAAAGAAAATAAAAAATTCACAAAAGTAACTTTAAGAAATGTACTGATCTCCCTTAATACTCAGCAGCTCACAGGGTTCAGTGTCAAGCCGCATATGCAGTTTCTGCAGGCTTTGATAAATACCTTGTGTCTGGAAGAATACCAAAGACCTCAAGCAAAGCATGGTCCGTGGCCTTAACGGTTTGACATCACATTACCAAGCAGAGATCCTACGAGATGATTTAAATAATGATTTCCTCTTTTTTTTTTTTTTTTGCATTCTAACGCAGCCATCTTACATGCTGTGCTTATTTCTCTTCTGTATATTCTTTCATTTGGAAAAACTTACTGGATTTCACTGATTAATTTAAAAAATAATAAGATATACAGTGATACCTGTGAATCTATACAGTCCCAACTGACAATTTCCAAATACATTTTCTACGTATGCTTATCTAAGATAAGATCTTTTTTCTTGCTTGCTTTTCTCATGTATACACATGTACCATCATATCCAGTCTTCGATAGAATCGAGTCAGTGGTGAGGACAGAAGCAATAAATCTCTTTATCTCTGTCTTTTATGGAAGCAACAGCTTTTAAAATATTTTTTTCTCTTGACTTCTTTCATTCTAGGTTGCTGACTGATCTAGGCAATGGAGCACTGTGGTCAATTGAATCTCCCAAAATCTAATATTAAAAGATGAAAGGGAAGGACCTTTGTGTCAACAGAACAAACTGAGAAGTGTTCAGGAAGCACCAGTAATTCTCTCTCAGGAAAGCAGAAAAATGCATTTATATTTTACTATTTTCTCTCTGTGCTTGCTCCTGACTTCCCTTCATTACTGTTACAGCTTTCTTGTGTTACCAAGATAGTTCCTAATTTCTCCTAGACACTTCTGATTTGGACAGTAGAAATGTGTTGAAGAACCACATTTATTTCTTTTTTGATGAATGTCTCCTATGTAAGAATATTATTTTGCAGCATACAAAAAGAAAGGGAACATAGCATTTATTAAGTGAAAATAAATTTATCAGGGACATGAATGAAAATAATAAATACTGTAGCAACAACAGAAAGCTCATTTTTAGTTTATTCATTGAGTTATAAATATAGCTTCAACTTATTACTCAAGTTTTCCTGTCTTCCCCACAGTGTCTTCCCTCTAGACACACTGATGGTGTAATGCAGGTAAGGGTCTGTCCACATGTCTAGTATGCTCCTCACATTTTTTAGGTAGAATTTCTGTAGTTAGAGTTTTCAGATTAATACGATACAGCCAGCACAGAGATTAGAATAATATGTGCCAGTCTTGTTTGATATTGAATTTTGGCATAGTGAAAGCTTCTTATTTTTATATTGACATTTCTAAAGGTGCTTCTATGCAGACAAAACAAATCCAAGCAACTCAGCACAAAAGCCTCTGGTTTCTCTGATTAGCCTTGCATCAAAAGCAGTGTTTCATCTCCATTTATCCATTTCAGGCTGAAAAGTCTTTCTTAGACGTTTCCTCTAGTACCATTGTGCATGAATAAGTGAAATGTCTACATTTCCAGTTTTACTGTAAAGATATTAGCAGAATAGCTCAATGCACTTTTGCATTTCCATAGGACTTGCTCACAGAACTGCTGCAAAGCCATTCTGTGGTGCTTTTCTGGTTTTACATGTTGGCCTGATTGTCTTCAGGGCTAGTTACATTAGCACATAAATTGTTATTGTGGAGTTAATGGCTTCATTTGTCCCTTACTTTCTTGCAAAGCAAGGTCTGGGTGTGGTACCTATTATAGTTTTACTTTAATGCTGAAAATGTGATAATATTTTAAAATTATACCAAGATTACTACAAGTGTTTCCTCTTTGATGAAATGAGAGATGTAATAGGCTAGGACATGTATTACCTGCAGGCACCGAAGCACATCTTTTCTGACACATCAGGGCTGTGGCATAAAGAACCTTCACACTAACAAAAGGTTTCCAGCAGATAATTTCTCCCTGTGACCCTGGTGCAGAGTGCAGGCACCTTCCGTGTCACTAGCTGTGATGTCCATGCACATCAGCTAGGAATGAGGGAACATTTGATGACTTTCCTTGAAACTCCATCCTGATGGTGTTTATCATCCAGTTTATAAGCCTGATATATTGAATGAGTTTTTAGAGAGGCTGCCCCAAGCCCTTTAAGACAGAGCACCATGTTGGAAGGACAGTGTCTACGATTCCTCCAGTCCTAAGAACAGTAAAGCATAATATTTGGTGTATGAGTACTCTTGGTTCCTGCAGTCAGTAGCTGCTGACTCAAAGCATAAATGAGAAGTAGCACTTTCCAAATGACTGTGAAAAGAAGCTTTATTTAAATTATTAATGTCCTGTTTGCGTATGCCAGCATTTTCTTTGGGCAAAGACATCCAATTTATACACGACTCTGCAGTGACAGCGAGGAAGTACCAGAAAGCTGTGCCTGGCCATGGGAAGCCTTGGAGAGGTGTCATGGGGACGACTAATTCTCAGCCATAACCTCTCTGAAGCCTCCCATGGTGGGGCGAGGCTTCACAGCATCTGGTGAACAATTATTTCTGGGCCACCCTGGCCTGTGAAAGGAAGGTGCCTACCTGTATGCTGTTGCTTACAGCCATTCTTCCTGTTTCGGTAGTCGACCTTGCCCTGGGAGCAGATAGATGGCAGCTTTGATGGCTTTGCTCCTGCATTTCTTTGAGTGCAGAGCCTGTAGCTGCAATTCCTTTGCAGGAAGGGAGCACACAAGGGGCTGGTGCCTTTCCATGCTCTTCTGCCTCCTTTCATTGGGATGAGATCCACCTGAGGGCTGCTTACACTCTGGTTCCTAGGATTTGCTTACAGTACTATGCTCTGAGCATCTAGGTGCTGTATTTGTGCATGCCAAGGAATTATAGTTATGCATTACAGCAGATGTTTTATGGTAGTTCTGTAATTAGCACTCTGCACTATTATGCCAGAGGCACAGATTTGATCTCTTGCTCTCTGAGCTGGCAGGGGATGGGAGCACTGCTTAGGCAGTGTGCAAAACCCCAGATGGGCAGGGAAAAGGAATATTTTCCATTGCTCTGCAGTGGCCCTTATAGCTAATGATAATGGTATTTTGTGCTGTTATGCCTTTCATTTAAGGATCTCCAAGTGCTTTACAAGCATTAAGTAAGACATTCTATACCCCAGTGAAAGAGCTACTGTGGGGTACAGAGGGATCACTTCATCACCTACCTCTGGGCCATAACACAGCAGCTGTCCGGCAAGGCAGGGCAGAATTAGTCAAAATTTTAGGACGGGCAGTAAGCGATATAGCTTTCAATTAAAACCATGGGGAAAATCGAGGTAGGCAGAATGCAATGGTACTTGCACTTAGCCAGAGCATTTGGGCCAATGCATCTATTTTAAGGGGAAATTGCTGGGCTTCTTAATCCAAACATACATGCCTTCCATCAGCACCAGCCCCTCCCTGTCCCCAACACGATGACAGGTTATTGGCTTAGTGATTCAGTGGGAAAAGTGCCATTCCCTGACTGATTAGAGGCCCACAGTCTGGCACTGTGAATTTCAAAAGAGCCAGACAAATGATCTGAGCCTCCACCACTCAGAATTTAAGACTTGCATCAATAAATGTGGATTAAGGCCTTTGTGCAGCAGCCATCAGATCAAGCTTCCAGCTCCATTTAGCAGCTCCTACCAGGACTCCGTGTGCATTTTGGTGAATTTTTGTTGGCTTCCTCTGTTGTTTCCGTCAGACTGTTTAGTCCTGTAATGTACTTCCCATGCTCAAATTAGAAGTCTTTTCATCTCAGATGTTCAGCAGCGTTGCCTTGGTAAATACAGAAAACCCAAAGACATTCATTGAATTTGCTAAGCTAAAATACATGTGTGTAGGTTTTTGATTTAATCACCTTCTCTCATCTCTAATGTGTCTACCTTCATTTCTTTCCTTAGTTCTATTTCTTTTTCTGGTATAGATTATTTTATTGTCATTTGTTATGCTCCCCTTTAGCCATAGGGCCAAAATAATTGTCTTATTCTCTTTGCTTTAATCTGGGATCAGTGCAGACACCTATATTTTGTATCTGTCTTTTTATATATGTGTATATATAATAGATTTTGTGGCTGTATTTATGTAACTGTGCATGCTGAACTGTGACATCTTCACTTTTCTGTTGTTGCTGTGCAGTTACAAGTGACAGTGTTAATTCTTCGTTCATCTCTGTTGTTCAACAAGTGCAACAGCTGCAAGCAGGTTGGTATTTCCATCCCAAATGCTTGAAATCGAATACAAGCTGCAGCTTGAAAAGCTCCTGGATTATCATCTTTTTATTTAGCTAAGTTGTTGACTACTTCTACAGAAACAATCAGCAATCACAGGACATTGCAGAATTTGAGCCTGGGAACTCTGAATACTAAATGACAAATGTAGCCATTCAGCACAGCACATCAGAATCATATTACCACTGGCTACCACCAAATTTTCCTCTTGCGTGTATAAAGCCTGGTTAGGTGATCCAAATTGTCCATGCTTGATTTGTTTTGATTATAATATGAACTAATATCAGGCTTGCTGTCTTCTGAAATAGCCTTGTTGTCTTCAGTGCAACATGATGATGCTACAGCTTTTCCTTTCTTTGGCGCCTAGCTTACTAGCACTCTGGTCTGGTGAAAACAGAACACAGATGCTTTCTTTGCACATGGATGATTTGGGAATAACTCCATTGGAACCTCTTGTCAGTTTTTCCAGATCACATCAGCAGTTGCACCAACAGCAAAAGTTCTTCTGCCAGGTTCCTCTGCAGAAAAAAATGCCACTGTGACATTTTAACCTTTCCTTTCTGTAGATTTCCTTTATTCCACCTTTCCTGCATGTTGGCATGAATGCATTTCTCGGTTAGGGGACATCATATTGTAAAACCACTATATCAATGTTTGTACCCCATAGCTCTGTCCTGTCTTAGCAATACTGGTACAATTACTTGGTGAAGTTTTCCTGTCATACTTTCACAAAACATCTCTACACCTCTCTGAATGCAGCCATCTTTCATTCTCTTGTCTATTTTTTCATGTTAACTTTTTTTTTTTGCAGAGCAGCTAAAGCACAGCAAAATCTGAAACTTTTGCTTAAGATATTGTGATGCAAAACATTCAGATGACCATGGCTATCCCATTAATTCTTTCTACTATCTCATATTGAAAAGTGCTAATCCAAAAAATACAATATATTTTATATGTCTATCCCTTGATCATACTACGTCGGACAAACTCTGCTGTGGATGGACAGTATTTGCTTCTCTGTTCTCTTATGTATTAGCTCATAATATGCCCTGGTGAATGTAAATTTAGTTAGTTTATTTGTAATATCTTTTTCCCTCCTTTGTTACAATACATTGTGGTTGGTTGGTTGCACAGATCCATACCTAAGCGTGGTACCTAATTAACACATGTTGTTATGTACCATGCAAATACGTCTGCAAAGAAGCCAGCTAGGCAAGCTCGTTAACTCTTGTTTCCATGGATGGTGGATCATTTTCAAGAGAATGCTGTTGTAGACATCGGTGTCTTCCAATTCAGGAAAACTGCCAACATTCTTTTGGTGGTTGTTGCTGTATTGAAATGGATAAGAACAGCAACTTTTGGAGGAAAAGTGTATCCCAGTTGTGCCGTGTAAAAGGGTCTGATTCACCTCTGCAGAGTCCGGCCAGTCAGGCAGGGTATTTGTAGAGGTCAATGGGCTGGGGAGCAGCATCTGGTCAGTGACCAGCACAGACCTCTCCTCTGGGTGGGCTGGCACCCTGCTTTCATTCTTGTCCTAGAGATCAAGTAGACGTGGAGTTTTTGGAGGCTATAAATTGTTATCAAAGACTGCTGCGCTACCCAGCGAGAACAAACGACAAGATTGCTTGTCAATACTTACTGCAGTTCAATACACTGACCTATATAACTTGGGGCTCTCACGGGTTCCGCTGTGTGAAAGTGGGCCATGCTCCATGGGGAAAAAACTGAGCTATTACGTTATGGAGTGTGATTGCTATAGAAATACATATGTTTTTAATGTTCCATTGGTGTTATCTCTGAAGTGCTGTAAAGAAGGCTATTGCAAATATTGCTGACTTGTAATAAAATGGCTTTTTTCTAAGGCAGCATAAAGAGCTAGACAAGTAAGGGTTAAACAGCATAAATAGTTTTATTTCTTCTTTCAAGTTACCCACCTATTTGATTTTTCCACGTTATTCTTTTACTTCCTTCCATGTTTATTTATATCTGACTTAGAAGCCAGAGCTTCAGTGTTCTGGGCATTGCACAAATACAGAACAAAGGCAGAGCCCCTGTGACAGAGGCTTTGCTTTTTTTCATCTATTTATTGTAGCCTGTTGTGGAAAGGCTGCCTTTTGACAACTAAAGACAAAATGTGTGTGCACCTGGAAATTAACTGGAAACTTGGGTTCCTCTCCCCCGCTCCCTCTTTCAGCCCTCACCTAAATAATTTGCTTTAACTTTGGCTGTAAAGAGAACAAACTTTCTCGGCATTTTTCAAATTCAATTATACAAGATATTTCATCCTCTTGTTTGCTCTTAGAAGGAAATAATTAGCAGACATTTCTGTTTTCCACATGGATCTTAGTATTCTGGAAAGAAGATGACATTATACCTGGGTAAACAGCAAAGTGATTATCAAAACAAAGTCAAATAAAACAAAGGAGACTTTCCTTTGCTTTCAGAAACTCCTGATACTCTCCAGTGTTTCATGTGTAACTGAATCTTTTCTTCTCAGATTAATTTTTGTTATTGTACACATGGCTAAATATAGACTAATCGAAGTAGTTTTAAGACTAGTAATTTATTTACGATAATTTTATTGGCCTTAATTCTCTTGTGATTGCATTGGGTTTAATTTGTACTACAGCAGCCTGCATGTAGAAAAATAGGTTTAATGATTTTTCGTTATGGAACTTTATTTTACAGCATGCTTTGTTCTTTATTATTTGGCAAGAACCGTTCCTCCTCTTCCTAAGGTCAGAATGATTTGAGCTTCAACTAGTTATTTAGAGAGATGTGATAAAGAAATTTCATCTCTGTGGGTGCTGGCTGGTGATGAACAGAACCCCAGGTTTCAATAGAGACTAATCTTAACTCAGGAGGGAAAATTCAGGAGGGGAAAAGCAATCTGCTCTTCGGTGACAGATCGCTGACAATTTACTTCCACTAGCCACCCCTCTCTTCCTGCCTAAACTGTCAGAGTGCCATGGAAGAAAAAGCCCTTTGTGCCTGTGTGCAGAAAGTGACTGTCATCACCATTATGAATGGTATTTTACATAGGGCTTGTAAAGATCAGCAATTACTTCATCCTTCCTGCCTCTTCTTTGTGCTGGTTTCTCTTCGTGCTACAACCAGCTGAGGTTCGGCCCATAGGACATCTGCTTCCCTGCGGCGCCGGTACCTCTAATAGGTTGCCTCGTGCTCCGGCTTCTTTGTTCTAGTTGTCTTCCCACATCTGGGGGGGTGGGGTGGGGAACAGCTTTCCCTTCGCTCCCAGCAGGCTGGGACCAAGATTTCTAACTCTGGTTTTGACTCGGAGCCCTAACTCAGGCTCAGGGGCAGCCGCAGTTGCTGACCGTGGTGGCTCCGACCCCCATGAAGCCTGGCTGGCAAGAGAGAGAAGGTGGGTGGGGGAAGTGAATGGATGGATTTTGGGGGGGGCAGAAGGGACAGAAATGGATGGATGTGCTAAGGAACATTGTGAATGGCAGTAGGAGCATGAAAGCTGGATGGCAACTGAAGTGGTGTGAAACAGCTTGAAAATCTGCAATTTCAACATTTCATTTTTCCCTGGATTGGAAGGAAAATAAAATATTTCTTAGAATGGAAAATTCTAAAAACCTTGAACTTCCAGAACTTGTTAGGCTGGATGTTACACTGTGTCCACCTGAGTGAGACTAGCACCTTATGAAAACTGAAATACAGCTCTTTGTCTCCTTTGTCTCAAATTTGGGCTCAAAATATATCCTCCAGCAGGCACTGTGGTCTTGTGACTCAGATGGTGTGTTTATCTGCTTAAATGGAGGGGATGCTGTGGTGTGTAAATGTAGCTGTGGTTCGACAAAGGTGTCCACAGGGAAAAGGTGAGCTCTGGAAGGAGCAAACTATTGCTTCTGTAGCAGCTCTGGAAAACAGTAGTGGTAGATCCAGCCCAAAATGAAGAGGCACAGATTGGTTTAAAAAGACGGCACTGTTCTGTTTCAGATCAGGTGGTCTCCGAAGTAAATCTTTTTTCCTTCCATCCTGAAAAAGAAAACATAAACCATTGACATAATAGAGATTTTCCTGTATAAAGCATCTGGGTTAGGCAAGGCACTTTGATTTCCATCAAATATGCTTGTCACAGTAAGATTCCTAGTCCCTGCTAGTCAGTGAGTCAGACAAGTGAGATGAATAGGGGTGAGTCAGGGGTTTTATGACAAAGCAGTGAGTGAAGATTGATGTGATGAAGGTATCTCTGGTGTGGGTGAAACGGGTGCGAAATGACTTTGTGAAGGCAAAGTTTGTTGTGAGAAGTCAATGTGTCTGACTGACACTAGGAATGGCTTTTTAGATAAAAAAGGACAGTCCTTACATGCAGCTAGTGAGGATTATTATTGCTCACATTTTTAAGTAGCTCCTTTCCACATTTCTTTTAAATCCGATGAGTTCTAAGTTAAGGATCTTGTCTGGATGCAACAGCCAGATCTCTGTTTTAGGTAGAAGAGAAGCCTGTATATGGTCTCTGCTTTCGTCATTTTCAAGAAATCATTTAATTTGTGGGTGGGTTGTTTGTTTTTTCTTTTAAAAACCAAATTAGCTACATTAAAAATTATTTACCAGGTTATGTGTATTAGAAATGAGATATTAAACAACTCCGATTATCATATGAATTTAATAAGAATCATATAAATTAGAAGGTCAAAGGATAGGAATTTCTTTAATTCCTGATCTGAATTGTGGGATCTTAGCATTACAGTCAGGTGGTTTACGTACAAGAATCAGGGTGGAAAAGGAGATTTCACTGCTGCTGCTTCTTCGTGTTTTTCTGCTATTACAGTGAATTATTTCTGTGCTATTGTTTTCATTCCCTTACTTGCTTTTCATCTCCTTATGCTCTGTCTATATCCAGTCTATGATATTTATCTCATTTCCTTTTTAATCATTTGAGCAATTGTCCTTCTAAATATTCTTGTTGTTTTAATGTCTTTGGAACTGTTTAATGTTGGTGTCTGTGTTTTTCAGTGCTTGTTTCCAAGGAGATGTTTGTTTTGGTCCCCTACAAGTTTTATGAATATTTCTTAGTAATATGTAATACAAATATCATTCTTTTTAAAGTGTTTCAGCAGTTTATTTATTTATTTAAAATTTGCTAAATGAATTATGATTCACATTTATAAAGTGCGATCACTACCTCTTTGGAGCAATGGTAAATATACTGCATAATCTGGAGGAGGTGAGAGGTCGTAGACACTCATAACCAGTAAATTTTTTCACTAGAGACCAATGTCAAAACAAACTTCACTGTGTAGTATTTTAAAATGTAGAGAAGGTTCTGAGACCAGCAAAATATACAAGAACTTGTATCTGTTTTGTACGTACTAAGTACATAAGGAAACTGTGGTGATGCTCTTCGGCCTAAAATAGGTTTTTACTTTCTGTTCAGAAGTCCACGAACCCTGGCTGCAGTACACGTGCTTGTGTGTTATATGTTAGTGTCCTCTGAGATATGAGACCAAGGACTTACTGTACTATCAGAAGTGGCTCTGCACAAGCTAACTCCCAGGTCAGAAGAGGTGGGTACTGTCTCTCCCATCTAGTGTCCAGGAGCAGAATGTTTTTTTTCTGCTTAGGCACAGTGCCTGAGGCAATAATCTGTTGCAGCAGAACTGGTACGTCCAGCCTTGGCTTGTGCCATGTAGGGTTACTGGCATCAGCAGGTGCTAACTGAAAGGTCTTCACACCGCAGCCGGCTGCGTGATGTTGACACAAGAAAGAAGAGGTGAGTGAAGGTGCCTCAAAACTGTGCAGGATTGCAGTAACTCTGCTACAAAGCCTTGGATTTCCTCACTTGCCATTTCTCAGTGCTTGATATCTTCAGCACCTACCCTTGCCTGCTAAACCAAGTAACATATTATTTCGTTGGGGGTTATCAACTCCATGTCTAAAGCAAGACGCTTAGAGCTAGAGACAGCTTTTTCGCTCCCAGTCAGCAGGTGATAAACCTGAAGACTTTTAGTTTCAAGTATTTAATTTTTTTTTTATTTGACTCTATGGTTTTGGGCAAAGCACTAAGCTCTCTATCATAAGGTTTTAGCCTGTAAAACTTAGAAGACCAATAACCTGTTTCCTGAATCTTGGGGGATTCTTACTTTTGGGGAAAATAAGAGTATTTTATTCATACTGTCTTATTAAGTTCTTACTGTGGACAGGGGTAGGTAGGTTTTTCTCTTAACATCCCAGCTCTTGCAGGCACATGACTGTATAAAAATTTCAGCTTTATCTGAAATAAGTTTCTAGCTCTTGTGGTTGTAAAGAAAGGAAACCTTGATAAAGTCACTCTTGAAGACTAAAAGAAAAATTAGGACAGAAATAAAAAGGACCCAAACTATGCTGCTACTTAAAATGAATAATATCTTACAGCCTAAGCCATGGTGTGTGAGTGCCAAGTCTGGCAGATTACATACATGAGCAGCAAGGTAGGACTGTAAATGTTGAGCATGTGCAGACAGGTTGATAGTTAGGGAGTCATCAACGAGTTGTCTTCAATTCAGAGGAAACATTTGTTGATCAGAGAGTGTAACTGAACAAAATTCCAGGCAAGGGAAGCAAACATTAAGGATGCTCTATTTCCACCTCTCCCTCTGCTTCTCCCCTTGGCACCTTGCATCAGAGGAGTTAGGTGCAAAGTTTTCTCCCCATTTTTATTGCAACCTTTCACTCTTACCAGAATTAGAAATTAATCGCCTTAGTTTACCTTCAGTATTTAAAAATTTTGATATGCAAGATGATTATTTTAAAATTACATTTAAGTAAACAAGGTGATCTTTGTAACCTCACAAATAAGAAAAATCAGTGTACCTTTACTGCGGGTGCCAAAGGTGTAGCTATAGTAATGTTGGTTTCATGCCATTGCTACATTTTGCTTTCCTGTTTTTCCCCAACCTTTTGTCTAGACTAGATCTTATGTTTTAGGTGATAACTCATAAAAATGCCTCTATCTGTGCCACACTTTTATGTCCACCAGTGCTTTCATCCTCAGCCCTGCGTACTATCAATGTGACTATGAAAAAACGGAGCTAAAAGAATCATGATATGTAATAAACTAAGGTTAAAAAAAGGAATAATCTCCTGCATACATCATTAAAAAGAAAAGGAGTACAAATTCCTTTGCAACATTGCTTCTTAAGCAATTTAAATTAAAGGGACAAATCCCTATGTGGAATAAATTGAACATGTACCCATTGAAATCAATGGAGCTATGCAGATTTAAAGCAATTTGGTATCTGGCCCTCTATTGGAAATGCTAGATTAAGTTGGAAAGATATGTACTTGAGATCAGTTCATTTCAAAGCACGCCTTTCACTTGGGAATCTATAATGACCCTAAAAAACCTGAAATACTCCCCAAAATGTGATTTGCACAAAGGAAAAAAAAATAATAATCTGCTTTATATCTTTGTACTGCTTTTACCTGGGAAGATATACTTGAAGTAGTTTTCAAAATGACTGAAGCAAATCTGACAATTTATCATAATTGAAAGTGTCTTAGGAAAATGTCTTGGAGGCTCAATTTCCTGCTGAGAAAGGGAATGTCACTGTTGTCACTGACCTGTGGCTGTAAGAGGCACATGATCAAGACTTATTAATTACAACATTAAATGCCAAATATATGAGATACCACAGACATTTTATTGGATGTGGGAACTAATCAACTTGCTACTGAAGTAATTCAATTCTGTGCAGGTTTATTATTCAAGCACTTTAAAGCTCAAGGAATGACAGCTGATATATATGAGGGAAAACTAAGAGAGACAGCAATAGTTCCTTTTAATTGTATTTATTGTATTGGATAAAAGTGATATACAGCTTTCTTTTTTGGTCTTGAAGTGATTTGTCTCATGCTTAATTATCATTTAAGTATCAATGACCAGAATGGAAAAATAACAGCCATCCTGAAAAACACAGTCATCTTCAGAGAACTTCTGCTCTGCAGGCACCACGTGTGTGGGCTGCAAGGCAAAGGTGCCCCCACTAGCTGTAAGTTAGCCATCCCCAATACCGACAGCCTTCCAGAGCTCAGTCTGAGCCAACGTGCCTTCTGAAGCTTCTGAGGTGAAGTGTGTCCCCTCATGTCACTATAGACAGCAGGTGCCCAGGTTGCCCCCCAGCAGCGATGCCCCCCAGGCTGGACTTTCAAGGCAGGAGCTGAGCAGTACATGATTAGCTCACCGTGCTTTGCAAAGGTGGCTCCATGCTTTTGCTGCCTCATACGCGAAGAAACTTTTTTAGCCAAATTTACACTTGACTGCCCAGGGATCAGTGCTGTGTGCTGACCGAACCAGCCAGCTGACAAGCTGGAGCTCACCTGCCAGCTGAAACCGTGTTTTCCACAGTCTTGGTGGTGAAGAATGTGGGATTGCATTAGTTACAAATGAGGAAAACCTACTAAATTGTATTTCTCTGTAAGTACAAAGATAATTTGTTAGTGGAAGGCAGGCAGATGACCATTTCAGTAGGACAGGATTCTCGATGGTAGATTTTTCTTTTACAGAAGTGTATTACATGGCATATGTGAGGAAACGTGCAACTTAGTGAAACCAGAAAGATGTTGATGTTGTTGAATGATGAACTAGATGGGGACTAGATGGTCTCTTTGCAGATGATGCAACTCCTTCAAATGGGAATATTATGTCTTTGGAATTGACTAAACAAGACAAACTGATGCTTCCTCAGTTCTCAGGGACTGGATGGTTATGATTTGAATTCATTAAAACACATTTTGTTTGTACTTTAAGTTTGAAAGCAAGATATGCCCTTGGCTTGGGAATGAAACTTAGCAGGAGAATATGCATCTACTTAGCCTCTAAGGCTGAAACTTTATGAAAATATTTGTTTTGTGAGGTTTGCTTTTGAATTTGAAATGCAGACTTCATTCCTGTTTACCCTAAGTTCAGTCATTCATGAACATATTGATGCAAGTATTAAAGGTGTTGTGATAGAGTCTGTTTGGGGTCTTTTTTAGAGTAACCTGAAAATACCCAGTTGTTATTTTTCCAGCATGGCAGTAGAAGGAGAGAAGTATTGTTATTTTTTTGTAATGCAGTAGGGAGTCCAGAGATGCTAATAAGATCAAAGTTTCTGATTTTTTTTTTTCTATATTATGGCTGCTCAACTCTATTTAAATAGAATGTTCATATTTTGTTGCCCAAAGATTTTCTAAAACAAAAAAGGTAATATCTGTAGATCTATTTTCACTGTTTTCAAACTTGTCTGCATATTAACACCTCTTTAGAATATTTACACTTCTGCCTGTATTTACAATGGGTAACGAACTCATTCCTTGTGTTAGTACCTAAAGCCTTACCTGTAAATCAGGTAGGAGTTGGGAAAGAAGACAAATATGCACAGCAGCATTTAAGGTTACATAAAATCCTGTGACAGTTGAATCATATGCTTGCACAGATTGACAGTGTTAGAGAAAAACTAGAGAATCATTAGCGAGTGATATTTTTTATCTTTTTTAACTTTTTCAGGTGATTTAACAGGAGGAAATAAGGAGGAAGTGCTAACATAATTAGATAAGCGTTTCACGTGTAGCTAACAGTCATAAACACAGTGATATCAGCTAAATTTTGAGTTGGAATTTTGGGCAGCAAGCTAGCAAGGGAAAGTGTGCCCCCAGGAATATTTCTGTTATTCATTCCTAATGGAGCTTCACTTAGATAAGGCAACGGTTGTCATCTTCATACAGTGCCTTCCGGCTAGAACTAGCAATAAAAATACACAATAGATTTAATGCGGCTTGGCTGTCCTCTGACCAGCAAGTTATTCTGCCAGTTGGCTATAGGCAGGGGCAAAGAGTACACTGAGCTTCTTCAGCCTTACTCTTAAGTCTTTTTTTACCAGTGTTATGGGGTGGCCATAAGGTGGGCTGCAAGTGACCCACGGAACCTATGAAAATGAAGAACAGAATAATAAGGGTGAAAGCATAGACGTTACCAGAAATGTAAGCAATCTTGCACTAAAATAGAATTTTAAAATGTATTTGTAAATGCATTTTTGGCATTCTTAATTTACTATGTTATTCTTAAGGATATGATTACCTACTCCCCAAGATTTTTCTATTTGACAGTGTCACATTTAAATAACGTTTAGGCAAGGACATTACTGACTGATGATAGTCATATGGAAATCCTATCCTAATCAAGCACAAGTTTGTTTTGTGGTTGACTATAGCAGTTTAGTGTGCAAGACAAGTTCTTTTTAAATATGAAACTTAATTGAAATCCACAGCTGAATGTTATACAGTACCCTGTGCATAGCCCTGGTGCATATAAAATGTTTTCCCTTTTGCTGAAATGAAGGTGGAGGAAGCATGAAGAATGCTGGTGCTAATGGGAGCACAAGGTACCATACTGCGGTGTAAGCTCTACTAGGACCAAGGTCCTCCGCTCAGAAGGTACACTTTCCAAACAAGTATGCAGGTACACCATGCTGGAAATACATACAAATTTTTGTCCTTCGTCAAGAGAGCTGAAAAAGATCAGGAAGGCAACAGGTTCTGGCACTGCTCAGATTTCTAACCAAGGCAGAGTTATTGATGATTATTAGCATGGAGCAGTATTGCTGTTGTTATGTGTAGGTGAAGCAGGTTACTGGAGAATTTAATCTGTAAAGAAATCTAGCAATAATTTATTTAGATTCCAACCATCAGCATCTAATAGGTAAATTACAAATTAATTTAAATGAAGAAGACAGACCTGGGTCACCCATCCAAGAAGTGCAATCCAAAGACCCTCTGTAAGACCAGAATCAGAACAAATGTGCGGATTTCTGTTTCCTACAGTGTTAGTTTCCTTTTAAGTGGAAGAGAAATTATTTCTGATTTATGCTAGTGATGTCTTGAGCAGGTTTGTGCCCATTTGCTTACCTGGTTTACAAGAGGTATATTTGTCCTCTGGGCCAGATGTTGTACTCCCTGTAAAACAAAGGTTATGGCACTAACACAAGCTACTTCCTTGAGGCCAAATTCTACCTACAGTTTCTCGAATGCAAATCACTGGCATTACACATAGGTAACTGAAAGCCGAATTTACCCTTGAGTGCTCAGTTCAGTTAAAATTATTTTGCAGCTTCCCTGCTGATGGCTAAGAAATCATCCAAACCCAGTAGCGTATCTACCTTTCATTCAGTATTCCCTTGACAAATGTAACGTAAGGGTTGCTTATAAATTTACATGCTTTATTTTAAAATTGCTATTGAAATTCACTGCTTAACATACGACAGGTATAGTGAAAGCAATATCTGAAAGCTCATAATTAACCATTCCTTTTGTTTAGGGAATGCAAAGTGGGCTAAGTCTTCAGATATTTTATCCAAGTTGTCTGCAACAATTCTTTGCACAGGTGTGTCTGGTTTATGGCAGAGCTGTACTAGTTAACGTTCCTGATCATCATCATCCCTGCCAATGCATTGTGTCTAATGCTTCAGATCCAATCCTGCCCTGCTCTGAGCACAAATAATTTAACTCCCCACTGTAAATCCTTTCTAATTAGGTTATTTTTGTCTTTTAATCTCTTACTCTGAGAGCCATTAATGATTTTGAACTGAGACATGTATAATTTGTAATAATTTAGCTTATCTGGCTTTAAAAGACCATTTGTTTTGCTTTTAATCTTTAACAACCCTATTTGGATTTAAGAATGTGTGCAGTAAATGCCAAAGCTAGAGACAATTTTGGTTACATTATGCAATTATTAACCTAGTGCTGAGGCCTCCAGCTGCAAAGTTTATGATGCCACCCATGAAAGAATTTAAAAACACAAACAAACAAACAAAAAAACCAAAAACCACCAAAGAACCATCCCAAACCAAACCACAAAACCTGGAGGGCTTAGATGATAATGGTTGTGATGTGTTCGTATGTTCATTAATGGGTATGCTGCTGTACCAAATACCAAACTTTGTGGTATTCACTTGCCTATTTGAACTGGAAGCTTCAGCTTGATTTTCCATGATGAAATGTCTCAGATTATTGAAAATTTATTCAGTCTAAACTTTCAGAGGTTATCATGGACTGCAGGCTAAATGAGACAAACTACTTTGTGCATATCTGGTTTGAAAAACTATGCAGAAATTTGTTTTAGTGGAAAACAACAGTGAATTCCTTATTCACATATCAGAATTACATTACTACATTAGACAGTAATTGGAAGTAATAGTAGAAAGGCCAGGAATTTAATTATTTTTTCAAGATCTTATCACATGAGGTTGCTAGATGCTCCTCTATAATGTGAAATATACATATAACAGTCAAGTAGGGCTTAAAATCCCTGTTCATTCATCATAAGTTTTAAAAAGCCTTGCAGAATGATTTATTTATTTTTTTAATTTATTGTCGAACCATAAATTTAAATGGAAAGCTACACATGCTTTGAAAACTTCTGGAAGACAGTTGTCAATGAAGAAAAGCATCATTCTTTATTGGAGTACATTATTTTACTCAGTAAGCTCTGTAGAATCCCCGGGGAAGTCACTATATTTTACATCACTTCTTCCTATACATCTAAAAAGTTTTCACTGCCAACACTTCCTATTTTGCTGCCTCTTGGAAACAGCTGCTAACTCTTCTACGGGGTCTAGCAATGCATTATTTGTTGCCTTAACTCTGGTGCATGTCTGGGATGTTACTGTGCTACTAACAGTTTTGGTTAATCAATCATTTATGGCAAGACAAGGTGTTTAGCAAAGTTGGACAAAGACCTTGAATACAGATGGTCCTTCAATAAAATGATCTGTGAAAGGATTTTCATGGCAGTGTAAGGATCAGCCAGCTAGTGATTGTTTATGAAAGGCTTGGTTACATATAAGTGAAGTTTTTTGTTGTCGTTGTTAAATGCAACAAAGGAAAAGAAGTTTCAGATGTTCTTGGTTTATTTAGCCTTCCCACTGCTTCTGCTCTACACAGCCAGACAAGTGCACGCCTGTGAAACTTTGAGAGCTACCAAGGGTGCCAGTTCACATAAAACAGCACTTAAACATATGTTCAATCCTTCTAGACTTCAAGTCAAGCATGTACTGAGAGCATTTTTTTGGGGGAAGGATGAGCAGTTTCTATTGCAGTTGCCCATGACTTTGTCGAAAGGATAATTTTACATACCAGTCAAGTAGACTGGATGAATCTAAAACAACTTGAGAAAATTAGCATCAAAAGTAATTAGAAGAATAATGACATAACTTATTAATGTCCATCTGTGGAGATCGCTCTTGATTTCTGATCGATGTAATAGTCTTTGAAAATTTCAGCTAAGTATGCTTGTAAATAGGTATATGCAGGTTTAGGTATTTACACTGTGGCAAAACCAGATGTAACTGTAAAGGGAAACAGGTTTTTTGCATAAGAGGTAATTTTTTTCTTTTGCTGTTGCGAGTCTGTCAAATATTGACCTGGACTAAATTTCCGATGTCGGTAACTTCACAAATGGCTTTGAGCCCAGGTGGGTTTGAGTAGTGCACAGAGCTGTGACGGTGCTGGACGCACTGCTGAAGGTGCCTAAGGGGTGGGGTGGGGTGGGGTAGTGGTCTCCCTCCCTCAGCCCTGTCCCGTGGTCCCCAGCAAGGCAAACTGTGCTGGGCAGGGGATGGTGACAGGGTCCGTTGCAGCCAGGTCACCCCCAGGTGCTGGTGTCTGGCCAGGGAGGTGGTGATCCTTCAGTGGGGTACTGGAGCCAAGTGAAAATGCAGCCCCAGAGCCAAGGGGCATCATGTGCATGGAGGACCCAGGGGAGGCTTATCCTGTCTTTCTCTTGGCTTAGCTATTTTTTACAAAGGCTTCTCCAAGGCTGCATGGGTACTGTGTCAGAGCACAGCTGGATCGCTCCAGCTGTTTCCTGTAGGACAAAATAATCCTGGGTAGCAGATGACCTCCTGCTGGCTATGTGAACCTGCACAGTGTGACGGTCCATCTCTGAGTCCAAACCCTCTTCAGTGTGAGAAGTGCCACTGACCAGGAAGTGGGAAACTATGTTAAAATGGCTTTCCGTGTTGGGAAAGACTTCGAGAAAATGTGTTTGTGGGAGAATAAATGGATCTGTCCATTACTCTGTTGCTTTGTTCCCAATAACCACAAAATAGAAATTGTCCCTCCCCCCAGATCCACCTTATTGCAGGCTTTCACTGGACTGATCCCTTCACATTCCAAATCTCATTGGAGTTGGACAGTGACAGAAGTTGAAAATAAAGTCAGCAAGTTTTTTCTCATCAACAGGGGAGCCTGATTGTAATTCCAGTTCATTGGGGTGAGGAGATGGTGCTCATATGGACAAAACCCCACCTGAATACCCCAGGACTGGAGAACTGCCATGAACTTTGAGGATGACAAGATACTTTCTTCATGCTTGACAGTCTAGAGAAATTGAGCTGCACTTGTGACATCAACTTATTTCTAGCCTTTCCAGCACTTCTACGTGCTCCGACGGGGCACGATGCTTTCACTGGCACCACGTAGACTATACTTCCTTTTTCCTCTCCATCCAGCCTTATTTGCCTGTGTGGCAGAGACTTTTCGGTGGACACAAGTCCTCTTATAAATGGCAGTTTTTACCCTGCTTGAAATCTGAGAAGAGGCTTAACTGCTGCCTTCTGTGCACAGTCTCTTAACAAAGAAAACAAGTCTCATTGTGAAAATCTCCTTTTTTGCTGGAAGGTTCATGCATGTAAAAATCCTCTGGTTTAATGATTATCTTTGGTCAGAGCTTAGTGTCTAAATTTGCTGAAAATAAGCAGAAAAGCGCTTCTTTAGAATGGGAAGACAGGTGGCCTAAAAAGTAGACCTTAATATCCTAGAGTCCTTTTTTATTAACTTCACATTTGAGGAAAAAAAAATCTTATGACTTGTGTCAGGATCTTTTGTTCACTTAATGAATTTTTCAAGGTATTAAAAATAATTTGTGCAATGTGATGACTATTAAGCTAGTAGGTGAGGATGGGAGTAGAATATAATTTCAATTAATATCCCATCTGAAATAAAAAGAACATTCTCAAAGATTAAAAAAAAAATCTTCATTGATTCAGAAAAGAACCTCGTCTTTGTTGGAAACTAAGCCATATGACATGGCAATAACAGCTCCATAGAAAAGAGAGTAGGTGGTATGTTGAAGTTCAGTCTTTACATTTAACACTTCAAAAAATGAACCTCAGCAAAGCTACTAGGCAGCCATGCTCCCCGTGCACACTCACACAATGTATGTGTGAGGAGATATATATGTGTGTATATATACACCTCTCCTCCTCAATTTGCTAATTTCTGTGGGTGTTATGATTACAGATCAGGAGGAGATTAAACCTCAGAGCACAGCCACATGGTGGCTCTAAGCAAGTTTACTTTGGAAGTGTTAAATGTGTGAAGTGATCTTCAATATATGCAAATTAAAAGCTTCTGGGAGTACTGTGCATGCAACGAAAAGAAAATATAGCCTTCTGCAGATGGAAAAAGCAAGCTTATTAGGAATTAATAACTGTCTCAGTCCTAGGGAAATAAGAGAAAATGGTGCATCTAAATCTTACTGTGGCAAAATGTAATTAACAGGAAGGTCAGAGGGCAAGGACATAGTATGCAATTAAGTCTTCCTCAATCTTGCACTACACAGGTAAACACAATACAAGTTTAATAATGAACAAATCCTCTAGTACCTCATTTACATGAACTCTGTGGGGATCTTATTTCTTGCTATAGTGTGTTTTGCAGTTCTATATAGAAAATTTAGGAAGACTCTAAAGACGTTTTTCTCACATCTTTCTTTAGGTTTCCTCTGATCCTTCTACCACTGAAGCGTTACCGTAGTTCATTTTTCTGCATGTTACTTGAGATTTAGTGCTAATGCAGATAAGGTAAAGCTGTAATAAGGCTGCTGCTAACACGTGAAAGCTGTGCTTTGAAGTGCTAGTGTAATAGATACCTATGTTAGTTACTGCTGGATACGTTCTTTACCTCTCAGATGTCAAGCTATTTTAGGAGGTGATACCCAATTTATTATTTTTTTTTTTCTTAGTCCTGGACACTTGGTTGAGGATATAGTATTCATTACATGCCTGTTCACAAATGCATAGTTGGAACGGATTCTGCTCTGATCGTGCTTTGAGCAGAAGGTTGGAGTAGATGACCTCCCAAGGTCACTTCCAACCTGAATTAATCTATAAGTCTAAGATTTGCATGCAGATCTCTGTGGTAGTTTTTTTTACAGTTCTTTTAAGGAAGCAAAACATTTCAGCTAAATATTGGATTTCACCTGCAGTATATTCAAGATCTCAGAAGTGGTCTGCTTTTTATTCATGCCCCTCTGCCACCACTTTATTTCTCTTGTCTCATTTTCTGTCAAGAGCTTCCAGGCTTGCCCTTGATTTCTGCCTCACAGCGAATCTGACTAAGACCCACTTCCCGTTCTGCTTTTGCTTTCCCAAGTCTGTCTTCTCGGTGGCTCCGAGCCCAGAGAATAATGTATAAAATGCTGCAAACCATAACCCAGAGACACAGCACCTAGCAGTCACTGAAATGGGATGCAGTTTTACAAAATAACACCAGCAGAAAGCACTATATTGTAAACTTACTTTTTGAGGCAGCATCAGCTAAGATTTATGCAAAGGGGCTCTCTAGACTCAGAAACGTCAAGAAACATATCAAAAGGGCAAATTCATACACTAAATCATCCCCTAACCCCTCATGTCAGACTTCCCAACCTTATACTGTGGATAACTGTGAATGACAAGCTAGCACCTAATCTGAAAACTGTGTAGTCAGATTAAGGATGAGTGCAAAACTGACCTGGTTCATCTTTTTTGTCATCAGTGGAGAGGCCCTTGTCATAAATGTTACAGGATTATATTTTTTTTTTCCC
The DNA here is from genome assembly GCF_017639655.2 of Falco naumanni. Classification (NCBI taxonomy): domain Eukaryota; kingdom Metazoa; phylum Chordata; class Aves; order Falconiformes; family Falconidae; genus Falco; species Falco naumanni. Next base: position 113,569,431 of record NC_054055.1, read on the forward strand.
TTGGGCAAGCTTCTTTGTGAGCAGAAAGAAAACTGCAGTAAAGGGTCAACGCCCTTCCCCCAAACAATCTGCAAAAATCTAAACTGTGCTAATTTAAAAAGGGGGGGGGGGGGGGAAGAAAAGCATATTAAAAGGGACAAGTACATTAGTATGTTGACTAATTAGAAAATCAGGCCAGAGGATCTAATTTAGCCAAAATATTATCTCTGTTTCTCGGGCTTTTGACCCATGACATTTGAGTAACAGTAAGAAATCATTTTGAAAATTGGGGGAATTCCTGTTCAGTCTAAATCCTCCTGAGATGGGAATAAAAGCCTCTGCAGAAAACAATTTTCATCTCAATTAAGGTAGAAACAAGGACTAAAGAAGAAGAAAGCCATTTTTGTCTCCTTTGGAAAAGACAAGTCTGAAATTCAGGTAGCGGGTCCCCCTCTGCCAGATGTATGAGATGAGAGGCGGCAGAAGAACGAGCGCCAGTGTGTGAGATACGAGCTTGCTCCCACACACACGCCCTTTTTCCAGAGGCTTGGATGTGAACTGAATTTCATGCACTCGGCTGCTAAAAAAGGTGCATGGTTTTTTGGTTTTTTTTTTTTCCCCAGACAGCCATACTTTTTACTTCATCAAAGCAAGAAGAAATGAACCAGTGACATCCTAGCAGTGAGGAGTGCAGGGGGTGAACGGGGGTTACCTTTGGAGAAAAGGGCACGGTGACCACGCTCGACACGTCCACCTCTGCTGTGGCCCCAGCTCGCAGCCTCGCACCTGCTTGTGCTGCCTCGGATTTTGTTGGCGCCCTCATCTTCTGCTCCCCCAGTTGCCAGTCAGGGCTGGTGCTGGAGGCTGCTTGGTCCACCCCAGCTGCGGCTCCCCTTGCCAGCGAGGCTGGGGGGGCTGCCGGGGGTGCACAGCAGCTCCAAGAACATAGCGCTAATTAGGCAACAGCTCTGTAAAACGTTCCTTTCTTCCTCAGCTTTAAAACTCATTTACCCTTTCCATACGTGTCAAAACATGTCAGTTATCATGAGCGCGATCTCTTGAGATCACGCTAATTCACGACTCCCTTAATCTTACAGCTCTTTTTATTGAATGATTGTGTTATATTTTATCTTCATCTTTTGCTTGCTTGCTTTCTCCGGTAGAAGTTGAGGTTATGTTTGTTTTCAGGGATATGACTATATTTTGTCTGACAGAAAATAGGTGGTTAGTTTGAAATATCTGTTATCCTGTGCATCCCCCCCTTTCTTCTGGAGGAAAATAGGGAGGTAGAAGAAGATGATCGCACTGCAATGCTTGTATTGGCAGGGGAAAGAGTACAGATATTTTTGGTTTACTGAATACTGCATACAAAAAGGATAAAAAAATCCCAAATGAATCAGAAGTAATTTACAAACAAAATCATAGTAAAATTATTATGAGCTTGAACAATCCTAAAGAAGGTAGTGCAGGCAGATTCAGTATTTTAAAATATTTTCTTGAACTTGTGGATTTGGTGGGAAGAATGAGTTTCTTTAATATTAATAATCTCCACATAGCTGCATAGAACAAACGGTGATAGGGGAAATAACCTTACCTATACTCGGTAGTACATATAATGAGACTGATATTTACAGTTCTTTAGACCTATATTAATTTTACAGAGGAAATCTCGTCCTCTTTTTTTCTCCTTTTGTGTTGGTATTTGCAATTTAATATTTTTAAAAACCAGGAGCAAACCGAAGCTGCTGCACATATGCTTTTTCCTGCAGATCTCATAGCTGAAGAATGATGGTGATAACCTGACCAAGTTTTTAATTTTTGCACTCGATCAGAGCTCAGTTTCAGCCATCTTATAAAATTAACACCAATATTAGGGAATGCATTGTCTTTGTCATGGTTCAGATATCAGTCTGAGATAACTGTACGGAAGTGTGTTGTGCTTCTTACCTGAATGCAGTGACACAATAAATACATTAATACTAACTGATGGTTTTTTCTCCTTATAGTGACCGAGGAGCTTGTGCTTGCTTGTTTTATCAGAAAGAGAAAAATAACCTGCAGCTGACTTTGGTAGGAATACTGCCTGAACAAAGACTAGCGGCTGCAGTCCAGATGAGATTCCTTTCAGTGCGTATCTGTTTAATTTTCTAAAGTTTCTATATTTTGTTAGCACGTATGGGAGCGACTTAAATTTGAGCTTAAAATTGCTGCTTTAGGAGACTAAGCTGCTGCAGTGGCGTTGGGCTCTTACTCATGTGTAAAGGCTCCGCTTTGTTGCCTACCTGAACACTCGGAAGTTGCTAGTGTTTATCTGAAGTCCACGTGAGTAGCTAGGAGGATTTTGTGCAAGGGAGAGGAGGAAGAACAGCAGCTGCATTCGTAGAAACTTTTTCTTTATGTGAGTGCATTCATCCACGACAACCATCCTCCACCCTGACACAGGACAAAGGTCTTGCTAATGCTGCTCCTATCCAGCGTACTGAGGGCTTTGGGCACGCTACACAACTGCAGGTTGGCAAGGGCACGACACTATTAACCAGAGCTGTCTCTCAAATCTCAACTGACCTCAATACCAAACTGGAACTTGCAGCAAGTCCTTACTCCCGTCAAGCGCTGATCAGTCCTTTTGAAGTGGATGGGGACGTAGGGTTTCAGGCTTCAAGCACAATTTGCAAAATATGTTTTACCCAATACAGAGAAATTGAAGGAAACTGCATAGAATATCAGATTTAAGAGAAAGTGCTTCATCACTGAAGTATTAAGTATGTCCTTTTAATCTGTATGTTTTTAAGTGTGTACATGTAAGTAATATATATTTATATGTATACACATTTCTGACATATGTCCAACTGGTTTATTCAAATCTCGGCAAAACCTATTAAAAATGGCTGGTTATAAATATAAATACCTGAAGCAGATATTTGCTTTACCATTACTCCACCTACTGGTATTACACTAAACTGACTGAGAGATCAGAGCTTAGTCAATAAAATAAAAGAAATAAAAGTATCCCCAGAGCACAGGCACTGAGTGATTAATTAAACAGCAGTTTGGGGGAATAATGGTTTTAAGGAATAAATAATGGTTTATTTCAGATGGATGGAGGCTGTACTATGCCTTTCTGTCCATGAATACATCAGTGGTATTCTTACTGTTAAAAATACCTAAAACTTAATTTGAGAGGAGTCAATAACATAACAGATGTATCTGATTATATATTTACAAGAAAACCACGTGCGTGTATATATTATTTGAATAATGGTGTAGAATTACCTTAGAACAGTAAAATATCAATTAAAATTAAGTCTTCCAAAAGCTACAGAATGTGAGTAAATAGAGTACGACACTGTCTAAAAGATCACAGTGGGGAAAACAAACACTGTCACAAATGGACTATGCTCAGCTACTTGGGGCTGAAGTTTACAAGATATGAGTTCTTATCACAGTGTAATTGCTGGAGGAGCCCAGGCTCCAAGATACGCTTCAGACACCCCCATGGAAGCTGTCAGTTCTGCGTGTGACGTGGCTCTTTTTCAAGGGCAGTGGATGCTTGTGACATCTAAATGAAACTCAGGTAAATTAAACACTCCAGGCTCTGCTGCAGAAAAAAAAAAAAAAAAACCCAAACCAAAACCAAACCACACAAGAGCCTTTTGCTTTTCTAGAGTCTGTAGCCCTGAGACAGCTTTGTGGTTGCCTGGTTTTCCATTCTCTCCACCCTCACTGTACTAATACAATACATCCTTTTGCTGGGGCTATCAAAGGGTTTCATAAAGAGCCCACCACACTGTGACATTTGTGAGAAGCCCTTTCATCAGTGAATCCCCTGTGCAAGGCTATCTGCTGGCTTTTAATATTAAAACAAGCTAACAAAACCCCAAAAAGGAGACTGTGATGAACTGAGTCCACTGTTGTTTGGCAATCTTGCTGGTATTATAGATGTATGGCATACGTATGCTCAGAGCCAGCTCCCTCATTTCCGTCTTGTGGGTTACCATCTTGTCAGTCACTCAAATTTTCTTAATAGGTGCTAAGAAAGAGTACACTTATTTTAGTGAATTTAACAACAGTGTAAGTATACAAAGCAGAAATTTTAATTTTTGTGTCATGGCTCCCTGCAAAGGCCTGGTAGTGAAGCTTTTCCTCTGTTTTTGTAATTGAAAGGATGACGAGGGCACAGTACATTTTACACTGTCAGACCTGCTGACACGAACCAGAGAAGAGTCCTGTTAGTGGTAGTTTAATCATAGAATCATAGATTTATTTAGGTTGGAAAAGCCCTTTAAGATCAAGTACAACTGTTAACTCAGCCTTGCCAAGCCCACCACTAAACCATGTCCCTAAGCATCACATTCATGAGTTTTTTCAACGCTTCCAGGGATGGTGATTCTACCACCTCCCTGGGCAGCCTCTTAAAGTCTATGTGTTTTCCTTTTCTGTAGAGGACTCCCTGCATGCAACAACAAAGTAAGACCTGATATCTCCACCCAAGGGACCAGGAATCCATGATGGACTTCTACTGCTAGGTGTAACCAGGTAGCCCACTAAAGCCAGGCTCCTCAGCTAAGCCTAAATCAAGGCTGAAGGGGAGGGTTTTTTCATCATTGTGGGTCTGTGTGCATTGAGCTCTTGAATCCTGATTTACAATAGAGAAATACCCTATCTGGACCAAACAGTTGGCACACTGTGCTCTGCTCAGGTCTTCATCTGCATGACAGATCACCAGGACCATGGCACATGCCGTGGTGCGTAGCTGTCACCCAGCCCTGCCACACTCCATGTTTCTGCTGTAGGTTCCAAGCCCCATTTGGCTGAACCCCTTCACACAATCACATCACTGGCTGTGTAGTCTTACTGGTGTTGTATCCTCCTCTTCTTCCCAGCTGCTAATGCCTTTCCTTTAGATAACTTGACTGAAGCCTTGGCACATGAACAAGTACTCTATTGTGCCAAAAAGCCACCCAAGGGTTTAGAAAGAGAGAGGGCTGAAGAGAGGAGTGTGCAATGACTCCTTTGGACTGGCAAAAGGTACCTCCTATACCCTGGGGATGTAGGAAGACCACAGGTGGAGCCCCAAGGAGGGAACAGTGCATGGGAAGATGTCATTATAGGAGGGCTTGTGGAAGGGTAATTAGGTGAGCTTGCTCCATTTCTGTGCTGTAGTGCTGAACATGGTGCTTATTCTCAGCAGTGCAGAGGTTAAGAGGCACAGGTCTAAATGGTCATCCAAGGAGTATGCAATTAGCTTTCATGCGGAGCAAAGCCAAAGCCAGAGAGCTTGCACCTGTGGATTCCTGATGGGAAAACACTCTTGACTGAGCATAGTCTAAAGTGAGATCTTTTTTTCTGTGGAGCACAGAAAGGCTGTGCGCTGAATACAAGAGGATCAACACAGCTGGTTGCTAGCATCTTGATGAGGGATGGATGAGCTAGTTTGGATAAAATAACAACTGGTCTGACTGTGCACAGACCTCATACTGAGCCTAAATTTGGTAGGGGCTAAACAACACAAAGCTTATATTATTATTATTTTCACTCCTACGCATTAACATCTGTCTGCAGTTATTGGTTGTAGCAAAGTAGCTGAAAGGCAGTGCAAGGATGGCACGTTTCGTGGCTAACTGGAAAGAACAGAGGTCACTTGGTCTCTCTTTCTACCATCAGACAGATTTCTAGACAAGAGGAATTTTTCTCTGAATCCAGCCACGTATCCGAATGTTTGCCCATCTCTATTTCAGAGCATTCAACCTGTAGCAGTTAAGAGAAAACTGCCAGTAACATCACTATCCCTGAAAGGTTTTTTGAAGTGTCTGTGAAGTTTCTGTAGAGGAGGTTGGTCTGGGAGCACTGAAAAATTGCCACGTGGGCCATTGCCAGTGTTTTCTCATCATGCCCAGATGTCTGCGTAAGCTCGGTGGTGTGGCCGCTTTGTATGTCACAGCCAAAGGGAGGCGGTACTTCTTGCTCAGTCATATAAATGACATCTTGGCTATGTTCAGAGTTGTGGCTTTGTGGGAACATTTTGGAAATATCTGGATTCTGATTTAAAGTAAGCATCCACCTGGCGGTTGTGCTGGAACATCTGTTTTTTGAAAGCGCATCTCAGTATTTTACACAACAAAATACTAGCGTTGTCCAAAAGATATCTTAACATACCATAATAAATAATTTAAAGTTCACTATTCTTATTGAATATACTCGAATAGCCCTTTTTTATGTCGTCTTTAATTTCATGAAGATAGAACATAGGAAATGCTGTTCTGTGACCATTCATTTAAACCGTGGCTAATCTTTGGAGAGCTATATTTTACAGTGAAAGCTGCTATTTAACATAGAGAATAGTTTGGTTTTTTTTCTCTTTAATTGCACAGAAGGGATTGTTTCCAGTAAATTAAAATTTTTTTGACACCAATTATTTGGGAATATGAAGATGTAGTGTTTTACCTTCATTTCATTTCCCCTAAATTAATCTGATGATGATTAGATTTAAATAATAAAAATAATTAGGTATGTTTCCTTCTCTAAATTACTTCTTTGTCATGTGTGCTTCCCTTTGTATTGAACTTGGTGACTTATTTGCTTTCAGTGGTTCTGAAATATTCTGACACTAATTACATTTTGAAATATAACCTTCCAACTATGTTGCTTCTGTTTTTTACTCATTTTAGATTGGTTTAGAAGCACTGGCTTGTTATTTTATTGCTGAGTATTGAAGCTGAGAGCCATATTACATATATCAGTGTGTTTTCTTTTCCATCTTTAGCTTTGTTAATTAAATTCTGTATCCTCTATATTGCTCATGATTTGTAATGTCTGTTGCCAATTTTCAGGCTTTGCGATGTAAAATCTATTCAATATAAATATTTTATTTGTCCAACTGGTTTTGAAAACTAGTTCCCCCATAATCTCTAGCATTTTCTTTCTTTGCAGTATAGTAAATGGCCATAGCGTTATGTAACAAAACCAAAGCAAAATGTTGTGTCATACTCTGTGCAAAAATAACAGATTATGCATATATTTCTCCTGCTGCCAGTCAAAACTGAAAAGATCTGTCATTAAGGTTTCTGGGCTATATGTGACAGAAAGACAGCAGATTAGCAAACAGCAGATGTGCCCAGTGCTCCTTCTAGTTGAGCACTGGATATGGGGCAGAGCCCAGGAACAAGAGTATAAGAGGAAGTTGCGAACAACTTTGCATTCTTCAGTTCTTATATTTTAATCCACAAGGATTAATATGTTGCAGGTGACACCTGTCTTATATCCTGAAGCTATAAGCACATACAGTCACAGTGGATCAGACTAAAGATTCATCTAATGCTGTATTCTGACTCTGTAGCAGTCTTTAAGTGAATGTTTAGCAAAAAGTAAAAGCAGAGTAAGGATGTAGGATGCTTCCCTTTGGTATTTTTTCTGGTCTCCAACTGTATTCAGTTAGAGCTGCTTCAGTCAGGGAACTCTGTAGGCTGAGTTTGATCTCCTTCTGTTTAGCAGCCATCAGTGGATTTCTCTTCTATGTTCTGTCTCCCCTTGAATCCAGATTTTGCATCTCACAGCATCATGAGGATCCCAGGTACTGCACAGACAAGCAGTTCCTTTTTTGCATGTGGAGCCTGGCTCCTGCTATCTTAATTTGATGCCCCCTGGTTCCAATACTGTAGAGAAGAAATTAAACAGTTCATCTCTATCCACTGTTTTCATACTAGTCAGGATTTTGTAACGTTTTCTCGTATCCTCCCTCAATCACCTCATTTCCATGCCACAGATTGTTAGCATAGTTGTGCCCTGTACAAAAGCTGTCCTACACCTTTGATTTGCTCCTGATTTTTTCTGCACGTATTTCACGTTACTCTATCTGTTCTGAGACTAAGGAATACACAACATTCAAGATATGGGTGTACCATAGATTTATACAATGGCATAATGAAGTTCTCCATTTTATTCTCTCTTCCTTTTGAAATAGTTTCTGAGATGTGATTTGTCTTTTTTGACTGCTATCGAGCACTGAGCAGCCATTTTCATGGAATTGTCGATCATAATCAAAAGATCACGCTCTGAAGCTGTAACACCCAGTTCAGCAGCCATCTCTTTAAACGTGGAGTTGAGATTATTTTTCTTTTCTCTGACTAACTGTACTTTCACCTGTATTGAACAGGATCTGACATTTTATTGCTCAGCCTTTTAGTCTCATAAGATCTTTCTGCAATTTTTCATGAGTCTCGTCCTTCCTGCTTTAATAACTCAGTATCATCAGCAAACTTCATCAGCTCGCCACTCACCCCCTTTGGGAGGTTATATTTATGACCATATAGAACAGCAGGGGTCCCAGTGAAACTCCACTGATGGTTTGCTTTCACTGCTTGAGATCCCATCGTATTACATCTTCTTTATCCCATCCTTAAGCCAATTATCTTGCCAGGATTTTTTCTTTTGCATATGGCCATCTAGTTCTCCAAAAGTTTTTGGTGAAAGCATTTGTGGAAAACTTTTTGGAAGAGTAAATAGGTTACATATGATCTGTATCAAGATTTATGTTGAAATCCAACACTGAGAACCCACAGGTTTTTAAAGTATTGCTTCCTTTTTGAAAAGACATGTTGGCTTTTTCATGTTTGTCCAGGTTTCTATTCTTCCTCTCTTTTATTAAGGCTTTTGCTAACTGGCCCTGTGCAGGTACCAGTTGTCCATCTTGCTCCTTTGGCATCTTTTTCCTGCCTTCATTTTATTTTATTTTTTAATGACACCATTTTTTTTATATCCTAGGTACAAGCACAGTTTTAGGCAGGAATTTATAACCCACTGTTGTCTGCTTCACCCCCAAGCTCCCTTGAAATTCCTGGGTGGACACCATCTGGTCCCGATGAACTCCTACCATTCATTTTGTCCATTTGTGTCATGACTTTTTCAACAATAATTTCATTTTCATATGGATCCTCGGACAGGTCTCCTAGGCAAAAGGATTACAACACGGGAGTCTATTGTACTTTCCATAGTGAGCAGTGGTGTAAAAAAAATGGATATGGCTTCTCTGCCATATTTTCATCTTCTCTGGGTATACTTTTTGTAGCCTTATCATTTATTGGTCATACAGATTTTTTGTTGGTTTCTTGTCCCTGTTGGAAGGATTTATTATTAGGTTTTGTTGCATGTTTATATTGAGTCTGTCAGTTTGATTTGTGTGTGTGTTTTCATTAGTAGGGCTTAGTCTATTTGAAGGACAGCTTAGAATACCCCAAACCCTATTGTTTAAAGGTTCAGGTGGCTTCTTGCTGTTTTAGAGGTGTTTCTTAAGCGGGTTTATGTGTTTTTCAGAAAACTCTGTGTATTTATTTTGCCATTAGCTTTCGATATTTGGGATATTCAGGTTTTTTGATATCCAGTTGCCATGACTGTTCCAGTAATCTGTAGATAAATTCTGAACAAACAGTTAATCATTTAATCAGATATATAGATTAGCCTATAACTGCTGTTGCTGTATTTTTTCAAATTAATCCATTTGTAGTAGAGCTAGCGAAAAGTATCTAGAATTCTAATCAGCTGATTTCTTGTTAATTTGAATCTGTATATAAACAAGTTTTAAATGAAAAGGGATATGGAAATTATTGAGAAAGGGAGACCCACAGAGACTTCTATGATTGCTATAAACATGAGGGATTCCAGACGGGATCCCCCACAGGAGCTAACGTATGGAAACCTGAACATTGTGCAGATTCTGTAAAAAATCAGTATAGTGCAGATGCAGGTTTTTTCTCTGTTGCTTATCCATTTCATTGCACATTAAAAAAGAAAATATTAAAAAAAAAAAAAAAAAAAAGGTTAAGTACTGTCAAGGTTAAATTCCTGTCTTGTCATGGACTGAAAAATTACTGAACACCTCTAACAGCTCCATACAATCTTTCTTTTCTAAGTTATGCAATGTTGATTGAGGTTATACCGTGGGCAGTCTTTCCCATGGTTTTGGGGAGCTATTGTAAAGTGGAATACCACATTATGTTGTCAGTTACTGAAATTATTCAAGATCTCCGAGAAGCACATGTGAAATTCTGTTTTATGATTTTGATTCCAGGAGAGGGACCAGGAAAGGCGATAAGAAGGAATCCTAGAGTCCAGAGGTGAGATGAGGTTGTGTGAACAAAGGGTCTGGAAAGGCTTTTGGAGTAGGGGGTTGGTTAGGAGAGAGTGAACTAGGAAGGTTGTCCTATCCCTTCTGGGAAAAGAAAAAGAGAAATGGGCCAAGGGTCTTGAAAGCAACATTGCTAATGAGGGAAGGGATAAGAGTGGATGTAGCAACAGCACCCACCCCACCGTACCTACAGCCATCTCTCCGAAAAGCTCATCAAAGAGGAGCTAGTTGTTCAAACTGACCCCGAACCAAGCTCATGAGCCCTACCTAATCTGAAAGGCTAAATCTGAAATCCAGACGTTTTCTTCAATCCAGATACAGATGCTTCCACAACCACAGCCTGAGATTTGCTTAGTTTGTTCATTAACTTGGCTTGTTCCCTTAAACAGAATAGAAGAAAGATACTTTACAAGCCTGTGAATAGGAAATTTACTCAGTGAGAAGTGACTTCCTAAACTTTTACTGACTAGACATTCTAGTCAATTACTCATTTTGGATATGTTGATTAGTGAGCACCCAAATAAAAACCTTGGCTGTTGGGTAAAGGCAGGCACTCACACGTCTGTGCTGTTAAGCACAGAAGAAAATCTCACCTTGAAAACTAGATATATTTATCTTATTTTTTGTCATGCACTAAGTTAGATTCCCATGTTGGAGGTTGTCAGTGGCCATCACGCTCACAGCGCAACATGGAAAAAGGCTGAAGATTATCTACACAGCTCAGCTGTGGAATAAACCAGTGGCATGATGCTCCATTTTTGTCCCTGGTTTGTTTTTTTGGTTTTTTGGGGGTTTTTTTTGTGTGTGTGTAGTGGCTACCGCATTATAAGCGTTGTAAATGGAGCTGTAGAGGCTTCAATTAACCTTAACTGCCTCATAACTAATTCCTACCAGGGCATCTTTTTCCTGCTCTCACAAGAAAAGCTAAGCAGCATTAGTATCAAACTTGGAAATTAGCATTGAAAAAGACCCAAGAAGCATAGGTATTTGTTGGCTAAGGTCACAAGGTCATGAATTTTCTGCTCTCTTAAGTATCTGTGCAAAGATTGTTCCTGGGTTTCTCCATTTGCAATGTTGTTATTTTGAAACCTAAGCAGTAGCCCAGAGTTGTCAGTAAAAAAAAAAGGAAAAAAGGGATAAAACTGGGGATACCAGAGCAAAACAGTTCATGGGCCTCTCTTCGTGCACACACTGGCACAAATAATAGAAGAGGATTAAATTTAATCTGCTTAGAAAGAGAGGCAAAATTTAAATGAGGTAAAACACAGAGGGAAGCAAGAGAAGCAGAGACGAGCAAAATCACTCTCCAGACAGTTAGTCAGTGAAGTGTCCATTAGTTAAGTGCTAACACGGCACAAGATACAGCACTTTATTGATTTTATTTTATTTTATCGGTAAAGCAAAGCGTTGTGTATGTGCATAAACTACATTTCTGCAGGTTAATCTTAGGGGCATGTATTTTTAAGACATATAATTAATGGGAGCATCTGTAAATGATAGAAAAATCAGAAAAAATATAAATATTTCATCGGGAGTAATTCTACCCCACTCTTCTGCTATTCAAGAGATAAGAGCTGAAATGCAGCTTGGAGAGAGACTCAGGGGAGTAACGTGCATTGGAACTTTATGTACAGGAGCAAGAACAAGTCCCATTTCAATGGAAAGTCCTCTTGCAAGGTTATGCTAAAGAATGAGGTCATATCACATTTATTCCAGTGAACACAGCACTCCAAAAGCTCCTGAAGAATATGAAGTATAAGAATTAGTTAAAATACTAGGGAAAGGTGCTTTTGTCTGGAAAACAATAGTGCAAGTGGTGGTGCTTCTGCACGGGCAGCAGCAGGCAGGCTGTCAATTTCTACTTGGTGAAATAATTTTCTCTGGATTTCTAACTTTCTTTGTAAGTAACAGACGTAACTGCAAAAGTAGAACAGCACGCTAGCGTGAACAGATGCCTGCCTATAATGCCATGTTTGTGTACGTTCAAGACACCTACTTACCCTGTTGCTAGTAATGTGTTGATTTGTAGTTTAAGCTGGCGTTAGGCACCCATTGGATTTCATGCGTGGATAATGAGGAATTCAGAGAATTGGCAGCTGACAGAGAGAACACTACAGTTCTAGAGGGGGCTCTCTGCTGGCGCTGCAGCTTGGCAGTCGGCACTCCTTTGGTGGGAAGGGGTACTCTGCCGAAACACGGCCTGGGGGCTCTTGCTCCCACGCCTGGCAGAATGCACATGCTTTTGGGATGACCCACAGCTATGAAAATCAAGTTCTGAGGCTTCCCCGGCAGTCTTGGCGCAGTGCTCAAAAGAGGTCTCCTGCCCAGTCTCTTCATAAGCTTCAAAGGAAGCTGCTTGCTGATTTCTTCGGGGAAAAAAAAAAAAAAAAAAAAAAAAAAAAAAGGCAAATTTCATGTTCATACTAATCTAAATTTTTGGAGGCATGGCAGAGGAAGAGAGGTGGGAGGGAAAGTTCTCATGTCACCTTCAGGCAGACTGTTGATAAGGACAGGAGGGTCATGGCCAAGGAACCTCAGTGGTCTCTCCTGGAGGATGACTTCGTGAAAACCTTGTGTATTTATATGTCATCTCACATTTTCTCTCTCTCTCTCTTTCTCTTTTTCTCTTTTTTTTTTTTTTTTTTTAACCTTCAGAGACAGATTAGAGTTAGAAGGTGCTCCTTTCACATGGGGTCAAAACACCTGCTTGTCTTGTTTTGACCTTTCCTGCCTAAAATCTGACTAGGTTTAGTGTACCTGGTATATGATTCAGTGACTACTGCTGCGCATAAAATACTAGAATCTTATTTTAAGAAACCTAAATCCAACCAAGGATGAATTCACTTGCTTTCAAATACTGGTTTTCCATTGGATAATGGACTGAAAGCTGCTTCATAGGTGCTTTGACTTTCTTTTCGTTTTTTAATTTATTTTTTTAAGCTATTTTGTTGCGCTGCTTTAAGAGGACTTTAACTTAATTCGTCCTCTTTACTTCTGTATATCAGATTATTTACCTGCTCTCCTCCTTCCCCTTTAAAATGGCAAAGAACCGTTGCACAAGGTTGGCTTATCCCAAAAATGTTGCCGTTCCTTTTCATGTGGAGATTATACATGCAATCATTGAGTCATAATCTTCTAAGCCTCCTTTAACTGAGATGGGGATGGAAATCGCTGTGGTGATTAGAATATGATTAAAGAACACTGTGTTCCTTATCAGTTGCAAAGAGAAGGATAAAAGGTTAGAGTGTCTAAACTTCAACTGCAGAAAAGACACCGCATTTCTGCATGTCTAGAAAAAGGACTTCAACCTAGGAGATCTAAAAAACACAGATTGGGGCTTAGCAGTGCTGGTGCTCAGCACTGTTTTCGACTTGCTTCAGATATTTGGCTGGAAAATGAACCCAAGAAACAAGTTTTGCTAATCTTAAAAACAGTGATTCAAACACACTACTGTAATCTTAGAAAACATGGCATACATATTTACCACAAAAATAAGCACTGTCAGAATAATGACGTGCCTAATGCTGAACAGTGCTCGTCCACGATTTCGTGTGGTCTTCTCTCCACTAACAAGTAAACCCCAATCTAAGTTTATAATATAAGGCAATTAATGGTGTTCTACCACTGAGGTCATTCATCAGCCTATGAGCTTCTCAAAGATTTAATATATTGATCCTTCTTTGTTCCATTTTCCTCTACATCCAATATCTTTTGCACAGTTGCTAATTATTTATTTTAGTAAAAATACAAATGGTCTAGTGATCATTGCCAATAGTTCAGCACTAATGAGCAGCAGCCTTGTAACTAACCATTGTGTGCATTCAATATGAGAGAGCAAATCGCTAAGGAAAAAGCTTTAAACAATGTTATGTTGTTACAGATAATAGTGAGGAGTAAAAAAAAAATTATCTTTGCAATTAGTAAAAAGTTTGACTATCATTCTGAGAACTAAATCTTATTGGACTATAATTATTATCACTTTTGCTACCATTATTATTGTTACTGGGAGAGCAATGGTTTGTTCGTGATAAAATAACAAAGGCAGTGGAGAACCACTAACACTGTTTGCAGCAGTTACTTTCTGGCTGAATGAGAACAAGAAAAGCTTTTATTTTATCTTAAAATGCAGTTCAAGGTAGCCTATAAATCCAACACATTTTTTATCTCTGTCAGATGTGTCAGACATTGAACTCTGTAGAAAATCCTTGAGGTATGAGTAGGAATTCGTAACTTTTCAATAAGTTAATTAATTTAGCAGAGGACAGGTTTTGATAGCAAATGGTTTATTCAGCTTTACTAGAACTGTCTTCTTCAGGGTCTGCGCTAGTAGTCAAGACTCCATTGTATCATCTGCTCTGACCACCTGCATATCCCTTGGCTTTAGCATTTCACCAATTTGCCAAAAAAGGTGGTCCTGTGATATGAATTCTTGGGAGCCTGCTGTGGTTTGAACCCATGCTGCAGTCTTTCAGCAGGAACTTCAGTAGGATCCCTTTCCTTACTTTCTTGTTCTCACAGAAGTTCTAAGAGCTTAGTATTTTTGAAAATAAATCAGCCAGTTAATGTGAAAGATCATTACGCATCCCACCCATCTTCGTTTTGGTATTTCTAGCATTCCTACGTCTGCCACGAAGTATGCACTGGAACTAGGTGCATAAATTCCAATAGCTGTCTCACCCATGTTGGGACCAGTCATCTCCTGTCTCCAAAGTCTTCATTAGGCCTTTTAACAGTGATACTTTGCTCACAGTTCATCAACAGGCAATCTCTGACCTCACCTTCACCCGACTCACTGTTTTCAAGGCTGTCCCCCCCCAATGTCTAATATATATCCTGCGATCCAGATCTCCAGGTATTACCCTGAATTTTTGGCTGACTTAAAATATATAGTGATGGACCACTATTATTTAACCAAGGGCTTCATTTCACTCTTTAATGATCTGCTGCATCTGGTTGCTACCCATTAACCCTCCTGTGCTCTGCAGATTTGAATATGCTTATGCCCTTGTCCATGTCACGGATAGATGTGATTAATATCGTTGTAAAATTGTAGCCATTTAAGTTCTTATTGTAATGTAGGAACCTTGTATCCCTGTCCAGCGTGTTACTTCAGCCTTCAAAGTTGGGTGTACAGAGACATTCAAAATGTAGATACAAGACAGATATGAGCTCTGTCCCCAAAAGTTCCTCTACTTATTATTAGTTCAAATATTCTCTGTGTTTGTGCTTTAGAAGTATGTGGCTACTGAGATGCCGCTTCAATCCAGTGCATCGGTGGTGATCACATATGAGATATTCTTCAAACCTTAGTGAAAACAGAGATTCAGATATGTCTTTTTTCCAGAACCTCATAGTTCATCCAATACTGAAATTTTTTCCAGATAAATTTTTATCTATTCTATGTTTCAAAAATATTTGTCTTGTTGTATTTTCAGTTCTTTGTTTTGCATTCGTTTCTCCTCAAAATAATTGCTAACTTTAGTTAAATTAGGCAGTTTCCTTTTCTCAGCACTAGACACTTCATCAATACATAATTCTTATAACATCACAGCTTTCTTCAGAAGAATATCTTATTTCATTCAAATGCAGCGAGCGCTAATTCTGAAAGTAGTCTCACTTTTTTATGAATGTCATAGTGTGAAAATCTTTTCCAGTTATGGCCTTTTCTTCAGCCTAAACGCTAGTGAATGTATCTTGCACTGATTCCCGATGTGGTAGCTGCTGTGCAGATATCTGCCTTCTTGCCTGCTGGCTCCGGAGCGCCAGCAGCCACTTGTAGTCGGTAGAAAGGTTGCCTGGGATTCTGATAAGCAACATATCAGCCCCTTCGTAGGCTGTAGCTGTTGTGCTCGGAACCCCCTTGCTTTCATTTATTAGCTATGGTGCATTGTGCATGTTCCATAGGGTTCACACTCTTCCTATTGCCTTCTTACAGATGTACAGCAGCAGCTGCCTGTTCAGAGCAGAGTAAGAATGCGTTGCTGAAGGTAATGGTAGAGAACAGGCAATGGAAATCAGAAAGTTTTGAAGTTTTAGAAGATATAGTGATTGTATGAAATAGCTTTGCAGATTTGTGCTGATAATGTACAATTTGTTTCTTTGTTGCAGACAACGTTTCCCGGAATTATGCAGACAGGCCTTTTAAATTAACTGATGTATCTCTCTCTTTTTTTTTTTTTTCAAAGACACCATCTCATACCACCAAAAGAAAAAAAACTCACCACTTCACCACTAACACAACACAAATCCCCCTCCCCCCAGTCTCTGTGAAAGCACTGGGCATACAGATACAGAGCTTAAGATAAAGGATATTTGTTTATTCCACTGAATTACTGTGTGGCAGAAGTGACTCTCAGCATGATCCATCCCCTTCCTGTATATCATCACAGCTGCAGTACGTGCTTTACCCGCATAATCTCTCCGGGTCTTGGGCATCGTTGTGGTTCAGCTGGCACTCAGCCATGCTCGTACAGTGGGTGAAGGCAGAGAAATCAGACTGTTCAATCAAAACAATGAATTATAATGGTTTGGGGTGGGTGCTGACGTGATTTCTGTTTGCTTTTCTGAATGTCAAGGTGAGGAAATATATTTATACAATATTGAGTAGGTGTTGTAATTCAGGGTAAAGTGAAACTTAAGAATTATTTGGGAAAGGAGACTTGATGTTTATCCTGTTCACACTCATATGCTTTAGGGAGGTCATTGGAGCAGTGCTAACATACAGGAGATCACAGATCAGGCTCGGATTCATTTTTGCAAGCCCTACAATGACAGATAACATAAACAATGTGCTTTAGATATACCACATATTTTTTATTATCCGAGCAGCCTTTCTTCCAGATTGTCTCTGCACAACTTACTGAATTTTCTAAGAATACTTAATACAGTCTTTTAGGTTTTCCTAAATTAATATTTCATTAATTTAAATTAATTATATCTTGATATCAGCTTGTTGAAGGTGTTGCTGTGGAGTGATTGAAATTGAAGAGGAATTCTTGGTTACCTTAGGCAAGGAGAAGGAATACAGGTTTTGGTCCCAGCCCAAACCCATCAGCTATTAATAGCTCAGGCATAGACATCGGTATCTAAAATGGATGTTGAGGTGCAAAAAACGACTTAGTTTTTAGGGGAAGTGAGGAGGCAAAATTCTTTCTTAGGTTCTTTGTCATGTTTCTAGTCCGCTGAGGCCTTTTTTAACCAAAACAGCTCCTATATTCTGTTACGCTTCAGATTAAAATAACCCTGAAGCAAAAGTTTTGCAAGGAAATGATGTCCCTTTGTTGAAGACAGTTCCTGCTGAGGAACAGTCTGGCTTGCTTCCTCCAGTAACTCCTATAGATGTGTGTTAATGGAAGTGTTCCCTCAAGTATGAATGGGGTGGAAGAAAGCGCAGCAGGGAAGACAGCAGCATTCACATTCCCACCCTCCGCCCCTCGCTCTCCTTCTGCTTACCTAAACCTGCAAACAGAAGAGCTCTCAGGGCCCATTTTACTTGGTGGGTAAGAGGGCTGGTTCTCAGCAATGAAGCCAAAACCCAGGTTTTGTCAGGTTTTCTTTCTCAGCCTCCCACCTGTTACTTTAATATTTCCTGTCTTTCCTAAATTGTAGACGTTATTAAGTAGTTTCTTTTTCTCTGTGCTGCGTTAGGGACCGTGGAAGCACCTACCTGGGTGCAGAAACTTCCCTCATGACTCAGAAAGGGTCTCGTCTCCCAGGCACATCATGCCATTCCTCACCCATGCTATGGGGAGAAGGCTGCCACTGGGAGCTGCTGCAGCTGCGTGGCCGCTCGCCTTGGTTTGCTGGTGGGCTGCTGGCTGCTGCGGTGGGCTGCACCGGCACCTCGCTTGGTGGCTGCCTCCACGATGGGTTTGGGCATCCCTCCCAGGAGGATGGCACCAGCTTGAGCTGCAGGAGGTAGCAGGAGCTTGAGGCCCCTGTCTGAGGTGCAAAGGGAGGGAGAGGGGTTATCCTGGCAGGAATTTCAAAGCAGTGAGGTAGGAAGGAGAGGACAGAGGAAAAAAAGTCCTTCTCTTGGTCCTTTTTGAAGATCTACACAGAGCTGGGAGTGAGCACTGGTAAGGGTAGTGATGCTTGCTGCAGCCAAGCACAGAAAGCTGAGAAACCACTTTCCAAGCTTTTGCACCAGATGTGGAAGATTTTCAATTCCTTTTCAGCCTGAATACATTCAATTCTGTATTTCCCATCTCATAGAGGAGAGTCAATTATGGGATGCTCTGGAAAGAAACCATGCTACACTCTTCATGGTGAAGCTGTTCCCGTTTTCAGAAAAGATTGTACGATCTGTTGGGCCAGAGATTAAAAAAAGAATGACAGGAGCATCTCTATACAGCCTGTTGGTTAGGCATTCCATGACTGAAAAGAGATACAGGGTTTAGTCCCTACTTCCCACAGTATTACTGCATTTCCCTATACTGTAAAATAGATTAAAAAACAAATATTGGAGATTCATTATTTGTTTCCAGTCAAGATAATTGACCTTGAAAGTCTGAACCTAATCATGTACAAGGTTAATTGTTGACGTGGCAAGAACTGCTGAGATTTATTTTCATGTTAATCTCTGAGGCTTGCCTTTAAGTCAGCAGCACTTACAGAGATATGGGACTATCTCAAAGGCATGAGACTTCTTTTAAAAACTTTTCCTGAGGATCTGCCTAAGGTTTGGCACAGTGCCCTGTTATTTTTACAGTATTTCTTTCTGTAATACTTCTTTCTGTTTTCCTTCCAAAAAGACTTTTTTCACTTTTTTTTCTCTCTGGCCTAAATTATTCCCTCCCACAGAAATATTTAGCTGTGTTTGGCAGCATGTGAGCCTAACTTAGAGATTCTTTTAAGATGTATGAGTTTCTCCGCTGACTATGTCGGAAGCTGGGGAAGATTAAGGTTTCATGTCATCTAATTTCAGATTTCTACAATATCTAGATCTGTGCTAGTTTTCTAGACTCCACTTATCATCAAGGGAGAGAGATGTCAGTACAAGAAATTATTTGATCCATTCAAAGTGACAGAGACTGGGTCAGAGGAGCCGCTGCCTAGAACTAAATACTTCTCTACACTGACTGAATATTCCATCCGCACACAGACACGTATTGAGGTACCTAGTCCGTTACAAAATAGCTGTGTTTGACCACATGCATAGCAGGCTTAGTTGTATGCCTGCTGTTGCACTGGTTAGTTCCAAGGATCTTCTAAAATGTAAAACACAGTGAAAAAACAACGTACATGGTTTGGGAAGTAGTTAATGAGATATCACTGTGTGTTTAATACAGTGCATAAAGTTACCAGTCAGCCCGTTGGTCACTGGTTATTGACTCCAAAATCTAACGTAATGTCTGCTGGTAGGATGGTAGCACAAAAACAAGCTGAATGCTGAGTTTCATCTTTGACTTTCTAAAAATAGTCACTGCTTATGGCATACATTTGTTTATTTGGGTTGCTAGAAACATGGGGAATCTCCTTTTAACTCTTGGTGGTCCTCATGTATCTTCCTTTGCAAGGCACTGGGAGGAGACTGGTGTTTCCAGTACTGTGTGAAAGGATTGTGAATTGAGCATGAAACTAGAAGCTTTGTGACTAATTTCCCTCTGGAACCTTTTCTTTTGTTTTCCCATTTGATTGCCAAGTATGTGGTCAGCCAGCAGTGCTTCCAGTCTGGGGAAAGGGGAGAGGGTATGGTAACCCATGTACTGAGAACCACAGCCTTGCACGGGAGTGCATGCCAGCTTCCATTAGGAAAGGCAGCCGCTCCCCAGGTATGGGAGCTCATCAGAGTTTGGGAACAAGGAGGGGCTGCCTCTTGTGGAGTAAAATGCTGTTAATCAGCAGTTCTCTGGGCAGCCTGCTCTGCTGTGTCCAGAGGAGCTCAGGAGGCTTCTAACTCTTACCTGACCATCTCTGTGCGATACAACAGTTCTCTCTCAGTTTCTGCAAAATTTTCTCCCCTCCTTAAAATGCAGTAGTCCTGGAATGGTTTAAAACGTTTTTGTTTTTGTTTTTGTTTTTTTCTGTTTTTTTTTTCCTTTTTTTAAATAAAAATTAAATAGTGACATTTAATGTGTTGAACAAAACGGAGGTCTGCAAGAGTCAAAGCTACAGGCGTTTTAGGCCCTGATCTAACTTTTAAAATCCTGCTGTGCTCTCAAGTGCAGACGGATGTTTGGTTGCAAATGGTTGATTCCCTTCCATGTCTAGCCTGTAGGCTGAGGACATATGGTGTATGTACGTTCATTAAGTTTTGAGGTTCCTTGGGCAGCTCGACAGCCTTGCATTGCATGTCCTGAGCTAGCTTTAAGAAACCATTATATGGCATGCTAGTATGCAAAGGTATTAATCTGGACTCCCAAAACCGAAGCAGCTATGATAGGCATGCTGACTAATAGACCCTTCCTCTTCATAGGAATCGTTCTGTTAACCGTGCTGTGCTGCTAGAGTTGCACTGGTTCCAGTTGCAGACCTTGCAGCAGTCAGTGCAAACACAGCTACGTATGCACCATGCACAGTGTGACCTTTTCACAGTTAGTGACAAAAGGAAACAAGGCAGAATAACTGCCCTGAGCATGCAAATATTGCTTTCAAAGCTTCAGAAAACACAGAAGATTGTGTCGCCAGCCATGGCGGGGCGGGGGGGGGGGGGAGCGCGGAGGGTTGGGAAGTATTTCCAGGTTGAAGTATTGTCACCAAAGTGCTGATTGTGAGAATGATTTTAGAAACTTCCAAACAGGAAAGAAAGATATACCACAGCCTAAACCCATCTTAAATTGAGAGAGGGTGAATGATAGAGTACCCCCCACATCTGCATTCACACAGGGAGAGAGAGAAATGGAATGTCTCACTGAGTGGCAAATTTAAATGTACATCAAAAGGAGACACACCAAAAAAAAAATGGACTAAAGCTTCCCTAGAGACACATGCTATAAATCATGGAGTCCTTTTGATCGCATCAGTTCAATAACTACAACAACAAAAAAGATTATTTTTTAATAACTTAGTCTCCAACTAGGCCAGTACCTTGTAAAATCAAGAGAATAACTGACAGACGCAAATACCTTTCAAAAGAGACAGAGTCCCTTTTTAATAATGCAAGTTCGACTAAATTATAAATCATTTCATAGTCTTTGCCCAGAGAAATCCCATGTCACCGGCCTCACTGATAGTAGCCTGTAGCTCAACACCTATGATGCCAAAACAGCTGCTCAGATACAAGCTTTCCTTTTTTTTGTGTGTGTGTGTGCAATTTCCCCATCATTTTTCCCTCTGTCAGTTTAATTGCTTAGAGAACAGATTCCAGATCAGATAGCCCCCATGGACAAATATAGAGAAGCGATGCCATTGCTGCAGGAATGGAAGTGGTGGGAGCTTCTCACAAGAATTATTCCTTCTCTTTGGGATTGCTTTAAAAGTTTGCCAGATTGCCCCTGGACCTTTTTAGAAGTACATACAGGTGAAAGGAACGTTAGCCTGATATATTGTGCAAGTCAGGACAGTCACAACCTCCCTGCTTGATAAAGAGCAGGAATTCTTCCATCCACACAGTGTCCCATTTCCAAAGGACCCTTTATGCCCCTCATGCATTCTGTGCGGTCGTGGGGGGCTGTATAAGTGGGGTTTCCCCCCAGCCCACCACCTTTCTCTAACAGCTTTTCTGCACTTATCCAGCAGCTATGCTGCACAGCAGCCTATTACATCCTTTCTTGTTTCAGAAAGCCAGCTTCAGAAGAGCTAGCATTCACTCTTCTTGCTTTTGGTTCATCTTTAAAATGCTGTCTGAGATGTCCAGTATGGAGAAGGAAGACATATAAAGGCAGTCCTGCAAGCCTGCCACCCCGCTGAGGAAGGCAAGGGCAACGGAGAGCATTTCTTTGTGTGTTCTTGCTGGGAAGACAGTTGTGATGTGCTAGAGAGTATTAAAGAAGGTTGTGTGATTCTTTCTTGGCACGTGATTACCACATGAAGGCTTGACATTAAAAATAGCTGGCATTAAGGCAGATAATAAATGAACGCTCTTACATGCCCCAAGTTTTAAAAAATCTTGAGAATACCTTAAAAAACATGAGAGAGTTCTTAAAAATGGTACATCAAGGTTTGTTTTTCTGTTACCTTTGCTCTTTATTTCTGTGTTACTGGTTTGCATGATGGTAATTTTTTTATTCTTGCTCTCAAAAACGTGTAGGCTGGAAATTCATTTGAAAGAAAAATCAAGGTAGTTGATATATTAATACATTCTGATAATTCTGGCACCAAGGACTACTTGGAGGAATAAAAAGCAAACCAACCAAATAAAAAAACCCAGGACTAACAGACCTCCATGAGACAACCAAAGTGCTAAGATTGGCAGTCTTGATCGAGCTCCCTCAGCTTATATTTCTGGAATATTTAGCTGATTTAATGAGTGTTGCCCAGCAGTAAAAGAAGAGTGGCTACTTTTTAGCTAGCAAGTGTTTGGAAATAGCACGTCACTAATGAAATCTTTCTTACTACCCTCAGCCAGCCCCTTTTTCCCACTCTATGTATGAGCTTGTGACTTCCACAAGTACATAGTTCCCTCTCATGAGATGGGGATGCCATGCTGAGTAGAAGCATGTTTTCTGCAATGACAGACTTGGATCCAGTTTTTGCTGTCCTACTCAGATTAACTACTCTACTTTCTGTCCTTAGCTGAGGACAGCAACAGTATGATACTTCCTCAAATGGGCTGGTTTATTCAACAATATTTAAATCCCTTTTGTGTGTATTTGTGTGAGAATGAGAGTAACGTGTTATACAACTACTTACATGTGCTTAAAGAAATTTTAAAACAAGAAACGTATTAAAGATGTTAAAAGGACGATTTGTTCTCTGGAGGGTTTCTGCAGTGTTTCTGTAAAATATGGTCTCAGAAAAACCCACCCAACAGCAACAACAAACCAAAAAAAGAACAAAAACACCCTGGAAATTTAGTACCGTTGCCTGACTTGTATAGGAAAAAAAAGATATAGTGAAGTGCTATATTCCCTCAGCCAGCACATGTTTCTGAGATGTTTCTAGTGGGTAATAGTTTGTTAGTGGGATGATGTATGTTACCTAGTGGAGGCAACAGTGTACTGTCATTTCTACAGTTTGTCCAAAGAATTTTTGCCAACCATCCTATTTTTCTGAACAGAGCGCAGCTACCCATTCTGTTCTGACAGGGCCGGGTATGCTGATATAAATCATACTGTGGTTCCCGAGCTCCGATGAATCTCATAAAATGAGAGGATAGTCTGCTGTAATTAAATTGTGGAGCAATCCCTATAGAAAAACATACTTCCCTTAAGGTATAATATGTTTTTAATAAAAAGGATAGATCTTGATGCAGTGTATTCCATCCCAGCTGCCTGACAGTGCTTAGGTATGCAGGATGTTAAATCAAACCCTCGCAATAATAAAATTTGAATTCTGAGATGCTGTATTTCTTTTTGATGAGGAACTAATTGTACCATATCACTGACATGCTGAAGAAATGTTGCTTAAAGATCAAGCCCAAACATCAGTAAGCACTTTTTGAAGTTGAAGCTGCAGACTTTCAACTAGGAGGACTTGTTTGTGATCTGTCAGTTATGTGAGCTTGTGATTTTCAACACTACAGCCAAAAGCAGTCCACTGAGGTAGCAGTTGGAAATATGTTGATCTTTTCAGTTCTGTTTGTTTTACTTAATAATTTTTAATTTTAGTATACGGAATTAATGAAGATGACTGGTATAAAATAGTTCTCATAAACAACTCAGCTAAGTAAAAGATGTAAAAATTCTACATTCAAACAGCCTGGCCAATGTCTATCAGCATCAGAAACCTTCATTTCATGAAAAAGAGGTCCTCCAGTGAAATTCCAGTAGTAGCTGTCTAAATGAACTGTTTAAATTAATTGTCTCATTTGGGGGTTCTTTTGTTCTCAAAAAATGCCATTGTACCACCTGGAAATGTGCTTGTGCCTGCACCCACACACTTGAGAAAGCTTCACATATGGAAGGACCTGGCCTTTGCCTCCTGGAAACAAGGCATGGAACACCTACTTAGAGATGGCCCCCCTTTCTTGTGTAAAGACCAAAATAATTGTCACATTTGTAGCTGGGAAGGAATTTTCCATTTTAACAGTTTGTTAAACACTTTTTGTTTTCTTTCCCAGCAGGGCTGAGTAAGAGGGTGATTCATTCTTATCTAACTTTTCTGGGATGTAAGCTGGATCAGGATATTTCACTCTGGCTTTGTATGACGGCATGTTTAAGAGACAGTACTGACTCATCAGTTCTTCGGTTGACTGGCCAGATTGCCAATTTATTATAAAATTTTAAACCTGAGGGCAGGATGGGGCTGCCTACATCCAGCTTGGCTGGCCACTTTCTCTGTTTTTGTCATGGGTTACACTTCCTGAGCATTTCCAGTTGCCATAGGAAGACGGACAGTCGGAAAGAAAGGACAACCCTGTATTTCTCTAATATACCTATATGATCCTCCCATTACTGTGGTGTCCGAGCAATTCCTCTTGTCTACTGCAGTTACCTTCATCAAATCTGAGCAGCGTGGAACATCCCTGTTCTCTGCATCTTACTGACAGGAGCTGAGAACCAGGCTCTGTCTGTGTGCATATTGACAGATTTCTTCTAGGGCTGCCCTTTTATGCAGAAGTGTTGTGGTTAGAGCATTTGAATGGGAAATGCAGCCTGAAGAGGCTGAATTTTCACCATCTATTTTCTCTGGGAGTACTGCAAAGGCCACACTCT
This sequence comes from Falco naumanni, assembly GCF_017639655.2. Lineage (NCBI taxonomy): Eukaryota > Metazoa > Chordata > Aves > Falconiformes > Falconidae > Falco > Falco naumanni. The sequence goes on from NC_054055.1 coordinate 113,594,286, forward strand.
GGGCAGCTGGGCTGAGAAAGGGGCAGGGACTTTGACTTCCTTGGGGGAGGCAGCACAGGGTGCACCACAGAGTAAAAGATCCAGGATGCTAGGAAAAGATATTAAGAAAATGTTAACCTGACGTTATGACCTACTGAGGATGGGTGTCCCTTAAAAATGTGTCTGAGAGTGTGCGCCGTGCTCGAGGGACTGCACTGGAATTTTTCAATTTGAGCATCATTAACTGAAATGTATAAGCTGATCACATTGCAGTGCTGAGAAGCGGGGACAGCTCTGCATGAATCTCTTTTGAACGAGGTAAAAATAGACTGACTAAAATCAAAACTGAATTGGGGGTGCATTATGAAGGACTGCCTTCCACTTAGTTTCCCGTCAGCCTTCCCTGAGGCAAGGATCGAAGCAAAGGGTGCATTTACTTCACCGTTGCTGTTGGTTTGTTTGTGTGGGTTTAGACAGGAATTCGTATACTCTTAAAGACAGAGCTGTAGTGCCATTCCATGAAGATCAAAAGTTCCCTCAAACAGCAAAAGGCCAAACCAGACTAGATACTGAACCAAATCCAATGGAATTCAGTTTCTGTTTGTGAATATTCATCCCTACTTTGCCCTTTCTGTCCCTTGTTTTCCAGCTGACTGTAAGGACTGTACCCAAACACTTCAGGGCCAGGGGTGCCACTGAGCAATGACAGTGTTTATGCATCAATATCCTAGGGTTGTTTTTCCATCAGGACTCATAATTTAAAGAAGAATTTTTGGGGAGGTGAGAAAATGGGTGGGAGACCAGCAAGGAAAATCCAAGTACTGTTGATGACTTGATAAATACCATTGTTTTGGGGGATTATTATTGACTTTACACCATGACCAGAACCACAGAATATGTCTGTTACCAAGATGCTGTCTCTCAGCTGAGAGAAAAATCTGTAATTCAACAAGGAAATGTTGAGCTTGGTCTCATACTGCTTTTCAAAACATAGCCATAGGCTAACCACAGTATTTTGCCTATTTGATTGGTTGCTTTCAATAGGTTCAATTTATTATGGGTTGTATTTTCTTTAATTGCATGGAGACCTAAAGATGCAGACATGCCGGTATGAGTTCATAAACCTTGAGGATTAAATCCCTATTGATACCAGCTTTGAAGCTGCTGTAGTCTTTTTTTTTTTTTTTTTTTCCTATATTGTTGTGCAGTGATCCTCTGTGTTGCTAAAGCACTTCCAAAACTCATTGCAACCATGTCTGCATTTTAATAATGGGTGAAATGATCCTTGCCTGCAGTTTGTGAAATGCTTTGACATCCTTTTGAATTAAAGGTGTTATAGAAATGTAAGACCGTTATGTGGTTTTAGATTCCTGAACATCTCCTACATATATTTGAATATTGATAAACTGGTGGCTTAAAAATGCTGCGGTTGCAACTTCAGAAATTTCTTCTGTTCCAGTTTGTTTAACCAAAGCTTGTTTAACATTAAATATTTAGCAAATTTCTTTCCTCAGATCAGCATACTCATTAATAACTTAAAATATAAACTATCATACATTAAGCATGCAAATCAGACTTTTTATTCAAACTGGGTCCTCAGTCTCCTACACATAGTTATGATAAATAGGACCTTCTGCCGTGACTCACAGCACTGTTTCTGTCAAAACGACTCCCCGAGCAGCAAGCGAGGCAGAGCGCGGCAGCAGCGGCTTTGGTGGCTTTGGCCGGTGCTGGCTGCCTCTTACAACACACCTTTAAACTTCTGCCCTCCCTTGCCCTGTTACTATGCTTTGGCAATGCATAAACTCTAACTCACTTCATGGTGTCTTTGCATGGGGACAGTGACAAAACTTCTTTTAGTGCTGGGGTTTTGGCAGCTTGATCTGCGGCACGTTTACCAAATTGTCGCTACAAACCAGCTTGTCCATTTTAGGAATACTGGGAGCTGGAGACCAGCCAGCCTGGTCCAAACTAGAGTTTTGTGAGAGAAAGTGAGGCTGGAATGTGTGGATGTCTAGAGGAACAGGATCTATTTCATGGTGCTGCATATAGGTACGTAAGACAAACTTTTATCATATCTCAGTCATTGGCAGAATAAGAGACTCTAGAGTATTCATAGATAGGAGATTCCATCCTCATATGGAAATTGGAAGGGTCACAGTGAAATGCAGGCAAAAAAAACCCCTACACATAATTTTTATTCTGAGTGACACATTTGCTATAGGTTTTTGAGAAGAGTTCCCAAAGGCTTTATGAGGAATTGATAAAGACTACAAGAGCTATTGAACCCTGGGGGAGACTTGGATGATGGTAAAAATAGGAATATATGCCGAATGGTTTTGACTCTGAAACAAGCTACTATTTTGTATAAACAATGTAGACCCTGGAAATAATAAGTAATCACATCCAAGCTTAAAGGTGTAAGTAAAAATTAATTAGTCTTTGTAAGGAAAAAGGAAGTTTGAAGAGACAGTTAATACAGCCTGTCAACTCAACTTTTGGCAAGGAGGGAAACTGAGGCAATGCATTACCCAGCCCTAAAATGGGCAAGCTCCTGTAGTCAGATTGAGAGCATTTGTTATTTATCTTCCTAAGTCTTATCATAATGCTGAGTTTTCATATCACATCACATCAGGATTTAGCAGACGTGCTGCTCCTCTGCCTTCAGCACAGCCTCGCTGCTTGTGTGCACTGCCAGCAGGCCAATGGTGAGCATACAGCAATTTCTTACACTATGTGACCTAAAAAAAAAAAAAAAGAAAAAAGAAAAAAAAATCACTTCATACACACATTTTTTCTTTAAGATGAAACAAGCAGTTTTAAGGATTTTTAAACAAGAATTGCCTTAAAAGACTAGGATGGTTTGAATATTTGATTATTTCATTCTGAAAACGACATAGTTTTAGTATTTGTTTTGGTTGAGGCTCTGCTATTAGGTAAAAGCCTTATTTGCAGAAAAGAATTTCAACAGCTTTAGCTAATGCTGTGTCATACCTCCTATTTCAAACTGTTTTTAAGCTTGTAGGGCCCAGGCTGTAAGACCGTGAGACAGAGGGAGACTTGTACAAGAAAGGACAACATTAGCAGGACATGGATTGTACTAGATTCCACGAAGAACTTTAATTCATATGCATTTTCTGGGCATTGGTAGTCTTATTTTGACTCCGGCATGATATTGGTAAATAGCAGACTCTAAATTCTGAAAACTCTGCAGTCTGTAATATGGTGGCTTAGTTTATATCTGAGCTCTTTGTTTGAAGCATATATAGGTCTTACCTGGTTATACCCTTTTCCCTAGGTTTCATACCAGTGATATTTATTAAAACAGAAAGGGTCTGAACATTGCCCTTCAGCTTTCAGAGCATTTGGCTAAATGGCTATCACACTGCAGGCTGCCTTTCTTTTAAACTATTTATAATGCATCTGAGTATAGAAGCAGTTTAGTGCACTACCGCCATGTGAAAAGTGTTGTTTTCCTTAATTCTTTATTTTCCCTTCATCCTAACTGATTACCACCTCAGTCAGAATTTATCAGCACTGCTCTGTGCACTGGACTGTGTGACCTAAATTTTATGACCTTGCATCCAAAATCTAATTCTCTGGTACAAACTCATATTTCTCTGTTGATCTTTCAAAGACATTTTCCTCATTAGCATGGCAGGAAAGCATGTGGAAGCCAAGTGAAACAATATGCAATTTTGCATTACGCTCAAATTCCTTGCTGCAGTGCACTCAGCTAACCTTCTGTTAAAATTATATTTTCTCCCCATATACTTGTTTTCTCTTTTGCAAACAAATAATCAGTGCCAACGAGTAATTTATTTTGTCTGTCTTTTGATTAATCCTGTTAGCTACCATCCTTCAATTTGGCCATTTTTCTGTGGCTACTCAGGTAACTACAGTGCTATCAAAGCCTTTCCAGTACTTTAAAAATCCCCAGCTACTGTGTTTCCAGTGGAAGGCTACCTTTTTTTTTTAAAAAAAAAAATTGTAATATTAAAAAGAAACTGTATACAATAAGAAAATAATTCAAACTCTCAGCTTACACAGAAATCAGATAAGTGATTGTGAGTAGCAGCTTTTTTTCTTTTTCCCTGCAAGAGTTCCACAAGAATTTAGATAACTTTAATAAATGTGAAACTAAGGACCTCTCCCAGGCATTTATATATCCGTTCTCAGGCAAAGAAAGGTACTTGTATGTAGCTGTCAATGTAATTTTGTTTGATCATGTCACTTCCTAATAGACACACAAATTCTTATGGGTCACTTGCAAAGCTGTGTTAACAAATTTCTCTCCAGAAATAGCTAGGATCATCAGTTGAACAACGTTAGATACAAATTTAAGGTGCCACAGCCAGTGATGAAAAACTGGTTTTGTACTCTATGCATGTAGAAAAATCACCACAGTAGAAGTTGGAAATAAAATAAAAAAGAATGAGGATCATCTAAAGGTTTTTAGTGATGCATGGCATAAGCACAGGCTGACACATTTTTGTTTTAACTTCTTTGGTGAATTTATTGGTTGCATTTACATACAGCTGATGTAGATGACACGACACCTTCAAAAATACTGAACTGGAGAAAAGATGTTGTGTCCTAAACTTGTGTGTATTTTCAAGATATTGCCTCACCCTGGAATGTAACACCTAAGCTGGATCCCAGTTGTGTTCCTCCTCAATACGCCACAGTTAACAGGCACCAGGCACGGGTGAGGATTTTGTTCTCATTTATAGAAGACCACTCTACTTGTCCTGTGGTACATTGTACACTGCATATTGAGTGAGTAACTGGAGAAATGACTAGTAGAGCTATTTGGGGGAAGTGAGGGAAACACACTGATGATGAAAATGCCTGACGTTTATACATTTCTGTGGTTTTTGTTACGAAGAATTGGCAGAACCTGAGGCTCTGTGCAAGGTAATGTGGTCCTTTCCTAGTCAGCACAAGTGAAAAGCAATTTTACGGAGTTACAAAGTTAGGAAATCCTAAAGCATGAAACCCTTTTTTCCTTTGTTTGCTGCTATTAAAATATGTGTAGCTTTACTAGCTTCAGAGAAACTTTTCACTGTTCACAGTTTATTCAGCACACGATAATGCACTTGATTAGGTACTAAACCTCCTGTTAAATTCATTGACTCTTGCTGAGTTAAGGAGGGTTGACTTGTGTGCATGCTGAACTGGATACCTTTGTTGTATGGGTTTTTTCTACTAGCTGAGAACTTCAGCATCCCAAGGTTTCCTGCTGTCTGTCACAGGTGACAAGAACTGCTGCCATGTTCTTTGTCAAAAGTAGTCTGGGAGGCCCCAGTTCCCACCATAATGACCCTCAAGTATCTTGCCACCAGGAGCATCTCAGCCAGCCATTTATAACCCGGCAGTGGTCAAATGCAAACACTGATTTAGCTGAAACATGCTGAGATCGTAATTCCAAGATCCACAGCATCATTTCAGTCTCAAGAATGCAAATACCTTAGTTCTGAAATAATTGCATACAGAAGCATTCAAAGCACAAATAATAACGAGACAATATGCAGTGTTTGCTATGGCAACATGAGTTCAAAAGCCAGCAATACAGTAATGATGCCTCTGAAGAATAAAATGTGGAATTGCTCTGGAAGGCAGATTTGGAGACAGCTAGTGAATCCCAAAGTAAAAAGATAGAGCAAATCCACATAGGCAGCTCTTCTAATGCTGGTGTGAGGTAAACTGAAATCATCATGTGGCCACATTAACAGAATCTACTGCTGTGTTTGGTTATATTGGCACTGCTACAGTCCACCATCCAAGAAAATAATTCTGGTTCTAGACAAAATGGTGCAGAATGGCTTGCATCTGCACTATCTCAGGGTGTCTCAGCACTGCTTAACACTTGTTCCAGACCTCACCTGGGCCCCACCATTGCCCCCTAAACAAGGTTATTTGTATATGTGTGGTTTCTTGCCTCATTCAAAATGTCTGAAATAATATTACAAAAACCTATAAAAGTAGTAGTATTTTTCTAGCATGAGAGCCAAGTGTCTGCATTGCATGCTTTGGAACACAGAGGGAAAATTTATTTTCCTTTAAAAAGATTTTAGGATGCAGAAGATTCTGTGGTACGACACTTGGAGGACGACACTTGGTGAGGAGAACCAAAGCAGTACAGTGTTATCTACAATGCAATATAAGCAACTGTCCCTGCAGTAAAATATTTGGAACAACTCAGTTTTGGTTTGGTGGAGACTGGTTGGTTCACTTCAGGAAAGAACCTAGAATTGAATTGACTTTATATACGGTTTGCACAAAGCAAGGTACCAGAACCTGGGCCTGAACTGTGGAGTGGTGTTGATAACAAAGAAGACAAACCCTTCATTGTGTTTGCTTCTCTGTTCAATGGTTGAAAGAAAGCATTTGAATGCTTATATACAAAATTCAGTCCAAGTGTTACATTCCCAGGATGAACGATTTGGAAATGTGTTTATAAGCCTGTGTAGAAATCAAAGGCCAAAGTACATCAGAATCTTTGGATATATCTTCTATAACCTCTGGGGCCGCAGTGTCTTGAGTGACAATAACAAAATATTTCAGAAACAGCTAACATCAGATCATGACTTTGTGTTGCAAAAGAGATAGTTGAACAAGTCAGATGGTTCTGATAGCTGAATGATCACAACTTCGCTCATGTGTTCACTAGTGCTGTGTTTCAATAAGACTTGGAAAAGTATTGTCAGAACCCATCTGCTACCACAGATAATGTGGTTAACATATTGACTGCAATTAAAGCAGCAGAGCTGCCCTCTCATATTAGATGCTTTACACATTCTCAGTTCAGTCACTGAAAAGGGCCTAAATGTGCACCAGGTGAACAGTGTTTGCATCATTTTTCCAAAGCATCCACACAGCAAATACTGTGCTAGAAAAAAAAAGCAGCTCCTGCTGGCTGTTTCCCAATGTAAATTAATAACAGATGTTCCAACAAAGTTATGACATGTTATGTAGATAGTTAGAGCAACAATCAGCTATTAATGCCACATTATTGTCAAAACAGGTCTGAAGAAATGGATAAGACCTCATGACTTCTTTGAAGGTGATTTGACAGGAGTTGAAAGTGTCATCAGGATCCTCGAGCCCGTGCCGTTCTTTCTGACAAAGCCACGCCTACAGCTTCAGTGATCCATCCGTGTTATGAAGTGATGCGTTTGTCACTGAAAGGTACCAAGCCTGGATTAGCAGCTCATTGGTAACAGCAAGGAAAACTTCATAAAAAGCTAGGTATTATGAGGGGGGGGTGTTTCTTTGGACAGAAAGACATGCTCACACACATCCACACACACTTGGGGGGGGGGGGGAGGAAAAGATGTTCATTTTTTGCAGGAAGCTGTGTATTGGATTCCATGTGCAAGATCTGTTCCCATGAAGAAGCCCAGAAAATTCAGATTTATGGTAGGTCCTGTAAATCTAGGTCTATAATATTGCATGGGCAGAGACACACACCTTTAGGGGGTAAAAGTACTTCTAATAAATCTTTAGAAGGCAAATCCTCACAATTTACCCCCTATCTGTGAAGCCCTCAAGTGCAAGAATTCCAAAATGTGAGTTTGAGGAGATACTAGTGGGTGTTCTGGTACAAATCAGGAGGGTATTAAATAAGCTCATGTATGAGATTACCAGCTGAAAATTGAAGAGAGTAAAATGTGATTCCCCCATGTGGTTGAAGCTGTGCAAAACCAGGTATTCATTACTGTCAGCACTAGCAAAGGAATACCCTACATGTTCCAGCAATTTCAAGTAGTTAGTGAAAGAATCTGCTCAGCTGCTAGTGATATAATATGTGTTCAGAAGTCTGCCCCTCTGGGGAGTATGTCAATCAACTCATTATCATTAAAAAAAAAAGAAGCACAGAGGAAAGTTTGAAGTGTGGATTCTGCTACCCTGGATTTGCAGTGTTTTTGACATGCTCCTTGTTTGTTAAAAGCAATTAATCTTCTTTTGTTAGAGCTGATTTCATTTGGAAACTGTTGCAAATGTCTTGTGTTCTGTAGTGGCATATACCTTAAACAAAATATTACAATATGTATGATACTGTTGGGGATGCTTTTTTCCATTGCTGTTTACAAATTACCTTAAAGAAGCTTCAAAATTCACAACAGTTTAGGAAGAAGGTCACTGTTGTTAAAATGGGCTATCTGAAGCACGGTTAAGAGATGTGGCAGTTGATAGAAAATGTCATGAAGGAGAGGAAAAGGCTGATGATTACCAAAAGGAAGAAATAAGAATATGTGGTATATCCAAGTGTATGTGTATGTTCCATGAAAGCTTTGCTTGATAAACTTTCAAGATGAGCTGTAAAACTCCAAGATTAGGATACTTTTAAATGTGATAGCTGAGATCAAAGAGAAAATCACAATGTTAAATATACAAAAGCACTCATATCTCTAGAATACATTACTCAGTCATGGTAAGCAATCCACTTTAGATTTCATGATTACTTGAAAAACACTTTGTGGCTTACGCTCTGCAGACAGCACTTAAGATACGCTGTCATTCACGTGTTGTAGGAAACAAGTTAGGAATTGCATAAAAATCTTTCATCTATTGCATAGGAAATCAGCTAGGAAGCTTAACAGTAAAGGTTGCATTAAGATGTCAAAGGCAGTTCAAGAATCCTTTGCAGGTTTTTCCTCAACTTCACAAAATAGACATGTGATCGTTATTGGCCTTAATCTTTCAATAACTCACTTCTTAGGGAACAGAAATAGCGTTAAACAAATGAGAAAGAGTGAAAGTTGTATGAGCACAGCTTTTCCAGTTCTGAGACGCAGAAGATAATGTTTATTCTGTTAGGTTATTACCTCTGGTCAGGGACAGAAGGCATTACAAAGGCTTTTAATTAACATCCCTAGAGCCCTTGTTACAACAGCGGATAATCAAAAGTACAGAGAAAGTTCCCATTTGTATCTTTCTCCATATGAAGGAACACTTAGAGAAATAAAAGTAATAAGAATGAAAGCAACAAAAATAGGTCTTTTTCCCAGTGGCAATAATTGTGAGTGTTTAGTGACTTAAACACACTAAATGGATGTTTCATAAGAGATGGTGATGATCCCTTTGAAGTGGATGCCTAGATAATTACCTGTGCAAGAGGAGAGAGTAGGAGAAAAAAACACCTTATTTTGTGTAATGAATGTTTAGGCATAACTGCACACTGATGGAGACAGTAGTGTCATAGGGAGAGCCACCAGTCATCTATTCTTAGTGTTTATATAACACTTTACAAGCTTAAAGCATTAAGGACTGAACAATCTGTATTTATAAAAGTGAGTTTAGCTCCCCGTGGGCTTTCTGGATGGTGTTGAAGCATGCTACTTTTGTTGCGTTTCTTGTGTTTTGCTTTGTTTGGGGGGTTGGTTTTATTTTTCCCTCTGCAAAGTTACGGTCTCTTCAACAGGCAACACTGCATAATTGTCTTGATCCATTTTAGCAGAAGAAGGATTTTTTGACGATCTCATCTCTGAGTAGTCATCTATGGAGACATGTCAACTGGTTCTTGTTTGTGAAAAGTGCAGCCTGGCATTCTTTTTTTACTGTATTCTGGGCTCTACCAGAAACTTCTCTCACCGTTTCACATTTCAGTAGCAACTTGTGATGAATTTGGAGCTGCTTGGTAAGAGTGATGTGATAGATTTGGAGCTATTCAGAAGTAATTTATTAGTTCAGCCAGGAGACTGGTACCTTTTCTGCTTGATAAGAAAGTGTAACTTCAGTTTCTCCTCACAGGAGGCACTGTAATGGTCCATGACTCTGAAAATCTTTTCTGTATAGAACTGGCACATCCATTTTCAGTCTGGTGCTTTCTTTTCTTGTCCTCAGCACTGAGAGGATTTCTCAGTGGAGCATATAAATCAGGCTGCTTTTTTACTGCATATCCCATCTCTTACTACTTTGTTATTTATAAAATTATGAGCATTCACTGGTGTTTTTAAGACCACAACCTGTTTGAATAATTCTTTATGCTTGCATTATGTGTCAATTTTAACCCCAGAGTGACAAAATGTATGCTGCTGTTTCCTTCATTTCTACGGATGATAAGCTTACTAACAGGTGCCTGTAGTCACACTAAGTATGGCAAATCTTTGTTTACTTTCATTCTTTTCTTTCCTTAACCTTCGTTACTGTTGTCTCTTTCTCCATTTGCTGGAATCAGTTTTATTTCTCTTTGCCTTTTTCTTCCCTGTCCTCTTCCAGCTTCTCATCTTTAAATATTGTGTATGGGAAATTCCTTTTCTCCTCTGTTAGCTCCTTCTTCAGCATTGCCTAGCTAGCACTATTTCACATGCCTGTCCCAAAACGTGCCCTCAATGTCCTGGATTTAGAGGCAATCAATGAATCATGCCCTGTATCTCCTCCAATATTTCTTCAGTGTATTTGAATATCAGCTGCATCTCCAGACGCAGGAAACTCTTTTCCATGAAGTCCATTAATGAAAAGTTCACAGAGGACAGAGTATTTCTGGTTGTGTATGCTATCACGCTCCAGCTGATTGTGTTTCCTTTTTGAATTGTGGCCTTAAGAGCAACGAATTCTTTCTGGACCTTGTCAGTCAGATGTAAAATTTCCTCTTTGGATAGGTTTCAGCAGAATTATTGGCAGGGCACAGCAGGTAGTATCAGTCCTGAGACTTTACACCTCTACCTGTAAGAAGAACATCTGTGGATAGCTGTGCCTTAATTTCTACAGAGGGGTGGTTTTGGTGTGGTTTAATGCTCTTGTGTATTTCTGAAAGGTGGTGATTCTTTTGGTTTAAATCCCTTGAAAACAACAGAGTAAACTACATGACACAAAACAGTCCATTCCTGTGAAACAGTTTCCTGTAAGATTAAAAGCAACCTTGTGTTTTTGCAGCTGGAAAAAAAATAATCCTGGAGAAGGTGTTTTCCCCAACAGGGAGTAGGTGTTGGGACTTGACAGCTATTTTCACATATTGCAATCTGAAGCCAACCATTGTGCTTCAAACCATGACTGTATGCTTTCATTTTGGCTTGGGGCATGGCATACTTGGGGAATAGAACTGTTGTCCCTCTTTCCAGTGCTGAGATTGCACAGGCTGTATGGGTTTCAAATAGTTTTGTATTTATGCAGCTAACTTGAGACAAGAAGGGTTCTTTGGCAGGTAGCTCTCATTAAAAACATGAGTGCTGCTGCAAACTCTACCGGTACTGAAAAGTCAGGACTTTGGATAGTGGGAGTGCATGTAATCATTCAGTATTTTGCAAGTTTGAAAACTGCTGGGGTTTGCATGCTACAGAGAGAGCTTTTCAAAGGTATTGAGCACTGAACTAGCTCAGCTCCCTCGGCTGCTGAGAGCTCCTTTCCATTCATTTGAAGCAGTGCTCAGTCAATACAGAGTGTCTTTGAAAGTATCATCCATTCCACATTCACCACCAATTTCAGAGCTCCAGAACGTCTTCCTTCCCATTTGTGTTTTCTAGTACATTGTGGTATGTGGTTCTCTTCTTCAGTGCCTTACTTGATAAAGATGATATTCAGAGTTAATGACTTATCTGATGATGGCTGGAGTCAGTTTTTCCACGTCTGAGGACTCTCTGGGCTGACTGGGCTTACTTCACTATCTGGTTTTGCTCATTTTGAGGTTTTCTTGGTTTTGTGTGGAGGATGTTCAACATTAATATCTTGTTGCTACTCTTGTTTGTCTCTGGCTTGCTGGTTTTTATTGAAGAGACATTTATAAAGACATAGGTTCTTGCAAGATGTGTGTGAAACCTCAGGTATCCCAGAGTTTTAAATCAGGCAAATTATTTCCATATACTATTATGTATTTTTCACATGTGCGAAGGTACAAAACTTTTTTTTTTTTTTTTTTTTTTTGTGGCAAGTTGAAGATAATGAACCCTCACATAAGTGTCTGCATGTAATATAGCAGAAAATTACTTTGATTTATTACACTCTAATTGTATAGAAAGCCCATAAATTGGTATGTCATATGCTCAATGTAATATAATTTAACTAGAACAATTATGTAGCTAAGTAGAATTAGAACTTGATTGCTAGTCTATAGTAACCTCTCACAGCAGAAAAAAAATCTTATTTATCCTTTTTTTAGCAGTAATGAAAGTTAAGATGGTGTCTTCAAACTTCAGGAAGGGAAGGCAGAAGAAGGAAAGATGAAAGCAAGGTGGAGATTGGAACCGAATGCATCTGTTTTTATGTAGTGGTGTTTCTTTTCTCTGCACAGATTTAAAAAAAAAAAAACAACCCAAAAACCCAAGCAAACATCACAAAGCCAAACTTAAGCAAAAATCCCCCCCCCCCAAGAAAAAAAGTCTTTTTTCACAATATTCTGGTTCAAGCCCAAGATGGAACCAAATCCTAACCTTGACCCTCGCAAACCCTCTGCTGTAACCTGCGTGGATAATTCTCCCCATGTGCCATTGTAATGCAAGGCTATACTTCATAGGTACTGGCAGCTGCACTAACTAATGCTGAAGAATCAAGTGTGTGGTGGTGTGAAAATTTTATTGTGCAAAACTTGTGCATGTCATTGTTGTACCTGGCATCAGAGGAGAGAAGGAAAGACAATGTCTTACACCAGTGGTAGACTTTTACAAGGTGTATTGTGAATTTTCAGTAGCAATCAAGCTTGCTTTTGATGGGTAAGTCTGTGGTTTAGGTACCAACATTTAAAGGAAGTGAAGCTCAGGAAAAGCAGCAAGGCTAAAATAGGAGACTGATGGACAGGAGTCCATAAGGTCCTTTACCTTGCTGTGACATTAACCTCTTCTGTGACTTCTGTGACTACACCTCTGAGGCTAATTTCTGATTTGTGCTGTGCTGCTGTGTTGAGAGAAAACAGGTTGCAATTATTCGCAGCTACTTCACAGAAGACTCATTTAACAGGTTTTGAAAGGTGTAGGGTCCCTACTGATATGTCAGATACATCCTACAGCATCAATTGTTAGGCTGGTATGGTGACTTATGCGGTCCCTCAGCAGGCCTTGACGCTGCTGCTCGGGCAGGAGGGGCTGGAGGTGGTGCAGTCTGAAATGCAACGACCTTCACTACCTACCTGAGGTAGCAAAGTAATGTGTTTCACCCTCTACTTATGGTAGGGTGTCAGGGAGCAAGTTTTTTTCTTCTGGCAGTGAACAGGGAGGCATACTGATTAGTGCATCCCACCACCCACGAATGCCAGAGTCCAGCTTGTTTCTCGTTACCGGCAAAACGAACATAAGAGATGCCTTCTGCCAACATGTTCCCACAGAGCCAGTAGGGTAGGAAGGAAACAATTAACTGACATGTACTGCCAATAATAGTTGCTCTAGGCAGCACATTAAGCAGTGCATTAATTGATGTATTAATTGATTTATAAACACCAACTTCCTGATTAGCTTGATTATTGCCATCGTAGTGGGATGAGTAGGATGGTGGGGTTCTGAATAAGCCTTAGTGACAGTGTAATTAAACATTTCTTTTGTTATACTCTCTGTGACATTCACTAAGACAGTGCAGATATGATGCATTTTTTTCTGCTTGATTAATGAGTTGGATTCATTTCAGCAAACTTTGCAATACTCAGAGTTGCAAAAGGGTTTTCTGAACTACAACTTACCTAAAAAAGAAGGTGATTTAGTGAAATGAACAATTAAAAGATACAGGGGTCTGGAGAAGACAGAGATGGGTTAAGAAACAGATGTTTAACTGTAATAAAGCGTGTAAGGAAAGCACACTGCCACATCTTGACCTTAGAAGACAGTTTGCACTGACGAGGGGCTTTCCAGATCCCTTCTCTGACATGAACATCAAGCTCTAGACAGTCACAAGGAAGTAAATTGTGAATTTGTGTTACTCATTAAAGCAGAGAGATGAGTGGTACAGCTCTCCTCCCCTGCTGACTCTGCTTTTGCTTACAGGGCAGATGCTGCCACTCCATGCCCTGGGTATTTCCACCTGCAATGGGCAAAGGGAAAGCCAAGAGGAACAGGGCAAGGAGCCTGTGCATCCCTGATCAGTCTTCCCTGATGCTGGGCACAGGGGAGACTGCAAGAGTATAAATTACACCCTTCAAGGGCCACAGGAGAGTGTGTGTGAGGCAACACAACTACACATTTCTTCTCAACAGGGTTTGTACCTAAAGGTTTGCGCTGACCCAGGCTTCCTCTTTTTCTCTGCAACATCATTTGCTCACCTTCCCCCTGCAGCCTCTTCCTCCTTATCTATCTCTGCAGCCTGCTTCTCTCTTCCCAGTGGATCAGCTGGAGCTGTGACTCATTCTACATCTCATACTGAAACTCAGAACAATATTTAATCCCTTGACATCCCCCTCAAGTTTTTTAATGGACTCTGTTTCTTCTCCTTTTGCCCTCCTATCACAGCAGGGGCAGAGAAGCATCTCTGGGGTCCATCAACACTTTGCGCCATTGGTTGTTTGGGCATTGCCTCTGTGTCAGCAGCAGGCATTAGTGGAGAGCCAGGAGTGTAGGGAGCAAATCTATTCTAGGTTTGAAGTGGTGCAATGTTGCGGTTTAAAATACAGATGCTGGCCAGTGCATAGATAGGGTGTCATGGAATCATTACTAAGTGGGTGCCCTGGGAAATTAGAAAAAAAGTTATATACGTGCATCCCCCTCCCCCACATACCATTTAAAACATCTCATTGATTTTTTTTTAAGGTGAAAAGGTTTGTCATTACCTGAAACACAAGGATGGAAAGAATGGGAATCTGCAGTGGAAACACAGAAGAAAAATATTCATCTGAAAAAAACCCCTGATTCCAGGATTTTCCTGTGATTACCTTTTCAGTCAGATGTCTTACACTAATTTCTAGCAGTTCAAGATATGTGTGAACTCCATGGAAATGAAGTTCTACTCATCACTCTCTGTATTTGTTATGAGCCAAATATATTACCCACACCAGTGAGGTTTCGGTCTCATAGACGTTGAATTATTCTTTCCCCATGTATGAATGCTTGAGGGCAGTATAGTGGTCAGGGCATGAAGCTGGTGCATCTGGACTTAATCTTCCCAAGCTGCTAGAATTGTGTTAATATTTGGGCAGTGAAGGAAGCTACTAAATCTAATTGTACCTTGGGAAATGCTGCAGACATTTGTAATCTGGGTACCAGTCTGGTGAAAAGAATGCCTTAGACTTAACAAGGAGAGTGAAAAGCAACTTGAAGCAAAAGTCTCATTAGTTTCAGTGGAATTTGTGTTGCTGGAATCTCTTAGATATTCTTTAAAATCCCTTTTTAGCTTGGTTAGAAATGTTGGAAGATTAAATATGAGATATGTTCCTATGCTAAATAACACTCTAAAGTCTGTCTTTCCCTGTTGATTGCAACTGACAATGAGTAGTCTTTTGTTGCTTGGGTCATTGGCACTGTTTGAATAATTTGGGGAAAGAAACAGAATAACTTCAGTAATGTTTATCTTTTATTTATGTTTATAGAATCCGCGCCAAAGGGACCACAGCTGAGGTAAGAGTCTGTTTCTTCTTTAACAGCAATGCCATTAGCAGCCTGCTGGTGGAAGAAGGCATCTAGATACAGAGGCAATGAGGTTGGGAACTGAGGTTCACAGGCTAATGCCAGGGTTCAGCTTGAGATGGAAGCACGGGGATGATTTTGTGTTCCGTTTGCCATTTTGCTCACCTTCAAATCTGGGTATTTTTCCTACATGCTCTATACCTCTGTTTTTTCATGGGCAAAAAAGTAGTAGCTCAAAAGCAAAACAACCATCTGGTCTCTTAGTAAATACACCATGACCCCCTTATATTACAAATGAATAAAACTCAGAACAAATTTCATGTAGCTCAATATCTTACATAAAGGCACTTCATCTCTAGACAATTCATTTCTTACCATTGAGACAGTTCTTCTGGCTAGTCCTTTTCTGCAAGAGTCCTTTCCTATGATAGATGGTAACGCTGTTCTTGAACTGCATGCAAAGTTTGTAGATGAAAACAAGTTTATTCTTTGTAAATGACAGGAGGATAATATTAAGTTTAATCCTTTCATATATTACCACATAATAGTCTTGTCCTAAATGCTCCAGAGATACTGAATTCAGCCATTCCAATACATTGGCTTACATTGTATTATTACTAATAATTTGTTAATACATTGTTTGACTGATGGTGCCACTTTAGAGTGGCAGTCTTCCTGACTGTGGAGATGCATGCAATATCTGATCAGAAGCTAGGGACAAGTACTGCATATTAGCTGTTATTACATGGGTATATCAGTGTTGCTAAGTATTGTTCATCTATGTCTCTTAAATGGAATGAACAATATGTATTATTGCTACCTTCTACAAATAGCAATGCAGCAGCAACAGATGCTATATGTGTGCTTTGTAGGGAGTAACATGCCTAAACTGGTGCCTTTTAGTATGTTGTTTGCATATGTATTGCTGATACTCTGGACTTACCATGCAGCAAGCCAGGTCCATCCACTCTGGAAAACTGAATCATTCAGGGTGTCTTGAATTTGATGCTATAGTAATCAGAAAACCTCTTTCAACCTGTTCAGGAAATAATCCCATATGATGCAAAATGTTATTTCTGAAGATATGGATTGTGACTGTTCCTTCCCTTCAGTGAAGTGAGAATGAACAGATGAAAGACTGTCAGGTACTCATAGATACTGGAAATGGGGTATCTCAGCTTTTTCTGGAAAAGTGACATAGATTTCTCCTGTACTACTAGGGGTTAGCATCAATGACACACATTAGCATCCAGTCTGTAAGTTCATTTGAGCCACAGAACAGTCACTGTGATTCTGGGAGGGCAAAAGTGGCGTGAGGGCTTGTGGTTGGGGTCCAGCTTGCATCTACAGCTCTGTTACTGGTAATTTTCCTCTTGGGTTTGCTAGCATTCTGTGATTTACTATTGCATGGTAGAACAGTTGCTTGCCTGAGCTATCCTGTACTCATAATAAACAGCAGCACTGCTGATATTTCAGGGGATATCAGAAGATAATGGTAATTCTTCAGCCCACCAGACACATTAAGATGTTTTCTGATTACTATTTGGGTTGCAGTAATACCTGGAGTCTCCACTTGCAAATTAGGCATTTTTCTGAGCTGCCACAAGTGGAAGGCAAGCCTCCTGCCTGATACTGTGTGCTGAAGATGTTGGCCCTGCAGCCATCAGAGCAAGATTGTCACAGAAGTTGGTTCTCGCTGCCGTTAGTAGCAAAAGGCATAAGGTTAACTTGAGGGAAGGGACTCTCGTGACAGCAGTTTAAAGCAAAGACTCTAACTGTAATTACAATAGAAATCACAGATTCACAGAATGTTCGGGGTGGGAAGGGACCTCTGGAGATCATCTAGTCCAACCCCCCTGCCAAAGCAGGGGCACCTAGAGCAGGCTGCACAGAGTCACATCCTGGTGAGTTTTGAATGTCTCCAGAGAAGGAGACCCCACAGCTCCCTGGGCAGCCTGTGCCAGGGTCTGTCACCCTCAGGGTAAAGATGTTCTTCCTCATGTTCAGATGGAGCTTCCTGGGCTGCAGTCTGTGCCCGTTGCCCTTGTCCTGTCCCTGGGCACCACTGAGAAGAGCCTGGCCCCAGCCTCCTGACACTCGCCCTTGAGATGTTTGTGGACATTGGTGAGATCCCCCTCAGCCTTCTCTGCCCCAGGCTGAACAGCCCCAGCTCCCCCAGCCTTTCCTCATAAGGGAGACGGGCCCGTCCCCTCACCACCTCGGTAGCCCCCGCTGGCCCCTCTCCAGCAGCTCCCTGTCTCTCTCGGCCTGGGGAGCCCAGAACCAGACACAGCACTCAACCCCCAGCCCGTGCTGGTGCCTGGGGCTGTTCCTCCCCAGGGGCAGGACCCTGCGCTGGCCTGGGCTGAACTCCATGAGGTTCCTCTCCGCCCGACGCCCCGGCCTGCCCAGGTCTCCCTGAATGGCAGCGCAGCCTCTGGGGTATCAGCCGCTCCTCCCAGTCTGTCCCACCAGCAAAGGTGCTGAGGGTGCCCTCTGCCCCTCCATCCAGGTCGCTGGTGAGTAAGTGGAACAGGACTGGAGCCAGCACTGGCCCTGGGGAACCCCGCGAGCTACAGGCCTCCAGCTGGGCTCTGCGCCGCCGGTCACAGCCCCCTCAGCTCTGCCGTTCAGCCCGCTCTCAGCCCCCCTCACTGTCCCCTCAGCCCACCCACACTGCCTGGGCTGGCCTCTGGGGATGTCATGGGAGACGCTGTGAGGGGCCTTGCTGAGGCCGAGGCAGACAGCACCCACCGCTCGCCCCTCATCTACCCAGCCAGTCGCTCCATCACACAAGGCTGTCGGGTTGGTCAGGCAGGGTTTGCCCTTGGTGAACCCATGCTTACCGCTCCTGGTCACCTTCCTTTCTTCCACGTGCCTTGAGATGACCTCCAGGATGAGCTGTTCCCTCAGCTTTCCAGGGATGGTATGTGAGGCTGACTGGCCTGTAGTTTCCTGGCTTTCCTTGGCTTTTCTCCAGTCCTCAGGCACCTCTCCTGTCCTCCATGACCTTTCAAGATGATGAAGAGTGGCTTGGAAATATCTGCTAGCTCCCTCAGCACTTGGGGGTGCATCCCATTGGGGCCCATGGATTTGCAGCTGTCAGCTTTATCTAAATGATCTCTAACCTGATCCTCCTCAACAAAGGGAAAGTCTTCCTTTCTCCAGGCTTCCTCTCTTGCCTCCAGAGTCTGGGATTCCTGGGGGCTGGCCTTGGCAGTAAAGACTGAAGCAGAGAAGGCACTCAGTAACTCCACCTCCTCTGTAAAGGAGCTTCTTTAGACTAAATGGACATTAGATCAGGTACTCATTGAGAGGTAAAAAGGAAAGACTGAAGAACCTGCTTGATGTCTTACCTGGTTTTGTCTCATTTTGTTTCCTCTAAATCATCACCACTTTTATGCTCAGATTTTCCCAGACGTGGAAAGAGTCGAAGGCAGGAAGACTCTTGAGGGCTCATTGCTATGATGAAAAGTGCAGAAGCTTATGCCGGTGGGTTAATTTTTCATTCTCTTGGCTAGTGATGCAGTATTGGAGAATGAAAAAATGTCAGTTTACGACATAGAGCTCCAAATACGCACTCTTCTGTAAGGCTGGATAAAGCAATATAATGAAATTACTGCTAATACAATGAGTTATGGTTTAGATTAGTGTTCACAGACAATGCCCGTTGATTATTATTTTTTCCCCCTGTAAGCAAAGCATTTTGATTTCAGATTTAATAATCTCTAATAGCTTCTTTTTTAAGGTCTGCTAAACTAACAGTATGGGGTAACTACCATTGATCTTAACTTGATTTATGGTCTATAGATGACCAAACAAAGACTTGCAAAACTACTTTCCACTAAAGAATAGTTATAAACTCCGCTTTCCCATCAGAATGGATTTTGTTAGTCTGAAGATTCTGGTAGAAAAAACCTTGGTATCATGCTCACCAGATAATAAATTATCTGCAACCTTTCCCAGTCTGCAATCAATATGTTATTCGCTATTTATTTCCCAATTTTAATCAAATCTAAAGACAGAAAACTCAGAAAAGCCAACCCAGGACAAAACTGATGATAACAATGACATTTATTGACATTTCTGAGGCACAAGGAGATTTAAATGAAGTTAAAATACCTTTCAGCAAATGACAAGGGGTGTAATGAAAACCCAGTGAACACAGTAAAATATGCACTGCCAGCTGCATGCAGGTCAAAGATGGAGTTTACATAAAAGTAAGATAACTTTTCTTCTGTGTCAGTTTATCCTGCTGCTAGACAGCTGCCTGGTTGTTGGAAGCCACAGCAATAACGTGCTGTTCAGGCCACATATCCTTACTTCTGATTATCTAAAAGGGAAGGAAACTGTAAGGAAGGGATGAGGAGCATAGACAATCCATCAGGTAAACCTCAAAGATCTTTAGGTATTCTTTTAGTCATTTCTGACATATATATATTTAACTGCATTTCTATTTGCTAACAGACAGATTTATTTATTCACATTTCTGATTCTGCTGGCTACATGCATTTTAACATCCCATATGTTTGGTCCTCACATTGCTGACACATTTTGTCCTGTTCCATCAGGTCTTCTGCATGTACAGCTGTTAGCAAGCCCAGCTGCAATTAAGGAGCCTTGTTTTTCCCAGTCTCACCAGGGACAACGTTATCTGACGTTACTCTGCTCAGTATAAGACCCTCAAAATATCTGACAGGTCCCCTCCTAGCTGTCACCTATCATTTTTATGATCCCTTTGGCTCTAACCTGCAGCAACAGAGGCAGCTGGATAAAAAAAAAAAAAAAAATCAAACAAAAACCTTTGAGGTAAATTCCTGGAGCAGGTGACTATCTTTGCAAGGCTGAGTAAATAAAAACCTGGCTAAAATCTACCTGAACTGCCATATTGCAGTGCTTCTGGCCACTTGAGAGGCCATTTTTAGAGGGCAGGGCTGTATATGGACAAGGGATGCTGGCCATTTGCAAAACTTAGGTTTCAATTTCTAGACTCTTTGGAGCAGGCAGTGGCATTTGTTCTCTTGGCACCTAAAGGTTTTAATCGTAGAACACAAACAGTGATTTAGCAGTGTGGAGGGATGGAGCAGTATACCTGATCAGGCTGGTATGGGAGCCTGCCATACAGCCATGGGAGATGTTTAAGGGAAATGGGTTTTGGAAGCTGCAGGAGAATCCAAGACTCAAAGCAGCCTTTGAATGGTAGGGCTGATTTTGCAAGGATATTCGTATATCTGTGAATTGTACATCATAAGGCTCTGTCAAAAATTGCAATGCTATTGAAGCACTGCACAGTAATAACTATTCTGTTACAATTCCTCCAAACTGCTTTTTAATGGCTCTGAAATAGAACTGTAAGTCCAATGAGAAGTTTAAAAAATTTGGGAGTAACTTCAATTTTCACAGTCCTATCATGCATGGTCAGAGAGATTCAGGTTTTATTTAGAAGTGCAGTGGTGTTTAGAACTGAGGCACTCAATTGCAGACCTGGATTTCACACTGCTACATCCTTGTCTGATCTTTAAATTCAAAATCACACACACACACAAAAAAAATGCAGGCGATACTATGAGATTATATTGGTAGCTGATGCAAAAAGGCATCCAGTTGCCTTTTTGAACACTGGATCAGGCCCTTGGTAAATACATACAGCCACTGTATGTTGTTTATCAGTCTTTGTACTGTAAATAATTGGAATACTGAGTCTTACTCTGTTAGTAGTCATTTTGTATGAATATACAAAATGACATATGTATAATTATTCCTTTGCAGTGTCAAAAAGCAGGAAAAAATATACAATCAAGCAAAATTTGTGTGATACAGTCATTTAAAAGGTATATTTTTAATATTCCACATACAGAGAAACGAAACAAACTGATGTGATATAAATGACAGCTTCTGAAGGGGTGCTTCCATTTACTTAATTCTGCCTTTTTACTCTTTCCCATTGTATAGCTGATGACTTGCTTTTAAAGCTGTTACTTTGTATGAATTGTGTAAATACCTTTAGTGTTCTGGGCGTCTGTTGAAACATTTTTACAGTTAGGCAGCTGAAAGCATTAGCTTGTCTTTTATTATAGGTTGGGGTTTTGCATTTGTCTTTGCTACTTCATGCTCTCCTGTGATCTCTTTCTGTCCTGATAAGGTGGAAATCACAATCAAATAAAATTTGGATTGATTTTATATTTATACTTATCATCCTACATCATACAATTTGTTGAGAAAGGAGCTGTAGTAAAGCTGCTGCTGTACCTACTAAAGTCATTATACCGTAGCTCCATTGTGCTGTTTTATGAGACCATAATCTGTTTCCTTATGAGGCAACTAGATTAGTGCCTCATAAAAATGGCAAAAGCATCACGATTACTGTTCTACAAGTTTTTATGCGTTGCTGAATTTTATCATTATTATTATTGTTGTTTTACCATTAGCGTGGCCTCATGAAGCTGTGGTTAGAAGTGAGAATTCTTTGTCTATAAAAAAAAACAACCAAAACCAAACAACCCTCCACTAGCCTGACAGAAGTGTAACTCCCTTTGACAGTAGCAGGAGTTTTCTCTGTGGGTTTTGTACAGGATACATGCCCAGGCTATGTATCCATCCATGATGCTGTTGATGGGGATATGACGTGTGAGGCTAAGTAAGTATGCAAGTCTGACTTCTTTACGTGGGGTGAAATAGTTGACATCAAAACTGTTGAACTGATAAAAGGGAGAGATCTATCGCCACATTTAGTTATTTAAATACCTGTAGCAATATTTGATCACTAAACTTCTATAGCTCTTATAGAGCCCCTTACTTGTCGCTATTGGCACACAAATTTATTGACACATACCCGCACTTTCAAAACTATAGCCATTTTTTAATATCTCCATTTCAGTCATGACGACAGGCTTTAGCATGCTGAACTTGCGACAAAAGAGGGGTATTTTGCTTCTAATTGTGAGCAAGCAAGCAGTTTTATACCTGCTTAGTCTGTGTGGAAATTCCCTAAGGAAACTGAGGGAGCCTTGTCTGTCTATTTACATATGTATTTAGTACCTGGGAAAGCTATGAGCAGTCTTTTTTTTTCCTCTAAGTGTGCCCTCAATTTCAGGAGAGCAGGATAATCATAGGGACAGCGGTCCACAAGTTTTAATGAGCATTTCTGCAGATGCAGAATGATATGAATTATGTCCCTTGTGTCGGGGGAGGAAGGGAAATCCTTGGAGTGAGAGAGAAGGCAGTTTGTCTGCCACTGCAGCTTTTGAGGGAGAAAAGACCTCTTTTAGGGGGAGGGAGCTGTTGTTTCTGGTGGGCTGCTAGCCAAGGGAAGAGCTGAAAGCAAAGTGTCTTGGGGGCAGGTGGTGATGTCCCTGTCCCTTGCTCTGAGCACTTTGCCTCTGCCAGGACACAGAGCTCAGGGCTGACCTTTGCAAAGGCTTTTAGGTGCAAGGACCTGTAACAGCCCACCGTAAATCATTATCCCACCTGGCTGAGTCAAACCAAAAGAATTAACTCATTTCTTTGTAGCTATTTGATAACTGACTTGAACCTTTTAGTTACCGTTTGGTGCTGCAGTTTCTGAACACCCCGCCTTTGAAAGTTCACTTTTCTTCTATTGTATCTGGTGTTTTATACTGAGCAGAAATCATAATTGCAGGCACAAATAAGAACATTTGCTTTGACATCACTTTTAACATATTTTAGCAGAGTGACTCCTGAGTGCCCATTCAGCAAAATGCATCCCTTTGGGTGGGATCATTGGCTTTTCCTTAACCTGCCAGACAGAAGATTATTTCAGCTTTAGTCTCAGTATCTTAGCGGGCCTCTTGGTTTGAATTTATTAGAAGCCAGGGAAGTTGCCCTGCTGCGGAGTAACCTTGGATGTCTTACAGGTTTTTCAGCTGCAGTATAAGGGCAATGCCCTGAGCAGATACAAATTTAGCTAGACATGAGAAATTGCAAAATCCTTTCTTTTTTTTTTTTATCACCAGTGTTCAAGTCCCTTGATTTGAACATCAGAATAAATTTTCTATGATCTCATAACTTCAAAGGCTGTCTTCATTCCCCTCTTCCCCCATCTGTTTAACCAATAACCTATTCTCACAAACACTGAAAATCATATTATGAACAAAGTAGTCGTGATAGGCTTGGAATGTACTGTGGATCCATGATGAATTAAGTTATATGTGTGCTGAGACTATGCAGTCTAGAGTAAAAGCAGGACTATGCAGCCTGGAGTAAAAGCAGCTACTTCTTTTTCTTTCCCTAAGGCAGATTTTCTGAAAAAATACCTTTTTTTCAGGGAAAATAATAATGCATTTGGGACAAATTTAGAAAAATGGTGATGATTTCTACAGCTGAAATTGAGATTCTTTATTCAAAAATATTATACATCATCAAGGAATATGGATAGAAATTTTTTTCCCCACTAATTCCTGATAGTACTGACAAGTCAGTGACTTGTTTATTTTTTTCCCCTAAATAATTCAACTCAATGTTGTCAATAATCTCTCTCTTAATAAATACACATTGAGTATCCCAGATCTTAATCCAGTAGTAGGAAGTGAGGTCGGGGGTGTGTGTGTCAGAGATGGTGGTTATCATGGGGGATACTACGATGCCTCTCTTTAAAAACTGAAGGAGCCAGTGAAGTATGGCTGTATTGTATAATCAACAGTTTTAGAAAGATGTTATACAAAAGCTCCTCCAACCATTCTAAGCACTTGGAAGTTAATGTAGAGACAAATAGTTCCAGAATGGAATTTTTCTGGGAACAACTGTGTCAAACCAACCTACTTGTGTTCTACAGCATACCAGAGAAGAAGCACTGAATCCCTTGTGGTTTGAGTTTGGGAAGTCTTCTGACCCTGTCATTCCTGACGTTCTCAAAAGTAAAGAAAGCACGATCTGCAAAAATCTGTGGCAATGTGTATGCAAAACTGCAACTTCTATACAGAAGGTAATTATCAGTTTCCCTATCAAAACAGAGTGATATATGGAACTGCCCTGTACTGCTCATTGTTCATTAATGATCAGTACCCTCAAGGCGTTAACAGGTTGAGAGGAAGGAAGCGAGATGTGCTGGGCAACAAGAGCAGAATTCAAAATGATCCTGGCAACCTGGGGAAGATGAGCTGAAATGGAAGAGGGGGAAGTGCATGGTACTTCACGTGGGCAAGCTGAGTCAACTGCATAAATAAAGAATGAGGAGCAGCTGGCTAGGAAGCTGTTATACAGAAAAGGGTCAGGGGTTGTACTGAACCACAAGCTAATACATATGAGTCATGAGTTAAAAATGTCATACTGCTGTGGTGAATCCAAATGCCATACTGGGAGACAGCAAGGTACCTGAGGTAATAGTTCCATTCCGCTCGACTTTGATAAAGACTCAAGGGCCTCAAGGCTAAAGGGCTATATTGAATTTGGGGCCCTCACTTAAAGAAAGATCTGAATCAGATGGAGGCACTTTAAAAGGAAGTTACAAGAAGTACTAGATACCTAGAAACCATCACCTGAGATCAGAGAACAAACTGGAATTGCATAGCCAAAAAAATAAAAATAAAAAAATAATTAAAAACAAACAAACAAACAAACAAAACCAAACAGAAAAAGAAGATGGAGAGGAGCACATGACATTTTTTAGAACCACAAAAATTTATGGAAGGAAGGAAGGAAGGAAGGAAAAATGGATCTCTCCTTCCTTCTTATGGGGTAAACCCCACAGTCTGTAGTGGGCTACAACTGTAGTAGGATAAATACAATTTACTGGAAGATGCATGAATATAAGGAAGGCTTTGGGAAAGGGAAGAGTTCGGGAATTTCTTGACTGTGTAAATAAGGATTAGGAATTGTTTGGATTATCAGGCAAAAAGTGGTGTAGTGTCACTGGTAGGCAAGTAAGAAACTGGGATAGTTAATCTTGTCTTTCCCAGGTGTATAAATGTTCCAGATATAGTTCTGCTGACGTGTAGAAAAGAGGTACTGGCAAGGTGACAGGAAGGAAAATGTGACAAGGAACAACCTGCTAGGTCAAACTGACCTGGAAAACAAGAATAAAGGACATATTATTTATGGAGGAAGAAGAAAAAGATACTCTGCTAAGGAAATAATATTGCTGTATTGCATACACCAAAGGTTTACATGCAAACTTTCTTTGTATTTTTCTGTTTTAAAAGACGAGAAATTAAAGTGCTTCTTTTGAAGTTTTAGGAGATTGAAAACACTCAGGAGGGTCTCTGACAGCTCTTACTCTACCGAAAAAAGTAGTCAATGTACAATGATACGTGCTTGTAAATGGTTCAGAAACTTTCTATACCTCTTTTGGCTGCCACTGCATGGTGAAATGCACATCATCATTGCTGTGTAACTATCAGTGTGCTAGGCAGATACACTAGCAAGGAGTATATTGACACTTACAGGTATAATTACACCATTGTTCTGCTTTGTACGTCCCCTAAAGTGCAAAAGTCTTATAGAGTGCCCGTGGGCTTTGCAGGATGAGGTCACTTTCAGGGGACAGAGAGAGATGACCAGTGAAATTTCATCTTTAATTAAGATCCCATTCAAATAACACCATCTGTGTCTTGGCTCATATTAAAGAAAATATGTAAGTCAGGAGGTGAACTCAAAACCTCAGGTTACACTGTCAAAAGAATATAGAAAAATTCTATCCTTCAGGGACAAAGGAGGGGAAAAAAAACCTAGAAAAAACCCTGGATCTGACTGACGCAACAAAACATTTCTGAATATTTGGCTAACTGTACAGAAGAGAGATGAAAAAGAAGGGCCAGGAGGGGAGCTGGAAGATGGAGCAAGGGATATACTTTTTCTATTTGTCGTGGGTTTTGGCTAGGATGATAGGTAAGACAACTTGTACTATGGCTACAGAAAGGGGTTGTTTTGCTGTAACAGGCATGCTCGCTTGCAAGGTCTCTTCACTAGTGCCTTCCTTTTGTGAGGAAATCCAACCACCAGTGTGGCAATCTACTGCTGTTCTGTGTCCCAGGCTGCTATCACCATGGCTCAGAGGAAAAACAAAATCACAATCAGGCTGGGTAAGGATGGGTAGAAACAAAAATAAAACATGCAGAGACACCAACATGTTCATTTTATGGAGATGTGAGTTAAACAGGTCTAACCCAACCGGAGTCCTCAGTCCTGAGCAAATTTTAGTTCACCCCTATAGCCGCACAGGTTTTGGGATGACTTCCTTGTTCTTTCTTAGATTTTTAGAGAGTATGTTACTTTAGAGTTCCTGGACACTGAACATATCCATAAAAATGGCATTCTCACTGAAATCAAGAAAGACATATGGTCTCCTAAAATAGTGTCTGAATTCTAAGCAAGAAAAACAGAGAAAGGGAAAAGAAGAAAAGAATCCCTCACTTTCTTAAGATGAAGAGGCCATTTATCATTCTATCATTAATCTTCCTATACTGGGGAAAGATTATGGGAAAAGTGGTAGCTCTTCAGTTACTTCATTATCTCTTTAGCCATGTGTCTTCTGAGAAACTTCAGTGTTTTTCTGACCCAAACATAGCAGTGAGATAACCCCACTTCTTATTAACGTTGACAGAGGTACCTTGTCTCAACAGACTCCACAGATCTCTCTTCCTTTGGCATTGTACATCACAGAGTCCTTGTATGAACATCTCAAGGATACGCAGTAGCTGGCTTTGCAGCCGTGTCCTTTAAGGCTTTTCAATCTTTCATATCACTGCCCCCAACCTTTGGAAATTTTGTGTTATCCAGTTCTTCACATTAAGAATTTACCATTCCTTGGGATGCCATGCTAGCATCCAGCCCCTGTGCTGCTTAAAAAGATAGCATTATTTCATCGCTTTAGTCACTGTAAGAGTAACCTAGTTTTCCACGCACTTTTAAATAGGATTGCTCTTACAACTTTGGAGTGAGCTTTAAAAACTATTTGAACTCACCCCATAACCTGAATATTCACATTCTTGTCACACCCATCCGTTTGGATCTAATGACATCACAACAGATTTGGGGAAGGCTCAGGCAAGTGGCTTTTCAGCTTAAGTAATTCTGGAGAATTCTTTCCTCATAAAAGCTAAAGCACATTAAAGCCCTTAGTGTAGGAGCCAGACAATGTAGCTCTGCATGCTTAAAACAAACATTTAGCTTTGAAAATGCACTGGGAAGAGTGGAGGAGAGGAGCTTTGGAAACCGTTTGTACCACGGCAGCCAGGAAAGAGGTATTCAGGACTCTATCATTTAATGATAAAATCCACATTAGTTATCCAATCTTTTTTGCCACAGATCCTAAGAAATAAATCATATACCAGTGAGGTGCAGCATGGAGTTCAAGTAAATGATAAATATAATAACCTAATCTCATTGGGGATTTTTGTTGTGTGTGTCGTGGGGGGTTTTTGTTGTTTTGTTTTTTTACCTATATCCTGCCATTTGATTATGCAGTGTCAGTTTTCTTCACTGCCATACTAGTAATTTTGTTTTCTTTTCTGGGTTTTATATTTTTTGTGGTTTATTGCAGAGTGCATTCTGCCATCCATGTCACTGCTGTATAGCACACATTCTGCCCTCCCAGTTACAGCAGGAATATAAAGGGAGTAAAAGGCTAATCAGGGTGAGCACAAAAGGAGACAGAATGTAGCCCTGAATGCTTAAACTCATCAAGAGAAGGCCTGCTGCCTTTTCTATTTTGAATGCACAGTTGGTGCCCAATATCAAATACTTTTCTTATGGTAGTGAGGTCTATAGTTGCCTGCACTGAAACCATTATGATCCAAGAACTAATTCCTATTCCCTCCTCTATTCTACAAAAAGTTGTCGGTGCTTACATGCACCCATTCAAGCAGTTTAATCCTACTGCCTTTCTGAAACCTGAATAAAACCCTACTCCCTGCATGGTTTAAGGGCTGAGCAAATGTTTCCATGGGACAGAAATGAAAACAGGGGTATTCAGGTCAATGGCATTGCAGAGACATTAGTCAAGAGCCAAAAAAGACATGAGATGTAGCAGCAAGTTAAAGATCCCTGGCAGGCTACCAAGGGTAGGGGTCACCGGGACAGCATCTGCTAACTCCCCCACTGGTCCCCTCCTACCAAAGTATATATACATTTATATGAAGGAAGAGGTGAACAAGGGTGTCTGTGTATGTAGAGCAAGTTACATACAACTGTACCTATATTTGCACATGCAAAAGGAGGAGCATGCTTTCACTGGGATGTAGCTGTAAATACAATAATGTGCCACAAAAAGCTAGCTCCACCAGAGGCCAGGAAGAAGGGGTACATGGGATGCAATCCAGGCTCTGTTAGGTATTTGTAGTACTCTGAAATTTAGCAGGATCAGACATAGGGAAGCCAGAAAAAGCCCAGTAAAGAAGGATGTCAAGGTAGAGATAATACATATGATTATTCTTTCCAATCAAAAGAGATTGGAAATACTTTTCAAAAAATAATGTTCATTTCATGGCCAAAAGACATAAGAACACATTTTGAAAATAACTTCTTTATTTAAAGACCTAGCAATAAACCAAGAGAATATTAGGGCCTTGGTATCAGTGGTAGAATTTCAGCTGTCATAAAGCAACGTCAGAAAATGCACATCGTGGCAACAAAGAAAGATCTAGAGGTCCAGGTGTGTAATGAAAATAGAACAGACTGCATGAAGACACGCTTCACAAACAGCAGTGGTGATTCAGCCCAAGGTCCGAGCTTTTAAGAATAAATTCTTACAGAACTCTAGCACACTGGAAATGTAAAAATCATGGAAGGCTGTAGTCACACTCAAAAATCCAATTTTGCCAGTTTCCAAGTGTCTCAGACGTGCATTGTACAAGGGTAAAGGAGGAATTACAATAGGAATGGACTTGATCTGTGACTTCTGCTTTCTTTCATCTCACAGTGCTGTGCACCAAGTACAACCCAGCTTCCCTTGTGAGGCAGCTGTGTTGCTCTGCGCAGAGATGGCCTTTTTCTGCTTCATGTTAAACAGCAGCATTTTCCAGGAAGAGCTCAAAAACCTTTTCCTGAGGTCTCTAGGCATAAAGGTTTTATTTCTTCCATCCTGATCGAATACCTTGCTATATCCTTCCCTTAGCTCTTGTGGGCCTTCATGCAAATAACTGAGCAGCACGAAGGCCCTCATGCCATTAGCGGCTTGTAGCTTCTGCCTTCCCCAAGCCCTTTGCAACCTCCAGAGCAGCATGTTAGCCATAACCAGCATCTGGAGAAATTTAGTGGCATCCACTCTTGCACTGCCACCCTGATACCCTGGGACCCCTTGAGAAGGTTGCTTTTTCTCTGCAGATTTGGCCTTCCTGTGGGCTCACTGTGATGTGTCAGGGCTCCCGAGGTACGTTCCTTGAAACGCATTCTCTATTCTTCAAATAGTTTCTTAGAAAAGACTTCAGGAAATTTAGGATTGACTTTTCTTCTTTCCACAGCTATCTAAAAATTTGTGTTTCCTCTGGTAGATTTGGCTGGCAGTGGGGTAACCTCCCTATTTACTGGAAGACTCACCAAGAGTCAGAGGTCCTGTACCGCCTAGGAGTTGCTTATGAAAAAGTGTTTTGCAGGCCTGAGAGGGAAGGATGGCAAGGTACCAGAACACTAACTCTTAAGCACTGGACAGTAGTACCATAGGTTATTATGGACTAGAATCAGCAAAACACATTCTCTCACCATTTTTTGAGACCATCTACTACCCCTACTTATGACAGACACATGGCCAGCATCCTTCTCTATTTCAAATGGATGCCAGTGATAAACCAGGAAGACCTGTGACATTCCCTATATCCCTAAATCATGCTATACAAGCACTGTGTTCTCCCCAATGATGTTATGAACGAGCATCTGCAGAATGTATTGCTCTTTTCTTGTTTGTTGTGAAGTGTTTACAGTGCTTCCTTCTCTGATGCTTGCATTCAATGAAATGCATGTCTTTATTATGAAATTCATTAGAACACAGATGACCAAACAGTACTCTTCTCTCCAAAAAGTTTCTATAATTTCTTCGTATGGCACTTAATTGCAATATTCTTGCCAACACACAGCAAAAAAGGCAGGCAATTCAGTACTCAGGCATACTGTTAAGATCTTGCAGGACCTCTCTGATCCAAGCAGAGTCCTGGTAGATTTTCATAACTGCCTTTGCATCTGGATGTTGAAAGTTAGCAAGCACATTTTATAGTTTTAATGTGCCTTTAACCTCTGCTGCTAATAGTCACCTTAGTTTACAAAGGTGGTTCGGTACATTGTACATAGCAATAATAATGGAAACATTAACTTTGTTAATATCAAGCTGATTCATGATAAATTTTAAAATTCTTTCAGGAAACGAAAAGTATATTAAATTTAAACTGTGCATATTCTTAATGGTTAGTTGAATCTTTGTAGTACTGGTCAGATGTCTCTTTTATGGCACCAAAAATCAGGGAAGCAAAGGATAGAATTACCCTGATATTGTAATTCTAGAAATGTGGAGAGCTTAGTCAAGAAAAAAGGTCCCTGCGTGCATCTTCTGAACATGATACACGTTCCTAACAATGTAAATGTTATGCTACACACTGCCTTTGACCAGCCAGCACAGATATTCAGTGAAATGCTCCCACTTGAGACAGGTGCTTATGTAGCTGAAGAAAATGAACAGCTTTCCTGTTTATGTAGTCATAGGAAAAATATCTCATTAGGATATAGGTCCTATCTCTGACTACACTGTTCTTCAGGAAGCTATTTCTTTCTGACTGTGTACAGAAAAATGCAAGTAGTGGCTTTGCACACTTGATTGACAGCCCTTTTCTCTGTGTATCTTCTGACCTAAAACTGATTCCCCAGTGACTGACATCTGCCTGGCACAGGCTAGACTTGTAACCTGATGATGTTCACCATTCCTTTTTCCAGTGCCAAAGTTAACTTGATTTCTGCTTCTGAGCTGTTGAGTTGTGGTCTAGATTGAACACTTCCTGGCCAGAAGTTCAGCAGCCATTCCCAGTAGGTCCAGATTTTCATGAAAGAGTAGTCCTCTCAGTTAGCGTTTGTTTCTTAGTCCCGGAAGTATCATTCTTCCTTGTGTAACTGATAGGTGCCTGCACTAGCCAGCATTATTTGCTCGTTCAGTTCAGTAAACCCTCTTCCTGATGGACATGAGTCCTATGTCCTCTTCCTGATCTCTTCAAATGCTCTTTTAGTTATACTTGTTGAATTTGTGCATATGCAGAATTGCCTAGGATGTATATGCATTAGACATCAGAATGCTGCAGATCTGTTCAGTGTCCATGCAGGTGGAAGAAAGACTAAAAGTAGGAAGGAATGCTAGGATGTTTTCAAAAGGGTATTTTAGGACTATTCAGAAAACCTCGTAGGATAGAAGAAATTTAGTTAAGCATCTGACATTCAGCCGCCATCTCATTGTACACTACAGCTGCATCTCTGTGCAGCCTGGTGCATAGAGCCACCCAAGAGATGGGGAGCACAGAGATGCTGGCCAGGGGGCACTGACTGCCATGCTTATCAGCTGGCAGTAATGACACAGGACTGCTAGTGTGAGCACCCAGAGTTCACAAGCACAATTAAAAATGCAATACTGTTGACTAATAAAGCTTCTGTAAGTTTCTTCCAGAAGTAAATTTGGCTGATCTTGGCAGAGATTTAGATCTAAATACCCACCCAACCGATGGCAAGGCTTTTAAATATTTTTTTTCAGTGAGGAGAAGTTACTAAATGTGCTTAAGAGCAAAAGAACGCCAGCCTGCCCTGCAATCACAACTTGTAGTGACACCAAGGTGACACTGAGGCCCATGGCTGGCTCACGATCAAAGAACTGAAAGGAGCAGTTCACAGGAGGCTGTTATAATAAAGGTGTTGCAAGACATTAGTACTTCCCTGCTAAAGAGAAACAAAACAAATATAAATATTTCTTAACTGCCTGGTAAACGTGAACTTGGCTGAACTTTTTAAAAGTAGAAAGAACATAAATGATGCTTCAGGTATTTATTTTCTTTTTTTAAAAAAAATCTTTTTTGAAAGGAAAGCATGTACCAATTATAACCCTTTAGGAGCAAAATCCTTTAAAATAAATTGTCAGGAGAGATCAAAGAATGAATCAGGAATGTAGGAAATGCTATGTCATATCCAATAAATAATGAGCATTTCTTTAGTGTGTTGCTAAAGGTAGCTAGGATCTGGTCTTTTGCATAAAGCACAAGAAGACTTGGTGTAGGTGCTGAGTTAACATGCTTGAAGAAAAGAGGAGGAAAAAGTAAACCAGGAAAAGTTTTTAGCATCTTCTTTTGGCTGTAGATTATTTTTCACAATCTGTTATTTGATCAGTTGTTGGGACTGGTCAGACCTTATGGCAGATATTGGCAAGGATGAAAGAAATGTCACAGACAGGGAAGGAAGCTGCTGAGACCAGAGGCAGCACAAAGATGACTCATCTGTAAACAAGATATGGGTAACGAAGAAATCTGGTTGGTTGTACAGCTCAATTAAAAAAAAAATATATAATCAGGAGTAATCTCACTGCAGATCTCTCATTTTTCTCGTTACTCAGAATTTTCGGGAGTGTTGCAGTTGCTTTTTTTTTGACTTGTTACTTTCAGGTATCACATCTTTAGCAGGTCAGCTGCTTTTCTGTAGATTACATCTGAACATATAGTGCTTCTGTGGTTGTCCCTAGTAACAGCGAGTGGCCGGTTCTCTGCCTCTTCCAAAATCAAGACATGATTTGAAATACAGGATTTTTAACACCCCCCCCCCCCCCCCCCCAAAAAAAAAAAAAGGGCTCATCAAGTGGCAGCTCTGGAAAAAAAATACTGTAGATTGAGAGCAGACCCTGCATCCCTGCAAGTTTCCTCACTTTCCCCATACACACCTCGGTTTGTGTCTGCTGTATTTGTCAGGCACCCTGAAAAATCTGTTTGGAGGCTGCAGGTGGGCTACAGAGTCATCGCTGCGCGTTGCACAGCCAAGAGTTGGTGGGCATTTCTGTTAGTCGAGCTCCTGAAAAGCAAAGCTTAATGTCACTGGCAGGATACCCTTCTGACTTCCAAGGTGTGACTGCCGATATGACACCTAGCTCAAGCAGAGTAATGTGAGGGGTCTATACCACAAAACATTTAGTGCTTAAAGATAAGCATGACTAAATAACTAAACGCTCTGCTAAACGCAGCTGCATGCCAGAACCAAGGCATATATAAAGTTTGCCTTTTCATGTTTCTGTATACTTATATATCACAGGGGTAGTGTTGTCCTGAGATGGGTACCAGGAGAGTTCCTGTGGTGGTTGTTCCTGAAGCACAGTAGGTCATCACGGCACAGAATGCGTAAGGAGTTGTGACGCATGTTTTTGCAGCAGGCTACCTGGCTGGTGGATAGCGATGTCCTGGGTGGGTGGGTGGGTGGGTAGCTTTGCAAATACGTTTCATCTGGTGGGAGTGACTCTTCCCATCTGACGATAGACACATCTAAACGGGGACCTCGCTGAACTTTAATTAGCTAAAATTAATCGTTCTTTTAGCACAATAAAACAGTACATGAGCTGGTGAAAGATAAAAGAGGAGGGCTATTGGAAAACGTTCCTATGAGTCAGTGACAATATCCAGCTAGTTAGAGAGGGTGGGGTTTTTGGTTTTTTACTGTTTTTTTTCTTGATGAGCTCTCTGGAAGCCCTGCCTCATCTGCAATTTCAGAAGTAGGCTTTCCCCGGGTGAGAAAACAGATTATATATTTTGTTAAAGTTATAAAAATAGAATAACTAATGAAGAAACTGATAAATTTGTATTTGGATAAATAATTCTATTTCAGAATACTTATTTTGCTTGAAGTTTCATGACTCAGGCCCGATTTTCCAGGCAAGCAAGAGTATATGAACCTGTCGTGTCTCAGTCCTGCTTCCACTGACTTCTGAACTTGTTCCCCAGTTCAGCCAAGACTTGGATTAGGAGATCTCAAAGATGAAAGTCCTATTTCATGAGAACTCATCCAGGAGAAAAACTGGAATCCTTGCTTCTATGAAGAAAAATTCACAGCATCAGGTCAACAGTTGATTGCCCCACTGGCCTGTAGTCTAAATAGATCCAGAACTTGGGAGGAGTGCTACGGCTGGCTTTCTGAAGAAGGAAAGTGGTAAAACCCTGTTGGCACAGGGAATAAGGGTTTAAGTCATATGCAGAATTAGGAGTGTTCTGGTAACAGAGAGGGATACCATAACCTGTCTCTGAAAAATCTGCTTATGATGGAATTAGTTGTGTTCTCCCTTTTCCTTTCAGACCAGCTGGTGAAGTGAGTTCTCACCTGGAGGTAAAATTATATTCATGTCTTTTTTTCTTCTTCAGCCTTTTTTTTTATTATTATTTTTTTTAAATAGTGTTATCCCTACCTTTACCATGGATTCTGTGGAGCTGAATTGAGCTCTGCATTCCAGAACAATTCCTTTAATCCTCCATGGAATGATTTCCATGTCTAGTGTTTGTGCACCACACAGTGGTAGAGCTGTACAAACAATGTGATAATAAGCATGTGAAGGAGTCTCAGTAGAAGATGATTCATTTATAAGCATGATTTTTTTTTCTTTTTTTCTTTTACTTAAACTGTCTTATTTCCTAGCTATCAATGACAAGATCCCCTTCCAATATCCCTTCTTAATTCTCTATGTCAATTTTCAGCTTGGAGTTCT
Organism: Falco naumanni; assembly: GCF_017639655.2. NCBI lineage: Eukaryota > Metazoa > Chordata > Aves > Falconiformes > Falconidae > Falco > Falco naumanni. The sequence goes on from NC_054055.1 coordinate 113,629,389, forward strand.
CTGATTTTAGCTCCAAGATCTTTGCTTAGCTGCTTTCCTAAGCGGACAGAGAAATGCTTAGGTGCATCTCACTCCTCTCTTGAGTGACTGGAAACAGGGAAAGTCAGAAGATTGAAGGCAGGTGAGTGCAGGACAGTGGCAGGTTCTCTTTTCTCTTGCCAGCATTGCTCCATGAACTGCTCTTGTAGCTCTGTACTTGCTATTCAGCTGCTGAGCCCTGGCTCAAGGTAAGACCTGGTCTGCCAGAGTCTTGCAGTGACAGCTTGATGAGATGCTTCTTCAGTCATTGTGTGCAGAGACAAACAGGGGATGGGATTTAAAAAAACGAACAACCCAAACCCAGGGTTGACTGCACCTGTCTACAAAACAAGACTGCAGGAATTGCCATGCCCTATTAGACCACTGGTCCATTGAGTCTCGTGTCCTAACTCAAATTCTGGCCAACGCCAGATGCTTCAAAGTGTGAAACAAGGCACTGTGCAGCAGGCAGCCATAAGTAGCAGGAGGTGTATCTATTAATAATCATTTGCTTATATTTTTTTATTGCCTGCTTGGGTTTTCTTGAATCGTTAAAAGAATTTCAGCACATTCCTTTCTCCTAACCTTTCCTCTACTTAAAAAAACCAGTTCATTACTTCTACTGCAATGGCAATTTCCCCATCATCTTTGCTAAGCAGTTGAAGGATTCACTCACAGGGAGAAATATGTGTTCCCTTAATAGTAGTTTATTTCTGTAGGGATTGAAAGCTGAAGGAATTTGTCTGCAGTTATATCTGCTCTTTGGCTGTGTGTAGTAACTTCTCAGGCAGGTCATGTACTCCATTCCACTGCTATCTGCTGTTTCTCTGTATATTTTCCTGCATTTTGCATTATCATTTGTTAAATACATTCCAACCTGCAATTTATCTTAGTCAGCAGATTTAGGACCTTTGTGTCTCTCTGGACACCCAGGGAATTCAGAAATAAATCACTGCTCCTAAGGGTTGTTTTTAATGCAACAAATGTTTTAGAGAAAGTCAAGAGGGGCTTGGTCAATATCATCTGGACTCTCCTGTGCAATAAAGCATTTTCCACATGCTTTCCCAGGTGGTAGGAGAATCCTGATTCAATAGAATTTTCTGCACTTGCTATTTTTAATTTTTAATATGTATTTTTTTTCATTGAATTCCAGCTCTGCTGGTTAAATTTCATGTATTAGAGATAATACAGGCAGTAGTCAAATAATTTTTATACCACTTATGCATTGATTTTTTTTGGCAGGTTTTACACAAAAATATTCTTTCTGAAATGTTTTGTAGGTTAGATAACGCAGAATAAGCTAAAAACCCCAAGAAATCATATACAGCTCAAGTTTGTTTGTCAGGGTTTCTTAGATATTCAAAACCATAAAATATTATGTATTTAATAAGAAGTTTCCTAAACTACCCTGATTTACTGGGGTGGAAAATGCATTAATGTAGGGCAACCATGAATTTGCCTTAAAACCTGTCAAAAATAGGGTTCTTTGAAGGGGGAAGTATTTGTATAAAGATCTAGGTCTCCCTCCTGCAACCATTAAAACAAGTGAAAACCTTTATGCATCCCAGTCTGATCTGGCACGTGTGGAGGTTGAGATCCAGCTCCCAGTGAGGTAAGTTGTAGCTGCTAGGCTTGCCTGCCCAACCTAGCCACATACCTATCAGCTGCTGCTGTAAATGGGCTGCTTTGGTACTCAATGTAAACACTTGCATCTCTGCACTCTTCTGGCTCAAAACCAGAGCACGTGCCACTGGCAGGGTTGTGCCATCACCCTTGATGTCCCCCTTGGGTGCTGGGTAGGTGGGTGGTGAAGCTCCTCTCGTCACCACGCACGGCATGTTCTATCCCCTTGCCCACAAACGCTTGGAAGCGAAGGCTGTTTGCCCATCCATTTGTGTATCACTCTCAGCAGGATGAGTCCTCTGCAATGATGGGAACCTCTGAGCACTCAGGTAATAATGTGTAATAAATAATCACAGAGTAAAAAAATCGTTGCAAGGCTAATGTCAAATAGATTCAAATGGGAGGCAATTGTCACAACTTAGTTCAAAACCAAACCCAGTGTTTTTTAACAGAGCTGTAGCTGTAATGCTTCGTTATTGCAATCAAGTTTCTGTCAAGAGCTAAGAAAGGCTGGGAGCTCACAGGGACCCCTCTTGATAAAGAAGTAACATTCACTTTTTGTTTGTGAAATTAGTCCACGGGTTTAACAAATTATAAATAATTGCTGAAATGAAAAATGATTGAATAATGCATTCAAGGGACAGTTTTCATATTAGCAAACTGATCTGGTGTACGTTCAGAGGAATTCTCTGCTATGTTATTTAGCAGCAGGGATCAGAAATACTCATTTTCTCACAGTAAGATGCATCTAACGCTTTTCTTAATTTGGAGACAATTAAGACTGGAATGCAGAGACTATTGCAGTGGAGTGACTCATGCCATACTTATTGGGGGACAATAAGATTACTTTGGTTTCTGAAGCAAAGCTAAATCTCTGAACTACTTATTTTTAAATAACTGCAAACTATATACGAATTGGGATAATCGGATTCTAGAGATTTTTCTCTGTTACTGAACCAACAAAAAGCTGACACATCTATTTGCCGTGTCTGAATAAAATGAAGAAAAACCCAACAGCTTAGAGAAAATGACTGAAGTTTACAAGTACAATTGATGTTTGCATGTGTGTGTTAATATTCTCAGTGTGGTTTTTTGAGGTGCTCCCAACAGTGGTAAATGAAGTTATTTTCATCTGAGGCAGTGGGCAGATCTTCGCAGCTTGTACTTCCTTATCACTTTGTCAGAAGTACAGTCCTGATATATGCAGACAAACTCTGAAAGAAGGGAGATATCATCTTGCCAATGCACCTACCCTTACCTATTTGTTATGTTGCAAGACTGCTATGTGTGGTAAAGGTGGATTTAAAACACATGGTATGACTTTGCCTCCAGCCAGATGGGCATAATTCTCTTCGAAGTTGTTTCCTTTTCGGTGACTTTCAAATGGTCATCTTTCTGCCTTATTAGCCTTAAAGTCACTATCTTATAAATGTTTTGCCAGAAAGTCCATTTGCTTAGACATCTAGGGCAAGAGAATACAGCTGAACAAAATGTGTCTATGCTTCTCAGGTTTTGTAGTTTTATTGGCTTAAACAAAATTTCACATGAAATTCTTCATGTAGGCTTCAGTGTTAAAGATTTTATAGATAAGAGGTTCTGATGTCGCAAACAGATTTTGAGCAGAATTAGGGAATCACTGAAGTAGGAAACACTAGCAAAAATGCTCAATAATGTTGAAAATTGGAGTGGGACTACCTGTGCAACCCTTTTGGCTTTCTTATCTCATCTTCTTTTGGGGAGAGATTTGCCTTCACTGAACTTCAAGTGTAGAAAGAGACTATAAGGAAAGAAGAGGTCAGTTCTGGTCAGAGGAAGAGTTTTATAGAGATGTGAGGGCAGAGTATATGAACTGAGTGGGGTGAGAAGGAGAGCATGGGGGGAAAAAAAAAAAAAAAAGAGTATGACCTTGCTGTAGCTGCAGCAAGAAAGGCAGATAAACTTGTGCTGGAGGCAGGGAGAGGAGCAGGGAAATTGGGAGGAGGAATTCTAGTCGTTGCAAAGGAAAGAATAGGTTTAGCAGTAGGAATAATGAGGAATGATCAGCTCTAAAACCCAGAGACAGAAGTAGCTGTTAGGGAAAAGAGGCTGTACAGGGGTAGCTACAGGGAAAGGACGACAGAGAGGTAGTTGCATAGAAGTAAATCACAAAGCAATATGTCTGTATAAAGGATTTAAGAAGAAATTCAGTAAAGAATAAGATTTTTTTAAATACACTTTCAGCTAGATTTCAGCTAAAATAGATTTAATTTAGATATTAGCTCTTTTAAGGATTGGTGAGGAAGTTCTTTGCAACATCCTTCTGAGGAAGGACCATTTGTGGCATTTGCTAGGAAGTGCAAGGATTTTCAGAAAATAGTATTGCCTGTTTACAGTTAAGCTTCCAAGAAAACCTGAAGCATTTTAAGACATCAGTAAAGTAGCCAGTGGCATGCTGCCTGAATTCTCCAAAAATCCAGACATCATTTTTGAAGATGTAATTGCTGGACACTGAACATTTTTTGAAAGTGTGTCCTACTGTAGTCATGAGCGTTTAAAAATCAGCTCCTCAACGAAAAATCTTCTTTTCTCCCGAGACTTCTGTAATTTTTTTTTGCCTTTTCTGCAAAGTTTTATCCAATAAAAGAATCTAATAATATATCATCAATTTCTTCTTGTCAATTTTGACAAGGGCACTCTCATTACGGGCTAATACTGCATATCCAAATCCACATACTACCATCAATGGGATAGCTGGTGAAAAATTAATTCAGTGTCATCTCACAAAAGACATCTGAACTGATAAACTCTGAATACCTCAATTGGATTTAGTAGAATTGTGGATGCTTTGAAATCACAGGGGAGTCATTCAGTGCTCTTTAAGACCATATCAGCAAAAGAGCTTGATAGAACAAGAAAAAATGCTATGAGTTGCAGCAGCATTGGGATAACTTCACTTAATAAGATTCCTTTTTATTTGTCTTACTGCGTTGATCATTGTGATCCTAAACATAGAGGAGCTTAGAAAAAGCAATTTACTTATCCAATTTCTCAGGGAAAAAAAATGGCACAAGAAAAATACCAAAATTCAAAAACTAAAAATGTAGGGAGCTCATGACTCGGTTTGCATCCAGCTGTGAGCCATTACTCACATGAGTAGTCACACTGATTGCAGTGGATCTATTTGTGGAAGCTGGAGCTTATGCCTGGGAGCAGAGCCAGCAAACAGCATAGGAAACATAGGCACCAGTTTAGGGAGGCAGGCTGCAGCAGGGAAAGGCTGTTTGGCCTCTGTTGGAGGACATGTAGGTCAGCATGGATGTACTCCTACAGTCCCAGTCTCTGGTGGCATTGTCATGCATGAGGCATGAGGACAGCTATTGCTTTATTACCCTGGGGCCTCTGCTCTGCACATCCTCCCTGGCCCAGGGGCGACAGAAGCAGTAAGCAAGGGACTGGGGAAGGTCTGTTTGTGTCATGGGCAAAGAAGTGCAAAAGAACAGAAGGAAGAGCAGCAGAAAATGAAGGTGAAATTCCCAAGCTGGGCTTTCTTCTCCCCTCACTTACCTGGTTATTCCACTAATGACCCTCTATCCCTTTCCCACTCTGCTCCCTTTCCTCCACGAAGAACCCCAGCTCTACCTCTCCTGTGGACCCCAAATCCCTTCCATTTACCCAATAACAGTGCAACTCTATCTCATCCCCCTGTAGTCCTTTCTGCCACATGGAGAGCCTCAGAACCTTACTACCTTCCTGCTGCCACGCAAATACCAGCTTGCAGCTCCCTGTGCCCCTCCCGACCCTTCAGCCACCCCCAGTACCATGCGGCACGCATACTGGCGGGCCACTCTCAAATCTGGTCTGTCGCTTATGCTGCTCGGTTGAATTTGCTTGAAGGATCAAAGGAAGGACAAAACCGAATTTGTAGCTGAAAAGTTTTGAGCCTTCTATAAAAGAAGGTGGGGGAAGAGTCCAATTCAAATCCAGCATTTAGTGATTCATATGTAAAATGAGTTTCACAGAAATGTCTTAAATGGGCAATGGCATAGAACTTGGAGTTCTCAGCTAACTGCTCTAAGCCAAAAGAATAAGGTGTGACACGTTAAATCCCCTTGCTGACAACTACTTACCTGTTCCAATTACAGAGATGTCTCATCAGGTGGCTGAAATATGCTCTGGAACCTACTCCCCAAACTGTTTTTATGGTGGCAGAAATTTATGGTCAGTTCACAGAGAAGCAGTGTGACAGATAAAAGGGACTAAAACGACCCTTTATCCTTATAATTTTCCTCCTTGGATTTAGGACTTGGGAGGCTCTGGTTTTGCTACACACACAGAGTGTCGTGGGCAGCTGTATGCATCTCAGCTTTCACATGACAGTGGAAAACTGGAAGGGTAATTCACCTAACCTATTTCTCTTTGACTTGCCTTTTTTCCGTTGGTGTCTTTAATATTCCTTAAACAGTAATTTGTTTTCAATATAGAATTCATCTGAAAAGATCTAAAAGTGATGAACAAGCAAATACAGTTGGAAGGCCAGCTTCAGTGTCCCTGGGAAGCCAGTGCCTCATTCTAAGAAAATATCTTAATTTAGTATCATATTTAGACAAATACTTATGTTTATGGTAAAATAAATACGCATTGGAGCAGGTGCTTCACCATTTGCATGGATCAGAGACTAAGATTATAATAAGCACCTAATTCAAATTTATTTTGATTTTAAATGCTCAAAGTATATCTGCAGGGAATCCAGACAGTTATCCAATTCCATTAATATGTAATTTAATAAGACAGCAGCCACTTGACATAAATTATGTCATTTTATTATATTATATATTATATTTCTCTTACACATAACCTGAATGGTCCTTGTTTATTGCTGGGGTTCTATTTCTCTTTCTACAAAGATAAAGGCAGTCCATAATTCAGTTTTGTTGGTTAAAAGCCACTGTGATATTCAAGACAGCCAAGCTCAGTGGTCTGTCCCAGCTGTAGAAATCTGTGCTTTCAGGTGAGTGGCTAGAGTCACCACGATGTGTGCATCCCATGTTCACATTTGGTTTTGTAAGAGCAAGATGCCTAGGCAGCTCCTCAAAACACATTGCTTAGCTCATTGGAGATCTATACTATTACGTGTAAAACTGCTCAAATTAGATCTGGCTGTGAGTGTGCCTTGTGGTATCTAATCCTGAGAAGGACTTAGCTCTGATCAGCTGTGTTGCATCCCACAAAGAAAGATTTTCCCCCCTGTCTCATCCATGTGGCCACTTCATGTCAAAGCAAAACTACTCGACGCTTTCTTACAGAAAAAATGGCAGGTCATGGCAGACATACTGTACCCTTTTTATTTTCCGTTACTACCATGCTAAAAAGTAACATCCCCTCCAGGTTCCCCCCTCCCTCTTTCTTATACAGTTATGACTTCATTATCTAACACGAACCAAACTATTTCCAGCATTGAAAGTGAGAGCCTCTGATCACCCCTGAACACCTGTCACTCATGGCTAGAACACCTTCCCCAGAAGATCAAGAATACGAGTTCACATAATCTTAAATTACATTCTCCCTATTTCTGCCTATAAACTTTAAAATGTCTGCAGACCTACCAGGCTGTGCATCTGCTGAGCCCAGCAATCCCAGAATGTGTCAGATTTAATCTGTGCGGTATCCAGCGCATCCAAGACATGCTGAACTCGGAGCGCATTTGCTGTAAGCTGATCCTGAATCTACAGTGGCATTTGTCTGGCACATTGGGGCATCCAGACTTCCTGCTCAGATGGTCAAAATCCTCAGGTTCTGTCGGCTGGAAAAATAATTTCTCTGAAGAAAACCTGGGTAGTTTGGCTTAAAAGGAAAGGTATTTGGGCATGCCAAAAGCCTGACTTTGCCCATGCAAGGGGTTAAGTATGCAGAAGACTCTGAAAGCCTGTGTGATGGACTTTGGCAGTTAACCACACAGTCATTAAGTACAGGGCAGCCATTGCCACAGCTACTATCCTCTGACAAACAGCAGACCTAGACACCTAAATCCCAAGATGATGGAGAGAGTCTTAATCCCAAATGGAGATCAAAGAGGGGTACCTCTCTGCAGCTCATCGTAAGGCACCTGCACATCTTGGAGAAGGGTAACTCTGCATCTTGGGTTACTTAGGTGACTCCTTCAGGAAGCTGAGGTTGGTGGAAACCCGTACATAGGTACCGATTTTTTCTAACACGCCGCACACCTCACCCTGAGCAAGGGAGGATGGTAGTAGGTAGTAAACACTCTAAAGGTTGAGAACGGCAGCATGGGGTTGGAAACTTTGGTTTTATAGATGGCTGGGCTGATCTTGTGACTTTCATTCAAAAGGAAGCAAATTCACTTTTTTCAGCTTCATACACAACTTTGGTACCCGTCAGATGCTTTTGGAAGTCGTGCTCTGCCTTTCCTCTTTCGGTAGGAGATGACTTTCAGAGCAGCTCACCAAGTGTGCAGCGCTGCTGAGGTTCACAGCCTATAAACTGCAAGATAAAATGACTTCTTAATGGATGCCCACACTAAAAGACAGTAAGGGGCACAGGTGTTCCAGTAATGGAGATAATATAACTATTGTAGACAAATTTACTGGGATTATCTAAACTAGATAAAATATTTCAGATGAGACAGTGTGTTAGGATTCTGGAGTGCAGCAGCCTCCAGTTTTGTACTATGTGTTCATCACAGTTGGAGAGCTCAATGACAGCAAAGGTATGTACTGGCTGAACTGGATAGCCTCAGAAAAGTGAATATTTTTAGACAACATTGCATGCAGTCATGTACATCATGCAAATGTGTGTGCTCTTATATGTGCCCTTGATTTCTGCATACCAAATGGTGCTGTTTCCATCTAAACAGAGTTGTGCTGAGGTCAGATGGAAACAAGACCAGGTATTCTCATTAGTCATTTTAAACTGTTATGCATTTTTAAAATTCATTAACATTTGTCTGAATGCATACTTATTATTACAAATTTGAAAGAGTTCCATTTATATTTTTGAAGAGCAAATTAGAAATTGTTTTGGCAATTTTATGCACTGTGACATAGTATCTTTATGCATAAACACTTTTTTTCTAGTTTTCTGGTTTTCACTACTCTAACCATTGCTATGTTCTAGAAACCATCTCCCCACCCTACTCTGCAACTCAAGGTTGATGAACCCCAGTAAGTGCCATTTTGCCACCTCTGACTGCTCGCTGAACTTGCTTGGGTTAAAGCAGGTAAATATTCTAATTTCCATTCTGTTTTCCCTGATTGCTTTTTCACATGTCTGAGGAGTTGTCATATTTGTGAATTTATGAAATGTTTCAAATAGTATTATAAGTGCTTCATAAGTGTTGTCAAAGTTAGGGCAGAAATGACAAAAGTCACAAAGTTTTCGGTAAAGTAAAAAGCATTTATCTCCTGCTGCTTTGGCCCATATGAATTAAAGATGACGTGACTTTCTCAAATCAGCAGAGAGAATGCAGCCTAAAATAATGCATTTTGAAACAAAATATTTGAATAACAGTTTGTCATTTTGGCCCCAGTGTTGCACATTTATGCATATATGTAACGTTCAGTATATGCATAATAAGTAACTTCAGGTATGTATGTATGTGTATACATAAATATGCATGTACACATATATATAAACACTCATACAAATAGAAGTATTTGTAGTATTTGAAAAATAATGTTAAGTTTCCCCTGGAACACTTAGCAATATTTCAGATGGTTGGCTATTAATATATTTAGGAGCAATGCTGTTCCTTTTAAAGAACCACCTTAAGAAACCAGCATTTCCCAAAACTGAAAAATAGCACTTATTTTAAAATATTTATGTGCTTAATAAACTTTCTTTTTATGAAGTAGACATATATGACACTTTTTTTTTTCTATAGCTTTAGATTCCCTAGTCTTATTTAATATAATGAATGTGGTATTGGATATCATGCACTAATATTTGTTATTTAAAATACGATACATGATATACCCATGAAACATATTTTCCTGATGAGAGAAAAAATTACCAAGAGAAAATAGAAATTGTAAGTCACACATGAATTACCTGGAGAATGAAATTTCCTTCTATTGTATAATAACTTTTATAAAGACAGTGGTCCCACTGAAGATTTCATATTGCTAGCTCTAAAATACAGCCACTTACATGAACTTATGACAACACAGAAATGTTGGAAGGAAAGTGAATGCACTCCTTTATTACAGTAAAGTTATTGAGCTATGGCAACCATTTCTGTGGAGTATATATTGACCGAGGGAAAAAATGTGTGCTGGATGGTAAGCCATTGGGCTGAGAGGAGATCTGGGTTTATTCATTTTGGCTGTTCTCCCAGAAATAGATGGTGGACCCAGAGCACACTCAAATCCACAGTGTTTGGATCCAAGCCCATTTTAAGCTGCAGACCCTGTTGGCATCCGAGAGCTTGGTGATGGGGAACCTTGATTGGTTGCCCAAAGCGTGTCACCTCTTGCAGTACGGGTGGGCTGTGTCCTCTCCTCATCCTGTAGTGCCATGGGGTTGACCGACAGAGCCAGGAAGGAGTGGCACAACACAATGTATGTGTGTATGTTAGTACTGCAGTCTGGGTCAGGAGAATGCTTTTGAATCAGTTATCCTCACTTTCTCATGTGATTGAGCTTGGGTTTGTACCATGAAGCAGCCTCAGAGCAAAACTGGATTCCCCTGACATGAAATTAAGCAGGAAGGCGACCTCCAGCATGTTATCAAGAACTCAGCCCACAGGGCTATATTAGTTATCTCAAAGTAAAACCCACTGGAATGCTAATGGTGTGAACTCTGCAAGTTTGCCACCAGCTGGGAGACTCAATAAATCTCCTACTGAGTTGCTCTGCACAGCCATGGTGTGCCGTTGTGTTGTTGAAGATGGGCAAGCACTGAATTAGCAGCATGGTCTTCCTGACAGTGGGGGGTGTGGGGTATGGGGGGGTACAGTATGCCCAAGTCCCCTCTTAGACCAATGCACGGCAGGATAGACGTGCCCTATTTGACTCAGAGCAACTGGTTTTCCAATTATTTACCATTTTCCATTTTTTTTTTGCATTCATTATATTTCATTGGTATTTATGTGAATGTGAGTCCAGGACCACTTGTAACATTCCTACAGTGACAGAGATTTGATCTCATCTGAGTCTGCTAGGCACTGTTCATACAGATAAGATAATGATGTTAATAGCCTTAGAGAACTTGTAACAAGGCACTGCAAATTTGGAACCAAAGTATTTAATCCAAAGCATCTTCTCGATTGCAGTTTAGTTTAGCACAGTAATGTGAAACCACTGTGTTTCTCAAATGTCCTTCCGTTTGAGGGTTCTCTTCATGTAGAACATAATTAGAGTCAAAGATATCACCATTCTACATAGTTTAAAAGCTCATTTTCCTCTCAATTTTCTTGTTAAAATTACCTTTGGGACAACACTTTCCCCTCCCCCTCAATAAACGATGATATAGAAGAGTTGTTTCTTAAGTGGAATGAAGTCTATGGTGTTTTAAAGATGTTGAGTTTGGGATGCTTCTTTTTTTTTTTTTTTTTTAGTAACTATTTGGAGTCTCTCATTCTGGTTCTTTGTTAGACATTATGCAACACATGTGGACTCCAGCAAGTTGGGAGCTATGGGAATAATTCTGATCTGAAACAGCCTTTTGGTAAACACAAAAATGAGTGCATACCCATTTCAGAACCTGTCTATCTAGAATTACCAAAACAAACAGCTTTGAAATTGGAAATGTGTTTACCCTGGCCCTTCAGGCTGGCAGGGCAATCAGGCCCCATGGAATGGCAACTATGCATTTGAAACATCACAGGCACTTTAAAGGATTGGAGATCGAATATGGAAAAGACTGTGAGCATTCTGGCTTGAAATCCATGAGGAAGGGAGGAAAGAGCTAGATGGGTTCACAAGATAATGTGAGACCCTTTGGCTGCACAAAGCTCTTCATTTTCCAATGCAAGCAACTAATGTAACTTCAGGAGCCTGGAATTCCATGAATGCTGAAGTAGCACTAATTATTTTTCAGTGGCCTTGAAAGCATTGTCATGAGAATTGTAGTATACTTTTGTACTATCAATTTATCAACAATAAGAAGCAGGATATTATTCTTTTTAAACTCTACAGCGAACAGTCTTGGAACTTTTTGGCAAAAAAATATGCTGTTTTCTATAACTTACATGATTACAAGTTAAAATTACAAATTTTACAAATTAAAATATCCACTGGAAAAATTAAGAAGTAGTTTGATAATCCCAAACTTTAATGATTAAATGGTTTTATTAGGTCTTCTGAAAAGGTTCTGGATAATAGTAATAATCTGAAGTAGGTCACATTAAGAAATTTTGTACATTGTTAAAATACATGCTGCTTGGCAGGAGTTTTAAATGTAGAGTGGTTGTCAGGGTTGACCATTATTTTACACACATAAGGGGCCAGAGCTAACAGAAAACAGTTTATCTTAAGAGTACCTAAGGACTAAGTAAGTGCTTAAGCATATTGTTGCTATATTCTGTGAATTTAGAGGGATCCTAAGAAGAAAGTAATTAGCACATTGCAATTTTATTTCCAACATCAAATAGCACTGCGAATCCACGCCAGGTTCACAGATGGCACAGTCAGCTTTAACTCCACTGATTTCTATTGTGCTGTCCTTATTTAATCCACCAACTATTTCAGAATTAAATATTATTTCAACATTAAATCTTTAATTTCATCTTTTTCTTGGTGTTGCTGAACCATTCTAACCAGTGCAGTCTAACTTACTTGTAGTTATAGTCTGGATTGTATTCAAGATACAACTGTGAGCTGGTTGTATTTCTCTCCAGATATATTTAGGCACAGAGGAAAATTACTGGCCTTCCTAAAGTTGTGTATATCATAGCAGGGTATGCTAGACAATGGAGAGGCTCAGGGCAGAAAAGCAGGTGGTGCTGAGGATCCTTCAGATGCTGTAGGCATTCCTGCGTTTTCCTTTGGGCTGGCTCTAGGCTGTTCCCAGGGGCTGAATACCCAGTTCATCAAGTGCTCATCAAGTGCATCCTTTGGTTTTGCTCCATCTGAAAGGAAACAGTTTGTGGGCTCTGAGACTGGTTTGTGATGCAGATCAAGGCACAGTGAATAGGGACAACCAAAATTTAACTGCTGGTCTGAAATGAAATGTTGTCCTAGAGGTGTTTTGTGTAAGACACTCAAAGTCATTTGGAGCCTGGATAGGAGTTTGGATAACCTCATCTTTCAGCAATCTTGTTTCATGTCAGAATCACACAGCCTAACTTCTGTGTATTGGTGAGAAGTAATCCATGACACAGGTCTGGAATTCCTTCCAAAATACTCTCATTGTCTTCCCTCTTTTTTGTTTTACAAAGTCCGAGCATCCCTCACCTTAGGGAAGGTGATTTGAGGGTTTTCCTTTTCTTTAATACTATGAAGAAAAGACCAAACTATGAAAGTAATTTTGTCCAAAAATCCAGTGCAGTGATGGAAAGAAAAGCAATGATTTTTCCAAAGACATAGTAACACCATGGAAGATAAATTACCAAATTAGACAGAAAGGAAAGTAAAAAGTATTCAGGGATTCTTCAAGTAAGTACTTTGCAGTACAAAGCAATGGAGTACAGGATTTTCGTAAGTGTTTCTGGTGACATCTAAACTGCAGTAACTGTGTGAAGCTGTTGAGATTAAATAAGAGTTTGTAAGAAAAGCTAGACCACTTAACCAGTCCTTGTCTTGTCTTTGAATGGGTTGCAGTCTTAATGAACAAGTCATCACACACCTCTTACAAACTTTAGCCTGACAGTTTCCAACGCTCTGAAAGGCTTTACCTTTTGGCAGCCAATAAGCACTTCAACAGAATATTATCTCTTGCTTCTTCATTGAACAAGTTATGAGTGCTTTGTTGATTTAATGAGCAGATACCTCGTTGGTGCAGCAAAGAGCAGAATTTTTACCATGAACAAATGATGTCAAGTCCTTGACTCAGGTGGAGTTTTTAGGTGAATAGCGTTACAGTATCTGAAAAATTTACACCGACAGCACAAACCTTCCTTGTTGCATGTTCTAGCAAGACAGCATAACCATTCTCCTCACCAGCCAAGGTATGTACCCATTTGAGCATGCCATGTCTAATCAAGCCTACCATTTCCAATAGAAGTAACACTTCTAGGACATTTTTTCGACTCTTCAAATAAACTTTGTGCAGTGCTGGCAGAGGAAGGTGAACAAAGGCGGTTCTTCAATTATAGCAAAGTTTCCAGGCGTACACCGAGCAAAACCACTCAGCTGTATAGTGACAGAATCACAAGTCTCATGTCTAGCAAGTGAAAATTATTTATATACAGCTTTTTAAAAAGTAATTTGGGTTGATATATCATTGGGGACCTCTTCAAATCTTTTTCATCATTATATTACATGAAACTACAATCCCATCAAACGGTATCTGCTTTTTCTGGGTCACTGCTATGCACATCAGTGCTGGCTGATTCTTTCACTTCTTTACTGCTTCCTGTAAATTGGAATTGGGGTTATTTCATGTCATCATCATAGATTATATTTGATTTTATTATATATTATATCTATAGGTATGTCTGTGTACATTTATCCTATGCCATTACATATCTACATCCATATAAATTTGTGTGTGTTAAAGTGCATAGATAGATAAATACATGTCTGTGTGTGTGTGTGTGTACAGAATGAATGAGCTTCAAATGAATGTTTGACTGGGTTGTTGTTGTTCTTCCTAGTATGAGAAACGGTCACATAAAACATTTGCCAGGATACTGTGGAATAATTTTTTGTGGTTTCTGTAAAATGCTACACTGTATTGAACATGTGGGTGTATTCTTACAAGCCAAACAGGCTGAAAATCAGTCCGTAAATAAGATGTCTCTTTCCCATATAATTATTAATTCTTCTCCTTGCTGTGTCATCATCCAGTTTTCCTTTTTTGGGGTGATGTTTTGGTCTGCCTGTTCCTGATAACAATACACCCACTTATAAGAAAATCTGGAGTAACTTTTGAAGTTATTTCATAAAACAAGGCAGGTGAGACACTGGCTGCGTTCTCTAAGGGCTTTTGGCCCTTTATCATTTTCTTTTTCTGAAGCATCATCAGTCACAGACGAGGCAAAGCTTGTACCGTGCAATGCCAGACCCGCAGGCAGCTGTTAAGAATTTGCGCTGCTGTGACTACATGCAGAACTTTTCATCACTGGGTGTCTTCCTGACTGCAAATTGTTCACTTTGGTTATTTGCTACTTGAATGTTGTTGCTTTACAGGTTTGTTTTTGGGGAGTGCCACACTAGTTTATAATTCTTTCTTTCTTTGAGGTATGAGCTCTGTCACAGTTGAGAGTGTACAGCATCCCTCGTGGTGCGTGAGTCATCGAGTGGTCAGTCCTGCTTTAGACTTAGAGAACTAAAATAAATTCTGTGGCTCTTTCTACCTCCCTTTGGGTTTTTTTTAATGTTGGGTTTTTTTGGTTGTTTGTTTTTTTTTTTTTTTTCAGAGAAACAGCATTGGGAAGAAATCTGCAATGGGAAAGACGATGACTGCAAATTACCATGAACCCTGTAATAAAGCAAAATGAACTGAAATGCTTTAAGCTTCCACATGACCAAACTGTAGTTTGTCCTCCACCATTATCTTTATAATTCTGCCTACTAATGAGTTCTGTGACTTGCTTCTGGATCAAAATGCATCTTACCAATGTCAGTGAACCTTTATCACTTTTCCCTTAAAAGTTGGTGTTCTGAGCCTTTGGGCTGCAGGAGTGTTGCTAAGAGAGATACTTTACAAAAGAGCCGTTAGTCTTGTGCAACCTCAGATCTGACAACCTGGGAAGGTTATGGAGACCATTTACCGGTATCATTTCACATTCTTTAGGCATCTCCTTCTGCAGCCAAGGAAAGATACGATACCTGGCCTAGTTTTCTTACAAACCTGTGAGACATTGTGGAAAAGTATTTATTTTGTTACAGGTTGAAATAGGACATTTCATCTAAGTGTTTCTTAAAGGTTATTTTTACACTATTACATTTCAAGGTAGGCAAATATGTTGGTATACAAACATGCACAGTAGTTGACATAAAAATAGCTGCATGTATGTTTCTTAGGCAAGGGACTTAATCAGTTTAAGGAGTAATTTATTCAAACACTTATTCAGAAGCTTAAAAAATTTCAAACTTGGAGATGCATTATTCTATGAATTGGATTTAAAACTACAGCTCACTTCGCAGTGAGGTATAGGTCCCTGGTTTAAAGAGTGGGAGGCAAGCTATATTTTTTCCTGACATTTTTGATTGGATTAACGTTAGGTACAAATAAAACTACTGTGTAGCTCTGAGCACGGACATTTTTCAAAAGGACAAAAATGCATGCTGTTTAAACACTAGATATTCGTGTCAAATGTTACTTTTGTACATATTCTCTGAGTATATTGCTATTACCTAGGTTTAACTTACCACATTTCTACTTGAGGAATTTAAAAAATATTATTTTCTGGATGTGTTTTTTTTAACATTGACAGTTTTGTCACATCCTTCATGTCAACATTCTGCTTCTCTTTGGGAAGTGGTGCTCTACTGGAAAGTAGCATTAGGATTTCATGACAACAGCACGTTATCCAAGACAGTCAATTACAACTGTAATTTCTCACAGATGTTTTAACCCAGTGGGTTTAAATTGATATCCAAGTAAGTTTTAAAAGACTTCACAAAATGGATGTATATCGCCACTCTACATACGATTACCTTCCTGACAGTACAACTTATTATCTGTAAGAAAACACCATATGGCTTTAACTCAGATGAGACAGCACCACTGTGTAGTAGATGAGTTTCTCTAAAGCTGAACAGCAAAACTTCCATGCACCGTGCTAAAATGCATATGTGAAGAAACCAAGAGTGTTATAAACACAGGTGACAGCCTGGCAGGCTTTTCTGGAAGCATCACCTGTCCTATCAAGATGGCACATGATGAAATACATTGGCTGTAAACCTTCTTCTTCCTTACTTAGTGCTTGGTGATGTTTATATTGCTTATACAGTTGGGTTCTTTGGTAGTTCAATTAATAATGTTGTCAGTTTTGACCTCTAAAGACCTATGCAGTAAATTACATTCTCCAGTGCTTTATATTAGTCAGTCGACTCTAAATCCATGGAAAATGCATGTATTATAACGAAGGTTTCTTAAAAGTTGCATTTCCCACTGGGCTGCTGTAGCAGTTGACATATGGCTTCATGTTATGTGTAAAAGTTAGCACTGTACAAAAACCGCTGCAACTCCGATGAAATAAATGAAGAACTGGCTTAAACCAGAAATCTCACAAAGAAATTGGAGTATGGACATTTTTTCTGGGGCCATGGAGAGATCTGTGTTTTACCATTGTTATTCAAAAAGTTGCTTGTGCCTTGGCTTTTGCAAACTGATGCCTTGCCACTTGTCACCAAAATATTTTGGTGTTTGATATTTTGCTGAAATATCTTCAATTTGTGGAAAATTTTGGTCAAAATGGATTTTGTTGAAATGCTGTCACTGAGAAATAAAGTTTAAAAAAAAAAAGGAAGAAAATGAGTTTCTTATTTGACACAAATTTTCATCTTAAAATGTAAATATGAAGGTCACCAAAGGTGAGTTTAGCACTTATTTCTTCTGAGCCTAATTGGCAACACTTTTTAAATGGGATGGGTTCTTAGGTGAGACATCCTGGCCTGTGCCAAAAATAAGATTCCCTCAAGGTAATATTGAGAATATACTATTTCTTTAACTCACCCTGGGTGTTGGTTGACTATTAGATGCCTTTTTCCCCCCCTCATCATTTTATATGTACAGGAATTGCTTCTTTTTTTTTTTTTTTTTTTTTTATGCCTATATCAACCGTGCTTTATCTACTACTAGGGCAACATTTTCCAGTAGGCTGGGTTTAGAATTACAACCCCGGATGAAAGCTGATCCAGTACCCAGGCTCTCAGCTATCCAGCCCCAACACAACACACTGTCAAATGACTTTAATTTATGCAACCATTGTAAGGTTTACTGGAAAACAGCATAGGAAGAATATCACTCTGCCACATCTGTTACCATCATTCTTCTTCATCGCTGATATCACTTAAGAAAACAGCACAGAACTTCATTGCTCACTCTCTGCACAGAACAAATGAAAATTCTCTTTGCAGAGTAGGGAGAGAAACCTCAAAGTAATGAGACTGGGTGCTTTCCCATTCCTTGCTGGAGTATTTTTTAAGAGAATGGTTTAATTATCTAACATGACATGATTGTGAAGGCAGAAGTATAACCTGAAGACTTAAAAAAATAAGAAGACATTGAAAACTAGGAAACTGAAGATTTGACTTTGACAAGGGTGAAACGGTTGAGGAAGAACTCCTAGAGATCTTGCCAAGCTGCTTTTTTCTGCTGAACATCTTAATATTGTCAAGAACTTTTTAAAGCCTTCTTGTGCCCCTGTAGCTACTGAGAAAAAAAGGCTCAGTGCTGTTTTGAACAGCTCAGTCAGTGACAAGACTTCAGCAGTATGGAAAGCAAGACAGAACTGGTAACACAGAAAAAAGTATTTAATGCTCTGAATTCATACTGACTATTCACCTCAAACAGTGTAGTTTTCATGGTACGTGTTAAAAAATGGGTGTGGAAAAAAACAGGTTAATTGGGGAGTAAACAAGTGTCACACACAGTAAAGTACAAGATCCTAAATTTATACAGGGTTGTTTTTTTGGTGTGGTTTTGTTTAGTTTTTTTATCATAGTGCTAAACTGACCTTGGCTTTCATTGCCACAGGATGAATAAACAGAGAGATATTGATGTAGAAGCAAGTATAAAAAGAAATAGGCAGTTCTCCATTGAGATAGCATGTTGTTGCTTTCTACTTATAGTAAAAGAAATATATATGAAAACTTTTTGGCTTCATGCTTCAAGAGAGGAAAAAAAAATATGCCTTTACTTAAAATATTTGGTATATAGAAAAGAAAAACAGAGAGATCATTGATTTGATCCATGTTATGATTACATTGTACTTAGTCATTATTGTAATAACAATTCTAAAGTCTTTGAAATGCCTCATTCAAGGTAGATGGGTTTGTTCCCAAATGCACAGAATGTTAATAAAGATGACTTAAACTTCTTTTAATTTAACAAAAATGAAGTAAAATAATAATGACTCCATGTATATCAATGAAATTCTGTGTTCTTTAGGGTGTATATTCTCCTTCTAACTCAGTGTTAGTTGGGGGTCAAAGTTTAAACTGCCAATTTTCTACCTCATACTTTTGAAATTGTGTCCTCCATCCTGAAGAAATGTTGAAACAATATTTTTCTTTTCATAAAAGCAAAAGCACTAATTCAGCAGCATTGGCTGCCACAGTGGTTACAAGAAAAGAGCAGAACTGTCTGTGGCAATCTTTCCCACACAAACAACAGCGAGGAGCCAGAACTCTTCCTGGAAGTACATCCTTTTGAGAACATCGTTATGGCCTTCAGCTGGGAAATGTTTCACACTCCAAGATGATAGGTGAAATGACCACGGCGAGTAGTAGCCGCACTTTTTTAAAATTCTTGGAATTATTTTGGCTCATTTCAAAAATTGTTATACAGTGCTGAATTTTAATATTTGGAATTTTTATTACAAGTGTAGTTTTTGCTCATCAGGGTTTTTTTTAAGATTTTTTTTTAATGCAATTTTATTGTAAGTGACTTCGGGAAAGATAAACATTTATACTGGATATCTAAAGTGTTAGTGGATTGATTGCCACAATCCTTGCAGAAAACAATCAGGTGGTATATAAATTATCTCGTCCTTACCGAATTAGGAGAGTGAGACATGGTATTCATGGTACTCATTTCCCTTGGCTTTTAGACTTGTGAAGCTGAGCCCGTTTCTTCACTGAGTTCCAAGTGGCAATGTCTTCCTGCATTCTGGAGAAGTAACAGTCTTAGCAAGCAGCAGTGGTCATGTATGTGGAGTTCACCCAAGTTGGCAAGACTTCCAAGTTGGCAGAGTATTCTGCCTGGTATTTGTTCATCCATTCACTGATGGCTGAATGCAATACTTCTAAATTATGCAATTTTCTTGAGTAGTAAAAATGCATAGGTCTCTGATACGTTTACAACTAACACCTCTGATATCTTTATAAACAACTCTGTAATGAACTTTATTATGCCAAATATTGTGCAGTGAAACTGGTGAATTTCCAGCTATCACTGTGAACAAAGTGGAATTATTTAAAAGAGAGCTTAGATGGGCTGACCAAATAAACTGTATAAATAATAAATTGCATAGATTTCCTTAATCTCTTTTCCCTTCCTGCTGATGCTCTCCTTCCAGTTCCTTGAGGTTCTTTCCACATCATTCCTGCTGTTCTTTTTCCTTAAATTTATTTATCCCCTTCTCCATTAGTCTCTCTTCTCCTTTGCATCTCACAGGTTTCTTCCAAAGACAGCCTCCCTGTGTTTAGCCATCCTCCTTTCAAGGCACACACTCTCAACACATGCTTTAGGAAACAGAAAAGCATAATTTACTCTCATTATTGCTGCAGGCAATACAAAATCTTTTTTCACCTTGACATTTATTTTTTAAAAAGCTCAGATTCTTCTCCATTCAAGTCTCTTCCTTTTATGATCCTCAGCAGAAGAACGTGATTATTCAAGGAACTGTAATACAGGTTAGACGTGGAGGTGAATACAAGAGATTTCTGTTGAGGGCCAAGAAAGTGTGGAGGAGAGAAATACAAAGCAGGGGGTAAGGCTGAGGAGGAAAACACCAGGAGTTGGCCACAAACTCGTGAATGGTCTGTTTGAGAGCTGCCTACATCATGCCCGAAACTGCATTTCCAGACAGTTCAGTAACAAACCCACAACTCCCATCTGCTCTGGAAGCTCCCCAACACCTCTAACCTTCTCTGCACCAACTTTTCATGAGATACACACATTTTGTACTGCCTCACCCATGATGTAGTAAAAAGCAACAGGTAAATGAAATTTGCCAAATATTCTAAAAAAGTTTTCAATGGAGGTTGGTTTTTTTTTTGAAGTGCGAAGTGTTAAATGATCTCGTCTCTACAACCCTGTCCCAAACAGTACCACTATCTGGATTCCCTCTTTATATGTTCCTTCTTTGTGTTCCTTTCCTTTATACAGGTTTCCAGTCTTATTCAAAGTGGAAACCGCTCCTACTGGGAAGCTGATGTGAACAGCCATATAGGTGACATGATTATGAAGGAGAAAAGAGTAATTAATAACAGATAGGAATAATAAATACACTGTAGTATTGATAAAGATATGCTCTGTTCAGGTTGCCCACAGTTTAAAGCACAGTGAAATCATTTTCATATGATGACTTTGTAGACAAATCAGTTATAACTACTTTTATACTTTACAGTGCATTTCAGGTTTTTTGTCTGCTTTTGTAGGAGGCAGGGGGAGAGAACATGGGGGTTGCAATATTATTCTGACTATAGAAATGGATTTCCATTCTACTCTTGTTCACTGCAAATACATTTCACTGTGCAGGCCTTTCAATAGCTCGGTAAAACGTTTCAGATCTGAACTCTATCACTCCACTGACCGAATTTTGCAATTTAAAACTGATGTGCTATTCCACTGTCTAAAGGCACTCCTGATGGGCAACTTTAACATTGTTTAGGTGCCAGGTAATTTACTACAACCTGAATTTCCTCTTCTGCTTAATGGCTGAAAGTTAAATGTTTGCCGTCAAAAACGGGTGGTCTGTTGAGCAGTGATCCATATGAGAACAGTGAACCTGTGTCTCTGCAAATTTGTTAGTCATCTATGAGGCAAAGCAAAGCTGACCTCGTAATGTCAAATCCCATTTAGAGCTGGTGCATAGGCTGGAAAGAAGGTACTTGATATCTTTTGAGCAGTATTAAAAAATACACTGCTGTGCAGAAGGATGAAAGCCTGAGTAAATTAATGTGGAGATTCTGGCCTTTCCAGATAATTTATAGTTGAATTCTGTCTTTTAGGAGGAAAGGAATGCAGTTAATAAAGGTTGTGACTTCTGTAAACAGTTTCAGAGAGTGGATACTTCCATATAAGTGTTTGAAGCTGTAGCTTTGCCCTTCTGTGTGCATCATTTTCTTTGAGTGGTCTTTCCTTAAACCTCATTAGTCGTTACACTTTCTAACTTCACTCAAAAGCAGTCACTCGCATCACTTTGCCAAAATACCAGGTTGAAACTGAAATGTCATATACGTAACTGCATTTTTCTAAAAGATGCAGGTTTCTTCTAGTCTATATTTTGCTTAAATTCTTCTATTCATTGGCTATAGGTCACAGGAGCACCTAGGCACAGAGTCATGAAGCTGGCACTGATGCCCACAGCGAGACAACTCACATTAACACTCCTGACTAGTCATTCCATTTCTCTGCCAGGTGACTGTGTTGTTCTCGCTTAATCAATTCACTCCCCTGAATATCAACTAGGAAACTTTAAGGGCTTCCAGTCTTTCACCTCTAAGATCTGCCTCAGAAATCTTGCAATTTGCTGCATAATTTACTGTATAGGCATCTACTTTATTTTGGAAATTGAGTGGCCTTTTTTGCTGGTTTAACATTAGTTTTTGCATATAAGGAATTAAATTTTAAGGTTGGTTCTTCTTTTTTTTTTTTTTTTTTTTTTTTTTTTTTTCCCAAACCATACTTTCAAACCTAAATTGAACTGCAAATATTTAGGTAACCAGGCTTTCACTTGTAAGTCTCACACAGGTTCTGAGCAAATGAAAGAAAGATCTCCATCCACTCTCCTGCCAGAGTGCCACCCCACCTTCTTAGACACAAATCCACAGGCAACACCCAAGGTAGCATGTGAAATAAAAAATTCTTTTGAAGGGCAGCAGCAATCGATCAGAATTGTCAGAGACCAGTGAAGAGGGCAGTTGCTGGGTATAAAAATAGGATGTGACTGTGACGGTTGTGTGTGCTAATATATTTATGAGTTTGGGCAGAAGGATGACCGGACACTTCATCTGTGTCTAATGCAATTTCAAGCAGATCCTCACCAGTTGTGACCTCTTTGCATTGCTCCAGAATGTTATGCCTGAAACAGCTTGCCTTCTTCATCCCAGTATTTTTAGGCTTCTCCTGTGGCCAAAACCTACAAAATCTAACTATGCAGATTGTGAAGTGCAATGCTTTCTGAGGAATTTAAGAGGAGCCAAAACCCAGGCTCCAATTAGACAGCTTGCTACATTCTCACCATGGAGAGGAGACAGCATGTAAACTACCCGTATGCATTAATTATAATCTCCTTCCCCACCTTCCATTTTTCAGCTTGCCAAGTTTCTCCCCTAAATGAATTGTCCTGGTCTTCCTTTATGGAAAAGGAGCAGTCATCTGGTGTTTGGTGATGGCTAAGATTAAGGGGTTTTCCCCGTGGAATTAAAAGGAGATGGACACAACTCAAAAAGGCTGATCCACGGGGATGCAATCAAGCTGGTGTATGCTTGTTTGATTTTTTTTTTCTTTCTTTTTCACTGAGTCATTGGTGGTTAAGAACAGTGGGGAGCAATTAGTGTTTTCATAAAACTTAGACCTAGGGCTGAGGAGAGAGCAGGAAGCAATTTATCTGTGGTAAGCCTCAGGAGTCATAATTTCCCTGTTTGTGTTTCAGTTCAGATGAGTGCCATCCTGTTGTTTGTTTTATAAACTGTTTAATAAACTGTAATGCTTATTAACAGTAATCCATTAAGATTGTCTCCTTTGAGACCTTTTCTGTACAGTCAGTGTTTTGCACTTCAGCTAGGAACCCAGATTTATTTTCCTCTTGTTGTTTCTTGCTTTCACACCCATTCAGAAACTTCAGTTATTATACTGAACTTTTATACTGTTCTGCACAAAGAAAGAGCTCTTAAAGCTGTTTAGATAAAACCTCTGCCAGCTCCAGAAATACAGAAAATATTATACATACAGAAAAATAATAAAGTCTAAAATATGTGTATGTAAGCCCCATAGTCCAAACTTTTAGCAGCTCAATTTCCTTGCTAGGAAGTGGGAAAATTAGCTGTGCTGTGTCATGTGGTGGATCAGGGTGGGAGGTAGTACAGGTGGTCATAACAACTGCAAAGGGTTTATTATATAAGCTCTTCTCATTTTTATTAAAATTGTCCTTGAAACCCAGCTAGACCAGGAATTAATAGGAAGCTTGCAATGATTTTTTTTTTTTCTCAGTAAAGCACTCTGAAATTTCACATGGTGAAAATCGCTTATCAGTGCATCTGAGTTTTATTTTAAAATACAGTTTTTAATTAAAGTTTGCAATTCTGAGCCTGCTGCTAGTACCTGATATCTTGCTAAAAGGTCACAGCACTGGTAGCATTAATGGTATGAGAACGCGATAGAGGAGATTATGAACATTCAAATTGTGTTTCAGTGCTGGTTTATCATTAGGAGGGGCTGCAGCCATTCCTCGCTAAAGGCAGGCTTAGTGATGAACCTCAGGGACTCATTCTTTGGCTTAATTGTCACAGGCAAACCAGGCAGGTCCCTAGGGGTGTGTATGTGTGTGCAGGGAAGGGGCACATGGTTGGCTGTGGTCTCAGCTGCCACCTTGGAGGATGGGGGGGCTCCAGTAGCTCCCAGCATAGCTGCTGCAGTGGGGTGGTGGGCAGGGTGTGGGTGGTGACTGGGGCACAGGCACGCTCTCACTTCTGGAGATGATAGGGACAAAAGTTCTACCTCACCGTCCAAGCCTCATGATTGCTTCTGAGCTGTCCTTACCAAAAACAGGGACCACTTGATGTGGCTCATGCCCCTGACTCCTTGCGTGCCAGGAGTGACTCTGCCTGTCCTGATGGAAAGCCTTGAACTGCTTTGATTCCAGTTGTATCTGGAAATGTACATTGGAAGATGCTAGAGGTGCTTTATTGCAGCTGACTGTGATACAGGGGAACAGCCGACAGTTGCCAGGGGAGAGATGGGTTGCAGCAGTTCTCAGAGTGACTCTGCAGGGAGCTGAAGAGGAGAAAATTTAATCTGGAAGCTTTACAGGTCCTTGCAAGAGAGAAGCAGAAATAGGGGTTGTATTGCACTTGGCTGGCGTTAGTCTCTTCTGAGCTCCTGAAGCAGAGCAGCTTCACACCTCCTGGCTCTGGAGGATATCCGAGGAAGTAAAACAGAGTGTGGAACTCTGCACTGGGACTGGTGCAGCTAGTGCTGCCTGAGCCAGAAACCCCACGTTGCTGCTGTACACAGCCAGGGAAAGGACAGGGATTACAAATCCTCCAGTATGGCACAGGGGAAGATGTTAAGGAGGCCTCAGAGCCCAGGTTCTCCAGCGCTAAGCACAGGACTAAGCTGTCTGCAAACAACCCCAAGGGTAGATAGGATACAGCCATATTACCACTCCGGTCATAACTCTAAATCGCTATTCCTTCAAAAATATATTGGGCTACCGAAGGCTGAAACTGAGTGGAATGTACTGCCATTGCCCAGAGGGTTCTGGCATCCAACCAGCACCACGAGCAGAAAGGATCATTCGCGAACAGAATTGAAACCAGAGCTCTGATAGAGGCGCGTGCTTCAGAACATATGCCAGATAAGCCATGGCAGAAATTCCAGTGTTAGATTATATGTGTTAGGCTGTTGGGTTTTGTTGTTATTTTCTTTTAAAATTATTGTTTGGTCTCAGATAAAACGATGCCTCTTTGCCAAAGCTGCTGCTGAGGGTGAGACTCCAAAGAAAGCAATGAGGACTAGCATGAGGTATCTGAGAGACCGTATTTCTAAAGCTGTTATCTGCATATTATCAGTATGAAAGTGAGTTATCAATAGCAGATAAGTGTTTCTTATTATGTACCAAGATGTTCAGAATGCTTCAGAAAATAAACAAGCAGATAAAAGGGCACCTTTAAAAGGAATTCATTTAGGAATGGAAAACCTAAGCCATAGACCTAGCCATGCTGAGGAAACTACTATTCCAAAAATACCTGCAACAGCTAATAACACCTATACAGTGAGATAATAGGCTTCTTTCTGTTTACTTTTCCTATATAGAAAAGAAACCGTGCTTGTTCTAAACTATTATTGTTGTATTTCTGAAGTATCCTTTCTGTAAAACGACAAACCAAACAAACTTTGTCATTCGGAGCCTTGGGAACTGTGACACTTTTGAGAGAGTAAGTCTATGGAAATCAGCAGTGAGAGGCAGAGGTCGCCGGTCACAGGGATATCAAAAAGGACTTTTGTCATTGCAGGGAAACACGTGCTCTGGCAGAACGGGTTACATCAGTGAGCTGCCAAAATGGGAGGGAAGCAAAGGTCCTTCTGCCCAAGACAGCTTTAGATGGGCAATAACCACCCCGGGATGAGCCAGCTGAACCTGGAGACATGATTCATCTGGTACTAATGAGCTTTTTGCTACCTCAGAGTAGGTGAGACAACACAGGGTGTCTCAGAGATTAGCTGACTACAGTTAGCAAGTTGTTTTTATGTATTGGAGATTTTTTATTCTGCTGACTGCTATTAGGGCTGTGCCTGGCTGAGGAAAGAGGAGGAAGTGGAAAACTATTATTCTAAAAAGATCTTTGTGCAGAGGTTTGTGTTAGAGGTTCAAGGCCAAGCAATAGATCTTAGAAACTTGATGAGTTTCTCAACACAGGTTTTGTGTTGCTCAGCACCCGGGAAACTGACCTGAACATAATGACTTTTGAGAAAGGTAGAGACTAAACATCTTTCGGTTTCCTCATTAAAATCTTCTCGTTATTTAAAAAGATGTTCACCTAGGACGGCAAGTTGCTGGTTTGTATTTCAGCTGTCCTCTGAGCCTGGGCCTCTGAAAAGTTTATACTGTCAAGCAGACAGAAAGAGTAAAAACCGGTAGGACCCGATTGCCCAAGATAACAAAGCAAATCCAGGAATTAAATCCAGGCTGCCTTATTCCCCCACCCTGCACATATCCCGAGGATGCTCTTTTGGCCAATGAACAGGCTACTCTGGACTAGCAAGTGATACATTGGCTAACACATAGTTCTGACACTTACGAAAAAAATTACACCTGAAAAGAGTCTCCATATGACTTGTCCTTTTAAAAACAAAGTTAACCACTGGAAGAGGCTTTGCATGTCAATGAGATTGTCTTCGGGTTTCAAATCTAATAAAAATGGATGCAACTTTCGTCTAAAGAATATGCAAACTACCTGGTCAAGCATCCTTCAGCCTCTTAAGTTTATCATGAGCCTGACATCAGGCTGGAATTCCCAGCTTTCTTAAGAGATGATAAATGTTATCTGCCAATCTATTCCACTGAATAAACTCTGTTTGATCTGCATTAATCACACTTGGCAGAAGCTGTTCAAGCCTGCTAGCAGCAATCCTGGTGAACAGCTTGGCATCATTGCTTAATAATGAAGTGGAACAGTATGAAAAACAACATGAAGGAGACTTCTTCTCATTCCCACCCCAAAATTAATGGAACACACATTAAAGTGAATGGTTTAAAATATTCAATAGATCTGAAACTGCCTTGTTGTAATCATACTATTACTCTCAAGGGCAAAACATATTCCTCTCTATTTTACTTTTCTGCTAGAATACTATGTGCCAGAAATGCATAGAACGGAGAGATACCAGGTAACTTCAATAATTTTCAGTATTTTTCGTATTTTTAATAAATAATGTTCAATTTTCCAAATTAGCCTTCACAAATTTTGCCCAGGGGATGTTTGATTCACTACCAGCTTCACTCCAACAAGGTCGATCACAGATCAGAGCTCAGCCCTTCCTTGTCATTTTTCTTAGTCAAGAGAGGGGCAGAGATGGGTCCGTGCATCGCTGCAGTCCAACAAACCCTGTTGTGAGGGGCTCTCCTGGTATTTAAGAGATGAGTAGAATACGTGCTGAGTATTTCTACAAAATGCTAGATCTGGTTGTATGTTCTTATCCAGCAAATGCTTCAAAATTTTTTTTCAGTAAGTTCACTTGAGTGTGTAGATGCAGGAAACTCAGTGGAACGGGTGACTCAGGGAAAGTTCAGCACAGAAATAAGATATTGGTAGAAACAGCTAATAGACTACTCAGGGAGGGTGAGAAATGTACTTCTGTGGGGTTACTTAGCACCTGCCCTGGTTTGGAATAAATGGGAAGAGGGAGCAGCAAAGAAAGAATGCGGGGAGGGAAGTGCAGAAAGCAGAGCCGTAACACGGAAAAGTGAGGTGGAAAGGTGGAAAAGAAAAGAACTGAGGAGACAAGGAAAGACCAGAGTGAAAACAGTTTAATAGTGGTCAGATGGAGAGAACAGTACTTTGAAAAAGGGAAAGATCTTATTCAAAAATTTCTGTGACCTCCCATACGAATTGTGGGGATTCCTCATGTGTGGGGCCCACTCAGCTGTGAGTTGCGGTGTTTTCCTGAGGAATCAGTCTTGTAAAAAAAGAGCACTGGTAAAACCAGCACGACTGACAAAGGAAAAACCACCAATGAACTTTTTCCCCCTCAAATGGATATTAGACTTTTCATGAGACATTTTAAAATATTTCCATGTTAGGAGAGTATAGGGATGTAAGGATAACACAGCTGAGCTTGATTATGAATGTGTGCTCATGTCTGCCTAAACCTCAGCCATCTGAGACTAAAAGACAACTTCCATGCAGGTTTTTGGAAGCATCATCATTTTGTGATCCCCTTGTCCCCTCTGGGCCATTTTGTAAACTTTCATTTCTGGATAACTGAAGTTGCTTTAAATAAACCACTTAAATAAGTAAAAAAAGCTTATTTCTTCCCAGTACTCTGACAGAATCAGTGAATCCATCCTGTTCAGATATAAACTTTCTCCTCTAGCCTATAATATAAACAAACTACTGTTTGTTTTCTAGATAAAAACTATGTAATCTTAATTCTGAGAGGCAGATGTACTATGAAAACAGTTAACATTGCAGTTAAAGTAACAATTAACCTTCCTATTTTTCTCAGGAATTTATTGCATTGCACAAAAGTTTATTACAGATGGGAAAGGCTCAGAATAAGTAAATAAAGAAAGGAGGGCATAAACATATATCAGATAAGACATTAGCACAACAGTATGACATTGTTCTGAAGTTTGTGGATCCAGCCTACAGGGAAATCAAGAAGAAATAAATTAAGTTATAATGTTTTGAAAGATGTGTTCAAATATCTCAGCTTTGTGCTGGTCACAGATGCAACTTGGGTTCTTGAAGAGGAAAAAAAATAATAATTGTGACATAGCTCTTCAGACAAAGCAGTAAGTCCTCTTCTGTGCATATTCTGGTTTTTGGTAATGTACCACACATTCATGACTAACTTGAAATCTGCAATGAGATGAATTTTGTAAAGTAGACACACCTACCACTTCACTAGTCAGAAGCAATGAATTAAATCACTGCAAATCTGAATTTTTTAGAGCAGATGCTTCTGCTGTCATCGTGGAGCTATAGTACTTCAGTCCACATCCTTAGCAGTTGATCAGTCTCTAGTACAGGCACAAGTTAACGAAATTTCAAGAAGAATCTATACATAAGACACTTGGAAGTCTATGAAAATATTTAATTACTAGTGTACCAAAAAATTTTCTATTACTAGTAACATATGTTTTCTTTCTGGCACACACATGCACACAATGTCTCATTAATTTAATCAATTCACTGCATAGTCATTTCTCTGGATATTCACTTTTGGTTATACCCACGAATAGCCCATACTTCTAATTTTTGTTAATTAAAACTTACAGTAACCAAATGGCAATATATATAAACACATAATGTATTAATCCAAATTGTTCTCTCTTCTCTAAGAAGTTGTCAGTTTAATGAGACATCACAAATAATATGCTATGCGAAAAAAATCTCTCAGCTATCATTGCTCAAAGTGTGCATTCTGTCTCTAAGCTGCATTTTCACTGCATGCATAATGTTTCTAAAGTGATGCTGGCTGTAATGCCTCATACTCTGAATACTCAGGACCCTCTGAACACTGGCTCAAAATTCCTTCTTGGTATAAGGGGGAAAAGTAGAAATTGCTTCTAGACATCTTGGGAAACCCCTAGAATACAGATTAGATTCTTTACAAGTTTTTGTTATGTCAGGAGTCCACTCTGAGAAGCATTTAAGCTAATCAATAATGAGGCAATGTTAATTACTTTATGTGCTTGTTCTGAGGCATCATCTTACATACACATAAGAACTGTCAAAGGCCACATTCTGTTTTTTCTGGTATTCAAAGGAGCTCTTCCTAAAGCCTCTACTGAAAACTGAATCTAACCACACAAAACAGGAAGCATATATAAAAGGAAAAAATATAAATGAGGAGAAAGAAATCTATGAAAGAAGAATCTAACAAAAAAGCATGGACACAAAAGCATGGAAACAAAAACATATAGATAAAATTTTCAAAAGCATTTATTCCCAGGTTCACTATACTGAACTGAAATTTATACCCATCTCCCAGAATATCTGCTCTCAGCCACTTTTAAAACCCACAAGTCTAAAAGCAGTTGATGCCCAAGGTGATTTCTGCTAGGAACTTCTGAATTTAAATGCAGATGTTCAGACAAAAAGTCATTTATAATGGGATGATATATACATACTGGTAACCATAATGTCTCAATTTAATTTTCACTTTTGATGGTTTTTTTTTTTCTTTTTTTTTTTTTTTCTGTAAGTGCAAGGTTCCCGTAATTTCAGTTCTCTCAACACAGCTGTTTTGGTGGGAAAGGGTAATTTATGAGGCATAATACCATTTTGGAAATATGCAGCTTTTTGTATCAATCTGAATTTTTCAGATAGAGGGTCAGAGTAAAAATTGTCTTGAATAAAATAGAAGACCTTTTAAAAAGTCTAATGTAAATAGCAAGCAACCATTTAGATTTTTTTTAATTTTTTTAAATGAAGATTAAAGGACTTATTGCTGTTTAAAATGAAACTTCAGTGCCCTGGGAGGGAAAAAAAATCTGCTTAGAAATTCAGATACACACTATGGGGTGAAATATCTAAGAAAACTGCTGCTTAGCCTGCTTGAAAACTTCAAAGATTATTAGCAAGACTGAAATGTTTCCTTGCTTCAACATATGTTTTAATAGTCATATATTTATACCATAGAGAAAAGGGTTATTATTTATCAGTTAATTCACTTAACAAATTAAAATGAAGATAGTGAGTACTCTGCTGTCTTTCAAAACATACTGTGGTTGCAGACTAGTCAGGGCTGTGAAGTACTTGGAGGCTGACAGGTGATCTCAGTATTACAACCAATGAACCTAAGTATATGCTGAATAGATGAATTTGATTGAGATGTTATAAACACTACTCTTCTGGAAATGTAGAAGTGATGGAAAGACACTTCCTAAAGATGGTTTGCCAGGATTCCTGGTGAGCACCTCTTCAGGCTTCATTCTTCTGCCTTAAACTTTTCTGTTGGCAACCAAATAATTCCCCAAGTTTCAACTTCACACCTACTGGCAGCTGGGACCTCAAGGTGAATGTACTTATCTTTTCAAGGGAAGAAATCAGTCATTCTTCCGGAGATCTCAAGGGCTTCTAGTCCTGATTTTCTTCCTATATGGATTTAACTCTCTGGGTAACCTGCCAATTTTGTTTGTTTGTTTTTAATTTTTTTTTTTCTTCCCCAAGTTGTGGCCATGTCTGCTGTTGGCATTCACTAATGCTAGGTGTGTTCATCAACACCCTTTCCTTTCTGGTGACCATGGTAGTGTTTTCACTTGCAAATTTATCAAGAACTACTGACAGAAATTGAAGTGTAAACAAATAAACAAACAGGTCTGGTCAGAGTCATGGCAGATTTGTAGTTGTCTTCCAGGCAGCTGACAGTGACTTAATCCTTTCCAAGTAAATGCCATCTTTCTTTGAGGGAAATGGCTATTGCAGTATCTGAAATGACATGAAAACCTTTAAAATAACAAGACAAAACACAATAAAGCACACAGTAATTTTGTCACTTAAAACCAAAAATCCAGATTCAAAACTAAAATAAAGACATGGTGTACTTGAAGTTATTTTTCCAATTGGATCACATAATGCAGATAAAATCAAGCATCACGTGACTTAAGGACAGAAAAAAGCTGTTTGAACATAAAGGAATGAATCTGATGGGGAGTTTTTGTTGGACTGTTGTTAGGGAAGCAGAAATGTAGACCACTGACTGCAACGAATGTATTCAGAAACACTGGCTAACAATATTAATATTGATATCTGGAAGCAACTGCAATTTTTTTTCCCAGTATTGAGATGGAGTAAGAAGCACCCTGGAGTAATATTTCATTTTCTTTAAACTTTTATTTAAACAGTGGAAGTTATACTATTGAATCAAGAATTTGGAAGAACGTGGCTTTGAACATATGTGTGCAGGTTTAGTTTCAATATTTCTTTTAATACTTGTAGCCAAGATTCGTTTTCCTCTTGGTTTAACCTTAGTGTATTGCCATCAGTCTTCCTTGGAATTATTTTGTACCTTTATTACTTAAAAAAAAAAAAAATTAAAAAGCTTCAAAATATGTCAAGGTTCTGAAGGTGAACACCGGGACGTATCTTGACAGTGTTAAAATCTTTGTAAAAATGCTTGACAAAAAGATGTGATAGTATCTCCAGGTCACATATCTCAGTCAACACAGATTCCCTTTATGGACATTGGTTACTATTTCTTCAAAGAGTTGATTTGATTGTCTAGAAGCTCACACAACAGATCTTCCTCTGTTTCTGCTTATGGGATTTTTGAACGCTCCCCATTTCTCTGGAGATACACTAGACAGATACATGTAGGTTAATTTGATTATTTACTATGACACAGACTTTGAGACCCGGCTCTATAATCATTTATCTGGCCAGGTGATGTTTTGCCTAGGATTTTTTAAAATAGGACCAGTTCAGAAAAGAAAAGCTTTTTGCACTTTCAGGGTTAACTCTACCTTTGACAGCCTGCAGCGCTTCTTTCAAGGCATCTCAGCAGGCATCTGACCACCAGCCATCACCTTTGTAGCCCTTCAGCCTTCATCCCATGCTGTGAAGCTGGGTTTATGGATTAAGCCCCTTGCCATAATCAGCTTAAGAACTCTGACTTCAGTTTATTATTTGCAGTTGCTGTTGTCTCTCAGGGCACTGACAGAGTTAATGGCAGCCTTCATAAAAAGCAGCATTTTTTTCCCTGTAGACAAATTATCTGCAAGAAAAAAATGCAGCTATGAACTAAATGATTAAACAAACGTCTTTAAACAAGGCATGCTACATACTAGGCAATAGGTAGGAAAGAATTGAAACCTTGTTTGATAAAAACACATTCCTGCTTTGTCTTCAGATATGTGTCCTGCCCTGAGCTGATGGACAATTGTTTAAAACCTTTTCCCCTAGCCTCTTCCTCAAAAAAAAAAAAAAAAAAAAAAAAAAAAAAAAAAAAATTGTTATTTGCAGTTTGACTGTAGAAGGAGAATGGAAAGAAAGCAAAAGGGTATGTTTAGAAGCTCTTAAGGCTGTTGTAATCTCAAAAAATTTGCAACAGTTACTTTTTGATCACTATGTAATATATAAATTATGGACTGTATTAGGGTAACAGGTTGGTGGTTGGTTGATTTTTTTTTTTTTTTATCCTTCTGTGTTTATGGCCTCACATGACCAGTAATGGCTACTGCTTCACACTGGCACAAGCAGTCAAGTCTCAACAACTGGCAAACTGATACATCCCCCATAGCATTAAAGTCCTTCCTTGTCCTAGTAGCAATGGGCACAGAGAAATTTCATCTTTAAATGAATATGTGAAAAAAGAGAACAAAATTTTCTGTAATGTAATTGCACCTGAGCTTTTTAATAGAGACAATAAAAGGAGCATGCATTTGTTATTGACTGAGGGAGGAAAGCTAAATGCTCTGCCATCTGGGGATTTTATCGAGCATCAGTTTGAAATATTCTCAGAATGAAAGTGAGCAGACTGATCCATGTGTTGGAAAAGGAGAGAACGATTTGAAATAAATTTGCTACTGTTAGTTCTAAGAGAGTATTGGTCATCGTAACCTTGGAGGTAGGAAAGGTGTAATTGCCTTCCTGCAATGACAGGTGGAGTTCATATAGGAATACTTCCTAAAAAGACAAGGGAAGTATCCGCAAACAGCCTACTAATACCAGCCAAATTATCTGCCCATAGAAATAGATACGACCCCATTGACATTGGAGGCGTTTTATCCATTTACAATAGCAGGGATCTGCCTTCTTACTGAGGTTTATTGTACACATTCTGCCCCAGGGTCATTCTGTAATTACTATAGAAAATAGTGTATTCACTTGATAACTTCTTCTAGCAGAAAAGCAATTAGCCTGCCGAGTGACTTGATGTTCCTAAGAAGGTACTGAAGTTTTGGAGGCTGGAAGTTTTAGTAGAAAGAAACAAAAGTAGAAGAGGGAAAAAGTCTGGTTGGCAGGCAGCGTACAAAGGAAAGGTCTGGGTGGGCAGACAGACAGAGATGGCCATTTTAGGCGATACAGCTCCCAACAAAAAGCTCAAGCTTTAATGCAATACTAAAACTAGAAATATACTTTGCTAGCCCACTAACTCCTCTCAGTACTGACCTCTTTGCAATACTGAGAAAGACACCTGAACTTTCTATCTGAACAAATTCATGGCTAGGAGACCAGTAGCCACATTCTACAAGATCAATTGTCAGATCTTTCTGATCTAAAATATTGATGCGAGAAGAGGTCCTTCTACACAGAGGAGTTATTAGCATATGAATAGCATTTTAAATATGTAAAATACTGTTTGACCAGTTTTTCGGCCCTCGTTTACTGGATTAGTGTGGTGCTGATGAAATCTCAGTTTATGGGGCACAAAGGCAGAGATGGAAATGCTGGTGGAGATCTGATTGTTGCAGTATTATTATCACAATAGCACAAAGTGTTAATATTTTGTTATGGAAATCAAGACAATTTCTCTCATACAGAAAACAGATGCAACTTATGATGGACTGTGCTACGTTTGAAAAAACTGCTTAGGCAGTTAAGGAATGGAAGAATAAATTAGATAAAGAGCAGCAACCTTAAAGCATAATAACCATTTTTTGACTCTGTTAGAGGGGAAAATGATTTTGCAAACTGTGATTTACCTGGTTCCGTAGAGCAGACTGTATTGCATGCCTCTGTTGCATTTTCTTTTCTCTTTATAACTGCTCAAACAGCAATTTAGAATCAATAGGTTGTGGAATATTGGAATGTCAGTTTCTATTGAAAATGCGCTGGTTTATGGTGATCTCATATAATTAAAATCAATGTCGATATCTTTAGAAAAATATGTTTTCTTTTGTTGGTGAAGCCATATAGGGATGTTAGGTAAATAAAATGCTCCCAGATGTCTGCTTTTTTAAAGGAAGTCTTTATGTGAATTGAATCTCTATTTATCGTTAGCTTATGCAATTTTTTATTTCATGCAAGTTAGATTAAAAAAAAAAGACTGATCATTCACACAAAGACATATTCTAAGAGATAAGACTACATATGTATAAATAAACGTTATTCCCAGGTTGTACATTACTAACATATAGTTGGAACAAATAGAATGTTAAATCCACGTGTACCAAAAAGCTCCATGTTTTAGATGCAGGAAAAATCCTTGAGTTGCATTCCCCCCCCCTACTTTTCAAAAATGTAAATAAAACACCAACCATTAAAAAAAAAAAACCTTTGAAAATCCCAGACAAATTCCTAGAAGCCTCCTAAGAGCCTTGTTTCAGTTTTGTAAATCATTATAATGTAAGAAGGATGTGGATTTGTGCTTTTGCTATATAGTGCTTCTCAGGAGACAAGAAACACAGACTAGATCGAAGAAAATGTTGTTTTACTTTTTTTTTTCTTCTGACAAAAATGCACATTCATCTAAGTTCCTGATTTCTTCTTGAAATCTTAACTTTTCTAAACTAAAAAAAAAGAATGTATGGGAAACTGTTGCAAGTTGATATTTGTTAAGGGAAACTTTTAAAAATTTATTTCACTTTAAGTTTAAAAGGAGAAATAAAATTTCTGTGTCCATGAAAATAAAGTTTGGTCAAATTTAAGTAGGCATCCAGCTCTAGGGTGATAATGACACTAGTAAGAACATCACTTCATGCATATCTCCAAGGAGGTACAACAGCAGGAGTTCCCACCACTGGTCAGGGACTACATACAGGTGGTGGGAGACTTCCTGAGTGAGCAGGAACAAGAAGGCAGCCGTGCAGAAGGTCTCATAAGCTCTGGTGGGCTTATCCTTCTCTACTTCCTCGGTTTTACAGGGACAGAATCCTGCAGATGCATGTACAGGGATCCTACGGATCCCTGGTCTCACTTAAAGGAGTGAAATGCCCAGGTTAAGGAAAGCACTTACAGGTAAGGTTTGATTTGCAGACACATTGTTTTGAGCATATATTCTTGTTCAGGGAAATTAGATGAATATTATTAGATGAAAAAATCCTCAAAGTTCAACAGGCCACACCAGTGCAATCAGTTTTAATCTTGCTTCAGTCAGGAGAGATGAATCTAATACTCACGTTTGGTTCATAGGTTTAAAAAAAGGCACTTGCACTATGCAGTTACCAGGGACTGTTGTACTGAATACAAATCTGGGATTTTATTAGGACAGCTCTAATAATCTTACCTAAAAATCAGCTTAGGTTCCTTTCTTCCACACATACACAAAATGCTAGCATTTTATGTATTCTATCACTGGACACATGGAGAACACCACTTTCAACTTCAAAGCATATATTCTGTTTTTTAGGAGATACATGTTCAAATGCAGAAAAAAATGTACTCAATTAAAGTTTACATGCACTTTTGTAGAGGTGTCATCGTGCTACTTTGACATGCAGGGTCTACACATATAAGGGTACGCTTAAGTTATATGTACAGTTAGGAAAGTATTCAAGTGTAAGCCTGTCATAGCTGCAAGCTGGGAGCGATAGTTATATGCAATAGAGTTCAGTCTGCCAGTATTTGACATCCATACACAGTGTCAAATAATTTTCTAAGGCCAGATAGTCATGAATAAAAGTTCATAGAGTAATTCAACACTTTTCTCTGCTACACTTTTTAATGAGTTCTCTCACTTAAATACAGATTTCCATAAGGCAGCCTGTTAAAAATGAATTTCAGATGCTTCCACCATCAATCTGAGCATGCTAGAACATTACAGCTCTACTAGGGCAAAGTAAAGTTTGAGATATCTTTTTTTAGCATCGCTTCTAGTTTTGCATTGGTTTTGGAGGGCAATTGGATGACAATTTTTTGATCTTGTAAAGTTTATTTTGGTATCTTGCTTTCGATCTGCACTCTATTGTAATGACTTGTACGTGTGTCTGTCCCACATACTGGGACAGATCAAACATTTTGTGATGAAGCTTGTACAAAGTAGGCTGTGTACAGTCACAAGTATAAATAGCGTTATGCAATTAAGTCAGCTAATTCCAAGAGCACAGCTTGAAGTAATGCTTGTCCTGCCACTGTAGAGAACTTTACACAAGGGGAAAATGTCATGTAATTATCAGAGGTGACTCCTAAAACAAGGTGTCTTACCTACTTCTAACATTTCCAGCTATGGAAGTTTCAGAAACTCTGCCATAAACTCACCCTCTCATAAATCAGTGTGCTTGGCTTTGATGCATCCCGTTCCTTTGACTGCATTTACAGCGACTTTTCCCTTCTCATTCCACATGTACTCCCAAATTGCCTGTGCTGGCAGCTGTTGCAGTGAGCTAGCATCACAGTTGTAATAAGGTGGTGTGTGGAAAAGTTTTTTCTCTGAAGGCATATCAAGCATTGCAGACCTCTAATTAGTGGTAGTTGTAGTCAAAGTTCAGTAGTCGGGTCTTTTGAGGCACTAAGAGATTATATCCTTTAATAGCTCTGAAATGAATGGAAAACATCCTTATTTCCTTCTCATTTCTTAGCTTTATCAATTTCAGGACACAGTTTGTTGTCAGGGAATGTGTGCATTACGTGTGATCAAGAGGCTATGCTGGTGCATTGGCAAATCACCAGAACAGGGAGAAAGCTGTTGCTGATAAAAGAACAATAACAGCCAAACAATTGAGTGAATCAAAATTAATGTGTGTGTGTTTGTTTCTGTCAGGGAGAACTTCTATTTCTTCGTCCTTGACTATAAGCTTGCAATAGATCAGATTGTCCCTTCTCTTTCATTTGACTGACAGCAGAGCAAACACTGGCTGAAACTTTTTCTGGCTCCTTGTGTTTCTCACTCCTTTTTTTTTTTTTTAAATTTAATTTTTCTCTCTTCCTCTTCAGAGATCCATCACAGCAACACAGTTCCCAAGTGTTATCTTTGATTTGTTTGGCAGTGTATGTCTAAATCAAAGAGAAGGGGCAAAATTATCCTGGCTGATGTGCAACCTTATAATGATTTTCTTCCATAATCCCTCACAGAGTGCCATTCAAGGAAAAGCAAAATAATTACTTTTAAAACAAGACCTTAGAGCTTCATGATCATGTTCTGCACATCAAAAGCTCATTCTGTATCTCAAGTGTATGAAATAGCCTGTCAATCAGTCAGTCAATTGAAAAGAACATCAAAAATCCAAAACAAAAAGAAGCCAAA
This sequence comes from Falco naumanni, assembly GCF_017639655.2. Taxonomy (NCBI): domain Eukaryota; kingdom Metazoa; phylum Chordata; class Aves; order Falconiformes; family Falconidae; genus Falco; species Falco naumanni. The sequence goes on from NC_054055.1 coordinate 113,667,594, forward strand.
CCCTTGAAATATACCCTGACAAACCAGTGATCCCAGGTAGTTGGACTAGTCATCAGGCTTGATCCCAGATATCCAAAATATTCCCTTCTGTGACTACTGTGACTAATGTGCTACAGCAAAAGTCAATGAGGACTGCCTTCAGTTACTTTCCCACCAAATTAAGGGTATTAAGTTGTCAATATACCTCAGGCTTTATAGATCATATCTGATGCAGCTGAAATCTGCAACGTAAGAGATTTGTTTCTTTTCTACTGCAATGTTCAATTGAAGAGCGATTTCAATTGTTTGTTGTCAACATCAAAAGCATTCAGCAAATTACACTCACATCTCATTTCAAAGATAGCTTAGCAGGAATTAAACTCCTTTTTTATGGAGTTGCTTATATGTTGTAATTATGGAGGACATTTATTTATCTGTGAGGTTTGCAATACTACTGCCAACACATCTGTTTACTAGATACACAGATTTGCTTACTGTATTTTGGTTTTAACTGTGTCAGTACACGTACAATGTATGTATAAGAATAGTAAAGCGCATACATGCACATATATAAAAACCAAGTGTTTATTAAGATACACCTTGGTTCATTGCTGTGCGTATTTTGACACATTTAAAGGAGGATGACTTTTGGTTCTTGAGTGCAACTGTCCCAGAGTTGAAGCCACTGTAAAGGAAACATCTCAGTGTATTTTCAGGATCTACGCCCCTGTGATAAAGTTATGGCAGAAGAAAACGTGTCAATGTCTGTTTCTTCAAAGCTGAATTAATTTTATTTTTTCTCTCTTAAGTTCTTCACAATTTTTTAAAATATATTTAGCTGTGTGACATGTACCCAGCTGGACACCCTCATCTACAATGTAAGAATGACACTTGCAAGCTACAGCCTGAACCATAAATCCCCAAATGTCTGTTTTGGTCTGTGAGATCCCCTTGGCACCTAAACTTTTACTTTCTAAGCTGTTCAAGTTCTGCTAATGTATATTCCTAGTAGCACAGCCATCATGCCTGAGCTAATGGCAACAATTTCACACCTTAAGACCATTTTCTATGCTTTGAGAAGTCTGTTCTGGTGGGCAAACTCAGTGTATTGCCTTTGCAGTCACAGCAGTGATGGGCACTTCCATCAAAACTGCAGCTGGAGAGGATGATGCCATTCTCTAATTTTTGAACAAGTTAATAACGTGGGCTCCCCTCTGGGAAATGGAAGACTTGCCTTCTTAAGTATCAGAAGGTTCAAACCTATATTACTTTCCTACCAGATGAGCATTCTCATTAATGATTAGAATTACAATTTTGTTCATTTCCCTCTATTATCTGTTTGGTCTTCTGAATCCTGGATTATTAGTTTTTGGTTTTGTTTTTTTTTTTCAGTATGGTGGCAATGAAGTGTTTCTCTTCCTGAATCTAGTGGATGGCCATATGCTTAGGACATCAGACAGGAAGGTCAAAGCTATGGATTTAAACTACTTCTGGCTAAGGAAGTCAAGAATTGTACTTCTAATCTCAGGTAATTTATCTTGGTGTAACTGTAGGATAACGTTGATATGCCCCCTTCTTGTCCTGCTCTCCTAAAGTCCAGTTATGGTCCTCAAAAACTCAGTTTGTGCTAAATGCAGGAATACATTTCCTGGAAATATACCCCAGACGTATATAGATTATAGCCCTGAGTCGAAGACATCATTTCAAATTTGCATTTCTTTGGGGAACATTTGTGCTGTTTGAGTTGTTATGAAGCTCACTCTTAACTGGAAATCTTGTTGTGTCTCTCCACTTAGGAGAAAATTTTGGACCTAATCTGGATTTATTAACACAAAATTTAGCACTAGGTTGCTCTGGCCTTTTATTTGTACACATGTACTGGAAATATACTAAGTCCAGATTTCTGAACTATGGAGATGACCATCATTTCTATCAGACTTCCTTGTGTTGTATTAAGTAATGGTGCAAGCATGGAAAATTTGCAATAGAGACAATGGTGAAAGACTTGGAATTACCAAAGGAATTATCACTAATTTCATTCTCTTTTTCATTAAAATATTCATAAATCTGCTGTAAGTGAAAGTACATAGTGTTGGAGTACCTTATGGAATCAGTAAATCACAGTCTCATTTGATGTCCAAATAGCATTCAAAGTTACATAATAACATAATTATCATTTATTATGTAACTTTTTTCAGGTTCTGCATAAGTGAGTGAGACTGCACTGTTATTAGCGATTCAGCTAGTGTGCAAAATGATACCAGACAGCATAAAAATAGAATTCAGCTTGACGTAATGCTTTTATTCAAGGCTTCCCAAAATGCTTTACAGAACATGTTGTTGTTAGGCATTATAAAAGACCTCCCATTAACTGGGAAAAGCTGTTTGATGACTTCAAAGATAATTGAGAATATGTTTCTTAATGTAGGATTAAAAAGAAAAAAAAAATCACAAACAAACTCATGCCACAGAGAACAATCTGGGGAGAGGACTGACATTTGTCCTATCTTGGTCAATAGATAGTTATTAAAGCTCTAAAATCATATTAAACAATATTTTAAGGAACTGACTTAAATCCACAAGGGGAATAAAAGAGAATGAAGGCAGATATTTATTCTGAAATTTCATACTATTGTGACTGTATTTCAGAGGCTGATGACATACTATGCACATGTTATTATTAACCTCGGTCAGACAGCATGGGTTAAGATTAGGAATGTCATCCCAGGCATTAGCCATTAATCTGGGTATCTCATTGCTTTACTGAGGTTTAGGTTACACGGAAAATAACTCCGGGCCATATTTTGACACCTTTATTCATGCTGAATAGCATCTTATGCAGCATCAAGTCCCACTAAAATGAGGTTGTTTCCAGAGAAATGCATTAGTCAATGTAGTGGAATATTGTCCTTTGGCAACATCTGTAGATGAAATTGTACTGTAAAATGTTACCACATCAGTCAGAGCAGGGTATCAAAATGGCTTTGTATACAAATTTGAAACAGATTCTGAGATAGCGGCTCCTGATAATGCCATTTCAGTCTTTCTTTCAATATGTAATTGCTTGCCACGGAGCAGTAATGACAATACAGCGCTAACGTTTTATCAAAAAATGACAGTCAAATCATGGATATATGTTATCAAAGTTATGACACTGAGACATGTTTGGGGCTCAAAGTAAGGTAGAAATTTAGTGCAATGATCTTAAAAACTGCCTTAGCTCATTGTAGACCATCCTAGTCTATGGGGACTCAGACCTCTTGTGTATTTAAAGAATTGCAGAGACCTATGTTTTAGACATATATCACAATTAAATGATGCCATTTTAATGTTTGTCTTTTTTTATTGTAGGGTTTTATTGCTATGTTCTACAAATAAAATGACAAATAATTCTTTTAAAGCATAGTTTAAACTCCTTTTGATAGCCAATTAGGTTCTTTCGGAGCCTTTTCAGTCTACCTGAGTCAGTGTGATAACCATAATATTGGAAATTATTGTAAGGCCTGTAACTGTAATATTGCTAATGGCGAGTCCCACTCCAATAACTTCAAAGAACTACATTTTCAAAGAATTCACAGGGAACTGGCTTTTGGAGATATTAACAAAACAGAGAAAAGAAACAGCAAAAATTAACACTGGAAAACCTCAAGTTCAAGGGACAACAGAGAAATTATTTTTAGTCACATATCCAGTTTTATCTTGATCTTAGTAATTTACATAACCAAAACCCCCTCACATCAACAACTGATGGAAAACAAATGTTATCATATAATTCAAGACTATACAATAATGAATGTGCACCAGGTACTCTTGCCAACAGAACTAACAGTTCTTCCTTCAAGAAGGAGAGTTACAGGAGAACCTTGGACCTGATTTCAAGCATCCCTGCCATTGGATCTCATGTAGCTACATCTGTGTCTTCAGCAAGCTTTCTTCGGGAGACACAGGTGTCTGGGCACATGAGAACATCCTAGGGTGTCTTCTGAAGTAGTGAGAAAAAAAGAAGTAGAAAAAGCATTCCATTGCTGCCTGTCTTCCAGAGGCTTGGTTTCCAGTGCCACAGACAGCTTAGAGAGAAGCTGATGAGATGTTGGCAGGGGTTGTTCCATTTTCCCAGGCAATAGTTAGTTCTCCACTGTTGTAGTTGGGGTCCAGAACAGTTTTCCTCACACGGGGCACCAATTGTTGCAGCACAAGCAAGCTAGCAAGCTCCAACAAGGCTTTTACTGAGACTCAGATTCTACTGTCTGTGCTGTTTCTCCTTCCTCCAGAGGCCAGACAACACTGTTCCTCATCCATCCAGCCTCTCTTCCCATACTCCTCAGGGGTATTTAACCACTTTGCAGGAACGAGCTACAGTTGCACATCATCCCCATCAATCAACCCACTGCCTTCTCAGCAAGGCCACAGCGGCATATTATCAATGTTAACCCACTGCCTTCACTCCTCTACACTCCACTGCTGTACAGCACGTTATCAGGCAGCCATGGTAGGTCCCTGCACCATGACTTTCGGTAACATATGACCAAGAGCTTGCATTGCTTGTGGAAACTGGGAAAACCTTTTTAGTTTCCAATATTTTTGACACAAGGGGCCAGAGTGACTGACCCCTGTATCAGTGATCGCTTCCTGAGAGTGTTCAACCCAGGTAAGATGTGTGGGCTCCTGACGAGAGCTCACTGGATGGAAGGTCACAGCCCAGAAAGAGACATCTGAGCTGGCCCCCAGCTCCTTTTCAGGAGCTCGCAGCCCCTCTGTGCATCAGTAAAGATGGGCTCATGCTTCAGGAGGCATAAGGATTCATCGAGTGTGCCAAGGCCAGTCGTCAGGCACACACTCCCTTCCACTCAAACCAGTCAGATTGCTTTTTTATAAGATGTTGTGCAATGTTTAGCATCATTACTTTTGCCATGCTGGGAACTTCCGCATCACTTAGTTTATCAGTCAAGGACAAAATGGTTTTGACCATAAAACGTGATCTCACTCATGCCTCCCTCCATCAGAGAGTTTACCCAGCAGATCCTCTCAGGACTTGTCCTTCTGGTTTCCTCTTTCTCATTATCTGTGAAGGAGATTTTAAGGGAAACTATTAATTATATATTTATATATTAAATATTACATATATATACCTAATCTAATAAAGGAAATTAAGAATTTAACAGAAATTATTAGATTGCCCCAATATGCTTCTGTGTGTTTTGTTATGTCAGGGTAGCATGCTGCTAGCCTCTTCCACTCTCTTCAGCTGCTGTCCCCTCTGAAGGTTTTTTGGGCTTTCTAACCCTATTGCTGTCTTCTTTTCCTTGCCCACCTCTGTTCCTTGTATCCCCTTAAAAAATGCTCCTTGAGCATATAAAATTAAGTTTTGCCAGATATTAAAACTTGCCTGGTTATAAGTCTTTTCTATGGGAACAGCATGGAAATGTCTGTGACATGAGGGTGACTCCCTTGTCCCACTCCATACCATCTGCTGCTACTGCCACTTTGCTAAATGTTTTCTGCAGAGCAAGTGAATGTTAGAGATTCTCAATGTAATGGTAAGAAAACCTTATCCTGCCCCTAGAAACAGCTAAAATCATTAATCTGATCCCAAAGACCCTGACATGCCTCAAAAATTAGTCCAAAAGAGAGACAAGCAGCTTGGAAAATTTCACATTAAGTGACAAAAGCCTGGAAGCTTTAAAGTAGATGAGTATGAGAACAAAATACTAAAATGCGAAGTGTTGTGCAGCTTTAAGATTGGCTGAAAATAAAAGCCGGACTTGTAATTAGGTTCTAGATAGTGAAAACAACACGGCTACTGATACCAGGGCTAAACTCTGCCCTTGGTTATGTATATTCTAAGAAGTTCCTATCAACTGCCAGCAAAAGCACTTGCCCAGGTCCAGTTATAGACTTCAGCCTGAGTTTGCAGGGAATCGTGTTTGATTTTGTACTGGAATCATTATCAGTTACCACTGCCATCGTTTATCTCATTATATATGCCTTGCCATGAAGAGAACAGATACCAGAAGCGTGTTAGCATGGTAAAAAAGAGGAAAAACTTTAAGTATAATTACTTTACAATATAATCAAATCATACTATTGGGGATTATAATGCATCTATGACATGCACAGTGTTACAGATGGAAATTTTAATTTTTACTATTGATAAGATTATTACTTTATTGCTTCCTTGAAATTTTCATTCTTCTTAGGGGAGAGTTCCAGGGAAACAAATGTGAAGTAAATGGAACTGAAATGTGCAGTATAGGTGATGAATCTGCCAAGTTAAATTACTTTGTTCTGTGTTTATTGGTTGTAGACAATTCTTTTTGATTTATTAAAAGTTAAGAATGTACATTAAAATAATTGAGACTCCAGTGAAGTACAAGGAATGAAAGACATCCTTTCCTAGACAGAAATGTACAAATACAGTATTAATGTTTAAATAAATTGTCCACTAAACAAATTTGAATGCTTTTGGGAATCTGAGCCTTTCCAGGAATTGATACTGATGCCAAATGGATTCATGTTCTGCATCCAATATGAGTAATATAGTAAAGTGAACACTTAACTCATATTGTGGCTTAGTAATTAAATTGTGGTTCTTAAAACACTCCCCCCACAAAAGTCTTTGCAAGTAAATGGGTTCCCTGTAAGTGCAGTTTTAATAAAATTGACTTGGCATTCCAGCCCACTTCTATATCCATGTGCTTTTTAAATGTAACATAGTATTTCTAGTTAATCCTTTTTAACGCGATCAAAATTTCTAAAACATTTGCTCTGAGATTCCACATTAAAGTTTAATCGGTGAACTTTTGTCTAGCAATCAAAGAACCACTGCATCGTATTGATTGCTGCTGCCAAGTGCCTCTCAGTCCTTAGGACTGCGGGCAATTTTCTTGGGGGATTGGAGCTAACTAGGGCCAGTAGCAGCTCACCTCTGTCTCATTCTCTGACAGTCATAAAAGAAAGTTCTTTTCCAATGACTTGAAGTCTTTGATTTGCAGGCTGCTCCTCCCACAAAGCAATAATTTAATGGTTAATCTCCCTCATCTGTCGCCACTCTCAGTTGATCACCAAATTTCAGCTCCCAGATCGAAGTCTCAAACTTCTTTGGCTGCAAAGCTATTGCACAATCTCAAGCTTATTTTGCACTCTGTTCTTCCAACAGATCTACATTGATTTGATTTTGTTACTTTTTAATAGGAACATCTCCTTCCTGAGCGTGGTCTTACATGGTATGATTTCATACACACCTGTGATGTTAGTCTAAGAACATGAGAAGTGTCTGCTTCAAGAAGAGCTTGCATGCTTCAAAAGCTGGTCACTTTTCACCCATGGCAGTGTGCCCAGTAAAACATGTTCCCTCTCCCGTAAGATCCTGCCATGTTGAATGCATTTGTATTCTGGGCAAAATAACTTGCTACAGCAGGACTTACTCCTCTGATTACTCTGCATGAGAAAGAGCAGAAGTGGCTAGCAGATATGGCAAGCAAAGAGAAGTTACACTCCGTGCGGTGCAGAGGTCCATTTAATCTTATGGGGTGCAGGCATCAACCTTAAGGTGCCGTGTTGAAAGCAATACTAACACTTCAGTCAAAAGAAAAAAAAATCACAAAACCCCACAAAACACCAAACCAAAATATATTTAGGAAAATCTTGGCCCTCTTGAAGTCAACAGCAAAACTTCTGCTAACTTTGGAGAATCCAGTATTTCTATTCTATTTTCAAATAGTGTTGAGTGTAGAAAAATGGAGCCTGAGAAACTGCTCCACCAGCCAGACACAGCAAGCCAGCAGCTGGGATATCCCCCATTCCCGTATAGAGGGCCGTTGCTTGGATCCGTTAGTTCCTGACATCAACCTTCCTGTTTGAAAGCAGCACCTAGGATCTCAGGTGATATTACAAACGATGCTGTACTTCTGTTAAAACCATCTGCCTTGGTACTCTCTGCCTGCGCAGCTAGAAACAACCTACAATGGAGTAAAGCGAATGCTCCCAAAGTCACCCACCGGTTTCCAGTGATGAGGCGAAATAGGGATTAATTCTTTTCATATATGTCACCATCACCATACTTTGTGCTGGGAAGGAAATTTCTCCTTGCACTTTATCAGTCACATTTTGAAGCTTTTTCCCCTGTTTTCCTTGGTGAATAAATGCAGGGGATACTTGCCATCACGGCTTTAGAGGGATGCACTGCATTTCACTGAGCTTACAGCTATCCAGCAGATGTAATACACAATTGATGTGATGAGTATTATGACTTTCCCATTTCACTATCTTGGTCTACATGGACAGTGTAAAACACCTTTAAATTTTCCACAACCATCCTCTGAGCTCCAGTCTCCTGAGAGCAAGGATCAGGCATTCGGCTCAGCGAGTCTGCACTGCTCTCTATGGCAGACCACGCCGCTTTGCCTCCTGACTTTTGTGTCTCCTTTCCAAGGGAAAGAGCTTTTCAAAGGACCCCCGGGGCTGCTGGGGGCTGCTCTCTGGCTGAGCAGGTGGGATCACCGCAGCCGAAGCCAGGGCTGCAGCCACAGCAGTACACCGTGCACAAGTGCTACTTCTGCTGGGTCCAAGCTAGCAGAAGGGAAAGGGAGAAAAGGACAAGATCTGGGAAGCATTCTCCATATTGCTTTTCTTTGTTGGCTTCTTTAACATTTAATTTTCCATTTCTCAAAGGCAGAGAGTGAAATGGTTTACAAAAATATGATTTCCTGCTCCCTTTGAGGCTATGTCTTGTATAGCTCATGGAGTAAAAGTGTTTGCAAACAGCACAGGGTCACTGCAACTGAATCCCTGTCCTTTAACAGTGCTGTAAATACTACTTTTGGGGTTTTGTGGTTTTTCTGTTCTTTTTTTTTTTTTTTTTTTTTTTTTCTAAGTGCTTGTTATTTTTAAATGTCCTATATGTGCTTGGTTCCTTCCACATTTCAATAAATACCACTGACACTTGCCAGATGTTTTCTGGGAATTCAAAAGGGGGAACAGACAAAATTTGTTAGCACTAAAGTCTTTTTTGTCATCCTGTCAGCTTTACTACATGACAAGGGATAAGGTTTAGAGGAAACGGCAGGACTGATCCTACATCAAAATAAGGAATGAGCTCTTTTGCTTAAAACTGTGCTCACATGAATGCAACCGTTGAATGGTAAGTGAATCTTTGAAGCTGAGTGTTTTCAAATAAGATTTCAGCCATTTAAAAATAAATACACATGTGCATGAGTCGTTCTGAGAATTTGACAGTTCTTATTCATACTGTGCTGATGGTGACAACTGGATGACCAATCAAGTGCCCCAAGCGCAAACATCCGTATCAGCATATCAATAAATAACTGTGCCAAACAGTGCAGAGACGAACTGGGACTTCTCTTACCTGCAGGCATCCCCACTAGTTTAAAAACAAACAAACAAACAAGACATCGCCTGCCTGTTATTAAGAAGAAAAAAGAAGCACACATGAAGCAGTGAAAACTCATTGTGAATACCTGAGTGAAACTTTGCAAGAACTTTTTGGCTATGGATGCTGCTTACTCAGTGCTTTGACTTCCATTAGAAGCTTCTCGTTGCATTTGACTTGTTTATGTATTCATTGCAACATATTTTCATGCAAAACTTCTGTTTTTTGCTTGGATATCCCAGCCCTTTTCACAAAGTGTATAGCATGGCAGTGAAGCAAGAGATGTGGTGGCCTGTAATCAGCTTTTACAATGGGGCAAATGTAAGTGTTTTGATCAAAGGCATGGCTCAACTGAAAAGAAGCAATTGGTCCCATAATTTCCAGTATAGGGTTTAATGCAATTGCACCGGTTCTTAATCTTCGGCCGTGGAGGCACAGAGAAACTAGGTGATCAACCGTGTGTGGGTTTAATATTACAGAAAACAGCCTATTTTAGCTGTAGCAACTCTGCAAGGTTTGTTACTGTTATCCCAAATGGCAACAGTAGAGTCACTATTGCCACCCTGCGATTTGAGGGTCATTTGCTGGCACCGCCACAGCATGGCAAGAATGTTGATACTGAATTGATTGGGGACTGTACAGCCAGGGAACACGCAGTGGATGGAGGAGGCAACAGGAGCAGAAAAGTGATGTTGCATTTCAGGCAAACAGGCTCAGGATGAGAAAAAGCCACACATACACACACAAAACACCCAAAAAAAGCAGAGTCTGAAAAGAACAGAGTCAGGTGAGGGCTGGGTGGATTGAAAGGACCCATGAAATTATAAGACATCGTGCCACGTTTGCAATTTCCATTCTCATCTCAGCTTTTCCCTTGTTGCACTAGGCTGGTTAATGCCTGACAACATGATTAGACTTTTGGTCTTTTGATTTCACAGAAGAAAATGCAAAGTTATTTCAATGCTTCTTATTTCCCACCTCTCTCACTCCATATCTTTAAAAGTTTAGGATTATTTTTTTTCTTCCCTCCCTTCACAATGCTCTTTAACATACCTTTCTCCATGAGCAATATTTTTGCATACTGCAGTTCTGTACCCCACTGATGTGCAACCTGCAATAATATACAATTAAGTGATGTTTTATAGTAAGGCATCTGTCTTGTGATGATCTTTGTCTGCTGCCAGTGCAAGTGTCAGTGTTTGCCAAGATACGTTTTTTGTAACAAGAAGAAATTATTACTGAAATCAGATTAAAACCAAGGGTGTGTTAGTACAACTGATGCTTTTATATTCCTCACAGATTTTATTCATCTTTACTGTGATTTGAGAGATTTTGCTCCACGAGTATATGATTCTGTAAATAAAAACTATTTAAACTTCAAGTTGGAAAAATAAAGAAGGAAGAAATTAACTATAATGAGAATTCATCTCTTTTTCAGAGAGATTATTTGTATATCCAACCCCCAGCAATTTGTCGGTGTGCCACATTCTGCTTTCATGTCTTTATAGGATTATTACTTAACAAGTTTTATTGAAATTTTTGATACAGCATAAAGACAAATGAAGCCGGAGGGACAAAGATTTTGATTTATGTATGTTTTCCTGTTTGTGATAGTAAACAAACCAAAGAGCAAATAAAGTTCTTCACCAGATGTATAAAAGTGAACCCATAGGAAGAAGTTTCAAAGGAGAACAGCATTAATGGCAATTTTAACACAACCAAACAATCAAAGGAATCTCTGCTGCAGTACTACTTTAACAAGAATACTGGTGAAGAATTTGCTAAAAGGAGAAAAAAAAAAAAAAGTCTTCTTTTCTCAGTGAAATGATGACAAGGCCTGCAGAGCACGCTAAAAAGAGCAAACTAAACATGGTAATTAGACTTTTTGCTTGTCAGTGCAGCCTCTGAAGACTTCAGCAGGTTGAGCTAAAATGTCGAACTAAAAAGGAGAAATTGCCTGCAAAAGCTATGATGGCTGAATGTTACTGAAACATATTCTGTATTTAAGTTTTTGTGGAGTTCTTTGCTTCTTGCTACTTCAGTCCGAACCGTTTATCCCTGTGCCTCACTGTCACTGCCAGCGTTGAGGGATAACCTGGCTCCGTGAAGAGGTGGCAGCGTGGCTGGCTGTCAGAGTGGCATGCAGGGGCATGGTTCCCTCTGCTTGGGACTGCTGTGTGGAAATAACGTCATACCCCTGCTGCTTCAAACTGAGTTTCACTAGCAGCAGTAGCAAACAGCTACATAAAGTGTGACCCCCCCACACCTTTAAGCAAGAGGACTGTATTTTCCTACCATAAGGCTGATCGTCTGAAACACTGCCCGTGTTTTTTTTTTTTCCAAAAAAAACTGGAATTATTTCCCGTGACAGAGAAGTCTTTGGTACAGGATTATATTACTGAGAAGGTTTTGGCTGCTGCTTCACTTCATTGGCAATCCAGAGGAACTAGTCAGAAAGATGACACTAAGTTGTTCAGTTATCAGTTTAATAATCAAATCAAGAAGCAATTGTAATTTGCAGTGACATACCTAAACTGGATCTTGAAAGCTCATTTATTCTGAGAGTCATTTCCCACTTTCTTGGCCATAATGATTACTGGGCTCCAGAGGCAGCTGGTCTCTGGTTGCAAAGTGAATCTTAAGGTGTTTTGTGCCAGCGTTAATACAAGCACCGGGTGACACGCAGGTGCCCTGCATATAGATCCCCTCAACCACTTGGAATAAATTCTGGTAGAAGTCATTTGTACCACAAATTACAAGAATGCTGGAAAAGTCTCTTCAACTAGCCAGGCTCCTTGCTGCCAAGGAGGTTTCTTATGTCAAGGGCTGGTTCTCCACTCTGCCACATCAGGTGAGGCTGGAGTTTCTACAGGTGCCTCCAGGCTATCTCAGGAGTCAGGCTGGAGTTTCTACAGGTGCCTCCAGGCTATTTCAGAATGACTCCTACAGTGCTGAAACCTTCGGCCCGAGGGCTGCAGCCATAGAGGAGAACTGGCACTCCTACTGTAAATGTTCCAAGAAATTAGGTGCTCGAGTAAATTTTAAGCAGGTTTCTTCCTCTGCCATCCCTAATGTTCTTGCTCCTTTGGCCCTGTTAATAATTAAGCTTTTGTCCAGTTGAAGCAGCCTTTCTCTCAGTACTCCTCTGGGACATCCCACAGGATCAGCAGCTTTTTACCATTTCTCCATCAACCACCATTTCAGCTGCCTTCACTGGGAGTCCCTCTACAGATGGAGCCCTACAGCAGCAGCAGCCACTCCTCTTGTCCTTCATGTCAAGCCTCAGGTCCCTCAGCCATCCTTTTGCTTTGGATAGCAGAAATCAGGTGGAATCAAATACATGCAGGAACAAATTTGCCCCACTGTCCATTTCATGATGTCTTTTTATTCCTTCATAATATGTCTCTCTTCTGACTCGTTACCTTACCCCTTTTTTTTTTTATTTTTATTTTTATTTTTTTTTCTATTCTCTTCTATAATCGTAGCCCCACGGTGCTCTTCTCTCTCCATGCATTTTTGTTTCGTGTGTGTATAACTTCATCTAAATCCCCTAATCAGCACATGAGAACATCTCCTCTTTCCAGCTCTCAGGCAGCAGCGGTTTCTACCAGAGGGATCTAAAGTACTTCCCCCCTTGACTTTAAACTGGGTTTGTTCATCTTGTTTTCAGTGAAGAACTTGAAGAAGCAGATGAAAATAAGAAGCTCTAACATTAAGAGACTTCACTACTGCAAAGATGGTCATTGAAATCTTGAGATTAGTTCTCAGACTGCAGAATGGAAAACAGTATTTTATTTTTTAGAAAATGAAAGAAAAGTACGAGTAAATGTAACAACCCATTAAAGCATAGCTAAGTATAAACTAAAGGCTACAATTATAGCAAAGTGAATTGTTTTTCTATCTCTTAACATCAGTCATACTTAAGAAGTTAATTAATTCTGCAATAGACTTCATTTAAAATAGAAGGAATATCCTCTATATTAAGACACCATTTTAAGAAGAGAGTTTACATGGAAGCCGCTATATGTCTTTTAGAAAAAAAATAAGGAATTTTAAAAGAATGAATTTCAGAGTGAACTGAATCTGAAAAATTAAGTAGAAAGCGTTTACACAGGATCAAGGTATGTGGTCATGTCCCCACTTGCTTTTCCTGGGGATAACAGTAATGAACTAGTCAGGTCTGTTTCTACAAATTTGCAACTGCTGCTTCTGATTTGTTCCACCTTGATGCAATCAATCTGAATTCATGGTATCACCCTGTGCTGCCACAGAAATGACTCGTGGGAAACAGAGCAAAATGAAAGGGATCCTGCCCTAGTACAAACAGGTGTGACACAATGTCATTACTACAAGGTCAGTTTAAAAGCAGGCTGCCTATGACCTTCTTCTTGCTTGTAAATTTAATTGCTTTGGTTGTTAGCTAATATCCTGGAAAAAAAAAAAAAAGAAAAGGAAATAAAGTAACAAGCTGATTTATATTTATGTATTCTATATTTGAAAGTTATTATTTAATAATTTAATATTTACCTATTAAGAAAGTCATTGCCTGAAATTGTGAGTGTTACCTGAACATGAATATTTGCAGTGCTGATGTTCCAGAATAGTTTACTAGATTTTTGTGGTTTCAGGTGATGGTTTATTGCTTATGTCCTAATTCAAGGATTGCTGTCCTGACTGCCTTTGGATGTCCATACACTTACAATCAAGTAGGCTGTCTGGTGATGGGGTCTGTCCCTGAAAACCTCCCTTACAAACACCCCATTCACAAGGCAGAAATGAGAGGCATTACAGTTCAGATTGTGGGATTCATGTGGATTCAGTTGCAGTGGTGTGAAACTGTGCAATTATGTGTATGAGTTGGGTACTTTTCATGCCTGGTATGCAGATGGGCAGGAGGGCAAGGGAACCACTGAGACTGTGATTTATAAACAGCTAGATTTCATCTTTGGGGATTATTTCCCTTACTTCCTTTAAACTGGGGAAAAAAATAAGAAAAATTAAAAAAGAAAGTGTAGTGTGTGCTTTCCCCTTCCCCATTCATTTAGTCACTTGCAGTGAAGACAAGCACTAAGCTAGGTTTTGCCTGAAAATCGAATGACGAGATCATTAAAATGCAATGGGGGATGGTCCAAAACCTTGTATTGGTTTTGTTTACATTTTTCTTCAGTTGTGCTGTTCACTTTCTGGAATAGTCTTGTATCTAGCTGGAAATTTTACTGACTTGACCGTCACTGAAGCAAAGTCCCCAGAAGCATCTTCCAGCCACTTTTGCAACTTTGACTAAATTAAAATGTCGGTCACTGTAGTGACACTGTCAGAAAAAAAAAAAAAAAAATCACTCCTGAGACACCCTAGTAGATAGGAACGTTGTTAATTAGCAATGGGAAATGGGAGTAAGAACAATTTTCTTTTCACAGGGAAGGTATTAGGTTTTTGTTTTTTACTCGGATATTAAAGCAATAAAGCCTTGATATGTTAATTTGTTGGATCTGAATGTGCTTAGACTCTGTGATGAAGCTGTTTTGACATTGGATGATGGGGATGTTTTGATGGTGCTTTTCTGAGGTTGGGCTGTTTTGACACAAAAGGCTGTGACAAGATGTTTGTAAGGTCACTGTGACCTACCGCTGCTGTTAATGTGGAAGTGATGGAAATGGAAATGCACTGGTGTCTAATCAATGGAATAAAGTACTGTGGGATATAAGTAAATTGAGATGTAAATTAGCTAGTTTGGGTTATAAATGAGCATGTTTGAAAAATGCTTCATGGGAGCTTTTTTGGCCATCTTGCTCTTCCAGTCCTGGGGGGAGAAGCGTGTTTAACTATGAAAACCTTATGAGACTTTACAGTGGCCTTCCAGTACTTAAAAGGGAACCAGAGAAAAGATGGGGAGGGATGTTTTATCAGGGAGTGTAGCGATAGCATGAAGGGTAACCATTTTAAACTGAAAGAAGATAGATTTAGATTAGATATTAGGAAGAATTTCTTTAGTGTGAGGTTGGCAAGGCACTGGCACAGGTTGCCCAGAGCAGCTGTGGCTGCCCCATCCCTGGAAGGGTTCAAGGACAGGTTGGACGGGGCTTGGAGCAACCTGGGCTGGTGGGAGGTGTCCCTGCCCCTGGCAGGGGGCTGGAATGAGATGGTCTTTAAGGTCCCTTCCAACCCAAACCATTCTGTGATTCTCTGTATGAAAACAGTGTCTGGCTTTGCAGAAGTGCCTCTTTCCACTCATCAAGATAGGGAAAAAAATATGTGCCTTTTGATTTCTGGTTAAGCAAACTTGTGACTTTCTGTAATAACCTTCCAAATCTGAATTTAGCAAAAGCAACCACCTTTAACTGGGCCTTGTATAATCTCAGCCTAATCCTCTGGTCAAACCCTGAAGGGAAAGCTGCTGCTTTAGTAGTTGATGTAAAATCCACTTCACAAAATTCATTTTCCCTCTTACTGAAAAGAGACTGCTGTCATTTCCACTCCTGCGATAACGCCTGGGTAAAGCAGGCAGACCCAGCAACACGAACTGCTGGGCTGGCAAAGCAGAGGGAAGCAGTTAGGCAACAACCAGCGAAATGATGCTGCCCTAGGCTGTGGAATGCTTGTGGCTGCTTTTTTGTACTAGGTTGTGCCAGGCCAGCCAGCTATTGAGAATTAACAGGGGGCTGCTGCACAAAGAGAGCAGCCTGTTACGTTGGTGTGTTATGCAATTAAATGCCCTAAGAGGAGCTGGATCAATATCACAGCAGGAGAGCTAAGGAATCCAAGGAGATTAGTCACAGAAAGTGAAGACTGAAGAGAGAGAGGAGGCTACAAGAAGAAGAAAGTTTCTTCCTCTCTTCCAGAATTAATAAATTAATATTCTTTTTTTTTTTTTTTTTCTTTCTTTCAGATTTGGTATGTGTGCCTATATGTATTTGGGGTTTGCTGGAAGACTTTTCCTAGGGCCTATTTCTGTTTTGGTTTTTTTTATTACTTTTTTTATTATTATTATTTTTGCAATTATGTCTGTTTTGTTGCCCTAAAACCTGCCAGAGCTTGATGTCGGTGAGTTGCTGCCTGAATAGCTTGTACTGACGTCTATTTCCAATCCTGTACAATCTCAGTTTAATCACTATGGCAGTCAGCTAAGAAGTGCTTATAGGTGGAAAACATCACTATAACATGGTGCAGTTGATTTTACTTCGGCATGGCCTTGAGACAAGCCAGTAACTCCTCCCCCCCTGTACCAATTCACACTCTTGCAGATATGAATTTGTCCTTTCTGAAAACAATTTTAGAAAATGTACAATAAGCCACGGTTATTCTTTATAAGGTAAGAGCAAGTATTAAACAGATCGCAAACAAGGCAGCCTGACAGAGAAATGTAAGATATCCTATTAAGTAAATGCATCATTCCTTGCTCCCTTCAGTACCCTTTCACCCATCTTATCACTTCCATCAATCTTCAATCACTCTAATCATCTCCTTCCAGCCTCTGCAGCCTGCAAAGAGCATAAAAAGCCCTGCACTGGCTTTGTGGTTTCATTTCTCTTCTCTTTGCTCCCAGCAACACAAATAAGTGATTTTACAACCGTTGGGAAGGGGGAGCAGAGGGAAAAAAGATTTAACCTACCTCATCTAATCAGAAGCTCCTAACAGATGGAGGGAAACTGCTCCCTGCGCCTGACAGGGAACTGAGCCAGGGCTCTTTCCTCACCACCAACTGCTGCCAGCTAAACATCTGAATTTCCTCTCTCCTGGAAGCTTACAAAAGCTCTAATCCAAGAAATGGCACCTTGTTCTCTCCTTTTCCCTCCCTCATGCCATTCCCTTCTCCCACAGCACTCGGCAGAACACCCATCCAGCTTTATGAGTTTCAACATTGTGACAATGTCTAAGCCACCACTTTCTACCCACTGTCAAACCCAATGTTTAAAAAAAACAAAACAAACCAAAAAAAAAAAACCCAGCAAAAAGTGGCAATGCTTTCCTTTTGTATCATGGCCTCTCAAGCTTTTTGTCAAAAAGGTTCAGAGCATAACTGTGCAGGAAACAGTTGTTTTGCACCCTGGACCATAGTTTATGAAATACCATGAAGAATTCCATTTTCTCTCAGGAGGTTAAAGGGTATTAACTGGGGCAGAAATAAGGATAAACATGGCTACGAACAGCCGAGTCAAGGAACTGATTTGTGGTTTGAGAAACCTAAAACTCAAGCCTCTCTCTAGCAAAAGGTGGCATCTTCTAGCCAGCCCCTTGCCTCTTCCTGGGCTTGCCTTTCCTGTTGGGAAGAGAAATTTCACCCTGCACCTGACAAGCCTCAAAACCGAAGATGATACATGGGTCCCTTTCAGAGCACCAACTTTATTTGCCAAAATTTAATCGCCCATTATACCAATTGCTCATCTCCAGCTATTTGCCATGTCTGGGCTGAGTAACATGTATACATGATAGTATATTTCGAAGTCCAGCTCCTGCCCTGTTATCCAGATGGAGGAACACAGTCCGTACTCCTTTGCTCCCTTCCTACAAAGTATTGTTGTGTAGAGGATGAGGCTGCTGGGCTACCCAGACATGGGGCTACGGCTAGTCACATCCAAGGGCTGGAACACTGCAGTGCTCCCCAAGTTAGACATAGCTTTACAAGTTTCCATAGTAAGGAAAATTTTGTAGACAATAAAAGTGAATATAATTAGTATTCGGTCCCAGGGAGGCCAGTGAATTATTAGCTCATGTGGACTTGAAACAGAAAAACGTTACTTGGTACTGACCAGGGAGGATCTGTGGGCATTTGTTGCAAAAGATCTGCCCAGTGCAACCCACCGGCAGAAGTTCAGCAGAATGATCCTTGACAAAAATTCAGGTTTAATTCACTTCATCAGACAGATGGTCAGTGTTCTGTGTTTCATCTCCCTTAAAGGAAGGAGATACCCCCCCTACATAAATCAGTTTGAATACAAGTTCTGTAAGTGGCAAGCTGGGCACTAATGACTTTCTGAGGAGGGAACCAGAAGAAATGGCTATTATAGCACTGAAGTTTATGAATTTTTGATTTTGAAATTGCTCAAGAGTCATCCAGATAATATTTTTGATAGTCACCACGGTGCTTCTGCTGAAACTCTATACCAAAGACTCCTAATGGATTATCCAACATCCAGTTTTGAGATTCAAACACAAAATACATCTAAGTTTGCACTTCATGTTTTCTTCAGAGACCTAATGTGCGTGCACCCACACACATGTACGTGCACACCTCTCACATACACCAAAACAGAACCTAATAGTAAAAACCAAACAAGCTAATTCTCCTATAGTTTTAAAGAGGGGACAAGAACAAAATTATAATTTCTGTCTTCATACCTACTGATATTATTATAACAAGAATTATTCTATGACTTCTATTCCAACATCCACTGGGAAAAAAATCTTTACTTTTGTATAGTGCCAGCATATTTGTCATATGCATTACAGTGAATAAGACATTACTTTTGTTTCATAAAGACTTCCATATATCTAGTAGCACAAATATCTAGGTTGATATTACAATTGCACTTTGACAACTTCTGCAGAAAAATAGATGCACATTTGTAGCTGATTTATCTTTTCTGCAGAAAATACCTTGCCAAGGAACCTGTTTTGTCAGTGTAATGAGATGTGACTTTCAAAAGTAGTAAATGGGCAGAAATGAAATATAAAAAATTCTTTTTAAACAGAAGGAAAAAATGGGAAATCTGTTTTTACTGTGAAGGTGATTAAACACTGGCACAGGTTGCCCAGAGAGGCTGTAAAGTCCCTGAGCTATTCGGACCCCGACTGCGCATGGCCCTGAGCAACCCGCTGTAGGTTACACTGCTTTGAAACAGAAGGGTTGGACTACACCACTTCCAGAGATGCCTTCCAGCTTCAGCTGCTCTGTGATTCTAAATAGTTGTGCTTTCTGTACAGTCACAAAGGGGTTGTTTCTTTTTAGATAGTTCCATGAATTCCTCCCGTTGTCAGATTCAATAGCATCAGTCATCTCTCTGTTTTTGTAATAGCTGAAGTTTATCAGAAATGAGGGACAATTCCTAGGCGATTTCTACCTTTCCCAAAGAGAGTGCTGAAACAAAGGTGAGCTTTAAAGCTATTGCAAATTATGGATGCTGAGTTAGAGATAACAGAGTACACCTCATTTAAGTCGGAATTATTTACAGTCTTTAATTTTAATAGTTCCTCTTTTTAATGTTCAAAGACTCCCCATTCTTTGAATGCAAAAATCTTTCAGGTAAATTAGAAATAAGGAGAGTTAATGCACTAAGTGATTGAGACAAATGAAGACTTGCTGTATTCCTGAAACTGCATCCTAAGCGGATATTCTACAAAGGGATGAAACTAAAAAGAGAGGGATAAAATGTGGTTGGACCAACTGTGTAACTCATGTGTCAAATGTGACCAGCGGAAGAGAATATGATAAACTGTGAAGGTTAATTACTGATGAAAAATAAACACAAAAACGGAGGCTGTTAGGGGGTGAAGAGAGGAGAGAGAACTCTGGAGTTTGCAATGATTGAATGCAGCCTGCTTAGGGGACTGTTGCCACACATCTGCTTTGTGACAAGTACAGTAAAATTAGTTATGGATCATCAAAGAGATTCCTAGCACTTAACAAAATGAGACTGAAAATGCTTTTTTTCCCCCAAGTTCAGACATCTGGGAAAACATTAATCAAACATACAGATTCAGTGGGAGGAAAAATTTGGAAAACAGCAATGTTGAAAGAGACTGAGTGGATAATATTGGCAGAAAACTAGATGCGAATCTGCAATGCAGTATCACAGCAAAAGAGCCATTTTAAAATTGTATTTTCTTTTTCGTTTTTCAGTCTGAGGATGAAGAACCATCATACCCTTATTCAGGAAGGAACAATAATCCCAATTCTGTTTGGAAATAGTGAGATGTAAAATCTTGGTTGATCCCACAAGGTGCTTAATGTTTCCTACCGAATACCCTTGGGTGCCTCTGGCGCAGAAGGGAGCTGGCCCTCGGAAGGCAGCGCTCGGGGCTGGACAACCCCTTACCATAATGTTGCAGAGCAGCTGGAAGGGAATTCAAAGAACTGCAATGCTAGTGTTTGCTGAAGGGACTGGCTTATGAGAAGAGATTAAAACTTCTCTGATTATATCTGTGCCTGGTGGGATGTGGTGAGGATCTTCCTAACAAGCAGACAGAAAAAAAGAAATTTTGTGGTATTGGCCACTGCATAAGGTCTGATTTCTCATTTGAGGAGGCGAATTGGCTCTCCTTTCTCTAGCATGTAGAGGCAATCTCTTGGGCAGAGCTTGGCTTTCATCTAATTTGCTTTTAGCTTATCCTGAACATTTTTTCTTAAACTAATTTACATTGGCAGGCTTAAGAGTCTGACTTTTTTTTTTTTTTTAATCTCTGTGTTCTATTTATCATTATTTCTAGTGAGTAGGTGATGATATCAAACAACAAACATTTGCAAGTACAGAATATGGGGAGAAGAGCCACTCTACAAATGGCTGTAAGGAAGAGCAAGAGAATGGTGCTCTGAAAGGGACAGCTGGCTTTGAACATCAGCAGAAATAGCTTCTCCCAGACCTGCCTATGTGACCTGTTCGGTTTGCACAAAAGCATGACCCCTTTAGCAGTTGCTTATTCAGTACCGCACTATATCTCTCCCAGTGAGCTTGCTTCCTCTTCCCTACCCACTCTGCTCTATTTTTTGTGTGTGTAGGAAATAAGCATTGTGAATATTTTTTTTTTTTTTCTTTTGGTGTGCTGTGGACCTTACCTCTCTGCAACTGCAATTCTGGGACCAATTTCACACATACCCATTCCTAGATCTGGCCACTTTTGACAGGCTGGAACCTTTGCAAACTGCTTTGAATAAAAAGCGCTCGGTGTTGCATTGCTGGTCTTTACCAGCATGTATCAGGTTGGGAGGTGGGATGTATTCAACCTCTTGTTGTCTGTGGGGCTCAGCTCTGCAATTCACTGCTCTGAGTCAGACCGGTTTCTGTAACACTTTTGGCCTTATACATTATTATGGCAACTTTATCAATATCACTGTAGCATGATTAGCAAAAGCACAAGATGCACTGCTCGCTGGTAAGCCATACCTATTTTCTTTAGTGAAACAGATAACGCTGTTCCCGCCACCTTGATCACATTAATAGAGATGACAGAACATTTATCCTAGGAGACTCCGCTAACTCTCTCCTGCCTTTTTCTAAATAATAAAAATTACAAGAAAGAGCAGTTTGACTATCACTTAAGCTACTAGAAGATGATAGAAGGTTTTGGGAACGGAGGGCAGATGACATTGCACTGTAAGTAGGCTACCAGCTGCTGGGCAGTACCTACTCCTCTCACATAATGGCATGCGACAATTTGTGCAGCTAAGAGAGCAGCCAAATGAAGAGAAACTCCCTCCCCAAAATCACATTTGCCCTGGACACTTTATCAGAGAGGGCTTTTGTGTTCTATATGGAGGGTAAACAGTGATGGTTTAAAATTCAGAGTTTAGGGGCTATATAATTTTCCCCCTTTTTTGGTGTGCATCATTTTCTTGTGTATTTCAAGAACATTTAGTACATTATTTCTTAGGGAGCTCACAGACTATGTTGTGAATGTTGCAGTGGTATTGAACAAAAACCTTTTAAAGTGGGGAAACACTGCTTTCATTGTGTACATGGTGTGGTTATATTCCTACTGTTATCCCATTTTATTTTAAACTTAGTCCATTGAACCATGAAATAATCTTAAGCATGAGAAATGTGCTTTTCTTTTATGTAGCTAGTATTATAAGCTTCATAAAAAAACATATCTCAGATGAACAAAGCAAATCTTTATTTTTGCAAAATACAAGTAAGAAGATATAACTATTTAAATACTTCTTGAAGAAACTGTGCGAAATTTCACATGTTGCAACCAACATGTTGTTCATATCCATGGGTGGAAATGAAGCCATGTTTCCCACAGATTTGTGCCCTACATCCCTTTCCCTTGCAGCCCCCGCACGTGCAAGAACCCCGTATCTCCTCCTACAATTACCCCTCCTGCACATAGCACATCACAGCTATATCCGTCTATACTCACACGCTGCATTCTAACTTTCCCTCTGTTCCCCCAGTATTCCTGACTGCAGTCAGCCATCTCCTCTGCACACACACGGTACGCAAGCAGCAGCACATGCCACCAGCGGCTTGGAGCTAGGCAAGAGGAGCCTGCCCAGCCAGGCTGTGGGCTGTGCCAGCCCTCCCTGGCCTTTAGCGCACTTCTGTCTTCCACCCAGCCTGCATTTTCCCAAAGTTTCTTGGAGCACCGTGTATTTAAAACCTGATGTTCTTGGCCAAACGTAGCTGAAACGCTCCTGTCAGTTCAAGTTATTGCAAGGGAAGGAGGAAAGGCAGGCATACAGGCACACAGAAGGCTTGCTTGTATAAACTTCATTTCTGCAGAGAACCAGCCAAGTTGAAGGTAGGAAAGAAACAGCAAGGGCCATAAGGGTGGGACGGTTTGACATTGTTCGTTCACAAAAAGAAAGAAAAGCGTGCAGCCCTTCAGCTTCATGTTGCCATGAATTCTTTTCCCGCTGCTTCCCACCTTGGATTTGCCATGCCGTAAATTCCCCATCACATCTCTTCAGGACAGGCACAAAGTACACAGAGGCAGCAACAGTGTTTTGAAACAACTCTCCAGAACATCAGGGGTTAACGATGTCCACAGCCTCCTGCCTCACTGCACACTAAGTCTATGCATTTCTTATACAGAGCTGATTTACAGCTGCACTGCTAAGTTTTATCCTGGGAAAAAGCCTCAAAAATATGTTTCTGCTACAGGAATTCTGTAATTGGGGGAGAAAACAACTATAAAATACGCTATAGGGCTCTATGATACAGCACTTTGAAACGTGCTTCATTATGTACCATGAAAGCTGGAACTTCAAACCCCATTGAATAAAATGAGAGCATTACTGTACCCTGTTAATTAGGATATAGTAGTTAACACTACTCTTGGTTTGCACTATGCACAGTAAGTACAATTCTATTAATAGTCTATTTTTTTTTTGGGGGGGGGGGGTAGAGAGAGACAGTGTTTATATGGGGTTTTGGGGTTTTTTTTGATTGGTTTTTTTGCATCCAAAGGCAGGAGCCAGCAGTCACCATTCTGAGAGTGCTACGGGAAGAGGAGCTTTGCGGCCAGGAGAAGCCAAAGAAGAGTGGAAGAAAAAAAATATATGGCAGAAGGGAAAGGGGGAACTGTTAAGAATGGATCGCTGAGATGCAGTGAACTACTACCTTCTCACGACATCTTTTTTTAAACCAGTATTTCTGGGGTTCAACAGGGAAAATCGTTACCTGTAGAGGAATGAAGGCAGGTTAATTAACATTGATAACATACAGCTGTGGGCTGGCTTCAGGGGCGGTGGGTTGGCTGATGTAGACGAGGTGCAGCTGTGGCTGGTTCTGTTCAGGGGTTGGGCAGCCGAGAAAGAGAGAGGAGGAAGAAGCAGAGAGAAGGGAGAGAGAATACATGCCCTGGGTGAGGAGAGACAAGGAGAAGGCAGCAGAGGGACTGGCATGATGAGTATGATAGTATGAGATGGTAAAAGACCTTGTTGCAGCTTGATAGTTTGGAGAGTTCTGCGACAGTTACCCTTCTGAACATCTAGGGGAAAGGGTTATCAGCATGCTGGAAATAAAATGGGTCTTGTGCAAATACATACAAATACCTGTTTGACAGTCAGATTGGGAGCAGGGAATTTTAAATGTACTCAACAAGCAGTGGGTCGAAGGAGCTTTTTCTCTGCCATAGTCGCAGCATTCAGCACATGAGGAAAGATGAAAAATTCAAACAGCTACAAGTCTCCAGCAGATACGTGGAAAAAACAGGTCCTGGAGGTGTATCAAAATATATAATATTGGTAGCATCTAATGGAAGCAAAAGAAAAGGTAAAACCAGAAAAGTCAAGGAAAATGATAATCGCGAGCTCAGATCACTTCCTTGGTAATAACAAGCTGCCTATGCAAAGTTCTGAAAAGGTTTACACCAGCAGTGTAAAAAGATTCATGCTGGCCCCTCGCTTCAGTCCAGAAGAGCAGAAAACCCCAGCACCGACCCATCAGCAAACCAGTCACCCGCAGAGGCATCCTTGTTGCCACATTTCATCGCCCAGCAGCCCCCATCGTCACCTTTCCTCTTGCAGGCTGCCTGTCCCACGCTCAGCAGGTGATGCCCTTACACCAGGGCATGGTTATATGAATTAGGGTGCATCACCAGTGCGACCTGCAACCTCGGGGCTGCGTTTGCCTCCAGCAAAGGGCTGGCCACAGCTGCTTGCCAGCATCTAACCAGGCAGCAGCACCTGATGGAGGGAAGCAAGGGCAGGAGGGGCAGGCAGGGCTGGCCCAGGCAGGGGGGGCTTGGAAGCCCTCCGGGAGAACCTGTGCTCCAGCTGCACCCGATACGTATGAGCACACTCGCAGTGAATGCACTCCAAATCTTCTGCGGTTTCAGAAGGAGCACAGAATAAATTTTATCTCGGCAGCTAACGCGCGGTAAGATTTGCGCTGTGTGGATGCAGGTCATCCGAACGTGCAGAAACTGAGCGCCAAGTGAATGTGCAGGGAGCCCCTGCTCCTCTGTGTAAACAAGTTCTTAATCTTTCTAGGCTCTACCTGAGAAAGGAATTAGGATGCTGATCCTCAATTTTGTCAGTCTCCTCTCCATCATCTGTGGGTGTTTACTGAAGTACTGTGCTGGTTACATAATTTTTCACATTATTCTCGCAGGCTGCCCGATGGATGAAATCAGCCTTTAATTGAAGTTTCTATTTGCATGCTTCACAACCATTAAAATATTCTGCTTGGAAACCCAGATGAGGTTAATTGAGGACCCTCTTGATGATGGTATTATTGTAATTTGAACTTGGAGAAATCCAGTATTAATTCTGGGAGGATTCTGTAAGATTTGCTTTTCCTCTTTAGGTTTTATCTTTGTATTGAGAATTAAAGTTTGTAGTTGGAATGAATTACAGAAACTGTGCTTTCCTAGAAATAGGATGATAGCGTTGTATTTAAATATTATTATTTGGATTCTACAGCCTATGAGACTGCATTATTCCCTTTTTGGGCTGGTATGATTTGGGGGATTTTTATTTCCTCTTTTCTCTATGCAGGAAATTATTTTTCAGGTTTGGCTGAGATCAGCTGTAGTTACTGTTCTGGGCTGCTGCCTTGCTGTGCCTGGAGCTGTGTATTTATCTTTGGAAAACTGACTGCAAGGGTAGTTTTTTACCTACCAATAATGTTGTTTAGGAATCCCCTCCCTTCTATTTTCTCCTTCATTTTTCAGCAGACAGGTCATCTCCACAAGGAAAAGCATTTGTCCCTGTTTAAAATACAGGATAGCACTGTAACAATCTAAGTGAAAGGAATCTTTGTTAAAGGATTGAAGCATCCGTTCAGATCTTTTTGAAGATCTGTAAATGCGAACTTTATCACTCAAAAGCTATGGAAACATTTTCCCCCCCCCCTAAGCATATCTTGGCATCCATCGTTCTATCATAGTAAGCTCATGCCCTGTTGAAGCATCAAATTTTTACCTAGCGTTGGCAATATTTACCATGTTTACACTGGATACATTTATATGAATTCTGTAACCCAGCTACGTAGTGGTACAGTAATAAATGTAAATTCCTGATTCATTAGCAAACTTATTGCAAACTAAAACTTACAATGACTTCAAAAAACATATATAACAGCTTTAAGTCCAAACTTTGGTGAGATATATTTAAAGCCTCATACCAAGGATAGTTTACCAAATGCTTTAAAAAGGCCCGCGCTGACTTAATAGCTAGGTATTCCCTGCACAGTTTACATTTTCCATGATATAATTCTGCATCAATTGATTTATTTTGGAAAGCAAACTGAACGTTTGTTTCCTAGCACATCATACTCTGCTCCCATAGAACCGAAAAGGAATTGGGATATAACTGTGATATTCTTGCACCGAATCATCAGACCATTTTTAAAAATCTGTATTTCAGACAAAACTCTACATGGATTTGTTATTTCAAATGTTGTGTCTGATCCTTCAGAAACTAAAAGAGGCAGACTTTTACCTCCATACGGAGTCAATGGACATGTTCCAAGGGTCATCTGCAGGGGATTGTTTGAAAACACCAATTTCATGCTCATGTTCATATCAGTTCATGAACTGATGTTCATGTTCATATCAATTTTATACAGTATGACTTTGCTTTGCTCTGCTGGACTGTTCAACAAAGTATCTTCCTGTTTTTTCACTTAATATGCTGACCTTTCATTTTCACTTCTCTGCGCACCTGTGTTTGAGTCGTGCACTGAGAAAAAGTGAGACAATGTTTTATTGTAGAGCGATCAAGTAAGCATTCTCCTGCCCCACAGCCATTACAGTTGTTTCTGTGCAGAGGATACTCATTATCCAGTACATGAAATTACAATGGGAGAAAACAGTGAACATCTCAAACAGAGATGTAATTACCATGTACCATAAATTATACGGTTATGTTTGTCTTTAAAAAATGATATGAAAAGTTTTTCTTTGTTTCTTTCCTTTTTTAAACTTCAGGTGTTTTAAAGTACCGTGGATTTCAATACCATCACCCTTTTCTATCTTAAATATCACAGCTTCATACCATCTTGGGCTATCACTATTGCAGCAACAAATGTGACATCACATTATGCAACTAAATACCCTGCTCCTAGATGTTCAGTGGCCAATTACAGAAAACAAAAATGTGCATAAAAAAAGCATTTTTATTATTTTTATTTCTTTACAGAAGAGCAGATGAATTTAGCCTCCTAAAAAACACTCACATGCTATTCTGAATAGTTCTGAATAGTACTGAACACTGGAGTAACTCAGCAATACAGCAGGAACACATGGTTCATAGGTAAGGATGCTGTAAAAGTCAAATGGATACCTTATTTTTGTATTTTTCTTAAGCAAGGGCTAAAGGTCAGAATTTTCTGGTCCACGATCTATAGACTTATAGCAAGGAAATCAGAGTTTACCCTTCTCATTCTTCTTTTATAAAGTAGCCAACTAAACTGCCCAGTACAAAGGGTCAGTCACTAAGGGCCAGAAATAAGAATTTGGGCTCCCCTGACAACACTGGCTTTGTTCTCCTTAGTTAAGAATCTGATCCGAATACACTAGGTCATAAAGGGGAATGGGTCCTCACCATAGATTTATTTTCATTCATTTTCGCATGGTGCATGAAAGCTAGATTGCTTTCAGAAAGGATACACATAAACAAGGAAGAGATCCTTAGTCTCACTTAGCCTTTGTGGAAGGCTGTCTTTTCTCCTAAAAACTCCACATCCCCCTGTGTTTCACTGCATCAGGAAAAGCAAGCTTGGACTGCTCAGATCCCCGCGTGCCACCATCCTGTTGATATTAACTGCAGATCACTGTAACATGTCTAGCCAGGAGCAAGGGGAGCTGTTGTGAGGGGCATATGGATCACTCTGCTCTTTCTCCATAGCCTTTCCCTGCGGATTTTCAAGCTGCTTCTTATCCTGTTCCCTTTAGATGGGAACTTACAATTGTCTTTCTCTACTGGCCCTCTCCCTAAGGTGTTATAGCAAGGGGAGGTGATTTGTCCATGGGTTATTAGAGCAGACACCACATACACTAGGAATTCCCAGTATATAAATAATGTCCTTGCTAATTAATTTATTTGTGTTTGAGTCTCTCCTCCTGTCCTGTTAGTGACATTTGTGATTATTAGAACAGAAAGCCCGAGTCCTTTCCCAGACTTTGTCAGGTGGCCGCTTCCTGTGTTAACTAGCGGGCTGCTCTGTATACCGTCCCTGGAATGAAAATCAACCGCTTTGCACATAGCAACAGCAGAGGAAGACTAGAAATTAAGGTGTTTAAAACCTCACGACTATATGTGATTTTTAAATAGTGTACTGCTGCCACGGCAAACCTGAAGATTAACAAGTCATGCAAAACACCAAACTGCTGGCTCAATGAAATGAGATGCCTCCTTTCTTGCAGAAGGAGAAGAGTTAAGCTGGTTATGACAAAAGCACATCCATTCATGTCAAGTGAGGATTTCATTACAAGTAGTAAATAGCAGTTTCACTCTTGCGTTGCCCAAGTGGTGCCGTGTGGGTCTGAAGTTGTTGCAAATATCTGGCCCAGAACTTCCCCCAGCCAAGGTGAGCTGCTTACTGAGAGGAACCCGATGAAGACGATAAAGGCAGCTCCTTCGGTGTCTCATAGGAGAGGGATTACTGTCGAGGAAGCAAGCTGAAATTTCAGCTTGCCAGCACCGTTAGGTCGAAGAGATCAGAAAGTCACGGTGGATAGGAATTGCTCTGACATCCACGGGAGCATCCCAAAGGCGCAGCTCTCAGTGTAATTGCAGCGTGTCCCCTTGTCCTTCACCAGCCTCTTCCCAGCTATGCCTGAGTGGTAAGGAGACAAGATCTTCACTGTGAGATGGGATATAGTAAACAGGGTGCTTTAAAAAATGGTGTTGCTTGTCTGACCACTGTTATCACTGCTAGCAAATGTCACTATATGGATTTCCAGTAGCTACAAGAAATATAGCTAGATCTACCCCAGCAGATGTTCCAAACACTGTGGCAGAGTCTTGTCTAAGTGAAGAAGACAAAAATAAATGTATATCAAAGAGTTCTGATTGCTAGAGAATAGTCACCCTGGCTCCTAATGGAAAGTTACATTTTGCAGAACAATTTATAGATGCTATCTCACAGCTGTCACAGTGAAATTACCTTCACAGAAGTAAGCCAGGAGCTCTGCTAGGAGTCCTAGAGTTTGGAAATGTCCTGAATCCAAGAGTACCTCAGTGGTGTAAAGTTATTTCTCATTTTCATTTAAAAAAAAAAAATAATAATGCAGTAGGGAAAGACTTGACATTATTCTTTAAGATTAGATGGAAACCACATCAATTCTGGACTGTAACGTTCTTATTCTACCCAAGAGTAATTTGCTTCCTATGCATGAGTAAACTGCTATTTTGTTTTGTGCATCTCCAGAAGTATGTATTTTGTTTCCTGCTCAACAGAAACTCTGTGTGAAAAGAAATATATAAATTACTTCTAGCTCTGTATGGTAACTATGCAGAGTGCCTGACTTACAGTTCAGAAGCTTGCGAAAGAAGCCTTTTCATTTTATATTAGTATTTTTTCCCAAACAGTGTCTATGCTGAGGGCTATGGAAATAATCAATAAACTGAAGAGACAACTAGCAACAGTCACCACAGAAAAGTTCAGGAAAATCTAACTTATGAAAAAGTTAAGCAAATAGCCTACAGAAAATACAACAAGGAATCTTTTATTTTTTTCTCTCTTTATTTTCTGTGAGTGAAAAGCAGGATGCTATAAAAATATGTGGTTTGGGCATTTTGTTTTGTTTTGTTTTCCCAGGGGCTGGACATGTGCAAGAAGCAACTATGGCCTAAAATTAAGGTAAAAATGTGGACTACCCAGTGGAAGGCATTTTGTTACAGTGAAGGCTGTTAGGGAAGTAAAGTAATACCAGTTATCGAAGGCAAAACCACACACAAAACTAAGGTGAATTCTCTATAAACCGCTGAACAATGCATTTTCAGAAGACATGAGTCTTGGCTTTTTATTTTTAATTTAAAATGTAAGATCTTTTCTCCCCCTTATTCAGTAATACCTAGGTTAAACTGGTCTTCACTACAATACGTACTCTAAAAGACTTTCCAGAATGGAAAGCTGTAGGTTCCTTAAAAGTCCACATCTGAAGAAGGACTTTGTATTTGGTGGCTAGAAGTGAAAGGACAATTTGTCTTCTCATGGGTTTAAGATCAAAACGGCAATGTATAAAGGGTGCCAGAAGCTGTTTTAACAGAAGCTGCAGAGGCAGACAGAGGGCTGTGTACTAAAGCCACGGCCAAAGCTTGATGCTCCTTAATGAAGAGCTGTCAGTAGCATGTTAGCATGGCATTGCTTACTGCCTTGGACAGAGTATTAGAAAGACAGACAAGTTCTGACAAACAGTGATCTAGTTCTTGCACCCCAAATGTCTAGATCCTTCAGAACTTTTAGCATTCTGCCAACACCAGCTCTGCAATACTTTTGTTTCAAAAATAAAATTTTTTTTTTTTTTTTTTTTTTTAAAAATAAATAAATAAAAGAGCAAGATTGTGCCTGTTCTTGCTTCTGGAAAGAGGGCACATCTTTTAATTCTTTCTTCCCTTCCTTCGCCTACAGCTTTTTCACCTACTTCTGGCTGGACACGGTCCAGTGCTGAACTACCCACGTGCGCAGCCAGGGCTCCCTGTGGCTCTTTCCTTGTGAGGAAGCTGTACTGAAGCCGAAGCCATACCTCCTGCAAAATGCATACAGCAAATTGAGCTTTGTATCAGCCACCCTCATCTCAGCAATTCAGGGCTGAGAAACGACAGGCAGGGCTGCAGAGTTATGGGGGGAGGGAGAGGGGAGAGCCCTTTATTTAATTATCCTACTTCAGTTTGATGGCTACAGCGTTATCTTAAAAGTGAAAAGATTTGGCAAATACATTTCTGGTAATTAGTGTTCAGATACTGTAATTCTAGCACCCTGGATCCTTCGCCCGGGATTTACTCACACTAGAAAGAAATACTCAGCCCCTTACATCCTCTGATCTCCGCAGCAGACCAGCTCTGGGACACGCAGGCAGGCAAGCGCTTGCGGATCAGAGCCACTCCTGTGGCAGGTAATGAAGAGGGGACTACATGTCGGGGCTGGAGAGAGAGAAATTTCATCCCTCATGATGAAGCCCACACTGGCTGTGCTGTACCTGCATGCTTGTAGGCATTTCTGTCACTGCTTCCTAATTCCAGGTGATATTCTGCCTTGGGTGAGGCTGAAGTCCAGCACATATAATAAAAAGGAGCTATAAGCAAGTGGTGGAGAGTGAATATGAATTTTGCAAATTGTTGATGTAGTGTTGGTAAATTAGTCAGCCTACAGCTGCGGTACATGGGGAAACCAAAAGAAAGCATCACAAAAACATTAAGCATCACCAGTGCCCTTCCACAGTGGGAAGTGAACAGCGCTGTTACCTGGAAAAAAGTTATCTTTATATAATGATTCACAGAGAATCAGGCTGTAAAACCTCTCTTGGGGGTCTGTACATGTAACATATCCAACGGTAGAATATCAGCAAAACCGACAACACTGTTTTCTACAACTGCTAAGGCAGCACATGCAATGTGAGACAGGTCAGAACAAAGCACTTGCGTGCCCCAAATGCCTGCTCACAGCTGGGTGCAATCCCACCATCACCTCCTAGACCCAAACCCATATCAGGAGACATTTTGGAGTATATATTGGCATAAGCAGGCGTATGCACCAAAATGAAGGAGTTTGCCAACGTAAAATAGAGGAAACCTGCTATCCACCAGCTGGGAGCTGGGGCAACTCCCACCTAAACACCTGTTTGCGTGTAACGAACGGTGCTGTGGCACAGGGTCAAGCGGTGACGTGAACCTCTTCACATGGACACGATCTAGGTTTAAAGCTCCGTAAGCAGCTCTTAGCTGGCAATACCATGTGGGTTTTTTGTTGTTTTTTTTTTTTTGTTGTTGTTGTTGCATGCAGTTCATCCTCAGAGTAAGAAGAGCCTCTGTGCTCATCTGGGCTTTGGAACATCAGTTCTCTTGAACACAGCAGGTGTTCAACCTGAGGCTGGCTGGGCTCGGGCATGGAGCTGTGCAGTCTTAAGTATGCATGCTTGCCTTGCATAAAAAGGGATTTATGAGTTGCTACTAGGAGCAGGCAGGTGTTATTTGAAAATAAGAGAAAATGCATTCACAGAAATTCAATTTAAGTTAAGAAAAAAAAAAGAGAGAGAGAGAGAGAGAGAGAGACCTACCTAGTTAATTTTAGGAGAATTCATGAGCTAAAATATAAGACCTTTAGTTAGGAAATAATTGCATACTTCTGACCTGAGGCAACAGTCAGAATTTGCTGGGAAAAAAAAATGGCACATGTCATTAAATTTAATAATACTTAATTATAGAATCATAAATATTTGAGATTGGAAAGGCCCAGCAAGTCATTTAAGTCCCCCTTCTTATCAATGCAGGGCTGTTCCCTATTGCACATATACTGGTATGTTTTCCGCAGACTATTAGAATTCATTGTCAGGAGGATTTGCCTTAAATTCTGCCTCAATTTTCCATTTCTTAATTTCATCCCATTACTCCTGATATACCTGCTTGTTTCATGCTAAGTAATTCCTTTCCCTCCCTAGTGTGTATGTCAGTCAAATATTTGTAGATGGTTAGCATGCCTCTCCTTAGTTATCGCTTAGCCAAACTATACATGTTTATTTAGTTCTTTTAATCTTCCTCATAGGTAAATCCCTCCAGCCCCTTAATTATTTTGTTGCTCTCTTCTGAACTCTCTGTTTTCAAATCTTTCTTGTGGTCATAGTGAACGCACTATCCCAGTTCTTACCATCCAGTGCAGCAGAAAAATCAGGGGGGCTATTGCATCTCTGCTGCAATGCAATGCGTCTTTGTGTCTGACCCAGCATAATATTTTTCCCCCTGCTTTATCATGCTGAGCATCATGCAAGTTTGGAGAGAGGTCAAGACAACCTCTGGTTTTGAAATTTTGCCCTGAAGCTATCCTCACGGTGCTGTCAGCAGGGAAGACATTTCTTCTTCTAAAACCTTACTTCTGATAGTTTTTCCATCTAAAGGTGTTGCAACTCGAGCCTTCTCCTGCATTGGGCAATAACTTCACTTATACTTCTCCCCTCTTTCTCTGCTGCTTTGCTGTCCTCTGCCCTCTGTGTTTCAGAGATCAGTAAGAATGGGAGAACAGACACAGCAAGAACAAAAAAAAAAAAAAAAAAAAAAAAAAAGTGGCTGACTGCAACAGCATGAAAAAGCTTCATCTCCTCTCCTGGGTTTATCATCCCACAGATTAGTAGCCAGGATGAGGAAAAGGCTCTAGGGAGGCACTGTGATGAAAAACGCAAGAATGAAGACTAAAGTGAGGAGACAAAGTAGTACAGAAATAACTTAGTGGGGCAAGCTGACAGGGGAGATGAAAACAGGGAAGACAGCGCATGTATTATCTTCCTGGCCAGCACCTAGCAACAGATTCTCTTCTTAAATAATTGGTACTGCGTTGATTGCTGCGGATGGCTTTGTTTGGACGTTTCCTTGTCAGTTTTGACATCTCCATTTGCTCTCAAACACTTTCTTCTTCCTCAGCCCTTGGTTCAACTGATCAGAAAGGTGGACCTTCCAGGCTTTCCTGGCAGGGCCACTGCCCTTACCGCAAGGTCCCCTAGATAGTGAGGTCCATCTCTTAAATGTCTTGGGTACTCACCATGAAGTGGTTTCTAAGAGCACATTGTGGAAAAACGAGGGGACTTAAAGTAACCTGGCTGATGCCTGGGGTTAGAAAGAGACTAGACAGCAACCGCTACTCTTGAGACCTTACCCGATTAAATGGAACACAAATATTGCCCAAGAAGTACTAGATTCAAATAACACGTATCGGTTGTATCAGTGTCCAAGCTGAGGGATTTTGTAGTGTTTGACTTACCCTTACCTTTTTAACTTTTTATTTCATCTTGTAAATCGTGTCAATTGACAGAGCCGTGCAGGAATGTTAAAAGTAAATGTAAAAATCTGCAAACATAGAGGTATATATGTAAATATTCTAGTACAAGGATGAGTGCCTACCTAAAGGGCAACCTATTTCTTCTTCCTTTGTCAAAGTCCTCAGCTGTCCTGGGTTTTTTCCACCTGAAAATAAAGAAAGGGTGACTTGGAGAGGTAGGACAAGCTGTAACACTATAGGGTTCTAGACTTGTAAGGGTATTTGGGCACCTAGCTGCCAACATGCCAGACATGAGGTTGTGTTTCCATTTTTTAACATTTTTCAATTTGTATGTCAATTGCCACAATATTTGTTAAAAATAGTAGAAAATAAGTATTTTTTTAGTTTTCATGTAATTGCCAAGTGTCTCTCCTGCATAAATTACACCTGATAAGTCATATTAGCAGAATAACTGTCTAAAACCATTCTATAGGAAGAAACTGACCCTTACAGGGAACCTGTTTCACACAATAAGAGGATGGATACAAGCAGGGAATGTTTCCATCTTTAATACAAACCACTATTTTGCACCCTAGCCATCAATTTTCTGCACATCCAGCCATACACAAAACAGTGCCCACGTGCATGTTTGGATGAATAATCAGTACCTGAGGCTGACAGGACGCACGGAAGCCATCACCTGCATGTGAAAGTCATGGTGCCTAAAGAAGGGATTCGAAACAACCTTTTGCAGTTGCACATGCACGTGAATCTAACAGCCACAAAGCCACGAAGGCAAGGAGAGCAGGGTACTGTGAGACCACGCTCTTAAAGCATGGGCTTGGCTCTGGATGTCCACAGTCCCAGGAGTATTCCCCTTGTAAACTTTTTGGGTGCTACAGGAACATAAATAAGGTTGAAAACTGAAGTCCTGAGATAAATGCAGATGACAGACACTGAAAGCTTTTGCCTATGTCAGGCAGCCAGCATAATGCAGGAAGAAGGGTATTTGTTTATGCAGCATTTTTCCCAAACTACACCAGTTTTTCAGCCTATGCCTTGAATGCTGATACTCTCAGTTGTTTCTTCCCCTTTTAAAAAGGTTTTGAGACGTTTTTTTGTAAAAAATATGCAAAGTATATAGAGATTAAACCCCAGCCTCTGAATCTTCTTATTTTATATCTTTGTTTCGGTGGCTCAGAAAATGAAGGCTATTGGCTCTTGGATTATGTAAACTGACATGGTACATTTCGTTTCATTTTCTTCAGAGTGCATGCATCAATTTATCCATAAAGTATTGATTGCAGGGGGCTGAAGCTGTCTGCACAGTGTTGGCTGACTTTAGAAGAGATTTTACTCACAATTCTGCCACAAAAGCAAGGTGTTACTGTTATTTATAATAGGAAATATGCAGTGCTAAAGATATGCAGGTGTCTGTGGGAGAGTGTCTTGCACTTAATGCCCCAGTTTATGTTTTTAAGCACAGTATATGTGAAAACATGAAGAAGTCACTGCACTCGAGTCATTCCTCTGGGGCAAATTGCCTTCAAAGCCTTCTTTTCCCTGCTACATCTGCTACACTGCTTACTTTTTCCTTTCCACACATGTATATCTGCAAGGGATTTCCCAGGCAGAAGTACGTACATATGTGCCAAACACTTGTTCTGTGCACAAGCAGTAAAGATAATGTTTCGGGGATGTCTCATACACTGAGCTCATTCTCAGCAGATCCGTCAAACACATCCTGGAAGCATCAGCCTTGCTGAGCAGAGCTACATGGCACAGCTACAGAACGCCTGAGCATCTCAGTGCATGCCTGGACCACAGCCACAGCAGAGATGTAACGTGTCTGAGAGGACCGGGCATGCGGTAGAGCCCTGCCACAGCTAAATATCTCAGAGATCTGGGGAAACTTGCAAAGTCTTCAATACGAGCTGGAACAAACTTCCTCAGACAAAAGGCTGTTTCCAGGAAACCCACAACCATTCCGTGGATCTTGACACAGGAGTCACTGAAGGGGCTGCACAAGCTCCCGGGGCAATGCCACAGCTGCACCTTCTCCCTTCCCCATCCTCCTCCTCTCCTCGAGGAGAGGGCAGGCTTCGCCGCCTGTGCTTCTTAGAGTCACAGACAGTGCATGTTTCTTGTGTATCCATAGGTATACGCTTTTGTCTTGGGGCTGAATGGCCCAGCCGCCTGACCCAGGGCCCCGCAGCACCGGGGGAGGGGTGGCCCCTGTGCCTGGTGCACAGGGAGGTGGCAGGGCTGGGACCCCACGAATCACCTCCTGTTCGAAACGCTTGCTCCATCTGCTATCCTTTGCCTCCTTTCTTGCCTCCTCCTCAGCCCTCAGCTCTGGAGGCAGCAGCACACGCCACTGCTTTTCCGATTAATTAATAACTAATTAATGCCAAGGATGCAGCGAGGCTGGGGTCCCGGGCTCCAGCTGGGTATGGGTGCTGGTGTCCCACAGTCCCCCACCTGCATGGCACTCCCGTAACAGGTGCTCACGCTACAGCCTGCAAAGAGCTTGCTAATGTTTCACAAGATTTTTTAAACCTTCTCTGACCGCCGTAACAATTTCCTACCTGCATTCAGCATAGGTCAGACATTTTACTACTGAGACGTGATGGACACGATCTTGCTTGACTTCCAGAAGGTGTTAAGCATTTCTGATGTTTCGTGATGCTCAAAGAGATGGTGTTATACACAAAATGGACATCGCTGCCTGTTGGACTTTTATTTTTTTAGGCAGCAGTTTGCTGCCTTCTGGCTCCTCGGAGCGGCCGGCGCTGGCAATGCTTCACTCCGCCGGGCTCCCACACGCGCTGCGGGCGGATTTTTGGCTGACCCAGATTCTGAAGCACTGCAGAATAAAAATGTACAGCTCCTAGTCGTCCTGACTGATGACTGGATTAGTAAACTGATTAGGTAGCGAGGTATCTACGGTTTTTGCTGCGTCTCTGCGGTGTGGTTCTGTACTCCGTGCCTGGCGCTTTACACAAAGCATGCAAAAGATTTTCGGCAGCTGAATTTGCCACCCCCGCGTCACACTTTTTTTATAGGATTTCAAAACCAGAGAGGTCTAGCTAATTAATACAACTCTATAAACATATGGACATATATTTAAGAATTTTAATAACACTGTGTCGCAGCAGGTTTTTGTTATTTTATTTTAGGGAATCAAGAAAGACAGAATCAATCACTTTCTCAGATTTTGTAGCCCATCTGCCCTACACTGGAGATCCCGGGAGATGTCATTACTGAAGTGACAAGACATTCTGATTTAAGTGCTTGTGGTCTCTGCAGAGCAAGGACCTGGGAATTAAGTATGTGTCTTATGCATAGTAGCGCGGAACAGCATCAATAAATGACTATTCTCCTCCTTAATGTTTGCTTTTAGATTTATTCATTCCAGAATGAACTAGTGCCAGGCCAAAACTCATTTATTTTTAATTCCTGATCAGGCCTGTATTGGTGCTGCTGAACTTTGTTGTGCCTCTGGAAAGTGGACATGGCACTTGCACTTACCACGGAGCTGCTGTGCTGGTCAGCTGCTGCTTCTTTAAATACGATAGTGCTATATGGGAAGGAAGGTGTATGTCTGTAACGCAACAGGGCTCCAGTAATGATCCTCGGCTAAGATGAGGACCCAGAGACACTTTACCTGCCCTGTCCAGTGAAATTGCGGGTGTTTACCCACTTTCTCAGAGGGAGAATTATTCCCTTTTTTTCATGTAGTTCGTCTGCGACGAACACTTCTATTTCTTTCTTTTAGCATATGCAATGTGGCATGTCAAACATGTCAGTGTTTACAACACGTTCTCCGGTTTGTATTTTTGTTGGGATCACACACATTAGAAAACAGAGCAATCACCTGATAGCAAGGTAAGCTTTGTGTTAAGGTTAGCACTAACATCTAGCAGAACTCTTTGTGCTTAAAACGCAGCTCCGGTAAGCTGAATTATTGTCCCTGTGCAGTTTTCATAGTTATTACTTGGTAGGTTGCCTCTTCAGTGTCAAATTAGAAGTCATTCAGCTAGAACCATTGCAGTGGTGCCTCTTGAGGTTTGTAGGCCCACACACTTGAAGTATATAACATATTTTTTCAGAACAGTTGTGCTTTCACAGGGGTCTGTATTAGAACAGCATGAAATCTGCTGCTGTTTACCCAGGTTTCATCTAAACCTCACTGGTGGGTTCGCTTTGTGCAATGTCAGCAGCACTGAGAGTCAAACTCTGTCTCTGTTTCAGGCAAACTTGAAACTTAAAAGAAAACCTGAACACCACCTCCTGAATTCCTTCAGTGTCTTTTTTCCTTTGCATTCCTTTCTTCAAGGGCAAATTGGCATTTAGCTTTCTGATGTTTTGTGAACACCAAACAGCATCTTTTCCTGCTTTGCAAGAGCCATTTAACTTTGCGGTTTTGCTTCCCCTTCCACCCTCCCTTGCAGACACTCATCCACGTCTCAGTCTCATACTTACTGTGGTATTCTGAAA
This sequence comes from Falco naumanni, assembly GCF_017639655.2. Classification (NCBI taxonomy): domain Eukaryota; kingdom Metazoa; phylum Chordata; class Aves; order Falconiformes; family Falconidae; genus Falco; species Falco naumanni. The sequence goes on from NC_054055.1 coordinate 113,706,033, forward strand.
GCAGGATGGGAAGCGAGTAGAGATTTCATTCACCTTTGTGTTTTAGATGTTTGTGCCCACGGAGGACAAATTTTCTTTGTTAAAGTGTTTGTTTAAATACTGGCTGCAGAGACCGCAAAACAGAGGGCAGGGGAAAAGAAGGGCTGAGGAAAACATTCAAGCAACCAACTGCTTTATTCAGGTGAAGAGGAACTTTAGGTAAGAAATGCTTACAGGTTAAACAGATGAGGCTTACGCTGGGCATAAAGGTAGAAAGTCTTTTTCTGTACCTTAGTAATTCAAAATTGGACTGGTTGGTGAAGCAGAAGCAGAGAAGGGTTGTGGTCCTCATTTCACTGTTAAGGGATCTACAGCTCCAATAATTAAGTGAAGGTGGAGATACATAATCAGCTTACATTTCTGTAGAAACATGGTAAAAGGGCTAGGGCACCAAATGTAAAAGTGTTGGATTAAGCGAAAGAATGATGAGTTTTCTTTAAATACTCTCTCTTCACTGGTTAATATATGGATCTTCTGCTGTTGTTATTTTGTTTGGTCTCACCCCTTTTTTAAAAGAATTGATCTTTTAATAAATGACACGAGCAGGTATTGTGATACCTTGCCCTTTAGACTTGAACTGAAAACTGGCCTTATTTTCCAGATAGTGACTTTGCCTAAAAATTATCATTACCACGTCCTCTGGAAAACAAGAAAGAAATTTGAGTATGGTCAAAGACAAATCTGTGCATAGGATTAAATCAGAGAAGAGTTCCAGTCTTCCCACAAGATTCTAAATCTTAGAAAGTAAAAAAACAGATGAGATAAAAAAGAATTATACAGAAATTAGAGTTAATGCTTTTATCTAACATAATAAGAGGAGGTAATATTTTAAAAGCAGACAATTATTTTTAGTTAAAATTAATGAAACAGTGTTATATATACATTTTGTATTCTACAGGGCATGTCAACAGAATCTCCAGGGAACCTCTTAGAGTTTAAAATTCAAAGCAAAAAACTGTGACTGAAAATCTAGCCTTGATCATGGATATTAAAACAGATATCATGAACCTGAATTGTTCCTTGTACAGTTTAATTCCTTTGTGTAATAAGATGAACTACCGTAAACTTTGGTTTGATACTTCTTTTTCCGTTCTGGAGAAAAGATGAAAAAATTGCCCTCTATTATATCTTGTATTTGCAAAGCACGATGGATAACTGGGTTCAAAGTAAACTGAGCATCCTCTAAAATATTTTTGTTATGTTCGGTGTATTTTTTTTTTTATGTGAAATCATGACAAATTGTAATAATCAGGAGAGAGCCCTTATAAGCCTTTTTCCATTAAAAGGGCAGGCATATGTGTGACAGTTCCTTTATTTTTCAGACATGAGAATATATAGAAGCAGCACCTTCTCTAATTCCTTCCTCTATACATCCATATCTATACACATACTTGTATACATGTATATGTGTATCCTGGTTTCAGCTGGGACAGAGTTAATGTTCTCAGCAGCTGGAGCAGGGCTGTGTTTTGGGTGTGGTGTGAGAGCAATGCTGATGGCACACGGATGGGGTTGGTTGGTGCTGGGTGATGTTCATACTGAGCCAAGGACTTCTCAGGTTCTCAGGCCCTGCCAGGGAGAGGGCTGGGGGGAGCATGGGGAATTGGGAGGGGACACAGCCAGGACAGGTGACCCAAACTGGCCAAAGGAATATTCCATATGAAGGGGCATCATGCTGAGTATATAAGCTGGGGGAAGAAGAAGGAAGGGGGGAGAAAATGGGACATTACGGCATTTGCCTTCCCAAGTAACCATTACTCGTGGTGCAGCCCTGCTCTCCTGGGGATGGCTGGACACCTGCCTGCCCATGGGAAGTGGGGAATGAATCCCTTGTTCTGCTTTGCTTGCATTCGCAGCTTTCACTTTCCCTATTAAACTGCCTTTATCTCAGCCCAGGGGGTTTCTCACTTGCACTCTTCCGATCCTCTCCCCCATCCCACTGTGGGGGGAGTGAGCCAGCGGCTGTGTGGGGCTTGGTTGCCGGCGGGGGTTAAACCCCAACAATGTGCACGCATTTTACTTCAGGAAGACCTTTCTATGGCCCTGCCAAACTTTTTCCTTTTATATATGTCAATGAATTTGTTTCATTTTGCTGCTGGGAAGAATATTACATCTGGATTATAAGCAGATCTCTGCAGAGCAGGTGGGGTTGTTGTGTTGTCTAGGGGCGGCTGTGATGACTGAGACTGCTTAATACTGATGGGGGTCATGGGCCCATCCTTTGAGGGCCCCCTTTGGGTCCATCCATACACTGCTGCATCAAATACAGAAAGCAGAGGGTCCATGGAGCAGCACTGATGCCGAAAGAACTTGAAGTTTTGGGGAGGGATACTCTTGGCTTTCCTCAAACACTGACAGAGACTAAGCAAGGTTAACGGGAGACTGGGCGCTTTCTCCAAAAGGCTTTTGCAAAGCCTTGGTGGGAGAGCATGGCTGCAGCTACACCTCTGAATGCTGTCTAGAAAAATTTTCATACGTCACATATGATGTATTGGCCCAAATGTTGGAAGCTACACCAAGCATTCTGCTCAGGCTTCCCAACAGGGAAGTGTTGCTTACATGAGAAGATGCTGGGCAGAGTCTGCTGTAAGATTAATGAGTGTAAGTGACAGCTCAACAGAAATGGCAAGGAGAAGGAGCAAATGAAATCCTCTCCAGGCCTTTCCTGTCTGCAGAGTATAACACAAAACCCTCAGCTACATAAAAACCAAAATAAATTCTTTCTAGGTCATTTTATTTTTAAAGATTAACTTGAGATCAGAGACTTGCATCATGCTGTGCTGATGCCTCTGTGTTTTGCAATATAGTTATTGGTACAGATTTTTAAGGACTAAATTGTCAAAATAGTTCAGTAGTCCTATGAAATCCAATAATTTTGCACAGATTACAGTACTTCTGTATTTGAAATGGATTTTTAAATTCCAATTGCTGCAACTGCTTCTTTAGTCGTTCCTTGATTGTTTGTATGAATGCCTTTGGATCCAGACAGAGTGATAATGGCTTTGAGCACAGAAATGGAGTTGCAGCTGGATTCTCAGGAGAGCTTTCTACACCGGGTAATAGCTCACATATTGAAATGTGCTCATCGAAGAGGCATTGTGGGGGCAGCAAAGAGAACCAAGATTTGCCTGCAAAGTGGACATGAGAAACAGGAACAGGTAGGAAGAATCTAATTTCTCATGGAAGATCTGGTAAAAATCAAACCCCATTATTTTCATTACTAATTTTAGGCCAGAATCTGCAACCGTTACTGAAGGTACCCATTACCTTGTTTCCAGTGCAATTCCATTTATTAAGGTATGTGTCAAAGAAACAAGGAAAATTGCTCTTCCCAGGGTAAGCTGCTGCTTAACATAAGTGTCAGAAGTGTCTAGCCTTTATTGATTCAAATTCTGAGTTCTTTATATGATAGAACCATGCTAAGCAGAAACAGCTAATGCTGCTGAAAGGTAATACATTGTATTTGCAAAAAGAGCAGCGTGAAAGGATGTATGTTCCAGTGTTGTCTTGTTTTCTTTACTGTTGCTACAGAGTTGAAAGCCCATCTGTCCTCCTTATTATGTTAAATTCATTCAGGAGTCACTTAACTGAAGTATCCTTAACCTAGTGCTTCTGCAAACTAGTACATCTACATAGAGAATAGTTTTTTAAAATAAATATCTCATTATCAGCATTCTAATGCAGTACCATTGTGAGTAATCAATGAGGTGTCTGGCAATCATGGGAATTATGCAATATAATTGAGTTATTTATAATAAAATTGCTAGAGTTGCAGACCTTCCCAGTTAAATCTTTTTTTTTCTTTTTCTCATACAGCCTGCTGACCTTGCTCTGAATTTTTAACACACCATGTTTTCTTCTTTGTCCTAATGCAACTTTAGAATAGAAATCTTTTAAGTTCAGCTCAGGTTAATATAAGAAGAATATTATCATGGAGTTGCATTACAGAAATACGTTGCATTCCTTAAGCTTTAAAACCATCACTCCAGATAAGAATTTGATGCTCTCCTCCTAAATGAAATAGAAGCTGAAAAGATACCATATGAGAAAAATTTCTGTGTTGCTTCCCCTTCTTACTAACATTCTATATTTTGCCCCTTTTATCTTAGTCTCTTAGCCAGCCATGCAGTAAAGCGAGTTTGAATCCCCTGCTCGCCCATTACAGAAAACATGTAAGAATCACGCCAATGCTGAAGACCTGGCTCTGAGAAAGAAAATATGGGAACAAGAAGCTTTCATCAGACACAATAATGGCATATAAATGCCTTTGCTGGGCAAGCGTGTGCACCCCTCCCCCTTTGTCCCTGCTTCTCCACTGGGGGTTACGCACATACAGAAGCCCTGGTAGACACGAGCTGCTGGTGTCTACTCCTCACCTGCCTCAGTGCCAAGGCTTCCAGCTTAGCTTAAACTGATGATGAAGGTGATGTAAGATAACCTTGCAGATTTAACACAAAAAATGAATAAAAGAGCATCCATGTTCTGCAGTTTCAGAAATAAGGGCAGTGCTCTCTAGCAGGTGAGTGCTGATAATCACCTGAAGATAGTAAAGTTACTAACCACATCCAGAACAGGGTATTTGCCTGCTCCATAACTGGGAAGGGAAGGGATATGCATGCAGCTGTGATTTTGCCCCCTAGACTGTCTGACAATGTAGAACATGGATGTACTGGTTATCTTTAAATTTATTACAAGTATTTTCCTCTCTCCATAAGATGCTCCAGCAATTATTTGGACCCTCAGAGTTAGGTTGTCATTATAAGTCATTGTCCAGGTCTGCATCAGGACAACTCTGTTCTGCATCAGGACAACTCTGTTGTGAGACCATCAGTATCAGTGGGTTTGGATGAGTGTCAAAGGGATTGGAGTAGATGTTGTAGTTTTAATAACATATTTAAAAAAAAAAAAAAAAAAGAAGCAATAGGCTGGTCTCCTTCTCAGTGGGTGCAGGATTTGCAATGCAGTGCACTGTTTTGGGAATGATAGGTTATAAGCCATGCAAGTGACCAGCACAAAAATTAAAGGAATCATATTTAGAGAGAGCCTTTTCTATGTCAAGAAAAAACTCCAGAGAGTAACAGTTGCAGCTTGCTTATTTATCAGGCACTTGAGTCTGTAAGTGAGCTGACTCTCGGCTACGGTGTAGTTGGGGAGCTTTTCTGTTGACTGACAACACTGAGCTGAGAAGGCCACCCCAGAAGTCAGGTGGGAAAAGGTTGCTCCCTGCAGGCTCAGTAGTCCTTCCAAGCAGAGCACTTAAGGACACCGTGTGTCTGTGGGAGGCAGGTGAGAGAGGCAAAACATGACTGTGACTGGCATAAAATAAACGTTAGACCTAGATCCCCTAGGCTTGGAGGGTCTTCATCCTGGCTGAGGGACAGACAAGGTCACATCACATGAAGACTTGCAGGAGATGCTGCCTTGCGCCTTTTGTTATGCATAGGAGTGATGATGGAGGAGGGGTCTTGCCAGCTCTTCTTCCTCATTTGAAAAGCTGTACTGCTGTGTTTCATTTTACTTCACCACACAAAAATGGCAGAAGGAGGGAGGCAGGAGAAAAGCATCCACAGCAGACACAGCAGAAGGAAATACGGGAGGAGGGCGGAGAGGTGGGCTGGTGGTGTCTGGTTTATGGCCCTTCTGCGCCATCCGAATGGTACAAAAGGCTAAAAACCAGCTTGAGCATCTGTGTTACTGTCTGTGCCACTATGATAATGAAAATCCACAAATGCTTAGAGGAATAAACAACATTTCAAGTTTCCTGAGGTTATATAGAATAAATATTTATTCTACCCGAGAAAGAGTATGCAGAGAAGTAGTGCACTTAAAAAAAAGGCGTAATGCGTTCACAATGCGAAGGAGCAGAGCAGCACAGTGAGCAACCTTAACTAGGCTGTTTCCAAACTTTTGACTGCCTAACCACGCAGCCTTAATGCTCTGTTACCATATTCGTCATGCACACAGTATTATATAGATATATATAATACCAACTGTCTGGCTAGATATAGATATCTTATTTTTATTGGAATTTTATCCTCAGTCTCTTCTCTGCTTCTCTTTTCACAGTTTTTCTTAAGCAGAATGTGAAACTAATACTTTAAAATTTCAGCTGCACTTTTGAACCCATGATATTTGAAAGCAATTTTTTCTCATCACAACCCGAAACTGATATGTTGTTACACAGGAAATGTTGCACATCTCAAAACTCTCCACTTACAGAAGATGCAGCACATATCCTTTCAGAGATATGGGATGCATGTGAAAAAAGGTATCGGGATTACTTGGCTCATTGGAAATTGTCACTGCAGCTCTTTTCTCTCCCTTCTTTTTTCCTTAGACAAATGACAAAATTGTCTCTTAAAAATATTTAAACTCCATACTCCATCATGTAGATCGTGGAGTTTATTTTCAAATGTGAGCTTGTCTGTGAAAGCTATAGTATGTAGTTTGGGAATTATGCTACATAAAAGTATTAACATAAAGTAAATCCAAGCTGAAGTGCATAATTACTTCTAAAACAGCAATTAAAGCAAATCCTGCCTGCCCAATGAAAGACAACCACACTGGGCTCCTCCAGCTCTTAGATGATCAGAGGCTTTTAGCACTCAAGTGGCCCCACAGATTTAGGTACCTAAATCTACCACCTGAGGGTGGACAATTTCTCTCTATTTTTTTACAAAGGCATATGATTTTGAGGCCAAAGAGGAGGGACAGAAGATGAAGCACAGTCCTGTAGTCCAGTGAGGATAGATGTTTTTAATTTGTGCGCATTAAAGGAAATTACAAAACAGTCCCCAAAGCAAGAAGGAGAAGCCCTGGTCCTTCCATAAGGAAGGAGGAGATATCAGGAAAGTGATGCTGCTTTTTGTCACTTCTGAGCAGGATCAGGTGCAAGATAGGCTACACCAGGGAATTTTCTGTTGAAATTCCAAGTATCTTTAGCCTTTTGGGTGCTGGGAGGTTAAGCAAGGGTTTCATGAGTTGCGTTCTTGGATTCAAGTGTCTAAATCTCACAGAAAACCTATTTGGAACATCTGCCTCTGCTGAATTGTGTTTGTTTCCCAGTATTTTACAAGTGAGACTGAATCCCTCCCTATTCCTCTTCACTCCCAGAGTTCAGTAAACCCTACATAGGAAGCATCCGGCAGGCAGGAAAAGCTCTAGTGTTGATTCCGGCTCCAGTAATCACCCATCCATCTAATCCGTCATACTTGACCAGATCATATGTAAATCTGATTAGCTCACATAAGAATGTAAAAGAGTTTCTTACTCCCTTTGGTAAGCACATCAGTCCAATAACCTAGACGTCAACAGAAACAGGCTTTAGACTTTACAGAGGAGAATCAATAATCCTAAGGCTATGCCTATTATAAGTGCGTACAACCGCCAGGAGGGTTGCAGGCAGCAGAAAAGAGAAATTCTTCATCTCTTAAGCTGGTCAGACCCAAAGATTTGTTTGGTTAGCTAATTATGCTTTGTTTGAGAAGACCTATGTGCTTAATGCAACAGCTCAATATGCAACATTAATTTTAATTAACAAATTGCTTGTGGACCTATAGCTCTACCATAGTGTTACTGTAGCCAAGGTTAGGAAATTGTCTGAAGGAAATAAATTTGAAGCAATTCAGGCACAGGTAAATAGCCTGTTATTATCTATGAACCACTGTCATTATGGTCACTTCTGAAGAATCATGTGTTTCCCATGGTTCATTAAATCTGTTTTACTGCCTGAATAAATGAGCTACTTTGAGCTGTCAGCTGTGAAGACTGAAACAACCCCAAACAGAAGGATTTATTCCACTAAGAAAGATGGCAATCAGCAACATGAAAGACCTTCCAGAAAACATCTCATACAACATTAATGGTTTTATTAATTCATAAAGTTAAATGTTTTTAACAGCTAACTAGTCAGAGGACTTCATCAAGATGTGCATTCATGAACAAGGGAAGGCACTTGTTTTTCTTTAGCAGCTTTGCTCTGATACCTTTATTCTTTCAGAAACAAAATGAAACATTCTCAAAATGGAAATTTTCAGTTTCAGCAGCTCTGACTACCAGGTTGTCTGCCAATTTCTTCAAAACAGCCAGCATGAGGCTTCCACCAAGACCTATCCATGACTGAGGAACAGAAAGCCCCCATGTTACGGTCTCAGAAAAAGGCAAGAAAGCAGCAGGGGAGCCGGCGGCGCACTCCTGCCAGCCAGGAGCTGTGCTGCCCTTGCGACAAACAGGTTTTAGAGCCGGCCAGGCTGGTTAATGCGATTGTAGCTCCTGAGCAGGTATTTACATGATGGCATATTCTATTTATATAATGCAATATCATTACAGGAATGCTGTGAAGAGGGGCAGCAGAGAGGAAGACTGGTCTTTGTGACTGTACTGTGGTTTGAAGGGGAGCAGCCTAGAAAGGATGGAAGGAAGGGAAATCACACCTTCCAGAAGAGCATCCAAGCAAGCTAGATTGCCGATCCCTCTGGAGAGCAGGGTGGGACAAGTGGTGGGAGAATAGGAAATCAGGGAAAAGCCTGAAGGAGTGGAGACTAGAGGACTTCCAAAGAGAGAAAGAGGCTACCTGCGGTGCAGGGCAGACCGACACTAAGCCTCAGAAATGACAGCAAGTGACCTTCTTAAAGACCCCAAAGAGCAGTCAAGGGAGAGGACACTTTCTCTCAACCACAGAAACACTGAAAGCTGCTAAATCTGAATGAAAGCCTGGAGAAAAGGACCCATCTTTCTGAGATGGATATTGGTTTTCCAGCTTTCCATATGTTCTATTTCTCACTTTGTAGGTTCTGAATTTTCCCTGCTTAGATGGTTATCTTGTTTTAGTGTGTGTGAGATTTGGGGATTTTTTTTCCCCCTAATAAATTTTAATTTTAAAGGCTACAAAACCATTAATTTCAGGTTGACAGAAAGGATTTGCTTTCTCTTTCATGGCCCTTCTGGTGCAGGGCTTGTGAGCAGGCAACACTACACCACCACCTGTAGCTGTCAGTACTGACAAACCCTACAAAAGTAGCAGATAGTTAAGGAATAATGTTGAAACACCACAGGAGAGGTGCACACGGACAAAGAGAGGTAGATCTTCCTCCTTCCCTCTTTCATCGTGGCACCAAAATCTGGGGAGCATATATCTTGAGTATTTGTGATCCCTTGGAGCAAAGTGACACCACCTAGCCTCTAGGACCTTTCAAAGGCAATATATAGCTGGCCTTGCACATGAAAAGTGACGATGAGGAAATAAGGAATTGGTTGCTAGAAATCAATCAATGGCCACCCTGAAAGCTGCCTGTGACTTACTCGAGGGTGTACGGCCAAAAGATTCATGTTGATGTGTATCTGTATTACGGTCTACTACACGATGGCTCTTGTGTATGCTCCCCAGCAAAGCATAAACCTGTCCGCTACCCAACACCGCCTGCGCGGCAGCCTCTGCTCCGAGCCAGCCGCAGCCAGGATATTGGACATGCTTTTTTCCCCAGTGCAACAGGGTATATATGGGAAATGTGCAGCGTATTAGATTGGTTTCCAGCCACCTGCCAGAATTTGACGGCAGGAAATTTGCACGGCTCTTGTTGTAACCAAGTGACAGATAATAAGAGAAAGGTGCCATTGTTGGAACTATCAGGATCAGATTTTCTAATACAGCCCTGTTGTAATGAGATCACACACATTGCTCAAGCTGCAATCAGAACTTCCACTGAAGGAATGAGCCTGAATAATAATAAAAGCAGAAAGCATTTTAAGTAAATAGAATTTCCCAGATACTGCATAATGTTGTTTGTTATTGCTATCTTTTATGAGCCTTGAGAAATATATTGTGTAAGAATGATTTCCTTCAATATAAGCTGTTATCATGGAGGTCTCCTATGTCAATTCTTATTTAAAATATATTTCCTTACAGTCTAGATATTATGAAAGCATAAATTAATGTGACCTCTTTGCTTCCATTCCATGTTCTTATAAAGCCTCACCGTAGCTCTCCAAAGAACAGTTACGTGCTCCTTTCTACAAATGTAGCCTAAAACACTCCAAATAATAAGATCCATTTTGGCAGTAAAAATTAATTTTATGTACAGCTTTCACAACCCCTGAGAAAGCCAAGGTCTTTCAGTGAATGTTGCACACAACATTTTTTTCTAAACTCAAGTGAGAGTGAAGAAGCATGTAGATGATCTCCCTCTCTGCTCTCCTAATGGAAAACCTCCATGAGCCTAAACAAGTGCCGCTTCTTTTGAAGAGCTTGTGGGAGCATAAACAAGGAGACTGTCAGCGCTAACAGCCAGTGCAACAGCAGCACCCCGGCAAGTGTAGAAGGGAGGGCAGACTATTTCCATGAGCTGTAGTAGTACATTATTTCCCTCTTGCCTAAAGCTTGCCACTGGCGAAAAGACAAAGCCAAAACAAACGCCCATGGTGAAATGTGCATTCCTGATTAACATTTCCCTAATAAGACCATCGTCCTGTTTGCACAGTTTGCTTTTTATTTTGGTATGTATTTATTATTGCTGGCAGCGTATAACAAATATTGTTTCATCCACATTAATTTCTGACCACTGGCTCTTACTATACTATTTTCTACTAGTGTAAAAGTGTTGTACGTTTCCAAAATGTCTTCCTTTAGGTAGTTAAAAATCTTATTTACAGGCAAAGAGGAAACATACCATATACATAAAGTCAAAATTTATCATTAGTACAACTGAAATCCTAACTCTCTAATCCAAGAATCATTACTAATTCGGATATAATTATTATGAAAAGAGAAAGAATATATCTAATGCAGAAAATACTTGGTAACAATAATAGTAATATAGTTAATTTTTCACACACGCACTGAATGTCTACCTCTGTTCCTGATGCTACGCTCACCTTTCTGGTGTAGTCCTAAGGTCAGGGGTTTCACTCTGGTGTTGGTGGTGTTAGCAGCAAGCTGTCAGCATCTGAAGTTCTTTGCCAGGGGGAATATAATCTTCACACTGATGTTTTCCTCTTTTTTCTGTCTTGGAGTCATTTGATGTCATTTTTATATGTATGCTACCATGTTTTTATACCTAGCCTTTATTCCATTTATTTCATCTCCACGTTACAGATTTTTTATGGTGGATTTACATATGTTGGATACTATTTCTTTGCTCACTTTCTTATCCTAAAAACCAGTTTTGTCCAGCTCTAGGCCTGCATTTCTCTAGTTATTGGGTCTTCAGTCTCAAGCCTGTGCCCTATATCTTATCATCCCAAGCCTGTACCCCTCCACATGCACCCTGTCATCGCGACCTGGCCTGTATTTGTAAAAATGCCGGTAAAGCCATGGTGGCACCACACAAACACAAACATAAGGCAGATCAGCCATAAAGTCCTAAAGAGTTAGAGAAATCGCTGTCATAACTAAACAAGTAAAAACAAGGCTGCAGGCAGGTCAAGGCAAGTTCAGACAGAGCAAGTCCTGTCCTGACACCTTGCAAACTCAGAGCAAAGTTTATGGCATGTTACTAGCTGTGGCAATACCGTATTGCAGATCAACATAATCACAGTAAGTGCTTGTATAATATCTTTTCATATCTCTTAGAGACATGAAACAGATTTATTTTCTTTAGGCTTTTACCATAAAATATGAATTTCACCCCCCAAGCAATTCTGTAATTCTTTTAAGTACCTTACTTTCTTTGGTGATCTTCGGTAAAATGTTTATATGAAAGTGATAAGAAAATAGTTATATTATGTAATATGTATAGGTTAGTGAAATTCATCATAAAGGACAAGGTGTCAAATTTTCTGGCTGTCAGCTGCCCGGACAGTGCTTCATGCTCATTTAGGCTCCAGCATTTTCGATTCTGTCACCCACATGGCTCAAAACAAACCTAGAAATTGTAACATACAGATAAAAAGAAAATGCTGGTAGGCACAGAGCCTTTTATAAGCAAAGGCAACTGTTGGGACTGTTTTATACGCTTTATTTTAAAAATCATCACATGTCCAGACCCTGTCACTGGGTAATCCAGCACATGTCCACCACAATTGGTTTTAATGAAATCTCATAGTCTTATTTCCTAAGGACTGCCATTTCAGATCATGGTACATACACGGATATTTTATTTTGATCTGTTTCCCTTTCCTTCCAAAAAGTTTTCACACCATTTCCAACAGCTGTCTAATTCAAAACAAGGGTAAGTCAGCTCAGAAAATACTGGTTTCTTACTGAGGGAAACGTGAGTTCAATCATTATAAAATACAGCAAAACCCTATAGACAACCCAGACACAAGCCGGCGTCTCACCAGTCTCCGCTGGGCTGCGGCTCATGGAACAGCTTGCTGACGAGTTAATGGCTCCCTGGGCAGTGTTCAGTGCTAGCCATTGTGACAACTCTTGTCCAGCTGAAAAAATTTTGCTAGATAAATGAGAATAAATAAACATAAGATGGGGGGATGTGGGTGAGGGTGTGTGTTAAGACCCTTAAGATTAAGAATGCTGCGGCAAGAACATTGAAGGTAGAAACTTACAAGGGTCTTTATAAGTTTCTATCTTCAATGTTCTTGCCACAGCATTCCCAGTGCAAGACCACAGTTTCCCCCTGATTGCCCATGTATCAACCTGGGAGGTGCAGCAGAGCTGTTGCAGTGTATAACAGCTGGGGCTAGAACAGCTGGAATGGGCCCCTCCGCATCAGCAGCCCCACACTACAAGTCTGCTCCTGTCACTCTGTCACACAGAGAACGTAACAGGATGAGGGAAAAGAAAAGGCAATGTAGTGCTCCTCAACCACCTGCATCGATGCTATGTCCACTCTGGTATCCATACTGGGAGCTTTCTGCTAATTTTCCAGTTGTTGCTACCATCAGCACGTAGCACAAGCGTGGAGATAGTTGCAAAAACGGGACCATGAATAGGAATGGAGGTGGAGATTTATACCACTTAATGTTTGGGTCAGAATACAACGGACTAGTGCTGAAAATGCTAGTATTACCACAAACCCAGTTTACAGTTGAAATATCTTCAGGACATTGCTGTTGCTACCACAAGTATGAAATTTTTGCAGAGTCTCTTAGTACAAGTCTTGTAAGACAGTAGTTGTCTCTTTGAAAAAAAAGTCTGTCTAGAATTTTTATCCAAGAAAGTGTACAGCCACAAAGTAACTGGTAGAGTCTTTGGTTGTAAAATATCCCTTCTGTTTTCTTGGAGGTTTTGCTTCCACCTAATTCCTACTAATATGGTAAATTATAAGATTTCATAGAAAAATATTTCTTTCCCCTGTGGCAAATGCACTGACATCACACTACCAGATACTCCTGCAGAACTCATCTGAGTGAGAAATACCAGTTTGTATTCTGCTGCTGCTGTTTCATTTCAGTAAGATCTAGGTATCCCAGGGGGAGAGAGGGGACAATACTACAAGGTGCTGTCTACGTATACAGCGAGCAGCAGCTTCTGTTCTGATAAATTCATGATTATCCACTCCATTTATCTCAATGAGATGTGAACTTTTAAGCTTGCATGGTCCATTAGGGCCTCAAGTGAGCAAGGCATTTAAGCATGTGCTTAAATCCATCCATATTCAGAAAACCAATTAAGCACATGCTTAATTTTAATGATGGATCCTGTACTGAGGTCTGTAAAGCTACACCACCATTAAACTTGGACAATGTCCCCTTTCTTTTTCTTTCAAAAAGTGTAACCTAGGAAGTTATATGCAAGAGCTCATGCTCGTGCAAAACAAGGCTTTTCATTTCCCACGTGCAAATAGCAGGGACTGAAACAGTGAGAATTAGTTGTGATAACTTTAACCTAGCTAGTACACTAATATGCAGGGAGGCAGAAGGGTTAATTCACAAAAGCTGACTTCTACCTAGTGAGACAGGGCAATTCGGAGTGGCAAAAGAGGGCTTCTGCCTCTTTGCTGACTACAGAGGCAGCCTAAGGAGATTAATACGACTGGTGTCAAGCTTGTAGTTGTTCAGTACTTGTGTAACCATACCTAGATTTCAACACTCTCCCATAGGAGACAATATAAAAAGTACAAAGTAAATTAGCTAATGTTACATTTCTTATCCTGACTTCTGTGCATTTTCATCTGCAGCTTTAATCGTTCCATTAACGGTGCCATAGATGCCTTTATTTTGTTTTCTAAGCATTGCTATCACAAGACCAACCAAAGCTATAAAGTTATTTCACACTGCGATATGTATGATGCCTATTGATGTCAAAATTAAAGGTTTCTGAAGAAACAGTGTTGCAACCTTATTATTAGTTCACTAATTGCTCATCCAATTTGGACTGGGTATGACATTTCATAATAGATTCCATTTCACCCTCTTCACCACACTATGCAGGGCAGCTAAGTACTTTGAAAGCTTTAAGGAGGTCTTTCTATTTATGAGGGCAAAGGTGATGTGTAGGCATTCCTTAATAACGTAGGTCTGAATCAGCACAAAAAAAGTTAGAAATTAAGCAGCAGCAGCAGCATATTCAAAAGGAGATTTAGAGAAAGCTGAGTTTTGCAAAGCTATTGCTGGTATTTGAAAATGCTGGGAAGTACCTGATGCCACCACGGAATTCAAACAAGGAGACAAATAGCACAGCTTAACCCTGCAGGTACCAGGAACAGTGGGCAGAGTCTGACCCGTCCCTGGAGGACTGGCATTGACCTATACTAACTGCTTAATCTATGGAGTTCAGTTTAACGCCTTTAGAAAAAAACTGGGTACACGTTTAGTAAGTGAACAGACATAAAAATACATCAAAGCTCATGCTCAGCTTGTACCACTCAATATGGCTGTTAGAGCAACATTGGCCCGGGGCACATGACAAGTGGTAGAACAAGAAGATAAAGGGGCAGCAATATATTTACAGATACTAAAATTATACGTCTGGAAAGAGCTATGAGTTCCCTTCATAAACATACATTTTAGCAAAAAGGTAATGTTTTCTTTTAAAGCAGTGAATTGATGAGCTGTTTTTTTCAGGAGACAACTATAATAAAAAAGACTTTTTTTAGTAGCATTTGTGTCTGAAATTCAGCAGCATGCAGGTGTATAAGCGTTAGAGATGGGAGGAAGGCACATCCTTACCTTTTCCCTCCCCCTACCTGTTTGTCAACTTTCCATTCTGTACCCAGGTTCCCTCTCCTTTTCCCAACCACTGAGTAAATCGGTCCAGACCTACACATATACATGACCCTCCTTACAAATGCTGTATGTCCCTGGAAGGAGGAGCTTTACTGGCAGCCAGTGTGAGCTCACGCGCGCACTGTGGGGTACAATTGCCCCTGGGAACTGGGAGAGCTCTCACAATTCCCTTTTTTGTGGCGTGTGAGATTTTGCAGGGTTTGCAATATGGAAATTATTTTCAGGGATATGGGAGAGATCTTATGTTTCCATTTATGAGAAATAGTTAAATATCTACTGAGTCAGAGAGAGAAAGCAAATGTGCTGCAGAAATGAACCCAAGATGCACTGGGACAGAAAAGAAAGAGAAGGTCCCTCACTTCCAAGGATGTTTATCCAATGCTGTCTTGTTCCAAAGTATATAAAACACTGAAACAGTCCAGGGAACAACTCTCGTTTTCTTGTCTGTTGGTTGACTGCCCAGATAACAAAGCTGTTGTGTGAAAAGTGGGCCCTCCTCCTTTGGCCACATTTTAAAAGAAAACATCTGTTGCCTCTGTATCCTCTAGACATCCTCCACAACCCCTACAGATCAGCCCCCATTTGGAGGAAGGTTTTGTTTCCTCATCCCAGCTGACATGAGCTTTGCCATGAGCCTCTGAGAAATGGAGCAATTCTTCATATACCTCCAGGGACGTAAGAAAGTTGCATGTGGTGTTTGGGCATCTCCAAAATTAGAATGCCAATCAGTGGGGGTGTTCCAGGGTTTCAGTGGTAGCTTTGGATGTGGCTTTGGATCCTGTCCCTGAGCCTGCAGGCAGGCAGGAGTTGTGTGACAGAGCTCTCCTAAGCGTTTCTCACTGCAGGAACCTTCAGCCTTTGCCACAGAATCTCAGCCGCCTTCTTTTTTTCTTTTACATGTATCTGAAAGTGTCCTAAAAACATATGCCTTCAATCTTCTTTGAGTCATCAAAGAGCCTAAAACAACACTCCTGAGAACCTGGGGACAGAATTGATGCTGTGCGACCATGAAATTTGACATTTTGCTAAGGTGCCACATGAGTCAGTGTTTTACTGCAGATTTAATTATTTTGCTGCTTTCAGAAGTCTACGTGAATTTTAATTTTTTTTGGGACCCATTCCTTAGTAAGACTGGATATAGCTGCATCTTGCTCTGCATTCCTCCTTGCAAAAGAGGAATTCATTGATTGCAGTGGGGGTAGGAGAACCAAAGCTATATCACTTAGTCTAGAAAAAAGGCTGAGAGCGAAGAAAGAAGTGCTTTTTACTAACCATATTTGCCTGTTGGTTAGAGAGATCACAGTGTAAAGCAGGGTTATGAATTCTTTGTATAAGGACAGAAAGCCTGACAAGAAGAGAAGAAAATACTCCTTAGTACCTGCTATGACTGCAGGAAAGTGGGAACAAAGGAAAATCCTGTATAACCTTTCCCATTACCCAGTATGCCCATACCCACACAACACTTGGATTCTATTAAAGCTCTTTCTTCACTGCACACAGACTTTGTTCCTTTGATCTTGGTGGACTTCTGTTCTTTGGATGAATTTTTCCTTGGATCATAAAAAATCCGCATGTTTTGGAGAGGAAGATTTTATGCATGCCACTTGAACAGGTACTAAATAATGTTTGCAACCTGAAAAGGGGAGTTTGATCCTGATAAAGGCATCAATTAGAAAAATTATCTTAAAGATATGCCCAGGAATATGTAGGGGTTAGGTCTGCAGCCAATGGGAAAGTGTGTAGGTGACATGGACCGCTGTTAAACTGCACTCGTGTTCACCACCTGTGGATCTGGTCCAAGGTCAGGATGGAAGAATCAGGGCAATAATTAGACATTTTGTTTTGCAATTAGAAATCACAGATGAAGTAATTAAAAGCTTTCCAGAACATCACTTACTATATTATTGGGTGGGGGCTTTTTAATTGGCTCTTAAAATTAATTCTGCTTAAGTGACTAAGTAAACAGTGACTGTTCGGCTTGGGAAGTGCAAACAGGCTGGGGTAACCAAAACAGAAAGGACTGAATTGATTTTCATATTAATAGGAAAGTTCATTCTAGAGAGAAAAGGTTAATTTGCTTTTCAGTGAGTTTATGAAGGGAGTACTCGTGGCTAAGGTGATAATTCATAGCTAAATCATATGTTTAAAGGCAAAAGTGATTACAGAAAAGCAAGGGACAACATTTGCAGTATTATGCAACAGAACTGTTAACAATATTCTCTGTGCTTTTCAGAAACAAGCCAGCATGATAGCACTGTCAGTTCTGGTCTTATATTTTTCTCTACACAGCAGATATCTCAACAAATGTGGAACCAAAGACACTGTTGTCCCAACCAGCTTTAAAGCTGCTCTGATAGTCTGCGGTTACTCCTCAGATATGCACGGCTTTTGTTGGACTTGGCTTCCCCACAAGGCAGCTGTCTGCAGGTATTGAATTTTCACCTGATTAACATACAGATCCTTGAGATTTGTGACTTGTCAGAGATACAAGCAAAGCAATTTATGCCTGTGATGATGACTTGACATATAGATAAAATCATGGTGAATATGGGTTGGTTGTTTTTTGGTGTTTTTTTCCCTTCTGTTTTATCCAAGAAGAAACTGTGATATTTAGACAACAGAGTATGAGATGGGCTAACGTGTTTCTTCAATCCATCTGGGTTTAGTAGTTGAAATTTTGGCTAGCCACCTATAAGGTTAACTAGCAGTAAGTGGTAACTGTGCTACTGAGTTAAGTGCTGCTATAAATGTGACTTGATGCAAGTGACTTAGAAGGAGATGTTAATATAATAAGGAAATGTTTGTAATGGCATTGTGCTGATGTGGGTGAGGAGCAGCGACAGCAGCTTGCCTGTCCTACCTTTAATGCCATATTAAAGGCTTAAACAAACATGCAAACGTAGACAAGCTGAACAAACAAATACATAGCAAGGCTTGCCCTTCAGAATTTTTGAAAGAAAAAAATGTTAACTTACCACCTTTAGAACTATGATTTTTGCAACACTTGCCATAGTTTGGATGGTGGTGGAGCGAGAAGCCCCAATCAGGCTGACATCCGAGGGCTGTAATTTAAAATTCTTGTGTGAGTGTGCGAACTTGCAGATTTCTAAGGGAAAACCCCTAAGAAAATAAAAGGTTCACTCAAAATGTATCATTCAGCAGTACCTGAAATAATTAACCAAGCAATGACAGTAACACTGGCTTTCTGGTTCCGCCAAATTATCTTAAAAGCCTCAAACATCCCATTTGTCTTTTAAAGTTAGATGGAAACTTCCTTTTCTGTGAGAAGTGTTATGGTCACATATGGTCACAAAGCCAGCACCAGCGTATTAATGATATATTTCATGGTCAAATGAAACCATTTGAATTTAAAGTAACTGTTCAGGTTCTATGTGGGTTGTATTGTTTCATAGTGTATTAACTGTAACTTTAATCAGAAACCTACCCAATATTCATTTTTTTCAATGTACTGCTGTTTTTCCTTTGCCCATAGTTGCCCAAAGGTTTTAGATAAATAAAGTGCAATCACTGTCAATGAAAGTTACCCATGAACTTCAAGGTCTTAATCCTACAAACATGAGCTGTGCCATTCAACTGCACAAGGGTTTTTACTTGCTGGAAGTTTCTCAGGCAGAGAGGGTGGAAAGATCAAGCACTAATACATCACATTCATTCAGAGGAGAGCGTATACCTACATTGTGTAGCTTATCCAAAAGGAAAATGATGGGCAATGCACCAATGTCATCAGTGGGTTTTATTTTGGTTGGCTGTCATCAGAGGTTTGGTGGGTTGGGGTTTTTTTTGCAAGACAGAAGTGGATCAGTAGAACAGGAATGTGCAAAACTGAACGTCTCAGTCTTAAAAGAGTTGATGACATATGAGAAGAGCAATAAGCAGTACAGCAAAGGCACACAGGATTTGTCCAGCTCTAGTAGAATATGATTGGCATTTAAGCAGAAGGGAAACCATGGAAGATCTATAACATGTTTGAACATCAAGTTTCACTCACATCTCATAGCTGAATTAAACTGGTGGCAACTTGCACGACTGATGCATCATTTCGTCCAACTAGAGACACCCTGGTACTTCTTTTGTTCCCGCCAAAGTATCACTATTTTCACTGTGAAGGAGGTGGTAGATATCTCTGCCTGATATAAGAGAAAAAAAATGTAAACAGCTTGTAGCTAAAAAGAAAACCAACAACCCTCTTTTAGCATCATGGCAGGACTGGAAGATATTTGAGGATGTGGAAGCAGTCGAGCCAGCACACAACACTGCAGAAGCGGGTTTTCAAAGGGTATTTTTACATTTGTTATTACCTTAGTTTTAGTGCAGCGATGCCCGTGAACTTCAGCCACAGACCAGGATAACACTGAACAGCAACAGTAAAAAGCCTACTTCCAAGCAGTTTGAAATTGCACCAGACAACCTTCTTTCTGTACAGAGCAACAGATCTGCACAAAAAGGGCATCGTTTTTAATGCTGAGAGCGAATTCTTAAGGACAAGGAACGGGTGGCGTGCCTGCAGGGGATTTTTATAAAACTTGATAGTAAAAAGTAACTGGCGTTTCAGTAGTCAGTGCTATCCTTCAAAAGAACCTTCACTTTTCTTTATGCCAATAGACAAGTTTTGCAGTTTGAGGCTGAACCTTGCAAAATATCACAGCTCGTCTCCAGGATAATGTCTGAACTTCACAAAGGTGGAGAAGACAGCTGAACCGTTCACAATCCAAATCAACTCTGAACACCTCTGAGAGGGAAAGGCATATATCAGAAGATGATCTGAGGCTGGTTTATTCAGTGGTGCTTCAGACTAGAACTATTCTAGGCTCATATTCTAGTACAGAAAGTTCCTGATGCTCCTGAAGCAATGGCGCAAAAACAATAGAGTACTCCTGCACATTAGAAAACCTCTCAGCTGACATGCACAAAAGTGCATACAGGCATTTTCACAGGCTATAAAATAAGAGTTCAAATTGACCAAGAAATAGATAAAACCTGTAATCTTCTGGATGCTATCTGCAGTAAAGATTATGTATTGCAGATCAGAAACTATGTTAAAAGAAGTATCTTCCTTCCTATGGCAAAAGAACGGTTGCACCTTCCACATTTCCAAGCTCACATGTGGGTATGATAAAATCTTAACAACATGCCATTAAATATGCCTTTACAACATCCATTCTGCCTCAGCTAGATATATCTGTGAATCCTCCCTTTGCGCTGGAGATTAAATAAACTCCCTGGACAGCTGAGAAGAATTAAAGTATGACCTGATAGTTTCTCTGCTTGACAATAATATTGTCTGTCGGTTTGTGCTGTATCCAAGATACTGTTCTCTGATCCATGCTCAGAAAACAGATATTGATGGTTTTAGCTGATTAGCATCTGTATACCATTTGGCATTTCAGGCTCAAAACATATTTTACAAAATGTTGCAGCAGGTGGTTTCTAGGCTGTGCAGAGTGATGCTCAATGCAAATATTTCCCTGCATCACCTAGCTAATGCCTCAAAACTTCTTTCTGTCTTAAACAGCAGTGCTGTTGAGTTTGGCCAGTGGAGTCCAAGCTTTGGACCGAGACATGGCTTGCACCCCGTATGAAGGTATGGAAAGGTTGTCTGACCATTCCCATCCTCTATTTTAGGACTGCTAGCTGGTCCAAATGCAGGTACTCTGACACCCCAAATACCCAAAATTACTGGATGTAAGGGATCTGGACAAGTGACTACACAGGGAAGGAACTTGCTGTTACATGCTCTAAAGCATACAGGTGCTCCTTTAACATGACCATATTCTCACTTACCACACAACTGGAATTCCCAGATTTTAGTCAAGCAGCAGATGTGCACCAGGTGATGTGAGAAGGGAGGAGATGTGAGGATCCCTCAGGAGAAGGGCAGAGGAGAGCAGGACACGGGGCTACTCAAGCAGGCTGCAGCCTGCTCCCTGCCCTGCCTTTAAGAAAAGGCTTGCTCACCCATGGTTTATTTAATAAAACAGTATTTCAGGCCTTTCAGTCATTCCAGCTTTACATCAAAATTCCCTGGAATTCCTTTAAACACAGAGTATTTTGGCAGCCGGTGAAAAAAGCAGGTAACTTTGATGCATCTCACAGGAACCCTGACTCGTCCTGAAGGCTCATGAGGAGAGAGAGTGGACATGAAGCTGGGGAAGACAAGCAGCTTCCAAGAAAAGACACAGTTTGACATCTGTTACCTTTCTTCTTGTAAACAGACGGTCCAATCCCAAAATTGAGGGAGTGCATCAGTTTTCAGAATGAGGAACAGGGTCACTGTGCAGAAAGTCAAAGTCACTCTTCCCATGAAAAGCTATGGAGAAGAAAACTAGTGAGACCATCCTCAGAGACTTCCCCTCCTCAACCAGTCCATGGAAAATGGGCAGAAATTTCAGGAAATAGCACTCAGTTCACAGCAGTGATTCAACTCCCTCCAGCCCCTGAGAGAACAGGGCCAGACCTGCGAGTCACCCACCAAGACGTGTCTCCAGACAGGCTGTGCAGGAGCTGAGCCCCATCAGCCCAAGATGGATGATGGCACCATCACAAGCTGCTGGTCCCACACCGACCACAGGGCAGCTGGGGAGAGATTCGGGCACTGCTGAGCCCCCATCCCACCACCCCTCGGCTCCAGGCCTCCAGAGAGACCCAGGGCAAAGGGAGAGAGAGGCGGCAGCTGTGGGGGTTTGGCTCCTGCTTGGTTTTGGTTTATGACCAAGATGTCCTGTTCCAGCTTCAGGTCACAGAGCACGAGCCTGCCATGCCATGCAGATGGCATCTGTGTGAAAAGCAGTGAAAAGAGGATAAATTAGCCAGAAAGTGTGTGGTGGCATAACAAGGGTGATGAAGTACAATCATGGTTGCATAAGAATATTATATGTTCTAGTAGGTATAACAATGAATTAATGCTGCTATGAAAACACATAAATTCTCCTTTTTATTTATTTTTTTTTCATTTTCATTAACTTCAGCTGGCTTGGGAGCCATTCCTGTACACACTTCCAAATTCCATGAAGTGATTTATGGACCCCTGGAAATTATTTTAGATATTCAGGCCCATGTTGCAACAAACTTCAAGCTGATGGCTGAACTATAACTTTGGAATCCAATTTAAATTGGCCACTTTAGCACAAAGCTACACACATTTTTTTATTGCAAATTGATAGAGGAGACATTCTCCGTTGTAAAACAAATTGTATTTTGTTTATCTAGCATTTAAATGTCCAGTGGTAAAGCAATACCAAAAAAAAGAGCTAAAGTAATGAATAAGACAAATTCCAACTCAGTTTGACATTTTCCTCCAGCGTGATGGTTTTCAACCTTTTTTTCCTCCATTTTCAGACACCTCCTAGCCTTTCATTGCAAACTGCTCCCATTTGAATCCATCTTTCTTAGATATGGCTGATTAAAACTGGAGATAGTATTGCAGATGAGGTCTCAGCAGTACCTTGTAAAATGGCATGAACTCTCCCTCATCTCTACTGAAAATATCCTGTCAGGCATTTTTGGATTGCCATTGCCTTTTCACAGCACTGGTGGTTCTCAGTTGTCCCATGGCCAATACACCCAGATCCTTCTCTGTGTCAGTCATCCCTAGCTAATGAGCTCCCAGTATAAAGCAAAAAAGTGATAATAGTCCCCAAGCCCAAGCCCATTTACACCCTGTACTATATAATTTAATTCCACTTCTATTACTTTTTTCCCCTGAGGTCATCCAGTTCTCCCCCCATGACAGCCTGATGCTCTTTACACCGGTGCCTCCTTATGGTGCCATCAGCAAATTTCATTTGCGCCCTTCGCCTGCCAACACTGCTGAAATAAATATTAAGTAAACACATCTCATTGCTCTGAAAACACCCATGAAACTAAAGCGAGCCCGTTCTTTTAACAAGGGCACAGATATACAGCTAGAAAAGTGCTTAGACAAGTAGCCATACCTATGAACCCCTTCCCATGCCACTGCAGCTCCATCCCCGTTAGGGACCTCACTGTAGAGCTCCTTTGGAGGCACACTCCGAGGGAGCAGCCCACGGCATGGACGTGCCAGACGGGAGCTAAAGCACTTGGAAGAAGAGCCACGAGGCGAACACAGGCCTCCCTGCTGCACCAGGGCTGCTGAGCCCCGACGTACCCGTGTGTGCAGCAGCTGTCAGGGCATCATCACCCATCACCACCAGGGCCCCGGCAGCATCAGCCCCGCAAGGTTGCCAAGAGCAGGGCCAAACCACAGTAGCCACACGGTGTATGGGAGCAATAAGAGAAAGAAGTAGAGGCAGGGCATAGGCCCTCCAGGTGGTGAATACGACAGGTGTCACAAAATTTCATTTTGATAATCTTCAACTCGTCTTGCCACTGGCTTTAAATGCCCGTGTACAGGTGTCACATCTTTGTCCTCGAGCTCTCTCCCTGGTCATGTAATACACACACTTTTATTTGAAGGAAGCCCAAGTAAGCAACAGTCTATGGCCTTGGCTTTTATTCTCAGGACCCCATGCAGGTTTTCTGAAAAAGAACTGTTATAAAGATTTTTCAAAGAAATTGGGGTCACCTGCTGCAGTGAACTGAACATAATTGGGAAGTACTGTAGATATCCTCTGTTTGGAAATGCATTGCGTGTGGATGATGGCAAGTTCAGTTTTGTATGAGTTTCTGGCTTCTTATGCTATTTCTAAGAGCTGTAAATGGAGCAGGTCTTGCCCCCCCCCCTCCACACTTTCCTCCTACTCACTGATTTTTCATCTTAAATTAAATTGGGTACAAATACTGTAACAAATAATTTTCTCTCTACATTATAAGAAGATAGGCATAGACAGAAGTTCAGACACAGCGTGTAGCATCTTTACAAGATAAGATCAGCAGCATGGCTTTCTGTGACAGGGTTTGCCTTTAAAAATTGTAATCATCAGCTTAGTATGTTTATCATCCTGTAAGAGGGATACTCTTACCACTGCCTATGAAGAGAGATGGCGGAGATAAAAGATTACCTTTATGTTTATCGGAACCTTTTAATTGCCCACAGCATCCATCCCTGGAGGATCTAAACTGTGGCCCTCACAAGCATTTGCATTAAGGTGTAGCTATCATTGCAAAAGTCATTCTCAAAGCTGCATGTTAAAATGGATGCACCTCCTTCAGCCCAAATTTAAAAGAGGAACAGAGAGGTTGCTGGCTTCCCCAACTTCCTTTGCCCCCACAGGAGAGAGGAGCTAGAAGGCAAATATCACTTCCCTCCTGCCTGTGGCTGTTTTCTGCTTTTTGCACTACTGAGGTGAACAGAGCAGCCCTGGCTGCTTTATTTGTTCTGGTTGAACCAGGAGACTGATAGGAGCAAATTCAGACCCCCCTCCTGTCTTGCTCAGCCTTTCATGACTACCAGCCCCAGAACTGTTCACAGAAGATGAGTTACAACTTGCTGATTCAGCCCAAGCTCAAGCTTTTTTAACTTGCTCCAGCTACTGACTGTGTTAGAGTCAGATGCCAGCTAGAAATGGGTTGCCCCAAACACCACAAGTAAATGTTCTCCTAGTGCCGTTTCATACAGCAAAAAGCACAGCACAGAAGATGCTCCTTTGAAGCACAGAGGGTAGCTTAGGGCGTCTTTAGAGCAACTTGTGCAACACACAGGTCAAGAGGATTGGGTATTATTGAGTTAAGTCAGACCTGCCAAAAGAGCTGTTATTTTTAATAGTTCTTCCCTGAATCCTTACCATTTCTATCTTACTTCTCTTACAGGTCTCAGGACCATTTCCCCACTGGGCCCAAGCAGTCAAACAAAAGATGCAGGGTCTCACTGTCTGTTTCATCCAGGAGAACTTGATGAGGACACCAGATAAGTTGTAGATAATTGTGCCCTTTCTCAAGGACAGGCAAAGTCTCCCTTTTTACTATTTCACAAGGAATTGCAAAACACACACTCATTCCATTGCTATCAGAATCTGTCACAGCACATGTAAAACCAGCAAGCTGCAACAAGGCTTTACCTTTGGGCAGATTCTACTGTCCATGCTGTTTTTGCATCCTCCTGAGGCCAGACCACCCCACTCCTTGTCTCTCCTACATCTGGGTTCTTCCTTCTCTGGGCTCCTCCTTCATCCAGCCTCTTCTCCCACCCTCCTCAGGGCTGTTTAACCACTTGGCAGGAATGAGCTACAGCTGCACATCATCCATGCCAATCAACCCACTGCCTTCGTAGCAAGGCCACAGCTGCATGTTATCAATGTCAATCAACCCACTGCCTTCATTCCTCTACAAGAACCAAACCTCTCTGAGAGGGACCTCCCATGCCCTTTCTTTGGGCCAGACTTACCTTAAAGATTTGGGCTGTGCTGGAGCAACCGTCGCTACCTGCCTGCAGTGTGTGTGTGTGAGCATCACCTACAGCTTCGGCTCAATATGGTGTTGAAAGGAAAGCCCGTTGCTCTGGCCAGTGGGGTTCCATTTGCACACACCTTTGGCTTGAACAGAGAGGAGAGCTACTTTCTAGGGTTTGGAGATGAGCATTACTTCAGCTGTCTGCTTTTAGGAGCTCTAGAAACTTCTTGAAGTCAGCTGGAAGGACTATGATTTTTTCCCACCAGTTTGGCCCAATCTGCAAGGCAAGAGAACAGCAGTCTCTGGCTCTGTGACACAAGCCTTTTCCGTGCTGCAGCCAGCTTGCCAGGCATGCTCTTAGTGTCTCTACTCTGCTTCTAAAATTCTTCTAAAATAGACCGATTCTAGGTAACGAGAGGATTATGGATCTAACCCATTTATTTGCTATTTTCCTGAGGAACAACTGAACACTTCAGCACAAAGGCTCTGCTGGAATCCCACCCTGATCGTTACAGAAGTGTTCTTAGGAAAAAGCTATCCCTTTGCTGCTTCTCACACATTCTGTGTATGTACTCACCATCTATTTGCCCTTCAGTGGTTGGCATCCATTACTATATCAGCTCAGAAAATACAGGTGGAACTACAGCAGATGGTGGCATATCCTTGCAAGCTTAATCTGACAGAAGTAATATTAAGGGCAGCTTCTTCAGGAAAAGCAGAATTTTGCTGAAGGAGTAGAATATGAAAATGTCCAGATACCAAATATTATGAATCCAGCAATAACGTAGCTAGCCTGATAATGACAATGGTTTGTAATGTTTTGTATTTGAATAGATCCGCCTGCATTACCAATATCTACAGTGTTGCTTGGTAACTATTTTCTGATACCAGAAGACTGAAAAGCACTTTTTCAAAACTAAATTCCAATTCTTACACTACGTTTGCATTTTAGTGGTTTCAGTCTGTCCTCTATATCAGTATCCAGCTACAGCAATACTCTTGGTGACTTTTGTATGTGGTGTGCACTTTTTTTTTACATACTTTCCTTTCCTATAAGATGCCAAGTGAGTTTACAACTAAATATTTTACATTCCTTCCTTGGAAGTATATTGATGTAAGAAAAGTCAGTGAAACCGTGAAAAGAGAATGCAGGTGACCTCAGACACCAGTTGCATAATTCAGAATAAGTTTAATGATCTATGTAGAAAGCAATTCTAAATTATCGGTGGATGGAAATAAAATTAGAAAAGCAAATTATATTAAAGTGTTGTGTGGAACAGAGGTGAATATGTTTAAATGTTAGTCACACTTCTGTGTATACATTTTGCTGGTGGTGCAGTGATGACGTTCACTTATTTTTCAGAAACTGTGTTGTGTGGTCATGAAGATAAAGGAATAGAATAATAATAGTAATAACAATAATAACAAATGTATCATAATTCAGTAACGAGTGAAATATCACAATGCTCTACTAATTTACTTGTTAAAATTTAACTCAGACAATAAAAAGAATAATTGAAAAGAGGAAGGAACAAAACCCCACTGTGCTGTAGTTTAAAAATTATGTCTGCTTATTTCCTCACATGTTGCAAATTTCTGTTACAAAGCCATTTCCTTCCAATTTTATGAGGATTAACAAGTTCACTTCTGCCTTCTATGCTAGCAGTGACAGCACTACAGAAGGTGGTAGGACGCTTGTAAATGCCATGGTTTTGTTGATTTGTCAATACTTCTATGACTAAAGAAATGTAGCCGTTGTGTGAGACAGCCCCTAAAATCTCTTTTTGCTCTCTGACAATGCCAGATTGTGCAGTTAGCTGGCTAGGGAGCTGTGTTTGAAAATGAAATTCCCACCTCCCCAAATATATGCACAGTGACTTTCTGAAACATGACTGGGTTTAACAAGAATCAGTTGTATGTTCATTTGCTTTCTAAATGGCCTTTTTTGACGGAAGGCATGAAACTGGCAGTTCAGAACTATAAGGGTAGGAGAAGATCAGAAGAAAGCATATAACATTTATCTAACACCTATCAGGAGTAGTGAAATTTTAGCTGTTAAGTGGGTAAGTGATTATACCGCTTCTATTTCATAACTCTTACAAAAGAAGAAGAGCTTTAAAAGCACTTTAGAACACCCTTTCCCTGGCTTTGAAGGAACAGCAAAGCCCGCACGGTAGATGATGGAGAAGTTCTGATTCCCATAGAAGTCCACAGCCAGTGAATGACTTCCTCAAAAGAAATCTTTCTCAAATTATGGCCAACCAGACAATTTGGTGCACCCTGGAATTTCAACAGTGGCAAGGCTGTAAAATAGAGAAATGGACATCTGTAGAAAAAGCAGCAGTCTAAAACTTCCCACAGTTCACCAGCTGAAACTGTCTTCTCATGTTTTAAAAAAGAATTGGAAGGCTTGCTTTGTAGCCCTGGCCTTAATGTGGTCCCCAGGGCCCAACTGTGTCCTAGGTGCCACCTTCCTAGGGAGGCTCTGGAGCCTCCAGCAATAGAAGCCTTTAAAACACAGGTTAGGCAGTGCTATCTGGAGGTCAAAGGAACAGCCCAGAGGTCAGCCACCTCAGGAGACCTCACTCCCATCATTAGGTTTCTAATATCGTTAATAGGATCCAGTAATAATTGCACTAACAGACTTGTCCTTTCTCTGCAAACACTGGAAGTACTTAAGTCACACTCAGGTAACTTTCAGAAGGAATGCTGTGCTGGGCTCCAAGAAGCAAGTGCGGAGATTTTTGCTTTGCCCTACAGAAAATGTCAAGCCCAACGGTTGCAATGATACCCAACAATTCTAAATTCACGTAATATATATCACACCATTTGTTTCTTCATTGTTTAACTACAGATGTACTTAATATTGCCCAAAACCAGACATCAAGGGTGTGTGTGTGTAAGTTCTTCACTCCACTCCCCATTGACCTAAGAAATATAGCAGCTTTGATTCTTCAAATTGCTGTAGGCATGGCTCATTCAATCACGTAGAAAATTCCTTGGACAGTAAGGGCAGGATATAGTCTTCGTATCCCCAAATACTCAAAAACTATGAAGTCCGTGCCAAGAAACAATGGTTGAGAAATTGTTGGTTCTCTTTATTTGTTTTTGGGGTGTTTTGAACTTCTAGGGATCACACCAACTTTTTTCTCAAAACCATGAAGTTCTCCCGAGACTGGTATGACAGTCTGGTGGAGCTTCTCAATTAGTAGTATCCTAGAGTGGGCAATGCTGCTGACAAATTAACAATAGATTCTTTTCTTGCTGCTCTTCTTGCTGAGGGGAAAAAGGGCACGTTGCTGGCTGGTTTGGCATTTCATGGGTGTGATATGCTAAGAACTCAAAACTCTTCCCAAGGTCTGGGAATTTAACATCTCGAGGCATCAAGCCATGCAGAACCAGAAATTACTGTTGCTGTTACTTTGGTGATCTTTTACAATTAAACATTTTCCTCATGTGTTCTGATGCTTCTGACTGCTAATATTGCACTGTTTATTTCTCTCCTTTTATTACAGCCAAAGCTAAAACTGTATGTGGGGGAGAAAGGCACTCAGAAAAGATAGATTCCAGTTTTATTCCCACGCCCACACTGCAAAATACAGCATACAATAAATCTGCGAGTGAATCTGGCTTCGTGACTTACGTGGGCCATTAATATTTAATATATGCGGTACCTACTTTTTTGCAGTTTGTCCATATCCTATTATAATGTCCTGTAAACAGGCTCCAGATAATTTCTGACATCTCTGGAGCAGGAAACTGCTATGTATACAAAACTCAAACTGTGCTGAAGATGAGAAATGATGGCAGAAATAAGTATTAGAGCCCTTTGATCCCCTCTTTCCTGTCTGCAGCAGTAAATATATTCAGAAAGGCAGCACTGTAGACTTATAAATGTTAGCACTCTGAGTGAAGTCAAACTAATTTACTCTATGAACTTCTCTGACATTATGAAAACTTTACAAAGAGATCACTGCGTGTGAAGTATTAAAGTACTATTCTTTTAACTTAAAAACGCCACTCACCAGTCATTTAAGTGTCTTTCTGTATATCTTCTGTGTTTAGAAGTGTTTTAAGAGTAAGTGGGAACACCATAAAGATGGCAAAATAAATTATGCCTCTTGAAGTTTAGGAATAACACCAACATAAAATAAAATGGCATGAATCCATTTTTCATAGATCCAGACTCAAGCAGTAGACCCAAGCAGCTAGGGAGAAGTGTAGCAGGAGCTTGCTCCGAATGAATCGAAGGCGACGAGGAAGATAACAGCACTACTGGAAACGTCTAGCAGGGTTACAGAGGGATTGAGCATAGATACTTTGTGAGGCTGGCCCTGCCTTTGTCCTGGGGGAAAACTGTTTGATTGGTGTCAACTCAGGACTCAACTAGTCACAAAGTGGCCGAACGGGGTGCCTGGCCATCTCATCGTGAGCACTGCACTGGACCATTTTCAAGACAGATGGCTTGAAGCTGTAAGTTAGAGCACTTTGCCACGCTGCTCCAGTCTGGAAGGCACGCACTCAGCACCGCTGCCTTGCAGGGGCAGATCAGCCAAGGTAGGCGTACAAACCGCAGTTGAGATTTCAGACCTTTTCCTCTGCTTATGCTCCATGCCGAGAGCAGGAACAAAGGAAAAATCCCGAAAGGAGGCAAAGCCTGGAGGCTGGATAAGTTCTTCATCTCATCTGAGCAGATTATCATCTTTTTTTGAGAAAGAGGATAAATAACGGGTAGAGGAGTGGTTTTCCTGCTGATGTGAAGCTCTGTCTTAGCAGCAATTGTAGGTACTGCTTTCATAGCATCTGTAACAGGCTAGAAAAACCTGCTAGTTCAAAAGGGTGCTCTGCATCTCTTTGGCTGCAACAGATCCATAAGACCTTTGTTTCACTCTCTACGGTGATTTTCAATAGATTTTAAAATCCTGTCCTACCTTTTGTTTCTTGTCTGAGCACATGCTTCAGTGGCCATCTGTGACTCTGAGGTAAAGGTCATACATGACACCTACATTTTTCTGACATTTGGCTTGGAGACCTGTCCTCTCCTGGGTACTGGTCAGATGATGCTTCTCACCACTTTCTAAGCCGAAAGAAAGTAATCTAATGCAATCCTAAACAGCAACATATATCTGCTTTATACAGCTAACGAATGTGACTATCCAAATTTCAGTATCCAAGTTAGACTGCTGAGAGCTAGCTCAGATACTTTTCTTCACAGCACCATCTAGTGCTACTTAAGCAAGCCACAATTTTCTTTGACCCTGCCTTCTCTCACGTAAATACAGAATCACATATACGTTTTAAAATAAACACATGATAAACCCAAGTCCTTTCCAAAAGAAGTACTTGAATAAATACCATGGGTTTATTTTCCATGGGGAAATATTGAAAGAAAAAAATCACAGCAACAGATGTGCGGTGACTTATTGCACTCTAGAAACAATGCTGATGTAAATGTTACAAGAACCTTAAAAAAGAAGGCTAAAATAAAATAAAATGAAATTAAATGCTGCTTGTTTAAAACTACACGTTTTGCCTGGACTAAGAAAGTGCTTGTGGTATAGGTATGGGTTTGCTAAGGTAGACTCTGTTCTCTTTAATATGCCTTGCTCATGTTCTAATCTCAGACAAAGCCTTTTGCTTGACCTTGTTAAAACATGTTTAACTTCACTGAATAATGAATGCTGAAGATAAAGATTGCCTTTGCCAATAGCTCAACAACCACCATCAATTACAGCATGAGTTCTTATAGTAAACATTCCCTGAGCTTCCATGATGATCATTGCCACAAGAGCCAAAGACCCTACAACTTCTCCCCCAAAACCTGATTTGCCCTTTGCTGTGGTAAAAGCAAAAACAAAAAACACACACACAAACTCCCCCGCCCCAAAGTTAAAAAAAAAAAAAAAAAAAAAAAAAAGGGAAAAGGAAAAACGGAAAAGGGAAAGGGACACAGGAAAAGAATAAAGGGAAAGAGGGAAAGGGGGGAAAAAGAGAAAAAGAGGAAAGAAGATAAAAGGAAAGGGAAAGGGAAGGGAAGGGGAAAGCAGGGAAAGGTAAACACAACCAGGCAAGCAAAATGCTTATTTATGTTATTTGTTAAAATCCTGATTATAAATAAATAATAAAACCTTTCCAATCATCCTGAAAATTGCAAGCGTATGGAGGAGGAAGCTGTGACAGCAGCCAGAGGTTTGCCCAGGGATTTTTCACACGATCATCTTGTACTACTGCAATAAATTCTTACAGAGTCTTCTGGAGATCACAGTGGGAACCAACTGCCATTCAGACAAAGCAGAGCCACAGAGAGCTGTAGTGAATACCAGAACACTATAGACTGATAGGATTTAGATGTACGAGTATTCTTCCACCACAAAATAACGTCTCATCTAGTCTTATATTCATTGATTGTAACTCTGTAATTTGACCTTGACAGCTTGTAAATTTTCAGGACACTATTCTTAAAAGCAATTCTGGCAGGTTATGCTTTCAAATCACTAGTCTCATAGTTGGACTTTATAGGGAAAGGTACATGTTTTAAATAGCTTTTGTGTAAAAATCCCACAGGGTATGCCAAAGGCAAACTAATGACCACTGGTGAAGCCACAAATGGAATTGGGTAATATATTGATAGGAGTAGTAAACAGTATTCGATTTTAACAGCAACTAGTATAGAATAACATGTCTAATTTAATTTATGAACCTAATTTAAACGCTGGGGAGACTTGACACAGAAAAACTAGTTGCCGTGTTCTTTCTGTATTTTTATTTGCTGCCCATCAGAAAATGGGAAGGGCATTATAGTAGTTGATGTTAATTTGTTCATCTGCTTATGCTGTTGGCATTTCTTGCCTGCTTGTGGCATTTTTGCAAGTAATTCTAGCTGTTCTTCATCCTGATTCAAAGAAACAATTGATTTTCTTGTTATGATTTATTATTATTGATCAGTCTGTGAATAACACATTTTTGCTTTTGGCACATTGTACAGCCACAGCTAAGGTTACCAACCTTTTTCTATTTCTCTCTGCAGGGAAGAAATAACTATGGCTCCAGAAGTGCAAATGCTCTTTCTTTGTGAGCAGCTCTGCCCGTACAAGCAAATCCCAGTGAAGTCACTGGGATAATTCACGTGAACAGGACTGTGATGCTCAGGACCGTGACACTTGTATACAGCTCAGCTGGAAACACCTTTACTCTTCTTTTCTTTATGGTATACATTTTAAAGAATTCAGCACAGGTTTTATTAATAATTGTGAAAGCTGAGGGTCTGAGCCTGCCTGAATTGTATTTCTAGTATAACCCTGAGAGACAGCAAGGGTCCTTTACAATGAATAAACAAAAAATCCAGCTTTGTGTTTTGGGTATTTGAATGCTGACCTTACAAAGTATATTGAAATGAAAGAAAGAAGCTTGCTGCCAAGTTTTTTGCGCAAATTAATAAGCACTGCTAACTGCTATCTCTGTCTCATTTTCAGGTCTTATAGGCCTGTCTTGTTTCACTCCTACTTTCACTAAATAAAAATGATCATTATATTGTTGTAAAACATAGCTAAAGGGGAAGGTTTCACTTTGACAACCACTGACAGACAAAATGCACCATAAAACATATATATATATGCTCTAGAAGGTACCTTTTAGTATCTAATAACAAAAATATTTCTGACCTTCACAAGGAAAATTATATTTATGATTCTTATTATTCCCTTGTGCTGGTGAATAGTGTGGCTTTCACTTGGCTTTTGGTATCAAACGTTTGCAGGAACTCTCCATCCTGTACAACAGGAGACTTCCACAGTCACTAAGGAGGAAAGAAAGGAGGAGTTTGATCCCCTGTGACCCCCTCCAAACAATTACTCAGGTTTTCTAGTTCTCAAGAACGGCCCATCCTCCAGGTGACTTTTTAGAATCAAGGGTGTGGGTCAAAATGACGTTAATGAAGAAAGTGGCACTGCAACACAATCACAGCGCTGCACCATCTACCTCAGTTGCATTTTTGGTGTGCAACATTTTTCTCAATGGGATGCTTTTTGTGTGTAGCTGGATATCTGCAAAGTAAAGCTTAGCAATGCATTGCAAAGCAACGTTGTGGTGTTTCTGAGCTTTAGCAAAGTGGCTTTTAACAAGACATTTTCAGCAAAAGGTAGGTTTGCTGAAATCAGAAAGGGATGACCAACAGCTTGACAGAAAAACAGTCTAGTTTTAATGATAGCAGGATCTGGCACAGCAAAGGGAATTCTCCTGCAAGGGTTAATCTGCAGTATCAGAGTTTTTCCTGCAAAACCAAACAAAAAACACAAAAGGGGTAAATTATTTTATAGCTCATCTGGTTTTTTTAGCTAAACTATGCTTAACAAGAAAAGAAAGATGTCATTTATTTACCATTCTGAATACAAGAACTTGTGACATTGAAAGTCTTTTACCTTCATAAATTTACACTCTGTGATTGAGTATCCAACTAACGTTTCACATATACTGTCTGAGACAACACTTAAAACCACAGGTAATGCAGGTTAGCAGCAGTTAAAAAAATAAATCCTTTTTCATATATTTTTACTCTGAACCATCAATAGCTAGATAGCTGAAAGTAGAAATTCTTTATGTACATGCAGAGAAAAAGTAGATTTGGAGTGGAAACTTTTTTTGGTAAGTATGAGTGTAACAGTATTTGAAGTAGATGAGATATTGATCCCTAAAATAAATAAATAAATACAAATGCCCAAACCATTTAAACTTCAATTACCTGCAAAGTTAACAACTTCACACTCAGAAAACTGATTTAAAAAAAATCCCTTTCTAAAAACTGCCATGAAACAGGACTTCTCTCACCTTTCCTTTCTGAGGCCCACAGCATGCCCACACTTTAGTGTAGCAGGAGGAAAAGTGCACAACCTCAGGAGTGGTTCCTGTACTTTGTGGTCCAGGCCAGTCCAATTTCATAAACAAAGTTGTATAAAAAAATACAGTCAGTGCCCAGATTGGCTCTTAAAATAAAACTCCCAACCCTCCAGCAAAGCTCATTCAGGTTTGGAGGCTCATTTTTTTCTCTGGGTTGTTCCTGGGAACTGAATACTGTTAATTTTGCATCATACAGTTGACCAGAGCCAAAAAGATACATCTTCAGACTAGTAGCAGTTCTAAACAATGCTGCAGGTTCTCCAGGTGTGAATCAGCTCCAGTCCACGAGCTACATAAACATGGCTCCAAGCCCTAACCAGTGTACCTTGCCTTTCAGCTGCACTTTATATCTTATATCAAGTTCCATGCTCTCAGGCTGTGAGAACTCAAAGGAAGCTGTTAGTATCCAGCTGCCCTGGCTCGTGGCAGCAACATTTTTATTAGCATTTTTTATTATTCCCCAGTAAAGTCCTACTGTTCGTGCAGAGGCCATGCCATTTGTACGCACTAGCTCTGCTTGCAGCTGAGCAGTGATGTGAAATCAGGAGCAGCACTGGTTTGAAACCCACGAGGCAACAGTCCTGTAGGTCATATCTGGCCCCAGCTCTGCAAGGCAGAGTACTACCTTCTACCTCCCCCGAAGGGCTCAGCAAACTCCAAGCACATCTGCAGAAATGTCTCCAGAATGTCTCCAGATAGGTGTCAGTTTTCAGATCAGACTTGAGGGCTAGGATGAAAAAAAAAAAAAAAAAAAAAGAAAAAAAAAAAAAAAAAAGGAAAGAAACTGCCCATAATGATGTTCAGTAATCTGAGAGGGACATATCGCATAGCAGGGTCAAAAGGATAAATTAATTCTCCCAGATTTATTTCACCAAAAGGCTGCAGGAGTATTTCAGCTACAGAAACAGCAAGCACTGGATGGGAACTCTTCTGCTCCTGCAAAGCCCTCTGATGTCCAGCACCAGCAAGAAACATTCAGCCTGTTTTTCTGGGGCACAGGTGGCTCCTCCTGCAGCCTTGGGTCTCAGTGGTGTCAGGCAAAGCATCTCCTAACTCCTGAGTCATACACTGTCTGCCCAGCTCTCCTCAGGCTAGAGCAGAAGTTTGGGTCCTGCTTGCTTGCTTTCTCATTTATGACTATCAGGAGGCTCACGCATTTTTCAAGCTTTCCTTTAAAATGGTTACAAATTTCCTCTTAAAAAAAAAAAAAAAAAAAAAAGTCTGAGAAAATGTTATCTTTACAAGTAAAGTAGGATGAATCCAAACACAGGGCATCGCAAAACAGAAGATAAAATTTTCAGAGCTGGCAGCACTGGAATATGATTTTGGTACATATTTTGAATAAAACAGAGTATGTCACTAATTTATCTCTCAACGAGGAAGCAGCTCCCTGAAAATGTGTGTGGAAAGAAAACTTTGACTTACAATCAAGATCCACCGAAACAGGATTTTTTTTATTTAGTATTGTTATTATTGCTATTATTTCAACGTTGATCCTATGTTACGAAAGTAAATTTGGCACTGATGGAATGACTTAATCTGTAATACATAACTTTCACAAAGAATAGGCTATCTAGTTCATTTATTTAGTGAACCTGAACATAGCATACAATGAAAGAGAAAGCAGTCTTGCATCTACAAATCGTCATTTCTTCTAAAATAAAAGCTTAGCCCCAGCCTACGGGCAAGTACAAGATGTCACAGAAAGACAAGCAATTATTATGAAGAGGTATATCTGCATGCACATACAGTGCAGATTTTATGGAAAGACAAAATAAATCAAATAAAATCCCTTTAAAATATAAATTGTCACTGCATTCCAGCTGGGGACAACGGTGGAGGAGGAGGGGGAGAAGAGAGTTAAAATCTGAATAACCTTTAAGTCCTTCCTTGCAGCCTTCGGTCCTCTCCTCTACCTCTTACAAGTATCTGGTATTGATTTCCCAGTCTTAATAGACCATTATGGATGAAGCACTGCTGCACTCTGACATGCTCATTGGTAGGAATGCGCAGTGGCTTGTGAACAGTTATTTGAAATTTTGCTACCAGATGGCTGCAGCTTTGCAAACCACCTGCCACAAGACCAAGCCATTCTGGCTCTGGCGTGAGCAGGAGCAGCAACTGCTGCAGCTTCAGCTTCCCCTTCTAACTGCACCAAGAGAGAGCGAGATTGCAGATAAAGATGGGAGGGTGGAGGATATGGAGAGGCATCTCCAGTAGGGACATGTCTTGGAATATCTGTAGTCTGTGCAACCAGCATCTTAGTGGACTTGGGGGGAGGGGGGAAGAAAAAAGGAAAAAGAAGAAGAAAAAAGAAAGATCAGAGAGTGGGTACAGATGTACAGATGAAGTACAGCATGCTAATCCTCAAAATGACAGATACACCAAACCAGCATATGTCTCTAAAATGTAATTTATTAACACAAAAACCCTCTCAAGTACAAGAATCAGTGTAAAAACACTGACCTTATTGCACCCTGTTCTCTACTTTTAGTGTACTCTTTACTGACCATATCTGTCATAATCTAGATTTCATTTATCTTATCTGCAGAATTGATACAATAGATTAAATTATTTATCTTAACATTCTATGTATAATACATATGTATGTAGATTAAAATGTAGATTATATGAAAGTACAATAGATGATCCAAAATGTGCAGCAAGCAGTATTTATTTTTTTTACATGAGAATTAGAGGGATCTAAAAAAGAGAAACCTGACACACTTAAATATGCAAAAGTTCCAGTTTTCTTGAAGAGATGGATTCTATCTTCCTGGCTTGTTACCTACATGTTGCTATAATGTATAGTATTTTAATTTCACTTTAAAAAATAACTCTGAGATGTTGATATTCAGCATCATATCCACTAGATGTCACTCAATAGTCATAATAATTTCCAGCATTGATGTAAACATAAAAAAGCCCCCAACATTAAAAGGGTAAAAAAATGCTTTTTTCTTCACACTCGGAATTATGTTCTTTCAAAAATTTGGATAGTCAGGTGTCTGAAAGGTTGTTATCATCACTTAAAAAATTGTAACTTTAAGCTTGTATGCTGACCCCATTTAGAAACCCTGATTGCCATCAGAAAGTTACATACTTCTTCAGTAAATCTGGTTAGTTAAAAGAGGAAAAAAAAAAAAAAAAAAAGAGAGAGAGAGTTTGGAGGGTGGTGGACTGATGCTAATAGGTAATTGTACCTCTGGACCGTGTCTGTTCAACACTTTGATCCG
This sequence comes from Falco naumanni, assembly GCF_017639655.2. Classification (NCBI taxonomy): domain Eukaryota; kingdom Metazoa; phylum Chordata; class Aves; order Falconiformes; family Falconidae; genus Falco; species Falco naumanni. The sequence goes on from NC_054055.1 coordinate 113,743,646, forward strand.
CATGATGCCTAATGACATTGATCTTCAGTTATGTTGTTTTCTAGCTTATATGCTCACACCCTCTGGGTTTTTTCCATTAAGAGATGTTTTGAATCCACATCACCCCAAACCCATCCATTTAACCAGGATGGATGGACTCTGTTACGCTGCTTGCGATGGTGTATTTCTACCTGGACATTCCCTAGATCCCACTTCCAGGCATTTGATCTCATTTGGCTTCCAGGTACTGTAATCACATCCCTATGCAGCTGGTTTTTCTTGGGAAACTAAACAAAGACATTTTTCTCTAGCCTTCAGATTATTTTGTTGGCTTTTTCCATATTCCCTCTGGCTTCCAAACAGCCTTTTCAAAATATGGGTACTAAAACTGTTGCCAATATATGCAACTGGAAACATTGCAGATGAGGAGAAAACAGCTTCACACACCCGCTTGTTACTGTTTTATACCATTTTCATTCAGAAAGAGGCCTACAACATTGCTATGATATATTTGGTTCTTAAATTATTTCAGGGATACTGTGCTGTCCCACATTACACTAGATTTGTATTTTCCCTAATGTGGCTAGCATCCGTCATGAACTCATATATTCAAGATATATTGATGGTTCACTTATTCCCCCCAATCCCAAGGGAATCCTTTATCTCTGAGGAAGGCATAAACTTTTATCACCTCTTACCCTAATCACCAGTGACAGTGACATTTTCAAACATGTACTGCACAGACACGCAACAAATTCTGCTCAGCTCTGTGTTCAACCCTACTGCTCAGAACAAGGAATGCTAGAAACATTAATTTACTCTTCTGTGCAAATTACTTCTTACATGCAAATTAAACTTGCTATATAAAATTTCCATAAAGAGCCTTCATGGAAGGATGAGCTCACCATCACTCTGAAATGGGCTGAATGGTCCAGAAGAAAACAAACCCTTTCAGCTTCTGAAGAAAACTGCCTCCTCCATTTGGTAAGACAGCCCTAGGCTAAGCGCCCGGTCCCTGGGGAGCTGCACCTCAAAGGCAGAGGCTGTTACCCCTAAAGGCCGTAGCCAGGTGGGTTCCACTGCACCAGGACACCTCAAGCACACAATGAATAATACTTTTGGGTCAATTTGCCTTGTCTTTTAGCAAAAGACACTGGTTTACTCACAAACATCAAAACTGAGCTAATCTTGGTTCATTATGAAACTTGCAGTGCTTATAAAGCCCACATTATCCCTTTTATTTCTTTCCCACAGACCCAGAAGATGACATTTTAATCTCAACAGGTTTCTCTTTTCAAATGCATTTAGAAGCCCTGATGGATCTAGACCCATACCATGAGATGGAGTCTAAAAATTATGAAATTCTCTCATGATTTAAACAGGCCCCAAAATTGCCTATCCCTTCTTAAACTCCTACTTTTATATTATTGGTAATGACAATCCTGCTGATGGGAAGTGGGCCATGTTTCTGTCGCAAAAATACAACCCTATTACATGCAGAGGTTTTAATTTTAAAGCTTATTTTCTACCATTTGTCTAGTGCTGTGCTGAAGAAACTTTTTTATGAGACCTGCATCTAACCCCTGCTTTGCTGTGTTTAGCTATAGCAATAGGCCAAGGGTGTCAAAGGTGTTTGTGTCATCTTGGTTTTGGACAAAATTAAATTCTTGCATTGATTTGAGTTTCCAAGGGCAAAGACCATAGCCTCCTTAATCACATGGAAAACTATAATAGAATAATAATTTTCATAACTGATTATTACAAGGGCATAGCAAAAAAAAAGAAAAGAAGGAAAAGTTACAGAATTGAATAAAAATTTCTCTTTTTTTCCAGCCTTTGTTATTCTTCTTCTCTTTTGCCACCAGAGTTTTGACATACAAAGCATGCTGTTTGGCAAATCTATCAGAGGGTGCTAACAAGGGAAATAACAGTCCTTTTGATGGCAAAGAAAAACAGATGCTGAAGTGAGATGAAATTATTGTTGCTACTGCTGTTTCTGTTGTAGCTTGATCCTCTTGCCTCAAAGACAAGGCAAGATTGAAAAGGGCAGAAAACAAAAAAGAACTATGGAAATTAAAAAAATGCAGCTTCTGTTTCTGAAGTTGTCTCTCACTTACTATCAGAGCGCGGCAGGTCCCCAGCACAAGGTCTTAAGTGCTGTGTTTCAATCTGACAAACCTCTACAAGTCAGGCTATTTAAAACTTTGCTTGAGCAGCCTTTGTGATCACAGGCTCTCTGACATGCTACAAAACGATCCTAGGCAGCAAAGCCCAACTCTTGAACAAAAGCAAAACAAGAAGAAGAGAAGGGAAGAAATACTCAATACACTGCAAAACGGGGAGGGGGGCGGCGAGGAAAGAAAGGTGTTGGTGGGGAAAGTGAGAGCAGGACTGCAAAACTTCAGGTCTCATAGCCTAGCACTGGCCAGGATTTTGTTGAAGCCAATGGAGATGGTTATGATTATGGTTACACATGGGTCACTTTCAGCTATTCAGTGCAATAAGGACATGGTTGAAGAGGAGGATGTTATCCCTGGTGGTGGTTTATTTCTGATGTAAGAGCTCACTATCCCCTGACACTCTCCAGAAGCACTGTTGTTTCCTGGATATGAGGAAGAGATGATGGACAGAATAGCTTAAGCTTTCATTGCTCTGGTCAATATTGAATTGAATGCCCAGCACATCGATATTACTCCATTATTTTTTATCCATATGCCAGTTGTTTACCCACCTTGATATCACCACATTTGGTTAGCCTATTTTGATAGACTAATTCACATTCATATTTGTTGACTTCCAGTCCATTGGCTGAACTGAAGCATCATTTGCTTTAGAAGGTTTAGAGCACTAGTTTCCAAGGAAGTATCTCCTGAGGCCACGTGATACAACAACTGGAACTGCACATCATTTTAATCCAAACTGCAAGACTGCACTTGCTATTAGGTGAAACTATTTACTCCTGTGGAATTTGGAAAGAAACAGGTAGGTAGGAACTGCACTGCTCCACTGCTTTGTTTTTAAATAAGACCTATTTTAAGTTATCTGGAGATGTCAAGAAAAACAGAGGTTGTACAAACAAGCACAGGAATGGTTTCTCCTGCACAGAGTTGATATGGTACAGAAGTAGGCACACAGTCAAGAAGCACAAGGAGGAATAATCCATGTTATTCAAGGTCAAAAAGCCACTTGATAGATTTCTGACTTCCACTTCAATGCTTTTTCCATCCCATACCAATAGGAATGAGTATTAAGGGCAATCTTACCACTCTGAAATAACAGAGATTTGCTTTTCTAGTAGTTAATTCAATGCGGAATCTATTTTCTGAACAGCAGTAGATGTGTCATCTGGCTTACTTTGCTGATGTATTTGATCAGATACATACATTGTCCTAAGAAAGATGTATTACACATCTCAGCATGGCAGAAGAAATTACTGCACTTATAGGAAAAGAAGGCGTATAGCAAGGAAAGAGTAAAAATCAATGACTTGACTTTACTATAATTCCTTTTTCACTACTGTGAAGGTTGGGAAAAATGGTCGATGATGTGAAAGTCAGCATGTAAAAATAATTAGCCAATGAGTTCAAGTCTGAGATGAAGAAAACAACTTGGTGAAAACTCTTTCCAGTGAAGCAGCTGTTAATTGTGCTTATCAGTCCAGTGAACGTAGAGGAAAATGAAATGAACTCCTGACCGACTGCTCTTTGGAGAATTTTTTTCTACCATGTTCATTCACTGTGCTGGTTCTGGGTGCCTGCACTGAAATAGCATGCTTGTTGCAGGCTCTGAGCCATTAATACTGTCACTACTTTTTGGACCTGCATAAGCATTTCAGTACTTCTTCTCCACAGGATTTGTGATAAAGGAAAAAAAAATCCAGCACCAAGATATAAGCCCCATGTCTCTTGAAAGCAATGCCTCATGCCTTCTCCAAGAGCACAGAGTGTGCTCCAGAAGCTGAGACCAACACAACTCAGGGAGTCTCTGGGCTTGTGCCGAAGGAAATAACTCAGCCTCCTACCCTTGCCTCTCTCTATTCGAAGTGGAGAACAGTACAGAAAAGACACACAGCTAGTTTAAGAAATGTTCAGAGGGAGTCATATTTTGTGGTAAACCCCATTCCCCAGATGCTATTATCCTTTTTAAAAAAAAAAAAAAAAAAAATAAAAAAATCTCCCCTCAGCAATATTCCTCTGTTGCTGTTTCTGGTGTGTTGTTCCTTTGCAAAGATTCTTTTCTTCTTTTCTTTTTTCTTTTCTTTCTTCCTTTCTTTCTTTCCTTATTTTCCTTTTTTCTTTTCTTTCTTTCTTTTTTTTATTTTCCTCTTTCTTTTTTTCTTTCCTTCCTAACATTTTTTATTTCTCTTTAATCTTCCTGGAATAAGGGCTTCATAATCTTCCCTAATCATGTCAAGATTGGCCTTGTTTCCCTAATAAACAACACAGATATGAAGATATCCAAATTGAGAACAAGAGAACATGAAACCATGTTATGTCTTCAGTGGTTGCTAAAAGGCTTCCCTCAAGACAAGACTCAGGTACCATCACCAGGTGACCCTGAAAGCTCACATCCGAATTCGAGCAGGATGATCTTTGTGCAGTGTATGAGACCCATACAACCCAACTTTTCTGGTCAGGTAACAACACCAGGCACACTCAAGCGAGCTATCCACAGGTAGCCTATAAACTGTCCAAGCAGACAGACCAAAGGGGAAGCCACTGCATGAAATACTTGCAATGCAGTTGCTTGGGAAATTTTTTTTTCTTTCTTTTTTCTTCTCCCCACTTCCAGAGTAGTGTTGCATGGTCGTTCTGTATGAAATAAATATTTGACAATGGAAAGCATCTCAGACCAGAAAGACTGCTTAATCTGTGGTAAGATTAGGTAGCTGTTGCTAATCTTAAAGACTATACAAGCAAAGCATCAGATTTCTTACTGTTTTCACAGTAAGTCAGAGAAAAAAACCCACAAACACAAGACTTAAACATACAACTACTTTTAAAAGCTTTACATAAGAGAAAGGGAGTCAGCATCTAAATAAACTCAAAGCCCTACAACAGTTACATTAAAGGGACTAACCCTTCTGAAAACCTGAACTGTCTTAAGAACTGAAAAATTGATTTAAAAGGAGTTGCCATCAAAAGTATTAAAGGTAAGTCTTTCTTTTGAAAGGCAACAGGTTGGTGACTACAAAGACAAAGGAGCTTTTAAGGAGAACTCTGAAACCCTTATACCACTGAGCTTTGTATAACAAGATTCATGCAATAGGGTACAATTGATGCTAACCAAAGTATTCAAATTAATAGTTCTAAAATTTAGATTTACAGATTATTTCATTAGTTTCTCGCTGAGCAAGGTATACAATAGATTTTAAAAGGCTACCTGTACTAAAACTACAAAAGAAAATCTCTTAATGCTTCTTTTGGTTAGGCAAATGTGTATCTTTTCTGTACTCTACATCTCTGCAGCAATAAGTGGTAAGGGTAATTAAGTAGTAGTTAGGAATCTGCTGAGTGTTGCATGTCCTTAATGTGCTTTAAGGAAATTCTAGCATTACAGATTCATGACATTCCTATTACTTGATAATTGCACTTTAAAATTTGGCATTTTAATTATGCTAATATGCATGGGGTTATATTTTAAATTTAGTATCTTATTTTATGTACTGAGTGCTATAAGTTCTTGCCCCTAGATTAATAAAATTTCATGGAAATCTGGATTGTAACATCCCATCACTTTATCCTCATATTCTAATTAAATGCTGACATTGTTTAAATGGGTTAAATCAAGTATGTTGGTTTTGTGTGTGTTTTTCCAATTCAAAACAAATTTAAATTAAGAGCCTTTAGGAGAGTTTCATGCTCCTTCTGGCATGTTGCATTATTATATCATAATAGAGGTAATTTAGAAGATTATGTCACTCCCTAATTCATTCTCTCAGTTGTTTAGGAGACAAGTTTGGGCTCATCAATTTAGGTTGAATATTTTGTCGCCTGTCTTGGCTATGTAAGGAACCAAGTAACTCTTAGTGAGTCACTTTAAAATTTGAACAACTGCAGGATGCTGTGGTGGGGTCTGTATTTTTGAAAGGGACTGGTGGTCCAAATCCCAGTTCAGTTCTTGAAACACCTGCCTTAAGAAACATGTAAACAAGCCTCATTTTCAGAATAGAGGTGCTTCACTTTTTCTAGAAAATACCAGTCCTCTTAGGTTTGTCATGTCTGGCAGCCAAAATAATTAGCTGTTTTGAAAGCTTAGGCTAAAAAGTAATTAAAACAGAAATTCTCAGAACTGATTATCCTTCTTAAAATGGCTTACATACTTATAAACACTGGCTTTAGGCTGTACTCTATTATCTGCATTTAAAGTCTGTTTATAACCTATGGCTGAAAAAATAAATAGGGACAATCAGTTGTGTCCTGTCTATTTTAATTCTGCAGTTGCATCAAAACAGATGAACAAACGAACGTGATTTGGCTACAAGAACATGGCACCACTCCGGTGACCAGGGAACCTTCAAAGGAGGGAGGAAGTGCAGGAGAAGGGGATCTGACCCTCCTTAACATGAGAAAAGCAAAATACTATAAATCTGAGGTACTTTTAATAACATCAAAAAAATTTATTAGGACACATGGGCAGGAAGGAGTTCAAAGAAATTAATGAGAGTACGAAGGAAAAGTGACTGGAAAGGGAGGATAGTGAAAAAACAGAAAACATTCTGAATAGCAAAATTAGTATCCATCAAGGTGACAGATGAAATACGATACGAAGTAGAAGAAGAAATACAATAAAGCTATCCTGAGCTGAAGTAGATTTTGAAGTTTCAGGGACATTTTTACAAACTCATCATCAGCTTTCAAGGCTACTTAACATCTGAAAGTCTGTACTGCATATGAGATTCTATTGAGATGATTTAAGAGATCACATTGGTGCTTAAAACCGTTTGTATTTATTTACCCGTAACTCTTGTTTCTTCAAGCATTTATTCTTCCCTTTGTTTCATTTACAAGGTTATGGAGCACTAGGGCGAACTCAGTGAAAGAGGTAAAACTAAGAGAGTGCACTGCCAGCAGGTAGACTTGCCATGAATACGCAGTCAGACACAACCAGAGCTTCCAATGCCACACACAGCCTAGAAGGTGTGAAACATAACTGGCGGTCTACAAAGTCTTATGAGGACTAATGTCCTTGGGGCGTAGAGGGAGACAGAAAAGGATGGAAAAGGAGAAGACAGCAGAGAGACAGCTGATGGCTATGTATAAATCAAAGTCCCTATGGGGAGATGCTGGCATGTGTACAAATAGGATAGAAGACACCTGCTTCATGAATAAGCTTGAAAGGTATCACACCTGATAACCCACTGTGCTTCCTCTCCACTAATCAAAAGGTAATCACTATGCTTCTGACATGATTAGGATTATTTTTAAATTCTCTTTGTAATTGCCTATCTACAAGAGGAATGTTTAACCAAATTAAGGCAAATCAAATATTGGCACCAAGTCAATGTCTGCATTCCAGAATCATCTCTTAATTTTTGATCCTTCTTACTGACCTGACCCATGTTACAAAAAATCTGAAAATTTCAAAATGTCAAGTACTAGGACACTTAATTTCAACATGCACAGGATCTCAGCCATGCCTTACTCAGGAATTTGCCTTCTGCCTAGCAAAAAAGCTGAAAAGAGGAACCCCCAAACCTGAAAAAGTAGAGGAACAATGATTTCTGAACCAGTTTCTTGTCTTTTAAAGGTATCTGACTCCAAGTATTTTAATTGTTACAAGTTTACCTTTGTATTTCGGGCATAATTCCCATTCTCCACACTGTCAAAAATCTCCAGTGCCTCCAAGCATGACTCTCTAAGCAGCTTCCTCCTACAATCTCAGCATTTAATAGTCATGGGGAGAATGCAGAACCAGGAATGACCATGCATCTTCATCACAGGACTTCTCACCAAAACCCTTGAGGAAGAGAACTGAGAATAGAAACTTTTAGGAGCATAAAGTCATATTACTTTTCCTTGCTAAATAAAGAAACTGAAACCAATGTTGTGATGCTTTTATAGAGACAAAGCTGATCTTTGCCTTCCACCTGACAACCCAGTAAACCAGCAGATGATCCTTCTAGCACAGAACAGAGCCATTCACCTCCTGCCTGCTCTGAATAAAGAGCCTCCAGCATCTAGTTTCCTGAAATAGAAGACATCTCTGCTCCCATTACAACAAATTAGTCTGGACAGTCAAGAGAGACTTGCACTATCTGGATTTTAAAGCAATTAATCCCAGTGACCAGCTTTTTACTTGTTAGCCTTTTCCCACCAGGCAACAGCCAGTTCAAACCCAGACCATTTTATATGCTTGTGAAAAAGATTGCATATACTCGTATAATTAATGCATGCTAAGCAGGGACAAAGTGGAACAAATTAATTCTAGCATTTCCTAGTTTTTGAATATTTGGCAAACATTTTTAACCGGTATGCTATTGTAAACATTATAAATGGTTTATTAGAAATACCTGCATCCTAAGCTCTTGGGAGAATGTGGTTTGGACTCCAGCGATGGCTGCCATTTGTGCAGGGAGTCTAAGCTCCTAGTCTTAGATACTAGGATCTTACTAACCTAACTACTAACATAACCAACTATTAACCCTGCAGATACAAAAAGCGTGCCTCTACACATTAACGACCGCAAGGGGTGCGTTACTTGTCACACGGCTCTACAGAGCCTAGAGAAAACTTTCCTTCTCCTACATCGCCACACCAGGGCCAGCTGTACTGTGGCCTTCTGTCAGTCAAGCTGAAATTGTATTCTATTTCAGACTCCATAAGCAGTGAAACTGTCCACTGTTCTATGTCTGTGTGTACCAACATTCATACATCTTTTCTAATGCAGCTATTAAATTAAAAGATCCTACTGGTTCTGATTGGTCTTCCTGAGCCAAAGTGTTTTATCCATTCCACTTTAGGTAAAGCTCCATAGAGAGTCTATTTATAAATGTTGCCAACATGTGGTTAATGCTTTTGACCTTTGATGGTAAAGGATTCTAATGGTTGTGCAACACAGCAGCAACATTTTTCGTTGCCATTCTGGATGTTCTTGTTTGGGAACAGTCTGATGGCCTCTATTTCCCTTTCTCTCTCTATTTTTTAAAGTCTGCCAAATAAAAGGAATTATTTGCTCAGAGTGCAGACTGAGTTTTGCAGCAGCTCATGAGCAATAATCCACAGAACAGTGCACATGTCAGCTTCTGAGAAAGATATTGACATCCACCCCATTGAAACGCAGTCCTTGTGCCAAGTTTTTTACCATATCAGAGCCAAAATGAACATGAGGGGAGGAGGTACCTGCACTTGTGTTCATAGGATAAAGTATCTGCCGTTGCATCTTCCTCATATGAGTGGTGCAATTACTTCCTGGATCCTGAGTTAGGGCAGATGAGGGGAAATTAAGCAGGGCCCACTTAAATTAAGCAATTGCTTAAATTATAAAGGAGGACTGGGTCTACTTTAAAGAAGTGATAACTCAAACTTTGAAGAATTTATGAAACACGTCCTTTGAATTTTCATCAACTCTTGCATTTATTTTAATTCACTGCTTTAGAGGTGTCCTACAATTCTACCCTAGCTCTGTTTGTTTAATATGCAATGGACAGACTGGTGCATACATGATTTCAGGGTGACAGGAGGTAATAGTGACAGGTCCTAATCCTGACTGTTCGGAGGTGCTTACTTAAACAACAGCTGCTGCTGTTATGGGAGGCGTTTGTCTTCAAGCACTTCCCTTCGCAGCTCAGCTTGCATGCTTCCACCCAGTCAGTTCCTAGGTACTTGTGCCATGGGGTCAGTATCTCCAGATAAATAGATACTGTACCACCTATATTTGTCTATAGCTGAGTTCCTTGGACCCCAGGTTCTTCCAACAGTGAGCTCAAGTAAGCTAGCCAATATTGACCATCCACTTCCTAATCCAGACACTGGATCAGGAGCAAGGGAGCACAGGGCTGGTAAAGAGCAGGTACTGCAGATGGAGGTGAGGCAGGCAGACGGGGCATGGTGCAGGAAGCTTTGGACTGTGGAGGTGAAAAGTTTGGCTCGATAGTCACAGAGTTTAAATCCCTCTCATGTAGGTAAGTGCAGATGTAACGTGCTGCCGGACAGCTGGGGACAAGGAGGCAGAGGGGTTCCTCCTACTACATTTACAGATAGTACAGCACAGAGCGTTTGCCTTCAGTGCCCTCTGCAGTAACAAGAAAAGAGTTCCTGGTCTCCTACCTTCCTGAATTGCTGATTCAAGATGTTTACATTTTAGCTGTGTAGGAATTAGATCTAAACCTTTGGTGTGCAATGCAGAAGAGGGAATCTGTGATGGAAGAAATATTGGCAGTGTTCCTTCATCCTTTTTTGAGCTGTTGGAGTGAAGCAGGATATGCTCTCCTAATTTTTGAGTTCTCAGCAAAGAAACAGGATTCCCAGCATGCATTCAGGTCTGGGAAAAGGCCAGAGCCAGTAGTACCATGCCAACCCAATGTCATCACTTACTGGCAATCTGCCACAACAGAAACTGCACAGCTGAAAACTGTTTGGTTACACCAGTGGTTCAGATTTTCTTGCTGGAAGGATGCTCATCTCCTGTATTGAACTTTAAGAAAAAAATAACTCCCCTAAGCCTAGTATTTCTCTGAGGGGGGAGACTGGGCAAATAAAAAAATGTTCCTCTATATTATCTAGATATCCCTCCCAGAGAGCTCCTGGGATCCTGGAGAGGAGAATACCATTGTATGTACACTTTATAAACAAGTGAAGCAAAGCATGAAGAAGGTAAGGACTACATCCCAGAGAAGCACTGAAAATGTCACTTATGCCAAGAAATTCCAGTATGAAATCCAGATATGTAGTTTAAATGCTCAGGGACCCGGGATACTATAAGCATCTTCATGCACTGGTGGAGTCATGCATCTATCTTATCTCCTGCCCAGGGAATACTGATGGGCAACACTTTGCTTCTAGCTGTGTCAACATCATGTTTCAGCCCAGACCAGGAATTACTTTTGAAATGATCCCCACTTACAGTACTTTAGTTCACGTTGTGGACTGGTCACAACACACACGCGCACGCACATACACACATGCAGTGGCTTTCAGGTAAACCTGTCCCAAAAGATGAGGATGAGGTGTACATCTGATGCTCTCCAGCTGCTAACGAGCTCTCTGCACACCGGCCCAGACTGGCGCTAGTCCAGAGGAAAACCCCTCAAATGGTGCAACTGCCAGCTTCTCTGCACTAATTGTTTTGCTCTGCAAATCTACTCCTCTTGGCCTACAACTTGCTGAGGGCACCTAAAACACAACACAACACAACAGCTGCAGGCATCTCCCTGTTAAAAAGAAACATTCAGAAGCACTGGAGGCCTCACCGCTTGCAGCATTAAGTTCTCAGTCATCCTCAGCCCCAGGCATGTTCACAGCTGTGCCAGCTGCCTCCCTGGAGAAGGGTTTAACCACAAGTCCTCCTGAAGTGCTGGTGCTTGGAAGAGCTGAAATATTTACCAAGTGGATAGCCACACCACCATACATGCTAGCCAAATGGTAAAGGCACTTCCCTGAGCAATGGCTCTGATCTCTGCCTGGAGGTAACTTCATATACATCGTGCAGCAGAAGACAGTAACTTCCTTGGCATTAGAAACCAAACTCAGGATTCCCCAGCACTGGCACCCACCGGTCACCTGCCTGAGATGCTGTATAGGCAACGTATCTTGGGAGTTTAATGAAAATAAATCCATAAACAGATATTGCACAAGGGCCATGTTTCCTGCAGTCACAAACCACATGGCTGGACTCTCCTGCATTGCCCATGGGCTGCCTGAAGTGTGTCCCTCAGTTAGCTTTTGGGGCACGTACCTGCCCCCATGCACTGCGCAGGTAATTTCAGCAGCCAGCTGAGGTTTGTGAATTGTACTCCTGGAAGCATCTGTCTAAAATTTAAGTGTAGCAATGCTCAGCACAATTACTCTCACACTGACTAGTGGATCTGGGCCAATGTGACAGGTCTGGGGCCAGAGCCAAAACTAGGAGTGGAACTCAGGCATTTTTTTTTTCATCTTTTGACTATATAAATTGCATTCTCAGATACACGAGTCACAGACCAAGGTGAGTGCAATAGATGCACACTATCTCCCCTTCATTGGCACAAAAAAAAAAAAAAAAAAAAAGGAAAAAAAAAGGTATTGTTAAAAGGGCAGACTATAATTTGGTTGTTCTTGTTGTTTATTGCTACTACAATGACAGCCTTTAATTCAGTGTTAATTTGAGACAATAAGAGATTGCATATGCCAGCAAAAGAGTACAGATTGTGATAGTTACTTTGACACACCGCTTGCAATATATAGCCTCCAAGGACACTTCTATCCAATGTCTTTTAACCTTCTTCAGTTGTGAATTACAATCCAGGAATTTCATTACATGTTCATCTGTACAGTTGCATACGGCAGAGTGACTTACTCCACATGCCCCAGTAATGGGACTGTGAGAGTAATTGGGGTAATGTGTTAATATATGGCCCTTGGAGGACTTGTCAGACAAAAAAAAAAAAAAAAAAAAAAAAAAAAGGAAAAAAGAAAGAAAGAAAGAAAAGAGAGTCATGGAAGAAGGAGTAATTGACAGAATTTCTTCACACCCTTAGCCAGACAACATCTGTTCAAATTAGACTTTGTGAATTTGATACTATCTGAACAACAGGCCTGGTCCAAAAGCCACCAATAACTCTTTTTCCCTCCTTCTCCCTTTTCTACAGAAATAATCAGCTCTAAAACAGATTCCTTGGAAAGAGATATGTGCAAATGGATTTTTTTATGCCAAGCAGAACTTTATTAACATCAGTAAAATCAACATGGGTATAAGGGATTGCTCATTAAAAGGTGGAATCTCCATATTCTGCTCTTCCAAGAACTGAGATATTTTAAACACAAACATATTTCTTATTCATCTTTTCCCCTGATGACAAGTTGTTATTGGACACCTTATTTAATAGCTTTGCAGACACTCCCTGCAAAGAGGAGTGAGAAAATTTATCTCATCTGAAAATGGATTTTCTTTGAGTTGGAAAATCCACAGATCCAGCTCACTTGGCATGAGGATTACCATTCTGAGACAAGCTTAAACTGCCACATCCATCCAAACAGCTTTTTTTTTTTTTATTTTTTTGACAAGAATGTTTAGAAATAGAAGAGGAAGTGGTACCCTATAGTTAAAGCCTCCTTAAGACCTGTAATTCTTTGTTGGGTATACCAGATCTATGGACCTGGCTATTAAAAGAAAGGAAATTTAAAGCAAGAAAAAGTTCTACATTTAATTTTACTACTAGAACTCACTAAATGCGGATTTCAATGTCCCATGCAGAATTCCTGCAGACAAAACTGTAAAGTCTTATGCATGAGTATTTGAATCAGAAATGATGGCATGTTTATTTAACCACTGTATAATGCAGTGTTTACAGCCACAGAAAAACAGAAGAACAGTCATAACAGGTCATATTGAAGATCCATCCACTCAGAGTGCAGTTTCTGATAGCAACAAGTAGGGGCTATGTACAGATAACGCACAAAGTAACCCTTCCCCTGTACTGTCCTTAGAAAATAGCAAACTAATGGCAGTTAAAATAATTCATGAACTTCATCAGATGCTGTTAATAAAATTAAATTCAGCTGTGATCTGGCCATTTGCATTCCACAAGCAGAAAAATAAGAGCCAAAATTAGTCATTACTCATCCCAAATTATTTGGTCACATCTAAAACTATTTCAACGGATGAAATTATTTACAGATGTTTCTCTTTAGCTAAATATTACACCACACAAAGTAAGTTATTTTTTTAATGTGTAGCTACAAGTTAGAAAACTTCTGGGACATCGGTAATCTTAGATCGACTTTTAAAGACAAGGACAGATACTTTTAACAGCTTTAACAGGAATTATTTTGCCTTCTAGGCTGATCCAGAACAGCAAATCAATACCACAAAGGTTATGTTATGCCTCCTTCTGCTGCAGAACAGCAAGCTGTTGATGATTTGCTTTTTGTAAATGGCTCATTATAGTAGTAGAGAAGTCATGCATTGTCTGCCTCTGAAATCACTGTGCCTTTAGGATTTTTCTCCCTTAATGAACTATAGTGGCTCTGGAAGCTAGTGGTTTAAAGAAAGTTTGCTTTATGGAAAAAAAATCTGAACATTTACACATGATTTCATATATATGGCATCTTTGTCATGTTAGGATCGAAAATACTCCCCCACAGCTACTGATGAGAGTTCTCAGCTTTTTTAATGCCATTCAGTTATTCATGTTTTATGCTAAGTAAGGAATATGATATAACAATAAAATTAAGCTGCTTACAGGAAATGTGCAATAATCCATCCTCACTCAAGATTGCTAATGAAAACTGGGATTCATCAAATTCTGCTGAGATAAGAGACTAACTGCATCATTCTGGCAACAGCTTAATGTACAGCCTCTCTTTTCATTAGCAAATCTGTCTCTCTCATTTGATTCTGTGAGGCATAAACATGAATAAAATAAAACTCCATGCTGCATGTACCAACTTATAAGTTCACTAGACAGAAAGGATGATTCCAAGAACATTTTCATTGGCAATCAAGGCATCTGTGCTACAACCCATTCAAATCAGGGATCCCTAACTAAGTGCATGCTTAAAAGGTCAAAGCAGTCCGACCTCTTGCTCTGCCGGTCACTATGCAAACAACACCCCAGAAAGAGAGCCATGTACTTAAAGGGGATTAAAAAAATGTAGGCATAAAGTCAACCTGCTGCAAAAGGAGGTGGCAACACTGAGGATAACAACTGTGCTTCAGATGAAGAGGCTGAAAGGGAGTGGTAGAGCCAGGATTTGGAAATGCTCAGAGAAGGGGAAGGCTTCCCTGCTACCATGGCCTGTGGAGTCAGTGATGGAAAAGGAAGCAGCAGCTGGATCACCCCATAGCCAAAAAATGAAACACAAGGTCTGTGCAAAAGCATTTGGCTATTTAAGCTGCAACTGCTAAGGGGGCATGGTGCTGCTGCCCCTCCGCTGCGGCCCGCTGTGTTGCTTTATCTGGCCATCAGGGAGAAATATGGGAGCTGAATCTAAGTGGCTCTCGTCCTCTGGCTCTTTTCTCGCTTTCCTGGTTCTCCGCATTTATCTATCCTTCCCTCCCTCTTCTGCTTCTGTAAGTTTTATTTCTTGGCTCTATCCATAATACACCAAGATTATTTTTCATTAAACTGTACTGAAAAGGCAGGATATTTGTATTGCTCAGGCTCAGGTGGGGATAAAAGAATAAATGAAACTGGAGGCCGTTTGCTCAACAACTTGATAATTTCTATTACAGATCTTATTGTTAAGAATAATGGAGAGAAACTGCTTTTGTCCTTAATTGGGGGGGGAGGGGGGGGCGGAGGAAGGAAGACAGGCATATTACACTTTAAATTCGTAGTCAGTACACGAGGAAAAAGACACATTTAAGCAAATGATGAAAGGCAAACAAAAATGGGGTTTGCTCTTCCACCATCCACAGCAAATCAAGCCCCACTCTTTTTTATGCTTACTGACCCTAGGAAAAACACACTTTTAAATAAAATATAAGTTATTACACAAAAAGAATTGGCCAAATGACCACCAGAGCACAGGCAGAGGGCACAGCGGTGAGCCAGGCTGGGCCAGGGCTGGTCACCAGGATCAGTCACAGCCCAGCCATCCCCCAGCACTACCACAGGCCCCAGCCCGGGCCCGGAGGGCAGCCCCTGGGCTGGGGCAGGGCCCAGGGCACCATCGTAAAAGCGGTGAACCTCTTCTTGCAGTGTCCCCCCAGTCCTGTGAACACGCTTTGGCTTTCATGGTTGCGGCCTGGTGGAACCGCGCACCAGGTCTCCCCTCCTCCACCCACGGCTCGCGGCCCGCAGGGAGCGCGGCAGCCCCACGGGTGCAGCACCTGCATCGCAGCGTTTCAGCACGCACCATGCTAGGCCAGCATTTCAAAGTCAAATCTAACACTTTTTACTGCCTCTCATTCAACATTGCTCCCTTTTATTTCCCTCAGAAACGTTCCCTGGAGGCATTATGTTTATAGCTAGGCGTGGAAGCTACCTTTACCAGTCTTCTGCCAGGAGGAGGGCCGTCACTTTGTCACAGCTGGGGAGGGCAGGGGGACAAACCCAATGGCAGGGGAGGAAAAAGAGGAAAAAGTGGGAAAAAGCCTTGTCTCACGCTCCTGGATGCAGGCTGTGACTAAGCCAGCCCCAGGGCTGTGGAAGATACCCAACTGCTTTGGTGGTGCCCAGATAAACTACATTTGGCACCACCTGATCTGGATGACTTACGGAAAAGAAGCAGTAGAATATAGCCTGTATGTTTAAGAACAATAGAAATAAACTAAAATAATTTTGGCTTCCATGAGTCTCTTCCTTCTATATATATCAGAGGAGTCTTTTGAATGGGGTGGTTTCGTGCACCTGTACATATACTCCTAAAAAATTTCTAAAGCATTATGGCCTCTTCCCAAGCCATCTCCTCAACAGGATCTTGCACACTCGCTAATGCGGAGGGAGGGAAGGTGTAGCGTGGTTTGAGCTTGTACTCTTCTCTCCTTTCAGCTGAGATGCTTTTTCTCTTTCCCATCCATTGATACTCTTTGTGATGAAAATGTTCAGCTTCATTGTAACTACTCTTCTAATGCTCTTGGGGCAAAAGGTATACTAAGGAATGTAAGAGATTCGGCTATTTCACCTGTACGCAGTGGGGTTTGGCAGCCAAGATATCTTAGAGCTTATACTCAAATAAAATTAACTACACTAAAGCAATACAGACCATATAATGTTGTTATCCTGATATGAATGCATCTTTCTATCAATACTCTTTGTCCCCTACAGGAAAGCAATAATAGCAATGATATAATAGGCATTTCCAGACTGGTATAATTAAATATCCCTTTGACATTGAGCTGGTTTAGCTGTATTAGCAAAAAAAACCAACCCTGTAATTGACTGACAGCACTAACCCATACACAAACTCTTCTGAAATTCTTCTAAACAAAGCTATACACTTTGGTAACCAATACAACATATCATATTAGCACAGGAAACATGCAAATATACTGTTTAATGAACTATGGAAAGATTTTCATATATATCCTTCCCAGTGACACACACAGAACATTACTAATATATTTGCAAAACACAAGGAAGAAGATGATGTAGACAATACTAGTTATATATTTAAATGGAAAACTGCAGTAATTTTTTTTTAATTGCTTTAAGCAACTGTAGATAGCAACCTAGTATTCACAAGCTAAACCCTAATCTGGAATGCTGTTTCATTTGAACATTAACTGCTTTCAAAAAAACACTCTGATGTGTGAAGGGAAAAGAAATAGGTCTTGTTTTCTATGCTTTCAATATCAATGAAGAGCTGCAAATCTCACTTCTCATAGCATTAATTTCAAGTGGCTCTTGCTAGGAGACAAAGCTTCTAAACCTGTTGACTAAAATATTTTAGACACTTGACTACACGTAATATTTTCTCTCTTTCCCTCTTTACAGACTAATACAAATTTTATGTAGTGTCAGAATAATGCCACAAACACTATGGCAGTACGCCACGTGCTAAAAGAGTGCACGTGCTCTCTCACGACACTCGAGCCCTGCACCTGTAGGCTTTTGGGATGTAAACTTCCAAAGCAATACATTTCATCTGCGGTGAGAAAACTTAAATTCTGGAAGATGGAAGTGAGTAAGAATGCCGGCCCAGTGGAAATTAGAATCAGTTTTCAAATCCAGATTTCTTAAATGCAGCTCAGTAACTTAAGTTTTAAGCATAAAGTTTGCATATATTTGGACTATGGACTCAGAGGAAGAGCCAGGCACAGTGGTGCTGTGTGCCATTTTCACATCGTGTCTCTGCAGATTGGCAGGAAGCCAGAGAAAAAAAATATTTTATATATATATGTATATTTTACCAAAGAGAAAAGCAACTTTCCCTAGATAAAAATATTAACTACCCTCAAACTGAGAATTCTTTAGTTTATTTCCTTCTTGCCCCAAGTTTTAACACTCAAAAATGTCCAGTAACCTAGCATGTTTCAAATACGTGGTCTATTTATTTCTGTATTACTGCTACAAAAGACTTAACATAAACAGAACATAAAAAGAACTCTTCTGCACAATATAATACCATTTCTTACAGAAATACTATTATTGTATCTTACAGAAGGGGGGTGAGGTTTGAGAAGCATCTTTAAAAAAACCTGCAAACAATTCAAGGTATCTCTCAGCTCCTCAGGTGCACTTCTGGCCCTGTAACTCCACAGTCTGACAAGGACCCCTAAGAACATCCTTGCCTCCAACATACCGTTAAGTCCTCAGCAGTATTAATCCCTTACAATGATATTAAAACTCTTAACCTCAGTGTATTCGTGTAGAGAGAATGATATATTTTGAATCTACAATTCAAATTTTGAATAACAGTATTGAAGGTTTCTCAACAGTGTACTTGGGAGCTAAAAGCCCTATCAAAGCCAGAAAATTACCTTTTCTCTTGTCTCTGTCAAGGCTTGGCTCACCTAAATGCTAACCTTAAGAAGAAGAAAAGCTTGTTAAAGAATGCTTTGGCAAGGTATGTATTATAATGCTGTATTTGGTCTTTCCCATGGCACATAGGAAGATTCTGATGCTGAACCATGAGGCTAGAAATCAAGATCTGAGATTGGTTTTCAGCTCAGTCAGACCTCTTTCTGATATTGTGACAGCTAGTAGTTTTTCTATGCCTTTTTTTTTTTGGCCACACTACCCATCTCTGTCTCCTAATGACAGAAACAGACTCGATACTTCCGTTTTGTGTTTCCAAATTGTTTTTCTTTCAGAAGTGCTTTATAAAGAGTGTAGTTTCTACTCCTCACATGTGTTTCACCAAGTGTATTTGCATTACGTGAGCTATAAAAGTATGGGCCAAACTCTCTCTTTCTTGAAAGTCCTTGACACCAAAGCTTGTTAACCAATCCATTGAGGCATAAGAAGTGGAATGTTAACTAAAGTACTGTTTCTGAAACTGCAAAATACCTCCCAGTTGGCTGATCATACAGGTGACTGTTGTTCCACGTGTACAACTGTTACATGCTACAGAAACTGGAAAAATGTGAAGTTACATCCCTAAAGAGGAATAGATGAAAACCAGGTTATTTCCCTCCTCTGCTTACAGAAAGAGAAATTAAAAATTTAGGTTATTCCAAAACCAGACACAGGTTTATTCGAGCTCTTTAAAAATCTTTGAGAAGAAGAGCTTTAACATTTCACTTTGGCAATATCACATAATTTCTAACTTTTCTTTAGCATTGAACAGTTTACCAAGTTTAATCCGAGTTGACATAGTACTGAATTCTTCAAAGAGCAGGAATTTTAGGAGGTAAATCTACCATTTCTATGTACCTCCATTTCTACCTCTTCATTTCCACATCAGCAGTAGATACTTTGGACTAAAAGTGAGGTAACTGCTCCATCAGTAAGTCTGAAGAAAAGCTAGTCAATCACTGGGACATAGGACCGAAGGGAGGTACACACTCATGCCTGGCTATTTTTCTCTGAGAGACAGAGTACTGTTCAAATATAAATTGCAGGCTCGATGAAGGAATTACGAGATGTTATGGCCAGAGTTATGCAGGAGATAAAACATAATTATATTGGTTCCTTTGAGTGTTCCCATCTCAAAGTTTCCTGTTATTTGAGTCTTTCACAAAAGGCAATACCATAACCAATGAAAATGAAGAATATCTGTGCCACGGAAATATTCTAGAAGTTTGTAAGAAAGCCACTGGTTTCATTTCACTAGCTGGAGGAAGGCAAGTATTAGAAAGTACAATTTTTTAATGACATGACAGCATACTGGCAAATATGAAAACCCTTTGGCAGGTATGAACCAATACCTTGTCTTTCTGAAGCATAATAGCACTGGAAACACACACCAAAAAATTCAATCAAACTAAACCATCATGCTAAGTAATTTTAAATTTTAAGATATAAAATATACAGTAATCCAGGGAGACAAATTCATTACGGTAGATTCCAAACAACAATAAGATGACTGCATTCAGAAGGTATGTGGTGTAGCGCTCATTTATTTACTGTTGTGACTTCAGAACATAGAGCATCTCTGATGATGTCAGTATAAATAATGTCAACAGAAGCATTTCTAGCCACTCAGGATGCTTAGGAGGGAAATTAAGTTGCTTTTTTACAGCTGGCAGAGTACTAAAAACATTCTTCTTGAATGCTACTTTAGGAACCAGCATTCAAACTTGGTGGTCAGGTTTAGAACAGAAAGCATCTCCATATCTAAGTGCACGTGAGTGCCACAGAGGCTAGGTCTGTAATGACTGCCATTAAAGCCACACCATCATTTACCCCGCCACAGCATTTTCTCTTTACTTTAGGGCAATTTAGCATAGAATCTAGACATTAAAACCAGTCATAATGTTAGGACAAGGATGTCCCATGACATTTCAAAATCTAACCATCCACATATTTAAGATTTTTATTACAGAGGCTATTCAAGATCTATGTTATACTCTGGTGTCAGTGAAAGGTAGCACTATTTCAGCTAGGTTATTTGCTATTTAGGACTTGAAAGCTTTGCGCCGAGGGATTTTACTTTCACAGGAGCAAAACCATTTCATTTAACTTTTTGGTATATAAATCCGGGGTTTGAGAGAAACTTCCTGTGGAAGAAACTTAATTGATGGCATTCTACTTATTAGTGTATGTTGAAAAGTTGCTAGCAGGGAGGCTAAGGTAATTTCACAAGTCAGTGGCTGATAACGGTGTGAGCGCCTCAGGTTTTAGGACTGTCGAGTGGGAAAGGCCATCTGTAATTGTCCACGAGGTGGCAGGAGAAGTTCAGGAGAGCTTCCCCGGCCCCTTCGTGACAAAGTAATGCAGGGGCAGGAACTGCTTCCACTAATTAGCAAACCCATCATGAGCTGGGGAGCACAAGTCACCATAACCAAGGTGACAAAGTCTGGATCACGCATGGGTTACTAAAAAATAGAAAAGCCTCTTCTGAATAATTGTTTTTCGGATCTAATGTCTGTGCCTGTGTAATACGTGCAGTTAAAACCACACTTTTTAAAAGGAAATCTGATCAGCAACAGCATTCTAGCATTGTAATTAGTATCTAGAGTCCAATTTCATTTTTATTCCAACTTCATTACAGCTTCATTTTATAGAATGTGGTTTTGCAATACTCAGTTTATCTGAAAGGCAACAATTTAAAGGAATCCAGTGGCAAAAAAAAGAAAGAAAAAAAATAAAAAGCTGTGACCCAACTGAAAAACCATCCATCGCTGATGTTCACACTTTGTAACTGGAACACCAAGTATTTTTACTGAGAAATCTCATTAGTACTTTCAAATTTATCCATATTGCAACAACAAGAGAGCCCAGGCCACAATATAGATTTTGTACAGAAAAAGTCGGTCCCTAATTTGAGTTAAAAATAAAAAGAATGAGTAATGAAAAAATCAGCCTCTGCCCATATTTCCTAGAATTGGAGCTTTGTTCATCCTCTTCTAATTATTTCAAACTCTATTTGTCACTCAGTACATTTTCCCCTTCTTTCATAACTACTGTGAACAGGAAAAAGGATCAGTCTCTCAGGATTCACATATTGGTTAAGCACCAGCCATTAATTAAAATTAATCGAAGTTTTCTGGGTTTGTAGCAATTATTAAATGGAAATCACTTAATTTTGCTTCAGCAGCACACAAAATACATTTAGAGAAATTATTCGAATTCAGCCAAAATACAAGCCTTGAGAAAAAAATCCAGGAAAATGTTTTTCAGAAGTTGGTAATTCACGCAAATGGATAGCCTGGGGTGAGAGTGTCTAATACCATTACTTATTCTGATGTTTAAATGATCAGATTTTCTTTTTTTGTTTCTAGAAGCACAACTACCACAGTACGTAAGTTACATCTGGAGAAGAGGCATGAAATAAACAAGTTCTCTTTTGTTATACGCAGCACAGAAAATAGCTACCCCCAACATGCAGTGAACAGTTTAGGAAGCAAACAACCTTAGCAAGTATCAAGCTTCTAAGATACCAGATCAAACCACACCACAGGCAGCCTGTGACTGAGCTCTGCTGCAGATTCATGTGTGCTCTGCTCATAGGAAACCTCTTAAGTGAGTGTGTCTTAGTAATTAGGAACCTTCACCCAAGTTAATTGACAGTTCGAAGTGCAATGGGGAGTTAGTCTGCACTGCATTTTCTCAAACTTGTATCTGTCATTGCAGAATGGCTATAAGATGGCATGCGATGTTAAAGACCATACTAATATAAGTAACAGAAGAAAATCAGTTTTCTCCATAAAACAACAGAAAGCCAGTATGCAAAATGCAACTTTAACAACATCAAGGCAGCAGCAAGCACAACAGCCCTGAAATCAGACTTCATTTCATTCGATACTGACAATACATACTGGGACCAGGAGAAAAGACCTGCTGGGTCAGGGCCATCATACATGCACACATGGGCAGAGGCACTGGGTGGGACAAGGTCATGAAGGCAGGAGGCACAATTCTAACCCAAGCAGAGTGCCCAGGCATCTTCCCTATTCCTCAGCTCTGTGAATGTTCCACAGCCAGAGAGAAAACTCAGCGCTGAGCTTGTGCAGGAACAAAAAAAGCAGAAGTAGAGAAGCCAGACATGGTGGCAAGTCTCACGCCCAGAGCACAAGATGCAACTGTTTCCTTCCCGAGCCAACCCCCGTCTTCAGATCATCAGATGCTCACCAGCATTTTGTTACATCATTCATACTTTGTTTCTGATCACATGGATTTAATTCTCTCATTAGCACTATTTTGATGAGTACTGTTATGCCAGATTCGCAGTTACGGAGCAATGCACAAAGATGTGTTTGCCGTTTACTGACTGCTTACGGTGGCAGGCCTCCCATCCTAACCAAAGGCAAACCCATCACTTCTGTATATGTAGGGACCTTGAGTTTTTCCCTTTCAAGGATTTACTGAGGATCCTTAGGAAGGTGAGAGCTCAGCCTCATACTATACTGCTTTGGTCTCCTAAGGACACTAGTAGGCTAAATTCCGTTCCAAAGAGAAGAAAGGTCAGGAAACAGTAACTTATTTTTCAAAAACAGCATGAAAATGTTGTCTTTTTAAGATTTCCTTCACTTGCATCAGAATTCAGTACCAAAGGGTAAACTGTTTTGCTTTGCCATTAACTTCAAAAGCATGCAATTTTAGTACTCCACCACAGCAGAGAGGCTATAAATTAACCTGTGTTCAGCAGAGGACAGATGGCCTCATCTGAAGTTCTCCTGGCTCCTCTGTTCATTAGCAACCTCTCTGCAGTTGCCTCTTGGATCCATATGGAACAAACCGTATCAACCCCATTTAATTTCCCTGTCAGACAAGGTAACTAGCCTTGGGACTAAGAGAGAAGTAAACATCGTATTTTCATTTTAGTAAGACATGGTGGTGTTCTGAGTCACATTCTTATTAGGAAGGGCTATGCGGCAGGTTCAGAATTGTACATTAAAAAAATAAAATCACTTCAAGGAGTTATTGGTGATTTCTTTTCTAAATGAAAGGGAAAAGGGGGAGAGTAGTGCAGGAAACTGTGTCAGATTTGGTACCACTACAAGTTTTCTAGAAAGATCTGAATAAGGTGGGACAGCTGGACCACCCTAGCAAGGGCTTCAAATGCAAGAAGATACAAGTCACAGTAGGAAGCAGTTGGGGGTGGGGGGGGTGGGGCAGAAAAAGCTTGAAGATACAGTGTAAAAATCCCTTCAAGTGAAAAGCATGGGGGTTTGCTTATGGGCAAGGATAAGCAAATGCAGAAAACAGGATGAGAAACTGGTCAGGAAGCAATTTTGCTGAAGATGACCTGGGATTAGAGCAGATTACCTAACAAAACAACCCCCAAAACAAAATCCTGGGCTGTGTAAACAGGAAGCCTGATAGTCCCATACAGTAACCCTTCCATTTTACTCTGAGCTTGTATTGGAATACATAATTTTAAGTATCACACTTAGAAAAAATAACGGAGATATCATAAAGAACAGTTTTGATGATTACAGAATACATGATTTATGGAGATTGTCACTTTTCCTTACTTCTCCACTTATGAGCAGCTAATTAAGTCTTCAGATACAGAATGGTTTTAGCAATGTGATTTTGCCACAGTGAGGCATTCTGGGAACACGGAATCAGGAAAGTATGGATCCTTTATGCTAGGTCAGAAATGTGTTAGACATTTACTGCAATATATGTAAGGGTCTGTTACAAACATCCTCCACAATTGGAGATGAACTTCAGAGACAATAATTTAAATTCTGTTATTAGAAGACATTAGCTTCCTCTATATAGAATGGAAAGCAAACACAAGTAATAAAATGCTCAAAGCACTTAAGTTTAATAGTTAGTGCCTGAAGGTAACTTTCTAAGGCAAAAATGTTTTAGGTTAGGGTAATACTGGTTTAGACACAATTTTGAAACGTAGCATGGGCCTTAGAGAAAAGCTGATCATAAAAATGGCCCTGAATAGAGTTACCACAAGATTATAACGTAAGAGATCTGCAAATCAAGTTTATGATTTCAAAATGGCAAATCTAGAGAGTCAGGGAATTCACCTGGACTGAAAACTCAAATATCTGAATTAAAATTTAACGAAGTACACCCTGAGGTAGGGGATCGGTGATGTTGTCACATTCTTGTATGAACATAACACAGGACCAAACATACTTACCTCCAAAAAGAGGAAAAGATCAAGATAGAAGAAACAAGGGTATAGTCACAGAGATTGACAAAGGGACTAATCACTAGAGAAAGCTTCATGTTATTGGTCATCAAGCATGAGAATAACACAAACATCGCTAAAATTGGAGTCAGAACTTATGAAGCAAATTAATGGAAATAACATATGGCTCAGTAGGCATACATTGGGGGGATGTAAAAGAATAAAAGTTAATCACGTAGCAGAAGGAGTAATTTCAATTTATTATTAATTCAATTAATTTAAAAATTAATCTGTTCAAGTTCTAAGGCTAGATTAATATTCTGGCTCTGTTTTCAGGAAACTTATTTTGAATGCAGAACGGAGAAGTAGCTAGCAAGACGTGGAGTCACTACATGTAATATAAAAGCACAGTGCCAAAAATGTACACACAATACATTCAAATCAGAAGAGTTGGTTCTTTTCTAAAACATTGGCAGAATTCATACTCGAAATCACAGGTTCTATAAGAAGGGTTTGAGGTTTGTTTTGTGTTGTTGATTCGGGTTTGGTTTGGTTTGGTTTTCTTTTTTACTTTAAAAGATGTCAAATTGAGGTAGCTGAAGATTAGCAAGGACCTACGATATTTAACCATAAAAAGGAGAGAAGACATACCCATTAATCTGCATTCAGTAAAAAAGCTATGAATAAGTTTTGTAGGAGGTAATTAGAAACAGACATAAACAAGAAAATGGGAGAAAATGCAACATGCTTTCACTAATGGTATCTTAGATAAACAACTTCTTTTTATTAAGATAGAAGTTTTACCACCAAAGGAATTGCTTTAACCTAGAATACACTTAGCCCATTTGATGTCATCTAACGCACAAAATGTGTAATAAATATATTTCACCTACCACTTAGTAAAAGAAGAAATTTGTAACGCAGGTTAAGAACTGGCTAAGGGAAAAATGAGAACAGCATTTGCAGACAGGGAGACTATTGATGTGGAGGAAAGTCCTGAGTGAAATTCCACAAGCTTGGGTACTAAGTATTTATTTAAAGGTGATGGTTCAAAAATGCAACAATATACTGAATAAGTGGTATGGATGAAACGGTTATTCATTGGCAACTTGAAAGGGATTGAAACATCATGCAAAAAGGTCTGGAGAAAATTGAGGAGTGACATAAGTGAAATGAAATAGCATATGAAACAAAAGATCATTCAGTTACTATTTGATATAAATATTTCCTACAAATCCATGTTTATGAATCAAAATAGATCAAGAAGAGGGAAGACACAGCGCCCTACAGAATGGTGAATCCACCACTGATGTATCACCAAAAGGACAAACGTGACATAGCAGGCTACATTTTCTCACAGAAATAGGAAAGTACACACTAGTAAGCTCTTCACTGGAGATACAAAACACCTGAACCATGAGCAAATTCATGGAAGACAAAACACAGCTGTAGACCATTCAGACTACTAACATTGTAATCAGAAAATCTGTAAAGAGAGTGTTTCACTAGGCCTGGTAACATGAAATAGTTGCTCTCTATCCCAGTGAAGTAGAAAACTCCTTTAAGCTAAGGGACAACATCACCCAATGAGTTTTAGTAGATCATCAATTCATTTTGAGCAGAAATTTGAAAAAGGTCAAAACATAAGGAGAGCAATTTTTTGGAGCAGGTATTTTTCAAAAGCAGCCAGGACAAGAAATTACAGTAGTATAGTTCAGAAAAGAGATAAATGACTCAAATACTCATGGCAGCAAAACCTGGACCTCTTTATCTAGGTGGTCACTTAAGGTACAGACTCCAGATTAGAACAAGAACCTGTGCACTTTTTTGCAGCCAGCATAGTTGTGAAAGGTTGTCTGAATGAATCCAAGTTTTGTAGGTTAATTTTGATTTGGGAGTTGGGTCAATCTTCTGGTCAGAGTTGTTTTTCTTCTCTTCTCCATCTTAAATATGATTCACTTATTGCTAACATGTGCTGTGTCTGAGTAGCAGGAGGAAACTGTTCTGCCTCTGAAGCACAGGATAAAAAAAAATACAGCTGGCTTGTGTATACACTTGAAAAAAACCAGTCTTGCTGGTTTTACTCCTTTAGAAGTGTTGGGCAGCTTGTACTATTAATGCCATATCATTCTTTGAAGGCAGATTCTGATATCTGTGCCAGGAGAAGAAATAACTTTCATCTTTTAAAAAGAATTAGTTGCTGGTGCAAGAGGTCGTTACAACATTTTCCTGTGAATCATGGGCTGGATAATAAAGCCAATAGTCTAACAAGACTTTGCATCCCACTATTGTCCTGGGATTCTGAAGAATGCACACTGAAAAACTCAAATGCAAATTATCTGTGACTGCACTCCACACAATTGCTATTGTTAAAAGAAAACAATCAGTAAAATTCCAGAGATATATAAAAATGTTTATCACATTAGTGAGAGTGATGCACAAAAAAACCCTGGCAGGATAGTACAATTATATCTTTTTAAAATTGAGTTTTCTATATAACTGGATACGATCAAAAGTATTTATATCACTTTATCTTCATAGCCTGCAAAGTCACAGTGGAGCTGTCTCAGGCCCTAGGAACTGTATTTAGAAGGCTTACCTATTAATGCAAGCATTCAACTACACATCATGATATTCATTATACAGTCTGCCCCCTAGTCAAAAATTCTGAGATATCTCCACATGATTCAAATGATAGGGCCTAGAAGAACAGAGTCCAGCCCAGGGTTGAAGCTGTAGTGAAATATATCTGTGAGGCACAAGGTCAATTTTTAATTACTTCATATTTGGGAGATGGCATGACTAAGATGTAAGAATCAAGAAGCTATCAAAATAATAAGTACCAAACCTGTTTTTTTTTAAAAAAAAGCAAATGTACAAACAACACTCACCTGCTCACACACCCATCTTCATGTTTTCTTTGTGTTCTGCAAATACAGACCTTGACACTGACAGTGGCCAACAAGGCTGATTAAACACAGGAACAGGTTGCCCAAAGATACGGAAGGACTTCCAACACTGAAGATATTCACAACTCACCTGGCTGAGACCCTGAGTGATCTGAGCTCACCTCAAACTCAGGTCCAGCCAAGTCAGCAGGAAGCCTGGAACCATGGCCAGGATTTTACTAGAGTTAGTCAGTGCTGCCACTTAAGGAACATCCCTACCCCGGGACATACCAGGGATGTGCTCTGCTACACAGTAAGACACGACCACCTCTCTCAGTAAGTGCAAAACCTGCTTTCCTTTCCTTGATGACTTCAAGAACTCTCACTTCTCTTTCCCATGCCCCTCAGAATTAACCTCTGTTTGTGACTTTATCATAGGTGTCTAGAATTCCTTAATCCAAAATGTTGAGCAGGTGACTACAACCACCAAGCCTGCCTTGCAGAAGACTCGGAAATGTGACCACATATGAGCTGTAGAACGGTGGATATGAGTCAGAGGTGAGCCCAGCCCATCCTTCTCTCTTACAGTTATGACCAGCTCTGTACCAAGAATTAACCTACACTGCATCACCGTATTTTTTTCTAGGAGTAAAATACTTGGGAAAATGCTTTGCATGTGAGCCATTAGAAACTGGATCACCGTAGTGGAAAACAGGAACATCATCTGATCTCCCTTTGTGATTAAAAATAATGTATTTTTAAATTTAAGTTCAACCTCGTCTTCTCCTTTCTCAATGACTTTTTAATGTTGATAATATTTCCATTGTTTCAGCCATTTTTTTCAGTCATTTCTTTTTTACTTATAGGAAAAATTATCAAATTAGTAAATACCATAAAATACCATGGCAAACCTTTCAGAAAATTCCTAGCAATTAATTGGGAATTTTTAAAAATTCTACACCCCAGGCAGCAGCAATTGCTGAAGTCAAGGTCCAAGCTCATACATCTGGAGTGTCCATACATTAGAAAACTCTCTTATTAAATTCTTACACAAAGGTTACTGATTTATTGGTATGTACACTGTATCACAGGCAAAGAGATATTTTCGTACTATATTTGAACTCAGCTATCAAAACCAATCTCCAATTAAATAGGGCCTGATACACCTAAATAGGAAAAAGTCAGTTTAAAGGGGTCCCGCAGTAAAATCAAGATTTACCTTTTTATCTAGATATATATGTAAAACTATACGTTAGAAAAGCCACACATACATAAAACAGGATCTCTCTTTGTACTCGTGAGACACCAACCTGTCACCAGTGAGCTAGATTTTTCTCATGGTGCAGGTCTGGAGGTTACACAGAAAGATTTGCAATATCGTCTCCGTTTGCCATAGACTGAGTCCTCACCGATGACACTAACAGAGCTTTCTCTCCATGCAGAACTCTCATTCGAGCCCCTTTTTATTTTTTTTTTTTTTTTTGCAGTTATTCCATTTCCTAAATTCTATCTCTCGACTTTCCCTTCTTCAGTCGCAAGTCCCTTGTGAGCAGTGCCTCACTATTGCCTCAAAAACACAGGGACAGCAGAAAGAGGCCTTCTCTTCTCAAACCAAAGAGGCAGAGTAAGAGCGCACGTTTCTGTTAACTCGAACAACCCTGAAGGATGCGAGTCCTTTCCTATCCAAACATAAGCCAGTACATCTGGCTCTCAGCGTATTCTCCTACTGTTACAGTCCAAATGAGTATTGAGCACTGGGGCACATTGTCACCCTGGAGAAGACGATGTCCCAGATTTGCAAGCTTTGGGGTTTTTTTTCCTCATAACATAAACTTTGTTTTACTGGATTTGATGAGATCTCAAAAGAAATAATTTTTGAAGGCTAATGTGTAACTTATGAAGCATTAATCTTTCTTTCCTTATGTTACTACTCAGGTAGCCAAGCAGATGAGAAAACAGTGATTCTAGCCCAAGGCATGTTTTATCTTGAGGAAAATGAAATCTGAAAAATGGAATTCTTCCTTATATGGAATTATGAATCCACGGCCAGCTCTCATAGTTTCATCTTCTTTGCAAGCACCATTCTTGCAATGGTGCAAAGTACTGAGACACAGCTCCTCCTAGGCAGAACATCACAAGTTTTGCTGACTGATATTTCCATCGCTTCTCTCTTTGATGCAGATGTCTTGCTGAATAACATTTTCATTTTGTCTAGAACTATGGCAACCTGGGCAGCTGCCAGAAGGCAGCTTTGGTTGACAACTCAAAGGAGTGATTCTCAGGCAAAACAATTAGTGGTAACTGCTCTTTTCCAGGGAGGCAGACTTTTTGGCAAATTGCACAACTAAGTCAGAGAATTCAGACAAGGAGAAATCCAGCCTGCTTTGCCCAAAGGAAGGAATGCAGGTTTTTATAGCATGGAAGGAGGAATGCTTTTGGTCTCTCACTGTAGCTGCAAATACCAAAGCTGTCTGTAGCAAGGGTCTGCCCTAAAGCGTGCTCCGTGGTGGCACAGTAGGCACCATCAGGGCTATTCAGGGTGCCGCAGCATCACAAGCTACCCACAGAAATAGCAGCACTGAAGCTTTCCTGTGGGTACATTAACCTCGCAGCTACAGACTTCTTGCTTCTCAGGCCTGGTGCTGCCCACTCAAGAACACCAGGTTGCTCGGTTGAGTGATGCACCCCTGCACTATGCTGCAGGGAAACGTCTGCAGCACCCTGGAGGTTCCTGCACAGGGTCCCCTGCCAAAAAGGTCAAGTTCATCCTTCAAGGGTCTGTTTTTGAAGCAGAGCCTGGCAAAGCCCATTGCAATTCCCACTCAGCAGGGCGCTCAGAGCAAGTACTGCTGCAACGAGCTCTGAACTCTCTTAGACTCCTACAGACTGTTTCTAACAACCCCACTCTCTCCCCTCAGTCCTCAGGCTTTCTAGGCACTGGCCTCTCATTCCCCCCGTGCTGCCAGGCAGCACCAGCCACACCTAGGAAAACTGCTTTACTCAGTAGCACAGTAGCAATTGCAAGGTGAAAAACTTCCAAAGAATTTGCTTAAATCATGCCTGGAGAGTGGCTGAAATTGGTTGCAAATTGCTGAGCTTAAGCCCACGCTTTCCTTACTTCCCTGTTCTTGATTTGCAGCTTTCTTTTTGGTCTTACTTTCCCCTCCTCACATGTCCCCTGTATATACATTAGCAATTTGCAGCTTTTTCCATTAACAGACACTAAGAGTCAGTGTCCGTTTGTAAGTGCCACCCTGCGCAATATGTAATCCAATAAACTTGCTGAAGATACCTATGCGTTAATTTTGTTTTAATCTGATTGTTGCCTTTTGAAATATTTCAAACCTATAGTCTTTTCATTGGTATGTTTTAATAGATACCTGTTAGATAGATGTTCTGTATCTGCTCTCTCTACCAACAGTTTATAACTATAGCCCAAACTTACAGGCCAGTTTAAACAAGCTGTAAGGCAAGACAACTAAGAAGACTCTGTCCCCAGGGAGCCTGCAGACTAATTCTTGTACAAATAGTGTTGGTTCACTTCTAGCTAGGAGTCAGAAATCTAATGCTGTATAATAAGACATGCACACACAGAGGAATTTTTCGCTGACAAAATATTCATTCAAATTACCCCTTTTAAACAAGAGGGAATCTTATTTCCCTTCCTATATTTTTAATTTGATGCTTTGCATAATTTTGCTTCCACAATACCCAGAAACAGCTAATACTATTATTTGCTTTCCATTTGTTTTTGCTTCCTGCTGTTGAATGAACAATCAGTGTTTACAGATTAGCAGCAGTTGTAAAGTGCCCTGACTTTCTCTGCCATTTCAAAGTTATGAGCGAGAAGCACATTATATTGGTTGCTCTGGCATTTTTGGAGTAGCTTAGGCATTCACAGTGCAAACCACTGTTATTCATACTGTT
The DNA here is from genome assembly GCF_017639655.2 of Falco naumanni. NCBI lineage: Eukaryota > Metazoa > Chordata > Aves > Falconiformes > Falconidae > Falco > Falco naumanni. Next base: position 113,775,228 of record NC_054055.1, read on the forward strand.
ATAATTCCTCTGCAGTTAAGTCATTACTAGCAATCAGAGCAAGCTTGTAGTACAATTCCTTATTTGGGAATGTCATGTGAGATGCCCAGAGCAATATGAAAAAATAAAGGCCAACTTGTCTGGCTGTGGAGGGATTTATAGCAGACCCACTGGCAGAGATCTGCTGGGAAGTATTAAGAGCTCCTGCTTAGCTGATCATATAAACACCCAAGCCAGCAGGTGCATTACATTTGTACACTATCTTTTTCCTTCAGGTGCAGTATTAAAAGTCCTGTCATCACAGCATGTTTATAGAAACTTGAATTATAATGGCCTTTTCCTGCAGATGGTTGAGCTGAAGTTTTTCTGTAAGTAAACGTGAGATTCATTTAAAATCACTTAAATATTTTTGTTCTGCTTTTTAACAAATGGCAATATTGCTAAGAAGAATTCTACTTCAGACAACATTTTTCTTTTAGTAAGAAAGAAGCCTCTCTTCTAGCAGAAATATCTGATTATTAGTTAATAAAGACAACATCTGAGGGTGTTTATTTCCAAACAGCTGGCCTCAAACCAGACTCCCTCCTTCCCAAAATACGGCTGTTTCACCCAAATGTGAAGCTTTGGATAAGTAGCTTTAAACTTGACTCAAACCCATAACTTTTATTATTTGCAAATGTCTTTTTTTTTTTTTTTTTTTTTTGTTTTGTTTAATGTACGGAACATTTGTTTAAAGTAAAATGGGATCTACTTAGTAATAATCATACCCTAGGGAAAGCCAGGACCAAAGTTAATGAATGAAATTATATCTGGTTACGGGTACAGTAATAATTAAATTATTAGGAAGAACTTGCAACTTGCTATTTTACATGAGAAAAACCCACCCACCCTGTGTTAATGCAACCATCTGCTTGGATGGCCAAAGAATTACAGTTAGGAAATACATAAATTAATGTTTTATACGTAATTTTAGCTTAGCTCTCCATCTTAAGTGCTTTAATACACAGACTTTAATTGCACAATCACATTCTTTCTTGTTCTCCATAGCAGCCCTATGTGATACAGAAATATTTTCTACTGTAATGCTTGATGAGTCATTACTGTAGAAGAAATGGAGCATGTTTGTGAGTGTATTTAATGGCACTATAATCAAGTCGAGAAAATTCTCTCTTCCTGTAGTCTCCTTTTATGGATTTCAGGACAACAAAACAGAACAAAAGCTTAGGAGAGGGAGGAAGGATGATCCCATAGGTACGGTGCCATACTCACCCTTGAAGACTTGAATTCAGTCTAAAATCCAGTCTATTCAGCCACTGGTGCCGTGCTGTAATATGAATTAAGGTACTTAAAGTGTTGTACAACATACATGCCTTCTTTTTGCTTTTCAACAAGTGGCTGTATATTTACTAAAGTCAGCTTCAGAAAATAATTATCTCTTATTAAATAAAAACCTCATTTTGTAACAAAAATACCCCACTTTGTGCATATGTTTTGCTTAAAGATGCTACTCCTCTTGCACCCATATCTGCTACTTTTTGAAGCCTCTACATCGGCAGAAAATTAATCAGCAAGCAAGAAGAGTAGGTTTCCATCAGTTTAGAGAGCAGAACCACCCACACTCATCAGGGTGTGAGATAAATGCTACTGCTAGCCCAAGAGAAGTGGAGAGATGATCTTTCATCAGCAGCAAGCTACTAAATGACCAACTCTGGTACCCCATTTTGACTCTCCATGTCTCATATCACCCCCTGTTGATATAAATCTGACAGCATTCATGACTTCATGGGGATGTTCTGAGGATAAACACACCAAGGGTCACAAGGCACTCATTACAAATACAAGGGCCTTACATAAGCAGTGGGCAAATCTGTTTACTGCAGTGATATGTCTTATTCTACAGAGGGAGAGTTTGTATGCAAGTGTCTTAAAATGGAAACTCATCTCTTTGGTTAAATACCTTATTGTGATAGAGCTGGTGTTCTGTCTCCATGTAGTTTTGCTAGGAGGATCCAGAAGAACTAGCATTTGTAACAAAGAAGTTTGCACGTATAGCACTGGCTCAGGGTTTGATTTTGAGAGATGATAACCACCCCTTGACTGAAGAATTTGGTGCAAGGAAAGTCTGTGCCAAATTGCATGTGTTGTGCTGGAGACCTCGTCACCTAGCACCACCTTAAGTGTATCCTCCCTCCTTCCCACAAAAGTCATCCTGGCATTTAGCATTTGTGGTGCAGCAAAGCAGACACTCTCCTGCTCTGTAACCTCATATGTTATGCTGATTGCTCTCATCCGTGATCTGCTCACCAGCTGCTCCTGGTGCAGGAGGGCTCTAGGGAGGAGGCACAGGGTCTGCAGCATGTCTGTGGCGAGGGCTGCACCAAAGCCTGCCCTTCTTCATATTGAGGGAGATATGGCACAGCTGGCAGTGCCCCCAGTGTGCTTGAGTACCCGGGGTATCCATTGCAGAGGGGTAAAAATATGTGAGAGCTCTGCAAAGACTATGGAAAACCAGACAGAAATAACCCAATACATGCCAGTGGGAGTCCCAGTGTCAGTGCCAGTGCCAGGCTGAGCAGTGATTTTGATGAGAGTAGGAGCCCTGCACATGGTGATTACTACTGCCAACAGGACCCTGTATCTGCAAATGCTCGAACACTCTAACGTGCGGGATTTGAAATGTATAGAGGAATTGAGTGCGAGTACAGGACCGGTGAGTTTGTAAGCTTGAGAAGCCTCTCTGCAAGAGCTGATCCCTCTTAGCCAAGCCAGTGTGAGGATTCCAGCCAGCTCCTCTCTCACAGACCTTGTGTGACAAGTCAGGCCTACAGGGTTTAATGACCTAGTAGGCATGCTGGACCTTAAATAAGGCCTCTCTAGATCACATCTGCTAGAAATTGTCAGACCTGATCTATATTGTTAGAACTGATCTTTCCCTGGCAGAAAAGGACCTGAGGGTGGTTGTCAATAGCTGGCTGGGCAGGAGCCAGCATGTGCCCAGGTGGCCAAGGCGGCCAACAGCATCCTGGCTGGTATCAGAAACAGTGTGGCCAGCAGGACCAGGGCAGGGACCGTCCCCCTGTGCTGGGCACTGGTGAGGCGGCACCTGGGATCCTGTGTTCAGCTTTGGGCCCCTCACTGCAGGAGGCACGTTGAGGTGCTGGAGCGTGTCCAGAGACGGGCAACGGAGCTGGGGAGGGGTCTGGAGCACAAGGCTGATGAGGAGCGGCTGAGGGAGCTGGGGGTGGTCAGCCTGGAGAGGAGCAGGCTCAGGGGGGACCTTATCGCTCTCTACAACTACCTGAAAAGAGATTGTGGCAAGGTGGATGTCAGTCTCTTTTCCCAAGTAACAAGTGTTATGATGAGAGGAAACAGCCTCTTAGTTGCATCAAAGGGCATTTACATTGGATGTTAGGAAAAATTTCTTCACTGAAAGGGTTATCAAACATTCGTAGAGGCTGCCCTAAGAAGTGGTTGAGTCACCATCCCCGAACGTATTTAAAAGACATGTAGATGTGGCATTTAGAGACATGGTTTAGTGGTGGACTTGGCAGTGCTGGGTTAAGGGTTGGACTCAATGACCTTAAATGTCTTTTCCAATCTAAATGATTCTGTGATTCTATATTTTTGCAAGAGAGTAAAATATGCAGTATATGGGAGAGGAGGATGAGGATGTCACGGATGTAATGGCAGAATCTGCGGAGGAAGGGTATATTTTGCAAGGTTAGGAAGAACTGGTTGGCCTAGAAAGATCAAGGAGGAATTGAACATGGCTTTCCTCATGGCAAAGGGCATGTAGAATTAGACGGTAGAAGTTTCCTCGAGGGTAAAAGAGAAGGCCAAAAGCTTTTTCCTCTCTAAGATAAATCGATGACTGTTTGACTCCAGCCAGCAGCAGTGATTCCTAGGTCTTGTTGTTAGGAAGCAAGAACTAAGACTGGATGTGTCAGGAACAGTCCCTCTTCTACTAGTCAGCGCCTAGAATTGCCATCCTTTTGTGGACTATTTTGCTTACTGTGCTGGTTCAGGCAAATCTTTCTCCTATTTTCAAATTTCTTTAAATCATCATCAGCTCACCCTGTGCCTAAAGTATGTACTATACATGTACTAAGCGTTAGATTACAAAACTTTCTCTATTTGAAAGAGATTCAAATTTTTTCCTTTCATTCAATTATATGAAATTTATGTCATGAAGTAACAACTGCTAACATTTTGGCCACATACCACTTTTAAACAATTTGAAAGAATTTTTACTCTTCAGCAAAAGCTCTGATTGTACCCTGGAGAGTTTAAAGTACACTGATAATGTTAAAAGAAAAGAAAAGAAAAAAAACCCACACCCAAAACCAAAAGAATAAGGACATTAAAACTATTTTTAGTCTGAAAAAAAAACTTGCTTTGTCCCCATAGATAAAATGTGCAAAATTAATTCGGTGAATTGGGATGTTCTGCACTTTACCCCGTAGTGCCTTTACTGGCACTTACAGAGAGCTTTGCAAATGCGTAGTCTCTACTATGCTTGTTGTACTATCATTACCAATTGGACGTTGTTAGGAATCCAGCAACCTTCTAATCACAGAGCAAATGGGCAGTGGGGGAACAGCTACACCCTAGAAACTTTTCACAGTTCATTTGGAGTTCAGCCTCCACAAGGCAGCACCAATGTTGTATACTGCACTGTGTCACTGAAGCGATGCTGCAGTTTCTGGGCTTTCATTAGTTATTTTTCAGTTTAATGGTGAAACTATGGGACTGATGACGGTGACTAATCGTGGACAGTCTCTGTAAACTTCCCTTTGGAGCTCAGCTGAGGTTCCTCTCCCAACCCATATTAGCCTCAACGTTGCACAACTTGGGGTCTCCTGAGGAGAAATTGCAGATCATGCCAAACTGCGGAGAGTATAATGGCAAGGTGGGGAAATACTAATTAGGTGTCAGGTTGAGACCACCAGTCTTATTTAACTGTGAGGTCAAGCTGACTGAAACCTTGTCTCCAAGTTAGATATGGGCAAATATTTCTGATAAAGTCTTCTTTTTCTTCTGTTTACACACAGGAAGCAGACTAAAACTTTCAGAGATGTGTTCTTAGTTGTTCATTGAACCATTTCTGCTTGTGACCACAGAGGCATGTGTAAGGGCTGGGCTATCTGTTTTGCTTTGTACTGTCAGCCACCCAAGTGTGATCAGATCCAAAAGATAATTCATGCTTTCTCCGTCTTTTTAGACTCAGTTAAAACAGAACAAACAAACAAACAAACAAGAAAAACCAACCGAAAACAAACATAAAAGGCATTTGGGGAGCATTTGTATCCATCCAGAGAGTCCAGGGAATTTTGATCTTAACTCTTCAGCCAGAGTAGATTGCAGTACGTGCAGGCTGGACTTACAAACACACCGTACTGACTTTTATGGCCCAGCAAAAAGCCTGTCAAGGTCTGTCGGTTCCTGGTGGTGTATCTTTTTGCTTCTGGGGCACAGCTCTGGAGGATCTAATACTGTGTTCCTCCACTGTGACTGCAGACTTTGAAGAACAAAAATTTGTCCTGAGGGGGTTTATTTCCCCCAGCAACAGAACCTCTCCTGTAGCTACTGTGGGGCTGGGTTTCTCGTTGGACATGACACAACTACCTCGTGTAATGTAGCCCATAAAGACTGCACTAGAGACAACACCCAGTTAGAAGCTCTGTATGCCCAAACAAAGAAACATACTTCTTTGCATAGTGTAAGTGACAGGGGGACAGCACAGGGCCATAAATTTGAAAAGTCAAACAAGAAGAATATTGTTTTCTTCTTCTCTCTCTTTTTTAAAGACTTTCTCTCAAGGGCACAGGAAACCAGTTTAATTCCAATGATATAATACTGTCTAAACTGGCCATGGTTCAGCTCCTAGTAGTGACAGCACTGTAATGCTATGCCTTTTTTCTGAGCTGAGCTTGTCTGACTTAAGCTTTCACTTCAAAGATACTGAATGTTTAAAAGGGAAACAAATGATGTAGTTTACATTTGACAAGTGTACTAATGTTCTAATTCTAAACTATAATGAATCAGAGAAAGAAGAACATTCATGTTAGCTTCTGAGAACCAGGTAATGAATGACTTCTCTGTTGTAACGCATGAAACCTTGATACAAGAAGGAAGAGAGCCGGTACCTATTAGCAACCTGTGACACCACAGAGGCCATGAAGGATTCCTTCCTTCCAAAAGAGTGAAGAAATTCTTAAAGTTATTTTTCTTTCTAAAGTCCAAATGCTACCCAGTTCAAAATTTAAAAAGTTAGCAAATAGTCTGACTTAGAGTATGTCTGTCTGGCATTTGAGAAATGGGACTATCTCATAGCAGAGACAAGTAGTTATTTTCCTCATGAAATAGCCACAGGAGGAAAACTTAATGCTATCTTGCAGATCCTGCCAACAAATGAATTTTCATTAAAAACAGAAATGTTTTGAAACTCAATTATTGCTTTTTCTGAACACATCAAAGGGAATAAACAAAAATTGCTTGCTAAGCTTTGTCATATGGAGGCATAAGAGATCTCAACCTCAATGCATTTTCCTCTACTTTGGTTTGTTTCGATTTAAACCAGTGACTGTCAATTGCATCTATGAAATAGAACCAATTATACTAAAGCAACAAATGGAAAGGAAATGTGTTTTTTCTTTTTCCTCTAGTTACATGCTCACTGTGTATTTGTCAGCATGTATTAGAGAACGATTACAGGAAAATTAGTAAAAACTAGTTGGATGGTTCTTTCCTTAGATTTCCAGGCAAATAAGCTGTCCAAATTTATAATCCAAAATAAATTAAAAAGCCCGTGCCTATGGAGAAAGGTAAATTATGCTATGAGGCATCATCTATGTAGATGTCTGCTTATAGTGCACTGTAAGGTTTTGTCATCACCATTGTTTCTGTGCCCTTTAGACTAGATTGTCTGCTCCAGTAGCGCAGCTTTCTCTCCATATATATATATGTATATGTACTCAATGGTTGTGGTGTTTCCTGCTTCCATTTGGAAATCCTTGGGGTTAGGTGTGGGTTTTATTTTTTGTATTTTTAGCCTTGGTAGAAAAGTCCAATGTTTAAAATTAATGATTTAGCATATGATTGTTTGAAAAAGGAATAAACCCCACTTTCCAAAATACAGGCAATACAGTTTTAATTTTATTCTATTTTCCATTCTGTTCAGTCATCTTTTCCCTACTAGAATGATTCTGTTCCTCAAAAGGAAGAAAAATTACTCTGTTGACACCTAAACAAGGGTGTGGTATCTATTTGTCATTTTAGAGTTGTAATAAAAAAAAATAATTGACATTTATGGTTTTAGAATTGCCAACAGATTATGAAGTATGTCTTGCCCTCTGCTAAGATAATTCATGTCAAATTCAACATTGAAAAGGACACATTAAAAAAGAGAGATCTCTAATTTATTCTTGAGTTTGCAGCTTGTAGAGAAGCAATACTATTCCCTAGACTATGTGCCTTGCTTTCTAAAATAGCTATACTTGTGATCACAAACCCAGAGAAACTAGTCAGAATTTCTTCCTCAGATAAAAATAAGTCAAAGAAAAATAATGTAAATTTCTTTTTTATTTGTGTCAAGTTTTAGTTGAAAAATGGAAAAGGTATGGACTCTAGATTTTCACTAAATCTAGTATTTTTTCAATGGTGAGCAAGTGGAAGTTTTCTGTGAAAGTTTCTTGAATGAAAAATGGAAAAATAGTTTTCATTGGAAATCTGAAAATCTATGGCCAGTTACGCAGCAACTTGTATCATGACACAATCATTGTCTTTGATTTAGAAACTCTCTCCTGACGGAATGGTAACTCAGCACCTTTTTAGTTATCCTGCAACCTCCCACCTACTGTACACTATATTTTACACTGCCTAGGTTCAGCAGGTCTCCATACACCACTACCCTTAGTCAATGCAGAAAGATTCTTGGGACTGGTCTTAGGACAGTGGCATTTGGGGGAATCTCAGTTATGCAGGGCATTCACAAATGTATGTAGTGCCACTCACTGACTGCTACAAAGGGCCTATTTTTTAAACTGTCAAAGAAACACTTGTGGCATTGCGGAAACCAGAGAAAAGCTGTCAATTCTATTATTAAATTGACATTCCACACATGCTACTTTCTGATGATAGTCCATAATAAAGTTGCCCGATTTCTTTGCCCTCTATTCATGTCACTACCTAAAGTTTTCTCTTGCATCTCCCTCAGACGCTGGCTGATAAAGCGTCAGACATGTAAGCTCAACAAGAGGTCGTCATTGTGGTGCAGTGACAGACGTTTACAACACCTGAAAAAAAGAGGGGACGAGGTCCTAAAGCACCCTTGGTACGCTAGGCTATTACAATGCATGGAGCAAGGACAGTGACATCTCCCAGGGTATTGTCAATCAAGGAGTACTGAGACAAAGACAGACAACAGGGGCCATTGTAATCCCATTGGAGGGAAAAGGGGGAAAAAAAAGCATAACAAGGCTTTGTCTTGGTCTTCAGAACACAGACACATCTGTGTGTTTCTCTAACTGCTGCAAGCTAATAGGATAACATGGGTTGATCTAACCCTAATGGGAATTGATACAAATTGGATGCTAATTCCATTGTGTCTAGTTCTTCAGCGAGGCCATCCGTGCCAAGTGGCCTTCCGAGGAAAAGGAGCTCCCACTCTCCATGCTTGTTTGGTTTTAGACTTGTCTAAAAGATATAGGTTGCAGAAGCCTGGGTTTCCCAGGTAAGCTGTCCCACCATGCTTCCTGCTGGGAAGCTTCTGTGAAGATAGCAAGACAACAGAGTAGCTAGCTCTCACCCTCAGGGGTGTCTTGTTTAGTAACAGCCTGTGATTGACAGCTGTTAAGAAGAATGACAATATATTTTACATCTGTTTAGTGTCTTGACTGTCACCCATTCCTTCCCACACTGGCTATTGTCATTCTTCCTATATCCAGGAATCCTACTGCTGCCAATGCAAATGTCAGACCACTGTGGAGCTATAGTGCCATGAAGCATACATTAAATAAGAAATGAAAAGTGGATCAGGGTCATTGCATAGGGGAATGCAATGATTCCAAAGTATGTTCGTTATTCCAGACCTAAGATTTTGGACCAATAATTGGACCACCAGCTATTCTGTTGTGCATATAAAATTTGAGAGGAAATCGAACACACATGGAGCTTTTTTCATATTTTTTTTCTTTTCCTTGCAATTTACTTATTATTTACTTTGCAGAAAACCTTAAGCATTCCTCCAGTGATGGTGCATGAATAATGCAGCACATCTACAGCACTTATTATGCATGGAAAACTCATATTTCTCCATTCTTATAGCATTCACAGAAGAATCATTAGGGTCTTTGGACTTTCGTGGTCTCTTTACTCACATCAAATTTGCTAACTATTAAACAGTGCTTTTTGTAGCCTGAGAGGAACAGCATATAAAATAGGATATAAAGAAAACCATACGCTCATTTTGGAGAAACCTGATAATTTTATCATGTGACTTCAAATACTAGTTACGACAAAACTGAAGTACGTGCTGCAAGGAGAATATTTTGTCCAATTAATAAGGGCAATGGTTGTTTTTTTTCCCTAAATCTGGCCCAACAACCACAAAAAAAAAGAAAAGGAATAAAGCTCACAATGCGAAACATAAATGACCTGCCCAATGAAGACTATCCAAACTAGAAGAGATGTATAACTGCTTAAAATAAACAACAATTATAATGAACCAATTCAATCTTCATCACTCTTCAACCCACTCCAAGTCAAAAGACTGTGTAGATTATGAGCTCTGCAGCATGCCTGGAATGTTAACAAATCTGGGCTCTGGAGCAGTGGTGGTAAGTGATCTTCAGAGTGAACGATCCTTCACAGGATTTTAGTCAGCTTCAGAAGTATCATCATCCCTCAGCTAAAAACATCTCAAGCCATTTTAAGCAAATCTAAATTCAGCTCACCATTTTTCCACAGGCAGAGCAAATTCTTGGTGCAAAATTCTAATGCATAAGAAGAGCACAACGCTTCCGAATTGTCCTTGGGTCACATGCATCCTCAAAGCTCAAGCTGGAAATGGTCTGGGTAACACCTCCAATATTTTCCTGCTATCTTTTTCAACCCAAGGAGACATATCAACATCGTTCGCTTCAGGAGCTCACTACAGAATTACATGTGACAAAGCCACTGCGATTCTGCATCCATGCTAGTCTCCTATGGGATGCTAACTAACATGGACTAATCAAAGAGACACAATCTAGTTCCCTAGACAGAAGAACTGAAAAGTGTGTACCTGGAAATTAAGAGGGATGTAAAATTCTTATAAGTGTATCTGAAATACAGAATCTTCAAAGATTTTTCAGTGAACTCAGGTGATGAATTTTGTGTATCAGATGTTGTTATGTACGTACCAGTCAGCAGAGAAAGGGACTTTTCTACTCATCTCAATCTCTTTCATTCTTTGTGAGTGACATTCTTTGTGAAGGGAAGAAAAATATGGAAATTTATATTACTTCTTTTTCCTATGGCTTGTAGTACTTGCTCTCCTATGTTTTCTCACTTACCTAGTGCTGGTGAAAACAAAGTCCTTGAGCACATGTGCAATGGGCATTCAATAGGTCACTTGGTCCACATATTGTTGATAGAACTGTACTGAAAACACATTTCATGTAACCCACTGAAAAACAATCATCCAGGTTTTCAAATTACTGATTGCAAGTCCATTCAATAACTAAAATCTGCAATAATCAAATCTACTGATTTGATGCAAAAAATTCAATGTAACTGCTACCAGACTTACAGCCTTGTCAGATTTCAGCATAAACAGTACTGTACAGCCTAACAGTCCTAATATATTCACATTGCTGCATCTCCTAAATAAGTTGAAGATGAGCTCTTCCAAATGTACTTTAAAAACATAATGGTGGAAAAGCAGTGCAAGGATGCAGGTTTTGCGTTTTGCTCTCTAACCCCTGAGGTCCACAGAGAAACTCTGGCTCTGGTTTTATTTCTCCAGCAGACAGCTTTATTATTCCTGTAGAACACAGTTGTTGGCATAACAGACGAACAGGAGGCTGGCAGAATGGCATGAAACAAATAGTCTAGATCTTTTCCAAGCTGTTCCTCCTGCCACTACATAACTAAGAGCTTAATAAAACGTGCTACCAAGATGCAAACATCTTGCACACATTCAAGCATTTTCTATATTAACTTAAGTGATAAACCTGTCCATTCAATGCATATGTTCAAATCCTAGCAATCTTGACCATCTGAGCCAAAATCTAATATAAAAAAACAAAGTGATTTTCAGATGATGATGATAACATCCAGCATACTGTTGCCCCAGTTCAAAAATAAGAAGATGGAACAAGTTTCCTACAATCTGCTGGTTCACAAGAGAGAAGAAACTATTGTGTGGGTTTGAACTCTGGTGTGTTGCCTTTAAGCATTTGGTGGTACTCACTACTGCTTAAGAAGATATTTAGAATTCCAACATGAAAGTTCTGTTTCATATTTTAAGCCCAATAAATCTCGATCACAGCTCTCAATTGAGACAGCAGTCTGGCAAAACTACATGGACAGCAGACACTTTACTGTAGCTCTCTCTCCCCACTCAGCCTGTCCCTCCCCCACCTCCCCCAAATTGAAGTTTATTGTTGCCAGAAAAAACAAGAAACAGCATATCTGAAATTTAATCTTCCTTAAATTTGCAGAGCAAGCCTACAGAGAAGATTAACCATATAAGCTGGGCATATTTTATTATTCCTCTCAGGATATGCGTCATGCTTCCCCCCACCCGGTGTTTGCTGTTGTTATTGATTATCGTGTTTCACCCCTCAGCAAATCCAACCTTAGCAAAGGTAGGACTGGTTTTTGGTGGGTTTTTTTCTTCTCCTTTTCAATACACCTTTGCCATGAAAACAAAATCAGCTTGATGCAGCTGCTGCTGTGGAAATATCATTGACAGATGAATACACTGGGAGCAAACAGCAGCCTCTTTGGTGCCTAACTGAAACATATTAGTTACAGTGAGTCAACAATGGTGTTAAGCAGCACATCTTTTCAGTAGACTTCAGAAAATTCTCCTACTATGACTTTCAACTGGGCCCAGAAGCTGACAGCTATAATGCCCCTCCCCTTGCCCACCAACGCTCATCTGACAAGGATATTGCTATAGCTAGCTGAAGAATAGCTGGGTGGTACAGTACAGTTTTTATTGGTATTAATCTTTTCTGAGACCAAAGACTACTTAGGCATGATCTAGAGCCTGATGAAGCCCATGGAAATCCTCTGGTAGCCTCAGAGGGTTTTGAGTAATGGGTAGATCTACCAGCTTGGTTTAATGTCGTTACTTACCAGTACTTGATGCTCTTCCTGGTAATTATCTCTTAGGATTTGACCAGAGAGGATGTGTGAGTACTCTGTGAAGTACTGATGTTCCCTTGTTCTCACTGGAGAGGTCTTTCTCAGGAAAGCTATCAGTGTGATTACAAGCTAAATGTGAAAGCAGAGGACGCCAGCAGATTGACAATGTTCCATTTCTAACAACAAAATGTTAGCATTTAGCTGTACAGATGTCTGCAGCTTATAGGCAGGGAAAACGCAGACTGACACATCTGAAATGTAAGTGTAGATGAGTTTGCTTGCAGACAAAGTTGGAAATATAACTGAAGGCAGAATGAACACTTACTATTATTACTGTTCATAGATTCACCGCTGCTTGAGGAAGGAGAACAATGAGCAACTTGTCACATGCTTTGAATGACAGAGGATATAGATTTGCATCACCTAATTCCTAAACGAACCCTGTAACTTTTTGTTGACTGAGACCACCTCTGTAGGCAAGCCTTAGTTTCAATACCCTCAAGGATGAATTAGAGTTAAGGTATTACTACAATAGGGGCCTAAACTAAAAGCAGTAACATCTTGTGTAAGCAAGTATATGACTGAAAAGCTTTAATTTTGGCAGAAAAAAATGGTACAATAATACGACTTTAATTTTTGGCTCTGCTTTACCATACTCACATGGCATACGTGAGAACATGTGTGAGTCCAAAAGAATAGGAAGAACAGAAAACCTAAATCCAAGTAAGCAAGCTTGATCCAGTTTGTGCTCCAAACTTTCTACAAATCTGGATGCAGAACTTCAGTTTTATTTGCACGATTGATTTAATGTTATAGTATGTGACAAAACCTCATGATATCCATGATTTTGGCAATTTTATAAGGCAATCTATTTGTTCTTGGAGAATAATTACAAAGGCCAGTTAGAAAGCGTGTTCTGAGTATTAAGGGAAGGCTCTTATTAGGGAAAGGGCTCTATGAAGAACATAGCTGTTCCTCAGTTCATGCCTGTGTCGTACTGAAGCTCATGCACTGAAGAGAAGTTCTCACAGCAAAAGACCTGAGCACTGGACGTCACCCAGAAATTATACCTGGGGCATTAAAACAGATGTAGAAATAGGAATGCTGGAAGTATTTTGAAGTAAGAGGAACTAGTTGATACCAAGATCTTGGTCCCTGCCCAGCTCCATCTGGACGATTCCAGTGCCATGAAGGGATTACAGAGAGGTCAGCTCATGATCTGAGGGTTTATTTTGTAACTCACAAAGAAGTTGCACACAGGGGTAACTCTGTATGCACAGTGCAAAGTGGTCTGCCTTCTACATGGCCTGATTCTTCCAAGTATCCTGGGAAAAAGAGACTTAGAGGGAAGTGCGGAGAGGACAAATTATACATAAATTGGGTAAAACCCCAAACCATATCCTGATGTTCAACTTTCTTCCCACTGATAACTAAAAGAACCCTTTTGGTTTATTTGGGGGTTTGAGTTTTGGTTCTGATTTGGTTTCACTTCAATATGTTGTTCTCAGTTTTGTAGTACCACACACAAGAACTTCCAGCTCTTTCACTTCATGGCAAACAACACTACAGGCCAAATCAAGGGTAAAATCTGCTGAACTGACCATCTCCTCCATCCCTGCCATGACTCAGTGCAATCTCATATTAAAAGCAATGCAAGGTCACATATCATGCAGTTATTGTTTTTTTTTTCTTCCTGCAGAATTACTTTAATCACATTGGGTTAGTGGGATTTTGTTTTCCTTTAGAAGGCAGAAAAGAATGGAGGAAGAATATGGAAATGGTAGCTTTTCCATGAATAGTTTTAATGGAAATAGTCCACTCCTACATATTTCAGTTTGCAACACAATTATTTTTTTTTTACAACCATCTGATAAAAAGAAGGGGGCACTCCACTCAGCAGGAAAAAGAAAGCCCAAAGGCCTTTATTTTCTGAGCAGCAGCATTCAGAAGTCTCTCAAATGACTTTCTTTATAAAGCTGTTACTGTATCACAGGCCAGATTAAAGTGAATTTACTAAGTCCTAGTTCTCCTTAGATCTAAATCTGTCTTTAGATGACCTTCCTGATTTAATCCAGATCATGAGCATGCTCAACATCCTTTCCTATATATTTGGTAGAAGTGACTGAAATGGAATGCAGTATCAGAGCTGCCCTTATTTGTAATTTATCTGGGAGGTGTTCCTATAAATGATACGCACAGTTCTCTCTTTTTTTTGTTATGCTTTTATGAAGGCTCATCTAACCCACTGATATCCTGAATAGGTGTTCCATTATAAAGTACATGGTGTTTTTGCTATTGTAATACTGTGGATTTTTTTCTGCAAAAGGTATTAAGTTTTTGAACTTAAAAACTACTAAGGGGGGGGGGGGGGCAGGGAGAGAAAACTCAAAGAACTAAAAATAAAGAGAAACAGCTCTTTCTCTGTTTTGTGGTGTGGTTTTTTTCTTTTTAAATAGCATAATCTATATTTAGATGTCATTGCTCAAAATACACTCTATTTCTAAACCTCACCTAGCTTAAATTGTAATGCCATTAGTGTCTTGTCCTCCAAATCTGAGGATCAAGTAAATAAGACCCAGAGAAATATATTGTTAAGACATGACAAACTGTACTGTTATGCTACTGTACTATTTTCACTATCCAAAAGATATCTGCTAGGTCTACTTCCTCTGTCTAGGCCTTGCAGGCTGAAAATTCCTCAGAAAAAAAAGTTGCATTGTTCCCTTTAATTCGGTATTCTATCACATTTATGACTCTATGGCAACAAAGTGAGGATTTCAAAAGATATGGAAGAAACAAGACTTAAAAAGAACAGGGTCAACTCAAAGCAAACATTGCTAAAAGCAGAATCTGTCATGTGATGTCCTTAAAGTTCAGCCTTTAAGAAATACTGTGTTTACAGATTAGTTACAAGTACTATTGTTAAGTTCTTCGACAACCTGACATCACGATGTCGTCCCAAATGAAGACCAAGAATGATCCACATCCCAGAAGGTGCTGAAAAGTGTTGTACTAAGTACAACCCAAATTAGAAATTACCTATAGCAACAGAGGGAAGGATATGACTTAACAGACCAGTTTGAATGCTAACGCATTTAAACATATATTCTATATCATAACATTTTTTCCCAGACTGCACATCATTTTCTATCATTATAATAATGATCTGGGTGTCTTTGTATTAGACTAAAAGACTATCTCTGTTTAGCTAGTGTTTAAATGACTGTTGGAAGTGTAATTCTCAGTCAGCAGACTACATCACCAAACCTAATGTTTACTGAGCACTCCATTTGAACTCTGTTGGGAACTATTTGAGCAAGAGTTTCTGACACACAGTTGAGCTGGGGTAGTTTTCAAAAAGGCAATCCTTGTCCTTGCTAAATATGAAAGGCAAAGCAGAGTTTTCCTACCAATACCCGTTCTGCAATCAGAGCACTGCAGCACCATTCTGATCCTGAGTGCCCAGGAACTCCTGGGTATAGCTTATAGAAAAAGATTTATTGCTTTCAGCTGGAACCCCCAAAGTTATTCCTAATATAATTTGCTATATTGTGTGCAGCTCAGATGTTAAGTATATCCATGGTAGACAGACAACACAAGTATAAGAATAACTGTCCCCACTTAACAATGACATATAATATTTCCACTTACATCCAATGCTGACGTAAATTGAAATAAGGGTGTAGCTTCAATCCACGGTTCATGAAGAAGAATAAGGTGCACATTGTACAAGAGAAAAACAAGTGTATTACCGATGGCAGAGGCTCTGTGACCCAACCTTCAGATTCAAGTATACAGCCTACCTTGACACCATAAGCATGCTTGGAGTAGGCAGCAGCTGTGCCTAAATAACTGCAATTTTCTACAACACTGGAAGATAGAAAATATGAAAAGCTCTTCAGAAAACAGCCCTAGTACCATGTCATTAAAATTGTTTATCGGTTAGTGAGTCAAGAAATTAGAGCAGTAAAAAGATGGCTGTGGTGGAGGACCAAAGAACATAAGTCTATTACTGAACCCCAGCAACCAGCAAGCACACATTTTCCTTCAAGCATGTGACCTTGTTTTCTCTCTCTCCTTTCTACCTGTAATTTACTTCCTAGCTGAAGAATAATCTTCTTCCTCAGCAGATTGAACCTTGTCCCAGTGTCTGCCTTCATGCTGCTACCTACACACCCGTTTCATTTCTTTCTCTTGAGCTTGTATCTACTTCTGGCTGCGTGGTGTACCAAAAGGCATGTTCAATTGATGGCTTTGTTGTGAAGTGAGGGACAGAGCAAGCCTGTTTATTAGGAGTGCTCATGGCAGAGCTGAGATGTCCTGTATTAACTTTCTATACTTAGGACAATAATGTAGATGGTCACATTTTTTCAATCAAAACATTTTTCAACAAAAGAAGGAAATGGCCTCTCCTGAAATGGATACTTTTTGAGATGTGTTTTTCTTTTTTGTCTATAGCTAAGCGAGCCCGAAATATTTAATCTGTTTCTAAAAGCCAAGATTTTATCAAAACATTTCAAAAAAACTGGAAAATAAAGCTGGACTTCTGGGTGCTCAGCTGTTTTAGAGTTGAACCTTCCTGTTAATATTTTTAAACAAAACATTTCTGGAGTTTTTCTGTTGCATGGAAAATGCTTACCGTTTTCTGATCAACCCCAGTTCCAGTAGCTATGGCTTTGGGCTGAGGAGGCAGGGTACCTTCTGGAGGCAGAGAGCTAGAAAAAGCCCAGCTGTCTCAGAGGTTGGTCAAAGCCCTTTGCTTTCTCACAGATACCTCATCACCTCAGCTTACTGTTCCTCCAAACCAGCATTTACTACTACTGCTTCCCAGTAAGCATGCAGACAACATACAAAAAGAGGCTTTCAGCAGGCTGGTTTTAAACTCAGTTTCCACGTAGACAGGAGGAAGACATACAGCTCTCCGTTTCACACCACCGAGAGCCTCAGAGTGGATTTTCTTAAAGACCTGCTTCAAGTACGGAGAGTTGTTGAAATTACCCAAGGCTTTCTAGTTGCTAAAATATTCCCTCCCATATGCTGAGCGTCCACTTTGAAAACCTTGCTCATTCTTTCCTGCATCTGGCATAGATTTCCAGGGGGGTGGGGCAGGCTCCGCGGTCGGCATGAGAGGAGCCCAACTTCACAGCTGCTGCTTCCTTCCTCTGACAACGCAAAAAATATCTTCAAGGAGGGAATCCCATTTAACATGCAAGTGGTAATACCAAAGATGCTTTAGCTTCTCATCCTCTTTGTGACAGTGTCCTGAAAGAAAACAGTGCAGCTAATATTAGCCTGTAGGCTCCCTCCCCACCTCAAGCCATTATCCCTTTTCTTAACTCCTGTTGTGGCAGAATGCAACCTAAGTACCATAAAGTTACAGTGTAGTTTAGTTATTTACAGTGAACAATATTTTTGATGAGCTTCATCCCCTTTCAGATACTTTTTTCCAACCACCTTTGATTTTTACACACCATTTCACATTCAATTGTTACATGCCAAGTACAATACCAGTCACAGACTATTTTTTCCCCTATTTTCAATGGTATTTCTGCATTCTGGAAAAACTGGGTACATGGGATGTTTTGCGATAGGATAAAGAAATCATACCAGGATCAGGGTATTGTCCATACATATACTGGAAACACTGAATGTTATCATCTAAACAGAAAAGGAAGAGGCACCACAGATGTTGAAGTTTAATGAGAATCCCATAGCGAGCTTATGTAGCCAAAACTTAAGTACAGTATGAAGACACTTAGCTGTAGCAGTTGGAACCAGGAGAGACTTCAGCCCTGTTTCATTCTATATGGAAAGGGATTTGTTTATTTAATTAGAATACAAACAACATGCAGCTTGCATTTAGCTGCAGGTAGGCAAGCATTTTTATGAACTTTAACCACAATCGTATTGTGCCCAAAGAGGGATTTTTCCTACACCCTGGCTCTTGTTTCTACCGTCACATTACTGGGTAGTAACAAGTCACCACTCTCCAGGGCACCTGTGGAAACCACTGGCGTGGGCTCTTGCACTCTGTAGGCAGAGGTAGGTTTAGGTAGCCACGGATCAACAACATGGTTACTAGCACCCTATGTGTATTGGGGTGCTCTGCTCTTTGTTAGAGCCAATCCCACATGGGGGCCACGTTAGAGCCCAGAGCCCCTACTAGGGGCTACCAGTTGTGCCAAAACCTGGCGTCCAGCCTGCTGAAGGGGGCTGTCAGCTGTGCAGTGTTGATTACCGCCAGAAGTGCTATAATCACGCCCCAGAGCAAGGTAAGGACTTGTCTTTGATCCTCCTAAAAATTTCACTGATATGTTTCCGAGCTTAGCCAGAATATGCTAGTGAGGAAGAAAAATAAATAAATAAATAGATAGATAGATAAAATTAGAAAAGAAGTGTATTAATAGATAGGGGCTAAGAGATGCTGGTTCCGTTTCTCCAGTCCACACAATGTGGCTTATCCTGAGCTTAATGGAGAAAACTGCTGAAATTGTTCAGGATTAGCTAGTGGGCATGAACTCTGCTCAGTCAAACTTAAGCTAGATCTCCCCGTCAGGATTAGTCCCTGAACCAAGATGCTTCCCTGGGCATGCCAACCCAGCCCATCTGGGTACTTCAGGAGGGGGCTTCGGGCATGCTCAGGGACCAGCGAGAAGCTGGCATTGTGGCTCGGCAGGCAAGTAGGAGCTGCACAGCAATGTCCTTGGCTCCTGCTTGACCCACTTTCTTCCCTGCCCATTCCTCTTCATGGCTCTGGGCAGCGGGGAAAGCATGTGCCGCAGCCAGGTCTGACATCTGTCCCAGGACACAGGAGGGAGTGGTGTAGCTTTTCCCTCCTTGTACACCCACAGCCCAGCTGGGCCCAGCTGGCCCTACGCACTCACAGGGCTGGGAAAACATATGAATTACAGTCACTTAGACTACCTGAATTAAGCACTGAGAGTCTAAGTGCTTTAGAAAAGTATTGCCTTTAGAGGGGCTTTCTCTGCATGCTTTGTTTCTCACCAAGAATACAGAAGTATTTTTGATCCAACTGCTAGATCATCTTATTTTACACGAGGCCATAATTTTCACTATCTTTCCATCAGTGCCATGCTTGTTATCTATTTAGTTGGGAATGCTCATTCTTCTTTTTCAAATAATGTGAACTATAAAAGTGGATTTTAGTCCAAAATCAAAAAGCTAGCAAAAAAGATGCATAAAACCTGAAGCTGCCCCTATGCATCGAGAGTCAATATTCATTGCATCTATGGCTTTTGTATTCTCTGCATCTGAATTTTGGCCAGTGGAAGTATTACCATGGTGGACTGTAACTTAAGAGATGAATGACTATCTCCAGGAAAAAAAACAACACCAAAACAAACAACAACAACCTCTACACAGCAATGACCAAACCAGGGCAAAGACTTATCTGCCTGTGAATTGTTCAGACTGGAGGGATCTCATGAGCCCTGGGTGACTCAAGATAAACATATTAATTTCTCTACTGCCACTGCAACAGATTATCCATGGATAATTTCTACAAAGCTTTTCCCTCTTTGCCCCTTCCCAAGTTGTTTGTTCTTAGCCCTATGGAATCTACCTCCTGCTATTATGAACCAGGAGTACTTTGATTTAAAATCTGCTAATTAGTGTATGCAATATCCTCAGGACTGTGCCTAAGCAAAATTAAAATACTCTATCTCCCTTAATCTCTGTGATAGGGTTCACATGGTCAAGTCCTTGCTCAATAGCAGAGTTTAGCTCAAAACACTGTTCAGCTGAAGCAAAAATGAATCTTCACACAGTGAAATAAATACATTAAGAGGAAGATTAAGGATGACTGAAGTTTTGCGGTGTTGTTTTGTTGTTTTCAGGTTTTTTTGGTTGCGTTACTTTTTTTGTGGGTTTGGGGGAGGTGGGGGTTGGGGTTTTGGGGATTTTTTTTTTCTTTTTAGATTATCAGGTATTGAAATCCACAGTGAAAAACATACATTCCTCCCTTTTACGCTCTTCTTCCTAACAACAGTCAGATCTTTTCAAGGGGAAGAAGAAGTAGTAAACAAAGAATATTTCTTGTTGATGGGTCAGTTGCAGTTTTATGTAGGCTGAAAAGTAGATTGTAATCCTGTGTAACGGCAGCATACTTTTGTTCCTCCCTCCCTGCCCCCATCCTGAAAACACACATGGCTTGACAAAATGCCACTAGAACGTGCTTGAAAACAGTGATCTCATTGTGAAGGCTGAAAACTTAAGGCTCAGTATAGTTGGATGATTGAGAAGCACAACATGCTCAACAGATGTAAAAACTGTATAATTCATGGCTTTCTCAAGTGGGGAATGAGCTTCCACAGCCAGTTACTAAACCGCTGCAAGAGGTGTAAAATATCCAGCGATTTCCTATGCGAGTGCACCAACTATTTCAGATATGCACATACTACTTGTGAGTTTTGGCTAATGGTCACTGGGGTTATTTCTCTCTGCTCCGTTCTGTACTTGTTTTGGGTTTTTTTAATGAGAGGGGAGAGACTTAACATTTTATCCTTGGTTTTACTATTAAATGGCAGGGAGGTGGGGGGAAGGGAACAAGCAAACAAACTCTAAGCAACTTAAGTCCAGAGAAAACTTAAAAGGAGATTACAAACCTCGGAGTTCCCACTTGTTGTAGTGAGCTGGCAGGAAAGCCAGTTTAAGCCAACTGGGTTTGTTGTTCCCTTGGGTCTGCAATCCTGCATAGACCTCCCTGGCAGACTGAAATTTTGGAAAGCTAAACTCACACAATCCCTTTTCCTTTTTTCCATAGAATTTCCATCTCTTGCTTTCTTCTGAACCTCAAAACCCAAAGCGATTAATTTCTGAAACTTTTCTAAAAATTCCCAGATTTTGTTCCTTTAAAATTCAGCATCTCTCTCTGCTACTGCACATAGTTTCTGCAGGGCCTCACAGGGGAAGGTTGCTGATGTGTCTTGCTTCCAGATCCAGCAGGCAGCTGGAAGACATTTTACCTTCCCATACTACAGGTTAGAATAGTGTCAAGGCAGCTTTAAATTGTGCCCAGAGGACTTGCCCATTGAGGACTGTCATTCCCATCTTGGCTGCACCTTTTTTGGCTCCAGACATATTCCCCAAAATGGGAGCGCCTGTCCCTGCCTTTGTAAAACTACTTCATACCAATATTGCCAATACAACCGTGCACCAGAAAAGTAGATACAATAAAATCAGTGTGTGGGTACAATCGTTGATGCCATATTGCCAACATCTGATCAGAGAATAAAGAGTTAACCTGGGGAATCAAGAAGTCAACCGTGGCCCATCAGATGTGTCTCAATATATGTATGTTTTGAAAGAGGATCTCTTCAAAAGAAGAGTGTGAATGGGGCAGAATCATGGCATATCCACCACCTACTAGAGGTTTGAAGAAGTCTTCCCAAATTAACATGCCTCTTTAATTTAGACTACACAAAGCCTTCTAGGCAGCTTGCCAGCATTCACAGCTGTTGGCAGGTAGAAGAGGATGGAGCAGGAGATAAGAGCAGAAGAGTGAATATTCCTTTTGGGACTATGCAACCTCTGAAGGCAGATGTTGATTTAGAGATTTCATTTGGCACCTGTCAGAGGTTACTGTGATGTTCATAATCACTGCCCCCTAGCATTAGTTTATGACTGCTGCCATGCAGTAGCTATTTGTGACAGTCTTTTTATGTGAAACCTCATTTAAAAATACTTGTAGCTTCCCCTCCCTCCTTAACTGCTTTGAGTAAAAATTTCTCATTCTCATTGAATGCCCAAGCTGTATTATTATTTCTGGACACTTCTGAGGCTGTCACATGTAAAAAATAATAGGTTGTCCAGCTGTTACATGCGGTCAAATTCTTTATTGAGCTGGAATAAATCAACTCCCCTTCTCTCCTCATCTCTCTCTTTTTTTTTAAGGCTTCAGATTTGGCAGGTACCTACTTCTGAATGCTGAACTCATGCTTTGCCCCAAATGAAAAAAAATTAATTTCAGAGAACAGAGGAATACTGTGTCAGGAATAGTGAAAATTAAGTATGCAATTAGTTTTTATTTTTTCCCTGGACCTTATGGAAACAGAGCAAGGTGCATGCCTCCAAGCAGATACAGGCTCACAATAGACAAATGATCTCACTGGCTGGCAAAGAAAAATATTTCTAACCCTGTCCCAGGGGAGTGAGCGTTCTGCCCCGCCCCCCCCCCCCCCCCCCAACTCTTCTTCCTGATGCAGCTAAAAACACCCTTTCCCTTCCCCTGTTTTGATCTCCTTCCTCCACCTCAAGATACAGTCCCATATTCATGCACAGAATGAACCAGAAAAACAGAAAAAGTTAGGTTAAGATGCTTACATCTAGGTCAATATTACATAAGTATAAAAATAGACAACCTCTTCTGCCAACTTTGCAAGCACGAACAAGCCACATTTCTATAGGTAATGGTAGCGTGAAAAAATTGTAGTACTATGTAATAAGGTTGCAGAGCCTTGACTTCCCTCCAGATTTCACAAGTCAAACTGTCTGGTTTGTCTTTTGGAGAAATTTTGGCAAAAACCAAGTGCACATCTTGTCCCAAGTTTGTTTTAGTTGTAACTTTAGTTTATAAAAAAAGAAATTCAATTTTGTGCTCGTTTTTTACCTGACTTCAGCCTGTTAATCCATTTTCTGCATGTCTGATTCTTGTATTCCAAGACCAGGATCACACATCAGAAACCCACCATTTTTAATAAAGCTTCTCAACTTTGTCAGCATAGTAAGAAAAGCCAGGAGCATGTATGCTTTCATGTCTGCAGCTCCAGTAGACTTGTGGTAAACAAACACCAGATTTTAGAGAAATAGAAAAATAATCCAAAAACATTATATCCTAAACCTCTGAGCTTAATAAACCCTTTTGATTGTCACAAGTCACACAAAAGACTAAGATTGTCTTACTGGCAATGGTATGACATGACTTAGATTATGCACTCACCACTGTCCAAAATGATGCCCACTCCAAGTGCAGTGATAAAAACTATTCATGACTTACCTGGTTCAGAAAGGCAGAGGACACTAAGAAGGAACAAGAAACGCGGAATCAAAAGACTAACTATGATGCACAACTCCATTTCATTCACCTGACAATCATAAAGGATATTTTTGCATTATTGCTGAATAGCAACAATATGTGCGTTAATACATAGCAAGGAAACTGCTGAGGAAGTGAGTAAGAGACTTTGATTTCAGTCCTTCTACAGCTGAGAGGGCTTTCACTGTTCTGTCACAGCTTACCCAACTTCACTCAAATAGGTTTTATTATTTGCTTGAGGTCTAAGACACACAAGAGCAATGTTTATTTTTGTCCTCCCGTTCACTGTAAGAAAATCCCCTCGGTTGCAGTTTGGGCAAAACCTGTTGCTCTGATACCAGTAGAGTTTGCCCACTCCATTGTGGGCAATGCCATTGACTTCAGCAGAGCCAGACTTCATTGGTGACTTTATTTCGTGAAAAGAAAGACACACAAAGTCAGCCTTTTGGTGCAACTTCAGAATTACGGAAAACAAACATTGCCAGAATTGGCTTATCATCACTGTGATCTCTTGAATTTGTCTCAAGGACAGGGCATATCTCTTACAAAGTAAAAAATATATCTAACAAAGTTATTGTGCATTTTCATTTGTGTTCCTTCCTCTCCAGAAAAGTTGTAGTTAAAATGAGAAGCCAGATCATTCAGCTCCACAGAAACTGGGAGAAAAAGTCAGTCCTGAGGGATATATTTCATATGGCTTACATCAAGTAGTTCACACTGAGGTTGGTGCTTCATACCAACGGCTGTTGCATCTTCTAACCTTGTTCTCTGAGCATCAGCTCTCCTCTACGACAAAAGCAAGAGGTAACCTTCCAGTACAGATGCTTCAAGTCACATCTGGAGGACTCTTCTCCTTTAAACACACAGGAAAGCAGGGTTGCCACATGCAGAAATTCTAGGGGACCAAAGCATACTCCAAACATGCAATTTGCCAGTTTTGCTTTCCATGAGCTGTGCGGTCTGAAACTGAGTAGCCTGCGAATTTGTCTTGGAGTTACTGCTACAGTTCAAACCAGCAGGATTACTGATGGTATCAGGTCCCTGTTGCAGAGGTGGGACTGGTTCAAGTGATGTTTCCATTCAGGGTCACCCACTACTCATCCCCTCCTCAGCCGTCTCAGGCCCACACCAAAATCTGTTAACTTTCAAGGAACCCTATAAACCAACATTATCCGCTGAAATTCTCAGTAAGGAGAGCACCGTGTGGAAACAAGGCAAATCATACAACTGCTGGAAGGCATTTGTCTTCTTCCTAGTTACTTATGTTTCAGAATCTGGCTTAATCTGAAAGGCTTTGTCATTATTTATATTTTTCCTGTATTTATAATCATCTGTGTGAGTATCTGGTGTTTGAGGACAGGCACTTTTAAAGTAGAAAATAAACATTGGCTCAGCCCATATTCCAAAATATTCTAAATAGCAAAGTCCTTCTGAAAGTGTATTGGTGACCTTGCTTGGCATTGCTGCGGCGTGATTACCCTCTCTTCTCTCAGGAGAGGGGAAAGTTGGATACTTCAGTCAAAATAAGCCGGCTGGCTTACTTAAAGGCCTACTTACTTACTAAAGTAAACCCACAATAATGAACTAACTTTGATTCTTAAATAAACATCTTCAAGATTGTTATTTTAACACATCTGGTAACATGGAATGACCTATTCTGAGTCGCACAAGCGTCCATGCATACGAGTCCCAGATCCTTATAGGCACAAATGAAGCCACTTCAAATTCTTATTTTCCTACTTGCCTTCTGTTTTGAATCATTTTAACCAGAAGTGTCACTGAACCTACTGTACTTTTTAAGTAGGTGATCGTAGAGGCCATAAGTATAAAGCAAGAATGAAAAATAAAGTCCCTGTAGATTATGAATAAGAGAATAACTGCTGGAGTCTGCAGGACACTTGCGTTGTATGGCAAAACCAACAATAAATCCATCCTTTTTATTCCGAGAGCCTTTCCAATCCACAGCACCCATTTGCTGCACTGGATTATAGGGAGTTTTGCTACTAGCCTCCAGGGCTGGCAAGCAGATAAGAGCTGTTATCAGGGAACCCCTGTGCTCAGGGAAACTCTTGCAAGCACTGAAGAAGTTGTTCAAGAACAATATCGCCACACGATGTGGGCCTACTGGTTGAAGAAAAAAGAAAAACCCTCTCAAATGCTGTGAGGGTACCTAATATGTATTTCTTAAAATGCTTCAACTGACTGAATATATATGGTATTTTAAGGGTTCTTCTGATCTGAGAGAGTAACTTAGGTGCATGAATGTTTAAGTTTACCTCAAAACAGTCTAAAGGTTAAATCTATTAAAGGTAAACTAATTAAAGAATAGTGTGCTTAAAGTCTGGGTGAATAAAAATTACAGATTTCCTATTTGTCAAGAAGCAATATATCAAATCAGGGTGAATTAGATCCTTGTAAGAAGGTCCTTATATATAGTAATACTATATACTACGCTACTGTTCTAACTCTATGCTTCCTGTATATGTAATTTTGTGGCATTATAAAACTATTAATTCTTTGCACATCTTTAGCTTTCTTTCAGAGAAGTTTCCACAACTTCTGTCTTCTGTAACTCATGGCAATGATGCAATCAAAACTAATCCTGAAGTCAGAAAATCAGTTGTCAATATATCATTGTGATTCAAAAATGCCTTTCAGGATAATAATTTTTTAAAATATATATGTATGTATGTATACACACACACACCCATCTGTCCTGGTTGCAGCTGGGACAGAGTTAATTTTCTTCTCAGTAGCTGGTGCAGGGCTGTGTTTTGGCTCTGATGTGAGAACAATGTTGACTGGCCACTGGTGGTTTTAGTTGTTGCTGGGTGATGTTTATACTAAATCAAGGACTTTTTGGTTTCTCAGGCCCTGCCAGGGAGAGGGCTGGGGGGGGCACGGGGAATTGGGAGGGGACACAGCCAGGACAGCTGACTCCAACTGGCCAAAGGGATATTCCATACGAAGGGGCATCATGCTGAGTATATAAGCTGGGGGAAGAAGAAGGAAGGGAGGAGAAAATGGGACATTACGGCATTTGCCTTCCCAAGTAACCATTACTCGTGGTGCAGCCCCGCTCTCCTGGGGATGGCTGGACACCTGCCTGCCCATGGGAAGTGGGGAATGAGTCCTTTGCTTTGTTTTGCTCGCATGTGCAGCTTTCGCCTTCCCTATTAAACTGCCTTTATCTCAGCCCAGGGGTTTTCTCACTTGTACTCTTCCGATCCTCTCCCCCAACCCACTGTGGGGGGAGTGAGCCAGCGGCTGCGTGGGGCTTAGTCGCTGGCCGAGGTTAAACCACACCACCATCCCACATTAATCCTAAACATGCATTCATTGACTAAAAAACTTCAAACATTAATTTCTCCATTTTCTTTATATATATCTGCAGGCATTTTATAAAAAAAAAACAACACACCAATATTTAACTTTTCATCTGCTGTAAATCTTGATGTTATTTTCATAAAATATTAAAGTGATAGTAAGTTCTTTACTTATAATTCCATAAAGTATTCCTTTCTTTCTGAAGTTCCTTTTTTTCTAAAACCCCTTAAATTTCACATGACCTTATGCATCCTATATTAATTTGATAGATTTGTGGTCTGGTATAATATGAATGATCGCCAGGCAGACTTTTTGTTTTGTTGAACTGGTATAATGAGACTAGCCTCAAAACTCAGAATCACTTGTTTTAGTCAATGCTAATTCTACACAGATGAGAAAGAACCTGTTACCAAAGTGCAAGTGTATACTATATCCTGAAGATGTTAAGGACACTCTTTCCAATATTAATAAATATTCCCCAACTAGTATTTATCTTAGTTCTCTTAAACGACTCAAAAAAGGAAAAGTCATTGCAAAAGTCTTTTTCGCTTATCCAGTGGAGCAGATAACACAGATAATTTCTGCAGTTCATTCAGACAGATGTCTGCTTTGCCAAAATGCATGAAACTTTAGATCTAGTCAAAGCAGGGTTTGGTCCATGTGGTATGTCACTAATACCCCTGTGGTCTTTCCTTATGGAATAGGGAAGGATCAGTGATTTTTTCAAGATGGCACTGTCAGAACTTCAAACCATCTTTCTGCCTGTGTGGTTACAGTGAATCAGAGAAGAAAAAAGAAGTTATTCTTTGATGAACCTACCAAGGACTGGCTGCTAGTAAAACAAATTGTTTCTATTAAGCATTTGTGAGTTGTACCAGGTGCTTCAGCCTAAAAATCTCAAAATGTACAGGGGATTCATTATCATTGTAATATGAATAATTTACTGTACTTTATGAATATCTCACACATCCCTGAATAAAAAGCAATGTCACCCAAGAATAAGAGTATATAAAGTCAGCATCCAGGAGCAGAACCGCTTCCTGCCTTTTGCTTTCTGCTCTCTGGATACAACTTTCATAATTCCCATCAAACCAGTCCAGGGAAAGCTGTTAGTCCTCTGTGATCCCAGGGAAAGTTAATGACTTGCTTTAAACTGCAGTAATTAATAAACATGTTTTTCATTTTAATGAAAGCAAGTATCTTCTTCACTTTTCCGGGATACATAGAAGACCAGAAGCCAGATGTCTTGCATAGATTACTGTGAACATACAGCCAGGCTTATTTTTTTTTTTCTTTGTGAATTTCCTCATCCTGAGCTCCTAGGTGTTACAAAGCATAAGACAACATGAGGGAAGGTGGCAGAGACCACCTTCACCTCTGCAGCAGTAGGGTTATCAGCTAAATTTAGACTAGAATTTGGGCAGCCAACAGTAATTAATCACTGGAACAAATTGCCAAGGGCAATGATAGTGACTGCCACCAAAATGTTTAAACCAAGTGGCAGTTTCGGGCTACTCTGGCATCCCTGCGCTCCACTACACCTGTACCACTGAGGATGGCTTAGTATTGCATAGACAATGTTGCTCCCTTGGCAGGAGGAGGACACAGTTGGCTGCATGCCCACCTTACTCTGGTTCAGCTTCACAAAAGAGCAATGGAATGAAACCTCAAGCTCTTCTTGGTTTCCTCAACTATTTTACTGCTCTCTGGGGGGAAACTGGAGAAGAGGTTGAATGGTGATTCAAGGATATTACTGGAATTCTTCAGTAACTTGGGTCAGAGTTTAATCACCATTACCCACGGGTGCCAGGTTGAGCTCATCACATGGCACAGAAACTGTTGGCCAGAATTAAACCCACGCAAGAAGAGTT
The DNA here is from genome assembly GCF_017639655.2 of Falco naumanni. Lineage (NCBI taxonomy): Eukaryota > Metazoa > Chordata > Aves > Falconiformes > Falconidae > Falco > Falco naumanni. The sequence goes on from NC_054055.1 coordinate 113,803,812, forward strand.
ACATTTGCAAGCAAAAGAAAATACCATTTCTGGGAGGCAGTTGCCACAGAGCTGTCTCCAATGGTTAAGGGCATGCACCAAAGAGATCCTCAAGGAGAGACCACAAGTTCAAGACCTGCATTCCTCAATGACTTGCAGGCAGTGCTGCCTGTAATAGACCATGGCAGGTCAAAGACTCCACCAGCTCCTCACTGCCAATGATCTGACTCCAATTACACCAGCTCTTGTCCTTTCCATACATGATTACAGATCTGGAATTAATATGAATCAGAAATAGGCAATCTCGACAAAAGATACAAAACTCGAGATTCTCTCAAGTTGCTCCTCCTGAGGTTTAAGTCTGTCCTTCATAAACAACCTTCGAGGTTAGGCTTGAGTTTAACTGTGCATTTAAGTCCTGCACTGTGTTCTCATTCGCTATCATCAGCTCTATTCGGCACCGATACCTCCTGAATATAAGTGCTTCACCTTTCTCAGGTTCAGGCCAAAACCCACGCAACCCAGCATCAGCTGAACCCAGACTGACAACCACTCAAAGGCACTCAATTTCCAGTGTTCTGCACAGATGCACACTCAGGTCTTAAAAAAACCCCAACCAACCAGGTAAATAACTATCTCAGTAACTTTTCTATGAAAAGAGATTGTAACAAAACTTGATTGACCTTGTTGACTTTATACTGACTACAGAAGTCTCCCGATTCACTTCTAGCTGTGGACAGCACTCAGATGCTACCACGATTAAAGACAAGACACTGCACAGAACAGGATTTTTAACAACTTCAGGTGCTTGGCTGTCAGGTTGGATTTCATTTTTTTGTTAAACACCAAGTAGTTACTCTGAGGAAGTTAAAGCCCGTAACAAGTGGGGGAAGGAACTTAAGACTCCAATGCTTAACTTGATGCACACTCACTTTCTGAGATTGAAGAGCACAAAGGAACTGCTACAGAAAGCCAGACTCATCAGACAATGCAAATAATGTTGTATGCAGTAAAGGTGCACATATACTTGTATAATGTGTGTGAAATAATAATATATAGTCTTAACACAGGTTTTTCTCCCACGCTAAAGCACAGGCTTCAGGAAAATAAGAATACATGTTAACCAGGTACTTTGGATGCTTCCAGGAAAGAGTTTCCTTGTGATCTCAAGAGTTTTTGTTTGTAAATTTGAAAGATAAATAGCCCATTCCCAATGGACCTCTTTAATAAATATGATCGCTAAGGAAACAACAACAAAAAGCAACGAGGAAGCTCCAAGCCTACACTTCAAAAAAACTTAACTATAAATTGGTAAAATCAGTATGAAAATTATATCAAAAATTAATTGGACACAAGGAATTATGCACTACTTTTTCCTGTAAAAGCTGAGCTAATGAGAAGGCATATACATAGATCAAGTGAGGGACTGACTGATACAGAAATAAACCACTCCTGCTATAACCAAATACTATTCTGAGGTGCGGTGTACAGCTCATTTCCGAGCTGTCACTTCAGAGAGGGTATTTCCTTCTGTGTTTTTTTCATACTGCTCTCTGGAAGCAGTGGGACAGCAGCAGGGTCTGTCTGTGAGGTTTCTGGGCAAACACGGAGTCTGCCACAGAGCAAGGAGCATAGCGGCTTCCCGGTAGGGTGCGGATGAACTCCTCCTGCTCCAAAAAAATCTCAGTGTGGTACCTCAATACGTGACCCCTCAAAGGAGGAATCATTTTGGACATTTAGTTCTTGTTTCTGTTCCCTGTGATCCTCCAGTGTTTGCACAGCAAGGAGGGGAGGAGGAGGACAGAGACTGCAGAGCTTATTTCTGATACACAGGGCACCACGAAGGCCTGTGAGTTGTTTATGCTGTCAGTGATAAACCTCATTTCAAATGTGATTTTAAAGTGCATGGGCAAAAGCAGGGTTACATTCAAATCCTTTTCACGGCCAAAGGCCACTGCCATCATGTATGCCCTTCCCCAGGGGGCTATGTCTGGAGTCAGTTTAAAGCAGGGATAAATTTGCCTCCTTTCCTCATTTTTGAGCTTCATCCTACTCCTCCAGTAGAGCCGTGTGATGTAAAACACAGAGGGAGTAATGGAGGCAGGCCCAGGGTCAAACCAGAAATGATGGTACTCAGACATCACACAGGAGCCATGGCCACAGCCCGTTGGGGTACAGCCTAGGGCAGGGCAGATCCATTTTTTGCTGTATTCTGCTGTTGCACAGCAGGAAACTGTGTCCTGGTCGTCGGACACCACATGGGGTTTGTAGCTGGGTCTTGAGCTCCATTGACGCTGCTGTTTTGCAGCACAGCCTTCCCCAAAAGGAGGATGGAGGAGATCAGAAAGTGGTACAGCAGCTTTTGTAGGATGGCCTGAAATATTACCTTTCTAGGACCATGGCCATCCCTAAGCATAGCCCTGCTCCAGGCTGGACAGGAGTGCACCTTTGGAGTGCTCCTTGTCAAAGCTGCGGAAGTCAACTATTGTCATGGCAACACCTGCATGCAGAGGGTACCATTTACCTCAAACATTGGGCTCTGAATAATCTCAGCTAGACTGTTGCCTCATTTAAAGTTAGATCACCATGGCACCAGACAAATGACTTTCAGAGAAAAGCGTCTAGAAGTTGGCGTAAGTGTCAATTCAACCATTTTGACATTGGCCATTTGTGTGGGTTTAGACTGAAAGAAATCTGATTTATCATAAAAGGAAATTCTAAAAATAATTCCTCTGGCCTCAACTTAAATACCTGGTTAGACAAAACAAGGTCCACTTTTGCCTGAATTGTGACTATTTTTTTCAAGTATATACAGATTTATAAAAGGTAGAAGGAAAGAAGAAACTGTGAAAATGTATTTTTGGCAAACAGAGTTAAAAAAAATGCTATAAAAACAACAACGCCTCAAACTCATCTCCACTAAATGCTTTTATTTTGACAAATGACTATTTTCTAGGGGAAGGTGAGCCACCAGCTGTGCTGGCGTAAGGCAGAACCACGTTCATGGGACTCACTGCTCAAAAATACTAACTACATCAGTAGCTAGCACTGAAATGAGCAAAAAGCAGAAAAATCAAAGGTGGCAGATGACTGAAGAGGAAACACTAGGTCAAGTAAAACTGCTACAAACACCCAGGTTCAAGTAGTCTGTGTCTTGGATCAGGCAATAAGTAGTTTCAACTTCTAACTCATGAGAGTACAGAGATTTTCAAATAAGTAAGCCTTCATGCCTATGCAAAGTGTTATTGATTTCCAGCTGGGGCAATGGTTTCTTTTGCACTGGAAGGGTTTGAAACAGAAAACCAGATTATGGAAGGAAAACAGTGCACCAGCAACAGTATCAGATACTTGTTTCTACTGGGACACAACAAGGAAGGATGTTTCCAAAGGCACACACAAGTGACCCGAAATACTGTATGTAGGTGAGCTCCACAAGTGCCTTTCAAAAAATGTACAAGACTGGCAGGAAAAAGGAAGGGTTTACTCCTCAAGGAGAGACAGAAGGTTGTGTCTGTCTTTGTTAATCAGTCTCACGGAATTGCTGCCATCTCCATGTGCTCTACAGCCAACAGTCAGGCACACTCTTGCCAACACATACGTGGCTTAGACCCACCGACTCTAGAATTTAACGCAGAGCATGCTTTCAGCAGCAAGGGGCATATTTTGCAATCTTGAAGAAAACTTACCTTCTTTCTGTTCTTAAAACAAATGGGATCGTTCCATAGATCCTGGATATCAGATATTTATTTCATAGCAATGGTGTATTACAGTGATGTATGTTTACAATAAAAAACGCTGAAGTGATATATTTCCTAATTATGTTCTCAAATAATTCACATCCAATACTGGACTCTGAGCCACCTCCCAAAAGCAATAATAGGGGTCCTCTCCACTAGCCTGAGAGGGAAAATAAGCCCATGAGTCATAGAAAATTATATTTTAAATTCTTTCTAGAGGGTAAAGTGCCCTCTTAGGTGGCTCTTGAATAAATGGAAAGCAGCCCACAGGAATCCTGCCATTAATTTTGACAGTCTTTGGATCTGTCCCTATTGTTTCACTAAAAACTGGAAATAAGTCTGGTCTACTCACATAATTTGAACCATACTGTAGCTATGCAAGTATAATTCACTGCAGTCTAATCCTCCTATGGGGATAGAGGCATAAATCCATATTATGTGAAAGGGACATAATCCATAATTGCATCCACAAGACGGTTCTGACCTGTATAATATTATTGATCAGAAACCACCTGCCTTCCCCCTTCCCAACGCAGGCATGCACATGGCACAACAGCTGTTCGTCAGGGGGCTTCTTTCCCACAGCCCTTCTAATTTGTGCCTATCACCCGTGAGCATGCACACAGAGCTCTTTGGCTTCCATTTGCTAGGTCTCTCTGCTAATCCAGAAAGCCAGGACATTAAGAAAGCCATTAAATACATGAGCAAAAAAAAAAATGACAAGTAGCCAAAATATTTCGCATGGACTTGAACTGCTGATGCTGCTTCTGAATATGCACTGCAGGCTTTACAATGGGCATCTCAGGCAGATTCCCTAAAAGCAAGGAAGTGTTTGAGTGCATAACAGAAAGGCACAATTTAAAAACCAAAAGCAACCAACAAAAAAAATCCTTGGCCAGCAGACTTTGGATCAAAGCTTGATTCCCAGCTACTTGACACCTCCAGCCCATTCTGACACCAAGAGCATTTCATTTGTTTTAATTGCACGGAGACTTAAAGCAGGTATAAACATGAAGTGGCCCACTGTTACAGGTACTCCCCTTGCTTTGCAACAGTGGACATCTTTTAATAAGCTTTAAGCTCTCCATCTAACTACTTATGCCTGTGAAACTAGAGTATAAATCACTTCTCTCTCCCCACCACCTTCTTTCCACGCAGAGAGAAATGAACGCACTGGGTACAAGGAGGAGAGACCCTCATTACCTCTGTTCTCTACCTGCCAAGGCAGTCAAACCCACACACCATTTCTCTCACATCACATGATTTATGTCAAATTTGTTTTCAAACTAAAAGGAAGCTTTGGAAGTTTGTAATAACCACTGGCTATGCATGATGATTAGGCAAGGTGGACAATCATATCCACGTGCAAAAATGTCAGCATTGTTTCCTGGTAACAGGAGAGGAAGATGGGTGGGAAAAAGCAGGGAGCCAGGATTGCTCATGGAGGAGGTCACTGCTGGCTCCCAGCCCATGCAGCAGCCCTAGGAAAAGGGTAAGCAGTTCACTTATGGGGAGCACTCACCCTCAGCTGCTTTCAGCTGCTTGAGTTTGGCTGCCTCCCTCCTACTGTTCACCTAATAGATGTCACTAAAGTCAATCAAAACTTTTACTGATGCCTCATGGAATAATTACAAGCCAAAATGGATGTGAATGAGGAAACACTTTTTTACTGTGAATATGGCTGAGCACTGGCACAAGTTGCCCAGAAAGGTTTTAGAGTCTCCCATTTGGGGATATTCAAAAGCTATCTGGACATAGTCCTGGGCAACCAGGTCATGGTGACACTGTCTGAGCAGGGGACTTAGACAAGATGACCTCCAGAGGTCCCTTCCAACCTCAACCAGTCTGTGCAAAAGTGAAGTAGCAATGCTCCACACACATCCCCCCCACCCCCCACCCCCCATGGATCTTTAGAGCTGAACTTAGCCACACCTAATACTTTGAACAGAAACATTAACTGAGCATGTACCGCGATTATTTTCAAGTAAAGACATTGTCTCCTTCTCTCTCCCCCACTAAAATTCAAAGTCGCCTTCTATAAACTTTAAAGATTGTTTTGAAATAACTACCCAAGAATATACACGTTGTGCATAGTTGTACAGAGCTTGCAGCAACACAAATTATAGTCTGGGGTGGATGAAGGAAACCGAATCAAAACATATCTCTGTACAAAATGCTTGCGGCTCAGCAGAAGTGGTCTTTTTCTTTCCTCTCATGGTTAAAATATATTGTGTTATGAGCCAGTCTCATGCTAAGAAGCACAGAGAAGGAACCATGCTGGTCTCTTAAATAGACAGTTGTGGGACCAAAGCTAATCCACAGAAAATTCAAATACCTTTGAAATGGAAGAGTTACATTGCTGCCTCTCTTCAGAAGTCTGACAATGGCCTCATACTAGATTTTATCATCAAGATCATAACAGCATTTTCACAGCATTTAGAAAGAGGGAGACAAGAAAACACCACCTCTGAATGCTTGGGATGTGCTGTGGTCAGAAAAGTTAAAATAAAAGTTCAAGTTTTACTCTCAAACCAACTGTTACCCACCACCAAATGAGTGCAGCTGCAGGTTGCGTTAGTACTGAACCTCAGCAGATTATTTCTGGTACAAATATTTAAACAGCACAGAGCTCAATGCAGGCCAAAAACTACCTGTGCCTTCCACCCAGCCCCAGTGACGCCAGCCTGCGTGTTGGGTCCTTCGTGCCCTGGCTACCCTGTGATCAGCCTCCAGACAGGAACGTTTTGGCACCTTAGGTGCATCTTTATGATCTAAACTCAATCTGTTTGGTTTATCACCCAGACATAAAAGCAGCTATCTTCCAGTAAGAGAAATGCTAAGCAATTCCGATGGGTAAATAACAACATTGTTACAAAAATGGCCTGGATACTATTAAGTTTCCGGGTATCTTCCATAAAATAATCTAAATGCAGCTAAGTGCTCAGTCAGTATAAATAACTTTTGTATCATGCACCAAGCTGAAAATAATTTTTCCCCTGAGGGTCAGGTATGCCACAAGCCACTTGCTTTATCACTCTCATATGAACAGGTCCTATTTTGTAAACTTCTTCACAAGGAGTCATTGGACAGCTTAATTAAAGTAGTTCCACAAATCATAAGGCCTTACGCTTCTGTTCTGGCATCTCACCTCCTTGCATTCATAGTGTTGAATAGCTGGTTATGATTTTCATGCCACTTCACACCAAAAGGTGCCAGAATACAGCTCTAAGAAGGAAGCACTAGGGAGAACATACACAGTCTGCTTATGTTTAATAGGCAGATATTACACACTCCAATTACTGTCCTTCATGGACTTGTGTGGTACCATATTTGCATATCCTCAGAATAAGGATATGTTTTTTTCTTTAAGAAAGTAAATAAAGTCTTGAATACCAAATTTTGTACTTCCTGGTACCATCATCCTTCTAGCCCACTTGGAGTAAAAAACATCCTCTCTCAGCAATCTACATTTTGCTTTAGATTTTTAATCTTCAGTAACAAAACCCTATGCACAGTATATACTCTAGCATAATTAAAAGAAACCAAACCAAAATAACCACAGTTCAGCTTTAAGGCTGATGTCAAAACAACTCAAGTGCTTTAATATTCAATACAGCTTTCTCAAGATAAACATGAATGTGAAGGGGCAGCTACATTTCTTTTTGTGTTTGCTTGCTTTTTAATTGGTACAATAGTAGAGCAGATAGATGAGAAAAAGCTTTCTCAGAGCATCTCATGTCTTGTGCTGTACTATATAGTGTGCTCATTTCAGAGTCAGCCAACTGGTTTTAATCATCCCAGTAGGACATGATCTTATTCCTAGCAGGGAAGATTCAGCAAAAAAAATACTAAAAAATTTTTACAAATGAGAAACACTGAGCTGGCAAAGGCACCATTATTCAGATAAAGTTTTACGCTGAGGTCCATCTATTCATCCATTGCTGAACGTGGTCTTCTGGGAGTCTGAGTTTATGCAGAGAGAGAACAAGGGTCACCTCGGCATCCTTCCCAGCATCTCGAGAGAATGCTTTTGCTTGCTGAAGGCTGGGCATGAGCAACTGCTAGGCACAAAGTGACAGCTGTGTTTGTCTATACAGTCTCGCTGCAATACCACCATTAAAGAGACTGCTTTGGGCCAAACTACAGGTTAAAGGCATTCAGTTCACAACTAATATCTAATCACATATATACATATACAAAATACATATTTATTTTCAGAGAACTATCTTAATCTCACAGGGCTCACATGTCCAGTGTATTGGGAGAATCTGTACTGCCCTGGCTCTGGCCACAGTCAGCCCCCTGTCTTCCCTCACTTCTGTCCTAGTGGAGCAAGAGTCGGACTTTTCATCCTGAAACGGCACTAAGATCATTGCATCACCCTCCTCCGGGGACGAAGAAGGGTCAGGCCAGAGCAAAGGAGTGCCATAGGGACAGTGGTGACCCACAACACTAACTCAAGTACTCTCTAAGTTCCTCTGATGTGTGCCAGAGGCTTGGTTGGCCTGGCAAAAGGAAGATGATGACTTTAAAGTTTGCTTCAGCCTTCCCTCGAACAATTAAACCACATGTTCTTTTCTCTAATTTTGTTAGTTTGGTTTGTTTTTTGTTTGTTTTTTTTTTTTAAGCTGATTTATTTCTCCAACATTGTTCACTGAAGTTGAAATGATTTCCTATCCTGGAAAGTATTAGTTCCCTAGCATACCTACACGAGCTCCAGTGTAAATTTCTACACCCTGTGCCTGCAGTAACCTTGTCTCTGTTGAAACATCTGAGGCCCAAATTTAGGCTTTAACATGTGCAATAGCAGACAAAATTTGGCTTTCCAAGTGTGAAATAGCTCAGTTGTCCACTGACCCAACATCAAAAAAAGATCAGCTTGTTGGAAAGGATTCATTTTCAAAACCTGAAGTAGTAAGGAGGTGAGGAGAGGGGGGAAAAAGGAAGAAAAGAAAAAAAGAAAAAAAAAAAAAAGAGAAAAGCACTTCATCTTTTATGTAGCCCAGTACTCATTCATAATACTCTGTTGAAAACATTGACACACACAACAATGTTTTATTCGTTCATCCCCAAAATTAACCAGGATATTTTTCTGCTATCTTAAATTTCTCTTTCCTTTCAGCTTTGTTACTAATATTTACAAAGCATTTGGTGATACAATTATCCGTAATTAGAACTTACAGGAAGCGATCCCTACCATACAATCTGAACTCAGGTACCTCCGAGAATAAGCGGGTGCTACTTTCTGCGGCTGGCTAGGGTAGCAGCAGGTTTCATGCTTATTTTCATTCCATATTTAAAAGGAGGCTGGCCGTAGCCTCACAATCCTTTAAAAGAAACCCAAACACAGAGCTCATTCAATGAGATTTTAATCTCCAGTTCAAGCACAACCATAAGCTGTTTCAGAGCCCCCCCAGCGGGACACCCGGCTGACACGGAGCAACTGCACCTGCTGCGCGTTCTCAGCGTGGGCAGCCCCGCGCTGCCAGCCGGGATGGGGAGGGAGCAGCTTTCCCTGCACCACAAAACCCTCACTGACTACCCTGGACATTCAGTTCTAAGCGCAGAGATGTTTTGCTGGCTTGTAAATGCACATATGTGAACATACACGGTATTTAAAAAGAAAAAAAATGACCAAGACCCACAGTCTTTCCATGCAACAGAAAACGCGCTGCTACAGATGATGGGAATAGCAGGACTCGTATCCGACAGGCACAAAGTACACCCCTTTGTTACAGTATTGTGAGATACAGAGATGCCCCAGCGACAGGCACAGCACAGGAACCTGATTAGGTACTGCAATACCAAGTCCGCTGTTATCCCTGGCTTCACTCTTCCTTCAAGCTTCCCGCTGCACATTGCTCCCACCCATCATAAAGACAGAATGCAAAGCCCAGGGATTTCACTGAACAGAGCTCGGAGTGGAGGGGATAAAGCTAGAGGACCTGGTTCCCGGTTACATGAAAGCAAAGGATGCCAAAGTCTTAAAGTACTTTGGCAGCAAGATAACTCCGTATAACTCAGAATGCAAGCTCTGTGGTTAGTTTAATCCCTGGAACAGCTTGGCAGATTTCTGAGTAATATTGCACAGGGTGAGTTTGGCTGTAATTTTTTGATATCTTTAAATTACTTACTGCTGTATTTTTCCTTTCTTGTCTTTTTTGGTCTTTTATATTATATAAGCTTTCCTTTTAAAACATACGTGTGAAAAAGAAGTATCTATCTGAAAACAGGCAGCAGTTTCCACTGTAGAAAATTTGAATCCTGGGAGAGAAATGAGTTTCAGTAGCCACCCAAGCAGTGACACAGCCCCATATAGAAAGGATACATCTGCTGCCTCAAGGAGTTTTCAAGGAAAAGAGCATTCCAAAACCCTTTATTACTGTTATTACTCTTTTTATTGCCATTAATTGGGTCTTAGGCTGCTAAAGCTGCACCAGCCTGTTTCTGTATTATTGTCACTCTTGTGTGCCCAGAGAAATAATGTCAGTAAAGAGATGGAGTAGAAAGGGGAATTGGAGTTGCACGAATGAGACAGATGAGTTGGAGTTATTACAGGGTATTTCAGGAACATTATTTCTTTTTCCCCCTTTCTTCAAGCACAGGCTTAGCATCTGAATACAGAAGTCTAGCTTAGTGGAGCAAGGAGAGAGAGAAATGGCTTATGGTTCCCATATGTTTCAGTAACTTTAAAATAAAGGCATGGTAATACTTAAATAGTATTAAGCTCCAAACAGCTGGTACTGTGTTTGTTACTATAATCATCTGTCTAATTATATTGGAATGTGACAAAAAAGTAAAAAAGAGGGTTGCTTTGACAGCTCTGCACTGAGGATTCCCAACAGGCCACCAATTAGAACCTGGAAAAAGGAAGGAGCTTGTAAAACCTAATGATTGCTCAGCAATAGGATATAGACCTATTTTTGTCCAAAAGTACTTTTTTTTTTTTTTTTTTTCCCCTCAACAAGAAATCTAGCCTACTTTAGGCTAAAGAAACTTTCTTTAGGTCACATGCATGATATAAACAAAATTAATCTTTTTGTCAGTCAGCACTTCTGTTTCTTCCGGTTCTATCACTTGGTTTCTATAAACATGCAAAACCTGCCATAAATCTTAACATGAACTCCTGATGATGAATGAAGATATTCTGATTTCCAGAAGTTCATGATCAATCTGAAGGGTTTAAGTTAGTGGCTCTACATACATTTGCACAAAAGGATTTAATTCCCACAGCATTCAGAGGACAGCTTTTCAATGCACTCGTCCAAGCACTAGCCACTAGTGATGGATTTCTTCTCTCTCAGACTCAGTGACATCTCCCATCCATAAGAAAAAAAAAAAAAATTAGGCAGAATGCTGAGCACTACTAATGTTATTTAAAGCAGCATGCAGCTGAAAAAGCTTAACAACATACAGGATGAGATGCAAAATATGATCCACTAAGGAAGTCAGTTATAGAAGTTGAAGGCTTAATCCAGCTGCACAGAGGTTAATGGGGATCTTTTCCTTCACTCCAGTGCAATTGGATTTGGCCTAAACTGTTTTCTCTGTAATGAAAATAAATGAGCTTTTTGCCTCTGCCACATTTCTTTTGCCACTGCACTGTAACATCCATATCTTGTTTTTTCCACCACTCTTGTTCACATTTTAAAATAGAACTACGTTTCCACTGTACAAGCATAATAGTATGTGAATTCAAATCTCATTTAGGTGAGGGTAAATAAAGCTTTTCAAGTGTTCTCAGATCTCATTTCTGGTGCTCGTCTGAATCTACTTCACGATATTTGGGAACTCAATATTCTGGTTTGAAATTGCACAGAATGTTTTTCCACAGATAAGACTTGCCTAGGTAATTCAGTTCAAAGTCAAAGAAAACCAAGTTTGCACAGACTTTTTTTCTTATTATTGTTTTTAAATCCCTGCCTTGAGGTTGTTTGTACCCAGAAGCTCTGTTCAATGACAGCTGCACAATCAGAGCCTCAGCTGGAAGAAGGGCTGTGCTTGGTATTACAAGTCTGTCATTTCAAAGGGAGATGGTTCAAGCAAGAGCCATTTATTCATGTTCACACATGGCATACAAGTCATTTTGGCTCCGTATTCAAAGGACTCCTTTTAATTTTAGCATTTACAAAGACGAGTGTTGATAGGGGAGGTTCCTTTTTTTAGTTGGGTGGGTGGCTGGTTGCTCAGTTAGCTTAACCCTACCTTAGTTAAGAGCAAAGATCCAGATTCAGCAAATGACTTGTGCCTAAATAAAAGTACTTATATTAGCGCTACACTTCCCCCAAGTTGAGATGACAGTGAAAAAATATGAAATTGAAAAAATAAGAATGCACTTACAGTTTATACTCAAATACTTCTCAAAGAGTACAGCTTACAGGAGTAACTGAACTCCTTTTCAGTGAGATTTTTCTATTAATTTTTTCTACCCACTGATTCTTTAGTGCTCTCACTTTCCAAGGAATTTCCTTCTCCATTTTGTCTAAACATGATAACAACCACATATCTTTGAATGCCTTGCAATGAAAACTGAAAGTAATGTCCTTTTAAAGGTATACAAAGTTGTTGTCTTTCAATACATGTTTTTAAAAGAAAGAACATATTCAAGAGATGAGAATCTCATCTTTAATACTGGCTACAATCTATAATATACAGTAAAAGTTCCATGAGTTGTACTATCAGTTAGCCTGTCAGTTATTAGCAGAAACATGTTCAGTTGCTCCATTTCTCTTCGTGGCATTCCTTTGGTCACCCAAATTCCTGTATTTATTTCTGTAACTATAGCGATGGAAAGCATTTACTGAGAGCAGTGACAGAAATTTTAAAAAGGTATGTGATATAATTTTGATTGATATGATATTAATTTTTAATGATTATGAATATTTTCTTAACACCCTAGTAAAAAGGCATTTAAAGGAAATTGTTTGAATAGGCATTTCCTATTATTTCCAATTTTGCAACAGGAATTCAGTAGACTTTTCAAGAATCTTAAAGCTTATCCAGAGGTGTTCCTACACCATAACATTCTTGCCAGTTTTCAGTGTTAATAAGACTATCTTGTTTTGCAAGCTTGGTTTGTGAATGTAGTTAATTAGTTATTGCATTTTTTCCATTAACAATTTCACTGGAACTAACTAAAATTGCTCTCAAAAACTAACATTGCGTTCTTCCATACTCTTCAGCTTGTTTTCTGCACTCATGCAGCACTGCAACAGTGATTGACATGATGCAGTTTGCAGGGCACAAGTACAACCCCCTTGTCTTTACCAAAAGATATCTTGGTCTTATTGATGCAGTGATTGCAAAGGCAGCTGCACTGGCCTGGCTGCTGAAGTTGATATTCAGAGTACATAAACAATTTCAATTTAAAAGTGATGGAGTATAAACAAAAAAAGGTAAGCCCTCAACAGCTACAAGGCAAACATACCTCATCAAAACACCTGTACGCCCACACAGGCAGCATGGGGAGCAAACAGGAAGAATTACAGATCTGTGTGCCGTTGCGGGGCCGTGATCTCATTGCAGTTAGAGACACGGTGGGAGCTCGCACGACTGGAATGCTGTCATGGATGGCTGTGACTTCTTAGGAAAGACAGGACAGCAAGGAGCGGTGGGGGAGCTGCTCTTTATGTGAGGGAGCAACCGGAACGTGTTGAGCTCTCCCCAGGGGTGGATGAAGAACAAGTCAAGAGCTTATGGGTAAAGATTAAGGGACAGGCCCACATGGGTGACACTGTTGCGGGTGTTTGCTACGGGCCACCCGATCAGGAAGAGGAGGTCAACGAGGTCTACAGACAGCTGGGGGTAGCTTCACAATCACAGACCCTGGTTCTCATGGGGGAGCTCAACCCCCCTGATACCTGCTGGAAAGACAACACAGCTGGGTGCTCACAGTCCAGGAGGTTCCTGCAGAGCATTGAAGATAACTTTTAGATGCAGGTTGTGGAGGAGCCAACAACATGAGGTGAGGCTGACCAGCCTGTAGTTTTCTGGGTCCTACTTCCTGCCATTTTTGAAGACTGGAGAGTAAAAGTGGCTTTCCTCCAGTCCTCAGCCACCTCTCCTGTCCTCCATGACCTTTCAAAGATGATGGAGAGTGGCTTTGAAATAACTCTAAGCATGTGGAAGAAAAGATGATGATCAGTAGTAGTCAACATGGATTTACCAAGGGCAAACGCTGCCTGACCAACCCGATAGCCTTGTGTGATGGAGCGACTGGCTGGGTAGATGAGGGGCGAGCGGTGGGTGCTGTCTGCCTCAGCCTCAGCAAGGCCCTTCGCAGCGTCTCCCATGACATCCCCAGAGGCCAGCCCAGGCAGTGTGGGTGGGCTGAGGGGACAGTGAGGGGGGCTGAGAGCGGGCTGAACGGCAGAGCTGAGGGGGCTGTGACCGGCGGCGCAGAGCCCAGCTGGAGGCCTGTAGCTCGCGGGGTTCCCCAGGGCCAGTGCTGGCTCCAGTCCTGTCCCACTTACTCACCGGCGACCTGGACGGAGGGGCAGAGGGCACCCTCAGCACCTTTGCTGGTGGGACAGACTGGGAGGAGCGGCTGATACCCCAGAGGCTGCGCTGCCATTCAGGGAGACCTGGGCAGGCCGGGGCGTCGGGCGGAGAGGAACCTCATGGAGTTCAGCCCAGGCCAGCGCAGGGTCCTGCCCCTGGGGAGGAACAGCCCCAGGCACCAGCACGGGCTGGGGGTTGAGTGCTGTGTCTGGTTCTGGGCTCCCCAGGCCGAGAGAGACAGGGAGCTGCTGGAGAGGGGCCAGCGGGGGCTACCGAGGTGATGAGGGGACGGGCCCGTCTCCCTTATGAGGAAAGGCTGGGGGAGCTGGGGCTGTTCAGCCTGGGGCAGAGAAGGCTGAGGGGGATCTTACCAATGTCCACAAACATCTCAAGGGCGAGTGTCAGGAGGCTGGGGCCAGGCTCTTCTCAGTGGTGCCCAGCGACAGGCCGAGGGGCGACGGGCACAAACTGCAGCCCGGGAAGCTCCATCTGAACATGAGGAAAAACGCCTTTACCCTGAGGGTGACAGACCCTGGCACAGGCTGCCCAGGGAGCTGTGGGGTCTCCTTCTCTGGGGACATTCAAAACTCACCGGGATGTGACTCTGTGCAGCCTGCTCTGGGTGACCCTGCTTTGGCAGGGCCTTGGACTAGATGGTCTCCAGATGTGCCTTCCCACCCCAACCAGTCTGTGATCCTGTGATACAAAGCCACTGGGAAGCCCAGGGTGGAACCCCGTGGCCACTCAGATCCTGCAGTTAAACTGGTTGCCGCTTGCCACTGCCTGCCTGGCTGTCACCAGAGATGCGCTGTGCACCTCAGCCCAGCATACCCACCAAGCTGTGCACATCAGTTTACCTGTTCTTACTTACTAATAAATATCTATCTAGAGCAATACACCTTTTAATGACAATCCACCTTTTATAAGCTTCATATCCAACCCTTGTTCATGTTAGAGAGTAACCTCTTGGACAAAATACAAGGGACAAATAGAGAAAAATATGCAAAACTTACTTTTTCCTCTTTTCATACACCTATGTAGGACTGCATCTTTCCACCACACCTCCTAGAGATGAACTTATGCATCAGATATTTCCATGCAACTAGTTAAATTATGTTTTCTATTTATTTCATACAGATGGAGCCTACATACACACACACAAAGAAGAATTGTCAGAGAGCAATTCTGGTTTGCTAGTTTTCTCTAATACTGCTGCAGCCATTCAAAAAAGATTCAAATGTGATCTTTCCAGCACACACAAAAAAAGTTTTATACAGAAATACTCAGTAGTGATGAACAATGCTGCTAACAGGAATGACAGTTTAGGGAGGGCTGGAATGCATTCAGTGAAACCATCACCAGGAAAGGCTGACATCTCATTGAACGCTAGCAGAAGGAGATGGTGTCTGTGATCCTCAGCTCCAAAATGATGGTACCGATGACAACATCAGGCTCAGCTTTAGCCTTTGTCCTCAGCCCTGCCTCTGCTGGGAGCCTTCCCCCAACAGCAGACCTGGGAGGTTTTTGGCGGACAGCTGTGGACAGACTGCTTATGGACATAACCTTTCCTGGTGCTACAGGTCTAGCTTAGAGAAGCTCTCCCATATCGTAAGCTCTTTACTTGCTTCTAAAGCTATACAACTTCCATTCTTGTTCCTGTTTCATTCCCCTTCCCGCACATGCACTAGATTTTTAACCAGTGTAAAAACTTTCCTTTTTAACTTATATCTGAGACCGACCACACTGTGTGCCTCTATCGGTATATTAGGTCATTATAATAGCACAGATTTATTCTTCAGCAGTAACATGAGTATGTTAACAAAACTGAAAACAAAAAGTAAACCAAACATTACCGTAAAAGCAGGTACAGGTAAAGTACACAGCGCTCTTGAATGGCCAGATTCATACTGTTACATCATTACCCATTTCACCTCCTGCTCAACAGCTTTTTTTCTCCCCTTGTTTCCCAGCTTGAATTCTTTAGATGAGATCAGCTGTTCATATCCCGTCCATAAACAGCTGGAGAAATCTACCCTGCTGTGAATGAGACATCATTTGTATAACCAGGGAAAATTAGCTCAATCTTAACTTCTCTGTTAAGGACAGAAAAGCAGCCTGCTGTAATAGTGCACCACAAAAGCTAAGTGCATATACAAGTGTCTTCAAAGTAGTTTCTAAATATGAGAGCCTGTACAAGGTCTTTAAGGGTTTGAATCTCTGTCTTAAAAATATGAAAACAAAACCTCTGTTGGTATACTTGGTCCAAAGCCATTTGCTTTCAGTGCGGTTCATACAGCTACTTTTCAAATTAACAGTTCAGTGCCACTGAAAATGCTACTGCCTCCAACATTAATTAGAGACGTGCCAGTAATGGTTTTGTAATTAAAGCTGATTTAACTTTTGTATGTTAATTAGTCTCAGTTAATATCAATTAAATAAAGGAATAATGGGGTCATTTCTCATTTAAATCACAGAAGCTTCAAGCGAGAGGAAATCAGCTTGCAATTAAACAGTGTTATTAATAATTGCTTCTAAATGGCAACAGCCAAGCTGTTGCACAGGCCATACCTAGTGGTTACAATTACAACCATCCACACAAAAACTGACAGAGGTAAATTCCATATAATCCTTTCTCAGTATTTCAATCTGCTTGCTTTGTTTAAGTCTCCTGCCTTCATAATTATTGTTAGCCATCAATGTTTGTCAACAAGCTATTTGCTTCTCGGGGTACTATAACGTGTGATTCCATGATACTATCCCTGTCCGCATTCACCTGCCTCCTGACAGCAGGGGGACCTCCCTGTCCTTCAAGCTCCTCTCAGCTAGGTTTACAGACAGAAGGCAATTTTTCCAACGTAAAGAATTGTATTTACATGCAAGAGTTAACACAGAATAAGCCTCTGATCATACTAGAACCCTTAATGTAAAATTACAGTGTAAGAACCAATATTAATAATATTATCCACTGACATATTTAGACCTCCTTCTGCCTGCACAATGTCTATATGAACAGCCTAAAACCACAACCAAGCAACTGGTACCTGCTCTCCTTAGAGAAAAATATTTACCCTTATAACAATCTGAAAGTCTTAAGTTTTGCGTAGGTTTCTTTCTGAACAGGTGGGGAGAATGCTCATGCTTCTCATAATTAGATACAAGCAGTTTGAGAAAGCAGATAAAGAAAGAGACCTTATCAAAGTCAATATCAAAACACCATCTACCTTCAGCTGGGCTACAATTTACTCAGGGACTTGGACATCAGAAGATTTTGTGCTGTCCCACCCATTCCCAGAAGCACACCTATTATTGTGCATCCAGCACAATAAAAGACCCCTTAAAAGGTTCAGTTCAAACAAAAGCCTCTTGTGTGGCTAGCACCAGCTACTAAGAAGAAAATTAACTCTATCCCAGCTGAAACCAGGGCACCTCTCTAAAAATCCTCTAGAGGGAAAAAAAATAAAAAGGGGAAGGTGTGTGGGGGGTGTAACTTCAAATGCAGAAGACTGCATGATTCTTCCAGCGAAGAAACTAAATACATAAGTAATAACCATACTTTAAAACACAGGAAACACACCAATAATAGTATCACGATACGTCTCTAAGCTTCCTCCTACTTAAGAATCTCAACCAACTAGTTGTAGGATAGTTATTGATGAAACCAAGCAACTACCTTGACTTCAGGAACAGAATCACAGAAAATCTAAGATCCACTCTGACTGGTATCATTTGCTTAGCTGATTTTAGTGCTCCCAATCAGTCCCTACAAAAAACAGAGAAGGCACTTTTGCTGCTGAAAAATAGATGATGGCCTACCTGAGTTTTCACCTTTGTTAGTGATGGTCTGATGAAATACAACAAAACCTCTTATCTCTTCCTTCAGCTTGGTCAGCAGCATGGTCAGCTCAGCTGTGAATTTCCATGCCATTACCCTGACCTTTAATTAGTTAATCAAGCTACTTTGCTTTCTATTGGAACATGCTGATCACAAAGTATAATGTTTGTCCCCATCCTGGAAGTGATGTCTCCTTTCCTGATGCCCTTTTAGCGAACCAACACCTACAGAAACAGAGCAGCACCCATTATACTGTGTTTTCTAATCAGTGTTTCCCCCCTCCAGAGGCTGTGTCACTGCTGCTAAGTCAGACCATATTCAGCTGTGTCCTGAGAAAGGCAATACCTGCTATAGGGCTCTGATGTGCACAAAAAAGCCAGACTCAAGGGAGGCTCTGCTTTTGCATAGCACCTTGTTGTTAAAACACTTCCGTAACAGAACAGAAAGAACCAAGTGGAGGAACTGTTTTGCTGAACTTCTTGGAGAACTGCCACAGAAGGCTTCCCCTTAGCAGGGCAGCTTGAAAGTAGAGGAACAAAAACATAATCTGAAAAACTGGTTTTGTGTTCCCGTTTAAATTTTTAGGCACCACGGCTAGGGCAGCAGTATGGAGGTAAACGTATGGCTAAGGAGCAGAGCTGCACCGCTGGCAGAACTGCACAGCTCTGCATCTGTGCTGGCAGCGGCTGTGGCTTTTCCCCCAGAGGCTGAGCACTGATCCTAGCAGCTACAAGTTGCATCTGTATCCCACAGTGCTTTCTCTACTAACTGCTTATGGATGGTCTCTCCTTAAAACAGGGGTCCTCAAACTACGGCCTGCGGGCCAGATATGCCCCCCCAGGGTCCTCAATCCGGCCCCCGGTATTTACAGAACCCCCCCCACCCCCCACTGGGGGCTAGGGGGGGGGGGAACCAAGCAGCTGCAGATGACTCCCTGCCACTTCATCCACATGCCGGACCCCTGTTTAAAAAGTTTGAGGACCCCTGCCTTAAAATGTCCCACAGATCAGTTCAGAGCTCAGTAAGTTAGCATCACTTAAACCACTTTCTTTCTTAGTTTTATGGAAGTTCTCTTGTTATTTGAGCGTGTTATCCTCCTTCCCTCAAGGAGGGGCAGGGATTGCTACAGATGCACCTGCTCAGAGATCACAGTGAGGCACTTGCAACTGAATCTGCCATATGAGAATTCATCTCTTAAACCTACAGACAGCAGCAAACCACATGAAAACGAACGGCTCTGAGAGACCAGGACAGCCTCAGCAAATTGAGAGCATTTTGTATCCTCTCTTTTCCATTTCCAAAGACAGCAATGGGCAGCAAAGGAATAAATGTACAAGTGAATACTGGCTTCTTCTTCCAGACCTTCAAAGCAAGCAATGTAGAAAGCAGATCTCCAGCAGCAGCATGGCTGCCAGGGGAGCAGAGGTGGGCTGGCTGGATGCGGCTCCTTTGCCTTGCTCCCACATTGCTCACTGTGGGAGGTGGTTGAGATCTGACCCACAGAGAAGGCAGGGCTTGTTGAGGCAGGGACAGCAGGATGCTGGGGATGGGTTTCTGCTGTTTGGCCACTTCTGGGCTCCTTGACATCAGTGTTAAGTGGGTGCAAATGAGCATAACCAGTGCTGAGGGGGAACATTTCACACCCACTTTGTGCAGGTATGCAAAGTACAAAAGTACATAGCCTGGAACGCGGTGCTCCTGCTAAGGCTGCAAATAGTACATGTCCAAGCACTATATAGCAAGCACAGAGGTAGGAGAAAATATTCCCTTTGTGAAAGTCAGTTCTGATGCACTGAAAGGTAAATCTTGTTATCCTTTCCAACAGGAGTACACTCATAGGATTACTGAGAGTGACATGTATAGGATTTAACCTCTAGTCTGTGATCTACCTTTTCTGGGCTCCCTGTGTTGATATTGCCAATAGATCTCCAATGTCCTGGTTTTCTTGTTGAAAGTAGGATGCCTTCCCCCACGCCCCCCCCCCCCCAAAAAAAAAAAAGAAAAAACAAAAAAGAAAAGAAACATCCTCAGGGCTTTCCCTTCCTCCCACACTAGCCGAATTACAGCCAAATTACAGCTGCACAGCACTGTCCCATCTTACCTTCATCCAAGATAGGCTGTGAAGCTGTGTCTTCTGAGCTATTTCAGAAGACGAGCTATCTGATGAACTATTTCCAAAATTGCTTTCAGTTTGAGCTGCTGTACAACATGTTCAGCAACCACAGAATAACAAGAGTGCAGCTCAAAACTTGTGCACTGCAAGTGTTCAGATGACTTAATGATAGATAATAGCTCACAGTTCATGAATGTCTTATTCACTTAGTTTTATCTTAGCTCAGGCACATTCTGTCTACAGACGTATATAGGCAAATTATTTGGGGGAAAAAACACAACGTGAATAAATACCAACATGACAGTGTCAGCCCTGGGACATGGAAATGATACATGGTTGTCACTTCAGAGCAGAAAAATACACCTCCCAATGACTTCATAGTGTATCCCTCTCAAAACTCATGATGAAAGGACAAAAACTTTATTGTTACCTGTCTTGTCGCTGATGTTAATACTGAATGTTAAAAAAAAACCCCAACAAACAACAAAAAACAACAAATCAACACACAAAACCACAGCAAAAGTCTGCAATTAAATGGGAAAAAAAATTATGTCAGGAAGGCCTTGCTTTTATAAACTTCACACCGCCAGTGAAGAATCACACTTCTACATGGAAAGACACCTACAAGTTGGCACGAAGATTTGGAGTTTTAGTCCAGTTTGGGAATTAATTTGTGCTTTTTGACAATGCCTAGCTTGGTGCAAGGAAAAGGAAGTGTTAATCTTACAAACACGAACAACAAAAACACCAACAGCAAGATGCATGAGGTCCCAGTGGTGGATCTGGCTTCCACACAGCCTGAGCTCCTGTGGAAAGGCCTGCTTTGAAAAGAAGTAATACTGGTATCGCTAAGGAGCCACTAGTGTTTGGATACAAAGTGGTGAAGTAATCTCCTAGTCCACGCTGGGAGGGTTTGAGTCATAGCTCCTGGTGTCCGTCCTAGAAAGCTCTGCTTTAAGCCCTTTTGCATTGGCTGCAGTTGTTAATGACGGGGCCATAAATTAAACTGAATTATAAAAGCAATATGTCATGACAGGTACTGGAAGCGATGGCTGCAGCCTCTGCCACGTGGTACGTCAGTCACAAAGCAGTGGTGTGTGTGATATATGGTGACGATCACTGAGAGAGTCACCCGCCTCGTGCCGAAACCAACAGGGTCTCACTGAGGCCCAACAAGAGCAGTACGTAATTCAGTGAAGAATTCCCTCTGAATAGACCTGGAGTATGGCAAAGTAATGATCTTGTTTACCTCATTTAGCCCCAAGTTCTCCAAGTAAGAGCTGGCCATGAAGAGTTCTTATGCTCTCTGATATCCAGCTGGGACAATGTGTCCTGTCTTTGTTTTCAGCCATCAGGCTTGTGTCAAACACACCCCGACAGCTGCAAAATTTTTTGGTGAAAACAATAATTCTACTTTTCCTTTCCATCTGCCTGCAGATGGTTTAAATCTGACCCATCAAAATGAAAAAAAAAAAAAGGTGAAAAATAATATTCCAGCTGAGATGAAATTATAATGATTGTTGATTTCATATGAAGAAAATAACAGATTTGAGATTTGCAGAAGAATCCTGGCAATGATGAATTAAACTGTGCATGGGACAACTGGAGGTTTCAGCAGCTGAACTGCATCCTTGTACTTCCTCTCAGACCTCTTCAAATTAGCAGCCAGCCACATGAAAACCAATCAGCAATGTCTACCATGGATGACAGCTACTTTTTCTCCTTTACTATGGAGACCTTTCCTTAAGATTCACTGAAATACAGTCAAAAATATTTCTGAAGGGTTTTTTGTAAAATCTGAAGCTTGAGGATCCTACTAGGTTTCAATGTTCCTCTAAGCCTGTATGATGAGTTTGTTCATAAAGAACACCAAGCTATGGCAGGTAGACCACCTAGCCAGCTGCTTTCAAGTGCTTGCTGTCCTCACGTTTGATGAGACCAGCACATGCTGCAAATATCATAAACACAAAGCAACTAGAAGAAATTACCTTCTGCCTGGTGATCTGGGGGTGCAGAATGAAATGCCGTCTATTGTGGTGGTCTCTTCAGGACAACAGGCAGATATCGCAGTGAAGGGGAAAGCGAGAAGTTCAGTGTCGCATTCTTGAGCTGTTTCTTGTGCTGGCTGGCACAAGCCTGGGCCCTGCTGCACAAGTAGGGCATTCTAGTCTTTTGGTATCTACTTTCATACAAAAAGCAACTATTTCTCCATCACAGAAAGCAACAGAAAATCAACCAGGCCATATATGAACCACAAAACAGTAGAATTTTTTCAGGACATGGGCTTTTAACAGTGGCCTCAAAGACTTTACTGCATCGTCAAGGCTCGTAGCAATTTCCAGTCACTGCAAGGGGAAACTGGTGGTAGAATATATGCAATCACTGGAAGATGTCATGCAGGGCAAGAACCGAGGAAACAAGAGTTGAGGAACCTGTCACTCTTTGAACTAGGAGAATATTGCATTAAGTCATTACAAAACGCTATACAACGTTAGTGTCCTGTCCCATAGTGTTGGTTTTTTGCATCAGGACGCAAGTAAGGTGAGGATGATGTTCCTAACAGTACTAGATCTCATAGAGATGCCCTCAAACCTATTTACACAGAAATTATTTCCATGTCATTGACAGCAAGGCAAAAAGTCCAGCTAGACTAACTGGGAGCAAGGAGAGTAAGCAGCAGCAAATCTCTGTAGGACACAGTTAATCTATTTCCTTTGCCAAAGTAAATGGGGCTTCTTCTGAGGGAGCCAGAACATCTCCTGGGATCCTGCTGAACAATGCTCCACTTCCACTTTGCCCTTCACCCGGGGCTGTTGTTCCTGCCAAGCATTTCCATTTGCTGTGACTGAAACCACCAAACAAACAAACGGAGCTTGCATTTGTGTGGCACCTTCTGACATCCATCCACACGTCCAGGAGTCATGGCTTATGGACAGGTCAAACTCACCATGCACACAATGCTATGTGTGACACAGAGTCGCTTGTGCCATGTCACTGGACATCCACAGTGCCAGAAAGCCAGGAGTTTGGAAAACTGCCCTTAAAGCAGGAGAACTGGAAAACAAGACCAAGGATAAGGGTGGAAAAAAACTGTTAAAAACAACAGGTGGCCAAGTCACACAACATATCCTGTAGAATTCAGAACTGGTGTGGAGACCTATGTGCATAGAAGACATTGCTCTCTCTGAAAGGTTGCCTAAAAAGCAGCACTGTTCAATTTTTAAAAAACGTAACGTGAAGAGTCTAGTAGTGCTACGGACTGAGTTTGGGGGACTTTCTCTTCTTACTGCAATGCTCCCAAAGCCTCCAGTAAGATTACACGTGCATGTAGGCTTCAGCTCTCTCTGGCTAAATAAAGGACTTGAGGCTACAAAACTGTTGCCCTTTCCTAAGCAACAGATTCAGTTCAGGAAATTAAGACTCATACGCTGGTGACTAATGCTTTTGTCAGGCTAGTTACGAAGCACCCGCGGATGGCCACGAACCCTGTGTGCTACGTGTTGTGCCTTGCGCTACCGTTCTTGAAAGGCCAAGTTCAACTGGACCCAGGCACCATCCTACCTCTAACGAAAAGCGATTGCTGCGTCCTGCCCTCAGGGCACGTGCTTCTGTGCTCTGTGGAAAGCAGGTCTTGCCATACAGTAGGAGCTTCTTCACAGAAGTTCAAGCAGACTTTAGGGCATCACACAGGCCCATCCAGCCTCCTCCCTCTTTTTCCAGTGGGAATCACAGAGAAGTGATTATCTTGGAACAGACACAGATGCTTAAAAAAAGAGAGGATGATGGAAAAACACATTACACAAAGCCTCCTCACGTGAGCAACAAGTACACCCCACAGCTGTTAGCTTTGTTTTGCATATTTTACATATTTACATACACAAAATATTTCCAAACATCTCTGTGTTTATTTAAAACTCCATCAGCAACATGTCTGGCAGAACAGATCCAGTGCAAATATATTCACTGTGTGACACTTCCCTGCATCGGTTTTAAAATGCATCGGGGTCCAAGGCTACTTCTACTGAAGTTAACAAAAAAGCCCTCAAATTTCCAAAGGAGGAAGAACTAACTCCATAATACCAAAGTATTCACCTTACAGCAAAGGCCTTCGGCCAAAGAGTCTGAAAATGAACGAGGCAACACTTCTAAAACAAGGACAGCTGGTGCATTAGAGAAAGGGATTTTTTTGCTCACATGTCACAGATGCCAGTTGCTTATGGGTGGGTGGTGGGGGTGGGATGGAATGGGAATAAATCCTTCGAAGGAAAGGCTGAATAGCCTTCCTCAGATGGTGCAGAGAAGTTAAAGAAACTGCTGAAGATCAGAAAGGGGGGTGGGTGGGGTGATGTTCCCGCACCTCCTTCTAAAAGCACATTCTAGCTTAAAAACAGGAGGTGACACCTACATACATGCTCATCCTCAACAGGCATTAACTCCCATTCAAAAAAAGTCAAGTGATCACCCGAGGAAGCATTTTCACCATTAATATTTGGCATTGACATCCTTTCTCTTCCAGCGCATCCAGCCAGGCAGGGAACTGGGCAGCCCCACTGCCCCTGGTCATCCTTTGTGGGCACTGCACAACTGGAAAGTCTGGCCATGGGAAAGAGCACAGGAATGGTTTCCCACATGCTCCCCTCATGAGAAAGCCAAGGAGGCAGGGAGCATGGGGTGATGCTGCTGCTTCGTGTTGTCTTGTTGAGCTTACTCCTCAGGTGGAGCTGGGGTCTGTCCCTCAGAGTGAAGTAATTAACTTCACAAAAGCAAACCAGAAAGAAAAGGGTGAAGAAAAAGCAGGGGTAGTTGTGCAACTCACAGAGTTCCCATTCAGCATTGGCTGTGTTGCTCAAGAGACAGACAAAGCAGAGCAGAAAAAACACACCAGCAAGTAGGGAAGATTTATCCAGACTGCCACCCCAAAAGTGCTTTACTGATGGGACTCTGCAGAATTCTCCCCCCTGGCTTCTACGCAGATGCCAAAAAGTAGGCTCATACCTTTTACGCTGAACATTTGAGAGAGACTAGGGAGTTTCCCACTGAGAAACTGGCTTCCTTAAAGTTGAATTTTCTCTTTATCCATCTCCATCAGAAGAGAGTGTTATTCTTAAAAGGGAACAGATTTTTTTGGTTTTGGCCAGAGCTAGAAAGCTTTGTTGCTATATTTGGCTTCCAATGTAGGACTCTCTGCTTGCTGGTGGGAGGAGGAAATTAGAGCTGGTGTTATCCGTAACTAAATGGGCACGAAAAACAAACCACCTCCCTTTGAACCTCAGTACTACTATGGGCATTCACATAACAAATCATTTTCAAAGCCTCTGATACTCTGTACATGCAATGGCCAACATCAAAACTTTATTACCCACTCATTTTCCCATAGCGATAAACCATTGCAGATGTACAGTTACTGTCAAGGAAAAGACATCGGTGCAGTTCCTGGTACTGGTTTGTTGTTTGGTTTGGTTGTGTTAAGTACTTGTCTTCAAAGAAAGCAAAAGTGATATTCTGAAGGAGAGACAATTACTGGAAGGCTGTGGCATCCAGCCCCCCCTCCTCCTCCCAACAACCCCAAAAAAGAAATCAGCTAAATTAATCGGCATCCCAGCCCAATGCACAGCTCAGCCGTGAGGAATTCTCACCAGATGTCTTGGTCCCCACCCGGCCTCCCACGTCACGCAGGCAGCATAACCCCTCGGAGTCCGAGGTCCTGCTGGGATGGCCAGCCCCACTGCACCTGGAATCTCCACGGAGGGCTGACAGCACCCCTATCCCACCAGGGCCAGCCAGCCCCAGCAGCTGGCACCTGGCCACGCTCACCTCCTCCACCAGCACAGAGGATGCCATCCCTGCTTCTCGCATTTTCCGTGGTGTTTCCCCTATGCCAGGTGGGCTGAGCACCGCTGAGGTCACTTGGCTGGATCCTGGCTCTGAGGGAAGCACCTCCCCCAGGTACCAGCCTGCGACCTGGTTTCCAGCTGATAACACTCGAAACGAGGTTTATCTGGATGTAACTGATGAGATTCTCCATGGGTGTTAAGGTCACTAAACCCAACTGAGTGATGCCGATTTACGTTAACAGTCCCAAAATAATGCTTGCTCTTGAACATCGCTTCCCCTGCTGTCGTTTCTTGATGCAATGAGAGTGTGTAGAAATAACTCCCGATAGCACCTAGAACCTCAGGTGTGGGGCAAGGCAGCTGGAGCCCTACTCTTGTGAGAGCAGAAGTTATGGGGCGAAGAAAAAGCACTTCGGCTAGCTCATCCCCCAGCTTAATGCACTCTTGCTTCCTAAAGTACGTTGGCTTTGCTGAGGACAATTGTGATTGTCTTAAAGCAACAGGGCTCCCACATCTTTTCTCACAGACTAAATCACAGTGTACACAGCTCACTTCAGAGAAAGAAATTTCCTTCAATATTTATCCCACGTTTTCCTCTACATTTTAGTCTATACCAAATTTCTAAGTCCTCACATTATTCTGGTATTTTTTGATGGCTGTCACATCCCACTCTACCTCTTTCATGTATTAGCCAAGCCATCACTAGGCATTATTTCCTTATTTTTCAGTGGTCTGTATCCCATCTTCATCCCCGCTGCCCATGGAGACCATGTCTCTCCTGGTAGCTCCTAACCCCACTCTCCTATAGGAAGATTTTGAACCTAGTCTCCTCCTTTCCTGGCCTTCCTCTCCCCGAGTTTCTGGCTGGCAGCTCTCTCCATCTCTTCCTCATGGCCTAAGAAGGAAGGACACAGTGATTTTGCACACAGAAAAAGCACCCTGCTTGCTGCCTAGTCCTAGAAACCGCGTCTGGAGCAGGACGTATGGGGAAAATCCTGCTCATCTCCTGATGCTCTGAAACAGCACATCCCATATGGTCAGGATCTTCAGAGGATTTTGCAACTAAACTCTTAACAGCTCCCTGCTGATTGCGTGCAAGTGGCAATTTTTCAACAGCTGAGTGCTTGGCCAAAGTTGGAGGGCTTTTTTTTTTCCCCTCTGTTGGAACAGTTAATGATGAATCTGTTACCAAAACACCAAACCTTCAGCCCTTGAGCCAGAATGTAGACATGCAAACATTTCTTAATTAAACAGTTTTAAAATAATTTCAGCAAGGGCAAAGTTACCTCCTTAGAGGGAATCACGGAGCTTTGCCAAAAAAAAGTAGATTTGAGATAAATACCTTGCATGGAAAGTCTCTACTTGATGACTGTCCAAACTGCCAGAAAATAGTAAAACGTAAAAGGGTCTTACGCTAAGAAGTATCATGTTGTGATTCTACTAGGTCTGAGTGTAAAATAGCCTCTAGTGTTGATGCAACTTAAAAAATTATTTAAGGGGTAAAAAAAAAAAAAAAAAAAGACGACAATTGTAGCAGAAACAATTGACAGTAACTGAAATGGAAACCTAGTGCCATCATGAGAACCCTGCCTGAAACTCCTTTGATGCTAGACTTTCACTCCATCCAATTTTAGTAGAGAAAGAGTTTATAACACTTGTTTTACAAGAGAAGACAAACCCTTGGCTCTAAAAACTCAATCTCATGGGGGAAAAAAAAAAAAGGAAAAGAAACTCAGGATGCTGTAATTTACAAAGAGATTTATGAGTTCTTCAGTTGCATAAGAAGAAAAGAAAGCATTAGGTAATTGTTGAGAAATACAGACCAAACCAAAAATGCTACATAAAAAATATAACAATAAAATTCACATTAAATTATTTATTCAGTAATTAAAACAGTGACATTTTTCTTTATACACAGCCCCACCACCAGTTTTGATGAGAGGGGCAAAAGAAGTTCAATGGAGTTTTGAGGGAAGCGGGGTTGGAAAACAGGTGGGAAGAGGAGAGGGACCCTGATTTGACTGATGGTTTTAAACAACAGCTACAAACAGCTAGCAGGGAAAGTGCAGCATAGTTCTGCAGATATTTTACTGATTACTGTAAACCTCAACTGCTATAAATATCGGTTGCCTATAGGTACTAGCTACCTGAGCCCAAGCTCACTGGAATCAATGCCGATTCCAACTGATGTCCACCAATGTGGGACCAGATCCCAGGCCCCCACGCTGTGCCAGCCAACACCGGACTGCAACTCAGGCATTTGAGGCTGGTCCCAACAATCTCAATGCCATCAAAGATTTCCAAAGACACCGGGGGGGGGGGGGAGGAAGCAGTATTTGGGCTCCTGTATGCAAACGGCCACCATCAATGATGCACAGCTGATCCATCTTGAAGGCTTGAGCCTTTGAGCAGATGCATGAGTTAACTGTGATGTTTTAATCACCCCCATTCCTCAAGTATCTTTATTGGGAGCTAAGAACATTCTGCACTTCACATGGATCCCCAGCTCCGCTTTCATAGGTGCCACCATGGTGTCATGGAGACTGCCGAGCAAGAACAGGGAAAGAGTTACTGGGCACTGTGCAGACCAAGGGCAGCTAAAACACAGGTTTCCAAGGACATCTCTAATTCCCCTTAGCAAACGGTTCACCCCACAAGTGTAGAAACCTGCCAATACAGTCTGATTTTAGTATGTTGAGCAGTGGCTGCCCAAACGCCTACATACAATGCTGGAGAGGATCACAGCTCTACCAGCTCAACCCCTCAACCCCTGCAAGACGCCTGCTCCTGCTCTCCTGTCACAAGGACTGCATTTTGACCTTGCTCAGCCAAGAGTCCATTAGTCTTTAAAGGGACATCTTCCTGCATCACAGCTATCAGATCCTGCCCATAGGGCTAATATGTAAAAGAAGTATTTAGTTCTACATACATTCCCGCTTTACGTGAGATTTCAGTTCCAAACAACATGCATCGACTTTTTTTTTTTTTAAAAGATCCGCACACAATCAATATTTATCATCCAAATACCCTTTAAAAGCTCAAAGGTTGATATGCTAAAGCCAAGAAGTCGATTTTAAAAATATATATATTTCTAAATTGTTTATAAGAAATATATGTTGCTGGTCCATTGATACAGAGAAAAAGCTTGTACCTGAAGTTATTTAAAAGAACCGTATTCAAAAAGATATGCTTGTCTGCTAAAAGGCAATATATTGCACCTCTACATAATTCTGCTGACTCCATGGTCACCTTTACAGATACAACAAATCAGACATGTCAGAAAAGGGGGGCTTTTTTCTGAGTTTTTGTTACTGTTATTTGGGTTTGGTTTTTTACAAGTATAGGAAAATTCCATTCACTCCTGAGTTAACCGAGAACACAATAAAATGCCTACGTTTTCTCAGTCTCAGATGAGATTTAGTGATGTCTTTCATTTCCAAAAGATGTGCATTTGAAGCTTGAGGGTGGCATGGAGGGAAACAGGTATAGCTACACGTGCGTGTGTGTATATATATATATATATATATATATATGTATATGTATATAGATATATACACACACATAAGGAATTCTGGGAGAAGACTGCCTGGAAGTAGAAAGACTGGGTACAGGCAAGGCAATTGTAGTGCAGGGGGAGGGAAACGTGACACATCCCACACCACCCCCACAACCTCTGCTTTCTCTAAAAGCTGTGACCAGAGATTCATTCTCGAAAGCGAGTCCTGAGGCAGAAGTAGACAACAGAGAGAAAACTGCCACTCACTGAGTATCTTCACACTAGGAAAAAGGTATCAGATAAACTGATAACTGATTTTGTGTGTCTGCTGAGGGGAGGAATCGGAACAAAGTGCAATTTTACTGCAGCCAAGTATAGCTCCTTCAGCTCTCCAGAACCCAAACCTGCTGGGCGGTCAGTAGCTGCACTGTTCCATCATCTTTTGGGGATGGAAACGTCCAGTTGAAACAAACTGGTATATGCTTTTCAAAAACTGGTGAGCAGCTTGAACCTTCCCAGTCTTAAAAGGAACACACAAAAAATAACAGCAGATTTCTCAACATTAATAGGAATAAAATAAAAGCCTGGACAACTTTAAGGAGTTTAGTATGTAGATTTTCTTGAAATAAAACAATGATTTCCCCTATGTTCTCCCAGAAACAGTGACAGAGTACATCATGTTTCATAAGTCCTCGCAAGATGAATCATCCACGTTCTTGGGACAGCATCAGACCTCATCACACATAAAAAGAATGAAACAACTCCTTTAGTAATGTGTTAAGATGCATAACTTGTCTGCGACCTGATTTTAATGGCCTTTTTTTTTCCTATTTGCAGAAACATGAGCAGTCTTAACGTCTCCGTTTCTTTCTCACTGCCATCCATTCTCCGTAACTGCAACGCTGCGAGCAAGCGCTCCCCTCCTCTTTCAAGAATAAAACCATCACAGCATCTGCTTCTCATAAGCACATTTGTGCGTGTGTAAGTGTGCGTGTATGAGAGAAAGAGAGAGAGAGAGAGAGAAGTAAATCTGCTGAATTTAACTTTAAAGTTTGCCACAAGGAAGGAATTTGTCTTTCCCATCCTTGAAATTGCAGAACACAGAAGTAGGGGTAACGCTATGCACTGGCACTTTTACTTTCAATTTAACTGTTAGTGCAGGGGACAGTTAGTGCCTGAGGAAAAAAAAGTGAATTTATTTGACTTCCAAAGTCAATTGACCAGTGCGTGGATGGATACAGATACAGATGATAGCAGGTTTTTATTGCCACTCGTCTCCCAGAGCCTGCAGAGCGACAGAAGTTCCTTTGGCACACTCACAGCTTCAGCAGTGGAAAGAAAATGGGCACAGTAGTCCTAGAGGTGGAAGAGGCACTAGTTTCACCACATAATCCTCCCCACCACCCATCAACTCCATAAAACAATCCGGAAAGGGATTCCAGTGCAAACTGTGGGCCTGTTTTTCCCTGTCCCATTCTGCTTTGACATCTATAGCGAACGGCAGGAGGTCTCTCATCATCTGAACTTGCAAAGAGGAAGGCAATGAGCTGACTGCTTTTGCTAGACTTTATACTATTTCAGGGCATCAGACACACTACACCCCAAAAATAAATGCTGCATTTTCTTTTGCTACCCCACCCCACCCCCAAACTCCCCAGCTCTGAAGTTCAAAGAGAATACACTGCCTCTTAGCCTTCCAGCTTTGCCAAGACCAGAAAAAAGTTAAAATATATATATATATATAAATAACCTTGTATTTTTTTTCCTTCCCAGTATTTCTAACGCTGTCAGAATGTCCAAGTCAGAGCTCTTTCTTTTGAGATACCTCCTGAGCTATACTGTCCTGATAAGAAAGCAAACCATGGTAGCCGTTACTACATTCCCTCCCGTACGCTTTTCCCACGGCATTACGAATTCGTTGACAAATTGAGGAGCTCGCTCCACCAAAGCGGCAATAACATGTAGAACTGTCATGAGAGTAAAATTTATTAAGAGAAAGAAATGCCGATGGACTATAAAGATGAGGGAAAAAAAACCCTACATTTAATTCAGCGTCCCAACACAGAAACTACAACCCTACTATTTCAAAGTAATATTTAAGCATAGTCCACTCGGCACTTACACGCTGTCTCAAACTTCAGATCAGCAAGGTACACACTCAAGGGTCTTGCCAAATGGTGACATAATCCTAATGCCTCCAGTGCCAGCATGTCAAGCCTTCTCACGTGTCAAGGGAGAACGCTCAACACCTCATAGGATCAAGTTCAAAAAGCCTGGAAAGAAGCGGCAGCGCAGGGAGGGAGGCCTGGATCTCGGAGCAGCATGCACATCCCAGCACTCCTCCTCCCCTTTCACACGCGGACCCATGTGGTCTCCACCTGACAAACCTACATTTACAACGCTCGTTGCCTGAAAATTAAACTGTTTCTTATCTCAGCCATGTGTTTATGTCTTGGTTTGCATTTACCTGGTTCGTCTTTCAGACGGGGGTGTCTGAAAACAGCGGTGACTGAAATATAACAGGTTATAAAGGCCTTAGGAAATACTACAGAGGGACCCTGCGTGCACGGAGCAGAAAGGCAACATTTCTAAGCAATAGCAAGGATCTGGCACCCCCGGCCCTGACCCTGCGCTCAGTCCCACCTGAGCAGACACATGGTGACACCGGCTGGCATCGCTAAGGGCTGGACACAGAGGCTGACCCAGCTCCAGCCCGTCGCAGGGCTGGGGCTGTCGAGGGCAACCTTGCAGCCCTTTTATCAGCACAGGATCGGGCTCACCTTGGCTTCAGCTAACGTCCTGATCATGCAAATCAGATCCAAGGGCCAGGCCAGAAATGGGGTTCCCCAAGCACCTTGCAGAGCGCTGTGGCTAGATGTGGCCACGTCGCTTCCAAGTTCAGATGCTTACCCAGACGGCAGCCAAGCCTGAATCTGTGCACGCGGAGCACGTGCAACTTCTTACAAAACTCAAGAGCTGCAGCTGCGGTCTCGTAAGGCCCATAGCAAATCTTAGGTCAGATAAACAGAGTTTGAAGTCAAGAGGAGTTGAAAATTTCAGCGCTTTCCATGAGATGCTCAGCAGACGGATCAGGCCAGTTGAAAACATTTTGTTTCCACAAGTCACACATCTTTTTATAAAGCTGACATTTCTTTCCTGAATATCAATGTTCTAATTTACCACCCTTGAAATGGCTTAGGTGAAAATCCTGCCCCGTGAGTTAAAATAAGATTATACTGGTATTTATGACCACTATGAGGGCCTGAAAGATAACCCATAGGGGAACTGTGTTCAACAGCTTCAATGTACGCCAGATGAGGCCCAAAATCATGTTTTATTTAAATCCATGAGAGTATTTGGTCCATTTTGAAAGGATGGATGGGTTGGAAATGCAGTTCCTGTAACCCCAAGCTTTGCTCCATGCTAAAGGTGTTTGCAAGATTCTGACAAGCAGCATAGCCCGAAGCCACCTTTAGAAGCAAGAAAATAAAAACACTCTTACTACAATCTAACACCAGGAAAAATATTTGGCTGACACTTTAGGTGTGAATTATACTGCTTAAGCTAGAACAAAAGGACAAAAACATCAAAATCTAGTAATGTGGAAACAAGGAAGGTTTAGCTCTTTAAAAAGAAAGGAAAGATAGACATTTGAGGTAACAAACAAAAAAACCAAAATGCACAAAACACATCACAGACATCTAAAAATAGCATTTTATACATTTTTTTTGCCAGTGCTTCTCTGAGAGCAAGTTCTTTAAACAGAACTTAACAATTTTACATTTTTTTTAAAAAAATATGTCATCCTAAAATAGCCCATCAATCCTTACCCAAACTTTCTGTATTTCTACAAAAATAGATGCACAAAGAGCTACAAAATACTGTATTCCTGAAAGGAGGCGCACTGTAGTCAAGGGAGAGTCTTTTTCCTGACAATTGAGACTGTTCATAAAAATATCAAGCTGAACAAAACAAAACACTGTTAAAGGAGCAGAAAGGAGTTAGGTTGCCCAGCTGCAGCAGGCTCAGATGAGGAGAGAAAGAAAAGTTAGGTTTTTGGTTTTTTTCCAACACTGTGGGACCTATAAACGGCCTTACAAACAAAAGGCTCAATAGCAAAACCAGAGTGGTTGGCTCTTCATCTTCATGTGTGTCCTTTGCCCCATGCAGGAGGAGTCAACGACTGTTCTATCGCCCGCCCAGCTGCTCTGACTCCAGCTCTAGCTGGTCTTAATTTATCTGAACTTCAGAACCAAGAAGTTTCCTTGCTCTTGTCCTGATGCTGTAGACCTACATTTCAGAAAACAAAACAAAACAAAATTAAAATTTGATACAGCTTTTTCCTCCCCCTCCCCAAGCAACTGAAGTAAGAATAAACACATTTTGATCTAAAAAAACCAACCAACCAACCAAACAAACAAAAAACCAAACAAAAACCCCTCACAACTTACCAGCCTAGTGGACTTGTTAGTGACATTGCTATTGTTCCCTATTTTTGCGTATATGTGGGATAAGCTTAAACCATACTTAAGTTTTACACTGGCTCAAGCAGTTCAGGAACACTGATAAAATCCTGGGTGCACTTCCTTGGTTCGACCTCATTTGGAGCATGGCATAATGTGGTAAAATCCTGCAGGTCTGCAGAGATGATCCAGTATGCAAGAGAATAATTTTTCCTGACAAGGGGTCAGCCAAAGACCCTACCTCTTTTAGAAAAGGCCTGTGACACTTCAGGATCTCACAGTTTCTGTGGCATTTCACTTTACAGAAGAGAGAGGGAAAATGTTCCTGCAGCATGTAAAAAACCCAAATAATTTCACCTACAGAGTGTCAGATTTTTAGCCAAGAACGGCTAGTGCTTCCACATGGGAAAAATTAATGATTTTCAGCTTGCATTTGTTATGAGTTCCTCTAACATTTTCCTTTATAAAAAGTGAGGACTATCTAATAAATGTGGTGCTATGTTGTGGCTTTAGCATTATTGACTTGGAACCTGTGTTGTAATCTGGGATTTCTCTGCCCCAGAGGGATTCAATCTTCGCTAGATTTACACCCAGCAGGGCGTATACCTAAAATCCAGACAATTGAGGGGGAGGCGCGGATGAAACTTCCCAAAGAAGATACATTCTTGCTCATTTATAGGAAAAGTAAAAAGGAGAGAGGTGCAGGCACATATTTTCAGAGGCAGTAAAGCACTTTGGACTCATCAGTTTAAAACCTGCCCCTTGATGTTTTGAGCCAAGTAAATCACATTTCGTGATATGAAGGTGCACTTCCCACTACAAATCACATTGCTATATAGACAGCAACGCTCCACTCTGTGTCATACTGCGTAGTGCCCTGCTACATAGAGTACCAAGACCAATGCATCAACTACCTGATCTGCCAGGAATTTAGGGGCAATCTCACCACTAACGTAAGTAGGTGCAACTCTAGACTTCAATGACGTTGTAACCATTGGAGCTCCGCGTTCATTTGATCTTTAACCTGTGAAAAGTGACGGACCCATGTGCTAAGCATGGATTTCTCGTTTCCGTATCTGATCATATAGTGAAACGCAAAGGAAGACCCGTATGTTTTTAGAAAGCCTAATAGCCATGACGGTTCACATCTGACCACTACCTCTGCGTTGTAAGAGTATAAACAGCTGAATAGTTAATGATGATCAACATAATTTCAGAGTTGAGCTTCAAAGCATTTAAGAGTCATACAAAGGATGACAGCGCGTGGCTCTATCCATGTGAGGATTCCTAAGCAGCATCCAAACAGTTGTGGGTCCAGCAGTGACACAGACAAGGAAAGCACACAGGCAGAGCGCGCCAGAACCTGTTCAGTGGCTTTCTGCTCCATTCCACATGCACTTGCACCTATTTCTTTAGACTGGAAAAACTGGGATATCCCTCAACTAAAACATGCCTACAAAAACATGTTCAGGGGCTCTCTGGTCACTGAACACATCTTCTTCCTGCTTAAGAATTACTTGTTTTCCTGGCAGCATCGTTCCCAGGCAGAGTCAGCATAAACTGCTGTTAGTTTCCTTCAAAGCTCCCTCAAAGTTAGTGATGACAATTTTGTGTTATTCTTCCCCTGCTGTTTACAACTTTTTTAAAATAAAGATGACAACAACGATGACAACAAGAGAGAGTCAGGCAGCAGAAACCTTTCAGAGTGTAAGGAAGTCATTTAAATTCACCAGTGGAGCACTAAAGGCCACCAGAGGCAACGGAAGCCCCTGAGAAGAAAAACAGGTTACATGGCTCCTAGCAGCTTTAAAAAACCACACGCACACCGCCCCTCTTTACGAGGGTGTCCCCCTGATAGCAGCAACTGGTAGAAGGGGAATAACCAGCTGAACACGCACCTTCCTAGTTAGGTGTCTTTGCAACAAAAAGAAGTAACTGTACAAAGGTTTAAGGTATAGCCAATAACTCTTATAAACAGCCTGAGAAAACAATCCAAAAAACCAAAGTTGCCTTAGTTACAGAACTGAATGTGGAACACTGCTCATGCCTTTTCCTCATTATATTCCCATCTCCTTCACGGCAAGGCTGTCTGCAGTCCTCATACATCATCCAAGTGCAACCCTGCCACTAACGGAGAGCTTCCACTTGCAGCCTGCTGCGAGAACATTTTCCTTTTCGCACGGACACCCTGCATGAGTCAGTATTGCCACCCCAGCACAGCTCCCTGCCGCTGGGATACCAACGTTACAGCTAAGTGCCATGCAAGCAGAACCCATGGTCTGTGGGAACATCTAAACAAATGTTAAGAGCTGTGACAAGCTTGTGGTGCGTGTGAACAGCGGTAACTCTACAGCAGGCAGCAGGCTGACCAGCCCAATTCCGTATTGAACGGGACACACTGACATACAGGCAATTCCAAAAGCGGACTTTCCATACTTGGCCAGGACTAGCGGATGTCAATTAATTCACCAAAAATTAAAGTTATGCACATCAACGTGCATAACTTTGCATGATAAAGGGTGTACACCTCAATTTTAAGGCAGACTTACAGCCTCCAGATATGCCAAAATCCTGCTCTGCTTTCAGCGTGCTGGGGCTACAGGAAGCCTCCTCCAGCACATCTGTCCAACAGCAGGACAGGATATCCTCCGGGGCTCTGCAGCAGCACAGTAAATTGCTCTGCTCTCCTCCCCACGGGGCTGCCCAAAGGCCTGGCAGCTGCCAGCACAGCTGGATCTGACTGACCACCTGAAGTGCCCAGTATGCAGGGCAGCCTCCTGCCCTGCTCCTGAGGGTAACACTGATGGCTGGAACCATCAGCTCTGCTGCAAGAGAGCAATTCGCCTCCCCTTGCCCGTGGTCTTAAGTGCTCAACTCAGCCTGCATACCCTTAATGTAAACACGAGGGTTCAGCCCCAGCGCCGCGGGATTACAGCTGCAGCCATTCCCCCTGTACAAGGGCTGTGAACTGCAGCCAGCGCTGCTGGAGGCTGACCTTGCTTTGCTTGACATCAGCGGGGCAGGGAATCGTGGCCTAAAGCACAAACATGCTGTGCTTCTATCAATGTGTTTGTATCAATACCTGATATAAAACATACTTTTAGACTGAGCATCAGAGCTTGGGCACTTCAGCTTTGGAAAGACACTTGCATAACAGCAGCCACAAACATCACAGGTTTTAATAGATTTTGATGCAGACCAGCATTTTCCCTAATCCCACCTGTACCAATAAAGAAGCTTCTAAAAGGGTTAATTTGCAACACACTACATGAGGATTAAGCCACATTTAATGGGAATCAGGTAGCTAAATCCCTCTTCATCCCCTAAAGCAGGACCATGTAAGTTCAAACAGATGTGCAAGACAGATCAATACTTTGTTAGCTCTATGAATGGCGATATGATGATGTCCCACACAATCTGTTCTGAAACATAAATTCCCAAATTATACCATGCATGCCAGGGGAACCCCCTCTTCATCTTTGAAGTGATTCAGCATCATCCATTCATGAGATCGAAAATTTGGCTTAGTATGGCAGAGATGCAACAATGTAGCTGGAAGAGGGTAAAATTACAGCCAGCCTACCCTGATCCCAACACTATCATTCCATATAAGACAGCGTGAGGAATTTTGCAAATGTTTCTATAATCGCATGTGACAGCAGCACAAGAAATGTGACCCATAGTAAGCAGGGGGGGAATCATTTTCATATCGGAAGGGCTCTGAAAAGCAGCGTCTAGGTATATACACCAAATGAGGTTGTTTTTTTTTTTTTTTTTACACAAATCATCTGAAGCTCATGGAATCTGATATATTGACAGCTCCACAGGTTGACGTCTTATTCTCCAGGGACATATGAGCAAAGACTTCCAGAATCAAAGTCTCTTCTTGCCACTATGGCTTTACCCTACTCTGCAGAAATGACTTCTGTGCTGCAGAAAGCCAGTACACTTCTCAAGGCCCTTCAGTTTTTAGCCTCTCTGTTGAGATTGCTGCCTCACATTAATGTAATGAAATTCCGTGTGATGTGAAGACTTATCCAGTATAATCCTCCCCTGGAGTGGATGTGCAGCAAGAAAAGCTTCATCTGTGCTGGCGAGGGCTGGATGCAACTCAGTGCGGTGCTTCAGCAGCTCCCTCCTCTCTCCACCAGCACGACACACCTTCCCTGGGATGATACCATTTGATGTGCATGCAAAACACTGGGGCAATTAAGCTCCCTCTTTTCACCCTGATCACGCTTGGAATGCCTGTCACCAAAGCATTTGTCTCAAATGTACAAGCTGCAGGCAATCCTGCAAAGGGAGCTCAGAGCCTGCCTGCCCTTCCCAGAGAGCCTCTGCTTGGAAAGCACGGGAGAGATGAGCGTGCAGGGTAAGAAAGCAAATAATTGTAATGTCACAGGCCACCACTACCTGCTGTGTTCCGTTGCTTGCTCCCTTGCTTCCAAAGCTTTATGTGCCAAACTGGGGCTGCCTGATAAGTTTTTGCTGTTGCGTTTCAGTGCGTGGCCGTTTTGAATAGTCACAAACAAGTGAGACATCGGTCTGCCGAGGTCCTCTGCTCCTGCCCCCTCTTTCCATTCCACCACTGGAACTCAAGGACTAAAACCCACACATCAGGCACGGGCCAGAAATTAACAGTTCAAGCCTTTTCCACTGCCTCCCCTGTCGAGTATACAACTGCAATACCTGCCAGCCATTTTTGAGCGCTGCCAAAGCAGGATCCTGACAAAATCAGCATCCAACTGTACCCTTCCACAGGGATCGTCACAAGGAGCAGGCAGCACCAAGCAAAGGCTGTATTAGTCCTCTACGGCAGCGCTAGGACCCATAGTCCTTTCTGAGGTACTGCGGTGTTACAAAAAAAAAGCACCTGGTTTATTAGATGTACTACTACCAACAAAATTGCAATAAGCAAACCCAACTTGCTCAGTACTGAAACAACTCATGGTCTAGGCTGAAGTTATACCTAAGCCGGGTAGAAGTTTCTCCTGACTAGCACCCCTTACACAGCTCTCGGCTCCGTCCCCAAAGGTAAGTCAAATAGCAGAGCTCTGGAGCTGGACTGCTGGGGCTACTGCCACACCAGGGGGCTCGTCACCTCTACCAGGGGCAGGGACACTTTGCTCACCCTTCAGAGAAGGCAGCTCATTATGGAATCCGTCAGAAGGGCAAAACTTGAGATCCCAGTTTTGTCAGATTGTCATTTTATACCCAAAAGCATAAAATGCAATTCCTCTTGTATCACTGGCATGGCTGGAAATGTTATTAATAGATACAAAACTGTCCAGTGCTAAGACTCCTATCATGCTTTCTCTTAATTTCTTGAGGCAGCAAGTGGCACGGTATTTAGAAGAGATTATTGGTTCCCAGCTGCTATCAAGGGAAGAGAGAGATTTGCATTAGGTCCATAGTATTTCATATTTAAGAAATAGCATGTTTTTTTCTCTACCAATTCTTTGTTCCCCTGCACACTAATCAAAGCAAGGAAGTGCTTCTCGCACATTGAATCAGTTAGCTAGAGCTATCAAGAAGAGAGACAGATACTTTAAAGAAAAGGGAACAGAGATGCAAACCTAGTATTTCCTTAATAAATAACATAACGTGTTTCAGAAGTACTGATCTGCAAGGATCGCTGCTGGCGAGATAAATACCAAGCAGACTCAACAGTGCATATGAGCTCCAGGACGGATGCGCTGGAAACTGTTTGTCACCCATCATCACCTGATTGCAAGCAACTACGAGCAGCGAGGGCTGCTTGACTGCTCCTAACACTGAGATGGGAGCCTGCCAGGCAAAGCTCGCAGATGCAGATGTAGTTCGTGGAAGCTGTCCTACGCCTACAGACCCTGCAGCAAAATGGATCTAATTCACAGCCCTTCGCCTATACCCTACAGAAAGAAGTTTGGTTTGATGGCGAGCACAGCTCAACCGGCATCTCTGCTCTCTCTGTGACACCTGGATACTGCACAGGAAGGAAATGCCGATCTGTTCCAATTTAGATGAGCAGGATGCGATCCTCATGCACTGACAAGTTATTAGTTCAGTCCTCATTGGAGCTGTATTTTGGTGAATGCACGTATGAACTAGCTGGACAAGCTGGAAGCTTCCACATGGAAGTTTAATTAGCCATTTCCCACAAGATTTAAACCAAAAAAAATCTATCATGTCACAACTCATTTGGCTTGAATGGGACCAAGGCAGACAAAGGTCTCTCAGCAAAAGGCAGCGAGAGCTGGATGTTTCACAGCTCATCTGCCCTGACAGCAATTTTAGGAGAGATTCCCACCTGGAAATATATTTGTAGAAGGCTCTGAGAACAAGCCCTGCTTCAGCTGTGGGGATTCCACTTCTTTGCTCAAATCCTTCCTGCTAAAACAAGTCACAGACAAAATCGAACCACCTTACCTGTGTCAAACCCAAAACTTGGCACAATGTCCACCGTTCCATGAAAGGCTCCAGCCCATGCTGAGGTAGCGCTGGTGACAGCAGCGGGATCCGTCTTTGTCACGTCACACTGGGGAGCAGGAATCCTGGCTGCGCGGACTGAAGGCATCAGCAGGGACCCATACCGGGGGTCACGGTGTGAGCTGGGATGGTGATGGTGCATGTGTGGATGAGGGTGATGGCGATGCATGTACACGTCATGCATGTGTGCATACGAAGGGCTCACCTGAGATGCTAAAGGATAATGCCAGGATTCAGATGCAGCAGGGGGAGGAGGTGGGGCAGTCTGATGAAGGCCGTGTCCTGGCCAGCTGCTGGGATCTGGTGTTGGGAAGGTGCCTGGTGCAGTAACGGGGAAATCGGGGTGTACTCCACTTAAGCATGGTGGAGGGGGAGGCTGGTAAGAGCTGGTCCAAAATGAAGCTGGGAAACTGCTCCTTTGGCTTGAAATTGTTGAGCTTTCTGTAGAGAGGAGAGAAACGAAGTATGACTGAAGCTGAACAACAAATGTAATGACAAAAAACCCATAATGGTTTTCTACTCTCTGAAATTTGTAACACTGAACTCAAGCTTCCTCAGCAATTACAGACTGACAGAGCAGCTGAGGTAGGAGGGAACCTCTTGAGATCATCTAGTCCAACCCTTGTGCTCAAGCGGGATCAGCTGGAGCAGGTTGTCCAGGACCAGTAGATTTTGGCTGAGATCCAATCCCCACAACCTCTCTGGGCAACCTGTTCCAGCGTTTAGCAACCCTCAACAATTTAAATTAAAAGAAAGAAAAGCGTTTTCTTGTGTTCGGGCAGAATTTCCTCTCTTCTAATTCATGCCTGTTGCCTCTCCTGTCAGCAAGCATTGCTGAGGAGAGCCTGGCTCCCACATCTTCGTTCCCTCCCATCAGGTATTTACACATATTGGTAAGATCCTCCCCAAGAAGACTTCTTCAGGCTGAGTCGTCACAGGTCTCTCAGGACCTGGGTACAGGAATCATGAGGAGAAGCTAACTCCTGACCAGAGCAGACCACACCATTTGGGAAGGCAGCTGTTGTGGCTGTCAATGCTTCTGAGGACAGAGAAGCAGATCACAATGCAGAACAGGAGACATTTTGCTAAAGGAAGAATACCAGATCTTCTCAAACCAATTGCATGCTTTGATGGGATAAAGGTCGTATCTAATGCATCTTATGTTAATCACTTATAAAATATATCATGTTGCCCTGTACCCAGGAGGATCAGATAAGCAGAAATTTCTACGTAACTGAAAGAGGTTTTTGTCCAAGTAAAAGACTCGCTGCTCCTTACAGCTAGGGTTCAACTTACATTATAATGGATTCTACCTCTACATTACAAAATCACATTCTAAAAATTCCTCTTTTGAAGGAGCAGTTAAGTGTTCTTGATGTGTAGGGAAGTACTAGCACCTCCATTCTCCCAATCCTCTTGCCAGCTCATGTTTGAAAGTACTGCTTCATGCAGTATGTCTCAGCTCAAAAAGGGGTTTTTTTTGGTCAAAGATGGAAACACAAAAATACAGGACTTCACCTCTGATTAAAGAACAGTCATAATAATAGCCTACAGAGAAATAAAGCCAGGGAAGTTTAGTATTTGATGAGGCAAGGAATCCTCTCTTCCTCATATAACATTTACCATTTTTATTTTTTTCTAAATGACCTTTTGTTTTACTTTGTTGAATAAGCAGCTGGAATAAGACTTGGGTGAAGACACCATTGAGAATGAACTGATTCTTCAAACGGTCCTGCCTCTGAACTTTGTTTACACAAAAATATTTTGGAAACAAGAACTGTAAAAGAATTTTCTGACTGCA
Source organism: Falco naumanni (assembly GCF_017639655.2). NCBI lineage: Eukaryota > Metazoa > Chordata > Aves > Falconiformes > Falconidae > Falco > Falco naumanni. Next base: position 113,846,035 of record NC_054055.1, read on the forward strand.
TCACAAGCACACTCATGTATCTGTTTTAAAATCCATTAAAATCACAGAAATTTTTCCTTGCCTCAATTAGCTTTGGTTTAGGCAGTTTATTGAGCCTGATTAAATTCTGATACTGGAAATAAACTTCACAAACACACTACGGAGAAACATAGAGAACTGCTTCAGAGGCTGCAAGCTTATCTAGCGAACTGTACTCCAATACGGCTATCTTCAAAAGGCTGCGCTTTTTTAGCAACATATTTCTATTGCAATTCATGCTAGAAGACTGGACAGAGCTTCAAGCATATTACAGAAGCCTGAGCACCCCTCCAAAATTAGTATTGTTCCTTGTTCATAAATTGTTCCTTGTTCAAAAGGATTAGGCCAAGATGGAGAGCGCACATGTCTTACAGTGTTGGCAGCGGGGCTGGCAAAAAAAAGCAAAACCAACCTGCTTCATGTGCAGCCTGTTGTTTTCTTCGTTGCTTAACAGAGGAGCACAGCTTGACAGTGCACTGCCAGTATTCTGGAAAATGAACCTCTGTAATCGGGAGTCTTTGGAACCTATCCGGCTGTTATCTGCACGGCAAAGCCCTAAATCCAAACCATGTCACTTCAAAAAAGCACAGAAAACCACAAAGCATCTGCAGGACAACTTTTATACAAGGAGAGAGCACTTCAAACCACTGGATGTGCCAATATGAATTCGTCCCAGACTGCAGAACAGCTTGGCTTTGCCCATCATGCAGAAGGTCTAGGCCACAGAGAGCATGTTGTTTGGTCACCTCTGTTTTTCAAACCTGTGCACATTCCCCAAAGCCATTACCACCGCCAGAAACTGCCAATGAGACACTACGGAGTAACTGCAGAGGCCAGCCTCACCGGCCAAGGTCAAGTCATGTCACTGGAGGGACAGGGTCTATCCAAGTTATGTGAACATGCAAGAAAAGTTCATCCACCCTGAACGCTCACAGAGGATGCTACCAAGTATGCAGCAATACCAACAAGAACCACCCCCATGTTGAACCACAGCCCTCGACCACCACATATTTCCACGGTGTTTGAAGGGTCTCCTTTCCTTCCCACCTTTCAAACAGCAAGCACAACCAATTATCTTTACAGACGGCATCATGTCAGACACCTGGCCTCCGTGGGAGATGGCAACGGAGAAACAGCCATTTCAGCACTGTGCTCAAGTTAAAAAAAAACAATAAAAAAATCTGAGTAGCTTCCACCAGCTTTCAGGAGGGGGGAAGGAGGAATTTAACAAAAATTGTCTGCCAAGAAAGACACTACAGTTACCACGATTTCCTATTCTAAGTGCAGGGAGGCAGGGAAATGGCAGCATCTCAAATACCACGAAGTGGTGACTAATGCGAATGTTCATGGTGGCTGGCCAACACGCACTGAAACCATGCCAAAGCCCGCATGCTGTAAAGAAGACAATGTATGGAATTTTCTGTAGTGCAACATTACTTCTCAATTAAGGCAGGAGGAAAAAGAAAAGGAAAAAAAAAAAAAAAAAAAAAGAAAAACCCCAAAATCTAGGAAAGAAAAAGCCCCAACACTTTCAGCTAGGAAACACATGCTGATAAAAATACTGTTAAGGTAACATCAGTTTCAAGATATCATTAGTTTCATTAGCCCTTGCAAGAGATTTCAGGTAAAGATTTCGAGTAGCTACACCTACAATTCAATATTCAAAGTCCGTGTTACTGCAACACGTTGCAGGTAGCTGTATTTTATAAAAAGTCAGTTTCAAAGTTAATTTTAACCAGTATTTTCAACACAGAAAAGACAAAAACTTGCTCTTCTCAGGACAACAGGTTCTATTTTCTGTATTTCTATTATTTTCTGTAAACAAAATCCCTCTTCAAAACAAAAAAACCCCACAATATCACCTTAATGATGAAATTACAGTTTGCTCTTCCATCAGCGCACTAAAAACCCCTACAACAACAACAACAACGAAAAAAGCCAAAACCATTACTAACCTCTCCTTTCAGGTAAAGGAGAAATAACAGTGAGCTGAGTAGCCAGTCCTGCCCACACACTTTCCGTTTAAATCCCTGTATCTTGCAAAACAGCTACTGCAAACGCAACAACTTTTTTTAATTTTTTTTTAATTTATCTTTGAGTAATTTATTGACATAAATTCCAACTGCCCATGAAGGTTATTTACAAAAGATCTTCAAGCTCATGCTGTTTTAACTTCTTTAGGTAATGGGATACAAATTCATATCCATTTGCTGTAACCGAGCATCTTTGACAACTGTACATGAACCAGAAGACCAAGGTGTTAGCATCGTCCCTTCCCCACTTTTTCCAAGCAGGCACGTTTCAGAAACTCGTTTGGGCCTGATAAAACTCTCGTCAGCTTCTCCTCTCTGGAGAAGCAAACACCTTCAGCTTTCTCAGCATCCACAGTGCAGAACCAAGCGGCCCTGCCCAGCAGCCTCCCCAGGGGTTTTCACACTGCTTCAGCAGGTGCAGTGACGGCAGAGGGCATATCCCCTTACGTTATTCCCAGAAGATGTTCGGGACATGCAGACCTCCGTCCCCTGCCGAGGGTACGGGCCACGGCGGGTCAGGAGGCAGCATGGCCGAACAACCCTTACGCCAGGCCACCGTGTCCCCAGCAGAGCCCCTGGGGAGGGCTGTGCAATCCCGTGGGGAGCCAGGGGACAAGCGGCAGGGAATGTCGGAGGCCAAAGAGGAGACACCCCACCCCAGCCACGGTACGTCTCTGGGCTCGGTGAGGAGGGCTCGCTGTAGGCATGAGGTCTCTGGGGACCGCCTTGATCCCATCTCTGAAACATTTATAGCCTGTCTGGACCGTTTATAAATGCCCCAGTCTCCTTTTTAGTAAGCATAGGTTCAATCCTGCTCTCAGTCGAGTCAACGGAAAATTTCCTATTAACATTAATGGTCCCGGCTCAAGCCATAAATTCCTCTAGCTCCCTAGCCACTTGTGCTGACCTTTGCTTAAACTTCCTCGGATTTGTCATCATCCTTCTGGAAAGCAAGTCCTTCTGTGCTATTTTTCGCTTCACAGTAGTTTCCAAAAATCCTGCCTGTCTCTTATCTGTGACGTTCATCAACACACTCTCACCTCAGCATCGCTGACTATGACACCACCCCCACCCCCCACCCCACCCCCCAAGGATCCGACCCTACAAGGATCCCCGCGGTATCCCTCTCACTCAACCCGATGCAATGTCATTGCTCACGACACTTAGTTTCTGTCCCTTTGCCAGTCCACACAAAGAAACAATGCAGCTGTGGATCTGAAGAACTACCCGGACTGCCACAATCAACAAAATGGAAATAGCATCCTACCAGCAGGCTTTCTCGTCACCGATTCTGAAATTTTATCTGTAAGGTCTGCCTAGCACGTCTGCCAAGATCTGCTCTTCGTTACGTTGGTTAGATGCGTAAGAAGACACAAGCGTTACGGCAGTACGCAAATGCCTCGCAGTACCTACCACGTTTCTACTCTCTGCTCGGAAGCAGAGTAACACCATCCCCATTTCACACGTGGGAAGCCAGTAACCAGCCGCTTCTCCCCCGCGAGCTCTGCCCATGGGCGGGCTGCAACGCGCCGCGCCACACGGCTGCAGCCACGTGGACCAGGGCTTGCACCCCAGCCTCTTCCAGCCTGTGCTGGCTCCTCCCCACCTGGAAAGCAGCCTTAGATGAATCTTAATCACCTGGCAGAGTCACTCGAGAAGGCTGCATGGGTCTCCTCACGTCCAAGGCCAGCATCCCAAACAGCTTTGCTCTTGCCTCACAGGCCAAGTTTCACACTTGGAGCTTAAAAATAAGCCTCCAACCTTGCAGCAGGCGTTTGCGAAGCCATGTGAGCTCTGCCCCGTTCCTTCCAGACCTTGGCAGGGCCGCGGGCTATGGCAAGAGAGGGAGACGCCTGCTTCTTCCATGCCTTTGGGACCTTTCTCCCCCTTTAACACTTCAGCTCGCTCAACCCCAAGAAGCTCCTTGGTTCTTTCAAATTTGAGGGGGATTTTTCCACCTCCACAGAGGAGGAAAATTTCAGCTGCAATGCAATGTGCGTTACCGTGACACGGACAGAGTAAGCCACACCACAGAAGGCGAGTTACTGCTCCTCTTACCTCTCCACAGAGGACTTAGCCCTGCCTTGCTCTTGGTAAGGGCAGTTTCTGGATTGAAGCTACTGGCTTGGCTCAAAGCTCTTGAGAAGTGTTCATCCACTACCGAACCAATGTCTCCCTGGAAGTAAGTGAAAAGGACGCAGCGAGAGTTAAGGTACTCCATCTCAGCAGGCTGGTCTTTCTCATCCTCCTCTTGCTTGCTGGGAAGGGTCACTTCCAGAGACTCCTGCATCTTGTTGTATACAGCTAACTTCTTCTGGGATTAAAAACAAAACAAACAAGAGATGTATCACTGATGGCATTCGGTGCAAGCTCAACATCTGGTTTCCTTAAAGAAAAATAACTGAATACATTAAATATTCATTTCGTAACGATAGCTAGAACCCAGGGATATTCTGCACCGCCATTTCACAAAGAAGAGATTACCAGCCCCCCACAGAGTTTTTATTCCTCACATACAGATGGACCTGCTTCTCTGCCACGTTTCACAATCACAATTTACCGGCAACAGCTTCCATTCAATACCTTCAAAAGAAAACAGACAAGCTCTAACAATTCACTCCTGACTCCCAACTGGAAAGGATACTCCCGCTAGTAAAGCCTACAGGGGTCGAGTCCAGCCCTGCGGAAAGGTGGCCAGATACGCAACGCCTGCATTTCACCCGCGTAGCTGTACGTGCACCAGGCTTTGCCAGCTGCACTCCCCCCACCGAGAGCACACAGCCCTCCCCACCCCACACATCCACTCGCTGCTGAAGGCGTAAAGATGGGAGAATCTGGTGCTTCCTGAAAAATTTTCCACTGTATTATCAACATTCGCAAAATCCATACATTCTCATTCCCTGCCAAGAAAATTTGTATCATAGGAAGCTACACCTTAGGGTGGCGACTGCGGTTTGGGGTGGAGTGGGGGGTGTTGAGGGTTTTTTTTTGTTTGGTTGGTTTGGGGTGTTTTGTTGTTGTTGTTTTGGGGTGGTTTTCTTTTATTTTATTCCCCTTTTCCTTTTTCTTTAGATTTTCTAAACAAGAGCTTCTGGAAAAAAAGGACAAAAACTCAAGTCATAAAAAAGTAAACATGTGATCTGGGGGAAGAGGGGAATTGACAAGTCTGCAAACATATGCAAAAAAATCCACCCCAAACCAAAAACAGAGAAGCATATAAAAAAATAAAACCCGCACAAGCCATCTGTGAATGGCTATTTCAAAATCTTCTCTCTCTCTCTCAAATCAAACCTGAATGTCAAAATAAATGTGTGTGAAGATCCATTTTGCATGGAACATATTTTTCAGATGTTCCACTTTACAACTGTTTTCACAGAAAAAAAATATCTCCCCGCAACAGTCAAGCTGCAGGAATCCTCGTTTTTAGCTCACTAGCCACTTCCACAGCTGACTTTATGCATAAGCAGCTTCAGGAACCCCGAAACAACGACAGCACATATGTCGAAGTATTTCATAGCTTTTCTATAGAATTACTTATCTTACACAACTTATTACTGAAGTTTGACTTATCTTTTACGGTTGGCTTAGCAACACTTTAGCGCCATCAGATTCTCTTTAGGTTTATGGCTTTTTTCCCTTTTTCCAAAGTTGTTCTATAGAAAAAGTTAAACAACTACACAGTCTATAACGTTCCATTTATAACTAAATACACTTGTCCAATTTAGAAATAATTTAAAGTCTTTTTCAGATCTTGTATATCATCAATGTATTTACATCTAGTGCTTTCTAAAATTGTATAAGCCGATACAAATTCTCTCATTGTAACACAAAAATGATACTCTGGGGCTAAAACTTAATTATGATTATTTAATAAATACAGCCCGTAAAAAATAACTATTGGCAAGTGGATTTAAAGCCTATAATACTAAATGCTCATAGCAACTAAGCAATATTGCAGTAGGTTGATAAACATAAAACAGCTCAGTAACACCTTTAATTCCGATGCTGTTGCATGAACTGCAATGAGGGATGTAAGTAATTTTATTTTACAACCTGGGATATCCAGACAATAGTCTGGAATTCAGGTGAACCTGTGCTTCACAAAGCAAGTTATACCATGGCTTTGCTTAGCACAGTCTTATTTATTTACTTACGGGTTTATCCCAAGATCCTATAAAATGTAAAGAAAAACTGTGAGATTCATTTTAAAGAAAAAAGCGAAGAACCAAAGACGGAAACAGCAAATTAACACAGTTTAGTAGAAACTAAAATTGTCAAAATGAAACATATAGTCTGAGGCTCTGAAACACATTTTCGCAAACACAGAATTCTGGCTGACCTATACTTTTTTGGTAAATGCTTTTTGCCTTCTATGAACAAAGCAGCAAACAAAAAGTCTCCTTGTAGTTCTTCCGAAATGCTTACTAAGATAGCACTCACAGTGAACTTCACAGAACGATGAGACCTCAAGACAGAAATGGTTGTAACAACACTGCATATACAGAAGACATGCATTAGAAATCTGTGACACATCTACCTTAGTGCCTCGCTCATTCTTAAAGGTACACCATAACCCAGTCCCTCTTACAAATGCAAGACCAGTGCCTGAGGAGGGTGGGGTTTTTTTTTATTTTTGCTTTTGGTTGGATTTTGTTCTTTTAAGTAGAGACAAAGTACGAAAGAGATCCTTTACAGAAGTCTAAATACACATTGATCTACCACATCTCAGTCGCAGTGTATACGCTTGAATACATGCAACACTTTAAAAGTTGACTTCGATCACAGGTACACTATTTGCATTTCTACTGCAAATATGCAAACAGATATACAAGCATGCAATTATATACAGAAACACACCGTTTGATACAGCCCCTGGCTTGACTTTGTTATCAGGAAGGAAGTCTTTCAATGTTCCTATACAAAGATTGGGAGCTCAGGAAATTAAAACTTATCTCCAGAGTCGCTTCTCAGTGCAGGAATGTCCCCCCTTCCACAGCCTAAGAATCTAATTCATTTTCCATTTCAACTCTCTTCCCTCTCCTCCAGCCCATGGGTAGTCATTACAAGATACTCTGAGCAACTGCTGCTTTTGAGAACCCCAAATCTGATATTTTTTTTTTTAATGTAAAAAAACATGACAGTACTGATGGATACATACAAGGCCTCGCGTATGGACTGAAGTTATTTGTAGTGAAAAGGTGTGTTTTGAGGACAGTTTTTTGCAAAGGATGACAGTTCTAAATTATCTCTTTTAAAAAAAAAAAACCAAACCCAGCCTCAAGCCTGTGATCACACACAGTTCTAATAAACTTGTATTTCAGGATGAAATTATCAGCCTGTAATTACAGATCTCTTTAAATAAGAGACTACAGCAAGACAGAGTGACTCAGTAAGTTTTCCCTGTATGCAATGTATATACATCCCTTCCACTGTATACATCCTTCAACGTTTTTCTCCCCCTCTACTCCCTTAAACACCCTGTCTGCACCCAAATTCCGTGTTACTTGTTCTGACCTTGCTTTTCATAGCATTTCTGACTGCGCTTGCGTGAGTGGAAAAGTACACGAGATCATAAAGTGCTAAATGAAAGATCAAGGTCTAAATGAATTTGTCCCACCGTAAGGGGTGTGGGGTGTGGGGGGTGTGGGGGGTGGCTTGAACAACCTACTCCCACCCCCCACCTCCCAGAAAAACCCTGGTTAGGTCTCTGATAAATAATCTGGGCTAGCCCAGTTTCACTTTGTTTTTCATAAGAATAGTTCTGGCACATATTTAAGTAGCCAAAGCACCTGTAAGATCTTATGAAGAGTATTTCCTGACCAAACACAGTGTGATTTCATGCCTATGTTCAGGTCACCAATACTTTAATATATTCATGAAATCCACCTCTCCCTTCCTTACAAACTAGAGACTGACATTAAGCAGCCTCCAGAAAACAAAACAAACACCCAAAAGCTCATTTTGGCCAAGACCCAGAATACAGAATTAATAGTCAGCTTAGTGTACTGGGAAATAGGGAAATTCAGCGTCTATAGCACCTGATGCCAGCTTAAGAGAACAGACTTCAGTTCACGGCTGAAGGATGAGCGGTACAACCTCTGAGTAAATAGAGCTGCACACCATGGGCTGAATTCGGCTTAAACCAACGCTACTTTTGTTATTTCATATATTCACAAACAGGGTCTTGCAAAGAGAATTTAAACTCTTAACCACAAGCTGTCTAACAAAAGGAAACTAAAGGTCAACAGCAAATCACCACTAATACGGGAATATTAAAGAGAAGGTTTACGCTGGCTAAGCATCATCCTGTCCTTTGGAGAAAATCTGATCACTTCTAGACCAAGAAAGCATGTGGTCCAAAATCTCACACAACCCCCCTCTCAAAGATTCCTGTTATTTTCTTACATAGCCTATCCAGAACCAAGCAAAACGGTTCCCATGCAGTGAAATTCTGGCCACATTAAAGCCAATGGCAAAAGTCCAACTGACTTCAAGGGTCCCGGATCTCACCCAGGGTGTCTGGTAAAAATGTCAGAACATTCCTCTTCACAAATTGAAAAAAATTCACTTCCAGCTGAAACCAGCTAGTAGGCAGCAAAACAGAAAAACAACCAAGCAGAGCTGAGAACAGAAAAAGTTTCAGTTTCACCAAGTTCGAATCGAAAATTCAGGCCAGCTCTGATTTTTCATATAAGCTGGTTGCCTATTCCTACAGCTCCTCATCCCCACACATGCCATTACACAGCACATGGTCCTTTACGCTCCCAAGCATGAAAGTGTGGTGTGCCTGTGGCCACCTGTTACAGATTTTCCATTATGAGGGAAAGAACAGGAACGAAAAAGAAAGAATAACTACGCTGAGGAAACGCTATATGACCCTATCCTGAGAAAAAGGCTGTCATTTGACATAAGCTTCTGCGAAGGAATTTCAGCAACAAACTCGAGGCAAATCACGGACAGTCCTCCATTTGTGGAGCTGTCTGCCAAGCAGGCTCCCACTGATAACACAGAACGTATTCAAGGAAGGAGACAATTTCAAGCAATCAGGGCACCGAACGCTGGGCCTGAAAGCAGTATTGACGGCATGGCCTGAAAGCATGAAATGGTCACTGCTCCCCTCGCAAGTGAGCAAGGCAAGAGCAAAGCCACACGCTCGCTTTCAGGTAAGCCACTGGATCTGCAGCAGCAGAGCCTGGGGCTCCTGCTATGCGCTGCCGATGGAGGGAAGCAGTGGAAAAAGAATGAATTTCTACTTCCTTTTGCTGTACATCTAAACAGAGGTGTACCATTCAAGTCCAAAGCTCTATTTTTATGCAGATGATGATCAAATAAAGAGTTTTGTCCCAGTGTCAGAACGACAAAGTAAAGCAAGCCAATTTTTTTTAAATCAGCAGCATCTCATGGGATTAAACAAAACAAACCAACAAAAGCCCCCCACACAAGGCAAGACTTAATCTAGGTTTTGCATCCTGTAATTCTGAGAGTAGCCTTTAAAGGCGAGTTACGTAGGTCTGATTCAGCTTCCAGCAAAGTCAGCAGTAAGGCAAACATCAGGCTTCAGAAGAAGTCTTGGGAAAGCATCTGAACTACAGAAAGTGAATGCGAAGCTCTCTTCTGCTGTGTTAGCTACGTGGACTGCCACACAGTAAAAGCAGGATAATAAACTCGTCCTCAAAGTTGTGAGCATGTGATACACAGAATTGTACTGAAAAACTAAGTCACAGTACGTGAATTAGGGTTTAGCTACAGCCAGCTGACACGACGTTAAACATGACTTGCCCTTGTCTGCAATGTTGTTAGTTTGGAAGGAAGAGTTGAGTTAGTGACCTAATTTTCTAATGAAGACAAGCCCTTATCTGGAAAAAGTCTGTCTACAGCACTGCCAGCAGAAAGTCTGCCTTGAGCACATCACAACTCTTCATGCAAGACTTGATTTAGCAAGGATGGTGTTGGCTTAGCTCTCTACCTCTACATACCATGGAGAAATTCCAAAACTACCATTTACTGTAACTTCCCATCTCAAAGGTCTTAAGCTCAGCTGTTAGTGAGCCAGGGTGAATCCTACCTTAACCTCAGCTCTGCTGCTTGCTATACCTAGGCTGCCAGGGCACGGCAAGCCATCACAGCGTTCCGTGCACGCCAGGAATACAGTGGGATTCTTCAGCAATTAGGTGTTTCCAGAGTCTCTTCAAATGAGCAGCTCCGTTACACCCATTCCTCTCACCCAGCCCACGGGAAAGCCAAACTCCTGCAAAGCCCCTCAGGAAAGCGTACGATGCAAAGCGGCTGAGTTTCACCATTCTGCAGTGCTCTGCCCTCACGCCGGCACGGCTCCTCACCACGCACAGCAACACATTTGTGTTGCAACACCGGCACACGCTCGCTCTGTCTTTTGGCAAAGGAATATGGAAACCCCGATTTATCTGTAGAATTAGGGCCACACCCCATTTTCATCAGCGCCTTCTGGCATTGTACAAGCACGTGTATATACATACTCCGCTCACTGCCCTCCAGCAAACACCCTAGACTGCAGCAATCTCAAAGATCTAAGGTGCTAAGCCTCCACTCCCATTAACATTCAATAGGAATTCAGGCTTCAGTCCATTAAGTGCTTTTAAAAAAAATCCCACCGAAATTAATTTGCCAGCAAGTCCTTTCTTGGCTAAGGATTGGTGAAAGCTAAGCTTCCAGAAATCCTGCATTTCTGTGCAAGGCAAAAATCAGTCCTGCGCTGAAAACTACAGATACAGAGATGTAGGAGTAACTTTAGAGCGGGGTAACTTTTAAAAAGGCATGATGGACCAGCCCCTATAAAAAAATATATTAATTAATATTAATAAGTGTCACTCCTGCAAAACCCAGATGCATGCTAGTCCATCATTTAAAAGCAATCCAAGACCTGTTATTTAAAAAAATAAAATAAATACGGAGAAGACCATTCAACCCTTTCACTGCAGTGGCACAGTATCAGCTGCGTGCTGGAGACGCTTCTCCTGACCCACGTATGCAGTACGCAACCTATAGAAACACGATGAGGTTAGCTCTCCAGATAGACACCATGGCCCAGAATTTGAGCCTATACATCTGCAACGGCAGCTCCACAGCTAAGGAGCTTGCTCTGCTCTTTAAAAGGGACAAAACTGATACCAAAAACCGGCATAACAACAACACGGTTGTTGCAGATTTATTAAAAATACCTACAAAGATGCACAAGCTTTAGCGAGAGTCACAGACCTTCATCTCCTCGCACTGAGGAGAGAAGGAAAGCCAACAGGAGCACAGCACAGAGGAGCTTTCTCTCTCAGAAAACAAACTGGGTACCGAAAAGACAACAGCGTAGCACACTGATACTGAAAAAAGCTTCCATGGAGTCCTTGGATATTTTAAGGGTGAGCTCCACTTTATCAGATCCAATACAGAGCTTTAGTTTTAAGATATCCCACTAATTCATCTTCCCTCGCTGTTATTTTTAAACCACAGTTTTTAATTCTGGCAAAGAAGAACATACTTTAAAACGGTCATGATCCTCACAAAGAGCGCAGGAGCATTTTACATGTTGAACGCATGTGTAAGAAGAAACAAAAACCTGGCAACAGTTTCTTCACCCTTCTTTCTTACCTTCTGCACCAGTCGATTAAATGTCCCTTGACAGGCTAATTCTAAAGAAACAGACACTTGCCCAATGTCATGCTTTACGCAAAAAAAATAAATCTTTCCATTACCACTACAGATGCATGAGGAGTTAATTCTGTTTACTTTTTTATTATTATTTAAAAAACACTGGATTCAGAGAAAATACATGCACTGCTCTGAAGTTCGCAGCTGTTGGAACTAGAGGGTGCAACATTCTTAGTTCGGCAACAACAGCTCAGTTTTTCAGTCTGACATTTGACTAGTTTGCAAAGACCTGCCAGCTCCATTATATTTCAGGAAAACTGGTGCAAGCAGGATGAACTGAAAGAAATTGTCAATAACATGTTGGATATAGCAAGGTTTATAATGTTTTTTGGTGGAAAGGGGATATATGGTGCTGGCCACAACTCACGAGCTGTATTGGCTCAACAGAGCTACCTATGTTCCCTGCCTTGCTATCTACCTCCACTTTTCTCAAGCAGCACAGCCCACAAGAACTCAGTTTATTTAAAATAAAATTTCAAGAAACTTTGGCACTCGTTAGGGTGCCTCTGGGACATTTCATATACGGTGCTGCTTTCAGCTGATGGAGAAACTTCATGATTCTGTTTAAAAATAAAAAGCAATTGCACTTGAGCGTGACACAGCTGCTAACGCGTTTAATAGATTTTTCACATAGGATGTGTTCTACACTCCAGATCTGGAAGACAAATACAGCTGATCACCTACCGAGTTAAATGCCAAAAAGTTCACTGAAGTTTCAAGTACAGTTTTCTACTTCTAGGTCTCTTAGTCAAAGAGTCAAGATATTCGGGATTATTTATTGACTTTCCCTCCAAGTCACGCAGGCTAACAACTGGAGCTCCAGATATCCAAACACAAAGTTTGTAGCTAAAATTACTGAATAGATGGAAGGTTCTGCAAGCTGTGACCTAGATTAGAGAAGGAGTAATAACGAAGGCATGCTGCGACAGACGAAACCCACAAGTTTTCCAGAGCTCGCATTTACGCTGAACAACGTGAGCAACCTGGACAAGTTCGCTGGGGTATCTTTTCTGCAGCGGGCTCCCTCTCTCAACAATAAAGAAAAGTCACAGTAACACGCGACAGGAATTTTAATGTTTTAGCCCATATTCGTGTCTCCCAGGCAAGTTGATATTAGGGGTCACTTCCCATGTACGGAGAAAACAATCTTCATGGATAATAATGATAAAACCTTATGGAATGCAGCAACAACCAAAAAATGTATTCTCAGATGACTACATTAGGGCCAAGTCAATATTAGTCCCACTTCACCCACGCACTGCATAGTCTAAAAATGCTGTCAGCCTGATAAGAATTTCCTGATTCACTTTTTTTTTTAAAAAAAAAAAAAACCACCAACCACAACCAACAAACATCTGATCACCAAATTCAGCTGGATACTCGCCGGAGCCGATCTTGCAGGAGAGCCGGGGTGCGCGGTGCGGTGCGCCCCCCGTCCGTGGGGAGCAGCAGGGGTCCCCCCCCCCCGCCGGCGGGCGGAGGTTGCCCCCCTGTGCGCGCCCGCGGAGCGCACCGCACCGGCGGGCGACAAAGCGGGGGAGCTCGGTCAAGTACGGAGCGACGGCGCAGAGGGAAGGGGGGAAGAAAGCAAGAAAGAACTTTCTCCCCCGTCCCCTCTCCAGCCCAGCAAGCCAAGATCCACCCCACAAATACATGCGTTTGGGGGGGAAATATTTCTCTTTTTAAAAAAAATAAGGTCTTACCAGGCTCCGCTGGCCTGGGGCACCCTCAGCAGCTCCCCGCATTTCCAAATCAGGCCGGGGGCTGCACGGCGCATCGCTGGCTGGCCGGGGCGGAGACCTCCGCCCCGGCCAGCCAGCGATGCGCCGTGCAGCCCGCTAAGGGAGGAGGGGGGGGAGGGTGTCCCCCAAAAGCGCCCTCACCTCCCAGCCCGCCCCACCGCCCCGCCTTGCGCGGACCCCCGCGCACCCCTTCGCTCCCCGCGGCTCACCTGCGGGCATCCCGCCGCGGGCGCGGCCGCAGCGCCGGCCAGATAGCGGGGCGCCCCGCACGCCGCCGGGGCGGGCTGCTGCATGGCCACGTCCGAGCAGCTCATGGCCGCGGCCGCCCCGCGCCGCCACCGCCGCCTCCCCCTGCTGCTGCTGCTGCTGCTGCTTCTTCTTCTTCTCCTTCTTCTTCTTCTTCCTTCTCCTCCTCCTCCTCCGCGCAGGGCGGCCGCGGCGGGGCGCCGCGCAGCACCGGCTGCCAGCGCATCTTCAGCGGCCGCCGCGCCCCGCGCCCGCACTTATAGCGCGGCGGCGGCAGCGCGGGGCGCCCCGGCGGCGGCGGCAGCAGCGGGGCCGGGGGGGGGCGGGGACCGGGACCGCGCCCCGCCCGCCCCCCCCCACCTCCCCGCCCGGCGGCTCCGCGGCCGCGCAGCACCTGCCCCCAGCCCGCCCGGCGCTGCGCTGCGCTGCGCTCCCGGGCAGCCTCCCCCCCCCACCCCCCACGGCGCGTTTATGTATTTATTCGCTTTTGGTGCGAGTCCCCCCCCGCTCGCTGCCGGGGGGCAGGGGTCGGTCGGCGGGGAGCGCGGCCAGGCTCCAGCAGCGAGGCCGCCAGTGTCACCTGCAGCGGCGGGGACTCACCCTGGGAATTCATCTGAGAGGAAGGAGAAACCCGCTGGTCCCACAGGAGCTGGCAGGTTGGATGCATTCTCCACCAGACAGGCTGGGAAGGTTTGCTTCCCTCCCCACATTCAATCCACAACGCTGAAGAAAAAAAAAAAAAATAAAAAAATATATATACACACACACACACCCAAATCAATTAAGTGCACCGCTCTATTTGAAAAGCACATGGAAAACCAGGATCTGGTTGTAATGGCTCCAGTCCCACTCAAACACGCTCGTGGCCTAACTCTGGGTGCACATTTTTGCCAGCGAGCTGCCCTGCTGCAGCCCCGGACCCGCAGGCTTTCAATACCATTCCACACATGGAAAAGAACTGGGCATATGGCTCGTCAGCATCACCCCAGCTCACCAGCCTGGGGATTCCTACATTCGTTTGCTCTTGTTTGCTTTTGCTTGGCCTAAAATGAATTTTTTCAGCTTTCTTTTTCATAAAATTTGAAGGTTATCTACATTTAATAGTGGCCAAAAATTGAAGCCTTCAATCAAAAACTCTAAATTTATCCTCTCTCTTTCTCTGTATATATACACACACAGGCATCTCCTTGGCCAGAACAGTTAGATGAATACATAAGGTTAAAATAGCTCTGTCTGACCCCAGTAGGATTCCCTGTTTATAGAAAGCATTTCTCCAAAACATTCAACTGCAATACTTTGAAAAAAGATCCAATTTCCTGCAGGCACGTTTTTGGTTGGTTTTTTTTGTTGTTGTTTGTTTTGGTTAGGGTTTTTTGTTTTGGTTTTTTTGCTTTTTTTTTTTTTGTTTGTTTGTTTTTAAAAAAAGTTTTGGGTATACAGATTTTAAGGTAGCTATATACTTTTTTAATAGCACTCTGGTAATTTGTTCCTGTTGCATTTTATGTATCTACCTAAATGCATTCAGCCTGAAGTGTTAACCTCCGCAGCCACTCAGAAGTTTCCACGGGGGCACTGCACACATACAGCACACACTTTGCTAAACCAAACGTATGGGCTTCTGAACAGTTTCTTCAGGGAAACAGAAAATCCGAGTGCTGATTGCTATCTACAAATCTCTGCTCGATCTGGGCCCTATTAATTTCAGAAATCTCTTTCCCCTCATTTCCTACTGCAACAAGAAGCCTAAGGCAGGAACGTTATCCCGACAGCGACGTCCGCGGGAGCCAGAGGCCGTCGGTCGGCAATAACAAGCACCACCTTCTGAAGTTCGCTGTTCCTGGACACGCGCCTGATCCTGACCTGGAGGTTTTTACCGCTAGCGCACGGCTGGGCTGCCTTCAGGCATTCCTCTGGCCGCCCCGTCTGCTGGCACCCGGCCTCCTCACATTTGGACAACTGGCTGCTATCCACCCGCGCAGATCCTCTCAGGGAAGCAGTGCTGCTCGCTGCAGAGGATTGTGAAACATGTTTCCTGTTTCAGGGAAGATGTTGTTTAGCACCGTTCTGTCAGAGGTAAAATGCTTTCAGATGCAACGGTGATGCAGCCTGATGGTAGTTTATTAAAAAGGAATAAAACACAAGGGCAACACAACACCCTCCTATGCTTAATAACAGTAACAAAACAAGTCTGTAAAATCACAAATAGGAACAAGTTCTTTCAATATTGATGGATTTTAGGAGAAAATCCACTATCGGGCCTTAAAGCAGAACCAGATCAAAGTAGAAAATGATTTATCATCTACTACGCTAACACAATACATTGAGGTGGGAGTACATTAGCAATCATTTTACACTCAAGTACGTGAGGCACTTGCAGGAGATACATAGATGCGCTAACATAGATACCACTGTTTTCCACAGGGTGCCAAAACGCGCCGGTACTCATTTAGCACACATTCCTTATTAACACGTCCTGCCACGATTCCCAAGAGATGCCTTTGGGCATGATACAGTGGCATGATACGTCATGTCAAAAAGCAGAACAGGATCATTATCAGGCAGATGTTTGACGTGATGCATCATGTCAGGCAGCCAGCGGCAGGCAGCCATCGCTCAGAAGCATTCTGACGCGATACAGTGTGCCAATGTTGTAGCACAAACCCAGCACGTTCCAAAAATAAGGACAAATTCACCTCTGGCATAAGCAGAAGTAACTGCAGTGACTTCACTAGATTTGCATCTGCTTATGTCAACAGTGAGTTTGGCCCGTAATCTGGAATTTATATAAAAAAGTGGTAAGCGGCTGGGTTTTCAGACATTTGTTATATTGCTTTCTATTCCCAGCATTCAAGCATCATAAGACAGTTGGGGTAAAACTGCCACCTTTCTCAATTCTTTCCCCTCCACCCCACAAGAAGCAGCATCAAGTTTCCATTTTTAGCAGCGTAACGATACCTCAGAGTACATAAAGTGTCACTCTTCCCAGAAGCATGGGAAAATGTGAATTTGGGGATTTCACAAGGAACAGGAATTTAAAAAAAAAAAAAAAAAAAAAGAATGAAAAGGAGGAGAGAGAATCTCTGCTTTCTGCCTCCATACCATTTCACAGCAGTAGCTTCAAGTGCTAGGTGCACAAGGACAGCAGCAAACTGTAAATTTTCAGTGGCAATTAGAGTAAAAGAATGGCATAGAAAGCAGCCAGGATGAAATATGAGATCTGATAAGATTTGGAGATTTCTTAAAAGGCACTGTAATTTATTGTTGTCCCCTTTCATCACTCTGGAATGAAGAGCACAGCTTGCTAAGGCAGATGCCTCACACTGACAAAAGGAAAGGAGGGGAACAGGCTAAGGTATGACTGGTACGAGGTCTTTACAGAAGAGAAACACCCCAGCTTTCTGTGACAGTCTGTTTCTTTAATGAGGAAAAGAACCAACGGGCTGCATTTTAATTAAAGTTCATTCATCTTTGCTGTGTATTCTAGCTTCTTAAATCCATCAGGCTACACTGATTCTTAGACGAGCTTAGCTTCAGCGATGCTAAGGGCAACCGTAGGAAATAAGACCAGAAAACCCTGAGAGAGCACTAGGTGAGCACCACAGCCAAACGTGACTTGGTACAGCAGTTTTGTGGGTTATAACATCAACCAAACGCGACTTGTGTGTTCTGGAGGAGAGAGGTAACAACGGGGTAGAAACTGCCTGCACAGGCTCTTCAAGAATTCATTTGTTTGTTTTGAGATGAACTTTTCCTGATGGAGTTGGGGGTGCTTGCCACTTCCACAGATCAGAAAATTTACGTAGAGGTCTGAATAAATGCTGGAAAACAGTTGCAAGCCTTCCAAACCTTTTGAACAATAACAACAAGAAGTCAGGGTCCTCCCCCTCCCTTCTCACCACTATGCAACTGCTTCCAAATATTTCTTTGGGGAGACAACTCTGTACAGTTAGCAGTTCCACAGAGATTAAAACAAACAAGTCCTCTCCTTTACCCATCCCCTCCCTCCCCCTGCCTCCTTGTTTCACTCTCTGATGGCATTCTATAAGTATTTAAATCATTGGAAACCACACCCTAGCTAGCTGTGGCTAATATTTACAGGCAAAGCCCCTTGGCTTTGCTGTTACGGTCTGCTCAACAGCCAAAAATGCAACACATTAGTTTTTCCTAAACAAGGAGACCAAATCTGAAGATATGCACGGCATCCCAAGGAAATAAACACCAGGCGTTATCTATGCCTTATATATAAAGGAATAGGAAGGGTAAAAATAACGTTTGCTCACAACTGCCTTGGGAATTCTCTGATGAGATGGACAAAAAAAATAAATCTTTAAGTAGTCAATTTTAATGAAACAGCATTTTTGTGGAGATGACGAACACCCTTTAAAGCAAATTAGGTTTCTGGTGGAATTTGCCACACAAATGTCTAAAGATTTCTCGCTAACTTACATGACGCTGGGTAACCTCACTAGGGAGTTCAGCTTGACCTGGGGACTAAAGGGCTGCTAAGCGCGTTCTTGTAAAGCTGCAGTGCCATCACCACCATGATCTACGCTTCCAGCTGGTACAGTGCAAGTTCCAGAAACGCAGCAGGCAACAGAGAGCTCCAACTCCTGCATTGAGCTCAGGCTCTCCCCACTCCTCAGGGAAGATGCACAAGACAGAGACAGGCAGCCTTCCTTCATTCCTGAAGAAAAGGAATGGAAACATTCACAGACCACCCCAAACATCTGAGGAGGGGGAAAAAGATGAGAGCTATTTCCTTTCCTGAGGACAAGATAAGAGTTTCTCTCTATACAGACTTAAATTGCTCTAATTTGAAACAATACAGAAATTGAAGCGTTGGGTGTTTGGGAAGGAAAGCAGCATTCCCGTTTACAATGCCGTTTTCATTCATACAGCACCTTGGGGGTATAGGAAACAGGCTCAACGTTTCCCTTATACACACAGCAATTACACACTCGCCACGGAGGTTTTGACCCCTCTGAAACAGGAGGCAGCAGCTCACCTGTGGCAAGTATGTTACCCTTAGATTTTGGGATCTCGATGCAAATGCGATGAAATACAGCAAAACAGTGGCCAAAGTTAAGATCACGAGATGCTCAGCAACTTCTCCATATGATGCAAGGATCTGGATTCCCCTCTAGCCATCTCCTTCATATTTTGTAATACAAGCAAAGCCGTAGTGCCGATTGCAGCAAGGACCTTTCTTCAAGCCACTAACAGCTTTCACATCTCATGCCTATAATCTTCAGCAAATAGATCAAGGACTGTTATTCATTTTAATGCCTAAATGCATTATATTTATTCTTGTTATAATGTTTTCTGTTACCACAGAAAATGTTTGGCTCCCAGAGAAAAAGAGGGAATGTTGTCAAAAATCTAAATTCTTCCTTGAAACGCAAACATTTTTAATAGCTTTAATGGAAGATATGCGTTGGAATCCAAGGGCACAGTCTGGCACTAAAATCCTCCATCTATATTGGAATTTTTCACCATGTCTTTTTCATAATATATTATTAAACATGTTTCCATCTCAGCAGTTGAATTTTGGGGCCCTGTTGCATCTGAGAGGGAAGTGCAAAGCAGCTGGGGAGTAACTGTAAAGAAGCAGCAGAAAATCAATTGAAACATTCAGATGCTGGAGGATGCCTTTCTTCTCCATCATCCCCCTTATGGAAAAAAAAGCGCATTGGGGTGCTCTTTCAAACTTCTAGTTGGTAGAGAAGCAGCAGCTGACCCAACACAGGGTATCTTCAATGCTGTTCCCAGTTACCCCAAAGGTTTCCTTGGTCCCTAACTGGCCACAGTTTGAGCACAGACCCACTCCCTGGTCCCCCTGTGAATCACTGGGGCTGCAGCCAAAGCAGTGAGCATGGAATGATTCAGGATGAAGCCCAGCAGCTCCTGGCAACTGGAAAACCTGGGACAATATGGAATTGTTGTTCTGCAGACTGGGGACCAGTGACTGGTTCGTGAGCACTGACTGACACTTCGCTCTGAAATCAGTCTTGTTGTCATCAGCATAGCTGCTCACAGAACATGACAGCGGTCTTCCAGTCTGATATGCCACCTGTAACTGCTGGACGGCACGCATACGAACACCTTTTTTGATGAATTAGCCAGAACATGATATAGAGCATCTGCCAGTTTTATGCAGCTGGGGGCAAAGCTGACAATGCCTGGTCTGGCATGAAGCCCGTAGCAAAACATTACCCCAGCAGTTCATTTAGATCAAATCTGAACCAGCAAAGTGAGTTTGTAGCAGACTATGTTTGCATCAGCTAACTGCCAAGGGTTTGATCCAGTGTAACAAATCCTAAGGTAGGGCTAAGACTTCTGATGACACTTAAGCCATAATTGCTATTAAAGACAAAATAATCTCTTTGCTTACCTTTGCTTTCCCTTGTGTCAGTGCAGACACGTACGTCTGTAAGGTTAATAGGACAGAGGCACCAGTGTGAGCTAGGTCTAAGTCAGTAAAATAATGATCAGTTTTATCTTGGATTAATTCTTAGTTTAAAAAAAAAACAAAACACCCCAGTCTTGCAATCTGACTTCTCCACAGCCAAACGATGTCTAGATTTTCTACAGCCATCCCTGCTGGCATAGCTAATGTTTGCCTCCCCCTGCCCCGAGTCTTGCAATTTAGATGTTGCAATCTGCAGAAAAACAGGAATAATTTTACTCTCCTGCTTCACCCTCAGACTTCTATCACAGTCATACAGTTTTGTCACCAAACATGGCAAATCCATGTTTCCCAGGAAGGGAATGTCAGCTATCTTCTTGTGAAACAAAGGAATTGCAGTACTGCATGCAGTTGAACTGCACTCACTTTAATTCCTCCTTTCACTCTGCTTGACAGAAGTGATTTCTCTATTAATTTAGCTAATTAACACTCCTTATGTTTTATTAGGTGTGATTAGTGACTATAGGAGCATTTGATGAAGACTCTTGCTTGCAGAAATGGGGCAATGCAAGTCCTTTCTTTGACTTACATGACAGAAAGCATTAACTACGAGAAAAACTGCCATATTTTTAACACTATACACCATTTCCCAACTCTAAATATATATGTTAAATGGCAGTGAAAAGTTATTAATCTAACAATTGCTTGGGGTTTTTTTTACTCCTTTTGCCAAGAATGTATATTAGAGTAACAATGTAACTTTTTCCTATACTAGATTATCACAACAGTAAAGTCTGTCAGCATTTCCAAGTTTCTTTTCCTATTGCTCTTGTGATATCATTATCATAGGCTTTTCATTAGCTGTTATTTGCTCATCAAAAGAACCTGTGGTAAAGGAAATGGCTAGAAAAACATTTCCAGATTATCATCAGTCTCTTGGTAAAAAAATAAAATAAAATAAAAATGCAGCTATCAATAACACTTAGCCAGCTCTTCCCAGTTGTCTATGGCATCATTCCTTCCCCATCACAAAAGCAGAATACTCTGTATGAGTGGGAAAGCAAGTCGTTAGTTCTTAGTGGATTAATATTTGTATAGTAAAATGCATAAAATATTTATGTATACATGTACTAATTTCCACAATGACAGTGTGAGCTATCACTGCTATTTCTTTTAGAGCTGGAGATACAGAGGCTGTGGGCTTAATCAGCTCAAGATGATGGCCAGAATTTTTGCCATTCAGACATGAACTTAAGTCATGCAGCTTGTTTAGTCTTCTCCAGGGAGCAAAATTCATTGACATGGTTATTCCGCACTCCATGGGCATCTCTGTGCTATTGGATGTGATTGCCTTAATGAAAAAGGAGGTCTTTAAATGAGCAGAACAAGCATCCTGGAAAGTCTGGAAAAAGCAACTTAAAGTATACTGCCCACAGTGATGATTCTTCACTTCCCAGAAAGCCAGAGGATGGCAGAAATTCAGTAGAATAGCTTTTGCTTGCACCAAAACTAAAGCTAACTACTGAACAAAGGTAATATTCCCAAAGTCAGGGATAAGAGAGCTGAAGATTAAGCTCCATCTTTTTCTCCCATAACAGAATTTTCTCACCCAGTAAACAGTTGTTACCCATATACACACCCATGCGTTATCCTTAGTATCTAAAAGAAATACTGTGCTTCTGCTTTAAAAGTACATACAACGTATAATGCATTTCAGTTTTTTGGAGGAGGTGGGTCCAACACAACAGTACTCAGTGTTTTATTTCATTCATGTTAGCTTTTCTGAAAAAAAATAATAAATAAAAATGCTTTCTTCTAAACTCATCTTTCATATTTCAAAGTGAGACAGAAAATTGTCACCTCTGGCAAGGTACATTTCTGTCAAACAAGCCCCACAGGCTAACAACAGCAGCATAGCTACTATAGCTTGCTATGAATAAAAAAAAAATTACTTTTCGAAGTGTATCAGCACCATAGTTCCCATGAAAACCATTAGTTTTGATGAGGGGTTGAGATTTTGTTTGTGGGTTTTTTTTAAGCTTGCAGCAATAAATTAGAAAGATAGAAAGGAGTTAACAACACTAAGACTAAACCAGAGCGTTTGAATGGCACACTAGAGTTTATTTCAGAGGCATCTATAATTTCAGTAAAGCATACTGGGGGGTCTCTTTGCAGAAACGTAGTCTCAAAGCCTTTAATTTTGTGAAGTACTAATTGCCTTCCAAATAAGAGAAGGCTGCACCACTGGAGAAGAAGCCATGCCCTTTCACTGCAAGCAGCTTCTTCTTTGCAGGCCCCTCCCTGAAGTATTAAACAGCTACATTTTTGATGGCTATTGCACTCGCATCCCAACCCCAACAAGCAAGCGAGCAGCAAGGAGAAGTTGCTCACCTGTTCTTGAAACTCTTGCAGAGAAACCCCAAGAAACAACGTGAGCAGGAGACACAGGCAGCGATGGAGAAACATTTCCTCTCTGGGGCCAGAGAGCACCGCAACACCCCTCGCTGACAGCATTTTCCTTGAAAGCGGAATAGAAGCACATTTGTCTCCTCTGTCCTTCCACACCTAAGCCCTGGGGTCCAGGTCTGCTGCCATAACTCCAAGTCAGAGGTGGCAAAGCCCTTTCACTTCGTCTAAAGGCGACTATTTCTTCCACTAACAGCATCTGCATATTCCCAATCAGGGAACACTTGTAATAAGCAGCAGCATCTGAGAAAGGTGGGCTGTAGAGTCCTAATTAAACAGCAACTGACATATCGCTTTTCAAACTAAACATCCAACTGGGATGCTCAATCTAGCACACATGGTTTGTAAACAACCGAACAGAGCACTCCATAGAGCAGCCCTACACACTCCTACCACAAAATGCTGCAGAGGCTCCCTTCGCCCTTGTAACAAATGATCTAACGATTCTCAGGAGGAGGAAATGAGGCTGATTTGTAGCTCCCTTCAATAGGCTAACCCAGTTAAGCAAGACTTCTTAATTGCCTGCTCTTTATTATTTAATGCATAAGAAGGCTAAAAAAAAAAAAAATATCCTTAGGGCCAGATCCCAAAAAGGTATTTAGGTATCTAAGCAGGCAGCTAGGCAGAATTTAGCTGCAATTACAAACAGTGACACTAAAAACCTCTGCTCAGCTGTTGCCCAGCTCTGAAGGCTCTTAAACCTAAGTAGGTACCTATTTCAGTTTTAAAGTTCTCCAGGTGCCTAGCATTCAGCTTCTGCACGTGCCAAGAAACACTTCATTCCTGACAGTGCCGAGGAAGCTCGTGCCGGCCCAGTGCTGAGCCTCTCGAGAGCTGGGGGAAACCTGAGAGGTTTCAGCCACGATGAACGATAAATGTCTGGTGGACAGAAGCATCTGAAAGCCTGCCTATATCTCTTGAACGGGTTCTAAATAAGGTCATCCTAATTATAAATGATAATCTGGTGAGCAAACAGGACTGCTTAAGGACATGTTAGGCATCCAGCAGTTACATGACAGGAAGCGATACAGCAGAGAGTCAGTCCCAATGCTCTCCAAAACATTCAGATCTGCAAATTATGGAGGATGAATGAGCTGGGTACCTCGCCCATAGCAAGGCAAGAAACATGCTTTTTAGAACCCTGCACTGTCTCCCTTCAGGCCAAAGTGTGAAGATTGGTCCTTTAAGTTCTGTGGGACCCAGGTCAGACTAACATTTGAAGCTCATCTGCTGTAGCATCCGAAAGCCTCTGTAGCCTTTCCCCACTTAGAGTCCTGTCAGGAACATGGAGGGGGAGACAGGAATGAGAGTGGGAGCACTTTGTCCCCTCTACTCACACATCCCATCAGTGGTTTTATATATAGACCATTTGAAAAACCTCGCTTTCCCAAAGAATGGCATTTGTGCCATGCAATTTAGATATCACCATTTTGAGAAAGTTTGTTGTTCTCTTTTTCCGCATATAGTCTTGCTCTCATTGATATCTGCTTGAGAGGGATGGGGCGCTCTCAGGAGAGCGTTTGGGACTGAGCTATGTTCCACATACAACATCTAATAAGACTTATTGCCATATTTCATCAGTTTGCTGTGAATTCAAGTTCCACTAATGGAACAATGAGATAGACCCTTGACTTGGTAAACAGAGAGTCAGAAGAAAAAAGGCTTATGTAAGAGCCTATAAAAACAAGATGGTTCAGAAATCAGACAGCTGCTCTATTCTTAATTCCCTCCATTGTGCCTCAGGATGGACAGACATCAGACTGCCAGATCTCTTACATGCATTATTGTGTTTTCTGAAGTTCGGGCATAATGGAGAAAATGGCAAAGATGAAAAGGTAGTGTTAACTTTTCTGTTCACCTTCTGACACTTTAAATGACTTCATGTGACATGGGACTCCTAGGAGATTTGATTACTTTTTAAATTAATGCTGTGTAAGAAAAAAATGTCCCTTAGGCATATTGCAATATTTATAAAGGTAATTGCTCTTTTCTCAGAATATTTAACCTTGGCAGAAATATTCACCTTATTCTGAATAGCATCTATGTAGCAAACCAGTATCAAAATAGGTCTTAAGGTCCGGGAGTAGTTTTGATCTATGTCCCACTTGTTGTCATGGTCAGTGCCTGGAGATGGCTTCATACTGAAAGGCTGCCTGATGCTCCACACTGGGAACTAGTTGGAAACAAAGCCTGTTTGGCATGAGGCTTCTGCCTCTCCAGAGTGAGGGCAGAGCTTCTAGAGTGAAGGCGACAAAAATGTCTACAGATGACAGACTTTTTCTGCAGACAAAAAGGGGACAGCCTCCCCCAGAGTCCTTGCAAACCTCAGCACTGTTTCCATCAGATATAAGGGATTGCTTTCTGCAAAACTCACACAGCAGCAACTATAGCCATTTTAGTAACAGAACCAATTCTTTCCCTTCACACCAGTACCTCTCTGAAGAGGATGTAAACATTACCGTGCACAGCTGGAAGGTGCTTAGATAGTATAATAGTGTTTTGTATTGCTATATGCAAGGAATAGAATTGTGTGCTACAAATACTAGTATTGACAGCATAACTAACATTTTTGATGTGCAAGAGAATAAAATTGTTATATTCATTCACGATTTTCCCTCTCAAAAAGAAAGCTGAGTGCATACAGCAAATTTTAAGCGAGTCAAATCAGAAAGTGAACCATTGTTAGCCATAGTTAAGTACCAACACACACCAACACATCACTTCCCAATCGTCTCACCATTTATTATGGTTTTGAATTTCCCAAATGACAACTTGAGTAGGGTTTTATTGACCTTCTCTGTTTAGAGCAGTCTTAAAAGGCTGTTAGAATTAAAATTTGCTGAGAATTCTTAAGTGTGTTTCATACAGAATTGCTGAGTTGTAACCCTGGAGCTTCCCACCAGAGGTATTCCATTTCAGCCGAGCTTCTTTGCTGTAACAAGCGTGCAAAACACATCACAAGAAGCAAATGTCTTGTCAAATTGCAAACATCAATTTTTAAGAGAAGTTAATGGTCAGGAATGCTGCCCTACTCATTCTGCAAAGCATTAGGGACAACACAGCTCACTGGGTAATTAATTAGCCTGATAGGGATATTTGAAGGGGGGAAAAAAAGCACACAGCAGGACACCGGGAGATCAGAGCCCATCAAAGCAAGACTTGCAACCACTTTCCAGTTACACTGTGGTTACGGCCCTTCTGTTAAACAACTGAAGTAAATGATCACTGTGTTGGCTGGGATTCAGAGCCACCACGCATCACTCAGTTGCTCACTTCACTCAGGCAGCACGGGTAAAAAGAGGCTCCGGGGGAGTAGGTGACTGCAGCATATAGGCAGCAAGAGTGCTACCCTTCCATGTTGACATGAGGGGAAGGTGTGGAGAGCAGCAGGATTCCCATTTCTGGCAGGCCAGCACTTTGGTCTAGTGCTGCAAAACACTTTACTTTAGGATAATTTTGATTAGATGGTCTCAAAATCACATGACATTTTTAAAAGGGTTCTGTGATTTCTTCCTTGATTATTTTCGTGGATTATGGCAGTCAAAGTGATGAGGGACTTGGGATACTCCCAAATATTCATATAAATGCAATTGATAGGAAAACCTGTTTGTTAATCATGCTAATTCAAGATTTTACCTTTCCGTTTCACAGGGTTCCTGGTTTTGAACACAGTTTGGGTACACTGTGCTGTCACGTATACCAGCTGTACATCTCCTAGGCAGCAAGATCTAGTGCACACCAGTAGGAGGATTCCTTTAAGTCTTTCAGGAGTCTTCCTGGCATCATGTCTGCTGAAGCAAATGGAGAGGGATTGCAGAACAGCACCTTTAATTCATTCATGCCATTTAGATCTCAGACAGTGATCCATCATTCTTCTCCAAAATTTCCACTTGCTCTCTGGTGATAAATTGATCAGCAGGGAACGAGACAAAGTCCAGATTTTGAACTTGAAGAAAACACCAGCAACTTAATCAGGATGTAGGCAAGAATCTAAAAAAAAAATAAAAATGGGAGCCTATATCTCTGTCAAGAACGATAGGCTTATTGAGGAAAGCAGCCCATCAGAGAAACTCTCTCGCAGGCTCCAAGAATTTGCAAATAAACCTATTTCCTTAAAAAAAAAAAAAAAAACACGCTTTTACACATGTGGACAATGCCAACATCCCTTTTATGAAGGCGTTGGGGTTTGCTGCTGCAATACCGCCTGTGCCCACTAGATGGATGTCATTTTCAAGAAGTTGAAAGGTTTGGGTCTGCTCCGGGCTCCGGGGCTCACTTTCATAGCCCCAGCCGCTATTTTTTATTATGCGCTCTCTTTTCTGTTTAACACTTAACAGGGACTTCAGTAGCGATAGCTGAATAGAATCATCTCCACTGATGATCTCATACGTCCATTCCCACACTGCCGTTGTCTTAGCAAACACAAGTATTGACTGTGACTCTTTCTGGAAGGTCAGAGGTAAAAACTGTTGATTTTTTTCACTGTTTTAATAGCCCAATTACAATAAGGTGCTATTTTTGGACTATTGCAATCAAAACTCACAAATCAGTGTACCCCTAAAGTCATAACTTACAATCAAAACAAAAAAGAAATTACTGTAGGAATGAGCCCATCTGGATTTCTTGTTAAGACTTTGAGCTTGTGAGCTTTTGGGTTTGTTCTGGTTTTACCATGCCTTGGGTTTTAGTTGGTTTGGGTTGTTTGGAAAACACTCTTGTGTTTTCTCAGCAATTCTAAGAACAAGATTTGGTTTGCATTTTAAATGAAAGGTAAGGAATGTAAAAAACAGTATTCACGTGACTCAAAGAATAGATACGCAAACCCAGCAACTATTGTGTAGTTTGCGACAGGAATAACAAGTTTTGGCAAAACAGAAACAAATTTCCTT
This sequence comes from Falco naumanni, assembly GCF_017639655.2. Classification (NCBI taxonomy): domain Eukaryota; kingdom Metazoa; phylum Chordata; class Aves; order Falconiformes; family Falconidae; genus Falco; species Falco naumanni. The sequence goes on from NC_054055.1 coordinate 113,873,513, forward strand.
TCTTACTGTTTTAGGCTCATATTTTGCATTATACATTCAGGCATTTTGGTAAACACATGTAAACACGTGGCTTTGCTTGACACCATACATGTTTTTACACTGAGACTTGAGTTATAAAAGCCCATTTTGAATACCCTGAAAAATAAACCTAGCTTCTTCTTGATCTGAATGCCACCTGGCTTCAAAAACAGAACTAAACTCATCAATGGATTTCTCCAAGAAGTTCTGGAACACACTGAACCTCTGAAAGAGGCATTTTGCAACAGCTGCATGGAAATGCAGAGCGGGCTTGAAGTAAGAATGAATTAGTATCATAACCTGTAGAAAACTGCAGGATCAAACAGGGGATAAATTCAGTTTATGAGATCACCCAGTTTCTTACATGACTACCACTTCCACTTTCAGGATTAGGTTCTGGTTTAAATTGGCAAAGTGCTTGGTTTAGCCAGAGCACACATGATTTTGTCCATCAAAGATCTGCCTTGCAGTATGAGCCGCCACTGTGTATGAATTACATTAATACCCTGTTAATTAACACTACAGAGCACTACTTACTCCAGAAGTTATTGTTTCTAGGAAGGCAGTCTGGTGCTAGCCAGCCGGCCAGCCTGTGGGTATTTCTGCCTCTGGTTCAGCCAGCAAGCCAGAGAAGGAAGGTAAGGCCGGTGGGGAGACCTGTTGGGTTTGAGGGACGAGAGGGAAGTGAGAGCACAGCGGAGGAGCCAGCAATCTCAGGGATGTCCTGGGAGGCAACAGGAAAGATCCTAGTGGGAAGGGTAAAGGAGACAGGGCACAGACCTATATAGACAAACTTCATTATCCTAAGGATCAGGGAATAACTCATTAGTGGACCCATCTGCATTTAGCACAGTTTTCAAAAAAAGCGACCAAGTGAAAGAAGCTTTGATAAAAAGCCGTTTGTGTTGCTTGCAGAGGAAATACAGATATGGTGCATGTAGATTAGTATTTCTAGACAACTGCCATACAAACCACTGCTTAAATCAATAAGCTTCTGAAAGACAAACATACATTAAAAAATGAATTAACCTCCAGGCTGCAAAATTTTAATAAAAATAGATCTTAAATAGATGAAGGGCAATGCTTCCAAAACCCATGAAATTAAATTGCTTTTATATATCCTTGTTCTTCCTATAGCCTTACCACTGAATAATATTTTAATTTTAATTGCATCAGCAGTTTTGTATTGTTCTTCAAAGTAAATCTGTCATAACTCAGGCTAGCCATGAATAAACCTGGACTATTTTAACTGGGTTATATGACCATTGTTCCTCAAGGGAAATAAAAATTCTGCTCCTGACTGTAGTCCAGAGTCATACCCAATGATGCCTTCCTGTGCTTGGTGAGAGGAAGTTCCTCATCATGGGAGAAGAAATTCAGATGGTGACCCTAACCCATGGAGTTCAGTAGAGCTGTGGAGCAATTGACACTGGCTCCTCAGGCACCACACCAGCAGTCTCCTAAGTGAAACCTGCACTTTTCTGGGAGCACAGGAACCACAAGCATCACAGAAAAGGAAGCTCGTAATGTAGTCCTCTCTGAACAACTATGGAACACTGTCTGATTTCAGTCTCGATGGGATGGCCTGAATTTCAGGAGCAGCCAGAATTCAAGAATGAGGCTTTGCCTTCATGCCCATGGGTAGATAAAGCCACTTCAAGTGAAGTAGGTTTAACTTCCTGATAAAACCCATCAAATGTGATCAAAAAACCCTCAAAGTATCAAAACTCTAAGTTTTATTCTACATTCCAGTAAAATTACTTTGTTGTTGGTTTGTTGTTTTTTTTTTTTTTTTTTTAATGGGGGTATATTTATTACCACACCGGGCTTAAATCAGTTCTTAGTAAAATTCATGTAAGTTTAAAGAAAGCCTACTGAGGATGACAGCAGAAGCTGAAGAAAATATCTTATCTGATTAAAAGTGAGTAATATGGATGTGCTAAATTGCTGGGGAGTAGTTGCCACAAGATAGTCAGTGATATGATATCAATCAGCAGAGAAATCCGCAATGATGACTTACTGATGGAAAGCCATAGGAAAACACCAATTCTTTGCTAGGCATCTGTAACATGGATTTATAGACACAAAATGAAATGCAAACTACCCAGGTTAGCTGAATTTTATTCATTCATGCCTTCTGTCTATTTATCTACTTTTCTTTTAAGTGTTTTAATCTGTCATTTTCACATTCATTCTGCAACTTGAAGCAAGGTTTCCTTTGAATGATGATTTCATTAGGACTTGTTCTGTCAGATAACGATGCCTCCAGAGTTATGTACTATGTTAATTCTGTCATATCTTGTACCTTACTTCTATTTTTATTTTATGGGAATTATGCAAAAAAAAATCTACATGCTGATAGGTAGATGATGTTATGTTCATGTATTTCTCATAATACAGATGAGAGCTGAACCTTCAAAATAAAACACAGGTCACAAAATAGGACTGCTTCTTTCTAATGGAAAGATACTGTAGCTTATTAGAAAATTATTTAAAAAGAAAAGAATTACATTATTTGGAGTCAAAGTCAAGTAATTTTTCACTACCTTTAGGAGCTCTTGGAAAAGATAGCACCTTCAAAATATCCTTCAGCTCTACATGCTCCTTACTGCAATCCTTTCACTCCTGGAATTATACTGAACTGCTCTCTCAGAAGAGAAATACTACGAAGGAAAGGTCATGATAAATCATGTAGTCAACAGAAAGCTAAGTAATAGTAACAAACTCAGTTCATCTGCCCTGGTGTAAGGCCCTTCCATTTGAAAGGGAAATGGAAGGGGATACACTCAGTAGAATGACTGTGTGCTCAAAACAGGCAGCAACATTTGCATTGCCCCAGCATGAAGAAGCACTCACTGTCTAAAAGTGAAAGTGAATTAGACCCTACAAGCATCTTCACTTCAGCAAAGGACTTCTGCCCGCTCAGTTAGAGCAAGAATATCTTGTTGGTTTTCAAGCAGTGACCTTTTGAACCTTGCCAACAGAATATGTTGAAAAAAAAAGTGATAAATTAGCCTATTCCTTCCTAACTACAGCCTTTCCCCCACCAAAAGAGTCCAAGGAAAAAGGCATAATATGCGAGGGAGCAGAATGAGCAATCCTTTGTGTTTCTTGATCCTTCTGGGCTTTTACCAGCATCATCTGCTGTCATAACTCTCCAGAGAAGAGGGTCCTGGCCACCTGGCTAAAGCAGCAGCCCTCAGTATACTACAGTGCTGAGCTAAATCTATCTGTTTAAAAAAACATTTCACACTCCTGCACCAAGGGCACTGAAGAGAACTGTATACCGAAACAAGGCTGGTCTTATTATGAAGAAAAATGAGCTTGCTTTTAAATTACCACCTACGGTATATTAGCTCCAATTTGAAGTAGGAAACAGAGATGATGGAATAACTGAAGGTTTGTTGAAAATAGATAAAGGGTTTGTGGTTTGCCTGGTAGTAGCCAGGATAGCTTACATACCCCTCACCCAGGCTCAAATTTTGAGCTGTGCTAAATACTGATAAATGCCTTTTCATCTCTGCTAGTACGAAGTGTCGATTTTGTTCTAAGTACACAACATATTGAGACAATTTACATGTGGAAGTGCATCACATGCCCTGCAACTAATTGTTCCCAACCTCTGCATCATCCCCAGATGACTGACAAATTCAATTCAAGCCCAAATTCAGTCCCCAGATGAGTGACATGTGCAGTTCAATGGGTAGGACTGTGTTGATAATGCAGTAGAAGAAGATTTTGACCCTGTAATACATGGAAGCCCTTCCATATATTAAAAATGTGAAGCTTAAACGGGCTACAGAGGCTCGTTCTGACTTTGTGCCATGAAGTCTGCAGGGTAGATTTCACTCCAGTATATGTCTTCTTCTGATGTATGGGCATGGAGTAGGACCCAGTAATCTGTGAAAAGCCAGACACAGTAGCCTCACACCAACACACATCAACAAAGCGGTTCAAGACCCTGCATGCAGAAAGCCTCTGAAGGAATTACTGTGGGCACCTTACTTGCTTGAACACTGCAGAAAAAGGACCCAGCCAATTATTTTTCCTATGTTCGGTCACATCCAGGTTTACGGCTAGCTAGGGACAGCTGTTTGATTCTTGTTCTTACTTCCATGGATCTGGGGTGTTTAAGAGAAAGCAATGCGTGGTACAACTGATCAAATACAGAAGGTGAAAAAGTCACCTAGGAAATTGTCATGTTTTTAAGTGTTTCATCACACTTATGGAAACAGAATTTGTATTCCTATTACATTTTTCATGTTCTCTGCCAGAATAAGGTAAGATGATATGACTACCAATTGCTGATTTACAATAAATTCAAATCAGCATCTGATGTGTCCTCTCATTTTTTAAAATATTCCACTGCTCAATGAGTACAATATGAAAAACAAACAGTCCATGAAACAATCAGACACTTCATTAATAAAAATATTGCGTCAAGCCTTACTGACCAAACCTTGATAGGAAAAAAAACTTATTAAAATCCTCTTATAGTGCTCCAGTGGAGACCAGTCAGCAATTACAGACAGATCTCAGCAGAAGGTTTTTACTGCTGGATAGGTTTTTAGAGGGTAGAATTAGTATTTATTTTAGTGGGGCAGAGGTAAGGTAAGGGAAATACTGAGCTGTAACAAGGAGAGATATAACACACTGGCTAATTTTTTTACTTTTTACTACTTTTTTAGTCTTTTTACTAAAAGTCACATAAAAACACTGAGGTAAAGTCATTAGCACACATAGGTATAGATCAGTGTAGTGATGATAAATGACATAAAGAAACAAAGAGGGAGAGGGGAAAAACAATGAGGAATACAAAGCAAAAGAGGTCAGGCAGTGCTCAGCTGAGTCCTGACTGTGCCAAAATCTTCCAGGCAGTCTGAAAGTGGTCTAAGCAGATGGGAAGCATCAAATCTGAAAGGTCTTGTGCATGGTAATGAGATGATGTATGATGCAGCAAAGGCACATGGAGCCTTCCAATCACTACTGGGTGAAGATCTTTGCCCTACAGCATCCAGAACCAGGAGTACTCCACTTTTAAGCAGGCCCAGCACTGTGAGATTTGAGGAGGTGGCAGCTTGGATTTCAAAGGATGGCAGAGCTACAGCTGCCTTTTTATCTTGTTTGAGCAGGGTGCATTACAGTACAGCTAGTTAACTAAACGGATGACAGAGACTATGTGAGTCCATGTTAATGAGAGTTCATTGTTTTTTAAATTCTTAACAAAGCCAAAGGACTAGTCTTAACTAAACTAAGAACATACAGACCAATATTGGTCCTTTTAAATCATTCCTCAGGATCAAAACAACCTTCTACTTAAAAAGACTGGGGGGTTTAAAATCAGTCATTGCAAGACAGTAAAACAAGTAGCAGTGCTGTTCTACCCCATAACATGGTAGAAAAGAACACCCTGCAAAATACCAGATCTGTGTTGAATTATCCTGACCTCGCAGTCCACCAGAAACACTAAATTTGCAGAACTTCCTAGGAAAATTTTAGAAATGCTGAAAATTTAAAACCAGGTTAGCTGGTGTGAGATTCTCTAAACAGCTTCAGTACAAGAGTTGATGTTTGAGCTCACAGTCCTGAATCCCTTCAAAAAAGGGCAGAAATGGGTGCTTATAGGATGGAGTTTATCACATCCCATGGTTGGTGGCTGAAATAGATCAGATCCAATTGAACACTGCTGGCATACAAAGCTACAGGTATGAATAGAAAATACCAAACTTCTGTTAGTTTCAAAATAAGCATTCCTTTCATTCAAAGGCCTCAACCTTAGCCCAGGTGGAAAAAAAGCCTCAAACTTTGCACTCGATATAGCATTTCTTTAAAAACAAAAAAGGCACTAAATTGATGCAGGTCTACAAATTGCTGCATTAAGTCTGCTATACACAACCCACGCACAATAACATAAGGGTAATGTTAAAACATGCATTAGGGATGAGGAAGAATCTCTCCCCCTATGAAAAGATGAGCTGAGAGCTGATGGTGGGTGAGTACTGCTAGCAAAGCAAACACTTCACTATCTGTGGGTGAACATTTCGTGCATGCTCTTTGTTATAAAGCCCACTGAAAACTTAAAGCTGCTTTTCTAAAGGAGCTGTTGTGTAACTGACATCTGGGGTTTTCAGTCGCTGCCCTGTTTGAACTGGTTATGGAACACATTAAACCCAGAAGGCTCCACTTCAGCTGTTTACAAACCTTCCCCACATGCCTCCATCATCCCAGCTTTGCTGACAGGCCCCAGTTCAGCACTGGGGCTGAAGGCTCAAGCCTGGCTTTCTTGCATAAGCACCACCATGGGCTGCAGCAGGCAGGAACCCTCATTTCCAACAGTGTATTCTCAAGGGTCTAGCAGAATTAAGACTGTTGTTTTCAGAAGCTGAATCTGCTACTCCACCTTTGGATCCACACAAACAGGCTGCTGTATCTATAAAAAGGACTGTTGATTCCATGCTACATATATGTAAAACTATGTATGCTTGTAGCTGTATAATTAATATAACTTGCATACATACTTGCAACCATACACCATACTTTCATCTGTTTCTCTTTCATTATTATTATTATAGTCAGGAATCAGGCAGTAGGTCCATGCATGTCATGCAAATAGCATTATGAAAAAGTTCAAATTAATAAATCAAATCATTCCCTCTTTCTGTTCACAGCTTGTAAACACACTTTGAATTTGCTATTCAAAATAATCAGGAGTTTATCTATACAATTACACACACACACACAGAGTGCTCAGAAAAACTCAATGCAGATACTAGAGCTCCAGAATTCCTATGCAGGGAACAGACTCTCACAAAGTTTTTTGGATGCCCAGGCTGTAGGGTTTTAAAAAGCAACTAGGAAATTTCATGAAAGAAACATCCAGCAAGCTGCTATTAAACCTAAAGACCACCACTTTTGGCTCAGGATGTCTTTGAGCTGCAAATCCCTGGAAGCTTGGGAAAAGTGCTGGGAAAGTAGTATTATAGGTATTCCCTCTGCTTTTGATCTACCTTAAGCATCAAGGCCAGTGTGGGAAAGAGGAGACTGGATGAAACCCACAACTGGCCATACCTTTATCTCACCCACCACTGCCTTTCTTGTGTTTCAGTGTCTTCTGACATAGATAAAAGTATCACTCTGCTTTGCTGATTTCATGGTTTATGCAGCTATCTGCTGCAGTAAAAAGTCAAAGTCTTGACAGATGATATTTATGGTAGAAATTACCTTTCATAAAACACTCAAAAATCTTCCTTATCTTTGTGTAACCACAGTATTTTAAGCTGAATTTTTCCCTTCCAGACTCCCAAACATGGGAGTTTGCGGAAGCAGAGAGTATCAACAGATTCAAGAAGCAGCTGCACACATTTGTGGACAACAGGTCTGTAAATGGATGCTAAGAGGAACAAACAGTAATGTTCCCTTGATATCTCCAATCCAAAAATTTTGACTCTGAGACAGCAGGAAGGGAACGAACTGCAGGATGTGGACAGGCTCATATGTTCTTCCCCAAAAGCTGCTGTGATTGCCCCAGCCACAGCCACAACGGTGTTGGGCTTGCGTAGCAAGGTTTTGGTAGTGGGGGGCTACAGGGGCGGCTTCTGTGAGAAGATGCCAGAAGCTGCCCCCATGTCTGATGGAGCCAACGCCAGCTGGACCCAAGACAGACCCACCGCTGGGCAAGGCCAAGCCCATCAGCAACAGCAGCAGAGCCTCTGGGATGGCGTATTTAAGAAGGGGGGAAAACACCTGCACAACAAAACTGCAGCCAGAGAGAGGAGTGGGAGCACATGAACGCCCCAGCCCCGCAGCCCCCCGGGCCGGGGCAGGAGGAGGCCGGGGGGCTCCAGGCGCCGCAGCAGAGACCCCCCGGCAGCCCCTGGAGAAGCCCCCGGCCGGGCGGGCCGTGCCCCCAGCCCGCGGAGCCCCCGGGGGAGCAGCTCCCCCCCGCAGCCCGGGCAGGACCCCCCCGGGGCAGGGGGTGCCCGCAGGGGGCTGTGACCCGCGGGCAGCGGCGCTGGGGCAGCTCCTGGCAGGGCCCGTGGCCCCGTGGGGAGAGGAGCCCGGGCTGGGGACCCCGCGGGGACCCCCCTGGGGCCGGCTGGGCCTGGGGGGCTGCGCCCTGGGAGGGCCCCGGGCTGGGGCTGGGGCAGGGGGCGAGGAGCCTCCCCGTGGGGGGCAGGGGCGGCAGGGACAGCTGTGAGGGACTGACCCCAGCCCCGGCCCGGCCCGGCGCTGCTGGGGGGGCAGGAGGGAGAGACACCGGGAGTGGAGCTGAGCCGGGGAGGGGGTGGGGTGGCGGGAGGTGTTTTTAAGTTTTGGTGTTATTTCTCATTATCATACTCTGATCTGAATGGTAATAAATTAATTTCCCCAAGCCAAGTCTCTGCTGCCCATGAGGGTATTTGGTGGGTGCTCTCCCCACCTTTTCTCAGCCCATGAGCCTTTCACATACTCCGTCCCCTGCCCAGCTGGAGGGCAGTGACAGAGCCGCTTTGGTGGGCGCCTGCCGTCCAGCCAGCGTCAGCCCACCATGACAACACACAGCTAGCCCAAGCCAGCAGGCAATTTCTTAAATTCTTATCACAATTACAAGAAGGGGACTTGGCTACATAAGCTATTGCTACTTTCTGTAATACGCCTCAAATGCTGAGTAAAGTGAACGTGATCAAAGAAATTAACACGGAAGCGAGCCAGCAATCTCAGCCGCAGATGTCACGCTGTGCGTACCGCTGTGCTGGTTCGGTCAAGGATCTGTTACTGGTCGTAACAGCAGAGAGGGGAGAGTTTCTCCAACAGTTCAAAACCCTTACGGGTGCAGCATTGGTGTGTTCTGTTGAGGACAGAGTCATGAGCACTGGAGCTACAAGGAGGAGGGTAGATTGGTAGGCCAACACAAACCAGCAGGAAACTGATTAAACTGGCAGCGCTTCCAATTAAGGCTAATGATGGAAGTCATCATCAGGACATCCAGCGCAGAAACAGCAGCTGAAGTACAGCACAGCACAAATACAGTACAACAGTTCCCTGATACGGGCCAGCAAAGATTTGCGACTGTAGAAAAAGGGGAAAAAAAGATCTAAAGCTGGGTGTGCAAAACAGTTCCAGGGGAAATAGTTACAGATGCATCTTTTTGACTCTAGCTTTCTGAGAATGATCTGTATACTGTAATTTTATCAGCTGTAAGACTCCACAAGGTGTAAAATAGGCACCCATATCAGATAATACAAACACATAGCCACCACAAAGAAGAAACAGTATCTAAAAACTTATTATATCGGACCTAACTGAACTTTACACAATAAAAAACTTTCTTTGTTTAGGGAAGCAAACTTTTATATTTCTAAAAAATTAATACCTGTAAACAGCTGCCAACATATAATCATCTCATTAACTAAGACTTACAGTAGTGGTAATATAGACAAGAAATTATGCAAATAATTGCATAGAAATGTACGAGCATATGGATAATAATGTGCTTTGCACGGCAATGACAGCCACTTGGACCTGAGACTTCATCTACCCTGAACAAAAAGGGTTGACTGCAGCTTGAGTAACTCTGTTCATACTGATTTTAATTTAAGTAGGTCGGGTGCTGACAGTTGAGTAGCTACAGCAACATGGATCTCAGCGCAGAGTGATGGGCTGGAGAGGTACTAAACCTCTCTGGCAGCTGCACTATATTCTGTGCAGTTGCAGCTGTTTTCTTACAGTGACCCAAGCAGCTAGTTTAAAGCTAATTTGGGAAAACCTACATGAGGAACAGTGACATCATGAAAGTATCAGAGACCCACTATGAATGATATTTGGTACCACTCTACTCATTACTTCCCTGGTGCAATACATTTATGGGCAAGCTGAGAAAGATGAATTAACATTTACTTGCAAAATTAAGAATGTTTATAGCTTCCAAGTCCAAAAGTTTCTGCTTAGCCCCCCAGCTTATCTGTGCAACTCTACTTGATCTGGCTGATTTCACTTCTGTCCACTTGAAGCACTGGGGTTAGGCCAGCACAAAGTTAGAGCAAAGTCATCATCAGGTGCTTCTTACTGCAGCATTTACATGCTGATGGGATGTTATGAAACCACCATACCGTTCCAAAATGGTATACAGCACATTTCTCAGTATATGAAATATGTTCTACGACAGGCTAATCATTGATAAAAGCCTCTAAGATGTTGCTGTTTTTACCTGTAGAAAAGCTACTAAGAAGAATAACAACCCTGACAGCTGTATTCTTGGGTGATGTGAAGTATGTACAGGTTGCTGTGCTTTTATTACCTAAGCACTAATGGCAATTTCAGAAAAGGAATTCAGGCAAAGTGGCACATAATAGGAGAACAGTTATAAGAGTAATAAGTCATGTCAAAAGTCAAGCAAGTGACTAACATTGACAGCAGTATAGCCAGTCAGCTGGCTGTGGTTTTAAAGAAATTAGCTAATACATCTACGGCATGAAAACAAAGACGGTATCAAAGGATTTGGGGGGAAAAACAGCATTTAAATCCTCAAGATCAAAGTCTATCATGTTACCACTCTCAGTTTTACAGAATCCAAGAAATGCGAAGAAGCTTGTAAAAAAGTCAGCCAGAATATCAATTGCAGATTCAAGATTAATGCAGGAATCTTGCCCCACTGTGGTGTGCATGCGCCTTATTTACCCAGTAACATAGGTTGCTTGTTTTGTGAGGAGGAAAGTGCAAGAGTCTACCTTGCCGTATAGCAAGCTGCATTTTGATACAGCTAATCATTACTTAATCAATGATAACCTAATTGAAAAAAAAACAAAACATTCCTTTAAAGAAAACAATGGTTCCCCACAATGGGATGTTGAAGTCAGACAACAGAATTCCACATCAAAACGCAACTCTGCCGCTAGTTACGGCTAGCAGAAACAAGTGCTGGACTCAGTCTATCTTTACTATATAAGCATGCTTCTATTTTTGGCTTTGGGAAATTCAACTACATTTTTCTTAGTCGTTTCACAGCTGATTTTTCCAATCCATAAGAACTCAGCTGTCCTTTGGGAACGCAACACCACAGCTGCCTTTTTATATGGGAAGAAGTATAAAGTAACCAATACATCTCACATACAGCCCTCTATGGACTGGCTTTTGCAAACACAGGGCCACTTAGGGCCTTAAGTGGCTTCTTTCATTAAATACATCCACGCCTACCACACAGACATAGCAAATCCTGATTTATCGTGGATATACACAGTGCACGTAATACCTCCATGGGTCTATTGGAATATGCCCGACTTACAACTGAAGCAACGACTTGCTTCATATGTGCAGCAGTCCTGCTGCTAGCCTGCTCCCTGCCTGCGTGAAGAGCACCGCAAAAGAAGCTGGGAAGGGGGTGTTTTCCCCAAACTTTCCTCCAGCCTGAGGGCTCCTAGAGCAGAAGTCCTGTATGTGTTTCATGCTCTCTAGCGATAACATGTTTATGCTGCCTCGCCATGCATTAGCTGTTTGGCCATCAGCATGTTTCCAACCAGTTACTGTCCAGCTAACTGTGATTCAGGGCTCACTGTCACCCTCCCTATAGATTCACGGATGTAATGACAAAACACTCACACTCTGTTCACTGTCCATACTTGCTAAGCATCAGTCTTATTACCAAATTGAAATTATCCAAGCATAAAATTAAGGTGACACACTTTAAACCATGTGTAGTTTCCTATTCACTTTCACCAATCCAAGAATCATGGTAATTGTTGTTTCTACAGTTAAAACAAATTCCAACCAAAGCAACAGATTTCAGCCAATCCAAAACCAGAATGTTTACTGATGAAGTCATAATGCACAGAGATTAACTAGCAGATTTCTCACCCCTCCACCCCCCCTTCTCTTTACTCCTGCCACTGCTCAGTTTGGGAAGCAAGGAATTCCATTGCTGCAGGTAGTCTGGTCTCCAGATTTGAAAGGGAAACCTGCAAGAAAATGTCTCTGTAAAATGGCTCTATAAAGAAGTGGTACAGCATAAAGAAAAGGTACAACATAAAGAAGCTGCAGGAGCGTGACAAATGCAGATTTCTAGAAACATGCTGAAAACTGAAATTTTCCTGAGGTTTATTTCAGGACAAAGAGTGAGAGCCTCTGAGCAAACACAAACCTGCTTCAACTGAAGCTGAAGATGCCATTTCATGCATAGATCACACATAAATAATGAAAGAAGTTTTGAGCCGTTCAAATCATTTTCACATTGTTCCAAGCATTTATTTATAACACTGCTTGTTTAGCAAGTCAGCCTTCATAGTTTGCAAATTAAAAGCTTCTGTTTAGCTGTAATGAAAATGGATGGGTGGGAATTAATTGACAAATTTCAGAGTGCTAAAACCTGTGTGTTGACCACTGAAAAGCAGTTTGCAGAGTATGATCGGTGATACAGGCACCAGGAATCGGGATGGAAGAGGCAGCTCTCAGAGCTCCATGAGAGCATGGAGACCTGCAGAATGCCAGGCTACGTTACAGGGGGCGAGTGTCTTCTGGTGTATAATATCTATTGTGATAGTTGTACAGGTATTAATGGGAAAGTTTGTAAGTACTTGAAAGAAACTATAGTTATGAATATTAACTAGCTAATAAATCATACCAGAGGCTCTGATTAGGTACTTGATCAAATCAAAAAAACTTCTGAAACTGAAGTATAGCACATACTATATGCAGATTTCATCAAAGTATCTGGTACACAGATTCTTAACTTTTATGTATAAAAACATATTTTTCAGTTAATGACAGAGGCCAACATGGGGAAGCTTTATGGATAAAATTATTATTGCTAAATTGATCATCTTCAACAATAAATTGATTGCCTGCAGCAAATAGACCCTCTGGCAGAAAAATGAAAGGCAAGATGCTAAGGTAGAAGATACGATTTCACTAGAAAGGGATATATAGCTCTGGTTTGTCTGGACAAAACTGTAAAAGGTACACCCGGACAGCACCATTGGTAGCTCTACTCTTTCATAGCTGTTGGGATGGGAAGAGATGTTGCCCTCTTGAAAAGCACAGCCTCATGAGGCAGGATGGCAGTGAAAGATCTGGTCCACCATTTTTTTAAGGTTGCAGTACATTAATTTGAGAGACGAGAAAAACCAGTTATGATATAGAAAGAAATGAAAATTTATGATCTTTTCAAGGCCAGGCCATGCAAGTAACAACTGAAAGTGATTTTAATCTGTAAGCTCTTTACACGTTTCCATGAAATAAATTGTTCCCTTTCCAATGATGGGATAGTGCCATTCCAGAAATCCTCCCAGCTGGCCATTTCAGCAGAGTTCAAGAACAAAGGGTATACAGACCCCACGTGTATCTGCACAGAGATACTTGTTTGGGGTCAGGTCTCATTCACATCAGAAAGGCAGCATGTGGAAATGTCTTGCAGTTGTGTATTCTGTGCTTCTCTGGATACAGAGAAAGTCGTGGTCTGAAGCTGGTGTTTATTAAAGTTTCTATGATTAGAAAATGCAGATGTTTTCTTTATGTAAACTCTCGTTAGTATAAATGCAGTAACAGTGAGGTGGAAGTTTCCAGCACATAATTTTTGTATGCAAATTTCAAGTGCCTGGATAGCATTCTGAATGTTTAACTATTGTTTTCAAAAATAATCTCAGATAGCTTAGCAAAGCATCTACAACTAAAGCTGTTCCACTACGGTGCAGTGTATCTCATCCTTTTCATGCTGAAAAGATGAAAACTTCATTATCTCTATAGGTTTACTGTAAAAGTAATGAATAAATGCTAAGAAGCAGCCCGTATAATTTCTTTTTATAACTCAGCATGTTGACAGAGAATTCTTGATCTCAAAGGATACGGTTAATTGTGAGTTGGGGGAATATTTCCTTGGTTTTATTGGTCCTGTAGAACATATTAGAGCAGGTTTGGCCCCATAATAACCAGAGCTTCATTGACTTCCCAAACAGAGGTGGCTTGCATCCAAGCTGCTCAAACTGTATGTGTCCATACAGGTGTGCTGTAAGGACTCAGCCACGGTACCAGAGGGAGGCGGCAGTAGAACAGGACACTCAAACTAATACAGCAGAGTTTGAAGCTGGTACCATAAACACCTGGATTGTGTTGCACTATTCCTGTCTTGGTACAATTTCCACTCACAGAAGAAGGACCATTGCTGCCTGTAGCCATTGGAGGGTAGTGCAGAGATGTCCACATCAGCTTTCAGCATAGCAGCTCGGGCACTGTATTGCAGCCATTACAATGCAGAGACGCCAGCTTCTCAGCAGGGTGATTTAATCTGCAAGGGCTCTGTGCTGCTGTCACTGTCAAGTAGGCATGCCCTAACTATTCCTCTTGAACTTAGCCTCTTTTATATTAATGGATTTCACTGCTTGAGGTATTTTAATTGTGTTCTATTGCCAAAGGCTTTCTAATACCTTGATGATGTTTTATGCAGAAACAGAAGTTTCTGGTTGCTTGAAGACTGAGATGACATCCTGAGTAATTGCACAGCTTAGGAAGATGATATCTGAGCATATGCCTGACAATTTCACATTCACATTTGATAACCTCATAATTTATATGAATAATCTAGAAACACACCAGAAATGCCCCAGTGGCTCTGATGCATTTATTTTTAAAGGCAATTAGCATACAGGCTTTCTAACCTTCCCAGCTATCTAGCCAGCTTTTAACACAACTGAATTAGATGCTGATAAAGAATAAAACAGCTTGATGTAACTGGTCTCACCTGAATTATCCTTTCTAGGACTATTTTGCTATGAGAGATTCCCATATCTGTTGAAGCATGGTCAGTCTGTGGCACTGGTAATATCTGGAGAGGTGACTTTCAAATCATACCTTTTGCAATATTTTAATGCAGACAGCACCCCAATCTAGTTCACAGATTGTCCCACAAACAGCTGTGCCAGAAGAGCTTGGAAGACAGGGACAAAGTCTGTGCCACAGTAGCTGAAGTGACCTAGTGAAGACAGCTGCCTAATATTGCCTAATGCTGCATAACATTTTGTGCCAAAAAATCACGTCTACATTAGCACGTAATTAGCACAATTTCTAAGGAAGGAATACCTTAGAAAGACTTTTGGGGAGACTATCCTTTGCTGCTTGCTTTTTTTTTTTTTTTTTTTCAGTTTTGGTAGAAAGCTTGGTCTGCAACATTGCCATCTTAAAGTCTGAAACAGAAGATACACGATGAATAAAGTTATGTGGAAAATATTACTTACAGATGAATGAAGATGCTTGAATTCTCCCTTCCAGCTTTACTAGCACTGTTGAGCAAAATGCACTTTCCCCTCACGTATGATGTGGTCAAAACTGTGCAGCTGAGCAGCATTCCCATTTAGATCAAAACTTCATCCACCCCGATACAGCTACTGTTAATTCATGCAATACAGATATTGGTCTCATTGAAACCCATCTCATATGCTCATTATATTTATATTATATGTACAAAGTCAACCACAAAAGCCAAAGGAATGCTGTATGGCAGGCTTGGAATTTTATTATTTACAGAGGTTCTGCCACTACATAATTTCAGTTTTCACCTCTCTTGATGGTTACTGAAGACATTTACATGAGGATATATATATACAGATAAGATCCTCAGGTAGTGGAAAACTGAAAGCCTGGCTCAAGTCAGAACTGTGTTAGTTTACACCACCTCAAGATTTGATCCAGGTTGGTGTTGCTCAAAAGCTTGCTTGTTTCTCACTTGAAGTCAGTGTTCACAGTTCGCAACGTTACCATGTGCTGCTTTAAAGATAATCTGGTTGCCAGAAGCAGTGAAGTATGTCTGCATGGAAAAAAATAAGCAGCAGGAGCAGAGGAACCCTGAACCCACAAAAGATCGTAATTTTCAGGAAAATGTATTTAGTAATTAAAAACAAATGGAAAGATATGATGAAAATGTATTAACAGAACTGGCTGTCTAGAAATAAAATGTTATCCTGGGTGTGGGGTTTTTTCCACTATTCACTAGCAGTTGTAAACCAAAATTACTTACTTTTAATATTATTTAGATGACTATGTGAATTAATTGACATGAAAATAGAAACATAGTTGAGGTAAAAACATATGATCTGCTTAGTGAAGCATAAGTGTCAAAAGAATGAAACAAACCACCATATAAAAATCCACACAATATTGTCAAATAGCATTTCTAGAGTCTATTATTCTACACTCACCTAAAAACAACTACATTTTTCTATTTCTTCCAACATTCAAATGGTATATTACACTACTGTGCATTCTCCTTTTTTTTTTTGCACAAAAAAATAATGAATACCATTAAAATGCACACACAAATGAGTCAAAGCTCCCACAGAGATTTATTTCATCAATACATTTTAAAGAATTATCTTTAGTCTTGCATTTTAAATCAAGTTGTGGTTTTGCTCTGCTTAGAGATTAGGAAGACTTTACACATTACAAAACTTCTTACCTCTCTTTAAACTATTCCACCAGTATTAATCCTTCCTCTGTCATTTTAAAATATTTCAGTATCTCATTAGCAGATTAAAAATTCTGATGATGTTTAAGCAGCTGTGAAAACTATGGCATACATTTTCCTTCATCTTTTTTAATTTGATATGGAAGTTACGTTTTTCGAAAAAAAATACTGTGAAACCAGTAAATTATCCTGTGCTCAGCCACACAGCTACCCTGGTAAAGAGGGATTACTTATAAAAATCCAAGGCAGTAAAAAGCACGTGACAAATATTTTTCACATGATTTCAGTCTACCAAATTATTTTTACAACTAAATTTATAAATGGAAGTACTGACACTTTTAAAAATTAGAATTGCTATAAATCATAGGTTAACTTCTCTGCTGATCTAAAAGACAAAACTTCGCTGAAGCTTCTGTAGATGCATTCCGCTGTACCAAAAGCCATTTACTAATATCAAAGCCTGTCAGGTTTTTGTCATCTGGTGGACTACATCCTATTTAAAACTGGGAGTGCAATTAAGTGCAAAGCAGCAGAGGACTTTCCTGCTTTGTCTTCTATGAATTGGTCACCAAATGGTCTGCTGGTAACAAAACCCTTGTTATTTCAGAAGAGGGTTGGAAGGGGTTATCCAGCATTGACCCATCTCTTCTGAAACAATGTCAACATCTACATAGTTTTTCCAGTCATTTAATAAACTGACTTATTTTCCTAAAGAAAAGCAGAGAAACAAAATGTAATCAGTAAACAAATAAAAAAAATCTGTTTTAGTAAAAAAAAATTCATTTTCCTTGATCTAAAGTGTCCATAATCCAGTGCAGCTAACAATAACCTTCAGGGTTTATAAATGGAAGTATACTAACTGACCAGTATTTCATTGTAAATGTCAGTCTATAGTAAGGAAGTGCACTATATTATAAAAGGCATATGCAACAGACATATATATCCTTGTGCCAGATGTTTTACTGTATTATAGAACTAAGGAAGGGGAAAAAAAAGGTTCACTTGAAAAGGAATAATTAATGCTGAATATACGCAACAGACTGTACATACTACTTGTTAGTACCATAAAACATATGTAATTAAGAACAAATTCCATAATACATTGAGATGCTTAAACTTACAGAGTTTTCCTAATGAAAAAATAAAATATTTTTCCATATGTCTCCAGCTCTCTAAATTTCAGTAGTCTACAAAACACTCCTTGCCTTGCCAGAGAATCAAAAAAGGAAAGAGAACTGTATCCTATTGCCTATTTTGATTTATTACTGGTTTATTTTATATTTCTTGTCAGACTAAATGGCCTTCAGCAATACACATACCTGTTAAACAAATGCCAAGTAAAATCAGGTAACTTTGACATAGGTCCTTAGCTTTGAGTTGTGTCATTGGCTGAAAAGTTCCTTCATGTAACTTGGAAAGCAATAGTGTGGTTTTATTAGCCCCACTGAAAACCTGAAAATAATTTCTTTCTATTAGCAAGGACTTTCTTTGTATTGTAATAGATAGAATTAATACAATATTCACTGAGAAGTCTGTTTTAGAGAATACACAGGGCCCAGTCTAGTGCTGTTTGAAATCTGTGGACGTCATAAAATTAAAAAAGCGGATAAATCATCATTCCAAAAGGTGTATAAATTCGTTTTGAAAAATGCTATGGTTTTTTATATGTCTTATAACACAAGTCTATTTAAAACTAAATTTAAAGCAAGACAATGCACATTAAGCTCTAAGTTTACTACAAATGATTAAAATTCTCAAAAAGTCATATAACATTTAATGTCTTAAGCAGTTCATGTTTGTACTGAAATTTTAAAGTAGGCCAAACCACAGGATCAATGGAAGAAGTCATGAAGTAGACTGAAAGTTTATTGAAGTGATATTTCAGGTTTTGGCAGCATTAACTCCCCTTGCAGGTGTAAAGAATATTCATTCAATGAAATTATTTCAATACCTAGCTCACGCAACATTATGAACTAATCGGTAAATTAGTTCAGCAGAACTTACTTCTCTTTTTTACTCTAAGAACTGCAGTAAGATCTTGTAATTCTAAAAAATATGATAACCACAATATGTGTGTTTACTGATCATACGTAATGTTTCCTTTGGCTTTGAAGCATAGAAAAGAAGTCGCAACTCAAGAACAGTTTTAAAGGTCTATTGATTTGATTTTTTTTTTTAATGTTTTTGTACATTTTACTTGAATCTTATTTTGCATCACAGGATCACAGACTGGTCGGGGTGGGAAGGCACCTCTGGAGATCATCTAGTCCAACCCCCTGCCAAAGCAGGGTCACCCAGAGCAGGCTGCACAGAGTCACATCCCGGTGAGTTTTGAATGTCCCCAGAGAAGGAGACCCCACAGCCTCCCCGGGCAGCCTGTGCCAGGGTCTGTCACCCTCAGGGTAAAGGCATTTTTCCTCATGTTCAGATGGAGCTTCCTGGGCTGCAGTCTGTGCCCGTTGCCCCTTGCCCTGTTGCTGGGCACCACTGAGAAGAGCCTGGCCCCAGCCTCCTGACACTCGCCCTTGAGATGTTTGTGGACATTGGTGAGATCCCCCTCAGCCTTCTCTGCCCCAGGCTGAACAGCCCCAGCTCCCCCAGCCTTTCCTCATAAGGGAGACGGGCCCGTCCCCTCATCACCTCGGTAGCCCCCGCTGGCCCCTCTCCAGCAGCTCCCTGTCTCTCTCGGCCTGGGGAGCCCAGAGCTGGACCCAGCGCTCCAGATGCGGCCCCACCAGGGCAGAGCAGAGGGGGAGGATCACCTCCCTCGACCTGCTGGCCATGCTCCTCCTCATGCCCCCCAGGGTCCCGTTGGCCTTCCAGGCACACTGCTGGCCCATGGGCAACGGCTGTCCATCAAGATCCAACCGTGTGGAAACTAAGTAAATTCATACCTTTTAAATGTTACATGTTCTTTTTGGTGATTCTGTGGCTCACCATTGTCTAATAAAATAAAGTGGAAACAAAAATGTCCAAATGCATTTACTGCATTACATAATCTCTTAAATAAATATTCATAATATTTCCCATAGCATATTTCCATAATAAATATGAGTTTTGTACTCCGTTACAATTGACATCTTTAATGGCTGCCAAAGAGAAGAAATCAACTTCCATTTAGAAAACTGACTAAATCAGCACAAATGCAAGGCTAGTTTAGAGCTATTCTTTGATTTTAGTCTTCCTGATTTTGCATTAGAATCATAAATAATATTGGTGACATAATCACTGAAGTTTAATCTTTGCAGGTTTTATTGCAATGAAAGCATTGTTGATTGAGTCACAACTGAGATACTGCACTGTGAAGATGTCATATTTATAACTTATCTATCCCAGATCTCGATGTTCAAGAAACTGAGAGGGTCCTAAGGAAGATGGACAGAAGGGCATTTTGGTTTTGGAGCTACACAGATGACACAAGCAATGTCTGGGGGTGCCAAAGATGGTGAGCTTTCTATGTGATCTTAATTTTTACGAGAACCAAAACCATTTGCTTGCTTTTTCAGGCAGGAACCACACAATGAAACGCCTGATGGATCAAACGTCTGTCAGTTATAGGAACGTATATCACCAATTTTAATATACTGATGTATCCAAGGAAAGCATTTCAGCCAGGAACTTTGTGAGGATAATCCCAGCAAGTGCAGAGCTATACACTAAAGCAAGGTCACTGCTAGGCCTCTCTGAGTTAGAGCCTGCATCAGTGACATTTCCATGCCACAAACAATTTTAAAAATAAATACAGCTACATAATAACATGTCTCTTCTGTGCCCCCTCCCCAGCTCACCAGATCTGCTCCCATCCCCACAGGTGGCCCAGTTCCCATGGCAATGCAACCACCCTCATCTGCTGTTTTGTACTGTGTCCCCCCTTGTACCACCCCCACCCTGGCATGCCCCAAACGCTCTGACTGTGGAAACTCTGGCAAGTTTAGTCATCTTGTTAAAATTAACAGCCTGGGGGCTAGAGGGATGTAAACTCAAGCCTCCTCTCTCAGATGTATATCACTGATACCCTCCTGGAGCTTGAACAAACAAATGTAAGAAATGCCAACCATGTGTCATGAAGTTACTTCTTCACGTAACCATGGCAAAGTGTAGGCAGCTAAACAAAACTGTGATCATTTCGAATGGTTTAAAATATTCTTATTGTCATTAGAGAGGCCAGCTGATGGCCAAACAGGGTTTAGACCAGCTATGGGCTTCAGGTTAACCAACCAAACTGGGCTTGGTATCTCTGTTTGCATTGGACCTTGTCAGAAAATTTCAATCTAATGGGGAAATCCAAAATTATATTTAATTTTTAGTAAAGACTCCTTTCCCTTTATCCACCACGGTCTAAAACTCTAACCAGCCATTAGGAATGACGAATGACGAACGACCATGGAATTGAAGCAAAAGGGACACTGTAGAGGTCCCTGTGCCCCAGACAGCTGTCACTGGCAACCTGCTGGCTTCCTGGGAGTTTCTACCTAACTAAGCCAATGATATGCCACTGGGAAACTGTTCTAGGAAGATTCTGCAAGTTAGCAGCTGTGACTATTACGAAGTGTAATGGTAAACTAACAGTTAGTGTAATACAAGTGTAAGTTTTTATTGCTGCTTGGAAATAGCTTATTAGCTCATCTGAGCCATGTTTTTTCTGTAGTATTACTATTTTAATAACAGCATCTCCACACCAGTAGACAGCTATCACATGTTTTTTCCCCCTTTCTGTCGCAACCTGACCAAAGTTACCGCAAACTGCTATACTTGCATTTTTTTTAAAAAAATCCATCTGATCTAATATTGCTCATATGTTACAGCTGCAAAGCAACGTCAGTGAAGCAGACAGCTATGCAACTTTGCAGCCTAGTGGACAGAACTCAATTTGATGTGCATAATGGTTGTTTGGGGTTGTTGTTTTTTTTTGATAGGAAGATGACTAAAGCAAAGACACAGGTGCCTGATGCCACTTGAGAAAATTGTGGTCTTTATTGACTCACACTGGATTGCACAACGCATGGACATTTGGTTGTGTGGGCCCCGTTCAACACTCTGCTGAGAAGCAAAAATGGCTGAATGGCATCCATATGGTTGCCAGCTTGATATGCTGAGTAACAAGGTAAACGTTTCAGCAGCAGCAGAGGGCAATAAACATATTTTGCATATAATTCTTTCAACTTATTCACTTAACAGAAGTAGGTAGCTATCAGCTTGTTATTCTGTCTGTTCATCTGGGAGAGAATAACTACCAATACAGCCCACTGTTTTTAGTATGTGCAATACCTGATTAGTTTGAGACAGTTGTCATCACGATAAACCTAAGGCTGCAAACTGGAAGTAATGATGTGACTTGCAGTGTGTTAAGATGTTAGCGAAAAAAGAGTGGACTTAGTGAATGATGTCAGTAGATCAAAGATACTAAGTACAAACAATGATCCTGAAGTTTTTCACCTTTTGTTTCTATTAAGAGTATGTTTCCATACTCTTATATACAATCCTTGTATACACTGCATGTTTAGATAACTCAATATCAGCCTTGATGCCCCAGATTTCTTTATGAAAAATCTTAGGCACTCGAAGATGATCCCTGCCCTGCCTTCTCACACTCCATCTGAAAATTTTATCTTTCTTTATGCTTCCTCTCCCAATCATTCCCTCACATCTTTTCCTCTCAATTATCTCTGAGCAAACTGGATGTATACAAAATTCTTAAACAAAATTAAGCTAACATTTTACTCCCCAAAAGCTATAAAGCATAAACCAATGGAATACCCTATCAAGTTACATTTTTCAGGTTATATAAATATAAAACCCCAAAAAACCCAAGCACTAAACACATTATGAATTTGCGCATACACAGTTTGCCAAATCCAAAAGCCAATGAAACCTGACCAGAGGATTCTCACTTATTTTAGATGAAAACCAGTTTTACTGACTATATTGCTTTTTACCTAATGCCAAAATAGCACAAATGCAAGTATAGAGTCATTGCAGAAAATATATTCTTTACCGTTGTTACTTGGAGGATTTACAGTTTATACTTCTCAATAGAAGCAACAAATCTTATTACAGAGCCCCTGCCCCTTCACTCAATACAGCATTCCAGAAAAAGGGCAAATAAGTGTGACTGGGAAATGAGTCCTCAACCTCAAACTGAAGCCAGAATCTAACATTCTTTGCAAGTGACCATAGTTCCTTCAATTATACCTAAAACATGTAAACAGGACAGTCTTTTACAGATGTACTAAATGGCTAATTTTTAAGTCATTGGCCAACTTCCCCTCCTCTGTCTCTTCTCCCTCCTCTCCAAAATCCCTGTAACTTCACCATGATTTATGGGATGGGGGGGAAGAAGTGGAATTCTTTGGTGATATCTGTGATAAAGAAATAGTAATAGCACCTATGGGAACAATATTATCTTTTTTATTTTAACAGCTCTGGGCCAGGAGCAATCAACACTAACAATGACTCAAAAAAGATGACATGCAAATAAATCAAGAAGTTACAGAAGAGGTAAAAGTGATATATATTCCTTCTTCCATCTTATTTGCTTCATGGAATGCTATCCTTCCATTTATTACTCCTATCCCTAAATTATAATAAAAGAGAAACCTGCAAATTAGAATACTTGACAGAGTGAGTTATACTTCCTCTTCCCCATACAACACTGCATTAAGGACCGCTCATTTCTAGTGTAACAGCCTTCCAAGTCACGGTATTTTTTTTTTTAAAAGGTCTGACTTTCAGCACGGATGTTTTCTGATACACAGTTTTACATGCACAGGTAATTGCAGGCATAGTTTTGCTGTACTCAGCAATCATTTTCAGGCCCATTTTAGAACTATCAATTGTCCTATTACTTGTTGCATTTTCAATCAAGTACTTAAATCTAGGTGACCAAGTTTCAGAGATCTGTCCCAAAAGCTGTTATTATGTAGCTTATTAGTATCTTCAAGGTTATGCCACATATGTCCAAGAGATGCCACAAAAATAGAAGTTTTTGTTATCAGTGTGCTTGTTACTGTGCAGGAAGTCAAAGGAATTGCATAACTGCCACTGCTGAAATATGAATTTCTGCGGGATTAAGTTTAATTCACAGCATAACTAGGGCATAAAAATACAGTTACAGAAGCATCACAGAATGGTTGAGGTCGGAAGGGCCCTCTGGAGTTCATCTGGTCCAAGCCCCCTGCTCAAGCAGGGCCACCTAGACTCAGTTTCCCAGAACCCCATCCAGGCAGCTTTTGAATACCCCCAAGAATGGAGACAGCAAACCTCTCTGGGCAATCTGTGCCAGTGCTCTGTCACCTTACTGTAAATAAACATGACCTGATGTTCAAAAGGAATCTCCTGTGTTTCAGTTTGTGCCCATTGCATCTTTTCTGTCACTGGTCACCACTGGAAAGAGCTTGACTCCACCTTTTTTGCAACCTCCCTTCGGATGATAAATATCAGTGTATAAAACCTGGATGAGATCCCCCCATGCCTTCTCTTCTCCAGGCCCCAGCTCCCTCAGCCTCTCCTCACACGAGAGATGCTCCAGTCTCTTAATCATTTTAGTGGCCTTTTGCTGGACTTTTTCCAGTAGCTCTGTCTCTTTTGTACTGGAAAAAGTACAGGAACATGAAACATGATGCAAGAAGTAAGTTTGATCAAAACCAAACCAAAACAAAAAGGCAATTTCTAATCCTAATTTTGGATGAACAGCCTTAGAGGAAGAGTTAATTTTTTAAATCAGCCTCTGAATAACATATTCTGAATTCAAGACAGTGATCCAGTCACTTCCATCATCATATCTTCTTCCTTTTTATTTGATTGGTTTCATAGTTTATAACCTTCAGTGGACCATCATAACACCAACTTCTGATTCACAGCCTGCAAATCCTTCATGTACATCCCATTTTACCAGAAAACCTCCTGCCTCTGTAACAAGGGCACAGATGGTGCCATGTCTTAATTTCACGTTCACGATGGTGACAGTCTTAATTTTCTAATCCCTGCTGGGAGCAACTCAGAGTACGTTGAGAAGGCGAGAGACCCCAGTTTTTTAAGCTTTGGCAAACCAATCCTGCCTCCTAGCACAGCCTGTCCTTTCAGACAACAAGGTTATCCAAAGTCAAATGGCAACATTTACTGTAACAGGTGCCCTGTAAAATGTCTTTTCACAATAGTAACAGATAAGCCTTGGAAGCAGTGGAAGAGCACTTTCGGCATATATTCACAATTACGAAGAATAATTATTTAACTTCTAGAGACATTTGTCATGTTCTTCTTTTAGACTTCATTCTGTGTCTCCTCACACAGCTTATTAAAGACAAAATCAGTTACTTGTGAACTTCCACAAACCAAACCCAAAATCCAGCAAAAATGCATAAGCGCATGTCTAGACCCAACAAAAAGGCCCTCTGTAACTTTTCATGTGCACAGTTCCACATTTTACACAAGGACCCAACTCAACCTGTTGTTTTCAGATGTTAGGTATGGAAGAAGAGTCTCAATAAATTACTGGATGCAGCCCCTAACTTTTACCAAATGTGCAAGTCTTATACAGACATGATTTCACCACCTTGCATGTTCTCTCAGCACATGGGTTTTCACTGATTTGTGCATGTATTCTACTTATTCATTAAATCAAGGCCCATGACTTTTTGAAGACAGGGATCTCTTAATTTTCTGAAGTGCTGGGGTCTGAAATCACAGAACTGTTTCTACTACTCACAGTAGTAGAAAAGAATTTTTGAAATTCTCTTATTTGTCTTTTAGGCAACACACGTAAACTTCTCATTTGCTTTGCAACATTTAGATGTGTAACAGTAAACATGTCTTTGGGCTTAGTCACTATTTAAGAAACAGCAGATACTAATTCCAAATACTTTAAGAGCATCACATAGCCATAAATAGATTTCAAAGTTATACACAAATATCCATGAGCACAATAAACTCCCTAGGAAAGTTCTGAAACAGTGTTAAGCACCGTGGGAACAAGAGAGTACAGGTGATTCTGACCAAGATTACAAGAAACAGGAGCTGTATGTGGCACTTGTTAACAGTAATCAATGTCCGCATATATAGAAATATTTGGTTTCATTGGGGCAGTTTAGTGTGGATACTTATCAGTTGTGTATAAGCAAAGAAGTCTGCTTGCTAAAGCTGAATTTATCAAGCTCAACTACAACTAATAAATAGAATTGAAATAATCTTTGTCTTCGCAGGAGATGCCCTGTACCTTTAGGCAGCTGTTCCCAGCAGGCTCAGATGTAGTTAAAAAAAGCAAAACAACAAAGGTATCATGGGCAAGGCTACTAGCTATGTGCTTGGGGACCTTCATGTAAATACATCTAAATTTCCCACAAGAAGTATAAAACCATGAAATTCAAAATGCCACAGATACGAGTGACTCAGCAGGATTCTTCCAGTGACCTACACAAATGCTAACACTTCAATTATTGTGATTATTTGTTTTGTTTTGCTTTAAAAAAAAGGGGGGGTGGGGGGTGGGGAATGAAGGAATATAAAGCACAATTAAAAATACCAACCCACCTCTGAAGAGATACGTCCTTCTAGCCTGGAGGTTTCCACAATGGATCAGTTTGGACTTGTTATTATCCTGAGAAGCATCTGGTAATGCTCTGAGGTGGATTCTGGGTGCTTAAACATAAGGAACAATTGTGTAATAGGAAACTTTTTTTTTTTTTCCTTTAGAACACCCTTAAGTCTCCCTTCACAGGAGTACTCAGTCACTGGAAGTACACATTCATCCCTATGCAGGTTGCAGATCTGGATCACTTTATGGGACAAGGAAATCTAAATAACTGAAAATGTCCCTATATAAGGCACCTGAGGACTACTTATGCTTTGTTATCAGTGAAGGGCATCTTGTAAGGCTATCCTGCTGCTGCTCTGCTGCTATTGTTTTGCTGAATGATTTATTAGAATCGAACCTGAAGTGTCTCTAAAATCTGCAAGACTACAGAGAATGCTCCATTTCCACAAGTGTTCTGACAGTCTTGTGGAAAAGCAAGCTAAAAGCTTAAATCATCAACTGTTAGTCTGACTTGTTAACCTGTTTAATTAATTAGGCTGCTTCCATGCTCGTAGTTAAATACTAAGCAATAAGGAAATGTTTCTATTCTAGTCTGCCTACAGCATGCTTAAAGGAAATTTCGAACAAGACAGAGGCATATCTTTCCCTTCCTCATCCGTCCTCCACCCTGTGCTTCCTCCTTGAAACACAACAGGCCACCAGTTCACCACAATTTACTGCTTTGCCACAGAGCCTCACTGAGCTGTCCCCATGTGAGGATGTGAAGATAATGGAAGAAAGAACAATAAAAATGAATCTCTTTATTACAGTCCACTAGGGACAAGTTTGCACTTGGAGATGCTTCCCCAGCCTTCTCTTAATCTTTGCTCCTACTACAGTGCATAAAGCTCTGAAAAACAAGTAGATCCATGTGTAAATCAGAACCAAAGAGGCCTGACTCTCTAAAGATTTGTGGCTCAATCTAAAAAGCGGCTGCTAAGGAGCTAGGTAATCCCAAACCCTCTGTCCTCCTCCCTGCCACCCCCCACAACCTTGCTTGCTTGCTGTCGCCATTTGGCTAGCGACAGCAAACCTGTGGCCACACAGTCAGCTTGCTTATCCACCTGTGTGTTGGCCTGACCTTGAAATGATTCATTTTGACCCAGATTAGCAAATGGCTTTGGTGACCACACAGCCACAAGACTGCTAGAGAAAAATAAGGGAGGAAGCAGCAATGCATGGGCTGTTCTTCCCAGGGACGGACCACTATTTTCTTGAGGTTAAGCTAAGCCTGAAACTGTAAATATGTCTGAAACCTCTGACCTTTTGTCAAAATCTGTTAACGTCCAGCAGACTGACAACATGGTGTGGAAGCCTCAGGCATGAAGGTGCATACAAACATTTGGATTGCTGAGGTTGCATCAGGCTAAAAATGTTACGTGCAAAAAAGATGTAAAAGTTTATTCTGCTGTCCCAGGACAATGGGGAAATCTGACTACAGACTGAAACTGCACATCACTGCTAGCTGGTATGACTTTTTAAATAAATCTAACAAGATTAAAATTACTTGTTATTACTTAGCTGTTTAAATTAGAAGCTACCATAGGAAATTTGGGTTTCGTGCTGTCTGAAAAAGAAGTTTCTAGCACTAAGAAACGCAAAGAAAATAAACTATCTTTTAAAAAGTAATAGATTTCTTTAGCTTCTCAAGTCATATCACTATGACAAAGTGACTGATTTCCCTCAGGAAAGAGGGCAGGAGCAAGATCTGATTTTTGAAAGGTTTTAAGGGGCACAAAGGGCAAGAAGGAGGACCCATGAAACTACAGGCCTATCGGCCTCACGTCCCACCCCTGGAAAGCTGAGGGAACAGCTCATCCTGGAGGTCATCTCAAAGCACGTGGAAGAAAGGAAGGTGACCAGGAGCGGTAAGCATGGGTTCACCAAGGGCAAACGCTGCCTGACCAACCCGATAGCCTTGTGTGATGGAGCGACTGGCTGGGTAGATGAGGGGCGAGCGGTGGGTGCTGTCTGCCTCGGCCTCAGCAAGGCCCTTCACAGCGTCTCCCATGACATCCCCAGAGGCCAGCCCAGGCAGTGTGGGTGGGCTGAGGGGACAGTGAGGGGGGCTGAGAGCGGGCTGAACGGCAGAGCTGAGGGGGCTGTGACCGGCGGCGCAGAGCCCAGCTGGAGGCCTGTAGCTCGCGGGGTTCCCCAGGGCCAGTACTGGCTCCAGTCCTGTCCCACTTACTCACCGGCGACCTGGATGGAGGGGCAGAGGGCACCCTCAGCACCTTTGCTGGTGGGACAGACTGGGAGGAGCGGCCGATACCCCAGAGGCTGCGCTGCCATTCAGGGAGACCTGGGCAGGCCGGGGCGTCGGGCGGAGAGGAACCCCATGGAGTTCAGCCCAGGCCAGCGCAGGGTCCTGCCCCTGGGGAGGAACAGCCCCAGGCACCAGCACGGGCTGGGGGTTGAGTGCTGTGTCTGGTTCTGGGCTCCCCAGGCCGAGAGAGACAGGGAGCTGCTGGAGAGGGGCCAGCGGGGGCTACCGAGGTGATGAGGGGACGGGCCCGTCTCCCTTATGAGGAAAGGCTGGGGGAGCTGGGGCTGTTCAGCCTGGGGCAGAGAAGGCTGAGGGGGATCTCACCAATGTCCACAAACATCTCAAGGGCGAGTGTCAGGAGGCTGGGGCCAGGCTCTTCTCAGTGGTGCCCAGCGACAGGACAAAGGGCAACGGGCACAGACTGCAGCCCAGGAAGCTCCATCTGAACATGAGGAAGAACATCTTTACCCTGAGGGTGACAGACCCTGGCACAGGCTGCCCAGGGAGGCTGTGGGGTCTCCTTCTCTGGAGACACTCAAAACCCGCCAGGCTGTGACTGTGCAGCCTGCTCTGGGTGACCCTGCTTTGGCAGGGCCTTGGACTAGATTATCTCCAGAGGTGCCTTCCCACCCCGACCATATGCTGTGATACTGTAGTCAGCTATACTGAGCACACAAAAAGCCTACATTTGGAATACTATCAATTGCCTGACAGATAAAGGAAAAACATTAAGACTGAAAGCAAAGTCTTGGAATTGTGTAGAAGACATGAAATTAATTAATTCTTTGGTCAACAGTGTTTCTTAACTAGCTGGAGCAGTTCTTTTCTTACTCACTGTAATAATAACACATTTTTATTTTCAGCAGATGTCGTTTAATTGTTCCAAATCTCACTGTTTTGAAAAATCTAGGAAAAACAGCAACCTAGCTTCCAAAACTCTCAGACAAGTTTCAACGTCAGGAAATTTGTGATTATTTAGGTTTGGCTTTTCACTTTTGAATGAATGGCCTACAATCAGTTCAATATTTAAAGAATTCCTCTGCAAAGGCAGACTGCAGACTTTCTTATGGTATTTAATTTTAACGAAAGCCAATGTTCTCAGTGTGATTTATTGATTCCAGTAGTTGAACCTTTTGGGAAAACATCCAAATCAGAAAACTTACGCAAGTTGTCATCAAAGCTGAAAAGAACTTTTATAGTGGTTGTTTTTTTTTTTAAAAAAAAAATATTTGGTTTTATAAATACTTCCACAATGAAAGAGTGAGTACAAGGTAACACCATCAAAGTTTTAACAGCATCTCAATGAAATCACAAGTGGCAGGCTGAACTGATTACAAAGGCAATATATCCCAAAAGCTGGAAAGCATTGGATATTGTGTTTATATCACTTATTAGAGAAAATTGATCATTGAAACTTTTTCCAAAACACCTGCATTTGTATATGAAATTAAGGCTTCTGTCAAAGTAACTCAAACATCCTTGAAAATATCTCTTCTATATGAGTTCTCTAAGCTGTTAACACTTTCTTCTTAAAGTTACACTTCATAAAGCCAGTATATTAATTACCTTGAATCCAAGTGTTTGGAATAGGGAAAGGAAAATGGCTATTGCCAATTCAAAAGATTGAAAAATCTCCTTGCAGACCCTATATATTGCTAAATGCTCAGTCCCTATTGTAGGCAGCCAGTTGGTAAAAAGATCTCGCCTGGCAGGGACCCCCAGCTGCAAAGCTGTCTAATTCAGATAATGTTAAGAACCCTTACTGCTGAAATCTAGGCGTTTTGTTTCCTTCTTGAAACAATATTTTTTTCCCCGTCACAAGATGTGATAAAAAATATTCCCATTAAAAAGATATACAGCCTCTTCTCCCTTTCTTTCACAACATAATGTAAACATAGCACTTTCTTTTTGCTAAAAGATGATAAAACATACATAATAAATACAATGCCTTTAGGCTGGGCAAGATGGTCTTGGAATTTAGCATATCCTACAGCTTTCCTAAACTTCAGCAATGCTAGCAACTTCTGTCAAGAGATGACCAAACTAATTTTTCAGGCATCAAAGGTCATGTTTGAGATATGCAGGTAAATTTATAATAAAGTTTGTGCATGCTTAACAAACCACCTCTATTAGTACCTATCAATCACTTTTTGCTGAACGTAAACTGAAAAACATTGCTACATTTCCAACAGCATTTGAACCAACTCTGTTCTTGCCAGTATTTTATCCACCAGACTACACACAGATGAACTTTTAAAAAACAGAAAAATTTAGAAAGGTATTCATATATATGTATTCAGAAATACAATGCAACCCAAAGACTGCCTAAGAGGAATACACTTGAACATTAAGATAATCTAATGCAGACAGTTGCAGGATTCAAAGTGCAATCCAGGCTTCACTCTGACCTTTGTATACATAATGTAAGGTGTGTGTAGAGAAATCAGAATTCATTTCCTTTTTTTTTTTCCTGTAAAAGCAGAAAGACAGCGCATTTCATCACATGTTTATCTTTTACTAACACACTTCTTAAAATTTTTAGCAGCGCTTCGATGAATGGTGCTTATATATCACAAAGCTATCAAGTAAACAACTGAAATTGCTGTGGCAACATCTTGGCTCCCTAGTTAACATAAATCCTGGGCAAAATTCTGACAAATCCCAAGAAGGGAGAAGAAACACTCCAAGATAGTGAAGAGCATCCTCTTTGCCAAGAGACATCTTGGGACATCTGTGCACAAGAAGCAACTGGAATGATTACTACACGTGCCCATCCCGTTGGTGCAGCGAGGCAGTTTAATCTCCGCTGAAGGCACTACTGGCTGATGTTTATGACACTACAGCACAAATGTTAAATGCTGCAATTACATTTTATGCTGTTTGTAATTCTTGTGTATTGCTTTAGTTTTCTGTTTTAATTCTTGTATCTGGAGCTTCATTTTATTTTTACAGAGAAGGCTATCCATTGCATTTTCACAAATGTTTCAGTCATCCAAGCTCTTCTCTAGAAAAGCCCTATACCAAATAGCAATTATGAGCTTATTGTTGTTTTCTCTGCCTTCCAAGAAAACCCCATATGTACTAGACAGTAATTCCACAAGGGGGTTTCTGGGTTTGCTGCTATAACTAAACACCAAGCTTGATCTTCTGCTTTCCAGAATTTTTGGTTTTGTTACTATATAAGAGGTTACACTAATTCCTTTAATAGTGCTAGCAGTTATGCACGCTGCCTGAGGACAGCATGATAGATGTCCTAAAGAACAGAAACCAATGAGGGTAAAAATTCTATAGGAATTTGGAAGGTATTTGCACATAAGCTGAAGAGAACATAACAGTATGGGGCAATATGTAAAAAGCTTATTAATACATGGTTTCTCCAGTCAATGAATAAATTAGAAGGCACAGACCAGTATAAGTTAAGTTTCTGTCAAGGCTGTCAGGAAGATCATAAAAAATAATCCCTTACCTGTAATAAAAAGGTGAGCAAGAGAGATATAGAGCGTGAAAGCTCTCAGATCCAAGATTTATCTCTGGGAACAGCAATAAAACTAGCTACTGCAATTTAATTATGAAAGGGAAACATCTTGGACAACAAATTTACAGTGAGGTTCCAGCACACAAATTAAGACACAGTACTTTGTATCTTATAGAATTATCCCTACTCACCATAAATCAACAGAAGATGAAGCTCATGCAAGGCCCAGCAAAGCGAAACAGAAGGCTTTGTAACCTCAGGAAGGCAGCAGTAGCAAGTCCTTAACTCAGAAACTTTCCTTTAGATTTACAGGAAAACAAATAGCTGCTCCTTTTCTTCTTCTACCATATTCTCAAATAATAAAGGAGTGCATATGAGAACCGCTGGTTTCTTCCCTTTTCAAAAAGTCAGGTTAAAGAAAAGAGCTATGACATAAAAAGCAAGGACACCTCAAAAATCTACAAACTATGCTGGAAGCTGCATAGGACTGGGCTTTTCTTTAGAATTTAGAAATGGCGTTTCTTTTTCTGAAGCTTTCACTCTAACACCCAGGATTTTATTCCATTAATAGCATAATTAAGAAACTCAGCATATTAAGAATTTAATTAAGAATTCAGCATAAAAATTTGGATTCACATTCACTCCTTTTGGACTTCTTTATAGGTGTTCTCTGGGACTGCGAAATAAAAAGATGTATGCACTGAAGGAAATCCAAGGCTTTCTGGAAAACTTTTAAGAATGTAAAGGCCTGATGCTGCTCCCTGTTGACTTTAAGGAAAAATTCCATTAACTGCCATTGTGTCTTTGAAATCAGACCTAAAATGAAGAACTATATGTTCACATATTACTACCAATTTCCAGCAGCTTGAAGCCGATCAAAAAGAGAAAAAAGACCTATACTTATAAATTAAACCCTACCTAAGCAAAGCGTTGATGGAAAAGGGCTAAGAAACCCTAGTTTAATAAAGTAGATATTTATTAACACGTTGTGTTTTGCAACCTTTCCCTGCACATAACCCAGGCCGACTACAGCTTAAGTACTTCACGAAACCTGACCGGATTTGATAGCGTGCTTAAGTAGAGTGCTGACACGGGCCTTGGGGACAGCTAAACAGGATTTATTGTGGAACAATGCTTTTATTTAGCATCTGCTGAAGAAGGATTGCTGTCTGTCATGAAACATACTGTATTATGATACAGGGGAGGCTCTGGATGGTGTGTTGGTTGCTTTCCACCCATTCACATCCCTGCTGGATTTCCATCTTACCATGTATTCATATTAAACAGTTCACTAATCCAATTTAAAGTGATGTAATGTGAGTGGACAGCAAGCCAGTGATTTAAGCACCCAGTGAAGTGGGACAAGGGAAGCAGAGCAGCTATGCAGGATTTAACTGCACCGCAACAGACTCATTTTTAGCTACTTACTATATTCTATAATTATCCCTTACACTATCATTCTAATTACCCAGGTAGATGTCCTCTGTTGACAAGCACCTATAATCATACAGCCTGATTAAAATGTAACTGAAATACTCGTGGTGATAAAAATACATTGGGGGGTGGGGGGGTGGGGGAAAAGCCTTGAGTATAATGAAAGCTCACTTTAAATTTCCTTCTATACCCTGCATCTGCCTTCTTGCACTCTCACAGCAGAGTTTGCCTTGGTGCTCTGCAAGTTAAGCATATATTTGTACTCAGTCACTACAAGGAATCTGCAGTAATACTGCTATTCTCTTATTAGAAAGTAAAACCTGGTTCCAAACCTTACTCACATTTTTAGTCACATATATTTGTGCAAAATCAGTCAACAGCTGGTGAAACCAAGCAATTCAGAGTAGTAGTGTTTTAGAGATGCTTTGCAAAAATTACATACTGATCATCCAAGGAGGTCAATGGTGCAAAAGCTTGCATAGGGCTGTCCAAACGATAAACATCTTTACACCATGGCTGGCCTCTTACCACATTTCAGGATAAAATAATAAATACTAAAGCTCAAAACCAACTTTATACCTTCCTAAAGTGACATCATCTTGTCAAGGGAGCTGGCACTACCGTGAAAGAAGGGTGGCACGCTATCTGTGAGCACCAGGGAGGTGATGCTTCCACTCAGCCCTGGCAAGAGCACATCAGGAGCACTGTGTCCAGCTCTGGGCTCCCCACACACTGCAGCAAGTCCAGCAAAGGGCCAGGAAGATGACTTAGGGACCGGAGCATCTCTCATATGAGGAAAGGCTGAGAGAGCTAGGACTGCTCAGCCCGGAGAAGGCTCAAGGGGGATCTTATCAACGTGTATAAATAAAGGGGAGAGGGGGGCAGAACTGAGATGATGGAGGCAGACACTTCTCGGTGGTGCCTGGTGAAAGGATAAGGGACAATTGACACAAGCTGAAATACAAGAAAATCCATTGAAACATAAGAAAAAAACCCCCTTATTTAGGCTGAGGGTGGTAGCACACGCAGTGTAGCCTCAGCAGTGTCTCTCTTCCACAGTAGCAAATCAAAACTAGATTCTACATCACACAGTGTTTATCCCTTCAAAACTATATAATGGTTATCCTTTAGACACTATGTTGCTCTCTTTCCTTGTGACTTTATTTTTCTTTTCTCTGTGTCCAGGCAGGTCTCATGCCTGATGTTTTCTCAGTAATGTCTCACTCTAAAAATCTCATTAGCAATTCAGAAAATATAAAAGAACATAGCTGCTATGTCATCGGTGTTATCAGTTTATGATGTTTTTTCTATGGATCCTGAAGATGCATCTTAAAGTTACAGAATACAATCGAAACTTATTATAAATTTGGGAAAATAGAAAGGTCGAGTTTCCAGAAATTGGTCCAGTATACTTTCTCTGCGATTTAGCTTGTTCCATCAATTTTGAAACTGCTTCTTAGCTCTCCACTGTTGTATGCCTCTGTTAAAGTAAGAGGATCATATGTGCTGCCTTTTGTACTTAAATTATTCAAATTCAGGACTGAATTATAAACCCCTTGAAAATCAAGAGTCGTTTAATACACTAACAGGAACATTATAGGTTAAATTTATGAATATGTATCCTTATAATTTGTTTCATTGCACGTGTAGGCATGCACAGATTTTAAGTGCTATTATAAGACATTAGGAATTTAAATGAAATATTAATTAGAAAGAAATTACTGAACTCAGCAGCAGAGAGATCCGGACAATAGTTCGCTTAAGATTTGTTGCTAAACCACAAGAGAAAAGGAGACTGATGGTGCCATCTGTTGGTCAATTTAAAATGGACATAATTTAGTGGAGGTTTGTGGTCCAAAGTATTATCTGTTACACGTAATATAACACCGGCAGGGTTAACCGCCCCAAAGGTCTTAATATCCAACCACCCTTTACTCTGTTCACAGCAGCGTGTGCCACAACACTCCAACACAGAGCTGGGGAAGGGAAGTTCTGCCCAAACACGCACAGCTGACCTCGAGAGACTTTTAACAGTGGATCGGTTTCGGTTGACATACCATGCACAGTACATACTGGAAGACAGCTTTTCAGAGTGGGGCTTCGTTACTGTTTCAGTGCAGAGCAGAAGGGCACTTGAAGCAAATCCTCCAATCTTCCCTGCTAACTGCACACAGGTTCAGGCAGTTGAATGGTGCACAAGAGCTAGATTGCCGGTGGTGATGTGCTCCAGGTGCACACCTAACACTCCAGTGGCTAATGGGGCAAAAAAATATCTGAACTAATGAGCAGTCCATACAACTATGAAGTCCTCCAGCCTGTTCCCAGCTTGCATGATGCAACAGACTGCTCTCAAACTCTGAGAGCTCGTGTGACATCCCAAAGTACTTCCTATGCTTGTAAAACGTCAGATGGCACCTGGGTCATTACAGTTGGCCTCTGATGGTAGCACATATGGAAATGTTTGTGTTTTGGCTGTTTGCTTCACACACCATTTTCCTGTCTCTCTCTTCACACATCCTATTACCTCCTGTGCTCCATCTCTGTTCATTTCCACACGTTATAAATCATGGTGGCTCTTGCAGGAAATAAAGTTTTCTTTTCCTTTGAACAGTTTTGCTGACCAGTTTCTCCCAATCACATTTTTGGCCTTTGGTCCCTACCAAGCAGGTGTTTTCTTTGTAATGATGTAGTTTGGATTTTGGGTAATAGAATGAGCTGTCATGAGGCTGGCAGGGCACATTCACTTTCCAAATAGATGCTTTTAATCTTTGCATGGGAGAAAGGTGTGAAGAGCTTGGCCGGTAAAGGAACATTCACATCCAGCCATCCATATAGGCTGTTGGCACATCGTCATAGACATCACATCTCAGAGACAGGCAACCACAATCTGATCGCATTTCAGAATGACGCACAAGAAAGCCCATTTAATTGGCCATAAGAGCGTAAGTCACTGTCCATGCACAGACTCATTAATCCAGTGGGCCAGGAGTTACGTAGTATCTCCAACAGCTTTCCAAGCACCCAAATGATGCAAGTGACCCTGTCCCTACTTGAAATAAAGATGCAGGAGGCCCTTTTCAGTTCTAAGACAAAAACACAGCCATTAGAGAATTGTATATTCCTGAGATACCCATGATCTTGCCTTATTGGTATACCAGGGCCTGCAGGACAATCTCACATGGCAGCCCTTGATGCTTACATCACCATAGGTGCCCTGAGCTGGCCATAGAACAGAACTGTGGACAATTTCAGAAAATCCTACACAACTCAGGAAACCATGAGGAGTGAAAGTCTAAGCAGCACTTCCCCAACACACTATCTGAACACAGTGCACTTCTGGACATCTTCAGAGATTTCGATCAGACTTCTCCCACAATACACTTGCCCACCACAAACTGGTTAGCTACTGACCACTGGGGCTGGTGGCTCACAATATTCCACAGGACCAGTCTTTCAAATATAGAAACAGATTCCTGAAATTGCATTTGATGATGCTCCAGCTCCGGCACCAGCTCACAGTAGACAGCATTGACTGTGCCCTTCTGCCTTTAAGATCTGCACATGCTGCTGTTTTCCCCACCTCCCCAGGACTCAGTGCATCGCTCAGGCCTGCAGATTCCTGCCAAATGAGGACACGGTAGTCTCTTGACAAGGACTTCCAGACTGTCAGTGTCCACCAGACAACAGGGCATCTAGGATGGAGCGAATAATTTCTCAGGGAGGAAGCCTTCCTAGAATAGCTGCCAAAGCTTCAGAAGGAAGAAACTTTTCTCCAGACAGCACATCTGTTTGCCCAGTGACAAGACTCGGCACGAGAACATGGTTGAGTAGTAGGCACCATGGTGCCATTTGTGAAGATGCAGGGATAGAAGTCCAGAAAGAACACAAGGAGGAACAGAAACAAAACTTGTTTTGCATGGGCATGCAATCCACACGCACGTACACACTTAGAGGCAAACATCATTTCGCTATGGATCCTCACGTAGGAATTAAAAGATTGAATAGCTAATGAATATGCTGGCAGCAATAGTAATGGCAAGCCAGTAATAGGCTTAGACAGGATGCTGGGTAACAGCATGATACGAAGACAGTGAGGTTCTTTGAAAGATTTAATATCAAGGACATGACTTTTGAAATATATTCACATATTCAGATTTACCTTTGGTCTCTGCTTTCTTTTCCCATTCACAGCTAATTTTGGAGCTTAGCCATTGAACAAGGGGGAGATGGGGAGAGAGTAGAGGGAGGCAAAGACATTAGCAGATGATGAATTTCATGTCCACTAACAAAAAAGCAGATTTTTGCTTCAGAACAATAATGTTTTGGTGACTATTAGCACACTTTATATATAATGAAGTCCTTGCAGGGAGAAGGGAAGGAAATCACTCTACAAAACTTTCTCTTTACTGCATATATTTTAAGTTGAGAATTGATAGTACTGTTGTATCTCAGGATTATTTACTCCATACATACATGACCTCTTGTACATGAAACTGTCAGTGTACTCTATTGTGACCAAGTATTTATTCCAGACAGTGCAAGAGAATACAGCAGCATGTTACACTCCATAACAGCTTTTTGTCAGAGGACATAAATGACTGTAAAAGTATTTGCATAGTTTCCCCAGATTCAGCTTGCTCTCCATGAGGACCTGACCTTTTACATTTGCCATAACAGACCTGCTCTGTTACTAAACATTTTTTCCTTTTTTTTAACTTATTTAAATAAGGAGTAGCATAACTAGGGGGTGGGGGGCAGGAAGGAGCTTTAGGCAATTGAGTTTTCCAGTGTTTGCAGAGTTAATTGGCAAATGTATTGAAAATGCTGCCAATCACCTTAACAGATGCAAAAATCTTATATACTTCCAGAGAGACGGAGGTGCTCCTGAGGGACGCCAGGAGAGAGCTTCACTGTATGTGATAAGAAGTTTCCATCGGAAAGAAATTTCAGGCTACACCATAATTTCATTAAAACCCAATTAGACTCCATGTGTGCTCCCAATCACTCTACTGTATCTACTAATTATTACAGAACAAACTTTTTTTCTTCGATTGCACAGGAAAACACTAAAACTCAAACACAACCTCCCTCTGAATAAAAGCACTTTAAGAATTTTGCAGTGTGAAAACTTCCCCGAGGTGCAGGCAAACCACCACAGCACTCAAAAAAAATCAGTAGTAAGAGATGGCTGTATTATTTCACTATTCCTTTACAAATTTTGTCTTAGATCTGTGGTGTAAAAGTGTTTCAAATCTTTGTTCAATGTTCACTTTTCCAGTGTCTACAGGACACTTTGTCACAACTACATAAACACTACCTTTTCTTGCATGTCTGCATATACTGAAACCAGGGATATGGGAGTCAGATGATGTTACAGACATTATCACAGTATTTTGTATTGACTAAGAATCCTGGAAATTTTAAGAGGCATCTTTTTCCTTCACAAAATAAAAAAAAAATAATGGTTTGAATTAAAAAAAAAAAAGAAAAAAGTCTGCTGTATGCCTACATAAAATGATCAAGCAATCGATCTTTTATAGATTCACTGCTTTTGCCAGCTGGTTTGCCTTCACTTACTATTTGGAATTCACCAGCTGATACATTTGGATTAGTCTTCTCT
Source organism: Falco naumanni (assembly GCF_017639655.2). NCBI lineage: Eukaryota > Metazoa > Chordata > Aves > Falconiformes > Falconidae > Falco > Falco naumanni. The sequence goes on from NC_054055.1 coordinate 113,912,317, forward strand.
GGCTAAATACCAAAGAGAAGGAATAAACATCACAAAGAAACAGACTTTCCACCATTACTGGTATGTTTTCCAAAACATATTATACAAAACAGGGAAGGAAACCAGTAACTTGCATCCAGCTCAAACAGTAGGAGTTGAAACCAGTAAAATGGCAATGTAGAAACTCGCTTAGGAAAACTGCTAATTTTCAGAAAAGCAAGTGGCTTACTAGGTACATAGCACAGTCCTGACTTAAATGATAGTTTTCTCTAAGCCTTACTGACAGTTCGCCCAAGCTGCATTCATCAGTAAAAGCAAGACATGGCACATACTGCTCTTTATTCAGCTTCTGTAATCCTGTCTCAAGCCTTTGGTGCAGAACAAGAAGAGCACATTTAGATGCTAGGCTGACACGTTGTACAGTAAAACATTGGACTAACTTGTCATTCTTCAGATTAAAAAAAAACAATGAACAAACCAAACCAACCCCCCCACACACACAGGATTTACTACTGCCATCCTCAGCGAACTAGAAAAGCAAACACAATTGAGTGGTTAACTATTTGGAATTAGCTGTTATCTAGTAAACTCACATAAACCCTATTTTGTGTATCTAAATCTTCATTACACTAGTGCTGAGTAAAATTGCAGACCAAAAGAGGTCTCCAGTGTTTGGTAACTGGAAATGACTGGCCAGAGAAATTACCAAGGACCACAGAAGTTATCATCGGCCACAGAAAACTGTGGCAAATAACAGGCTATGTATTTGCTTTCTGCCAACAGCTCACAAAACAACTGCAGACTAACACCAAATGCACAAAACAGCACATGTATATAAAAAGAGACCCATAGAATGCAATCCTTGCTCTCCAATGGCAGGTTGAATGCCATCAGCTTAGTTTAAAATTTAATTAGATTTTACTGTAACAAATACCATAGATTGTGCTACAGCATGCATACATGAGCACTGCTGCCAAGACTGCTAATAAAATATTATGTCTCTTCACAATTTAGATAATCACAAATCTGCCCTTTTCTTTCAGCCAAAACCCATCCCTAAAATTCAGAATGGTAGGGTTTTTTAGGTTAATGAAATAGTCAAGATAATTGCAGAAATGGCTCGTTTCTCTAACAGATGGGGAAAAAAAATTAAAAAAACAATGACAAAATGACCATCCCTCAACCACAAAATCCCATTAATTATTTCTTAGGACATTTGTACAGATTCTTACACGCAGCTTTATGATGTTATTTTTTTGACCATGCCATTAGATCCTCTTTCATGCAGCGTTTTGAAGCATATGCACATCTGACACTTCTGTGCTCTACATAGAATATTCATGGAAGATTTTAACTGCAAGTCATAAATTAATTAATAATGGTAGACTGTAACACCAAAAGCCAAAAACCAGCCCCCACAAAATACTATCTTCTCAAAGAAGTTAACGATACCCTTCTATACAAGACATCAGCCTATCAGAGATGATAATTTTTATCCTGAAAAAAATTGCCTGGAATACCTGTGCGTTTGGGGTTTTGTTTGGTTTTGGTTTTTTGCCTTTTTTTTTTTTTTTTTACACATTCAGCTTCCATAATGTGATGATACACTCTGTACAGGATATCTGAATAAAATAAGAAATTATTTTGGATGAGTTTTACCCAGTCGTAAAACTGGACCTCGTGCCTTTCTTTATGGAAAAGAGAAACTTCATTTCAGATTCATATATTTGCATTGAAATAGTTTTAGTTTGCAAATTTTCGTAAATTCTTATTCCTCAAATGCCATACAGATGCTATATAAAAGGGCAATACTTTCCAGATAATATTGGCTATTTTATGTCTCTACTTCAAAGTACACATTTTTGTTGTTTGCTAAATGTTGAAGTGATACACTCTTCTTTCAGAGAATTAAGAAAATTTACATCTAGTTGCAGGCTGTCATATAACAATCACTGTAACTTATAGCAACATCAAGGACACTTTGTATGTTAGTGAGAAAGGGTCTTTTGGTAATTGGATCATTGTAAATAGATGAGATGTAAATAAATTGTGATGAGATGACATCACAATACAAAATGCTCATTAACTGGTTAAATTTAGAACTATTTAAGTTTAAAGACTAATATTTTCTCAGATATGAAACGTTTGTTTTATGTTATTGAATAAGTATCGCAAAAAAGGTGTTGGGGGTTGGTTTGGGCATTTTTTTTTTGTTTGTTTTAAAACTTCATATTAAAAATTTTCTGGAGGCAAGTTAATGCCTGAGGTGAGGCAAAAATCTGATGTTCTTACATCTTCCTGACCAGAAGACAAAAAGCAAAGGAACAAGAAAGCTGAAATGTTGTGAACTTCCTACATATTCTTGAGTAGGAACCACCAGGAAAACCATCCCATGACACTGAAGTAGTACTGAAAGAAATGGTCTTCCACCTCCTAAGAGATCTTGAATCAGAAGATGATATATTCATCTAAACACCGATATTTCTGCAATACGACTAATAATCCAGGGACAATTGTGAGATGGAGTTTCTAAGAGCACAGGATATTTATTTATTAGCAATTTTTATTTGTTTTAAGCAAACTGAAGCTCTGTTAAAAATTAAAATGCTAGCACATTGTCCTGGCACAGATGAGATTGTTGAGGCTGTTTCCTGAAAGAGAGGTGTGATTTGACCTTGTTAAAGGCAAAAAATAGTGGAATTTAATTTGAATGCAAGTGTATTAATACTATTTGGTTTGTTCAATGTGAGACTCCGAGGAGCTGTTTTTAAACAACAAGGTTTAAATACTTTTTTTAGGTTTGCAGGCTGTAATTAAGATCACTAGCTTTTCCCATTGATGCAGTCCATTACTGATAGAAATGGATTCACTAACGCTTAATAGAAATTCCTTTTGCAACTCATAAGCTGATTTAGTTACATGTAATATACTCCTACAAAGTAGAAAACAGCTCAGTCTCGGTTTACTTCAGTAAGAGTATTCCTTCAGATACTTGCTTTTTGCACTAATATGAACAGGAACATCTTAGCATTTGTCAGCTATGCTTTGCTGAGGTGATTAATAACTTTTACAACCACGCCTGGGGCCAATAGATGTCTGCACAGATATCTTCTTCTTTAGGGATGGAAAACACTAAGAATTACCCAGTAAAAAGCTTTGAAGCATTGACTGCATAAAAATAGATCACCATGAGCAAGTAAGAATAAGCAGACAAGGATACAATAAAACTCAAATGTCATACAAATAGGTTTTGTGACTTTATCTAGCAGAGTGCCAAGAATCCTCCAGCTTTTTTTCTGCAAGAGTTCCCATTATTCCTACCGCAATGTTAACACCCTTTTAGAGGCACTGATAGCTTTGATACGAAAACTTAGATCCAAAGAGCCAAGTTCATAAATTTGTGGGATTCACTGTTTTTCAGTTAGTTGTGGAACTTCAAAATATATTAAATTTAGGATTTTTTTCATTTATAGGGTTTTTTTTTAAAGAAAATATTCACAAAACAAACACAATTTTCCAGATGTACTCATTTCTAGAGGATCCACCAAGTAACCAGAGGACAAGATTCTATTCCAACCTCCACCAATTGACTGAAATTAAACTGAACGGCATAATTGTGACAACGGCATAAATGACAAAGGGGCATTAATTTTTTGCCTACAGCTTTCAGAAAACTGTAGAGAATACAAGAAAAACAGAATGTGTGAAAAGCCTTGCATAATATTTCAACTCTCCACCAGCCAAGGGTACAATCTCAGCAGTGCTCTGAGGAACGAGCTGTGCATCATCTATTACTCCAGCATTTTAGAAAATCCATACATCTTGAAATATGCAGTATCTCAGATGCTAGTGATTAAAACAGATAACTGTTTTGCCTAGATCTCTGTGGGCATTAAAGCATGCATTTGTCTAGGAAGGCTAACTCTAGGCAAATAACTCTTTCAAGCTGGGTGAAGGTAGCACAAGGGTTAAGAAAAGTTTAACAGCCGTGTTATATTGGAGCAATCATTGTAATGCCAGTGCTCTGGGCAATGGCAATCTGTTAGCTCTTTTCTAAACCCAGCACAAGCATTTGTAATGCAAATGTTAGCACACTGAATATATCGCACTGTTCCTACACTCATTCATGCCAGGGAGGGGAAGAATCATGTGGCCCCATCCTCTCTCCGCAGCAGATTGCTCCCTTTAGCTCTTGTTTACTTCTCTGTGGTTTCTGTAATCTGGCTTTAAACGTCGTTAAGCACAGAGATTGTTGTTCAGGACTGGTTATAGTATTTGTTAGTCTTGTCTGTCCTTCCCAGCATACAGTGGGTAGGCTTGATTCCCCTTTCAGGTGGTTTTTAGCGCAGCTTTGTTGAGCTGCATTGGTGGCTTCCTGAGTTTAGCGCTTTATAAACAATCTACCTTTTTAGAAAATGGGAACAACGGCCAAGTGTTTTGAGAAACGTATGGCTTGGTTTCCTTGAAATCTGTACACTTGGTCAAGTACTTAGAAAAACTGGGAAACTGAGTCTCCAACTGAGAGAGGTTCAAGGTTAAAGAAGAATGGTATGAAGGAACAGTATTCCTGTTGGATCTTGCCATTCAGTCAGCTGCAGAAAATATACAGATAAATAATATGCATACAGCCTTTTGTGTGCATCACCACCCTATAGCAGTCCTTTGCAACCATCTTTTGTTTGGAAGTCACTAACAATTTTACCACGGAAGTGCTGAATACCTGCAAAACCAGTTTAAGCCCACTGCAGAGCTTATTCTTCTGACTTTGCAAGGACCTGCTAGAAACAGGCCTTAAGTTTGTTGAGGGCTCTGTAGAACAAATTGGAATTTGTTACATAAGAATATTTAGGGTTTTTCCACAAAATCATTCCTGTGACAGCTCACCATGAGAGTGAACAGAAAGATTTTTTTCTAGCTTCCCATTACCCTTGATTAAACCAAACAAACAAAACTAACAGGAATAAAAGAAGTGACTCTGGTTACTCTATCCTGGAAGAAATCAGCAGAGAGAAACAAAAGACAAAGTACATTAGCCATATTCAACAGTTTAAGTAAAACCTGATGGCCAAAACTACAAATGGAAAACCGAATTTTCAACTTGTTTTTTTCCTTCCCTTCAAACGCATTTGTGAAAACTAGGAATCCATCAGAAGTTCAAGGAGACATCCAAGTTCTGCCAAGGTAGAGACTTCTGTCAGACAGTAGGTATGACATGGAATTTCGGAGTTTTTTTGCACAAGTGCTGAGATACAGTAGAGTTCATAGCTTCCCACCTCCAGATCTACAGAGACAAGAAGATAGTGATAACTGGTGTGACTTAAAAATTACACTGGAACACCTGCCATGACACAGGTGCTAGCTGAATGACACACGTTCAGCTAAATGGTCTACACAGATGGTGAACTTCCATATAGTTAAGATGCCTACAAAAGACATACAGGGAGGGGGAGGGAATACAGTACAGGCAAAAAAAGGTGGAGAACTGCTCTTGCCCAACGCCAAGATTCAGTAGCAGAAGAAATTCCCATGCCAATTTGTACATTTCTTTATTTGCAAAGCAGTAGGACCTCTGCAATCTCATTGAATTATTATGGATTAACTGGACTGAGCACTGCATAAATAAAAAACAAAACAACAATGGAAAGTAGAGTTTTACCTGATACACTAACTTCATCAGCTTTATTTCTATACCTGTGTATTTATGTATTTAATAAATCGCTGCTTCTAAACAAGAAGATAGAAAGCACGAAGATATGCAAATAAATTTTCAACAGTATCTAGCACCAGAGATATTAATAAAATCTGAAGTATTTAACACTGATGGTTAAACTGATGTAATGGACATAATTAAAGCAGCAAAAAGTGCCCGTTTCCTCTTTAAAACAGGAATAAGTAAATATGTACCACTACACCATAGGATCTAACAGCTATTTGTGTTGATACAGTAAATGAAAAAGTTGAACACAGGCAAGACTTGTGTGACTGAACACCACCTGTCCGCCCAGCTGACTCACGCCCCTCAATGAAGGCAATTCTTTTGAAAATCCAGCAGTTCATGTAAAGGACTTAAATTATTAAGTGAAGCACTCTTCCTCATATTCTCTTATTTACAATTAATGACTCACAAAAACCTTCTCTGTTTTCTTCAAACTGACCCCCAAACATGCAAGTAAGTAAGAATCAGTACCGTCCACCTACCTGGCTATATATACTGAAAATAAAATAGTGAACTACCATTCTAGAACATGCATCAGGGCAGGGCATTTAACTTTTTGCTTTATAGAGTGAAATAGTTGAACCACTCAAAAACTACCTCAGAGGAGAAGACATTTTAGAGTTGATGTTATATGGCAGCTTCCCTTGTTGTATTCCTAAATGCACTAAACAATTCCATTTTGAATGAAAACAAAATTATTAATACTTAAAACCAAGGAGGTTCATATTTCTTCTTCACAGTAATTATTTAAAGACATTATCATTACTTCTAAGGGAAAAAAAAGAAAGAAGATGTTTCTGTTTAGCATATTAATGAAATCAGAAGGGAAGTCCTATTGAAGGACTAACTCTCCTTAATGCCCTTATTCTCCCTCCATTATGCCATCCATGTCCCATGACAACAACATTAATTTGACATAGATGAGTTATGACCCACTGTTTGTTGCACAACTCTCAAGAAGCCCAAGGCAGGGTTTTCTACTTTGGGTATTGGGGCCAGAAAGACCATGCATAAAACCAGTGCAGTAAGAAGGAGCAATTAAGCTACAGGTTGTGTTGCCGTAAGCAGTTAACCAGCTGTGCCTAATAAATTATTTGATTATACAACATCCTATAGTTTTGACATCGATTGTAACCATGCATAAAACTAACGCTCAGTGACTTTGTATATTTGCTTGTGTGATTATAACATTAATTCCTCCTGGTACTCATTAGTGCACCCTGGCAATCCAGCACTATTGGGTTTTCTATACAAATGGTCAGCATGCTCACAGTGCCTCAAGAACATGGACTAATAAAATACAACAATCCTGAGAAGTGGAAAACTATTGTTATTCCTATTTGATGATGAGAAACAGGCCTGTGCAAGGCCTCTTGCACACAAAGCAGAAGTGAATAAAGAGTGAAAATGAGGCAAGTATAAATCATGTATGTATACGTACAATAGACATACACATATGTAAGTACACATACACACACAAAACAGTTCAGTAGATATCCAAGAAATGCCTGAACTAGAGGCCTGATATATACATATATATGTATTTTAAATAGGTAGGCTACCATGCTAATGTACACATTTCGTTTGTGGCACTTGCACTACCTTACTCAGCAGCTCTCCATCATCTCTATACGCACTGCTTCATGCTTGGGAGCTGTAGCTATGGAATCACACTTCCCAGTCCCACACTGACTCTGTACTACACTGCCTTCTCACAAAAGAAAGGGGAATTTGCTCTGAAAAGAAAAAGCCAGATTACAAACTTGCACGAATTTGAATTAAAAATCACTGTGAAACAGATTTCACAACCACCACAAGTCTCAATAGCTGCCCAGCTTGACCACATCCATTGCCTAAAAAAATGCTGGCACATGAGTCCTCTTCATAGAGGAGAGCTGTCTTCTCAGGTGACCACAGATGATCATGGATGGCTGTAATTGTTCTCCAGCTGAAAGTTTCAGTCCTCCAATGAGGACTCAGAAACTATCAAGATGACTCGAAGGACTGTCACACTTCACATGTACCAAAGCAGTGAATTAAGCATGTCTCAAAAAAATTTAGACCGCAATTCATAAACTATTAAATGGGGAGATTATGAATAACAAATAGATGAATGTAAATTCATTTCTCCATGGATAATACACGTACAAAAATGCTAATTTTTCAAGCTAAATTATTCACAACGAATGAGTCAATCAGCCCTATTCCCTCACAGACCACTATTTCCAGAAGCTATTTATAAGTGAAACAAAATTGGTGTGTTTGTATCATCTATTTCTGTACAAAAGGAAAGCACATGATAATCCTCTTTCGCTTCCCTTTATTCAGGCATTCTGTGAACACAAATGGGAACAACGAGCACAAGAACCAACTGTAATTGATACTGCAGTGAGAGTTAAAATGCAAATTGGTGGATTTGGCTAACACTACAAATTTCAGTTGTTCTGATCAGGCACTTAACAAAATACCCCATTGATTGAGTCATGTAGTCAGCAGAACTCTGAATAAAAGAGCCCATTTCAGAACTCTGTCACCCATCATGTAAAATACCTGTTGTACAGGGACTACTCCTAAAAGCAAAATATCTGTAATTCCCAGAAGCAGCTACAACCAGAAACCACTATTGCCAAAAAGGCACATCTCACAGAGTTGCTCTTCCCTGACTTCCCAGCCAGCTGTAGCTCCCCCAGTTCAAGGGACCCCCTCCTACCTGGAGGGACTCAGCTCTCCTGGGCAGCAGGGAGAAGAATGCAGCTGAGTTTCTTTCCCCTCTACTCCACAGAGGAAGTTTTTGACATACTAGAGTTTGGTGCACACTACACAAAACAGCAAACACAGAGGCAGGTATCAAGTCTTTCTTCCCAGCAGGTAACCGTATCTCTGATCCATTTGCAGAACCGGAGCAAGTCCTGAGGATCAAGCACTTGCTCATATGCAGGTTCAGAAGAACTTTGCTGAACCGGAACATCAAAACCACTGTGGTTCACGCTCTCCCTCAAACCTTGGACCAGGATCCGTAAGTGTCACATACACGTTTTTGGCTGTTATAGACATACCAGAATCAAGGAATAAGTTAACACAGTGATACTATTTTACAAGCAAACGGTTGCTTCCTTAGTCACTTCAACAACTTGATAACAAATTAAGAAAAAAAGAGCTGCCAGAGAGACACATTTTTTCAGATACAATGTAAAGGTTAAGCCAGACAAGTCCCCTGAACAGGGAGGAATCCAATTAGATCCAAAAGCTCAGCTCAGGGGACTTGGTGTTAGAGGACCAAAGGAGAGGCTGCTCAACAGCGACAGCTGAGTCTCCCAGAAGGCTACAGACACTCGCGTGCGGATCCTGGCTACCTCGTTTACCAATGAAACATCCCAATTAACTTATAAAGGGCTTATCCATATGAAATCTCATTGAAATTAATGTGACCAAATGTCTTTCCTGGCTTTATAGATTTGAATCCTCATTTACATGTGGCTGAGCTTCCCCCCACACCCCATCCCTACAAACGGTACATGTTTTACCCTAACTGTATAAAGTTATGATGGCATTAAAGGGTTAAGAATGTTAAGCATGATGTAAAAATACAGTTTGAACCAATCTAAAATAAATGGAATGCCTTTTTAAACAGTGAAAACAACATTGATCTAAATTTTTCAATACTGATTCACACACAGACAACAAAGAGAACATAGACTCAACTAAAATCAAATGAGATTCAAAATTGCTTCCAGAGTTGGTGCTGAAAACAAAGCATGCACAAGGGTCTACTACGCTGCACTCTTGCAAGGCATAAACAGAGTCTGCAATAAACTGCTTGCTGCTGTCTTGCTGGTCATAAAGCTATGAAAAAAAGAGATATGCCATTTTTTATAACGCTTTAGGGTCCAATGCAATATAAAATATATCTGGCTTTCTGGCAGTATATGCTTTGGGAGCAGATTCTAGTGAATTTGAGTTTTATATACACTTTGCAATACAGGGACTGAACATATTTTTTGTTGGATTGGACCATTAGGTAGCTATAGCTATTCTCAAAGGACAGCGTAAGTGACAAGCATTCTGAACGCCAGTGAAAATATAAATCATTAACAAAAAGACCAAGATAAGAAATCATTGATTTGACATTTCCAGTATTAAGACATACTTCTCTATTCCTTTTATACTTAAAAGAAACAGTAAGTTTTCTAAAAATAATAAAGTTACACTGTCTTCATATGAATGCAAGAACAGCATTACCACTCCACTAAATAAATGTTTGCTTCTCACGGCTATCAAAAGACTAAATAATAAATGTTTTAAAGTATTGCAAAATCATCATAAACTAAACAAAAATCTTACCTTCTTAAGAGATGAAGAACATCATTCACATTATTTAGAAAAGAATATTGAACTAAATATTTCCACTTTATCAAAGTTTAAAAAGAATCCCTTCCATAAAAATGATTACAAAAATGCTGAAAAAAAACCCAACTTATCACATATATTAAGGATGCACACTTCTATTTTCATAAGGCCCAGTCCTTGGTTTCCTTTTTCTCTATTCTGTTTCTGAACAGTCTCTTTCATTAGTACAAAACCTCCACTACCCCACTTATTAGAATAGCTTATAGCTCTACACCTCTACTCCAGGCTTCTTTTTGAAGAATCCAAATGAAACGTCACTCTTGGTCTACATTAGCTTACAAATATTCAGCTCTGCAGGGCAATGTTTCCAATCTTTCACCTGCCCCGAGCTTCCAACCTTCTCCCTTTCCTAATCAATATGATCACCACCACCTCAATCTCCATTATTGAGGGTGGTCAGCTGAGCATCATCTCCAGATCCACACTGCCTTAGCTGTATAAAAATCTTACCACTCCCTCCTGCAGAGCAGCTCTGCTAGACCAGCCTTTCCTAGCGAGGCACAAAGCTGAAGCTTTAGTCCAGATACTCATTCTGGCAGCGCAAGAGGAGTGTAACATCTTTCTTCACATCTCTGATGAATCCAACCCCACTCCTTCAAAATGTTTTGCAAAAGACCATCTTCTTAGATCATTGCTTCGATCACATTGCCATTTTCATTGCCTTCTCCCAAGTGGTTCCTTTGGTTACTTGCCACACAGAATGCGTCTCTCTTCAAGGCCTTCCCCGATCTCTGTACCACCACGCATTCACAGTCCATACTGACTCCCTCCCTCAGTTCTCGTTAACTCTAGCTTTACAGCAACCTCTTATTACTTTTGCTTCTGACAACCATCTCCTTACCTGCTCATCACTGTTAGAAAGACTGCTTCACAAACTGACACAAAGGTCTTTTCTCAAGCACTTAACTTCTCTTTACCTTGACATCTATGCACAGACAGTAAGTGAGGCTACATAAGGAAACTTCTGGTTTCTTTGCACTGTCCAATCTGTTGGCGTCCACATATTATCTCTTATTCCATTTGGACAATATGTTCTCTGGGGGATGGAGTGTTTTGGTTTTTGGTTGGGTTTCCCCCCCCCCCTACATTCACAGCATTCCCAACCCAAAGCAGTCATGTTTCTAGATAATAATGTAAAACAAATAATGAACAGTAATAACCTTAAACTGAATTTCCTTACTTTGTAATGCATTGTCTTAGAAATACTTGTAGTATCTTTTACTTGGGGAAAAAAAATGTACACACATTCTCGAATCTGAACCTAGTTAATGCAGGTCTTGATGTTTTAAATCTTGATGTGTAGTGAATTCCAGCTACGTTAAATATAACTTTACAATTAATGCAGCATTTTCCCTGGGCAACATACACTAAAATTTACCTAAGATACACATTGGAAGTAAAACCAGTAAGAACATTACCAAAAAGGTCTTCTGTTTAGGACCAACAGATTTGGGTTAAGGGCAAATTATTTGAAAACAGGTTACTGATGCAATATTCAATCAAAATGACTACTATCAGCCATAAACATACGGGACCTTCTAACTACCCAGGGTAATAAGTCTTGTATATTATTGCTGGGAATTCCTGCAAAGCCCAAATCATTTTTAGTTTGCAGACCTCTCTAATTTATTTTCCATGGTTGGGAGGAATCTGCTGCTAAACTAAAAGTAGCTTTACCCCCCATTATCTCTGCACATAAAGAGTCACAGAGCTTTGGGCTAGAATTAACATGAGATAGGCTATTATGACTGTAAGAACATTTAGCAGTCCCTGTTGACTTTGCAGTTTGTAATAATAAATATCCTCCTCATAATCTCTCTCTTTTTTTTCCTGAACTTCATGCCTTGAGGAGTTCTTGAAGCTTGTGATAAAATGCTAACAATATTTACCTATTTTGTTGATAGCCTGGAATTCCTTTTCTCCTTGGGCAAAGTCATTTAAAGATATGATATTTGCAAGCAAATGCTTTTCAGAGTATAACCCTTGATTTCATGAATGCCCTACAGAAATATGATGTCCTACTGTACTTGATTACTGAAGCAAAACTAAATCTGCTTGTACAAAGTAATGGCACTATTTTATAATGAAGTGTTCGCTTTGTCACCAAGGAAGAACCTTGCAATCAGATGTGAAGGTTATAAAAGATGTAGCCTGCAACTCAAAAGTACCTTATTATCACCAATCAAGGTAATAATTAAAACCAGATTTCCTTAAGGAGGGGTTAGGGTATTTAGAGGGTTTCACAAAGTACTGAATTTCATACACATACTAAATGGTGCAAAGTGTCTATTAAGATGATGGTGAAAGGGACTGAAACTAAGGTGTAACCTTGCATATGTAAGTATCTTTCTTCAATATGCTGCTTCCATACAACAGAAAAAAACTTACTTGCCTAGTTTCTCACAGATACTAAGGGCAGTTGGGTTTTCAGAGTTCCGGTCCGCTAAAAGCTCTTCAGCAGCTCTACAGTAATGTTTCCCATTTAAGATACTACAGTGTTTCTTTAACACATTCTTGCAATTTTTTACTTACTCAGAAGTCTGTCAAGTGAATTCAGTGGATTATCAGGCAAAACATGAACATCGTAAAACCCTTCTCACATAAAAAGATAGTTTCAGTCCCCACACACAGTCCTCACCAGAACAAATCAAATCAAACTATGCTTCCACACCTAAATGTGTATTTCCCTCTACCCTGTACACCTGGTACACTGTAAGGCGTAGAGCAGTAACGATCTATTGGCAATTGATCCTTTTTAGACAAAGAAAGAAAGAAACAATTAAGTTATTCATGAGACCAAAGACAAATACACTCTGTCTGCTTCACACACATGCTCAATTCAACTTAAATTGTGAACAGATGGGAAGCAAGACATTCACTCATATTTCAGGTTCACCACATTCCTCAATATTTTCTTATATTAATGAAAAACATCCTTTTTCTCAGAAAACTTAAAATGTTTAGATTTGTAAACTATTTCCAAATAGATCATTCACTGATTGTTCTGTAGCTCACTGACTTGATTCTCATTGTAATATCACTTATTTTGGCATTATTCTTACCTGAAAGCAATTCACTACTGTCATTATTTGTGGACAGTTGAATGGTTTTCCCTTACAAAATCTACTTCATAATTTTACTTTCAGTGTTCCTAAGGGTTATTTCATACCTGTGTATTTTCTAGATGCTACTCCCCCTTTGAATGAGGTATACTCCTCCTATGAATGAGGTATTTTTCAGTTTTTAGGAGCTTTCCACAGAAGTTGCTGGAAAGTTGTCCAGTCTGCAAGGTGAGGGAGAGATGAACTGTATAAAACACTTTTTTTTAATACTTGTACACATAAATAAGCAATTTCCTTCTAAACAAAGCAGAGAAAACGGATTACAGAACCGCGGTACCAGAGGTACCATTTTTTCCAGTGTTCTTTTCCACCTTCTTTATCATCTCCTCTATGGCCTTCTTCCTTTATTCCTACTGTTTCTAACTCTATTCTTCTTTTTCCACACACACCTTTTTTGATGGCCACTGATCCTCACATTGCCCTTTGTGCTTCACCTTCTTCCCAGCGTCTCCCGTTTTGCACGCACGGAGTGTGTTGCCGTCACCTCTCCACCCTGAGGAGTGCGCCTCGGTTCCCAAGTACCATTAGTAATGAATGCAGTTAGAGATAACGTCACGACACATACGCCAACTTCAGCAGTGCCATATCTTTAAACACAACCATAACATTCAGCCTGTGCCACAGCAGATTCGTACTCAGGGAAGAAATTCAAGTGCTGAGTTGAAGTGCAGCCTGAGCTTCTCTAGAGTCTGCAGTTCTCTCCCTGCCTTTCCCTTTCTGTCCCCCTCCAAACTCGGCCTGCTTTCATATGACAAGGCGTAAGGTCATGCAGCCTTTAGAGCACGACCTCACAAACTCTTACACGTGTAAGTGACGTGTCACTTGATTTCAGTGGAGCTCCTCCGGGATAAAGTAGGGCATTAGCAAATCCCCTTGCAGGATTTGGAAGATAGCCAGGTGCTGAGGCCCCAGAGTCACTTCTCATAATCATATATTAAGCACCGTGCATTTCATATAGCAATACATTTATACCAGTCTGGGAGAATTTATCTCATTCAGGCTCCTGTCATTTTCAACTTACCCGCTTCATTCTTTACTACACATGGCCTCATTTAATTTCCTTATATCTACAGATGAGAAATCATACAGCCCTAGAATAGATCAAACAGAGTACTGAATTTGGGTCATGATCCACAAAGCATCCCAAGATAGTCTGCCTTAGCTAGTCAGCAAAAGTTCACTTGCAATGTTTCCCTCACCCTAGAAAGGGAGATACAGAAGACTAATAGCTTTCATTAGACCCGCTGATACAGCCAGAAAGCTTGAGAATATTTAAAGCATAACCTTGAAGATTTTCTCCAAGACTCATATGCCTGAAAGCTCACCTCTCCTTTTTCTCTTGAGAGTGTCGGGTATTTTTCTAAATCAGCCACTTTATCTACTATTCTAAAGAACAGTATCCGAAAGCACAGATTTCCAAAGGTCTCTTCATAGCAGCTATTTCATCTGAGCACCTGAACACGTTTAGCTTTAAGCAGACCAAACCTAGTCACCTGGTTTAAATTAACAATATGCTTAAATACTGCAATGGACCAATGCTAGAGTAGCTTATATGTGTGTATGCATATATATATCTATATATCTATCTTTAAAAACAAACCAACATCCACCCACCACTTTTTTCCAAGCCCAACTCCGGAACACAGACCAGTTTTCCTGTTGTTAATCTGCTTTTATTATCTAAATTAATTTTTCATACTCTGGTTTGAAGATGCTCATTTTCAAGTCAATACAGGATATTGCATCATCCTTGTGAACCAGTTTTTGTGTCCCACTTCACTCGATCTCCAACAAACAGAAAATACACAGTCCCTGCTGTTGTTTGCTACTGATATTTGCATATAGTCACTAAGGGAAGGTTATTTATTCCATCTGGTTGATTTTTAAAGTTTGCCTATAGCACAGAGGACCAAGATACTCCTTATACCTTTTGATTTCCAAGTAGATCCTGAAACAGGACATTGAAAATTTAAGAGAAGCACTGAATTTTAAGTGTTATTCTTTTAAAAGATAAATTCAAGGGCTTCTCTTACCCTATCACTACTACCAAAAAGGTTCAAATCAAGTATACAACAGCATCCCGGCATTCAGGCTTCAGCACAGAAAAGTAAGTCTTGGCAAGCAATAGC
Organism: Falco naumanni; assembly: GCF_017639655.2. Classification (NCBI taxonomy): domain Eukaryota; kingdom Metazoa; phylum Chordata; class Aves; order Falconiformes; family Falconidae; genus Falco; species Falco naumanni. The sequence continues at coordinate 113,927,670 of NC_054055.1, forward strand.
TCAGACATACTTTATTGCAGTCATGAAGCATATTATGGACATCTCTGTTTACCTCATCACAAATAAACATCCATGACAAAATATTGTGCAGAAATGCTTTTCTGGTCTCATAGCTAATTAGCACAATTTGAGAGTACCCCATTGTTAAGCTGCCTGACCCATTTCTCAAGGAAAATAGAGAACTGAACCTCAATTGCAAGCACTCTCCTCCCCTTCATCTGTGCGTTTCCAAAGCCAGGGTTTCAGTTTTGCTTACCAACTCATCTCTATCTGACCTAACAGACAGCACAGGCGTACAGGAATAAACTTGTAAAGGGTATTTTATTTAAGTTATCTGATAGCAAATTGCTAAACTTCCATAGTATCTATGTCATCACACGTGATCTGGATTTCAGTCTAGCCCAATGAGTGAAAAATAACTAAAAGGCCACATGAAAAACAATGAAACCTTGCTATGTGCAAGAAAATCAAGAAGTACTGACACCAAAGACATAGTTTGCACCTCCCTACATCCACATACATCTTTATATTGCTATTATAATATTCCAATAGATTGCTTTTCCATGCAAGGTTATAAAAGTGTGGTTTATTAGGGTACTGGCACCGTAAACTCACAGTTCTTTCCCAGGTTAAATTTATATCTAGCTATCAAAATGCATTAATATATTCCAATCACTTGTTTTCCTTTGCAAATTAACACATCCCCAACCCCAGCGCTTCGAAGTAAGCGGAGGTACATCTAGTTAGTATCCAAACCAGCAGCTCCGCGTTTTCTGCTGGAGCTCATTTTTTATTTCCTAAGGTCACGATGCGCACGTCGGCAACCGCCAGTGATGGGACCACAGCCTCATTATAATCCGCCTTATGAAAAATTAAGGATTGTAATTAGACACTGAAACCCAAGGAAATTATTACTCCTTTTTCCACGCTCTTTACATACCAGGCAGCATGGTGGCAGCGGCCGTGGGGTAGTGGCCCCCCTCGAGCAGGGGACATGCTGCCGGGCAGGGCAGGGCGGGGCAGGGCGGGGCAGGGCGGGGCAGGGCGCCTCTCCCGCGGGGTCTCCGCACCACGGCCGGACACTGCCCCACACGTGTGTCCTGCGGGCGGGGGGCGGCCCAGGGCGCTGCGCTGCCGAGCGCCATTAACTTTTAATAACCAGTAAACCCCACCCACGACAGCGCGGCCCGCCCGCACGCACACCCCGGGGCTGCCCCGCTCCCGCGGCTGGCGGTGACCGAGCCCAGGCGGAGAGGAACCGGACCCCGCCCCGCCCCGGGCGGTGACGCCCCCGGGGGGAGAAGCGGCCCCGCTGCGCGGCAGCCCCGGCGGGACCCGCACCCCGAGCCGCAGCCGCCGCCGCGGGGGAGGCGGGCGCAGCGCGGCGGCTCGGCCCGGCCCGGCCCCCTCCCGCCCCTCGCCGGCGGGGAGGCGGAGCCGGAGCCGGGCGGGTTGTGCGCGGCCCGGCCGCTTCCTGGTCACCTGAGGAGCAGGCAGGAGCCCGCCGAGGCGGCAGTGGGGGTCCGGCGGCTCCGGGGCTGGCTGCCGCCATGGCCTCGCTCTTCAAGAAGAAGACTGTGGACGGTGAGTGGGGGCGCGGGGCCACCGGCGCCCGGGCTGGGGCCCTGCCGCCCCTCCCGCAGCCCGGGGGAGGCAGCCCCCGGCCCTCGTACGGTCCCGGCCGCGGGGCTGGCCCCGGCCCGGGCTCGGGGGCGGCGGGAGCGCGGGGGCGCCGGCGGTGCCTGCGGAGCGGCCTCGGGCCCTGTGTCCCGGCGAAGCGGGAAGTCGCTGGGAGCGGGGGAGGCCACGGCCCGCCCGGGGTGACTCACCGGGGGCGCTCGGGCCGGGCGGGGCGGCGGGGGAGCCCCGGGGCTGGGCCGGGCACCCGCCGGGGACAGCGAGGCGGAGGGGTCCCGGGGCATCGGGCCTTGCGGGGCGGTCGGGCCGGGGCGGGATGCGGGAGCCGGGCCCTGCTGATCCCGCTGTGCCGTGAGGGAGGAGGAGGAAGGTCTCTGGCTGGCAGCGAGGGAGCAGAACAGGCCCGCGAAGAGTTGCGGGGGCCGAGAGCGAAGCGGGACGCGAGCGGTGCTGGCTGCGGGAGCCCGCTGGGGCGGCGGGGGGCGGCGGCCGAGCGGGGCGGCCGGAGCCGGGGCCGCTGGGGCAGCTGCCGAGCCCGCACCGCTGGGGCCCCGGTGCTTTGTGTCTGGGTCAAGTTGAGCTTGGCGGTTTGGCAGTCGGTCTGTCAGCACGTCGCTGAAACCCGTGCAGAAACAACAGGCGCCAAAGTAAAGCCAGAAAAGATCGCTGACCTGACAGCACTCCCGCGGGCGACGGTGGGCCCTGCTGTCCCCAGGGGCTGGCAGTCCCCGTGTGTTGGGTGCCCTGCATCACATCAGGTGGGTCCTCGTTCAAAAAGGGCTCGCCAGAAGTGACGCTGTGCGCCAACCAGTTGTGTGTCACCAAGGGAGAACACGTCATGTGTTTCCCGCTCATCGAATGCTTTCCCACTTTTGGTGCAGCACCTGAGAGGGGAGGAAGAGGGAGGTGGCACTAAGCTTCCATGACCAAGGTGGATTGCAGGAGACAGGTCAAGCCCTGCTGGGTGTCCCTCGTCCAACCTGTTTTAAGAAATGGGGGTGCTTCCTCCTTACCCTGGCTTGGGAGGCGGCAGCGTGACGCACGGGAGTGGCTGTTGGCAAAAGGCTGGCTGGGGAATACCCAGCTTCTGCCTGCTGGAGTAAAGCTAAAGATTTGCGTCAGTCGGTTATCCCAGAGAAGCAAGAACCAAATTCTTATCTTGGCCTTTGCTTGCAAAAACATATAAAAGGGCCTGCAACTGTACATAGTTACTGCGTTCAGTTTATTACTGTCCTTTGTTTGAGCCACTATGTGAGATGAGAAACAAGCATTCTGCTCACCCTTCTTGTCTCCTGACTCTTAAGTACAGTTCTTGTTTGTTATCATCTTGAATTTCCTACCTCTCAGGATTTCTACACTAAGGGATTTAAATTTTTTTAATAGTTATTGTAGTTTGAAAAGACAGTCTTCTGTGTAGCTATTAAGCTTTTTCTTTCATTTGTGCAAGTGCAGCTGTGCAAGTAATAGACATTTGTCTACCTTCAAAATTACTTGCCTATAGCATTGTTTACCAAATAATTTTGACTGCTGCTTTGCCAGTGTGAAGAACACAGTGTTACATTCCATGTCAACTTGCAGCTCTTCATTATAGTCCATTAAAAAATCTACATCTCCTAAAGATGCTTTTTGTGTAGTTCTTGGAGCAGTAGTAGTACTGTAAAAACAGGTCTCTCTTTCACAGAGTTTGCTTGGAATATATATTTATTTGGCCAAAAACGATTGGTGGGAGTAGTGTATGTGCCTTCTTTAAAATGCTCCTGAGAGTTTGGGTTTTTTTCTGATTCAAACCTATTAAGGTTGAAATAATGTCAGCAATTGATATTTTAACAGTATTTCTGGTTGTGGGAATGAAGAATCTGAATGCTTCTTTTTGTTTGTAGAAAAAATATTGCAAGCCTTAAAAAATGAAAAGGGTGTCTGTGTTTTCTAGAATTAATCCTTCGTGCCATTGTTTCTATTAGTAATTCTGCCTATTAGTAATAATGCCTGTCAATTATATTGATTTTTCACATGCTTCAAACTTCGTAGGTACAATAGCAGTGCCCTGCCATGATGGTACTTCTGCAGGTTAGAAGAGCAAGCTCTAAACAAAGTTTATGTGACAGTGCTTTTGTTAAACTTTGCGTGGGAGTTTATCTAATGTCATGTAGACACATACATCAGAAGTAGATGAATCTCTTCCTACAAGTAGTAACTGCTTTCCTCTATAAAGGTCAGAGGATGCTGAGTCAGATGCAGACCTCCCTACCTTTGCCCGGGTGAATCACACCTGAGCACGTGCTGTAAATTCTAGCAAAAGTTAATTGTAGCTAGTATGATTGATGCCTGTATTGTAAATAATACTTTAATAAGTGGATGTTACTGGTAAATAATTTTTCAACAGTACAATGGACCAAATGCGAAGGATGCTATGTTTTACCTGACAGACAATTTTCAAGCTTCTGCTGGCTATGTCAGTTGTCAGGAAAGTTAAATTTGCTATGAAGGCCTCCACTTTTACATCCTAATATTCTTAAGCATCTGCTAATTGAAAAAGTTTGAACACTGTTGCTTTATAGTCTGACTTGAAGTTGGGCTGCATGGATGTGGTACATTTGTGGAGGAGAGTAATCTCTGTCAAACCAGAGTAAGGACAGAGAAGAACAAGATCCAGGACTTGCATCTAGGAGTATCTTCGCTGTTTTAATGGACTTCGGAACTCCTTAACTGCTTTGAGATCTGTGTCTAAGGTTTCTTCAGCTGATCTACCTGTTGCATTTAGGCCTGGTTGAAAGCAGTGGGCTGACAGTGAATGTGTTACTGACGAGTTAGTGTTGAACTTGCAGAAAAGTGTGCATAACTAAGTTACTGTGTGGTTAAGGCTCTTGTTATGGTTATGGTGCAACATAACTAGGTAAAGTAGCCTTTTTATTATGTTGTATGGCCTCTGCTGCTGAAACTTAATCATATATTGTATACATAAAACTGTGTTTTCCTAATATTACATATATTTGAAATGCTGACAGTTCATCCTGAACAAAAGGAGGCTGTCAAACATACTGCATGTCTGCAGGGTGCTTAGCAGATAAGATGTGTATGTAGTATTGAAAACTTTTCCCAGCTATAAATATTTTTTTTCCAGATATAATAAAGGAGCAAAATCGAGAGTTAAGAGGTACACAAAGGGCTATAACCAGAGATAGAGCAGCACTCGAAAAACAGGAAAAACAACTGGTAAGTAGAGCACGGAACTTTATTTTACTTTCTAAGAATAAATACGCCCCCCTACACCCCACCCCATATAACAGGAAACTTGCAAAGTGCTAAAGATACAACTCAACGTATAATAATTGAAACACTACAAAAGTTGCCTTTCCCTTTTTGACTTTTCATTTATTAAAGGTCAGAAAAACTTCGCTATCTAAAAGTGAATCTTGGCCTTTAATATAGGAAAAGCTTGAAGCAGTGTGTTTAGATAAAATAGCTGCATTCATTTTTCCCTTCTGTTCTTAGCATTCTCTATCTTTCAGAAGGTTTGTTCTAACGGGCTTATAAGTCAGTGATCTTCTGGTGGAAAAGCTAAAAGAAGTGTCAGTGCTATCATATAAAACACAGGGTATCATGAGTACCCCTTGGGCTTGTTATTTTCCATTCATATGGAACTTCTCTAAAACCAGCTAATAATAGTAAAACTGTCTGCCTAAATTAAGATCTATTTAAAACTTAAGTGTGTGTGAGCTATCAAGTATTTAGTGAATGGATGTTGCACCTGTGTGGTAGTACAACTGGATAAATGGATGTGACAGATGGTGGGGTTTGATGCATGAAGACATGCTCAGACTGTGGGAAAAGCTATGCAAATCCTGCCCCTGTTTCAGTAGCTATTGAGGTGGTGTTTCGTGGCAGCAGGTTGCATGAATACCAAGAGCTGGGAATAGTAAACTAAAAGAGATCAGAGAAATTGGTTCTGGAAGCCTTGAACATGTAAGACAGAATAGGTTACTCGGAGAAGACATTTTACAGTATGAAATATTCTGACTCTGGAAATAACCCTAATTTTCATGAATACTGAGGTTGAAGTTTTGATTACTACAGTAAATTGCTTTAGAAATGTTGGATTTCTGAGGAGAAGAAGAAAGAAGTGGTGAATTATGTCTTTGAAAAAGTTAAAATTTGCTGTTAGGATGAGAGGATCAACAGACAATGAATATTAATTTTCAGAGTCAGATCAGGTGAGAAACAGCCAAGGGCTTGTCAGTCAATCTCAGAACATTTTGTTATGTACTTTCTTTGGAAAGGTTTGTTTTTGGTTTTTTTTCCCCTTAACTATGAGAAAACCTAGTTGTATTAATTCTGTGTATAAAGATACCTTAAAGTATGCAGACAGTTCTGTTTCAGTTCAGTAAACTCATATGACTGTTTTGATTAATTTTTTTTTCCAGAAGAACATAACTGACTTTAATAAGCTTGCCCCTCCCAAAAGCAAATATTGTGTTGCAGCTCTTTACCCAAATTCTTAAGAATAAAGCCATCTGTATGTAGGGTTTGATTTCTGCAGCTGGATTATCTGCAGTGATTTAGCAGTGGTTGGTGTAGGTTTGTAAATAGCTTTGAAAGTCAGGTTATAAACACTACTTAGTTATTTCATCTCAGTGAGAAAATCCATGTTTCCAAATGTTTGCTGTTAAAACAAGCGGGGAAACTAGTGTTTGGTAGTGGGCAAACTAATCCTTCCTATCCTTCACAGTACTTGAGGTATGAAAAAAGGAGATGATATTCTGGACATGTATAGAAATTTGGTTTTGTGGCCTCTGTGAGCTACTTACAAAGAGGGCAGTTTTACAGCTGTTTCAGGCCTCTAATGTTTGAACGTTCTCGTCCTCCTTATTTGCCGATCTGTACCTTCTTGGATTAAAAATAGTATGTATGACACAACCTTTCAGAAAACATGGTTGTACAGAGAAGATCTTGTGCCAGTGCCATCTCTGTAGTAAACTTAACCATCATCTTTCCTAGTAGTAAAGCTAATGCAGTGGTTCAGTTTAAACTTGCCTTTAAACGTGACTGTTTTGCATATCTTGGCGATAAGTATTTACCTTTTCAGAGCAAGGTATCTTCTTATAAGTACAGTTCTCTGGACTACCCGTGCACATAAAGTAACTGTATTCCTGTAGCAGGCAGGTTCTCCAGAAGAATCATAAAGAGAAAGCTGGTCTTTAAAGGTTGCTTTTACTTAATGATAACAATCAAAATATACAATTGCACATATACAAAGAGCTGAAATACTATGGCAAGCTCACCTCAAAAAGGCTGAAAAGGAAAAATTAGTTGAAAAGTTTGTATTACCAAGTCACAAATCAGAAAGTATACTGAAAAATCCCAGCTGTCAAGATTATTGATGCCAAACATTTTGCTGGTACCTCTTTGCTAAATAACTTGCTATTTCTACTTGAATTGATAGATTAGGGTGGTTTTTTTTTAAGCCAGAAGTGTCTGTCTTAAGGTTTAAACACGTTATTGTATACAAATTATGCTACTTTTATTATGGTTTACGTTCAGCTAAATTATGTGGGCAAGCAGCCTATAATTATTGTTCATCTAACTTTACCTGCTTCTTCCCCCAAAAGGTTGCGAGGTTCTTTCGAGGCTGAAAAAGTGTTAAAAAGAAGCTATGAGCGCCCTGTTTCTTCCATGGGCAATGTGGCTTTGTTGCCCGTGAATGCAAGAAATCAAAGATGATTAGAGTCATGGCACTAATAGTTGGCCAGCTGTAATAATTTCTTCATTTGGGGTGGGGTGTGTCAAGTGTTATTCCGTGTCCAGAAACGGAATTGTATGTGCATGTGTAAGTGAATATGAAGTTATGCAAAGTTGAAGTCTTTTGGGGCACTGTGTGCTACCATGTCATAATTCAGTTTTCTTTTGTTTATTGTTTGTTTGTTTTTTCTTCTGGTCAAGTCATAGCAGCATTGTGTTTATTCTACTAAACAGCCTTGGCAGAAAAGCAAGGGAGACTATTTATATAACTTTCAATGTCTTTAAAAAAAATAAAGAGGATAACTTCTGGAATTTAATTATTTTTGTTAAGGCCTAATTATAGTCTTTGTTTGAATGAAAATTCTATAGAATTAATCTTATACCTTTTTTAACAGGAACTGGAAATAAAGAAAATGGCTAAGACTGGTAACAAAGAAGCCTGTAAAGTTCTAGCAAAACAACTTGTGCAACTGCGGAAGCAGAAAAATCGAACATACGCTGTCAGCTCTAAAGTCACTTCTATGTCGACTCAAACGAAGGTGATGAACTCTCAGATGAAGATGGCAGGAGCTATGTCAACTACAGCAAAAGTAAGGCATTACAAGACATTTTTTTATATTAAAATGCAGCATATGGTTACAAAAGTTAAGTTGTTTTATTTTGTATAAGATAATTGAAGGGATGAAACTTACTGCTTAATACCTCAAATGGTGTTGAGGATACAGTAGGGAAATGTAATTTGATTCATACTATGAAATTTTTGTGTAGTCAATCCAGTCAGTTAGCACAGAAGCCTGTTTTCTGGGGCTAGACATCTGTCAAATGCCAGTGGAAGAACTCTGTACGCAAAAAACCCCAAACTATGCCTCTGCAGTGTCTTGCCTGTGTATCTTGTCACAAGCAGTTTTTACTGGGAAAAAGTAGGGCATGTTTGATCTAGAAATCAAGGCAGTGTGTCACAGTAGCTTTATGGCTTGTACAAAAAGTAGGTTATTGCTTTGGATCTTAAGTTCCTAAGGAAATCTAATCTGAGTTCCCTGTCATTTCCCTCTCTGTGCTCTAAGCAAACAGTATTGCGTTAAGTTTTCTGACAAAAATCATCTCATAAAAGAGTCTGGAAAACCTCAGTTACCCAAGGGTGGTGGTTAACTTTCTCCTATTTGCCTGAATTGGTAAATAGGGAGTTTGCTTTTGGCAAGAAGGATTGTTCAGCTTGAGGTGTAGGAAACAGAATTAGCATGCATCGTTGTAGACAAGTTGTGCTTTTATCACAGTCCAAGTTACGTGGCAGTTAAACACAGTAATGGAACACAGCTTGGTGTGGAAAGTAGTTACTGCTAAGGCTTTGCTGTTGGATATCTTTTAGAAGCAGTATGTTGGCAGATAGCAGCTGTTCAGTGACAAAAAGTTGTGACTCCGTAGCAAACTTCCCATCCTCCATGGCTAACCCGCAAGGGGGGGGGGCTTGTCTGACTGCACAGCTGCTCAAGTTAAACAAGTTAAATTTCTCAAAACCAAAGTGTCCCTAGACTAATTATGAAGGTTAAGTGAGTAGAAACCCCCAAAATTTCAAACAAATAAATTAACTAGCATCCAGAAAAGTGATGATTTTTGAAACACGGCAGGTACTTCTGTGGACTAGTTTGTGTAACATTATTGGAGAGGAAGGCGTTAAATTATTTTGGTCACTTTTAAAGTGAGTATTTTGCTTTATCAACATGGGATGCTTAAAAAAGAAAAGTATTCTGTTGTTCATTTCAAAGCTTGTAAACTACTCTTGATCTCGTACAACCACCAGTGAAAAACATGTGGAATCAGTTGCCTCAACAAGCAAGACAAATACATGAATGCAAAGCTTTCCAAGTATTTTCTATATACTTTTTTAGCATGTATGGCACTAATTTTGGACATAGTAAAATCCAGTTAATAGTTACCTGTTTCTTTTAATCATGCTTCTGAGCCTTATTTTCTAAAGATATATAAACTCTGTATCAGTTTTGTACAAATAATTTTTATGTCCATCTGTAACTCTTGTAAAAGAATTCTAAAGAATCGTCACCTTCTAAGTCCAGAACAACTTTTAAAATTCAAATAATGTGACTATGAACACAGTCTTTAAAATTCAAGTAACATTAGAAACATAATACATTATCACACAGACATGAAGGCAGAAGAGCTTCTATGAAGCAAATAGCAGCTGTAGTAGCTTGATAGCATCCCTTTTAATTAACCAACTTTTTATCCTCTCAGAGATGGTTAAACTTTAGTTTTGAATTGCTCATGTCTACATTTAGATTTTGATGTCCCATGAGAGATACAGTAGCTTGCTGCTTAGGAAAGAAAAAAAAAATTACTGATGCCTGCAAATGCAGTGCTGCATACTTGTGGTAAAACAGATTAACTTTATTACACTGTCATAGAAAGATCTCTACTCCATTACAAGAGTTCACCCGAAGCTAATACGTACTTCCTGAACACTCTGACATTTGCTTATTAGAGAAAAGTAAACTTTTCGTTAAATTATAACATAAACAATTGCAATTTAATGCCTGTCCTCTAGTGGTGTTTCAAATAAATGTTCCTTACTGAATAAAAGACCTGCAACCATTTACCTCTTTGAAGTTTATAGCCTGCAAGTTAGGAAGTGTTGTTCTATTTTTTTTCATTTAGATCAGGCAGATTTTTTCATAATACAAGGCCAGGAGAAGGGCTGTGGTGTAAGAAAGATGCATACGTTTAAAAGCATGTGTATTGGGGTAGTAGATAGCAATATTTCTTACTAGGTGCACAGTCTACTGTGGTCTGTTGTGCATCTACAGTTCTCATGGGATGTAAAGAGGCAAGGAAAGTGAAATTTGGACAGAAGGGCTTTTTTTAATTAGAAAAGTCTTATTCCTTCTCAATGTATATATTGGTATTTACTAAAGGCGTTTTTTTCCAATATTAATAGACAATGCAAGCAGTCAATAAGAAAATGGATCCACAAAAGACACTACAAACTATGCAGAATTTCCAGAAGGAGAACATGAAGATGGAAATGACTGAAGAAATGAGTAAGTTCTGCACTGCAGGGAAGAGCTAGCTGCAGCCCACAGTGCTCTTGGAAGGGTAGAACCAGTCTAGAAATACTGATGCTTGAAGTTTTATTTCCGCAATTAATAAGATTGACAGCAAAAATGAAGAGCGAAGAAAACAATGTATGTCTGAGCAGGGAGACTGAGCCTTTTAATAGCTCTAGTTCCTAAATATAGAACCCGTTCCTTCTCATCTTCATGCTTCTAGAAAGGACATACTAGAAGGGAAGAGGGTTTGAGACCAGTTCAAAACCTTGTTGGCATAACTGGTAGGGGGGGCTTGAAAATTTGCCTTTCCCCTAGCTGACAGTTCTGCATGTACTTTTTCTTCTGGGACTGGACATTTAATTTAGATATTATTGATATTCTCAGCTTTACATACATGGTGGTATGGGATGGATTTGCCTCCTTGTTTTTACCATAAGCCAGAAACGTCTTGAGGGGGTAGCAAGTTTCTTGTTCCCAGTTGCATCTGTCCACTGTCAACTATGTCATACCAAACTTCCTGGTGTTGCTAGCCCAGTCTCCTTCCTGTTCTAATCCCTGCCACGGTGGTGGCCATAGTAAGTAGCACAGACTCCAAACGATATCGTTGAGCAATATGCAAACACCTCAGCTGCGCAGAACTGTATTGTTGCAATTCAGAAATTAGTTGAGTAGTTGACAATTTCACAGCTCATTTGGAGGAAAAAGAGGAGAGGGGTTTTTGTGGAACTGTGGATGATGTTTTTAAGAAATGTTAAAATCTAGTAGTGGGGGGGATTGGGCAACTGAACTATTTTGGTGAAACTAAACATTTCTATAAAAGCAGTCACGCCTTACCCTGTTGTTGCTTTAGCTGTACTCGCGGGCTTTGCAAGGCAGAGGTAAGAAAGCCTCCCCAATATACAGGTGCTTTCTGTTGGTATCTTACACAGCGGTATTACTACTACATTAGTAAATGTTTTGCTTAATGCGGTGTGGATTTAATTTTTTTTTCTTTCTTCTAAGTTAATGATACTCTGGATGACATTTTTGATGCTTCTGATGAAGAGGAGGAAAGCCAAGATATTGTTAACCAAGTGCTTGATGAGATTGGAATTGAAATCTCTGGAAAGGTATGGCTGTTTTTACCCAGTTCATGTGCTCTTCCCCTTCATTCCCTTTTCTTAAATAGTTTATTCTAGCAGCCTTTATTTTACAGTTTTATTCTAGAATTCAGCTTGTCATAACATATTATTTTGACTGAAGCAAACTTCCTGTCTCCTTTTAGATGGCCAAAGCTCCGTCAGCTGCCAGAGGCTTACCATCTGCATCAACGTCAAAAGCTGCTACCATATCAGATGAAGAGATTGAACGACAGCTCAAAGCTTTGGGGGTCGATTAGCTTGATAGCAATATACAGTCTGCCTTCTAATTACTCAACTGCAGACAGCTGTAAAAAGTGCAAATACTCTTTCAATGCAATTGATGTCTCGGAAAACTCTGAAGCTTCAGAAATGACAGCTTGAAGTTGGTACTGGGGGAAGGAGAAGGGGTGAATATTTTGAATCAGTGTACAGTTGGGGTGCCCATTGCATGGAGTCTGTTTGAGCCCAGGCCCAACCGGGGATGTAGCTCTAATGATAAACTCACTTATACCTGATCTGAGTCTGTCCTCTGAATTCAAAGTTTACTTCTATCTTGGTTCCTGATCTATCTTTAGCATTGGCTGTTCTGTGGCTGGTGGTGGTGCCTCCTAGGACAGCACCTATATAATATATATAATTTTTTATAAAACTATAACTATAGAAAAATGCTTAGTCTGTCATCTTAGCACAAGTGAAACTTCACCTTTGCTCTTAGTTGGAAACTAATTTTTTCTTTCGATGAGAAATAGCCTTGAAAGTTGAGCAAGTTTAGGCAGAAAGAAAAAGTATTTTATGTATTTTTTTCAAGTTTCTGTAGTTACTCCGGGTTGAGTAAATAATGGCTGGTTATTCTTTTTACCGAAAGGGAAGGATACAGTCCTTGTGCAGTTAATTTTATGGGAAGAGGATTTAAATTTGTTAGTGAACTTTGTTGCATGAAAGGCACCAATTGAACTCTATTGTACTGTAGCATAGCTGTTTTCAACAGAATTGCTGTGCCTTTATGTATATAAATCTTGTACCTTTGTGATTATTATTTTTTTTTCAGAATGAGTCTTTGAAAGGTGAGTAAACCTGTAATTATGATGGTTTCACAAAACACTATGGTGAGACCTCTGTGTACACTTGATGGGACTCAACGCTGAAGTTCAGAAATGCACTTGTTCAGTAAATGCAACTTGCGCACTTGCAAAAAGGACATTTGCCTGAAACAACATTTGTATATATTTTACAGTATTTCTTAATGGAAGATAACTGTGCATAATTGTATTGTTTACTAAGATGCAATTGATCACATTGATAAGCTAAATCTAAATTTTAGTTTTGAGAACAATTTTGGATGATACATGATAATTACTTCTCTAAACACTATAATAAAAGTGTTCTGGTTCTGTGAAGGTTTTTCTATGATTTCTGAACTGCATCAGCATGATTCTAGCATTGTGGAAGGTATTGGGCTAATGAAATATGAACTGTTGATATTTTAAAGAGATGGCAAAATCTGAGAATGCAGTTCCCCATTATGATGTCCCAGATGGTGTGAAATTCCTCAGCCCTTACTCTGCTAGACATTATTTGCCCCTCAGTTGTGTTGATTTAGTGGGGCTGTTCATTGAACAGAAACAACAAAACCATTTTGGCTTTAAAAAGAGAAAAACAAAATTTCTCTCAAGAGTGAAACCAGTATAACTGGGTGGTGGTAGAACAGGAACGACAGATTGGCGGACACACACACACACACGGACGGACAAACTAACTTGATAAAGAGAATTTGCTGCTAGAGAAAGTGTAGCAGGAAACTGTAACCTCTGTGAATCTACTGTTGTTGCACCATCTGCTTTTTAGGATTGAAGTCAGCAGAGCAGGAAGAAACATAGGTGAGCCTTCATCCGTTTTCTGACGTAGAAGCGCAGGTGTTCTTTCTCTTTGAAGAAAGTAACGGACAAATTACGAGTCTGAAGTAGTATGTAGGAATGTGTAAGTTTATATATTGCTTATATCCCATATGAGGTGAATTATTTTTTTTTTACAACTTACTTTGTAAAAGTCTAATAAAAGGCTTTTTCTGCAGTGACTTTGTCCTCTGTAGGATTACACGTATATCTCTTAGTGGGCTTTCTTTGGACTCCTGTTAGCTCTGATAAATTTTAGCATAATATTTGTAGCTGCTTGTGGGCCTTTTGAGTTAAATTCAACACTCATTAAGGACCTGATCAAGTTTGCATTCCCTTCTGTCTGTAACTAGGTGCCCAAGTACTGCTTTTAGGCATTGAAGGAGAAACCATAATCTGAAATCAGTCAGGTATACAGTGTTATTGGTTATATGTTGGTTGAACACCTAGGCTTATGTCCTTTCTGAATGAAGTGTGCGCTTCATCCTTTTAACGACTGTCCAAATCGGGCATCATTCTATTACGAGTTCTTTCTTTTATGGGGTCTTCGACAACCAGAAATCAAGGCATTGCTTTTTGGTGTCAGTAAGACTGCTGACCTAGGGCTACTGTCAGTATCTATCAGTGTTTCTGTTAACTGTTAAGTCCTGAGTTCTTATCTGGATTAAAAAGTCTTTCAGTAGCAGAGCAAGAAGTGTTGTAGGTTTGCAGGCTTGCTCATATTTATTTCAGGTTTAGTTAGTATGTTGCTGTCTACAATAAAATTGCTTCCCTTACTTAGAAACAGATTCCTTTTAAATCACTAACAGACTCAAAAAAACCTTCCACTCAATCCTTAAGACTCCTTTATCCTTGCTGACACCTTAATAGCAACTGAATCTGAAAGTCCTCCATCCAGTAACAATGCAATGGTGCACTCACCTAAGAGTGGCTCTGTTGGGGCAGACTGAGGTCAGTCTTGCCCAGAATCCTACTCCACAAGTGCCTGTAACCAGCTCCCAGGAAAATAAGAGAAAACGAGGGAAATGTAGGTGGCATTTGCTCCCCTAATATTCTTCCAACCTCTATTTTCAATTTAAAGCGCTTCCAGAGCCCTGTGTAAGTTCCTCTATATACAAAACTTTGAGTGGATTTCTCATCTGTGAATTTGTCCATATAAATAAACTTTTGGCACCCACATTTTTTAGTTAGAGAAGTTCCACAGATATTTTTTTTTCCCTCCACCACGTTAAGAGCCACCACTTTGAGGTTTTTTTTTAAAACTTCTTCCCCAGCTTCATGTTTGCTCCTAGTTCTTACGTTAGGCAAGATGGTGAACAGCCTGCCACCATCCAGCCTTTCAATACAGCTCCTAATTCAGGAGACATTCAGCATTCAATGCACGCACATTAAATCTAGAAGAGACAAACAGCTTAAACAGTTACTCATCTTATTGATGAATATGATGATGAAAAACTGTCAGCTTTGCCTGTATAGGGGCCTTTTCTAGGTTTGTCGTACTCTTCTGATGAGGGGGACAGAATGCTACAGAGTGCTTTGGGGGCAGGTGAACCACAGATTTATATGTTGGTTTAACATCCTGGTTTGTCCTCTCTTCTAGTTTTAACACCCGGCCTAAAGTTACCATGGGAAAAGTAAAGAGCAAGAAAAAGAAAAACCACAAACCCCTCAAAGAAAAATAGTGCAGCCCATGTTAGTCAAATGGCCAACTAAACACTTTCTTGCAGGTTTATAAAGCTACCCCTCCAGAAGTCTTATCAAGGGTTTTTTCCCCAATCAAGAGTGATTGATGGCAATTACCAGTAAGTTGTTCATACAGAAAAAAAAAAATAAAAATTGCCACTTCCTCGAAATGTAATGGCTGCAGCTGTAGCACATTACATTGATATCATCCAGCTTTTTTTCTTTCAACAGTTCTGCTCCAATTTGTTTGTATTTCTGTGGCAACAGCTAGGTGTGTTTAAATGGTGGCTGCTTCTTCCACTTAGCCTTTTGTCATTCTTTTGCAAAAAAATGGCATTATGTGTCACCTTTCATTCTATGTTGCTTTGCTTCTGCAATTTGTGAGACTTTTTGTAGGACTAGAAATTGCAATGCTACGGTAAGGCTGCCGTTGAATTACCTGTTACAGCATGCTCAAATGAGTAAGCGCATCATCGTGATACACAACTACAAAAGGTGTTACCAAAACAGAACTGCAAACCATTGCCTGTAATACCAAATGTATAAGAGTACTTTATTGGATGGGGGAGTTGAGAAGTACAGGCTTACAGCATTTCTAGGAAGTGTTTTATAATTAAGAAAATAATTCAGGATATAAATAAAATATTTATATATATCAGATAGTACTTTCAACATATGTGTAACTTTAGATCACATAACATGAAAGGTACATAAATGGTGCTGCTGCCTTCACTGAGTGCTAATCTCACCTGTATTTATCTTTCATCCTTTTGGGAGATTCGTGGTCTGTCAACATGCGGTGATAAAGGCTACAGCTTGGTCTTCCTCTGCTGTGGTGGGTGAGCTATGCTACTGATGAGAACAGCCTGAAGAGAGCAGATAGTACAATCTCTCCCCTTTGAGTTATTAAATTGAAGTTTTGTTCTAAATTGCGGGGTTATAGCAATGCGTTCATCCATAAAAATGTAATTTTTTTTAAATCCAGGAGGCTGATTTCTGTAGCTGAATATGCCTGTGGTGACTGTAATAGGTATCGGAGATAATTTAACGTGCACTGGAGAGAGAGTGCTTAACATGTACCCACTGCTTCTAAGTGGTCTTGAACATTAAACTCCTTTTGCTTTCTGTGGGCCTATTATCTAGACATTTTCTAAATCATCAGGTCTGTTTTATGGAAAAATAAAAGGTATCTGGCCAGCGCTACTTGCATATACTCACTTAATTTCAGTCCTGGGAAAACAGTTAAAAATGCATATATGGTAATGGACTATTCTAATAACAATGAGCCGGGCTGATGAGCTGGCTGGGTAATCCATCCCTGGTGAGTACTACAGTCATTAATTCCGTTTTTCAGCGCCTGTCTTTCTGATAGGTGGAGCTCTGGCACGGAGGGGTTTTTTTCCAATTACCTTTCTAGGCTAGAGGATGACAAGGGATTATTTTCAATTAGTGGGGCGTAAGAGAGTGGGAATGTGCAGTGCAATAAATACTTTGTATGAATGCTTATTTCAGAGTGCAAAGGCCGCCTTTTTTTAGCTTAACACACCATCTCTGGTAGAAGTATGTCTGCACATGGATTTAATCAGAAAAAAAATATAATGCAGAGAAAGCCCAAAGTAATAAAAACCCTGACAATTCTCTAGTTTCTTCCTCTCGGGTCACAAAGTCTTAAGGGTAAATTGTATCTCAGTTTTTATAGCTAAAGTCTATCCAAATTAAACTATAAGGCATTCAATAATTCAGCAAGAATCACCTTTGATAACAAACATAAAACCCCATCACTTCTACCTGGTGCTGATTTAAGGCAGTAAAATGATATGCTGAGACACAGCACTGAGTAGGGACAGCGTCAGCAACTCCATACTGGTAAGCTTATTCTACCGTAAATAACAGCAGCAATTATGGCACATTTGTCTTGGCTTTGTCCTGAACCTACACAAGGGATTTACCTGGAATGTTTCGCTCGGAGGTGTACGGGTAGCCGAGTTTGAGCCGCCCTTTGGAAAAGCAGGTCTTCAGCTAGGGTTCCTCTCGGAGCCAGCGTCAGTCCCACAAGGTCCTGCGGCTGTGTCCCCATCCTTGGCCACAGCTGGATACTCAGCAGAGTCACCACTGCTTGTTTAGGGTCGCTTATTCACTTGATCTTCTTCAAACTTCTCATTTCTCACTGATGCTCAGTGTTCGCCACTGGAGACGGGACCCCACCACGTGCCTAATGGTTTACAATCTCGCAAAGGTTAGCACAGTTAGGGGAGGGTGGGAGGCCTGTGTAAAGGATGTGCAGAGGCAAAATACTTCCAGCTATAGCTACTGATATCAAGCTTTGTACCCTTTCTTCATGAACAACTTTGTTTCCTGATGCTTTACGGTACCTACATAGGGTTCTCCATTGATCATTAAATGTACCGAAGATGCAGGAAAGACAGAGCACAGGGAAACCGCAATTATTTGTGCAACTTGGAAAGCATTTCCAGTTGAAAAATGCATAATAGGTTCCTTGCAGCTGAACAGAGGCATCCAACTCCAAATATATGCAGTAGCATTTAATTTGTTTCCAATCTTTTACATTAAAATAGTGGCTTCCACAACATACTACATCCAAAGCTGGCTAACTTGTAAGAGAAACAAGTGGGTGACTGATTTTATTTATTTATTTATTTTTTAATCCAACATAGTATTTACAGTATTTACAAAAAACAAAACAGAAATCCACATTATACGTGGAAAATCTTTACCGGCATTCATGATGCTCCTTGATAATAGAGCTAAAGGTGTTCTGATGTAAACTTGTCTTCACTCTTTTTTCCCTTTGTCTTCTGTTGCAAAACCAAACTCGCACAACTTCTTTCTCAAGATTGAGCCCCTCAGCCATCCTCATAATTTCCTGAGAAGAAGGCTTACTTTGTTCTCCAAAGTGCCTCTCTAGGGCTTCTTTGGCAGCGATACTGGATAAAGGGATAAAATTTCACCTTTAAAAACTTTTCTGACATATTCAGGCTTTCACCACCAGTTCAGGAGAAGGGTCAGGTAACAGCACTGAAGGTAGTGACTTGATTTTCCCCCTTTTTTTCTACGTAAAGGAAACCCACCAAACTTGAAGTGCACCCTAGTTTTCTGCTGACATGAACAGCACGACTTCATACAGAATTTCAGCACAGAGTAATTTAAAGGCAATTTGATTGTAGTTGAATTCGATGTAGTTTTAGTGGTAATAATGAAATATTTGTGCTTCTTGATGTTCTTTAGGAGATACAGCTACTAACTAGACATGAATGGGATCGCAGGAACTCGAACAAGCCTGAGCACCCATTTTGCCCCAGTCACAGCAGTGCCGTAGGTGTTCAGCAAATGCACGTCAGCGGGGTTACCTGGTTGTATCAAACCGTTTGGGTTTACAAAGGGGAAGAGCTCCATCGCTTACAATTTGGGAAGTGGTGTGTGTTGCATCAAGTTCTGCATCTCATTTTGTCATGGAGAGGGCACTAGAGTATTTCTAGAAACCACAGATTAGGGCACGCTGGTTTAGCAGCCATCACATTTTCTAGTCTGCTTAATACACTCCTCAGCCAGCAGTGACCAAATTCGAGTGGCTCAACAAACAAAACAAGTTAAGGCTGCTATCTTTTCTTATTGTCAGGTAGGATTTGCTTCCCGCTTGTGTTACGGAGTGTCTGTGACATCCCTGTGTGCCACCAGGACGCACCAGAGCTTCAGCAGCAGCTCTAATTCCTTTGGACACAAGAGGGCACTTCATGCCTTAGTCTGGAAACGAGGTGCAGGTGTTTCTGTTACATACAAAGTATCTGCTAGAGTTCTAGTTAGTTCGTTATTTCATCTGTAACTTGTTGGGCTTTCGTTTACAAGTCAATTTTGCAATATTTACTGATGTTACCCAAACTACCTAATTAATTGCATGGTGTTCTGCACACACAGAAGTATAGCAACATCATTATTTTCGACTAACAGCTTCTTAGGCTTTAATCAAAGCATAAAACAAAATAGCTTCCACAAATTCAAATTAAGTTGCTTTTGCTCAGCGTGTGATTAACCTAATTTAGTTTGTGAGGCTTTTGTTTTACCCCTAGTTTGCCTTCAAACATCCATTAAGAATGGTTAAGAGCAAGGCTGTGGTTCAGATAAAGTCCATCTCCCTGATTAGTTTCAGGTCTTCAAACTGAGATCCTATATGCCCTCAAAAGAACAATTAATATTTCCTCACTAGATGGGATTTGGCCCTGAACTTCGCCTCAATTATCTGTGCCCTTGACAACCTGCTGTATTCGATACTCCCAGTGCACTGGGGTAAGATGTAAAAGCAGGAATAATTACAAAATGCTTAGTAGGAGGACTGATTTTCACAATAGCTGTTAACTAACACCACCCAACCCCACAGTGTTAAATGAGCAGCCTTCAGTGTGCTCCTCTAGAGAGGGGGAAACCACCCAGGACTGAGATGCTCTCAGCTTCCATGCAGGCCATACTTCATAAGCTTGTGATGAGGTGCCCCTCAGGGGTCCTTATTGGGACCAGTACTGTTAAATATCTTCATAAATGACATAGACAGTAGGGCCAAGTATGGGCAAGGTTGTGGCGCTGCCACTCGTGTCCTTACTGGGCTTGTAGAGAAACTGAGAAAAGAAACTGGTCTCCCAAGAGTAAAGCTTCATCCCTTGTGAGGTGCTGTGATGAGCACGAGTTATGAAGCATTTCCCATCCCAAATTCACTCCTAACTGAGAAGCATTCCTGCAGAAGAATATATAGTTCAAAAGTCAGAGAGAAATCACATCTTCATTTTATTCTGGATGTCAAAGGCAATATGGGTGACAAAATGCATCCCAGAGGCCTGAGGGAACTGGCTGGTGTAGTTGCCCAGCCATTCTCCATGATATTTGAAGAGTCATAGCAGTCAGGTGAAGTCCCTGGTGACTGAAAAATGGGGAACACTGCACCCATTTTTAAAAAGGGTAGAAAAAAGGACCCTGGGAATTACTGACCTGTCAGCCTGGCCTCTGTATCTGGGAAGATCATGGAACAGATCTTCCTAGAA
This sequence comes from Falco naumanni, assembly GCF_017639655.2. Lineage (NCBI taxonomy): Eukaryota > Metazoa > Chordata > Aves > Falconiformes > Falconidae > Falco > Falco naumanni. The sequence goes on from NC_054055.1 coordinate 113,947,850, forward strand.
GCTATGCTAAGGCACATGGAGGACAGAGGTGTGATTTGAGACAGCCAGCATGGCTTTGCCAAGGGCCAGGCCTCTCTGACAAACCTAGTGACCTTCTATGATGGAGTGACTACATCTGTGGACAAGGGAAGAGCTATGGATGTCATCTATCTGTACTTCTGTAAGGCCTTTGACACAGCCTCCCACAACATCCTTCTCCCTAAATTGGAGAGGTATAGATTTGATGGATGACTGTTCGGTGGATGAAGAATTGGTTGGATGGTCGCATGCAGAGGGTAGTGGTCAATGGCTCAATGTCCAGATGGAGATCAGTGATGAGGTGCCCCTCAGGGGTCCCTATTGGGACCAGTACTGTTAAATATCTTCAGAAATGACATAGACAGTGGGGCCAAGTGCACCCTCAGCAGATTTGCAGGCAACACCAAGCTGAGTGGTGTGGTTATGCCTGAGGGAAGGGATGCCGTCCAGAGGAACCAGGAGAAGCTTGAGAAGTGGGTCCATGTGAACCTCATGAAGTTCAACAAGGCCAAATGCAAGATCCTGCACTTACGTTGGGGCAACCCCCAGTATCAACACGGGCTGGGGCATGAAGGGATCGAGAGCAGCCCTGCAGAGAACAACTTGGGGGTGCTGGTGGATGAAAAGCTGGACATGACCCAGCAATGTGCACTCACAGCCCAGAAAGCCAATCGTATCCTGGGCTGCATTAAAAAGAAGCGTGGCCAGCAGGTTGGGGGAGGTTCTTCTGCCCCTCTACTCTGCTCTGGTGAAACCCCACCTGGAGTGCTGCATCCAGCTCTGGAGTTCTTGGCACAGGAAAGACATGGACCTGTTGGAGTGGGTCCAGAGGAGGGGCACAAAAATGGTCGGAGGGCTGGAACACCTCTCCTGTGAAGACAGGCTGAGAGAGCTGGGACTGTTCGGCCTGGAAATGAGAAGGTTCCGGGGACACCTTATTGCAGCCTTTCAATACTTAAAGGAGGCTTATAAGAAAGATGGGGACAAACTTTTAGTTGGGCCTGTTGCAATAAGAAAAGGAGTAATGGTTTTAAACTAAAAGAGGGTGGATTTAAATTAGATATAAGGAAGAAATTTTATTTACAAAGAGAGTAGTGGAACACTGGAACAGGTGGCCCAGAGAGGTGGTAGATGCCCCATCCCTGGAAACATCCAAGGTCAGGCTGGATGGGGCTCTGAGCAACCTGGTCTAGTTGAAGATGTCCCTGCTCATTGCAGCGGGGTTGGACTAGATGACCTCTAAAAGGCGCTTTTCAACACAAACTCTTCTATGACTCAAAAAACAAGTCTCAAGCTGAATACGAGAGAAGGTACGTGTTGTGGCTGTGGGACCATAGAGCAGCCTACATCTCCAGAAAGTGACGCTGCACATCAGGAATGATCTGTGTTCAAAGGACAGGCACTTCATTGTAATGGGTAGGGCCTGACAGCACCAGAGGTGTGCCCAGAGGCAGTCAGTTTCCCTTTCTGTAGAATACTACAGCTCCTTGGAGGCCCACTGAGTGAATTCTTCACCAAAGCTTATACAAGTCTGGAATATCTAAAGGAGAAAGAAATACCCTATTTCTCATTTTGCCTGTTTGGTAATTGTTTTTGTAATATGTTTTACCAGTCTACTTGATTTGCATATGGAGTTGAAGCTAGAGAGATGGTGGATGTTGGCCACCAGAGATGTGAGAAACAGAAGGTTCCCAGAACAACTCCGGTTTTTCTTTCCCCTTCCGCTCATTAAAGTGTTTCTTTGAGAACTCCAAAGAATCCAGTGACAGAGGACAGGGACAGGGTTGCAATATTACATGTAAAATCTTGCCTTCAAACTTCCCAGACCTCAATCCTCTGACAAAATAATGCAATCAATTAATTAATTATTAAACCAGGGTGCTCTGATACCTTATTTACTATATAGATACCATAACATTTGGGCAGAATTGAAATAAATTATTTTTTTCATATTACAATGCGTTGTCATATGTTGAAAAAAAAAATAATTTGGAAAAGTAGTATATTTGTAGCAAATTGGGGCATTTGGAGGGTTAGGCTGTTATTTTTCACTGAAATGTTTCAAAACAGTGAAACATTTTAAAACACTAGCTTCATTAATAGAATTAATATTCATTCATTAATAGAAAGTAACGCTTTGATTCTGAACCCAAGAAAAAGAAGCATCTTAGCCAAATTGGTTTCTACTGTGCAACGCCCTAACTATTTATTACCTTATGGTGGTTCTGCGCTTCCTCTTCCGCTCGTTCACTCCAACTTTTTCATTGTATAAAGCTGTATTAAAAACAAAAGAAAACCTGGCAGTTACTCTGCACAGGGAATGGAAAACAAGCACCATCATCTCCAGAAAAAAGTCCCTATCTTTGAAGACAGAAGAAAGCGTAACAGATAACGCCGCTCAATAAGAGCAGCACCACGCATAGGGGCACCTCTTTTTTTAAGATGGTTGGTCATTTTTTTTACCTCCAGCTATACACAGTTACAATCAAAACAGCTGTGCTGCTAGTAAAGCTGCAACCAGCAGCAGTTCCGTGCTGGTGTACGTGTGGAGCTGGACTTCAGCCTCCTCCTTTGACATACCTGGTCCCTCCTGCCCTGCAGGGCACGGTCTGGTGAGACAGAGCGCATTTCCTACCCCTTGGCTACCTCACCCACTTTCCTCAGAAATACAACCCTGGCCCCCAACCCCATTTATACACCTGCCCCTTCCACACCACTCTCTGATGGACATGTCCCCCCTGATTTCTCAGGGGCTGCTGCCTGCCTGCATGGTCCCGCTCTGCAGCTCAAGCCTGTGCGGCTGCCCTGCTCCCTGGCACGAGTGATGCTCGCAATGTGCCAGCCGCATTGGGAAAACCTCTGGTTGCTAGCACAGTTACAGGGAAAGGAAGCTTTCTACAATTTGTTTCAGAGGAAACTGAAGTGTGTGGCAGACGGAGCTATTTAACAACATTCCCTGCTGTTGAATACAATCACAAATCCCAAAAGTATCATTAAGATCATCTTTTTCTTCCCGTGCTAGGCGAGTGCCGCACAGTGGTAGCCCCGGCTGCTTCTCAGCAGCGCAATTTACCCAGCTGAAAAGGCTGTTCTTTAAGGCAACCCATGTCCTCTACATTGACCAAACTGTCCTAAAATACACTCTGCCCAGTGAACCCCATGACTCTTCCTGCAACTGGAAACTAACCAGGCAAAAGGAAGGGAACCCCCTAGCAGCAAAAAGTTTGCATCAAAAACCTCTATGCCATGCTGTTCTTCCTCAGGGTTTTAAGACCACTGCCTCAGCTAAACTCAAATCCTTTCCCCCACGGCCACATTTCATAATATGCCAGAGGTAGGAAGGGAGAGTCCTTTGCCAGTAAAGAATCCCCGCTGGCTGCTAAATGGGCTGTCCTGCAGACAGCTCTGCCCAGTGCTACCGGAGCAGAGCTGGTTTGCTGGGATGGGACAGAAAGAGATTACTTCCAGTAGGCCAAATGAAGTTTCTGCTCTCCTTACCCTCCACGCATTTAATTTTTCCCCTTCTTGCTTCCCCCTAAAAAGATAAACATTTAATACAAGCACACCTTAGTATTTAAAGCTGGTAAAACAAAAAACTTTAGTCTACAGAAGACATGTACTAGTCCTTCAACAGACATATGGGATTTTGTTTTCAATGCAAATCGATATGTAGAGGATTTTGGTTCTCTACCTCCTACTTGTTCTGCTTCCTCCAGCCACTTGGACAGGATCGATTTCAGTTTGCACGCGTTCTTAAAACTCAGCTGCAAGTTTTCAAACCGGCAGATAGTAGTTTGGCTGAATTCCGAGCCATGCACAGCAGCTAGTGCTTCTCCAACATTGGTTTGTGTATAACCTGTCAAAAATGAAGAGAATAAGATCACTTTGGAGCTTTCCAGAAAGCGTTGCTAGTCATCCTCACTGCCTGCCTCTGTGCCAGAACAGGCAGGATCTCTTGAGATGCTGAACGTCTCACGAGGCAGCTTTTTACCTCCCTTTTGATTGCACTAGCTCTGCGCGTCTCAGTCTCAGACCTACAGCCCTTATTAACTTTGTCTTCCCTTGCAAAGCTCAACCACCACAGATTAGTTTTCCTGTGCAAATTGCATTTTTCTCGTCAGAGCATCAAGCCCAGCTCGACAGGCTCTGTTTCATTTGTTTGCATCAGAGGGATTTTTGTTCCCTAATAAATCTGGGGTGAAGATGCGGTAATAATTACAGTGATTAGCAGCGTGTGCTCGTGTGGGGCCTCACAAACCTTCCCATTGCTGTGTCTGACATTAAATACATGATATACAGCAAAACCAACCAAGTCACAAATACGATTTTAAACCCTACATTTTTGTGTCAGTCCTTATGTTTACACTGCAAATGGAACACACAATCTCTCTAGCTGTTGAGATAATGCATAGATACCTGTAATAACCTTATAATCTTCTCACATTTTTAAAGCCAGAAAGATGTCCTATGTTGTAATGCAGTGCAATGTAATGTCACCAGTGATAATGTCAAAACTGCAACTCCTCATTCAGAGTCCCCAATATGCACAAGCAGGCTGAATCTGCAGCAGCTGGATGTTAATTTTTTTCAGTATAGTTCAAACAAGGGTGAGACAGGCTTTTACCTTGCAATGTACCTCTATCTCCTACAAGTGAGAAAGGCAGGCTCGGTCCACCTTGACCCTTGCCTAGGATTTCCAGTGAAAGACAAGCACCTCACCAGAGACTCCCTAAAGCAATCCATCTCACATCAGCCCCGGTAGTTATCGGACAGAAACAAAGATATCAGTTGCTGCTGTACCTGTGTCTTGACACAAGAAAATAAACCAGGAAGAGAAGCTTCCTACTGGTATGAAAGATTCGCCGTGGATGTCATCCTTCTTGTATACTGAAATGGCATTGCAGCATCAGACAAAGCACTTCACAGGGAGGAGGGTGGGAGTGAGAGTGAGAGGTTAGAGCATGTGTTGCCCTAAGTTGCAGAAAATCTGGGGCTGTGCAAAACAATGCACCTGCTACTGAATGTAATTTAATGAACAGTAATAATTTTCTCTGCACTTATGACAAATAATTTAAGGGCACGGAAGTTTGGAGTCGCTTTCTGCATACTAAGTTGCAGGAAGCCGAAGTTCATTAATTCCGTGCAAGTCTTGTAGGAACGGAGAAAGTTTGGCAGTGTGAGGCAGGCTCAGAGTTACAATTAGACAACTGCAGAGGCTAAACCGTAAAACATTTAGAAATAATTGGGCTTTCACTGGAACTTTTCAGCCTTTTGTTCGCAGACGTAAAGCACATACCCAGCTTAATTCTCCGCAGCTTAAATTCATTAGCAAATTTCTCCAGCTCCCTGATTTCAGGGGAGTCCATGTCGACGGGCTCTTCGACAGACTTGCTTTTCCTGCGGAACTCCTGCTTGAAGTCTGCGGCAGCGGGGTCGTCTGTCAGGAGGGACTGGTGGATGGGTGTGAAGCCGTGGCCCAGGGCGCAGGAGCTGGCACTCAGGGCGTGCTCCGGGAATTTATAAAGGCAGGGGGTCAGGCTACCTGAGCAACACCAGAACCAAAACTCAGTGCAGTTATGGTCTACCCCCACACAATAAAAACATGCCTTTGTGATCTCATAATCCATGTCTGTAATATTTATGATAGAGCATACGCTAAAGTATCCAAGAGGGAGGATCTCCTAGGAGATACAGTCTCTCTTTTGTCCCATTAGATGAAAACCCACCAACAGCGACTTTCCACAGGCCACAGCCATCCTATTTCTTAGCAAAATATGATGCACTTTAAGATGATAGTGGTCCAAACCTAAATAACAATTCAAGGTCTCATCTGGAATTAAGTGGCACAAAAAGATTGGTGGAGCTATATAATTTTGAGTCATCTAAAATGTGCCAGACTATTTTCTGGTACAAAGAATATTTCCATGTAAATCCTATTTGATGCTTGGACAAGATACTATCTTGGTTTAGCTTTAGCATAAAATTTGTTTGAGGAAACTATACAGGTAAAAGCTTAAAGGAAAAAAAAAAACAACCCAAACCCAGAATATATTCAGAATGATCGTTCTGTCTTAAAAAGAAATTGCTCAAGGACAAAACAAATCCACCTAATGCTACCTTTTGTTCACAAATGTCAAATTTAAAAAGCAGATTCAGTTCAGGGCAAAGGCTGGGGTTTTTTTTACTAGATATTGTACATACAGCTAAAGAGCCTCTGACCTGAAGGGGGGGAAGAAAATCACAGGAGAAAATAATATTAATACTCTTCAGTGTAGCTGGAGTGGCCAGCAAATTCCAGGTTCTTGGAACATCCTTCCCCATTTCCTAAATTACACAAAACTTCGTAGCAGAACTCAGAACTTCATTAACCTCCCATCCCTTCCTCCATTTATTTTTCTTGTCTTCTCTGCTGCGATTGCTCTCAGCAGCATTGGAGGTTCTGCTGCATAAAAATATTTTATACACTTCACACAGGAAAACCACAAAGAAACCCCAAACAAACAAAAAGCCCACAACCAAAAAAACCCTCACAGAATAAAGGAAGAGACTGAAAAAGAGAAGGACTTGCTTTGCAAGGTGCTGACGCTGTTCACCACATTGGGATGCGGCATGCTGCATGTCTGTAAGATGCGACTCTGGGAGAGACTTGCTGATAGCATCTCTGGAGTTGCAGGCTTGATGCCTAAAAAACATCATCAACAACAAAAAGAGTAAAATAAGAAAGGAGAGAAATGAAGATTATTTATTTTGGAATGAAGTGAACTTCTGAGTAATACTTTTTTTTTTTTTTTTTTTTTTAATACCTACGCACTTTTCCCAGGGATCTGAACAGTACCAGGAATGTTTGCAACAGACGCATAAATGCACAGACTCATAAATGAAATAGGAGCATCTGGACATTTGTACACCGTGAAGGAAGTCTACACTCTGTTTGTAAAAAGTCCCTATGCAGATATATTCATCTGTGCTGACTTACTCATATTGATCCTTAATATTAATTTCCTTCATTCTTAAGTGAAATAAAATGCTGAGTTTGATTTTGGATTATCTCTAAGACACAACTATTTCCTGGTAGTCACATTAATTTGGTTCATGGCATTATCTCATTGACTGCTACTTGAACTTGTGTGGAATAACAGTTCCTCTTGCTCAGCTGGGGACATGGAAAACTGAGCAGGGTGTGAGTATAAATTTGTAAGTGTAAAAGTCCACGATCATGTTTATGATTTGCCTGCTGAATTCAGCTATCCTTCCATGATGCCACCGTTTTATTTTATAGCTCCATCAGGGCTCCATCACCCCCGGTACTGGTAATACACAGGTATATTGGGTACACCACTCCTGGTCCCTCAAATATGTTGATTGCCAAGGGAAGTGGACATAGGTGAACAAAAAGAGTGGCACCCCAGTCTTGTAGAGAGAAATAAGTAGCAGATTGATTTCCTGAGAGATGTAGAGGTTCGGAGAAACTCTGGGCACTGATCCCTAAGTTCCTAACCCATTTTCTTGTGCCTTAACCCCCATCCCTTCTTCTTTAAGCGACTGTCTTGAACTGGTCCCTCTAAAGGAGAACTGACCGAAACCAAGATGCTAAGAGCTCGCCCAGCTGAGGGTATGTCCCTTACCTGCCATCACCCCGTAGGTAGACGGTTGGTTTCCATAATGACAGGAAGGCACAGAGTAATGAAGACCTGCCAAAGAGTTTCCCAGGGTCGTCACGGCAAAGCGGATACAGGAGCATATAGGAGGTTGGATCAAAGACAAAACAGATAGGACCGGTAAGAAAATGTGCGAGGATTCACGACACAGCCTTGAAGTTCAGAGGCAGACCGTACCCTTGTACACAGTATTTGTGTGCATGCAATAAGCATTTAACTCCAGGCCACAACCATCAGGTTAACGCTGCTGGAAGTCCAGATGCTTGGCCAGGTGGCCCCAGATGAAGACTGTCAGTATAAATAACGAGGTACACTCTGAGCCAAGACTAGAAATGGTCATGCTGTGGTCTTGATGCATTGTTTTTAGTATAATCTATGCGTATAACCCAGTTTACACATACAGTTGAGCAAGGGAAACATTAAACTCTCAAGGAGGAGACAAGTTCCTCTTCCCACCCAGCTTCCACACACCATTTCGTTTAGTCTTGCATAAAAATCTGCTCTGTGTTCCCAGCAAATGGATTGACTTGGCTGTCATGCAAACCCCCCAGTGCAAACAGGCACATGTTATGCATGCCTAAGACCTGGGTTTCCAATACCAGAAGTTCGGGGACATTCGCTTTGAGGCATCCAGAAGTCACATTTTCTTATGTGCCAAGTCATCAAAAACATTTCAGGGTGCTTTGGCAGGGTGGTAGGGAAACAGGACGATAGACTCTGGGCTCTTCCAAAAAGTTAGGCCTAAATCAACTTTTTCCATCATCAGCACCAACAAACCCACCGCTAATTTATCCCTGGTGTTTTCACAGGGGTGTTTCAGATTTGTGCCTGAAGAATCAGGTGGATTTTTGCTGAATGCAAAAAGAGATGTGGCTGTGGCTCATGCATAAGTAGGCACAGAAATGCATGTACTGTCCCCTCTAACAACTGCTATGAAACATACTAAAAATTCATGTTCTTAAACATTCAGATACGTAAAACTGCATTTTAGAGTGCACAGTCCTGTTCAAAACTATCATTGATTAGGGATTAGAATCTCTGGGTTTTTACAACAGTAATCATAACAGTAAAATGTCCGTTTTAGATACACTTACACAAATATAAAACCTACTAAACCAGGCTCATAATAGTATAAATGCAAAAAAAAAAAAGATCTCATTAATAATACTAATGCATTTAGAGCAATGCAACTTTTCTGCTAAGATAAGATCTAAGTGCTTACCTGTGTTTTTTCCTATTGTGTAAAAATTGTAATATATGGATTACAAATAAAAATATAATTTTCAACCTGCAAATAAGGATTTAAAATCAAATAGTGAGGATGATGCTATTTAAATTAAATAATAAAAAGGTGTAGAGGATACTGCAGAACATCAGCTGTATGACATGGTATTCAAACAGAAGTATATTAACCTATATTTTCTGATGCACAACCATCACACACAGTTTTTAAAACAATCGACATTTAATATAAATCGTTCTTCAAAATTCTTTCACATCTACTTTGTACACAAACTCTCCTTAGATGATTTCAGTAGCATGGCATTATTACAATTTCTGAATCTATGTATGAAATTTATAAACCCTTACTCATTATAGTCACCACCCTCTGTCACTGCTTCTGTTCTCACAGGGTCACCCGCTAGATGTGGTCTTGCAAACAGAATTCCCTCTGACTACAGTAGTATTTGTCCTTGGCTGGTAACTATGAAATATCAAACGCCAAATCTGAAGCAGACAAGCAAATGCTTTTGGCTGACTGTCATCATATACTTTTCATGATGAATAAGACGAATCTAGAAAACACTGCTGTGATACAGATACATAAATTTGGTCTCATGCAAAATTTAAATTCTCCTTTTCCCTACTCCTGCTGCTAACCAACAGCCATAATAGGATATTTTGAGCCTCCTGCTTAATGTATAAGATCCTGTTATCTACCACTAACGCTCAGTTTTCATTACTTACGTTCTTTTTCTTATTATTAAGATGTTTTATTACCTATGCATTTCAGAAGAAGGCTAGTTTCTTGTTAAGACTCCAAATAAAATCCTTACATTAATGCAGTTTCAAATAAATCAAAACTATTTCTTTTTCTGTTCCTGAAAGCTTTCCATCAACAATTCCTGTATTCCAGAATCCCCCTTCTGCAGGCTTAAGGCTGTAAGAAAGCTTTCTTTCTCTCTGTGTCTCTCTCAGATAGTTCAGTAATTACATACTCCTGGTATTTAAATGCAATTAATTGGTTTATATACACAAACAGACAAAATTCCAAAATATTGATGAGGCTTCTACTACCAATTTTTAACATCCCACTTAAATCTTAGCCTTGATTCAGCAGGCAATACGCTTTGTAAAGCAATGTTTTTCCTTCTTGAAAGCTTCCCAAAATCATATTTAGACCTGACCTGTTTAAAATACATTTTCTATTTAAAGTAATTAATATTATTTTAAACTGTGGTTACATAAGAAACAAACTTTTGATTAATCTACATGACGGCTGCCATTGAAGACTATACAGTTGTAACAACAGTCACATTGTTTGAACCTTTCTACATTAATGCATTGGTAGCACACTTGAGGCTCATCTTGTAATAAACTTAGAGAAAGCTACAAATTTAGCTAAACCATGAACATTTGGGGTTTTCCTGATTCACTCATCATGCAGTTTTCTGAAAACGCTCCTACTTTAATGTAGTCCCGATCTCACAGAGCACTGATACCGAACAGATTAAGTCTCACAGGCATTGAGGAGCACATACCACTCCAAAAGCGTTAAGAATGAGAGTTACTGAGCACGAGATTATCTTTAAAAAGTACCTGTTGACACAACATTGGTGGCATGGTTAGAAACCGGCAGGCACTCTGCGGCGCTGTGATGCATTATCAGAGGCAGAGAGGGAGAAGAGTCAGAATTCAAGGGTACAAAGGTGTCAGATGAAGCAAACGCTTGGCAAGTCATACCCTCCAACAGGCAAAAGAGCCGCCTGCCCCTGTTTTCCAACAAGAACAGATCCTGCGCAATTAATGGCAGCTCAAACTCTATTCCAGGCTTTTTACCTGCATATACATATACAGGAGGGCTCCAGAGCACAGGGAGGTCGTGTGCAGGTATTTATACCGCTAGGAAATCCCTTTATCCATTTTAATGTTCTTTTCCCAGCAATATTGCTATACTGCTATAGAGCCTCCTTCCTTCCCACACAAACACAATACGTGTCCAATTAATGGGGGGGGGGGGGGGGGGGGGGGGGGGGGGCGGCAGGGAGAAGAAGAGGGAAACCAGAGACATGATTTGACAGATATTTTCAATTAGGTCTTTTGTGAAGAACAATGACCAGGGAAAAAAATATAGAAGTATCGTCTCCAAAGTCAGTAGCAGTGAGACAGGTATGTTTAATACTAAGCAGGTTTCTACAGTAAACACCTGCCCCCCAGAATCTCATCTGGGCAACTGTCTGGAAGGCAACCCAGCTGAGAGGTCAATCAAAAGTCTGCAAAAGTCAAGAGCATATAGCAAAATAATCTAAATTAACCTAATTCCCAGCAGTTGCAAAATGATCATTTGTCTTAAACATATACTAGCGTAAACCAAAGACGTGTAATAGGGAGCAGCTGTCTCCAGGAGGAAGTTTCTGAACAGATAGCTTTACATAAGCCTATTATTTATATAATACATAAACCTTACATATATTTACAAAAGCTGTCTTTACAGAAGATAGCATTTACATGACATGCTAAAAGTTTATCTAAGATCAACTCTTGAAAGAACCCATAGTGTCACATAAAACTCAAATCACAGTTCCTATTATTAATTTGCATTACCACGGTATCTACAATCTCATCCAGAAGGTCCTGGTCTTTATTGCATTACACAGCAAGTAAAACCAGGAGCTTTCCTCAAAGAATTTACCAAATGATTTGTTGGCACAAGATTGGAATTACTTTGGAGCAGTAAATAACATAGAGGTTACACTAAAACCAGTGAAAATTAAAGCAGTATATCGTGGTCACATAATCTATGTATATGTCCTAAATTTTGAAGGAAAAAATGTCACAGGTATCTATTTCATTTATTTTTTCTTTTTAGGAAGTGAAATGTATTGATGGGGAGGGTTTTTTGTGGTCTGGTTTTGGGGGTTTTGAGGGGTTTTGGGGTGGTGGTTTGTTGTTGGTTTTTTGTGACCAAAGATGGTTGGGTCAGACCTTTTATTTATTTTATGTAAAGACGATGATACTTTCTGTGTGTTTGGTATTCCAAAGTGGTTCAAATGTCTGAATTAGGATTTTGATAGCATAGACATCAGATACGTGATATGGGAGAAAACATGCGTGATACTGTGTCATTCTTCATGGATTATTGCAGACAAGTGGTATTGCATCGACCCACTCTGTAGAACCCTTGATATTATCTGTAAATGTGTTCTGCAAAAGGCCATGTATGAGGTTGTGGAAAAATTTCAGAAGAATTATTGCGTATGGCAGATTGCACATGTGCTTTACCAGGGGTGAGGCTCTATGCTTGTAAGTATTATCTGTACGTGTGTTTCCATATTGCAAAACATAAACCCCGATCAAAATAATCAATGCAATATCATGGAAGACACTGTCACCAAGTGAACTGTCATTTCCATTACTTTGGGCTTGGCCCAATATATATTAACATCTCTGGATTCATGAGTATGCTGACTAATGAGTGAGAGCAGAGCCTTAAAGTCTAGCACTTCACTCAGCTAAGGGTATGTATTTGGAACCGACCCAGTTCTCAGATCATAGCATGGCACTGAAGTAAACTGGGACAGAAGCCAAAAATGATGGCATTGCCTTATAACACCCTACAGACCATAAACAGTTCTCAAATGGTATATCCTTCTTCTAACACAAATAATTTTGTTAGACTCCAATGGCAGACACATAACACTCAGCCAGAGTGCTATGGATCAGCTGTTACTCAAGTGCGTGGAAATTAAAAAAATTATTTTATACATTTTCACCTCTGGTAACCTTTTCTCCGTCAGCAAGGAGCATGATACATTCACCCAGGGCTTCAGTCCACCCACCTACTGGCGTCCTGAAGCCATGGGGGGAAAAGAAACACTAAGAGTAACTTTACAGCCCTGTCCTTGGCAGTTCTTTTTTCTCAAATCCCGACAACAGGTAATATTTTTACTGCAAACCCATAGCTAGATGCAAAGAAGTTGTAGCCTGTACAAGTACAAGATGGAGCTCACTTCCAGATTTCCATTTCTTCCTGAGGTCAGGAGACTTACCTGAGTGTGCCCAGGTGCTCAAGCTTTCCAGACCTACACAGCTCATTAGAGGAGGTGGCCGTAGTTCATGATGGATGCTCATCCACAGAAGCTGGGACTAAGAGAGACTGGGAAAGTACACGCACCCAGTGATCGTGAGGCATTGAACTTTTCCTCAGAGTACAGCAAAAAGCTGTTCTGTGACACCACTCCAGACACCAACCCAAATGTGGGTTTCATGCCACTACTGTTTAGTGCTGTGTTTCATAGTGCTGAATGACTCCGATTTTTATTTTTATGTGTTTGTGCCACATGGCCTACTCTCATTACAGGTAACAACTTCACTATTTTTTGTTTTGTTCTGTTACAGCTGAGGTTTTAGTTGCATTCAGTTTAAAATAGCTTATCTGGCAGCTTTTTTGAGGATTCTGAACAGCCAGACTCTGTCACTTACTAGGTATGTGACAAATTTCACACTCACCAGGTAGAATAATAAAGGGTACCTCTAGTGAGGGTAGCACCTCTCCTAAAGCTTTGTTACAGCCTTCTGTAGATGTCCTGCTAAGTCTGTTACTACATCTGTTCTGCCAAGAGGAATTCCTTGGTGGTGGAGCCCCGTCATGCTAGCCACTCTGCTGTTTGGCTGGGCTTCAGATTGCCTTACCCACAGTTACCATATGGCTCTCTATATTGTAATTTCATGGTCAGTTTTAAAACCCTGCCTGACAGCTGAAGGATTTTGTTAAGATTTGCTGCTCTTAGCCCGACTCCTATCTGTATCTGCAGTAAGAGATACTCTTCTGCTGGTTTAGGGCGGCCCTGGGGCCACATGGATCTGAGAAGTGCCTCCTTACTGCCATGCTGACTTCTCAGGAACTTGTGCCAGCTCTTTGTTCAAGGACGTTCCACTCTGGCCATAAGAATGTGTTAAACATAAGCAAAAAGGATGATGCAGTGCTCCTCTCCTGTGTCAAGGAGCAAGCAGACTTTGGCACTGGAGAAGTCAGGTTGAAATAACAACAGGTTCTCTCCTCTGGCTACACTCACAGAAGACCCAAATTGTTCCAGACCAGTAGACCACAAACGGGAGACCTGGAGCAATGTCAGGGGTTTTTTTTTGTTTGGTTGTTTGTTGTTTTGGGGTTTTTTGGTTTTTTTTTGTTTGGTTGTTGGTTTTTTTTAAATCTTAATCTTACAGGACTGTAAAGACTCCCCAAGGTATATTTTTCCTCTGCAGAAATCAACCAGCTTATTTATAGCCCCAGAGCAAAAGCATTCCCCCTTACTTCATTGTATAACCTGTGTCTGTCCTCCCTCCAAACTACATCCTTTGGACAGATCTTAAAAAGAAAGACAGGAATTTACTAATTACGTACTAATAAATTCCAACCACCACATGAATCTCAACACTCAGCATCCCAAGTTCTGCCAGTATATGGAAACCTGAACAGATGCGTCCTTTTCTGGTGGAAAAGTGCCTGAAGAATGAGAAAGGCTTCACTAGACATACTCAAGTGGGCCAAGCAACATACGTGAAAGTCATCACCAGCCAGAGAACTCACTCTTCCTTTATTTCCAAATTGTCTTCTAGTACTTAAAAATGAAAGAGTAGCAGTTCAGCTGAGGGTGTCTTACAGGAGTTTCAGACCTGCAGCCACCAACTGAAGGAGATCATCCCTTTCCTACACTTACAAGTGTCCTTAAAAATGCAGTGGGGGTATTCTGAGACACAGATCATTTTCTCCATTTGGATAATGATATGATGTTCATAAATATCACAGTAAAGTCCATTTTCCCCCTCCTGGATCCTCTATTTGAAACTAGCCCTTTGGGTGGCCGTTACTTCTATAAGAAAGACTGGGGAAAATGAAGATTTTAATGACTGAGCCCCGTTTTACACTGTCTGTTATGGGATGATACTGAGCTCACCTTAATTACTTCCCTTAAGTTACCTCCAATTTTTACTTCATGTCAGGAGACTGATTCTTTTCCCCTCAAATCTGTTCTGATTGAATCCCAAAATACTGAAAAGCACCTTCAAAAACCCTTGGAGGTTTTGCTCAGTCAGAATTAAGCTCTCTCTTTTCATGGCAGAAAGATGCCTTTGCATGATTTTCTCAGCTCGGAAAGGACCTCTCGCTGTAGGCTCTCAGGACGGGCTGTGAGACAGCATCATTTTTTTTTGTTGTTCCACAGGAGCACAGCATGTCTTCTCCCAAGAGATGATCCCATGGTGATCAACAACATGGATTTTCATCCTCACCTTTGCCAAACAGTACATAATTGTGAAGGAAATCAGGCACAATACAGGTCTTGGCAGCTTCATGTATTCATTCCTTTTGCCGAGTCTCCAAACCCTTTTCTATATAAGTTAAATATATTAGGCTTGTTCAAATAAAGAGCTTGTAGCCGTGGATGTCTCCACAAGCATAATGGCTGTGATACTCTTAAGGCTGAAAAATGTCCCACTGAAACACTCACTCACATGTACATTTGCATTCTGGAGAGGGAGTGTGTATATAGATACAGACACACACTTCTCTTTCCCAATAATGCGTCTCAGAGCACCTCTGGTCCCTTGGGAAGTAAGCTTCACTTTTGCCTTTACTGCACATGTGGTGGGGTGGGGGATCTTTAACTCCTTCTGTCTCTGATACAACTACAATTTGCATCCTGTCACTCCTGTACGTTTTTGCACATTGTACTTGCACGTAAAAATTCCTCTGTCACGTTTCATTTTTATGCAGAATACTTAACTTCCCAGTTTCTAATTTCATCATCTCATGGTTAGTTTTCACTGGGTTAGGTAAAAGCTGTAAAAGAAACAGAAAGGAAAAAGAAAACCACTTTCTGCCTTGTTTCTATTTTGCCAGTAACTCTTTTGCAGATACAGAATAAAACAATGAGTTGAGCATGCTCAAACTGCATCCCCAATTTCCAATGATTCCCAGCTCTACTGGGGCTTTCAGTTGTATCACTCCTCTGTGTAGGGTATTTTCTTAATTCATTTTACTACTGGTACATGCTGCACTGCTCAGCAGTCATGCAAAGCTGAGGAGTCTGTTGTAACTGTTCTGTGTAAAGAATCCAAGCCTTGCCTACTCACTGCTGTGTAACCAGAGCATCTGCAAAACGTAGCGGAGACCATTTCACATGCACACCGACTCTAAAAGATCCTTACTGGAACAGCAAGTGCACAGTTCCTCCTCTCCCAGTGCAGTAGCACACTTGGGCCTCATCTCTCAGACGGAAATACTCTACTGTTGCTGCACAGCCTGCATCAGAAACCTGGTCTGTGAAGCCCACAGTAACCGTGAGGGTAGCCCCTTAAATACAGATGCTTCAACTGCTCCACAGTATCAGAAGTTCACTGTATTTTTCAAGGGCTTGTCTTCACAGAGTGAGTGGTCCCAACGGTAGGTGATATCAATAGGAGCTGGAAGTGCTGAGCATCACGAAGAGGCAAGGCTGAGAGAGATTTCAGGACCTCTTGGAAGGTAAGCATTAAATATGCCAGTATTATCCCACAAAACCGGTGACCTGGATGGAAATAAACACTAGTGATACAATTGGAGATGCTGTGTTATTTTTGCAACATTTTAGTATTTTCAGTAATTCACAACTGCTCTAAAGTTCTTGCGTGTTTACACAATTCTTCCCCTTATTTTTCCTATTCAGGAAGATCTTTAACTGAAATTACTGTGCTCATGTTATTGAAATACTTAAAAGACAGAGGGATATCATACACGTATGGTTTACTTCCCACACTGTAAATGAAAAAGACATTTAAGTACATTACATTGTGCACAGGGGAAAATACAAATTAAAACCTTCTTTCTTAGGTAAGACATAAATTGACTAACTGTCAGCATATGCCATGGATAGTTTCATCCACAGATGATGGGGAGGGAGGGAGGGTGGATTAAACATTTTCAAGGAAGACTCTTTCCCAGGGACCAGCACAATGCAATTTACTTTTGAAAACCTATAGAAGGCTTATCTGGTCTTGCTGCCAAAGTCTGGTTCGCTGGAGTCGGAGTGAAAAACGTGTGTAATTGCATTAAAGCAAACAATAGCCTTAAAGCCTGATTTAGACCAAGTGGAACTACTTGATAAAGACCAAAAAGAACGCCAAGATTATTTGTGTCTCTGAACCACCTGTCCTTAATGTTAGATCATCTCCGCCAAAAAGAGCCCCTGAACGTGCAGCACGGACATGATGTTACCCGCAGGGAAAGGTGCTGTTCCCACGGCTCTCAAAGCACAGCCTGAGCCTCGCCAGCAGTTCCCCATACAGGGAGCATCATAAAACATATGTAAACTTACAGATAAGATCTACAAACTTAAATAACACAGATATACAAGCCCCGTTGGTTCACTTCATGCTGCCAGGCTGGTGCTTCTCAGAATGTTACACGTGGCGCACACGCTGCTGGAGGGACCCTGGCCCTCTGTGGCAGTGGTCCAAGCTCATTCAGTTTAACTCCAGTGCAAAGCAGTGGCAGATCAGGCTGCAGCTACGACTGGGCCCAGCCAGTGGACCTAAACCAGCCATGAATTTAGCCAAGTACGTGGCAAAAAAAGTTACAGTTAACATCTTTAAAACATTTACAAACTGCTACTAACAGTTTCATAATTGTTAAAGGCCAGGTTTAAAACTCCCATGTGTTATGGTTGACTCATTTTCAGTTATTGCAGAGCCACATAACATCCTTTTCAGTGGTGAAAGTCTATTTTTTCCACATATTTTTTCATTTGGAAAATTGGAACTTTTCCATAGAGAAAAAAATTGCATATACCTGGTTATGAACGTAAATCCACCCAACGCTATTTCTAACAACCTAACTTCAGTGAGCACTCTTATTCCTGTCCAAGTGATTTCTTTTGATTTTTCTTATGTCATTTTAGAAAGGGTGTCTGTAACACCAGGAAAATTTTATCATGCACACATAGGCTTTTGTTATAGTAGCCAGACTATTAATTCTTTCCTAGTTTCCCCTTTCATATTACAAGCCAAACATAGCTTTCACAAAGTTTTTGTAAATACTCACGTACACTGAATACAGTGCAAATAGTACCATGAATCTTGCAAATTCCACGCTGCCTCGCAGTTTCAAAGTACTTGACTTCATTGCCTAGCTGTATCTAAGCCAAGTTGTCAAATAAGAATCAAACTTCTGCAGTCAGAAGTCATATTTCTTGCTATATTCAGATTCAAAAGCATGTCCAACTGCAAAAAACAACTTTCAAAAGATCAGATCATTCATCCACATCACATAGTATAAGATTACTAGAACTTAGTTAAAACAAACGAGAAACTCAGAGTAGTTTTGTAAGGGTCAAACATTGTAAAGTGGTATCACCTGCCAAGACTGATTTCACAGTACTTTCTTAAAAAGAGAAAGCTCTCAACATGGTACCTGGGCAAACAAATAATGGTTAGATATGTGGGGGTGGGGGTGTTGTCTGCTGGATAGTAGCATAAAATATTTGGAAAACTTTAAAAGTTAATATAGCATAGGAATGAGTTATGTTCATCTGTACTTTAAAGGTCCCTTCACATTCCCCAAAATGGTGCAAACTTATACATCCCCTGCTTCTCAGTTTATACTTCCATTAGCATGAGACTTTGTCCTCAAATGCAGGTAATCCAAAAGTCACATTTATTTTAAAAATAATTTAAAAAAAAAAAAAAAAGGAAAAGGTGGGGAATTGACCAGCTCCAGGTCTGAAATGTTGCAGAGATGCCCTTTTATACCCTGAAGCGACACAAACATGGAAGGAAAGAAAATACAGGAATGAGTGTAAGCAAAGAAAGTGCTGCAAATGATTCAGACTTTAGAGAGATAGCTTGCCAGGGTAAAGCTGCTAACCCACATCACTGAGATCATAAAACTATCCCCAGAAAATGCCTTGGAACCAGCCAGACTGGCCATCCAAATACCTGCCGACCTGGTACTGAAACTCATCAGCGTTACATACAGCCTAAGAGCACATCATCTAGTCTCTGCAGCTTTGCTATGAATTACTCCCTTTACTATTAAAGTTTACAAGAGCTGTCAGAAAAGCCAGAATTTAACTGGAGGCACAAGCTTTCCCCTGTTCAAAGTGCAAAAGTCTACCAAACATAACTATTTCTCAGAAACTGGGCTTAGACAATTCAGCAGTTGTATTAAAGTGACAATGAACAAACCCCCAGATATCTTTTTCTGGAAAGTATCTTTCACTTCACATTTCTCCCAAAGCAAAAGTTCATTTCAAATCCAAGAGAGGGCATTGAATACTGCTTCACTATCTTTTGAAAGGATTGCAGAAATTTCCTTCTAGAGGTCAAAACCCCTGAAAGGATCAGAGTACATGTAAAGGCTCAAAAGGTTCTTCCAGGGCTGTTTATCGCAGCAAGATGCCTTCAGCGTTACAGCCTGTGCCTTGTTTGAATAACATAAACATCTTCTGTATTTTCCCAGGAAGATGAATTTCATGGTTGGGGTTTAAACCCACCTCCAGCTCTTGGAGGATCACAGCAAAGTTTCTGCTATAGCAAGACAATCCGCATAAGCATCTCCACCCCTTCACGGCGTAGAGTAGAAGAACATGTTTTACCATATATTCTTCACGTGACCTCATCCCCTACTCTTTAAAATGAACTTAATTAGAATGAATACCAAGTAAACTTTGGTAGTCTAGACATTCACTATCAGCTGCCAGCAATTTCTCATGATTCACAGCCAGAGGCAAATGTATGCCTCGTGCCCAAGCCTCTCCAGGGAAATGTGGGAGGCGTGTAACAGGCAACAACTGAAATCACATTCTGGAAGACTGATTAATACTTTTGCCCATTGCTCAACTTTGTCAGAAACTTGGGACAAGGATAAGTTAAAACTCATGGGAAATGTACTGAATAATGAGACTTCTCTGGGTTGGTTTTGTGGTGTTTTGGGGTTTTTTTTATTATTTTTATTTTACCTTCTCCCTCTGGCATAAAAATCACCCTGTGATGTGCTCAGCTGCTTCCCTCCTCTGCTCTGTGCCTCCTGTCCCTGGTCCTCACTCCTCCCTCATTACGTGTCAGAGGAACAGGTTGATATGTTCCCAATTATATCTGGATATCTGACCAGCAGAAGAGATGAACACTTTCCACCTATAAAATTGTTCCAAAACAAAAAGAAAAATCTTCAGTTTCAACAATTTTGGCATAAAATAAATCAAATTGAAAGCTTCAGCTTTAATGAAAAGACATTCAGAATTTCGGAAACTACATCAAAGGCCTCACCTAATGCTCTAGGTATCTTTGGTAATCTTTCATAAATTAAATAAAATACATTTTTAAATTATCTGAGCTCTTTTACATAAAATATTCAAATATTTTTGATCTGCAGTATTACCAGTGCTGTCTAATGCAGGTAATGCAGATAGCACATATGGAATAAATAGTGGGAGGAAAGATTTCCAGACATCCACTCTTTTTGGATTAATCCAAATTTGTGATAATTTGTAGGATTACAGTGTTACTTAATAAGATTTACAGTAATAAAGGCACAAGACAGAAAAATAAATCTGTGGATACTTCCAAATTGAATTTAATCTTCTGAGGTTACTGCCTTTTAAACAACTCTGATACTTCAGATCACAGCTTATACAGATACATTTTGCTCTTTCTTACTAAGATGACTGTATCGTTCATATTTCATCCTGAAAAATTTCCTATATTCATCTATGTTGAGTCTAATTAAAGTGGCAGCAAGAATCAAGTCAAAAAACCCAACCCCAAAACCAGACTCTAAAATAAATTCAAAATATTAGGCTCAGATTTTGACATCCTTGCTGAGCAGTACGTTAAGATCTATGCAGTCTCAAAATACTTCAAAAACACAACTCAGTACAAGTACAGCTGGCAAGATGTGGGTGAACTGGGACTTTCTAATTTGCTAAAACAATTAGTGATGAGAACTCGATTATTTCTGTATTCATGGAGCTAAGTGATAAAATAATGCTGCTCTCTTTCATTATCAGTGTAAAATAAAGGTCATCAGCTGGCTACAAAGATCAAGACCTGAAAGGTACTATTATATGAGCTCCCAGAAAATCCTAGTCATCTATATTCATACCTGAACTTTGCCTGCACACACTGCATTGATGAATATTAGTGTATTAGACAGACAAACATCACCAGCTCAACACGGTCAGTGGTTTAGAGTTTCATTACCAAACAAAACATTTTGCAAGCAAAGTGATTTCATCAGCATATTCAAGGCACTGGCTGGCTCGGTCTGAAGGTCATTTAAAATTCTTTGAAATACAAGACAAAATTTTAATTCTTAAATCTCACATAACGTTTAAAATGCAATATTCTTTAGGAAAGTGTTTCATAATTCTCACTAAAAATTTAATTCACATGACTCAATTCATCATTACCAAGCAGTGTTAAACCTGAAAAGCGCACCCACCTTCTCAGTAAAAAATTAACCATCATGGTATAATACGCTTTGCCCTTCGGTATCACCTTTCATCTAAAGACCTCGTTGTTCTCAGAGGTATTGCTTCCATTTTATAGGTGAGGAAACTGGTGTGTGAAGTAGCTCACCCCTGAGACTACAAAATCAGCGGCCGGCCTAGGGAGAGCAGCCAGATCTGTCAATGACATTTTGATCAATGCTTCGCTTATAAAATTATACAGCTTTTAAATGTATTCCTGTGCCATGGGGGAAAGCCTGAAATGTCTTACTAGATTGACACAAGACTCAAAAATTCCACTTGCACCGGCTGGGGTGTGTCCAAGGGCAAAGGATCATACTCGCCCAGTCTCCAAATTCAGAAGCCGCTGTCTGAGATCTGAGCTGATTCAGTCTCAATACAAGTTGACAGCTGAAAGATCATCCTCTCATTTCAAATGTAAGCTAGAATGAAGTTTTAAGGATGAGAAGCAAAATGATCTCTTTCATATACGCATCTCCCAAAATATTGCTCAGGTAAAAGTCAGAAAGTGGGAACCTTCCCAAAGCAAAATACAGCTAAACTCAAACAATAGTGATGAGGCGATTGTCATAAACAATTTGCCTGGAAGTTTAAGAATTACTTATTGTTTGAAAGCACTGGAAAGCGTTCCTTTCTCCCCAAGGCAACTATTTTAACGATTCTCATTGGAACTGCATCTTAACCCTTTCACGACATCACTGCTCTGTTAACTAGGACCTCACTCTCCTTCGGAAGCGCCCTGCCACGCAGGTGCTGTGCTTACAGAAACCGCGCTGGGAGGCAGGCACAACGGGGCTTTGAAATGTCTTTTTAAATCACAGCACCGCGTTTCAGTCTGACAGCATGCACACGTAACACATGGCCAGAAGCTTCTCACTTGTACCAGCAGGTGGGCTGGTCTGAAGGAGCAGATATTTAAGTAAAATATCACGCCATTTTCCAGGTGTTAAAACAAACAAGCACAACTCAGACATGTATGTGAGAGGGGGGAAGCAGGAGAGTGGAACACTTCTGCTTCTTTGCAGAACATCACTCTGGGCAACTGAAATCTGAAATTTAGCCCAACAGTATTTTTTTGAAATCCTTTGAAATCCCATTTTTCTCCCAACACAAGAGAGCCCTACGGGGAGAGCAGCCGTAGGCTGGGGGTAGGGAGCGTGATTCTCAGCATGGCTCAGTCACGGGTGGCCTCTGCCTTGTGCCATACCTGAAGCTGTCATGCAGCGTGGTGGCCATCCTCCTGTTCCACCACCACCGGCAAGAGGCAGCAGGCCAGTCTCCACCTCTACTGGGTCAACGTGTGGGGCCAGCAGGTAGCAGGGGAACATCAGCGTGATGTAGCCACCCAGGATCTCTTATACATTTCATGTGGAGGTGCAGCAGTCAGATAACTTTATAGGAATTCCCTTTTGGAGGGCAATTTTTTCCCCTCCAGAGCAGTCGAACACTCCCCAGCTTGTTATTCCTCAGTGCCTGCAAGATCCCCACAAGGAACCTAATGGATCCTCCCAGGTGATGCCCTTTCCCTTCACCTGCCAGGCCGTGCCCATCTTGGGACTGCACAGCATCTCAGATGCCTTTAAGGAAGTCTCCGTTAGGACATTCGTGCAAAAGATGCATTATTCAGGGAACTCCCATAGCACAATCCATACAACCTAGGGACTTTAAACATGATTTTTCTCCACACACCCCTTCCTATGAGGGGAAGGAGTTCACTGCAGTGAAATTTCGCCATTCAGCATTGCAGCCTCCCCTGCTTAGCAAGGATACGGTAGGGAAGGAAAGGGTGCACAAACTGACAACCATTCTCTATACCTTTTCCACCATTTACCATGATACTGCAGTGGATGAGGGGAAATAAGGACGTTATTGCAAGGAAGACATAAGCCAACCCTTGCAGTAACCAAACACCAAGAAACACAAATAGCATTCTTCATAAGTCACCGTTGAACTATCAGGTTTCTTTTATGAGAATAATTAACCACGTGTGATGCTGAATAATAAGTCAGTAATACAGGGGATTCTGTGCAGACTACATACACCAAAAGGGCTACACACAAGGAATACTAAACTTTCCTACGTGCGCTACCTGGACACAGGGTGTAAATATACAGAAATAAAAGGAACTCCTTTATCCGCATGACACAGCCTAAGAGAAAAGAATCCCCCTCCCTGTTCACCCTCTCTGGCTCAGATCAGTACAAATGAGTATTTTCAGAAGCAGAGAGGAAGCAAGCACAGGGAGATGGTTTAGAAACAGCATCTTCGAGTTTGGCAAGGTCTCAAGGTCTACACTGATAATGGCACCGTATCCCCACCACTGCACTATAAAATATATTTACAGTTGCAGACTTAAACAGTTCAAGTGAAGAGTAAAAAAAGGGAAAAAAAGAAAAAGGTAACTTTTCTAACCTTTCCGTAACACAATCCATTGTCAACCACAAGGATAACCTCACACTAAGCACGTGAAATGTGCAACCCTGCAAAATGTAATCTAGTTGAGTGCGTCTTTCCCACACCCTTTGATTGACCAAACAAATAAGGAATTTTTCCCCTTTCCTGTCACCTTGTTGCTTCTCTTTGTTTTTTCCTCCCCTTTCCAAACCCTGCTTCCCCCCTGAGTTGGAACTGGCTCCCTAGAAAATTCCCTTTTCTAAGCTCCCTCCAAGTACACAGTTGACTCAATGACATGGTACAAAATCACTTGCATTAGAGGATGGCACCTTTTTCTTGTTGTCCAGTAAGACTTTAAACTACAAGGTGAGCAAATATATATATATATATATAAATATAAAACAAGATCTGGCATGTCTGAAAGAAAACCAGTTTCAGCACAATTGTTCAGAGATTAGGTACAACCTAACCTTTTTGTATTTAACTAAAAGTTTATTCAGGAGGTATGTTAATTCCTTATTTTCATTGACAACACAGCAATAAAAACCCCAGCACATCCCCTTTCACAAGACTATAGTAAAGGTGAAACCCACTGCCTTTTTCTCTGCCACGTGGCATTTACTAGAAGCAGACTATAGTAACACCACTATATTCCAATTGCTGTTATTTAACACTGATTTTATAAACAGTAAGCTGATTTCTTCCAGAACTTCTCTTTGTGTTGTCTCAGACTGACTAAACAGCTACCTGTCCCACAGGACAGAGGTTTCATTAGATCTGAATAAACACCAGCTCTTGATTTTCAGTTGTGTGGGAGCTGTTTAAAAAAGCTGGTGAACTACCTGACGGCTCCTTGCCAGAGAGCACGCAGGCATCTGCCCCCCTGTTTGCGCTGTGCCCCCCAACACAGAGCACAAGGGACACAAAATCGTATTGCTCATCTCTGTGCCAGCGCACTGAGAGCGTGATGACTTTTCCCAATGCCTGGGAAAAAAAAACATTTGATTTTTTTAACATCCCCATGCTGATGTGATTCACAGCTATTGTTATTTATTCTGCTATACAGGTTTCATGTGGATAATCAGTCAAGCAATCTGAATGATGAATTAAGTCTTTAAGATGAAATTCTACCACTCTCAGTGACTGTTTTATACTAGCCTGAAACAAATTACCTTTGAGTTCACAAAAGCTTTAACAGAGAAAGGTAACTCAGAAATATGGCATTATAGAAAAAAAACATATGTTGCTAGTAACGCCTATGATAACCTTATCATCTCCACATAGCAAACGTGGTACCTGAGCAGACGATTTCCACAAAGCCATCTCTTGATCTTTTTCTTAATCCAACACTCAGACTCATCTTCATGTTTGCAAAACATAGCCACTTGTTCTTTTTTCCCCAAACTGTTGAAAGCATGTCCATATCATCTACGGAATATTCTTCTAAATGAATAGCATGATCTATTCTCAATAGCAAGCCATTTTTCAAGAGGCAACAAACTTTATATAGAGAATAAATAAATTTATAAAATGAATACTTCATATCTAAAGAGAGAACTAATTGATATTACTAAGTGCCTCCACCTGTCAGAGGATTTTATTAATAGCTTAGTTTTAAATAATCATTCTTAGGTAAAGATTGCTTATTTAATTTTCACTATTTTCTCAATGGTTAGGAACGATATAAACCAGTAAAACATCACATTAGGTGATGGCTATTTCAAAAGTGTCTCCTTTGCAGTGAAAGATACTAAAACCATTTTAGAAAGTTACGCTGACACAAACTGTCATAAAAGAGGTAGGCAAGACACCTTTTCAGTGTGAGTTTGGATTAAAACACATAAAGAACCCAACAAGATTTTCCACATTCTTACATTAAACTACATGTTAAAAATAAGGCTGCTCTTCTATTAGTAGTTTTGGTAGCACGCTTGGCTCTTGCTGCGGGCCTGTCAGCTCTCAGAAGGTGACTTCTGCAAGATCAGAATTTTTACATGATCAAGAATCATCTTGTAAGCATAGGAAATCCATGGGCAAAAGCGGTAAATAAATGTTTACAACGGGTATTTATTTATATACAAATATATCCACGTACTTCACAGCTTTGCTTTGGACAGAGAGATAACGCTGATTGTGTGCTTATGTCACAAATACAGCTGAAATAAAGAAGCTGTTTAATATCCATATAGCCTCTTTCAAAATTAAGATATTTGTTAACTCTGTGAAAGGACACTCTGAACTAATAATTTCATAGTTTTCATGAATATAAGCCGTTCTGAGAAAAGCTGAAGCAACCAAAGTACTAGCAAAAATGGCACGGTAAGAGTCATAAAACAAAATGCTTTGACACATTTCGGTCATATTAAGCACAGGACTGAAAAATACTGAGAGCACTGAGATACGATGGCATGTGAGGACATACGACAACTGGTACAGAATATAAATATCCATTTGTACTTAACTGTCATGCAAGGGGGTTTTACTGTTCTTAGAATGATGCAGATTACATCCGGAATGCTATTTGAAATAATGATTTTCAGTACCATTTTCAGAGAAAATATTGTTCCAATTTGAAAGTTTGCCAGCCTTTAGCAAACTGGTTTGGGGATTTTAGAGCTTCTATTCAAATGTCATGTGTGTCCAAACACCATCCTGCCTACAGGTCACTTTGGGGAAGTTAGCACTGAAACAAGGGAAGAATTACCCTCCCTTTCCTGAATTGGAAGAAAGTGAGTTGTGTGAAAGCTGGACTACGGGTCTGTTCGAACATATCAGCTAGTTCCACTTTCCTCAGCTGCCAACCTTAATTCCTACAGAGAGCAAAAAGTTTAATCAAGACCAGCTTTGTTTTTGGAAGCATCATGCCCATTATTCAGCATTTGTCTGTTTTTATTGACAATATCTAAATACAACCACCTCCTCTTAACTGAAATTTGGAAAGTAAAAAGTGATGGAAGAGTATGTGCATGAGAGTGGATTCAAGCCAATATTTTTGTGTCCTCTGGTAGTGAGAGCTATTGCATACTTTAAATGCAATACCTCAAAATATACTTTAAAAAATCACCAAGAGTTGATGTTTGATATGATCTCCAAGTATAATCTTTGAATGACATTATACCAAGAAATATAGGTTATATATATATTACATATATATTAAAAAATATATAACCAAGGAATAAAGTTTATTTTTGTAACAAACTGAATTCCCTTAGCAATTGGTTCAACACAAAATGATCACAAATCTCACTGAGTTCACTTAGTAACCTTCTACTTTCAGTTTTCTAATGTAAACCACACTTAAATTTAAACTCCCCCTTAGCTCCTCAAAAACACTCTTCCACACTTTAAACTGTTGCAAGATATACTTTTTTTTTTTTTTTTTTAATGAATTAGCTGCAAACATGATCACCATTAACAACAGCAGTCAGCCACAGTGGTCAATAAAGTACAGGTAGATGCTCAGACACTACAGTATCAAAATCGCCTCGAGAGAGAGTACAGACATGTGGAGGAACACAGGTAACAGATAAATCTTCATATCAAATACCTAGGAAAACATTTGGGGATTAGGGTTAAATGAAGTAAATTGAAACATTAATAAAAAGGAATTTATTGGAATTTTTTTTCTTAGTAATTGAAAAATAAAGGAGCAATAAAACTGATTTGAGATTGATGTTTCAGAAAAAGAAGTAGCTGGCAGCATACAGTATGTCTTGAACACCAGATTTTACAACACACTGAATCCTTTCTATAGAAAAAATTAGCATAAAAAGTAATCAGCTGTTACAAAGACACCAGTTATGAAAAGCTGTGTGCTCATGTGCGCATGCACACACACACACGCTAATCTCTACATTGTACTCTTTCCATAGCATTGGCTTGAATTTTGGGGGCATCAAAAAAATCAGAAGTAAGGTTCCTTTGTTTCATTAGGCATCTAACATCTATATTCAAACTAAAGAGCAGTGGATAAATTAACCCTCTCATAGTCAATCCAATGTTCAATTCTATGTAGGCTTCATCTAGTTTTTCTGTAGAGGGCCAGAAAAATTGCACCACAGAGACTTCAAGTGTACATTTGCTCCATTAATCTTTTCATTTTAGAACAATAAGGGATAAAATAATCTGGCAAGGTTTCAGTGCTCAGAGTCAATCAGATACCATAAAACTTAATTATGGATCGGTCTCATTGGCTTCTCTTAGTTTTATGCCAGCTTAGTACCTAAGGCAGAAACAACAAATTCTTTGTGCTGTGCCAGCACCTACTGACCCCACAATGTGAGGAATCGGCACCCAGGAGCTGTTGCAAGCTTGTCCGCAGAATTTAGCTCAGGATTCACAAAATAACGAGCAGTAGTCAGAAGTGGAAACTCGGATCACCCAACTCTTGACCTCTTGCTTTAGGAAGCACCTAACGGCTTTTCTTTCCCTACATCACACATACTTAAGATTGAATACCTCTCTCTCACAACATGCAGATCCACTTCTTAGAAAGCAGAGCTGCAAACTACTGGCACAAGGGAAGAGGGTTGTTGACATGATCCGAGTTCACCTGCTTCACCAGGGGCAGCTGCTGATCTGGAGCTCACCACTGACAGCAGAAGACATGCATGGAGTTACATGTCACTAGTTAGACTGCTCTGGTGCAGTGCCACTCGCCACAGTGGGCTCTGTCATCCCAAACAAGTGAAGTATGGTTCCTACTGTTTTTTTCTGATCTTAGGGTGAAAAGCTTTGATTTTAAATTCAAGTGAGTTGTTATTTAAGAAAGGTAGAACACTTAAGCCTTCTCTCCTACCTATCGAGCCAGGAGCATCCGTAATGCCCATGCCTGGAGCAGCCGATTTGTTCTGGAAGCTGGGAAATTGGCACCTGTTCCAACACGCTCCGAGGGCAGCCCCAGCCCCATGAGCAAGCTGCTGAGAGCATCACCTCTCTGGTCTCAGCAGTCTCATTCCTTGCACTGTAGCCTTTACAGCTGGGCTGTTTATATTCAGAGCTTGGAGGCCTGGGACTGGAATCTGAGGATGACAGTATTTCACTGAGCTACAGTTCTTAGGGGGGCACCAAGGCAGAATCTTTGAAAGCTTTAGGCTTTCAGTGGCAGCTACTCAGACTGCTTTCAAACATACCTTATCTGCATTCAGTGAAGGAGCGAGAGATTTGCCTCCCCCTCGCCATGGACCCTTAAAATAAGGGTGTGAGTGCATAACGTTGTCCTGTGGCCAGTAACGAGCTCTTCTTTACCACTTCTTTTTAATTCCCATCCTCCTCAACCAAATAGCATACGCAATGTCTATCCAAAGTCAATGCTATTTGCCAGGCCTGAAATATTTTGTAGTCGTATATATTCCATAGTCACAAACCGGTGAGGAGTGTAAGGGGTCTATGGTCTCTGCTAAAGGACTGGCCACACGATATATACTACTATAGCATGATGCAGTCACATTGATATACAGCTTCTGACCTCCAGCTCTGC
This sequence comes from Falco naumanni, assembly GCF_017639655.2. Lineage (NCBI taxonomy): Eukaryota > Metazoa > Chordata > Aves > Falconiformes > Falconidae > Falco > Falco naumanni. The sequence continues at coordinate 113,977,123 of NC_054055.1, forward strand.
TGGGGCGGTGCACAGCCCTGTGTACCGTTCCTCTTATGCACCTGCATTTTCTTCTGGGCAGAATGGCAATCATTGTAGGACTGACTGTATTGCAAAAAAAGTAAAAATATTTGAGAAGGAATTGTAAATCCTATCTTCAGAGTAACTTTTCTGGCATATTAATAGGTCAACTTCTATTGCTTACTGTAGACAAGCAAATCAAAACAATTATCTGCTCTACCCTAGGCATTCCCTATTTGCAAAGTCACATACCCAAAATGCAGGTGGCTCAAAATCAAGGATGATGTCACCTAACCTCTCCAAAATATACATATCCTGGAGAAGGCTTTAGTGGCACAAACATATATGGTCTTCACCACTGATTCTTTGTATGCTTGACTCCTTTTTATCCTGCCTTCTCTAGTCTGCCCCTATCTCCTATTTACGCCCATACCTTCAGCTCATCATCACTGCTCCTCACCTTCTTCAAGATGTTCTTCACAGCTGTTCATTATTGTATCTTTTTAATCTGCAGAATTTTGTTGCTCTTTTGGACCGAGTTACGTTCTTGAAATGCTATTTTATTGACCAAGCATAGGCAAGTTTTTCAAAGGGATGTTAAAACACATCTCTCCATATTCCAGGTTTTAAGTGTGGGGTAGAAACAGACACAATTCAAGAGAGGAATTTTTGTTGGTTTTGGTGTCTTTTTAAACATGATCAAAGTCATTTCCTTTGCTCTTCTCTCATAAAAAGTGGAATTGGCAAAACTGTCCATAAAAATTCATCTGAGACTCCTACTAAGCATGAAAAATGTCATTCTGATTTGTCAAAGCCTGACAGCTAAAGAACTGCTAGCAACACACAATCAGACAAAGGGCTGGGCAGCCTTAACAACAGGCAACCCTAGCTATAACTCAACCCATCTTTAATCAGGGAAGGAAATAAACATTTATTATAATGCCTTGAAAGAAAAGCTGAAGGCCAAGGAGTCACCTGCCTGTCCTCCAGTCCCCTCACAACTTAACAGGGGAGGTGGAAAGGGAAGTGGAAAACAACCCTTTCACAAGCTGGATGGAGGGCCAAAAATAAAAATATTTCTTAAAAAAAATGAGGCAGAGGGACCCTGGTGTGCGCCCTGTCCCTATACTTATGTAGAGATGAAAGGGGGAAAAGCAGGTTCTCTTCAGAACTGTCCCATGAGCCCGTACACACAGATAGTGCTGAATCCACACAAAAATTAATTTTGTGCCAGAAGCAAATGACAGGCACATACAACGGTGTGGAGCAGGACCAGACAGCACAGACTTCATGGCCTTCAATAAAACCACCCTGCTGTGGCAAGTCCCCTTCAAGCATCTGACCTGCAGGTCCTCCCATCAGTTGTTTGAAATGTCTCCCCCTCCCTGGGGTTGCCACAGGAGGTCTCAGACCTTGCCCATATCCAGATCCCTTTGCAAGCCATCAAACTGCTGCAGAGACAGCAAATGGCACACACTCTACAGGGGTTTAAATTGTTAATTGCCAGGAGGTAGCTGACGATTATTGTACTGTGTGAAAGTACATGCTATCCAGAAGACAAGGAGACCAGTTCCCAAAACGGGCTGGCAACACTAAGCCGGGACTTACGGGTAATCATTTAGATAGCAATATGATACTCAAGGCCTCCTCTTCCATACAACTTCCCCTCCCTGGGGGCTAGCAAAGGGCCACCAAACTCCATCACCACCACTACTCCCACTCCAGGGCTGACCAGCTTCAACCAGCAGGTCTGTGTTGACTGGCAGCGGTCAGCACAGGGCTGTACCATACACAAGCAGAATTTCCCAGGGGGTCCTTACACCTTTCTGAGCAAAGGACATCTCCTCCCCCCCGGCACAGTTGCTACACACACCTCTGAATTTCAACAGCAGAGACAGAAGCTCTTAATGCTACGTGGTACATGAGAGCGTCAAGCTAGCAGAGGTCACGTATGCAAACGGAGCCAAGGGAGCAGGAACACGTGCATGAGCAGTTACTGCAGCAGCACTATTAATATGACAGCTTGCAAATCACCACAAGTTGCATGTTTGAGCTTGAGACAGAAACAAGACGGGCTGTTAGGTGGTCACACTTAATTCCAGGAGGAAATCCAGAGCATGTATCTCCTCGGGTCATCTCAGTCACACTCTAGAGGATATTACAGTGAAAAAATTGAAAAATGAACAAGAAAGGCATCTTCATTGGACAAAAATAAGGTTGTGCAATATACGGTGTCCTTGCATGCAACTCTGGCCACAAAAAAATGCTGGTGTTTTTTTTTTTTAATTTCCCTGACCAGCTTTTGAAATGCATTTCGAAATGAGCTCTCCAAAGCTGCTCTAGGCAATTTGAAACTCTTGAGTTTTAATGGGATTACTAAATTCAGGTCCTTTAGGTCCCTTTGAAAAACTGCTTGTTACAGTGGTTAAAAAAACTGCAATAAATGAAAACTGCAATTTATACAATTTAAGCATTGCTCTCTTGAATATTTGGTGATTTGCATAATCCGCAAAAAGCAGAGCAGTAAACTGATATATGTTATATTTGATAAAAATAATAACTAGGGCCACAGTCCAAACAAATTTCCAAGAAAAAAATTAAACCAATCAATCGGTTAAAAACCACTCGTGTAGTTTTGCAGCTCATCCTTACTTTCGCCTCCCCCCCGGGAAGCACAAGCAAGGGATGCAGCAGTGTTAAAGCAAGGGATGCAGCAGTGTTACCGGCAGGTGGCACCGCCAAACCAGGCAGCCACCAACAGCGCAAAGCTCCGCAGGGGCGCACGGCGGCTCCTCGCAAAGCAGGCGCAGAACCAGGCGCATCCCCCGCCTCATCGCATTAACTGCACCACCACCATTCTGCATTTCGTTCCTTGCACCACCACCACCATTCTGCATTTCGTTCCTTGCACCACCACCACCATGCTGCATTTCGTTCCTTGCACCACCACTGCTGCATTCGTTCCTTGCACCACCATTCTGCATTTCGTTCCTTGCACCACCACCACCATTCTGCATTTCGTTCCTTGCACCACCACCACCATTCTGCATTTCGTTCCTTGCACCACCACCACCATGCTGCATTTGTTCCTTGCACCACCACCACCATGCTGCATTTGTTCCTTGCACCACCACCATGCTGCATTTGTTCCTTGCACCACCACCATGCTGCATTTGTTCCTTGCACCACCACCATGCTGCATTTCGTTTCTTGCACCACCACCATGCTGCATTTTGTTCCTAGCACCACCACCATGCTGCATTTTGTTCCTTGCACCACCACTGCTGCATTTGTTCCTTGCACCACCACTGCTGCATTTCGTTTCTTGCACCACCACCACCATTCTGCATTTCGTTTCTTGCATCACCACCATTCTGCATTTCATTCCTTGCATCACCACCATTCTGCATTCCGTTCCTTGCACCACCACTGCTGCATTTGTTCCTTGCACACCACTGCTGCATTTCGTTCCTTGCACCACCACCATTCTGCATTTTGTTCCTTGCATCACCACCATTCTGCATTTCATTCCTTGCATCACCACCATTCTGCATTTTGTTCCTTGCACCACCACTGCTGCATTTTGTTCCTTGCACACCACTGCTGCATTTCGTTCCTTGCACCACCACCATTCTGCAAATTCTTCCTTGCACCACCACCATTCTGCAATTTCTTCCTTGCACCACCACTGCCTCATTCCCGCCCCCCCCCCCCCCCCCCCCCCCCCCTCTTTTTCTCTTAGGAAAAAACCAAACCCACACAACAAAACCACCCCCAAAACCTGAAAAAATAACGAGCAACTCTCTTGGCTTCTCAGTCAGGCCAGGCTTCTGCAGTCACACTTTGCGTGCATGTGTACACAGCTGTTTGCACACCAAAAGTTCTCTTTTAAGGATACATATTTTTCCAGGTTTGACTATGAAATAAAAGCACCAAGCTCAGCAGGGGAGAAGGTGCAGTGTGAGCTCAACTGATTAGAGACCTGATGACCCACAGGACTGCAGCAGGTTCCTTCAAGGCTTGGAGCCTCAAATGCAAGGCACGGATCTGTAGTCCAGCACATGCTGTTTTGGCTGTGCCCAGGACTGTTTCATGCTCCTTGGTCCCCAGCCTCCAGGACAGGCGAGGGTTATGTCAGCATCCACCAACGACAGAGGCAAAATAATCACCTCCAAATCCATTTAATTCTAAAATGTTTCCAGGAGTTGAGAGAATTAATTTGTTCAAACAATTAAATTAACCAACCAAAGAAAACCCCTATAACACAAAAACCCTCACAGACTATAAGAAAGATACAAAGCCAGAGAAGTCAGTGGAAAGACTCGTTGTTATTTGCTTAGTTTTAATCCTTTGGTTAGTGTAGGTGGATAGTTCTGGGTAGAGGAAAATACATAAAACAGCCTAGTTGTTTAGTGTCCAAATAGTCAAGAACAGGAACAAAATCATGTTTGTGGCCAGAGTGGGATTCATTTTCCATTTATTTCCAAGGCTGATTTGTTTCACTTAACTGGAAATTTACAGCAAAGGTGTCAGCAGCTGAGCCTGCCACCTTAGACTCCCTTCATAATCAACACTGAGAAGTAAGTACTTCAGGGCCCAATTATCTGACCCATTTTAGATTACTATTTTTCCCAGATGAACTGACTTGCAACAAGAAGTGTCTGTTTCTTTCCATTGGCCATAAAGCAGATCCCGGACAACCAGGTCAGACATAACAGGCATATATACATGTTTTCTCAGTAAAACCTTCCCTCACCTGGAGCTCCAAAGAGCCGTGAACGTTTCTCTGCACCATTAACATCACCAGTTCAGAAGCAGCCCAGCCACATAACTATGAAATGTTTCTCGATCTACCCAGAGAAACAAGCAGCTTCAGGTAAGGTTTGAGGAAGTGCGGTGTTGGAAAGAGGAGCATATGAAAACACCATCTGTATTTTTAAAACAAGAAAGTGTAAACCTAGCATGATTTTTTGTGACATGAACACAGCATTCCAGGAAGCTACTCCAGGTATACCAGCGTACTGTTGGCCACCTGCTTCACGCTACAACATGCCTGACGTGGCCCAGACCCTCTCTTCTTGCAGGTGGAGATTTCTCTCCTTCCCCTAAGTTACTTGGCTTATCTTGGGAGCTTTTCCATGAAATCTTCATACTGCACCAAGAGGTGACTTCTACAAATACACAGCGTGCAGCACAATTGGCACTGACCCTTTCTTTAGCAACTTCCCTCATGGGTACTACAAGTGTAAACAGTCACTCATCACCGTAACTTTGGGGGGGGGGGGGTGTGTAGTAACGCAGGGGAACACGTGGTGCAACGCGTGGTGCAACACGGTTTTGTCTGTGCAATGGAAGCAGCATCTCAGCAGAGGGAATGCGAGGGTGAGGTGCGGAGGGAACCAGCCTTCAGTGTGACAGACTGCCAACACACCAGGACTGCCCATGTGCCGAGGTCAGATGCTCCAAGGAATAAAACTGCTCTCCACTACTCATAAACCATTTTTCCTCCTCCAAATACTTTTACTGCTCTCACACACTGGTTTAAAATCTGAATGATTTCTGGAAAAGTTTGATGCTTTATATGGAGTACCTGATTTCTATTGCATAAAAATCCAGTTTAATTATGTGGTCACCTGTTGAGAGAATAAGTTACCTTTGGTGAGATTTGCTATCTGTCGTGGTTTAACCCCACACAGCAACCAAGTACTATGCAGCCACTTGCTCACTCCCTGCCCTGCCCCAGTGGGACAGGGAGGAGAATTGGGGGAAAAAGTGAAAACTTGAGGGCTGAGATGATAACAATTTAATAATTGAAACAAAATAAAGTGATGATGACTATGATGATGATAATAATAATGATAATAATGAAAATGAGCAGGAAGGGGAGAGGAATAAAATCCAAATGGAAGGAAAAAAACCCCAAACAAGTGATGCACAATACAATTGCTCACCACCCGCTGACCAGACAGTCTCCAAGCAGTGATCAGCAAGCCTCAGCCAACTCCCCCCCAGCTTATATACTCAGCATGACATCCCATGGTATGGAATACCCCTTTGGCCAGTTGGTGTCAGCCATCCCGGCTGTGTCCCCTCCCAGTTCCCCGTCCCCCCCAGCCCTCTGGCTGGCAGGGCCTGAGAACCTGAGAAGTCCTTGACTCAGTATGAACATCACCCAGCACCAACCAACCCCATCCGTGTGCCATCAGCATTGCTCTCACACCACACCCAAAACACAGCCCTGCTCCAGCTGCTGAGAAGAACGTTAACTCTGTCCCAGCTGAAACCAGGAATATCTGTGCAAGCCAAGAACAATACAAATTTGCTACCTCAGTAAAGCTGAGAGGATTACCCTCTAAGTATTTGATTTAATCCTTTGATAGAAGTGTCCTGTGTATACATCTATAGTAAAAGTAGTGAAGGAACAACAGGACAAACAGATTTTTCTCATGGGCTAAACCCTAAGCCTTTGATGATGTTCCAAATACAAAGGCTTCAATCCTCCAAAGTCTTAAAACATCATCAGTGGTCTCAAAGCTGTATTTATTTGGTGTCTTGCAGAACTAAGTCGTAATTGCTGTCAGACGGTCATATTGCTCACTGAGAAGAAAAGTTTCTTCATTCATGATGTTTAGCTAATTACATTCGTTTCTATCTCAATAGCCTGTGGGAATAGTTTAATCCACCTCATTAATCACACCACAATTATAACTCTTTGTCCATCTAGTTTTCAATACATTTTTTATTCTAATCACACTAGCACCTAGCAACATCATTTTAAGATGAGCTAATCGCTCTGTAAACACTTGATCCAAGTCAATCCCAGCTCTAATGCAGTCGGGGACATTCACAGTCATTACTGACAGCCTTGCCCGTTGTGCTGGGACCATCACGTCAAGGTAGAAGCTCCCAAGAGCCATTTGTGCATGTGGCTTATGCCTTCCTCCTAAGTAGTGTGTGTCTGTAAGTCCATTCCCATTGCAGCTAACTTAGCCAATTTTTTGCAAGTTCTGGCTTCTCCTTTAGATTCAGTTGGCAAATGGAAGCTATTAAATGGTAGTTTCTTCCACGTTTTCTGCCTAGAACAGTATGGGCGAGAGGGCAATAGAAGATACTTCTGCTAGGGAGTTGTATGTTTTTAGCTTCCCCCTTACGAAACTTCAGCAAGACTTTTAGCCATAACCAGTGAGACTTTCCACACACCTGCTGGCAGACATGTTTTGGGCTCCTCACCAGATTTCTACCATCATTTCAGGCACTGCCACTGTGAACACTCATTTTGCAAGGAGAGCGCTTAAGCAATCAAAAGCTTTAGAACTAGTCAAACCATGGAAGTCTCAGTGAACCTTTCAAAAGACTTCTCATATTGCAGAGTCAAGGGCAAGGGGAAAACAGTATTTTGCATGGTGCACAATTCCTCTACTTCCCAAAAGCAGTAGGACAGCTGTTTCGAAGACAAATAAGCCCTGGTCATCACTGATGGTTTTTTCTGCAGATCAGTGGCAGAAAGAGAACCTTAAATACTGAATAAAACTTAACTAATGGCCCAAAAGGGGGGCACTATGTCCCTACAGTGATCGCTGTATCACTATAGGGGCACTTCCAAACTTACAGACGGTGCACAACTTGTAGCAAAAAGCCATCCCAACGCAGGTGTAGCAGAAAAGAGTACGTGTGCATCTTTGCCTCAAGCTTCAGCAGTTGCAAGGCCGCGTTGCTAAATTTATGCTGCCTCAGTGTCTCAGTTTAAGGGTCGGTACTAATGTCCAAGACAGCTGGATACTGTTCTTGAGTCTGTCACCAGCCTGAGCTCTCCACACCTCTGTTTCCCCCCACATCACAAACCTCCTGCACTGAAAGGGAACAAAGATTAGCGTGCGCTACTTTGAGGGGAAAAAGACCAAGAATTTCCTTTCTGACCCTCTCTTTAAAGCAACCAGCATGCTCTCACATCACTTCTGAACCGCCCCCTGATCACACAGACCTTTCTGTAATTGCTTCCACCACCCACACAGTTGTTTAGCAGGCTAAATTGCAAATGTCCCCTGGCCTTTCACATGGGAAAAAAGAGCTGTTTTGATCAACCATGACTTTCATGGTAAGAATTAAAGAAGGACTTGACAAATAAGTGGAAACCTGTGTCCTGTTAACACATGTGCATTCCACTCTTGATAGATCTCTGTGTTTGGCTGTCTGTGTGGAGAAGTGGGCGACAGTGACAGAGTATCAGAGCACAGACCTGACATTGGTGTAACAGAATACAGAAAGTACAGTTCAAAAGCAATAAGCAACAATTTTACTGCTTGATTCTTACCACGGTGGCTGGAACCCAGAAGTCTGAATCCCTACTGTTATGTGTTAGAAATACACTGTCAGAAAATAAAGATGTTTCATATTGAATGAGGAAGGCACCTAATCCTTTAGGGAGAATAACAGAAGTTATTTTAAGGGGATACCATCAAACCATGAAAGCTACAGTGCTGGTCGGCTCCCCTCAGTTTTGGAGATCCTAGAAATACAGTTCTGAGTTCTCCAACACCTCTCATTCTCCCCTCTTTAAAAAGGGGACTTATATTTTCAAAGTTAAGGTGTAACAGCCACTCAGATTTTGTCACCAATACTTCTCAAAGTCCTTTTTCCTAAAACTAAGTGCTGCCCGTTCGGGTTTAGAAAATACATTACCCCAGATGTTTCTTTAAAATTAGACCCTTGAGGCACAGGTTACACTGAACAACAACGAATATCAAAACTCTGCCTGGCACTGAACAAGAACCCCCTCTGTGCTCTTCCCTCACCCTGCCAGGGTGTCCTTGGCAAGAGGCTGCTCTACTGCAGTAGCCCAAATACAATCTCATGGAGTAAATATGGGGGAGCAGAGCATGGGGCTCACCTCATGCCTGGACCCGAGTTTGCCTCACATTCGCCACAATCATGAAAAATCACAAGTTTTTTCAATTACAAGTTTAAGAAAGTAAGAAGTCCAGTTCAAGCAACACCAAACAACTAAAGTTTCTCCAGAAAAACAAGTTTTTCATTGTACAAAATGAGAAGTGAAGTCTGGATTTCCATGGATTACCTGCTCATGTGTGAAGCTTTTCCTGCAATAGTAATATTTTTTCCCCTCCCGTGATTCCACAATATCTAACACCAAATAGCCTCAATCTGCAGCTTCATGCTACTCAACTGAATGAATATTTTCATGAAATCTCATGCTTCCTAGGACCGCCAGCCTCCTGTCAAACTGGACTGAAATTGGCCAGTGAGCTCAAACACTACTAAAACAGCAGGACTGCAAATTCCCATTTCTTTAGGAAACCCAGCCAAACTTTGAAAAGCATTTTTCCATTCTGTTATGCCAGAATATTGTATGTGAAAGCACCTGAGATTATTCAAACCTGAATTAGCCTGACAGATTGCAATTTGGTTTATAGCTTCTTATGCAGCTACAGGTAGTCCTTTAATTTTGCATACTTCATCAAAATTAATAATCTTTCATTTCTTTCTTGTCCAGTAGATTTGCACTTTTTGCAAGGCAGTAATTTTTCTACCTTCATAAATAATGCCTACATCAATTAAAATCTGGGATAATTTTCAATCCTTTTCTCACACCTGTAATACAAATAAATATGCCATAGCAAACATCAGTGGTCTGAGATAATATATCACAGGTATATGCAACATTCATTAACTGCTAGAGCTGGACTACTTTTTTCTAATGTTACTTTTTTAAACCACAATAACTTAAGTGATTCTCTTACACACCAAATTCTGTGTGCTTTCTTTGTTACTAGAGAAACGGCAATCCAAAATTTATGGTGTCCAGTAGAATTCAGTGGCAATAAAATAACATCAAACCCTAGAGTTTTAAGAAAAACATGGCTCTCATAAGCTCAAAAGCCTCAAATGGCTTTGGAAACAGGTTGTCATTTTGTGAATTATACAAGTAGAGGGAATTTTCAGAAGCAGCAGAGAACATTCTTTTTTCCAAAATGACACTGTAATGGGGGATGGATTGGGGAAGGGGGAGGAGGAGGAGGAAAGAAAACTGGGGGGGTGGGGGGCAGGAAAAGAAAGCAGTTACTGGTTACTAACTGTTCTCTGGTGACCAACCCTGGTTTGTAAACAAAGCTAAAAAAAAATATTAGAAAAATACATCTTTGGTTTCATCTGTGTGGTGGGGAAATGGGGAGTATGGTACAGCTCTCCTGCCTCTATGGTGATATTCAGGAAATAGCCTCTTTGGGTTTGGCAGAATATCAGCTGAAAGAGGCTGGACTAGGGATGAGGTTGGGAAGGTAAATCTGATAATAATGGGACATTAACTACAGGCTCCTAGCTACCCAGCAGAGGGTGTCCATAGGCGGTATTGAGAGGCAAGGGCTGGACCCTCAGGACCATCCGGGGGTGCTGTCTCCTGGCCCCCTCGGCCTCTGCAGGCTCTCAGGGGAGAGGGCTGAGGGCAGGGCGTTCAGGAACTGCATGCCTTCGCTGCATAAGGGTACCCAGAACCTGAAAGATGCCCTTTAGTCTAGGTGTAGATGCAGAAAATTAAACCCGCACGCTTAAACCTAATACTATAGTGAAGAATTAATTTTCAGCAGCAGGCAAAGCTATGCAGGGCTTAATTCTGAGTTTGAGAAGTCAATGGAGCCCAGACTTGTAAGCCAGAGATACAAAAATTGAGTGTTGGAGGGTGGGGAATCCTTCCAAAACCAATGGTAAGCAGAGAATCAAGTTTGCAGTAAGTACCTGAACCGAGTTGGCAGGGTGGGGATGGCAGGGAGTATTACCCTTCCTAATGTTAGGACTTTCCTCCAGAAAATGGACAGATTTACACTGAACTTCACATTGAACTTTCCTTCTGTCAGTTCCTAAATATACTCTTGCATTTCAGTTCTTTTTTAGCCCATCAGATCAAATTAGTTTGTTGACTGTTAATGTGTCTAAACCCCATCAATATACGTTTATGTTATAGATACTCACTGAAATGATCTGATGGTCACAGAAAAACAATTAGTCCTCGTATGACTTAGCAGACAGAACTGAAAACAGAATTTATGTACTGTATAAAAAAAATCGTAAGACAATAAACTTGTGATTACCTCAATTGTTTTTACATTTACCTTCATTATTCTGTAAGATTTCTTTTATGCATGACCACATCCATATTAATACAAACTGTCTTCCTGTCACTGATATTTTATCTGATATTCAATTATTGATTTAGGTATTTGTCCATCTAGAAAGACAACAAAAAAGAGAAAGCGCTGTACTTCAAACAGCTATTTTTAGTGACCTAATCAGTCTGAGGTTCAATAAGTCAAGATCTAATCTAAATATATTTTAGCCAATTCCACCTCTGTTAGATGGTGACACTGAAAGAAGTTACATAGAGGTTTAAAATAACCCATAATTTCCTGATTCACTTTCAGAATATGAAACACAGGAGCAGCAAGAGTTGACTATACAGTCAGAAAAGATGACACAGTATGTGAGTGCACATGACAACTTCCTAAGCTGCTGCTCCTTGGACTATTCATCCAGATGACTATGATTTTAACGGGTGTGACTAGCTGAAGGAGCCACTTCTTCCAAGCAAGGCTGTTAGTTTTCTTTCTGCTGGAACGCTACTACCTCTAAGAGGGATAGTGATTTCCAGTTATGAAGCAGGGAAGCATTGCACACTGCTAGGCACAGAAGAGGATAATCACCACAGCACAGATGCTAGGGAATTCACAGCTTCCCAGGGTTTTAACAAGGAAGACCATCTGTCCTACTTTTACCGTTCTGATCCTCAGGTTTCCCCTGCTGGGGATTTGCCTAAACTTGAAAGGTCCTGCACCTTGGCTGTTTTCCCTGACCCTTTCCCTAAGGGATCTGGTTTTGCTTTTGCTTTCACTAACACAGTGGTCTCCTTCCTACCTGATCTCCCAGCTCCACAGTGAGAAACCATCATCCCTTTTGAGCACTGAAAATAGATCTTCAACAGAAATGATTCTCCTGGAAATACACTGATGCACTTACCTTTTGAAAAGTAGTAGAATAAAGGTGCATATTGTAGTAACAATACCAGGGACTCCAAGTACCTCAAACCCTAAGAACATTTTCTTATTTCCAAGTACCTCAAACCCTAAGAACATTAGCAAAGTGGCCAGCTCATGAAGAAAATAATTAAAATTCCAGAGAGCCGCATCATATCTAGAATGCTTTAAAGAAAGAGAGAAAGAAAATGAATACTCTTAACAAACAAATAACCAGGTCTGTGAATCAGGAACTTAATGATAAAAAAAGACGCTCACTACTTATGGATCAAAGGCTCCTTAAGACACAGGGAGACAGTCGCAAGGACATATGGAACGGTTCATGTACCTTCCAGTAGGCACCTCAGCCTATGCACAGGGCACCTCAGCCATGGCAGCAAATCCTCTGGTTGTGCAGGGAATGAGCTGGCCATTACCCACTAGCCAAGAAATGAGAACTCATGGCACACGAGCAGGTATAGTCAGCCAAATCTGGCCCTCTATTCCTCTCTACTTTTGAACATCAGGCCAAAATTTTGTCCTGCTGCTCTGCATGGTAAAACAGGGAGAGGGCTCCAGCCCAATACGTTAAATTGTTTTTCAACTCGTAGTTCATGGACCGCTGGCGGCTCATAAAACAACAGAAGGTGACCTGTGAAATGCTTGCTAAATCAGCCCCTGCTTCAAATACACATTCTCATCCATAAAAGCAAAGAAAAAAGCAAAACCAGGGACACAAAAAGATAAGAGAATATTCAAACTTCTGCTTAATGTTTTCTTAGTTGAAAGCAAATATTGTGGCAATACTACAAAAACAGGTGTTTTCTACAGGGTAAGCTAGTGTCTATATTTAAAAAAATAAAACAAAACAAACACAAAACTGCCACAAAATCAAGCATAAATTACAAGACATAATGTTGCCGTTAAAGGAGGTCTTGTAGGCCCTCCAACTTCAGGTCTGTCAAGTCTCAGACAAACTATTTTATCTCCAGGAAAACAGTAAGGGAAACCTTCTAGAAGTAACCTTCTCTTAAATTTTGTGTTACTCACATTTCCCTGTTTGTGATATGCAGAAACATAGGCTTTGCTCTTGCAAAACTGCCATTGAAACCCACAAGCGTTATTTTCTGTGAATTCAGAATCTGGGCTTTAGAAAATTTATTCCTGCACAATGCAAAAATATGAATTAAGCATTGATTGAAACAAACAGTTTGTTTTTCTCCCTCAGTTAATCCCTAAAAGACCAAGTTGTTCCAATTAATTTCCTAACGGGCAGGTATCCAGATCACAAACAAAACCCCTTCGCAATTAGTGCTGGCATTTTCAGTGATAATCTCAGCAGAGACCCAGAAGAGTAAAGCAAGTTTGCAGGCCATCCCAAAGGCAGTCAGAGATCCTTCCAGAACATGGAAGAAGTATATCCAAGGGGAAAAGCAGAATATTTACTATCTATGTTTGCACATTCCATACCCCTCCAAAAGTTTCATGTTCTGAAGCACCATCCAGTGCCTTTAGCAGGGGGACACGTGAATTAGCGACTACTGGTTTTTAGAACATTTCTCATACTCTGTGGAAGGGATTCTGGCCATCCATCTGTCCTTCAGTTGCTCCATCTCTGAGAGGAGGCATTTGTACTTGAACTTCAAGATCCCTGGATGAAGAGCCATTTGAAGCAAGGTGTTGTTTCCATGAAAAAAAAAAAAAAAAAAAAAGACAAAATTTTAATTTCATCATTGATTTCTAGTAATATGTTTGCCTATTCCTAGCTTATTTTCATCATTTATATTTAATTACTGTTGATAAGCAAACAACATACGGCGAACACAGGGGAAAACAGCAGGAGGTAACTCATGGATGGGACCCTTCAGTGGTACTGAAACCTGCAGGAGCAGGGAAACCTGACATGGGATGAACTCTGGAAATGTTTTTAGGAAAACGCCAAAGCACCCCTCCTCCTCCTCCTCCTCCTCCTCCTCTCCCCCAACACACAGAACTCAAAAGATACCGATCAGGAGCATCTGGTCTTTACATTCTGGAAATCAAAATCTGTTACATAAAAAAACTAAGGGTACTTTAACTGTCAAAATTATTTTTTTTTCTCCTGTTAGTTACAAAGTAGCAGAAGAGAGGATACTGAAAACAGAGGATTAGCTATATCCTGAACTATGTAATTAAATCATATGAGACAAACTTCAGGTTTTATGTTCAAAAACATCAGAAAGATTGAAACAGTAGTTTAAAAAACCTCTGTGTTCATGGAAGAAGCATTTTCACAGGGTGATATAAGGCTGGACTTTGAAATGCTGCAGATCCTCTAGGTCTGTATGGAGAAGATGAAGCTACAAGCCCAGCAGCAGGTCCCCTGTAAGAGGAGGAGGCTTCAAAGTACCTTGTTATTTGCCTCTTAGGAGCTCTGCTGCTGCTGGTTTCCTTGTCCAGACCTCTGCTCAGCACCAGAACGAGATGGCAGCGCGTGGAAGAGCTGCATACGACCCACCCACACTCAGCATGGCATTTCAAAGTTGTTATAGTTTCACACCACTGGAAGTCAATGGAACTGGGGTTTTGCCACTGTACTCCGTCCATGTCCTTCCTCCATGGCAACGTGACGGAGCAGCTGACTTCCTGACACAGCAGCCTGCCTCTGAAAAATCAACTGCACCTTGCTTGGAGGATCAGCGCTACTTTAATATTAATTTACCTTGACTTCTATGTTCATTATGTTCATGAAAGCACTGTTCTAGCACTTCACTTGTTCTTAAGCTCCTTTCAAGGGAGCTGTTAACTTCAATATGGCAAATTTCCATTTTACAAGCCTGCGGGTCTACAAGTCTGCCTACACTTTCTGTTTTCTACAGACTTACCATCTTTACTGTTATGCAAATTAATTTACCTGAATATTCAAATTCAATACTGCAGTGATTTACATTTGAATGAATACCATCCAAATATATAGATATATACATTTGGGGAAGATGAATAGAAAACACTAGGTGGATAATTCTTGAAGTTGTGGGGTATTTTTATTCAGTGGTGACTTACATTTGATTTACATCTGATGTATTTTCTTTGCTTTCTAAAATTCATCATCTTTGTAAAAGAAAAAAAATGAGGTGTGGGTTTTAGGAGTGGGGAGTGCCTTTATTTTGTAGAAATGGGTATATCAAGATAGAAGACACTGTAATGTTGAGCACACTTGCAGCATTTGAAGTGCCAGGCTCTGGGCATGCTGACTGTTAAGTTTGTTTAGCACTATATTAGCTGCTGCCTTTTGCCAGGTCACGTCCTAGCAGGACATCCTCTATATGCAGAAATCATCTTGCACAGAAGTTTGTAACAGCTGATGTCAGAAAATAAGCCTGCAAAATAACTTGTCATTCTCTTTAAATAAAGGAAAAATACTGTAAAGCCTTAGAATGAATCCTGATTTAATACCAACAACTGAAATTATGACTAGATTCAGCGACAGGTATCTGCCTGCAATCATATTCTTCTGTGTAGGATGAAATAATAAATAAATAAATAAATGTAATAAATACAATGAACTTGTCTGTTCAGAATCTTGGAACTGCAGATTGCTAAAGTACAGTTTTTCATTCTCTTAGATAGAGGTAGTATGCAAGACAGTCTTCCACCGCTGTCTTGACGAGGTTAACTCTTGTTGGCTTCCCTCTCCCTTTGAGGGATTCTGGCCAAGAAGCTACTAAACCCCATTTAGACAGGGCAGCCCTTAGCCCTTGCCTCTCTGCCCTTACTCCTCCCTCAGCTTCCAGGGAGACAGGAGGCCAGCCCAAGGGCTTCCCGTCAGTGGGGTGACCCCAGCAGCCCAGGATGGTTCTTTAGCTATTTTAAAGTAACATTTCAGGAAGAGAGCACCATTATCTAACACCATTTTTGTCACATGAGCATGGTGGAGTGGTGGTAGCAGTTCCAAGGACTGGACTTTCATTTAATTCTCTGTTAAAGCCATTCTCATCGCATTTCTAGGCTTTTTGGGTGAATAAATAGAAATTACTTATGTGTTATGTTTTGCTTCTACGATTTTGGCTCATGGTAAAGACATCTTTGAATTTAGAGCATCTTTATTTCTAGACCTGTCCACTGCTGAACAGAAGTGCCACGCTCCAAGTACAGGTGCAATTCCTCAGGATGAAAACTGTGTTTCCCTGATGCCTAAGTGTGCCTGCCACTCAAGAGGAAAAATACCTGCTATTAATCATAGTCTTTGATTTACAAGTACAGGTTCCTTCTCTCTAATGGATCAGAATTTACACATCGTGTTTCCCCCAAAAATTAAATGTAGCTCAAAATGCCGAACACAAAAATATAATAAAACACGCTTCTATTTGTACTTTATAACAAGAATGGATTTTTGTTGAGTCAGCTATACTGAATCATGAAGTAATACAGAATTTAAAAGTACATGAAGTGCAACAAATCAAACTTTCTGGTTTGTGGAGTTCTTTACTAGAAACGTCAAATGTCTTTGCAAGATGTTTGGTTGTTTTTTACTGTTAACATTGTTACCCAGCCTTTCAAGAGACTCACTTTTCAAAGCCTTGTTTAGACATTTCATCCTGTCATGGTGGAGAAGGTACCTACTGGCCTCTAATTCCCATAGCACTAGTTATTTGGCTTGATATCCTGCACTCACACAAAGAACATCATTCCAAGCATAAGCAATATGGTCAATGATGAAAAACTGTACATCTATCTGCCGCGATTGAGAGACGGAGACCCGGTCAGGTGGAATCAGATCAGATCTGCTTTATTGTTCTTAACATGCTTCTTTTATAAGGCTGCATACATAGTCTAAGATTATCGTGCACAAAGCTCATTGGTTACATATTGCAAAAGTGATTACATATTGCAAAAGCTAAGTTTCTTATTCGCTGTTCCTTTTCACTCTGCTTACTTCGTTTCCTAGGGTTACAAGTTCTGCTTCGGTACTTTCCATTGTATGCCTCAATCTTATGCTTGCTGACAGTTTCGGTTATAACCGGACCTACATTCTGTTTTGTATAACCACAGGCCTCAAGGTCGCAGTGCCCTTGTGGCCTAAACCTCCACTAGTTGTATTGCGTTATGTTCTTTCTCTTGCAGTCCGTTCTTCATGAGTTCCCACAGACCTCCCTCAATTAGATAAGTTTCACTGGAGGTCTTAGACAAATCATTCCCTTCATCTATCTAGGAAAGAGAAGTCCCTTTTGGATAAGAGCAGTTTTTATATCTGGTGGCATACAATTCAGTACCTACACACACTGTCTTATGATGATACCTTGCTGCCAGCAAGAAAAAGTATGTAAGTGTTCCCATTAAAAAAAAAAAAAAAAAAACAAACAAAAAAACCCCCCAAAAAACAGAACCCAACAACAAAACCAACAGAAAACCCCCACAAACCCAAACACAACACCCACACCAAAATCATGTTTCACTTTGTCCTGCAGCACTGAATAGTATGAGATGCTTTCTCAAAGAGTACTTATTCTTTTGCACTGAAGACTACTGCCTTTCAGATACTGTGAAGCCTTATCTCCATGACACTCAATGGGAAAAAAATAGTTGATAACCCTCTCATAAATTTCAACTGCTTCAATAAGGCATACTAACCACTTTCCTTTTCTAGTCCAAAAATGCTCTATCCTGTCTTTTGCAAATGCACTTGCCAAAGCCTCTGTTTCTCACTTTTATGTAACGCATGGCACATCAAAAAAGGTACCATCATGCCCTACTGAAACCTGGAATCCAAACCGCAGCAAATATAGCAAAGTGATTATATTACTCAATATATGAAGAATGATACCGGCTTTCCAGGCTATTAATATTCCAGGTGCCTGGACAGAAACGCCTTTGTCCAGATTGTAGCTATTACTTTTTGTAGACATGTCCTACACTATTTTACTTGTCTCCTAGGAGCCAAACACATGGTGGTTTTCCATTTCCAATGAACTTTTTATGTCTAGATAAGCTGAGGCTGTCTTTGGTTCATTGTATAGCATAAAAGTGACAGGTGCTAGGATGGAGGCATGTGACACCAGACTTTTTTTCCTTTATCTGCTGTTAATAGCCTGTGGTCTTAGAGCCTGCACTGAAGCAGGGTTGCTATACCTTGAAATGGCAGTACATGTTCTCCTTAACACAGCCGTCAATAGAAATAACCCCCCCACCACCACCTTCCTAGCCCCCTCGAGACATTTTAATAAGGCTGGGCAAAGGATTTCGCTGGTGAGCTGTTTGTGACTCGGTGTCAGCAGTGGCAGGCCAGAATTGTTGTTGACTTTATACATCAGAGCTCTTAAGACAAACACCTACTAATCTGAGCCTTTTGGATTATACTGGAAGCAGTCAAAACCAACTAGGAATTACTCTTTTTAAACTCCTGCCAGGATCTATAGATGCAAAAAAGATTGACAGGTCAGGTAGCAACAATATCATTGTCTCAATTCTTTCTATGGTCATCGGGACATCTACCAACTCTACGGACAAAATGGAGATTGGCAGAAGCTGAGAAAGAGCAAATTCATTGCTGTAAGGAGAAGACCATAACATTCATTAGCTCACTGAGATTTCACCAAGTAAAGGTCAGGTGTCATGACGAAGGCCGGATGGGAAGTCATCTACAGATTCCCATTTGACTGGTAAAATGACAACCTGGTCCTTAAGCAAGCAGGGTATTTCTTTAGAGGGGACAAGTGAAACTAAAAATACTTTGCATGTGGAAATGAGAAATGAAGTTGGCTGAAGACTTCAAAATCAATTATACTTAGATAGCAGTGGATTCAGAGAAGTAATGAACTGAACATGCTGCTTTTATGTCTGCTAACATTTTCCTTAACTACATACCTAGATTGTAGGTCTGTAAAAGGCGGCATAAATCACAGCTGCTGTCTCTCTGGATGTTACCGTAAATAACACCACCAGCAGGCAGGGACCGTCTCATAACCTTTCTGTTCATTACATTAGCAAGGTCATCCATGTTATTGCTTCCTGCCCTGCTTCCATGGTGCAATTGTATTCAGCTACTCACTGTTTAGCTAAATCAAAGGTGGGAATATTAGATGTAATCCTAAAGAAAGCTGCTAATATAAACGTCTACAAGGGATTAACACACTGCTTTAATTTACCTATATTCTTAGCAATTATTAGCCAGTGAATCCATATTTTGCTGGGTATATGAACTCACGCATATGCATATGGGTAATGTATATCTCTTATAGATCTCCTCTCCACACTTCTTGTTACTAGAAACACACTGATTTCCTTCTGAGCATTAAGTGCAATGTAACAAAATAGAAAGTTGCCCAATCATTTGCTACTGGTGCAGAATTATGAACAGTTATTTTTCTGTTCCATGGCAAACCCAAATGAACATTAGGAAATAGTTTTTTGCTGTTGGATATTTTTGGTAGAGCTAGGAGACAGAATTTTATCCCACTGGATTTGGGAGAGGAAGTTTGCCTAAAGAGCATGATTCACTGGACCAAATGAAAGTCCAGATCCCCCAACGCTACAGTTCCCACACAGCAGAGGAGAATAGAACAGATCTACCCATCTAGCAACGGGCAGATACTGTTTAAAGCCAAACTGTCCTTCTTGGAATGTAGGTTCAGATTCTCTATAAAAATATGTATTCTATTAATAGTTGATTGGTGTGGGTCATTTCATAGTGTGATGCAAGAAGTCAAAGCTCTTACAGAATTTCTGCCTAAAATTGTCAGAAAAATCTCCCCTGTGTCTTTATATACCATGATTTACAAAATTAAAGCATGCCTAAGACAGCAACGCACAATCAAAAGAATGCAGACCATTTCTCTTAGAATATTTCTTGGTCTACTTCTGTTCGTTTACTAAGCAAATAAACCTTTCAAAATACAGGTTTCTACAAACATTTCAAAACTCTATTTTGCAATAAGAAAAAAAAAAAACCTTTACGTGTGGGCTCCTTGATAAGCTGCACAACATTCCAATTACTCCTATTTTGATTTAATTACTCCTTCTATTTATGTTGCAAACCACCAACAGTGAAAATTATGAATTACATATTCGATTATAAAATTCAGAATTGGTATCTACTCAGGCTGATTTTTTTTTGGCTGAAATTCAAGCATACAAGCTAACCATTTATTTGTGTATTCAGAAAAGTAAAAAAAAAGGCACAAAAACCCTCCTACAACTACCCCCTGCCCTGCTTCAATTCTGAAATAATCACCAATCAACCCAGATTCTAGCAATAAATGATTCATGTGTTCCATGTTTCTTGTCACTACACAGGCAGGAATTAAAACAGGCACCACATAAATAATTTTCTCAGATTGATAACATTTTTTTTAGCCTCAGTTTTCTTGAGAATAAAAGGCAAAATCATACTGAAAGTTTATTTTGCAATGTTATATAAAGCCCTACACATTAACTTTGGATTTCTCAAGCAATCTACGTCATGTAGATACAATACAGACTACTGAAAACAAAACCTCCACGTTTCCAGGACAACTCAAATTCTTGAAAAAGACACTGTTGGCCTTGCTATCATATGGCCTTGCCAACAATAATTTCTGCTAAATTAATTATTCCACAGGCATCCAATTTTTTTTCCCACCATCTCTAATGCATATTTATCCTTTAATGCACTACTATTGGTGAGTTTATTAAACACAAATATCAATTAACAATCTCACTAATACCCTGCAGCTGAAATATGCTTCCACCATCAGCACTAGAACAAAATTGTGTGGTGCTAATATTTGGTCAATATCTTAAGTGGGTGTATCACTGGAACGAAATCCACCAAATTAGGATCAATCTGAATCAACTCATTTTTAATGCCATGTCACACATTTCAGCAGAGAAAGAGGTAAGAAAACGTAACGTCACTTAAGCATGAACAAGTGAAAACGCTGAACTGCTGCTGGTGGTGCTGGCCCTTGGCAGGTGGTTGAGGTCTGTTAGAGGTGATGCACAGAGCAAAGGCACCAACAGGCACCAGGAGCCAGGCCTGACGCAGTTACCCACCCGGCTGGACCACCAGGAGTTGTGTGACTGGTCAAGACACATATTCTGTTTATTGTAAGGTAAAATAGAGAGCTGGTGCTTTCCAGAGCCTTCCACTTCCACTCGGGGGAGGAAAAAACCCCCACAATCACAATAACATTAAAAGTTTGTTATGGGCACAAACCCAGAGATGCAAGTCATGAAAAGCTAGAATGTAAGAAGATGCCATGCAAGCTTGACTGTGGGTATTACTGCACCACCTTCAGTTAAACACACTCTGGTTTTGCACAAGTTCTCTCCTCTTGGCAGTGCACAGGACAGAAATCAGTTGTGCACGAAGCAGGTACTCAAAATTTTGGCCTTCTCACATTTCTTCCCTTGCCTTATTTACTGCAAAGTCTTCTGAATGATAAAATGTTTTTTAGTGTTATAAACTTAGCTTATTAAGTGCTTTGGGATCTCTTGCATTAGGGTTGCTATCTCTGAAAAAAAAAAGTCTCAATCCAGTATGTCATTAACAGTAGGCTCTTTATAAAATACATTGTGAAACTATTATTTAACTGCTTGGCTAGGGATGTTTTTTGCTTCAAATAATATGTCAAACATCTTAAGTAGGCTGAATGACATCTAAACATTATTCTCTTGCACACACGTGGTAAGAATTATTCTTACTGCTTTGTACTGTAGATCACAACAGCTCTGTCAACTTCTTGGTTTCAGTTTTTTTCTACACAGAGGCTTTAAAACATGCTCTCTGGCTAAGATGCTAAATTGGCTATGTTCATGCATCTCTGCACTTTAATAATTCTATTTTAATAAGAATATTCTAAAGAACATTGCTCAGGACTTAAGTACTCTGAATAGAAGGAACGTGAGACTTTGCTGAGTATCTTCTCCCTCGTAAGTGTGAAATACAAGATACCGTGTGCTGAGGTGGGGGAGGGGAAGACTGAGGAGGAGGAAAAAAAAGATGCTGCGCAGGTTGAACGGCTGCTACATGCTATAGCTAGGGGTTTTTTGGTCTCATAAGAAAAGTTGCTGAGCCATGTACTCACAGATAGTTTTGTGAGACATGCCGTACTCCTGTGCCTTTTATTCTTGTGCTGTCTTCTGCTATCTGTAGAGTTGAGGTATTGCCCTCCATGTGAAATACACTTATAAGCAAGGACAGAGTTGCCTGCACTGAAAAGCCTGTTTCTCTGGTAATTCAGTAGGGCCATATGACATTCCAGAAGGCTATGAAAGAGAAAGGACTGCAAACATGTGATGTGTCTGAGAGATCACTGCAGCAGATGAAGAATGGGCAGCAGAATTAAAAAGGATGGACTGGTTAGCACTGTGTTGCATCCCTAGAAGACCAAGAGACTGGTTTATTTCTATGGGTCACACAGGAGAAGCTTCATTCACTTAATCACATACACAGAGGACTCTGCTTTTGAAGCTTTAGTTTTGCTAGGAAAAAACCCCAAACAAACAACTGGCTGTTCTGTCTGTTCATATCCACATCTTAAAAGCCAAATCTATGGGTTGAATATTTCCTTCACGTGTTAGAAATGTGACTGCATTGGTCTGCACAGCCTGCATATAGGACACATAAATGCTGTTTTAACAAGATTTTTTTCCTCTGTCAGATGTAAGAAATACAATTTAAAACTGTGCCAGCAGATACATGAAAGTCCAAAGGTTGGCAATGGGTAAGCTGAGCTATATCAAAAAGTTTACAAGCCAACTTCCAAAAGATGTTTAAAAGCCAAAAGATATATACAGACAACACAAGGAGCTGTCATCTGTTTTTAAGAAATCATTGGAACAAGGCAGCAACCTCTCCCACTGATGTTAGTGTACAGAAGAATAACACTGTGATGTGCGAACACATCTCTCTCTTCTCATTCAAAGGCCTTGCAGAGCACCAGGCCAGTGAAAAATGTTCTCCCTGTTCAAGTCAGTTGTCCTCCTACATAAAATAAACACACCACACTAATGATCTATTTTGGAGAGAAATAGACAGATAAAACCTGCAACCTTCAGTCACACAGGGACTACTTAAATATTTCTACCATCCTGAGTGAAAAAGATTTTCTTTTAAGGATCCCCAAAAGACCAAAAAGTTATAAACATTGAATTACCTTCTTTCGTAGATGAAAATATTGCATATTGTGGAATCATGTTTGCTCAGAAGGAGACTACCATATAATGTAATTTTGATCTTTACTATCATGAAGAAAAATGTCAGCACAGTCCTGATGCTTCTGCATGGTCTAAATCCTGATCACTTCCATTTTCACCCAAAGTCCCAAGGACTTAGACTGCTCACAAGTCTGAGAAAGAATGACCCATCTCAGACAAAAGATGACATTAAACCCCAGTAATTCTGAAGAAAACTGGTCTTCAGATAGCTGAATTAACACCTTCATAAGTTGAAAGACAAACAGGACAATACCATCAGGCTCATACATTTCCACTGGACAGAATCCTTGATATCAATGGAACTCAATCTCCAAATATCGATGAAACAGCTGTAAAGATGAAGGTTTGTTGGGAAAAGACAAAGTTACAGGTTGTCCGACTACGGCAGGGTAGGAAGACAGACTCTGCTTTCCCTCATTCTGAGCAAAGGGGACCAGGATGACTTTGCAATCCATCCTGAATATTTCCTCCCTTTCCCATCCTGAAGTGGGCTACCACAGTCCCAGACCTGCTGTAACCGCTGTGAAGCTAGCACAGGGAAGGAGGAGAAGAAATGCTCAGGAAAGACTCCTTGGGAGTTCAAGAGTTTGTGTGAACTCCTTACACCCAAGTTGCCGCTGCCTCTTGAGGGAAGGCAGTTCTATTCTTTCTCACCTGGAAGTCTTCAGGATCAGTTAAGCAAGCAGAGCAGCCATGCACTGGACAGGAAAGCTAATTAGATTCACTTTCCATATAACAAAGATTACAGATGAGAAAGTTCCAGCATTGAGTACTGTGAAGGCAGTCACCTCAGAAGCTCCTTTAAAGCTGACCCTCTGCAGTAAGTCACCTGTAGCACGCTTGTTCCCTGCTACTTTGAGCTGTTGCTGTGATTTTCTGCCCTTGGCGGTCAGGTAGAGCCTTTTTCAGAGCTGGCCTTTTAACAAACGCTTCTGTATTCACCCCATGCTGTCTTGCTCTCATTAGCTGACAGAATCACCTGCAGATGATATATCTTTGTATCATGCTTTTATGCCAGATACACTTATTATTCTTCTGCCTTGTAATATGACATGACAGTTATTTATGCCTAATGTATAGTTTTAAGTTCTGCTTCGTATTCACAAATCCACAGACACCTGTGGCTGTCACTTGCCTGTCAAATTATCAGGATGTTTTCTTTGACAAGCAAAGAAACTTGAGCTTGACTAAGATAGTTGGTAGGGAAGGATTACTGAAAAACAAACCAAAACCAGCAACAAAATCCACACCCCACAAAGTCAGGTAAACAGCAAAAACTGCAAAAAATCAGTGGAGCTCCCCCCTTAAAAAAAAAAACAAACAAAAAACCAACAACAAACAAACATCAATAATGAACCAAGGTAGTTTCATGATGTAGTTAGCCTGCAGCTTGCTCCATAAATACAAGTCGTTCTTCACACACATCCATACAACTCCCAGCCTGCCATTCCTAGCTTGCTTGCCTCCACACCTATAATTCTGCTCTGCATTTTCTTACCGATAGATGCTCCAGCCAAAATCATTCAGCAACAAAAGCAAGTTTTACTTAGCAACAGTTTCCAGGCAAGATTTGCCATCCAAACCCACTGCAGAGGCATTTCTCTGACTTAAACAAAGGAATGCCAAACCTATTAAGACACTTAACGCAAAGCCTATTCAAAATAAAGCAGTCTCTCTCTACCCTAAAAATGTAGGCCTTTTAGAAAAAATATTTAACAACAAGCAAGAAAGTAAATTTGCATTGCAGCAGGCAGGAGATCATACATCTACTGGACAGCATCTGCAAGACAACCAGGGAAAAAAATACAGTTGTATAAGGAACATTTCAGCTGAGCCTTGGAACGGGAGCATTCTTGATGTTAAAAAGCTCCCAGAGGATCTTAAACTACTTGAGTGTTCCCCAGCATCCCCACACAAACACACAAAAGAGAAATGTTCAAAAAAGCAGTATGAAAGAAGGAGGGGGAAACAATACCCAAGAACACCGATGAAGAGAGCTAGAGGGGAAAACAGTGAATTCAAGACCAAAGGTCTGGCAAGAACAAAGATTTTTACGTAGTATTATGGGGTAGGCATGGGGCAAGAAGGTGGGGTTTTTTACTCTATCAATCAGCTTTTTGTTGTTGTTGTTGTCTTTTCAAACCTAAACATCCTGAGCTCCAGCAATATAATACTAAAGCATACATGATGAAAGAGGAAGATACAATAATCATGTACAAATATAGTCAGGTGAATCTGACTGAATACCAAGGAAAAGGTTTGAAAAACAGTTGTGACGACAGGAAAACATCACTGCAATGACTACAGCAGAGCTCACGCAAGCACGAATCCTTACACCGCTGTTTATGATTAGAGCAGCACTGGAAAACAAGCCATCAGGTATGAGGAAGGCCACTAATGCAGTTACCCTGGGCCAGGCAGCCAGCTGCAGGACCCCACTTATTTACACCAGTTCTTCAGCACAGACAAAAAGCATTTAGGATTACACATAGACGTAGGCAGCACTGATAACACCAGAGATCCGCCATCATGCATTGATCAGAGGTGCATAACTCTAACGAGCAGGCGGACCATTAAGAATCCATCATAGAAATACAAGCCACATTTAATATATTACCCACAGGCACCTCCTGTCCTGCCTCTTCCACACCTGTTTCTCAGCTCCCTTTCTGTCCACTCCCACCACCATACTCACCCCTTGTTCTCGTCCAAGAAACAGAATCTTCTTGATTTCTCCTCAGGAAGAAGAATTGTGTCAGGAGGAATACTGCTATAAGGCTGGATTAGAGGAAGAAACCCATGGCAGAACCGAGTGCTACAGATACTCAAATACATACACGCAGGCACTGAAGAACACGTCAAACCTAAAACGGGATTTTATTGTCTGAATACAATGGAGGAAAAGGACCCAAGCCTACTAACTGACCGAACAGGGCCTGACTCACCCAGTGAAGGTGCTGTGAAAGAGGGTGTTTACAATCTGAGCGGTCATGGCCTGAGTAAATTGTGCTAGTTGACCCTGCTTTGAGCAGAGAGCTGGGCCAGGTGATCTCCAGAGATGCCTTTCCACAGCAATGATTCTCTGACCAGCCAACATAAGACGGAGAGGATAGGCTCCAGCCAGCAAATACAACAGGGAAAGAGTAGCACTGCCCCCAGCAGAGGACTAGGACAAGAGGCAGAGGCACATATTTGGTGAGATCAAGTTTAGATCAGAAATTAAGATATATTTCCCATTGACCTGAATAATGAGACTTTGAAAGAATCTTTTTGGAGGAAGAAGGGAGCAAAACAATATATATTTGTGTATGTGTATCTATATGATGGAGCTTAATATACATGGAGTCAAACACATATATCCAGGTTAATTGATAACCATGTCATTACTGTAGACTAGGAAAATATTAAATGTGAAGCAGTAGACAGGGTTGTCCAAGACAATATGTTTTTATATTTACACCTCTTTCATTGTAGAAAATATCACATACTAAACAGCAAGCAGTTGATTCTGTTGTAAAGGCAAATTTTCAGAGTGGGACTGTGCCTCGGCACCCTCATGACAGACACCGATAACCACGTCGCAGTTCAAGCTGCTACCTGCCTCCCTCAGAGGACACGTATGCTGAGAAGGCACGTGGCTTTAGACTTTGGTGAAAAATTACTGTGGCAAAGGAACCCCCAAGGCCAAACAGAAATGTGTCAGCAAAATAGCACGAACAACAACAAAAAAACCCCCCACTGCATTTCTGAGGAAGCCAAAATGACCCATAATGCGTGTGGAGGCCAGCAAGGAACTGAGAGGAGAGCAGAAAACAACTGAGTGCAGTTGCTGACTGACTCTCAATATGGTGCAAAGGATGACCTGGCATTTGTCAAGTCCTTGATAATCCCAAGGGCTTTCTATCAGTGCCCATCATCTCTATGTGTGCTGGGGCATGGGGGGGAGGTGAGGCTCCCTATCGTGATTAGATATTTCTGTACACATTAGCGTACGCAGTGCATTAGATGCGGTTCAGGAGCAGATCTTCCAATTCAAATTAATCCAAAAGGAACGCAGTTCAGTGTGAACCAAAGTGCAGTAGGACAGGGAAGATCAGAAGATCCACATCAAAAGTGCACTGCTGCCTCACACAGAGATGTTGGCAGGGATGCACACAGTGACCACGAGGATCCACCTAAGGCGTACATTCCCCATCAAAATGATCTCATTCTGAAGTATGAAATACACTAGACTCCCAAACAGTTTTGGCTTTACTAATGCTGAATGTCTGTACAGCACTGAAACATTTCTTCTAAACAATGGACTTTTAGGAACTCCCATATAGAACAACAGCCATCATGGAATATGACGTTTGGAACATACCCAAGAGTAAAAGTTTGAGGTTTCCATTTCATATCCGGTTAAGCGTTGTATCAACACGTTGTATCTCCTGCCACAGCTCCCCATGGGACACGCTGCTTACACAAGAGGAAGGAACTCAGAGCTGCAGACAAGCTATGCTGTAGTGAATTCACAGACTCGTTTCCCCAGACGTGCATGAAATCATTGCCGTCTCACTGCTGGCATTGATGTTATTTCTTTAGCAAATGCAATTACCAAGTATATTGTATTGGTAACACATTTAAGTAATATCACGTGAATATCTAGATTCTCAGTGTTTCCAAACTTGGAGCCCTTATTTGAGATCAGACTCTTTGCCTAAGTTATTAAAAATTACCTTAATTATCCAGTTATTACCATACAATTTTGTTATTTTTTTACTATGCCTTCTGTTATACTTCCAACAGACTACTTTACAAACATCTCTTTATAAGCAGATAAGTATTCAATGGAAATAAAAAGGGTTAAGGAAAGCACTTGGCATGTTTAGTTGGAGAAAGGGTTTCTCCAACTTTTTTTTAGGGTCCAACTCTTTTAGGGTCTCTGAACACTTGAACATGATTACTGCAGCATGAGCTAAGAGGCTTCAGTGCAAATTGTGACAGCAGGCTAGAGACTGAACACAACAGACAAGAATCTGCAGGATTTATTTTAAATCTTTTCAGATTTTTTTTTTTTTTTTTGTCCACAGAGAACAGAAAATACAGCTTTAAGTTTGGAATTCTGGTTTTCTTTTTTTTCTTTTTTTTCTTTTTTCCCTTTTTTTTTTTTTTATTTAGAGCGTAATAACCTGATGGTTTTTCCTTCTTTTTTAACAGAAGTATAAGGAAGGAAGTTTTGTTTGGCAATTTCCAATTATAAGCTTTATAAGAGTTCTTAACTGTAGTATTTGAAATTCACCATCATTCAAGACAAAATGTCAGATTCATTTAATCACAGATACGGTCAAATAGGGAGCTCTTCTGTCTCCAGTTATTCTTTAATGAGAGACTCTTTCACCATAGGTATTTACCACGGAGAATGAGAAATTTAGGAAAGGATATTTTAGTATAACACAGGTGAAAATTATAAACCAATATTAGTTTATATCTTCTACCTGCAACAGTATCTGCGGCCAACCTAGGGGAAAAAAATTGCTACTTTCAATTTGGCTGCCATGGTAACATGAAATGGTCCAATTTATTGCAGTTATCACAAATGCTATTAATCCTGGGGATAACGACGGGTGGCAATGAGCCATACCGAGCAGGATTATTTTCTTTGAGTTTTTGCTAAGGGATTTGGGAAGAAATAGAATAACCAGTACTGAAGATGATGGCTGAATAGGGACATTGAAAAATGAGTTAAAACTGAAGACCTAAGCAAGGTCTTTGCTCAAACTGCTGTACTGAATGGCACTGATCACTGACAAGGTGAGGCAGAAGGCTACTTGCTTTTGGTAGATGGAAACAAGAGCAGTTTCGCTGGCTGCTGAGGTACAGTAGTAAACAGTTTTCTGAATCTCTAAGCTTGGTTTCAAGCATGGTTTTGCTTCCCATCAGGACAAAATGGGACCTCTCTTAACTCTTCTGTCTTTCCTTTCTCCCCTTAAACTTTTAAAGGAAGAACATGCTGATTTATATACCCTCTGCCCCCATACCAGGGAACCCAACCACATCGGATATTTGAGATGAGATTTCCCCTTTGTTAGAACCACAGATCATTCAGATGGGAAGATCTCTGGACATCATCCAGTCCAACCTTCTGCTCAAAGCAGGGCTAGCTTCAAAGTCACACAGAGCTGCTCAGAGCTTTATCCAGTCACGTTTTTTAGTACATCCAGGAATGGAGATTCAACAGGCACCCTGGGCACCTGCTGCAGTATTAGACCTCTCTCACAGTGACTTCGCCCCCAGTTCCCCTCTTATTTTCCATTGGATTTTTCCTGTTCACAATTTGTTGCCCCTTTGTCCTCCCCTTGTGCACTGCCAAGAGAAGCCTGACATCATCTTCTCTCTGACATCCCTCAGGTACTTGAAGCAGCAATTACAACCACTCTGAATCCTTTCTTCTCCAGGGAGAAGAAATCCAGCATCAGGCCACTGAGGGCACTGATGAGTCTTACTGGCCCTGCTGCAGCCTTCCCTGACCCTGCCCATGGACCCAAAGATCCCATTTCAGCCTTGCCAGGGGCCATTAGTCTCCACCTCAGCAACATCATAGGTATCTCCAGTCCTGTCTCCTGAACAAACCTCAGGTGCATACTGCAGCCTTGTCCTTGGATCTTCCTCCACTTCCTGCTGTTGAACCCTCTGGGTGGTCCCTGATCCTTGTTCATCTCCTTGCCATACCAGAGTTATCAATGTGTCCCACCAGCAACACCCAGCTCTGCCTGTCCCCTCAGACACTGTGGGGCCCATCAGTGAGGCACCACAACAAGCACTAGGGTCACCTCCACTCTCTGCGTGGCCTCTCACAGAGCAGCCCCACTCCTGCTCCTTCCCAGAACTCTTAGCTTCAAATAACCCCCCCCAGTACATACATTCAGATGCATGGATGCAACACCTAAATAAGGCAAAGCACATGCTCTACTCTGTGGTCTTCGTCACTCCTAGGGAAAGGTACAATTACTCCAACTAGAATTAGCTGATGGATGTTACAGGAAAAGTTTCTCACGTACATGCATCCTCTGGTCTTGCAAAGCTTTTCCAGTTTGCATCAAAACACTAAATTCACATTTTTTCTTCCACCATCCTGACATTTTCGGATTAGAAGAAACATATGAACAAAAAGGTCTAATTCCCCTTCACTTGACAGGAAGAAGCTGAATTTCTTTTCTGTTACTCCATTGCTAAAATGAGAGAATTTCCACCAGGTTCACACAAGCAGTTGCTGGTCAGTAATAGCCTAAGTTATTTTATTGACCTAAGCAAAAATTTAAGAAACACTTCAGGATAACGATCCTTACTGTAGACTGTTTTCATAGTATTTTAATAAAGTATCATCATAAGAAAATTACTGCAAGATGTCTATTATCCAGCATAAAGTGAAAGTACAGTCATTATTAGAAGTCAAGACTTTCAAGTACCATGCTGTGCTCTTCAAGTCAGAAATATTATAGGCTGCAGGAAACAAAATTTATACCTTCTGCTCGTATTACGCTACAGAGTAATAGGAACGTATACCTCAGAATCTGTAGGATCAGCTGAGGCTCAGGGGCAGAGCTCCAGCTTCTGAGTAAGGGTTTCAGGTCTGCAGAATTGACCAAGAGAGCTACTATTTTCCAGGCATGTGACCATGATGGAATGTCTTTCCACTCAGGCCTAAAGGATCATTGTCTCGCTCCATACTTCTACACCTTCATCTCCTGCTGAACGAACAGTTTATTAGAAACTGTTCAACCTACTGTTCCACAGCATGTACCTTTGATGTGCAATTTGCAGAGAACCTCCTCGTCTTGAAGCCCCTGGTTGATGAAACATCTTTGATCGGTTGGGTGGCTTTTTTCTTTGCTCATTTACAAATAAATTTAAATTGTCTTTTGTCCCAGAGGTATGACAGCTGAGCAATACAAACACATGCAGCAGTACACAAATGAAAAAAAATATCCCCAAACAGGAATAATTACTAATTAATCTTTATTCTTATAAATCAGTCATCGGCAGGAGAATGTAAGTATAAGATACTTTACTGTCACTAACTAAAGATGCTTCTGAAATGTAATATGCCAAGATTACTATAGAAATATGCAGAACTGGCATATGTTATTGAATAAATACTATCATACATATTCATTATAAAGCTAACGATGTACCAGCAAAAGATAATTCTCACTTTGCAAGTGATTATGTGGGGCCTTGGAACACTTACCCTTTAAAGAGGGAATGAATGTAAAGGAAAAAGAAAAAAAGCCATTCCCAAACAGATACATTTGTAGAGAAGTCCCATTGAAGCAATTTGCTGTTTGGAAAAGGATATTCTTGTGTAAACGCATGAAAAAAGCAAACATTATTTTAATTCTGGCAAATAAGCCACAGAAATGAAACTTCAAAAAGTTGGCACAAGAAGTACCAAAGATTCCTCTGGGCTATATTTTAATTTCTTATTAAACAGTAGAATCGATTAACTTTCTTTGAACAAATGATGTCCAATAATTTTAATGCCAAAATTTGTAGGGGGCAGTTGGTATTAAAAGATTTAACAAAAGTTTTTAATACAGATAATTGTTTTGCAAACGCATCGTATTAAATGCCTCACAAAGGTTAATTGTTACCCTCAAAAGGTGATAGTTAGGCATTTATCACAGTTCAATTTACTTATAGAAATGTATCTGTATTCAGGATTATTAAAAAAATATCATATTCTTAAGATAAAAGGGGACTTCCCAGCATACAAGTTTGCAGGAGAACATTTAACATTCCAGCCTTCTAAAGAAATAATAGAAGATGGATTTCCACTATCTTCATATTACTTAATACTACAGATGTCTTCAATTGGCACTACATTTTTGTTAATATATGTTTTTGCCTGACTTGGATCAAAGCATTTTTTTTTAGCCACCTGAAACAAAATGAAGCAAAAAATACAGTGGTAGGCAGTAGGAGCTTCCTCTCTGCCCTCAGTATGCATGCTGAATGGACAAGAATGCTAAGTTCTGAGAAAGTGAAGTAGTTTAAATCAAAACTGTCAGAACAACCAATACCACAGTATCTCACATAAAAAGCCTTAGGGAATTTTCTTTGGAGATGGAAAACAGTTCAAATCTGCTTACAGAAGAGGGCTCTGAACTTTAGTATTTCTCACTATCCCTTACTGAGTCATAAAACTTGATCTTCTGGTGAAGCCTTCTTTCCCAATTAAAACTATTTGATACACATAACCTAAATTAATAAGAAATTTTGTGAGATCTAAAACCTAAGCTTTTCTCCTGATGAGACTGTTAGCTGAAAGCCATTCCAGCCTTGAACTACAACATTAATACATAAGTATAAATGAAAAAAAATCCAACACAAATCTATAGGGATATCTTATTTTACCTTATCAAAAGATTCTGTAAGGCTGTTTCTTCTCTTTCTTTTATAACCAACACCTCAAATCATTGGTGCTGGTGTTATCTGTATCATACTGCTGCCTGAAGTTGAATTTTTGTGGTAAGAGTTTCTTTGGGTATGGTGGTTGGGTTTTTCCCTCCTTGGGAGGGGTGGCAGTTGTTTTTTAAGAGAGTCAGCCAATTCAGGAAGAATATCAGAAGAATATAGTTCCAGTTCTTTTAGGAAGGAAAAAAATATTCTCTAATTTAAAAACACTCATGTCTCCTTTAAAGCCAACTGAAGGATGGGTAGAAGAAAGGAGTGTGCCCCTGATGTTGGAAACACATAATTTTATCTGTTCAAATTTGGCAAGTTAAATGGCTTTCAAAAGTCTGAGGTCACATATATAGTCAGCAGACAGCATGAAAAAAACAACTCGTTTTCAAAGACCATCAACAGCATTAGCCAAGCTCCAGCTCCCCGGGGAAGCTGAAGGCTGACCTTTCTAGCCCCATTGCTATCCTGCAGTGCAGCAAGCAGAACTGCAAGGGATGAGCAGGGTTTTCCCTATAACCTTCACAGGTTTGAAAAGAGGTATAGGAACACTAATACCATCTTATGTCCATGACGAGCCTGACACTCCTAAGCTCCCACAAGGCATGGAAAAAGAGGATGGCTTACTTCAAAGGGCAGGAGGGATGTCAAAGCAGACAGATGGAGGAAAGGAACTGAAGACATGTTGGTGTCACAAAGCCAGCTCTGGCTAGCCAAGGAGACAAAGCATGGCACAGGTGGCTGCATAAGGAACCAGCTGGGTGAGACACAGAAGGTGGGGTTAATTTCACCTAGCTCTAGATGTCCATCTGTGGATTACTTGCCCTTCTTTCAGGGGCAGGTGCTAGAATGCAATTTTATTGTTATATTTTAGATGCCATCTGTGGGAGACCGGTTGAATTCTAGTCATCTATTTCTTTCTTTTGACTACACAAAGGAGCTCCGTGCTACTAGTTCAGACATAAATGTCCAAATTTTAGAGTTAAAATTAGGATTCTAACTCAGCAGGAAAGACCAGGACTGGGCACTTAGGGCAATAAGAACAGACTTGTTTGCGAGAGTATTATTTTTCATTATTGCTCAGTCTGAAATCAAATTCTCATTTCAGGGTACTGAAAGTCAATAACAGCTACGTTGTGAGCACAAAGTGTGTTATTTAGTGGTAATATCACTCAAAAAGGCATCTTGAAGCAGGCACCCAAATTTAGAAGCACTTTTGATGTAATCTTTCTCTCTTTCAGGCCCTTATCTGTAAGATGAGATAGGAGTACTTCATCTCAGCCATGTTTGTAGCCAGTAAATTTCAGGGGAAGTTTCCAAAACAGAGTTTGAACAGGCCATGATAAGGAAGTCACTGCACTATTTTTCAGATAGCAGTAGTCATCATTAAATAAAAGTCTTCCAGTGTGAACAGCAAATAAGAAGATTCGGGGTGGGGGAAGGGAATAGTAAACGAATATTAAACTATCATAACATGGGGAAAATACCTTCTTTTCTTCTTAATAAATTTGCAACATCTCTTTCTCCCTCTCCTTTTCCTGGGTCTCAACTATTCATTGAAAATCTAAACTCAGTGTCTACAGAGCTCTTCTCCAATAAATTTGCCAACTAATACAAAAAGTTTCATGCAACTTGTAACAATTCAAGATATGAGAGCCTGCCACTAAGCACTCTAAACAAGAATACAGAGAAGAGGACTTTATTGATGGTCGGTTGGATGAAGTTGAATTATTCCTCCGCCATCCCATTTTACTTGGTGTTAGGTATTTTGCTCCTAGATACGCATTACTATCAACAAATCCTTTAAAATCGAAAAGTGCACATTCAATAAATTAATCTTGTTCTCCTTTCAATCACACCTGCAATGCTGCATACCGCTGTTAGGGAGGTGGTTAGACTTTGCAAACTTTTGGAGGGCAGGAGCAAGTGTGTGGGAAAGGGACACCTGTTACAGTGTACAAGAAACAAAAGACATTTTGTTGTGCCTGAAGCTTTCTTGTTCAGAAGAAACTATAAAAGTTTCAATATAAAAATAAGTCAATGATCAAAATTTTAGAGGCTTTTTTCTCCAAATACTTAAAGGAGATACTCCTAATACCCTGTAAGTTCTCCCAGCCACCTTTTAGCACTTCAGCAGTCAACCAGCACTGAAGTAGGACAGAGGTAAAAGGAGGTAAAAACATCTCTGAACTTTGGATCAGAGTTGCAAAGCAGCAGCTCTTTCAGAACTAAAAACACTCTGGCTGGTATCATTGGCAGTAATCTTCAGATAATTGGGTCAGGATGTATTCATCTACCAATAAACCCATGTTAACTTCAGCATCAGCGTATCTCTAGTTGCTTTCTGTGAACTCTGCAAAAGAAACTGTCATAAAATAAATACCTAACACCTTCCTGCTCAGTATTTAACTCCATCTACACACTCTATAAGAAGTGAAGGTGTTTGGGACTCTTAGCTCGTACTTACTGCTTATATGGAAAGGACCATCGGAAGAGTTTCTTAAATGCCCCAAGGGTTACAAAAGCATGTAGGTGAAAACAATGCAGTAATTTACCGTCAAATCTGTGGGCTTAAACCTGTACAAAAGAAGAAGCAATAAACAGTTTATGAAAGCTAACAGTTATATTTGATTTTGTTCAGAAAAAACTGTATCTCTTTAGAGATATTGGTATCAAACAAATGTCAATCCCCAAAATTATTCAGATTAAGAATTTCTTGGTTCTATTTGATCATGTTCAGGAACAAAACAGTTTTAGAGCGAGGAAAGGCCAATATATTTGGTTGCTCCAAAAATACAAAAAAAAGAGCTACCTAAAAGCATTTTCCATATGAACTTTCCCAGACTTTATCCATCCAGCCTTCCTCCAAGTGTTCAAATAAGCCACACACCATGCAGTACCTCAGCTGTGCCGTACAAGATACCAATGACTTTCACAAAAATAATTAATAAAAAACCAATTTCCCTCATTACCAATTAATACAAGTCTATGATTTAGGGAATATGTGGGTCCACTGCTGCATGAGCTGGGTGCCCTCTTAACCAAGGACACAGAGAAGGCAGAGTTACTGAATGCAGCCTTTGCTTCACTCCTTATGGCTAAGGCTCAGGGGCCTTTACTGGTAAGACCTCAAGAATGCCAGACCCTGCGGGCAAGAGAGGAAGCCCTGAGAAGGGAAGGCTTTCCCTTGGCTGAGGACGATCACGTAAGCAAACTTGACACCCACAAATCCATGGACCCCAGTGGGATGCACCCCCCAGTGCTGAGGGAGATGGCAGATGACATTGCCAAGCCACTCTCCATCATGTTTAGAAGGTCGTGGAGGACAGGAGAGGTGCCTGAGGACTGGAGGAAAGCCACTGTCACTGCAGTCTTCAAAAAGGGCAAGGAGGAGGACACAGGAGAAAACTACTGGCCTGTCAGCCTCATGTCCCACCCCTGGAAAGCTGAGGGAACAGCTCATCCTGGAGGTCATCTCAAAACACGTGGAAGAAAGGAAGGTGACCAGGAGCGGTAAGCATGGGTTCACCGAGGGCAAACGCTGCCTGACCAACCCGATAGCCTTGTGTGATGGAGCGACTGGCTGGGTAGATGAGGGGCGAGCGGTGGGTGCTGTCTGCCTCGGCCTCAGCAAGGCCCTTCACAGCGTCTCCCATGACATCCCCAGAGGCCAGCCCAGGCAGTGTGGGTGGGCTGAGGGGACAGTGAGGGGGGCTGAGAACGGGCTGAACGGCAGAGCTGAGGGGGCTGTGACCGGCGGCGCAGAGCCCAGCTGGAGGCCTGTAGCTCGCGGGGTTCCCCAGGGCCAGTGCTGGCTCCAGTCCTGTTCCACTTACTCACCGGCGACCTGGATGGAGGGGCAGAGGGCACCCTCAGCACCTTTGCTGGTGGGACAGACTGGGAGGAGCGGCTGATACCCCAGAGGCTGCGCTGCCATTCAGGGAGACCTGGGCAGGCCGGGGCGTCGGGCGGAGAGGAACCTCATGGAGTTCAGCCCAGGCCAGCGCAGGGTCCTGCCCCTGGGGAGGAACAGCCCCAGGCACCAGCACGGGCTGGGGGTTGAGTGCTGTGTCTGGTTCTGGGCTCCCCAGGCCGAGAGAGACAGGGAGCTGCTGGAGAGGGGCCAGCGGGGGCTACCGAGGTGATGAGGGGATGGGCCCGTCTCCCTTATGAGGAAAGGCTGGGGGAGCTGGGGCTGTTCAGCCTGGGGCAGAGAAGGCTGAGGGGGATCTCACCAATGTCCACAAACATCTCAAGGGCGAGTGTCAGGAGGCTGGGGCCAGGCTCTTCTCAGTGGTGCCCAGAGACAGGACAAGGGCAACGGGCACAGACTGCAACCCAGGAAGCTCCATCTGAACATGAGGAAGAACATCTTTACCCTGAGGGTGACAGACCCTGGCACAGGCTGCCCAGGGAGGCTGTGGAGTCTCCTTCTCTGGAGACATTCAAAACCCACCTGGATGCAATGCTGTGCAACTTGCTTTAGGTGCCCCTGTTTTAGCAGGGGTTGGACTAGATGATCACCAGAGGTTCCTTCTAGTCCTGACCATGCTGTGACTCTATGAAGTACACTACATTCTCCATTAAGCAATTATTCTACACATTGTAGATCTACTTCAAGGGTTCTCTAACATTCATATACTTAGGTAGAGTCAAACTGGCTTTATATAGCTAAAAACATTGTTCTCAAGGACCTGAAGTTCAGCCAGTTTATCCAATGTGCTGAAATTGTTGAATAACATAACTACACAACTCACCCTGCAGTATTTCTTTAATTTATGAGCTGCAATTAGGACATGAACCAACTGCACATTTTTGTGTGACTCAATTAATTGCCAATACTCTTGAGGATCATTGAAGAACCTCATTAAAAAGATCATTAAGAACAAAACCTTTTGCCTCTACTTAAAGGTAGATTCTCCTTCTGCCCAAGGCCTGCATATTTCTTTTCTTTAATACTGGCCAAATTCTGTTTCCATCCATTGAACATGATTTCTAGAGTTCCCTTGTACATGACAAAGCCTTCACTGGAGTTTTTAAAACCTCAGGCCTACAATCTTTGATCTGTGCTGATAAAATTAATGAATTTATTATATCTGCCACATCTACTTACTTTTTTTCTTTGATTTACTACTCAAATGGAGGGATGGAGGCTTTTTTGTTTGTATTGACATAAAACATGACAGACTGAAAATGCAATATATACAGCAATTTCAGTTTTGTTAATATTGAATAATGTATTTGTACAATTTATGTTACCATCTGCAAAGACTCTTATCCAATCTCTACAAAGCCCTCCACTGTTCTCTTCTTGTAGATACAGACAGTAAAAGGTATGGTGCACATTAAATTTACCTTTGATTAAATTAAGCAAGAAATGCAGGCTAGAAAGCCCATCTTCACAAGCATGGCTGCATGCTGTGTCTTGGTGCCAACACGCTAGGTTGGTACCAGGCAAGTGCTGTACCAGGCTATATGATATACAAGGAAATATAATTTTTACAAAGCTGGATTGGCTCCTATAATGCCAAAGGGTTAAAAAGAAAAAAAAAAAGGGTGAGGGGTGGCTGGGGAGTTAGGAAGAAGAGGAGAAACTGTAAGTGACCCAGTTAAAATGATGCTTTAAGGGAACGTTTAAAGCTCTGGAGAGATTGTTTTAAAGGCAACTGCAGCAATTTAAAAGTTACTGCTCACAATCCTTTTTAAAGACCCCACTGGTAATCTGTGCCAAGGGATTACAAAGCAACTCCACACCACTTCATCCAGAACGAGATGGGTTCACCCAGATCACTGTGATCTGAACTACCCCACCAAACCTGAGCTGTCAAGGACTTGCATGCGCATACAGCCCCCTAACACAGCTCAGCAGAGGGTAGGATTCATATCAAGTGCTTCAATGGCTACACCAAATCTGCAAGAAAGCATTTATCTGTCCAAGATAAATCTCCCAAGATCAAAAATTAATGGGAGGAAGAATGAAATCTGTGCTCCGTATTTCCCTACATCCCCTTTTTTTTTTCTCCACCTTTCTTTTCTTTATGCCATATCAAGTCATTTCAGTTAGGGTGTTCTACTTATCAAGGAATGGAATAGCTGAGAACGTATTTCAAGTGACTAGGAATGAGCTAATATCCATGCAAATAATATACCATAAAGGATCTGTCCCATAACTGGATTCTTACTACTACCAAAGCTGTCACTTGTTGAAGAAAAATTCTGACAAATAAAAGATGAACAGGATTTGTCTTAATATTAAGTTATCATGTTCCATTTTAGTCCTTCCAAAAACAGAAGACTTTTGAAAACAAGAATATTCAAGAACATTGATTATGTAGACAAGTTTTGCTGGTTTATCTGCAGCCTCCCCTGTCTCTTCATGCTGTTTGTGGCAAGGCTATTAGCACACTCTCTCAGACGCACTACTACTTCTTTCTGGTTCTTCAAAGCCATATATGGCCAGTAACCCAGACAATTTGTTATCCCTTATTTAGTTTCATAAAATACAACTTGTGCATCATTTATTTTATAATAGCTTATTTTATTTGTGCAAGAATGCTTCATTGAGATTCAAAAAAAGTGGGTTAACAAAGCTGCAAGCACACATTGGCATTCAAAAGGCTGTAATTTTATCTAAGCCTTCCTTTCAATTAAATGGTATTGGCAAAAGCCCAAGGTACAGAACCTAGAGCTAGATCCTGCTTGCTTCACTCTCCAGCGGGTACTACCTAATGGAATTCATGGGGTTACTTAACCAAGACCAGTGGATGTTCATCAGCTGTAGGGCATATAGGCAAGACATGCCACTGCCTGGGTTTTTAGTCGCATTACTGACAACAACAGTGCTTTTATTGCATTGATGGATGCTGCAGCAGCCATTGTAATTATTTGTTTAAAGCATCAGAGTCCAATTATGAAATAGAGCAGACTTTGACCATAAATTATAAGAGGCCTCAAAAAAAGCATAAAAATTTTGCAAGGAATTTCAACCAAATGGTACCATAACTTTGCATCCTAAATTCATCTGCCATGCTTTATTCTTTTGCAAAACTGATTTAAATTTTGCAG
Source organism: Falco naumanni (assembly GCF_017639655.2). Lineage (NCBI taxonomy): Eukaryota > Metazoa > Chordata > Aves > Falconiformes > Falconidae > Falco > Falco naumanni. The sequence continues at coordinate 114,016,824 of NC_054055.1, forward strand.
AAGCAGCAGTCTTACATTACAAATTTCAGTTCAGAAAAGGACTTTCAAGTAATCAAGATAAACTTCATCTTACTGAACTTTCCAACTCTACCAGTAAATGCATATACTTCCTTTTCCTGTGCATATATCATACTCCCTTTCAGCAAAGGCTGTGCGTGCATGTGTGCAAGGGTGTGTATGTATGCATAGATGAAATCTGATTTGACTTCAAGGAAGTACTCTGAGGTACCAAGCTTAGGTTGCGTGTTGAACAGATAAAAATAAGTTAAATCTCTTCCCTTTGCAGTACTTGGGAACACCTAACTTCTAGATTACTAATGCCACCAAAGCTTTCCAATGAACAGAGCAGTCATATTAGTCAATAGTTCTAATTAAAGGGTTGTTTGTTAATGGAGAAACTCTGTTGCGCTTACTAGCATGTGGCCCATAAGAATTGTAAAAACAAAGGAAAATCTTTAGTTATTAACTCAAATAATCTTTTTGAAGTATAAGGCAATGAAGATATTACAGAAGGAAGGCTATATCCTAATAAATACTCCCTGCCAACTTTTTTCCATTCCAGTTAATAACGTTATTTGTAATCCCTAAGTTTTGTGAGAATGGACACCATAAAGATTTTCCTTAATTGGCTCACGATTAACTCCCACTCAAAGATTATTATAGAAGTTAGGGCCTACGAAGTTCACTGCATCCAGGGAAAAAAAATTAACTGTTCTGTCTTTCTACATTATCCTCTGTCGCTCCATTCCTACCTCCCGTCCCTGAATCTTTTTAAAATCAACCAATGAAAAAAATATTGTTTCATTTCAGACTGCTGAGTGTAAGATTGAAATAGTATTTCCTAAGCTGGGGAGGCCTCTAATTGCCTGGGCCAAGAACGGTTGATGTGGCATAAGGAAGGAGCACTCTGATCACAAACAAGGGAAATCAACTTGAAGGATACGCAGGTCCTGAAGTATTTTAGGAAATGTCAGCCTTGATGTCTAACCCACAGCACACCAAAAAAAAAGAGCATAAAAAAAGAGTAAGAGGAAGATTAAGAGGAATTTACTTGAAGAACCTGGTATGGGGGATCCCTACCAAGAAAATAAAATCACCAGGTAACTCCCAAGACAAGTCTTTGAAATCTGGTTAAAAACAGATACTACTCCACTTAAAATCCAAAGACACCAGGAATTTTTACACACACATACACAAGATGACCGGGAACCCTTTGTCTAAGTGTTCATCCCACCAAGACCTCACAGTGAAAAGGAGTTGACCATCAAGTATTAATATAGAAGAAACTGTGAAGGTGATTTTATGAACCCTGTCACCGGCTGAAATTCAGTACAGCAACTGGTAGCTGCTCAAGTTCTATAGGATGCTCTCAAGTCCTGTAGGAGTCAACAAAGCATAAACTGAGTACATTCTGGTCAAGTTAGGATGCGTCTACATCTGAAGTAAGGGTGCATCTATTTCCAAAAGTTTCATTGTTTCCTCGTGCATAAAATGTCAACTTCCTAGTCATTCTCTGCTGAAGAAAGCTGATTTTCCATCACAGATAATTATTAAACTAGTAACAAGAAAACACTTAATACACGTTGTCAATCTTGATACAAGAAGCCTTGTAATACTGGACCATCTAGCACCTTAAACTCTTCAAATATTGGATTTTCCTGCAGCCCCTGCTACCAGTTTGCCCTTGTCGTAGCCACTTGTATAAAGAATCTACCATCAGGGAAAACAAGTGACCTCTTTGATTAACGGTTTATTGACTCATACATTCAAAAAATCTTTCCTTCAGTAATAAGGCTTCCAGCTGTCTCTTCAGCAGTTAAAGCAACTTCTTTCCTTGGCCACTGAGAAATGTTAAAATAATAAAGCTTTAGCAACTATTTTTTGAAGAGGGGTTTATATTAAATGTCTAGCCAGAACTATATTGTTAATGACTGGGTGAATGGTGGGTTCTTCAGAGTTCCATTTAATTCTAGACTAAAATCTCTTGCTCTTTGCTGAGTTTTTCTCAGCCTCTTTTTCTAAAGTTAGAAAATTAGCTTCTGGACTCCCTGAACACATTTTGTGCAGCAATAAATATACTGCCTTATACTTTTTTTTGGGTGGTATTTATCTCTACAAACAGTTGTTCTTGAAAAAATACCCAAGTTTTCTAGAGATTCTTCACTTGCAGCAACATGTTGCTAACCTTTTGACTTTAAACAGAGGCTCAGCTGAATGCAGATGGAAAAGTATCTAGAGTTTCCAAACTGCTCTTGCAGATCTCCTCCCTTTGGGTGGGTGTGGATGACGTGAGGGGGTGGGGGATGGATTAAGAAAATTAGAATTTGAACACTATATAGTTTGGCTAAAAAAACTGATTATTGACTCTGTCCTGTTATTTTTCTTACCTACCACCACCGAGATGTTGTCCTCACGCAGCAGCAACTTCATCTCCCCCTTTTCGGGCAGAACGTGCAGTGATCTCTGGAGTTTATAAACCAAAGCTTTACAAGTGGAACCTTGAAAAACTATCAACACCTAAAAAGACAAACTTTGGCATCAGCTGCTACAGAGCCTCATTTTCAAGGTGCTGGAATTTCATTTGTACAGCCCTTTTCACTATAAAGCACATTTGAGATTAGTTCTAAGCGATTTAACTTTCTAACAACAAGAAGTGATATCAGCTCTTCTGATAAAGCAACTTTGTAATTGCTTAAAAGCTATTCCTTCCTCCCCTTTTATATACTTATCAGCTCCCTTGGGTATTTGTAGTCACTTTAAGTTTCATTTTACCATAGAAATACACTTGCTTTGGATCTCATTGTCAAAACTCCAGGCATTTTTCTTTTGCATTATCCTAGCATGTATATTCAAAGATGTTTGTGTAAATCTAGGATCTTCTCAAAAGCAAACAATTATATTTGTACTATAAACCAGAAAAGTCTCATTTACAGTTTAAAGCATTTGCAATATGCAAAAAGGTTTAAAAATGGTCCATGAGAAAATAAAACCCACAAGCTGGGAATAAGATATTCTGAAGACTACACTGACAAGCATGGAAATATATAAATTCATAAGCAGATTTTTTTTCAGTATTCATAATGAATATTTTGTTTCATTTTCTGTCTTTAATCAATTGGAGCCTCAAACCTTACCTTTCCTGGTTTAAGCACACACATACCGACCTGACTGGATAGAATTTTTTTTATCCCAGTTTCTGATCCACAGTTCATACTTGATGATAAAAGAAAGATTTTTCACTTCGGTGTCTAGCTTGGTCCTCTTGCCAGAGTTACCTGTCCTTACTAGCTTGCTTACTGAGGTCCCAGTGACTCAAAACTCTGGGGATACAGGTAAAATCTGGTGGCAGCAGCAGGGACCAAAGTTACAGTTGGTTATGTCTTCAAAGACATAAAAAAAATTCATGCAATCTACTCCTCAGGCTGCTGCCTACTCAAGCCAGCCTTTAGTTAAATTCTTTTCCGGTCATCCCTGAAAATCAATTATCTGCAAAAATTGTCACATCAATCATAATATCTTCAGTGAATATTGTATCTTAAACTTAGAGAAAATCCTGTCCCAAAATTGAAAGTTTTCATCTCACTTTCTTAATTAATTATTCAAAGAATTGAATAGCAAAAGAAAAGCTTCCCCATACACAAAACAAAGCCAGGAAAAAAAATCCTCTTAAAACTTTCCTTCATACACTGCTTTTTTTCCCTTTTATCAGAAGTTGGATGGGTGATAAAGAATAACAAGAGAAATATCAATTGCTTTGCATAACTGATTTGGTTTTTCAAATAAAATGGAAACAAGTTACTACTTTTTTCCTCACCAGGATATTTGGAATACATGGAAAACTTAAATTTAACCACAAATATGAACCATTTCAGAGGCTCAAAGCTCACCCAATTTCTTGCCTTTTGAATGAGCTGATACATCATACTGTATCAAGTAACAGAACTGGATTACCAGCATAAGAGAGATTAAACTTCTTAAAGACTTTTTTTTTTTTAGAGAGTAAAAAAAACTACTTAAAAATTTGAATAACTGGTTCCACTTTATTTAATAAGTTAAAAACCAATTGCTGTTTTTAACGGGCATTTTGGCAAAGGACAAATGACACAAAGTCAGTTCCTGCGCTTCAAGCTCAGCAGAGGTGCTGTCTGTTCTCACCAGGCAGGACCTGGTTGCAGCAGTTTCACCTTTGGTGCAGAACCTATTTAGCAGCACTACACACCTGTAGTAGTTACACTATTGTAGTTAATCTGGGGCAAATGGACTTCTGATCATAACTGTGTATTTACTTTTCCTCTGTGTTTTCTTGCTGAAGATGTTTACCCAGGACAATGCAGCACTCGGGGACAAAGCCGAACAGAAACCCAACAGGTCTCTCTGCTTTCAGATATTTAAGTTTCTGCGCACGGTGGGCAGACTTTTAAAAGCAGATCCCTGGCCTACACGCAGCAGTGTGCCACTTTTCTCCTCTTCACTACTGTCAACCACTAGGTGGTAATGTTCACTCTGTGGACCTTTCAAAAGGCAGCAGAAACACTAGCTGACATTCAAATAAATTCTCTCCTCACTTACACTGGTGCAGCCGTGTAGTAAACTAGAACTGAATTTGACTTGTTTCCATTCGGATCAACAACAATTTTCACCGTGCTCAATTTTATGCTAAGCACGGAGAAGCATGTCACAGCACCCCATATACATTTAGTGCTGTTTGTTCCTTGAACCTATAAACTATTCCAAAGCATCTCGACCTGCCAGAGACCAGTTTTCTACAGTGGAAGTTTGTCAGGGCAGATGCATGCTGCATTAATACAAAGCTGGTATTGTAGTGGTTTCCTTTATTTCTGTGATATTGGGGTTAAGAGATGATCTGGGAAAAGCAAGCAGGTTTTATATTCCCAGTAAGTTCAGGGTTTATGATTTGCTCAAAACATTACACTTTAGTTACAATGAAAAGCATACAAAAGAGGTCATACCAATTATGCACTGAATTTAATGAAGACAGAATATTCCTCTATGCATCCAAATTCTTCTGTCCACTAAAGAATTTATGAGCAAGCATGACAGAAAGAAGAGGAAGAAAAATGTATTTCAGCAAAACCTCATATGCTTCAAGAATTGCACAGAGTGAAAATGAACATAGACATATTCTGAGGGCAAGGCTGAAAAATTAAAGCTCAGTTTCTACTCCCAGCTATTTAATCACAGTATCTTTTTGATGTTACCATTCCCCTTGTTCTTGCACCTGTTTTATGAAGCAGAAGGAAGAATATAACTGCCACAGTTGTTTGCAATATTCTTTTTCTGTGTGTTTGTTTGGTTTTGGGGGGGTTGTTTTTTTTTTTTTTTTCCAGGGGAGCTGAGGAACAGGGAACAAAAGGAGATAAAACTATGCTTGTGGTTCTGTAGGGGAAGCAATTCAAATAAATTTATTTGTTTCCTAAATTGAGAGAGAAAAAGAGAGAAATAAAGAACCTGGGTAAGCTATTTTAGAAAGCTCCCAAAAGAAGCCTAGCTGCCCAGGGGTTAGACCAACGCCTGACAGAGCAGAGATGAGAAGCTGAATCTCCCATCACATGGCAGAATGTCCTTCCTACAAAGTCAGCAGGACAGTCTCCCTTGCCCTTTGTGTTCAAATAACTGAATACTTAGAGGTCCAAACAAGAAAAGGCTTCAAATAACATGAGTGGAAAACAGGCAGAACTTAGCCCAGCCACACTTGCTCAAGAGATGAAAGCTTCTAATTACTACTGTGAAATTAAGCAACAAAAGAAATAGTTTTCTGTTCAGTTTGGTCTCTTGGTGGTAACTAGTTAGACCCTTGTGCAAACATTTACTGCATCATGCAGGATATTGCCTGCATTGGAGTCACCCATGTGGGAAAGGCCTCTGTACAAGTACTTGCCCCATTAAAAAAAAAACAAAACAAAACTACTATACTGGCTATTATCGTTGTCTCTTGTAGAACAAAACCAATCCCTAACCATAGTCAAGGCGGCAAGAGGAAAGCAGCTGCCTGACCTGCAAACTTCACTCTTGTTGTAAATCTTTTGGATAGATTTGCATGTATTACTGCAATTACTTTAGAAAAAGAGGTAAATACTAAGAAAATAAAAAGGAGAGCAATTCATATTATCTAGGTAACTCATCAGAAAAGACAGCCACTGAAAGCAAGGGAAAATTGCAATGCACAACAAAATTTTGGTGCTTTGTTTCCACCACCAAAGCAATCTTTTTTAACAGTAGATAACAAGATAATTTGAATTGCAGATAAATAAAACTTAAAGCCTTGGATAGTTTCCTCTTTGGGTAAACCATAGCTCCCAAAGGTCAAACTAAAGAATGATACAAAGCAAGGAAAGCCAAAGGACCTGTACCTACTTACACGAGGTCAGAATTTGCCTTGTTGATTTGGTGGGTTTTTTCTTACATTTCTCCTTTGTTCCATTTCATGAGAGCACAACAGCCAAATTAATTACATTTGTTTCGTTTGTGCATTCTTCCACTGTATCCAAGGCTACCCTTGAAAGATTCCTAGCACCACATAAGAGTCTCATGAGTTGTCCTTGACTGTGCTTCCAACTGAACCACCTAGAAAGCCCACACTAATATTAATGCAAAATCGGATCAGACCTTATGAAAAGGAAAATACTTACTTCCTTTTTTTCCATACATCTTCATTCCATTTCCCTTAGATAGCTGGAGAATGGGAAAAAGTCTGGACAATGTCCAGTGAAAGACTGCCAGCTGAGCCATGGCCTGAAACTATGCTTCACTACCATTAAACAGGAATTATTCCTGTAAGTATTTCTCATATATTCATAGGTTGTGTTGCACTTAGTCCAGGAGTCCCTTCATAGAAGCAGCCTGCTAGCTGACAGCATCAAACTTGAATATTCCCTAAAAAAAAAAAGCCCTCTGCCATCTTAAGCTACCAGAGCCATAGCTGTATCTTCAGTGTGTCTGCATTCATTGTGAAAGCTTTCATTGCTCAAGAATTCTCAGGACAGAGAAAGAGATTTAATTCCCCTACCCTTATGTACCTAACGCATAAAAGTTGCGTATGAGTAGGTCACTTTAGAGTCTCTTACAACCAACGGAAAGACACACGCGCTTTCAAGACATGTTTCACCTTGCCTACTTTTGCTGTTTATTTTAGGAAGAAATGAGCTGCCTGCCAGAGGTACTCATCTCCTCCTCCAGCAATAAGGGAGCCTACACGGTGAAGGTCCGAATGTGGTAGAGGAATGCTATGCTGAGTACTTACACTTGGCAGTTTGCTATACCATTACACCAACTACAGCCAAATGGAAAATACAGGTGAAAACAGGAAGCACCGCAGACTTTGACATGCCAGAGAAATTATATACAAGTAAAACATCCTGGCAAAAGCTGAAGTAAATCAAGAAGAGTTAATACCATGACCACGGAATGATTTCTTCTGTGCCACAAAACAGGTGACAAAAGAGGATCATGTAATTAGAAGCACACACTTAATGCAGGAACCCGATACTAACTAATCTACAACAGGCACTGTCAACATCTGAATACTTTTTGTTCCTGTATCACATGACTTGGCTTTAGTAAGGTTTTTTGAGCCACATGATCTTTCTTACTCTCTCTTTAAAAAGTGACACACTTACAAAACCAAACAAAGTATTAGCTAAGAAACATCAAAACCTGAATCTGTAATCTGAAGTCGCATTGAACCAGAACAAAATGGGCAACATTTTACATGAAAGCCGTGTTTTCTGGGAAGCTTTCGACACTATTTCCCACAATGCTCCTGTACACAAGTCAAAGCATTATGGTTTAAATGAGTGGACAACTAGAAGGACTGAAAAACCTGATGGAATGGCTAGGTCCAAAAGGTAGTGGTTAGTGGATTGTACTTTACCTGGATGCCTGTGACAAGTGAAGTATTGCAGGACTCTGTTCTGTGCCCTGTTCTATTCATCAGCTATTGGGAAGATGCAACAGAGCTCATTCATGGAACCTGCAGTGACACCAGGTTGAGGAACCATTTAATACACTTGAGGGCAAGGTTACCATGAAGAGGGACCTAGACAGGCTGGTAGAATGGCTCAACATGGACCTTATGAAATTAAGCAAGAACAAATACAGATCCCTGGAAAGAAGGGCCCCTTCCTGGGAACTGACAGGCTGGAAACAGCTCTAAAAATGGACCTGGTCATGAGCCATCAGCATGCTCTGGCAGAAAAGATGTTCAAGAGCATCCTCACCTGTATTAACAAGAGTATGGCTGGCTGGCTGGCTGACTGAGTGGAAGGATGATCCCTTCTCTATTCAGCACTTGACAGACCACAACAGGACACTGTCAAGTTTTGGGCCATGTAATAGAAGGCAGACATAGAAAAACAGGTGCAAGCATCAACATCAGCGTTCAGCAGTGGTTGGTCAGGGACTGGAGCATTGGCTGTGTGAGGAGAAGCTGATGCTTGTTCAGCCTAGAAAAGAGCTGGTTTTGGGAGTCTAAGAGCAGTTTACTAGTGGCCATGGGCATCAAGGAGGTGGAGCCAAACTCATCAAAGCAGCACATGGCAGGAAGACAAGAGACGACAGAAATAAGATGAAACAAGAGAAGTTCAGATTAGACAGAAGCAGAAGCTTTTTCAGGGTAAGGATGTCAGGTAGTGGAGCAGTTTGCCCAGAAAAATCATGCAGATTTTCAAGATCTGTCTGGATAAAGCCCAGAGCAACCTGATCTGACCTCATGACTGATCACTGTTTGAGCAGGAGACAGAACTTGAGACCTTCACAGTTCCTTCCCAACCTGAACTATCTGTCATCATATGAACTCATAATTTTGGCATCTAATATTAAAGAAAATTTCAGCATTAAGTTACTGAAAAGCAAGTCATCTTTTACACTGGCTGTGATGAATAACAAGATAATTCAACAGCAGTTTTCTGTGTTCATCTGACTGGGAAGCTTGAAACAGTCCTCTGCTATTCAGAAGTCAAGTGCAGGAGAACATTTTTCACACATTGATAGCACTTTAACCTTTTACACCATGCTTTCCTACTAGCAAATATATTACTAAAAATAAAAACCACAAAAAAAAAAACCCAAGAAGAGAAGCACAGTCATTTGACCTTGCTCATGTCTCTGTAACTACTGGCAGAGTTACAGGATAGTCAGGGTGGGAAAGGACCTCTGGAGATCATCAGATTATCTAGTCCAACCCCCTGCTAAAACAGGGGCACCTAAAGCAAGTTGCACAGCATTGCATCCAGGTGGGCTTTGAATGTCTCCAGAGAAGGAGACCCCACAGCCTCCCTGGGCAGCCTGTGCCAGGGTCTGTCACCCTCAGGGTAAAGATGTTCTTTCTCATGTTCAGATGGAGCTTCCCAGGCTGCAGTTTGTGCCCGCTGCCCCTCGGCCTGTCACTGGGCACCACTGAGAAGAGCCTGGCCCCAGCCTCCTGACACTCGCCCTTGAGATGTTTGTGGACATTGGTAAGATCCCCCTCAGCCTTCTCTGCCCCAGGCTGAACAGCCCCAGCTCCCCCAGCCTTTCCTCATAAGGGAGACGGGCCCGTCCCCTCATCACCTCGGTAGCCCCCGCTGGCCCCTCTCCAGCAGCTCCCTGTCTCTCTCGGCCTGGGGAGCCCAGAACCAGACACAGCACTCAACCCCCAGCCCGTGCTGGTGCCTGGGGCTGTTCCTCCCCAGGGGCAGGACCCTGCGCTGGCCTGGGCTGAACTCCATGGGGTTCCTCTCCGCCCGACGCCCCGGCCTGCCCAGGTCTCCCTGAATGGCAGCGCAGCCTCTGGGGTATCAGCCGCTCCTCCCAGTCTGTCCCACCAGCAAAGGTGCTGAGGGTGCCCTCTGCCCCTCCATCCAGGTCGCCGGTGAGTAAGTGGGACAGGACTGGAGCCAGCACTGGCCCTGGGGAACCCCGCGAGCTACAGGCCTCCAGCTGGGCTCTGCGCCGCCGGTCACAGCCCCCTCAGCTCTGCCGTTCAGCCCGTTCTCAGCCCCCCTCACTGTCCCCTCAGCCCACCCACACTGCCTGGGCTGGCCTCTGGGGATGTCATGGGAGACGCTGTGAAGGGCCTTGCTGAGGCCGAGGCAGACAGCACCCACCGCTCGCCCCTCATCTACCCAGCCAGTCGCTCCATCACACAAGGCTATCGGGTTGGTCAGGCAGCATTTGCCCTTGGTGAACCCATGCTTACCGCTCCTGGTCACCTTCCTTTCTTCCACGTGCCTTGAGATGACCTCCAGGATGAGCTGTTCCCTCAGCTTTCCAGGGGTGGAGGTGAGGTTGACAGGCCAGTAGTTTTCTCCTGTGTCCTCCTCCTTGCCCTTTTTGAGGACTGCAGCGACAGTGGCTTTCCTCCAGTCCTCAGGCACCTCTCCTGTCCTCCACGACCTTCTAAACATGATGGAGAGTGGCTTGGCAATGTCATCTGCCATCTCCCTCAGCACTTGGGGGTGCATCCCACTGGGGTCCATGGATTTGTGGGTGTCAAGTTTGCTTACGTGATCGTCCTCAGCCAAGGGAAAGCCTTCCCTTCTCAGGGCTTCCTCTCTTGCCCGCAGGGTCTGGCATTCTTGAGGTCTTACCAGTAAAGGCCCCTGAGCCTTAGCCGTAAGGAGTGAAGCAAAGGCTGCATTCAGTAACTCTGCCTTCTCTGTGTCCTTGGTTAAGAGGGCACCCAGCTCATTCAGCAGTGGACCCACATTTCCCCAGTCATGCTTTCCTATTGATGTATTTGAAGCAGCTTTTCTTGTTGGACTTGACCTCCCTTGCCAGATTTATTTCTGAATGGACCTTAGTCTTCTTCATCACCTCCCTGTATGTTCTAACAATATCCCTATATTCCTCTTAAGTGGTCTGTCCCATTTTCCAGATCTTGTAAACTCCCTCATTCTGTTTTGGTTTTCCAGTAGGTCCTTGCTCATCCATGCAGGTCTCCTGCCCCCTTAGCCTGATTCCTTACTTATGGTGATGCACATATCCTGAGATTGGAGGAAGTGATGCTTGAACATTAGCCAGCTCTCTTGGACACCTCTACCTTCCAGAGCTCTTAACCCATGGAATTCCTGCAATTATGTCCTTGAAGAAGGCAAAGTTAGCTCTCCTGATTTCCAGGGCTGCCATCCTAATGATTGTCCTGCTTCCTCCACACAGAATCCTCAACTCCACCATCTCAAAGTCACTGTAGACAAGGCTGCCCCCAACCTTCACATCCCAGGCAGTCCTTCTTTGTTTGTGAGTACAAGGTCCAGCAGCACACCTCACCTCGTTGGCTTCTCCACCACCTGCATCTAAAAGTTATCTTCAATGCTCTGCAGGAACCTCCTGGACTGTGAGCAGTCAGCTGTGTTGTCTTTCCAGCAGGTATCAGGGGGGTTGAGCTCCCCCATGAGAACCAGGGTCTGTGATTGTGAAGCTACCCCCAGCTGTCTGTAGAAGACCTCGTTGACCTCCTCTTCCTGATCAGGTGGCCTGTAGCAAACACCCACAGCCGTGTCACCCATGTGGGCCTGTCCCTTAATCTTTACCCATAAGCTCTTGACTTGTTCTTCATCCACCCCTGGGGAGAGCTCAACAGGTTCCAGTTGCTCCCTCACATAAAGAGCAGCTCCCCCACCGCTCCTTGCTGGCCTGTCTTTCCTAAGAAGTCACAGCCATCCATGACAGCATTCCAGTCGTGCGAGCTCCCACCGTGTCTCTAACTGCAATGAGATCACGGCCCCGCAACAGCACACAGATCTGTAATTCTTCCTGTTTGCTCCCCATGCTGCCTGTGTGGGCGTACGGGCATTTCAGCGAGGTAATCGAGTGTGCAGGTTTCCCAGGAGGGGTGCGAGAGGATCTACCATAGCCAGATCTGCTTCCTTAGCCTCTAAATGACTAAAAATTCATACAGCACTTGGGAAGAGCTTCAGGGTGTAAATAATCTCCATGGAGATACAAAACTAAAACTAGAGAATAGCCGTCCCCTGCCCTGGACATCTTGCTGTATTCCTACTACTATGAGAAGAGGTGTGCACTTACCCCAGCAGGCAGAGTTGAACATCTTAAAATAAGAAAAGTGTTTGTGTGTAAGTCGTAATATAACACATGTGCTAGGCAACAGCTGCTCATTTCTGATTCTTCCTCCTGAAATCAATAGGAGTTTCCCTATGAAAAGGAACAGTCCAAAGCCTGACCAAAATAAATACCCATATTGGGGGGTAGGGGGGGTAGGAGTATGGACAGATAACAAACCAACACATTTCCTGTCAATTTATGTAATTCTTTCCTCTACTTGAGAATTTGAACTTGTTAATTTGTTAACAGAGCATTTTGAGCTCTTAAGTAACATAATTTCTTCTGAAAAACTTAAGGCTTATCTCATTTTATGACCTCTAATTTTTAAGCAAATAAGTCTGAATAACCACTTACTTGATTTATAAGCCACACAAATCTTAAAAATAGCAACTCCCCTACATATAGGGCTGTTTTTTTAACTGTCACACCTGTGAAATACAATAAATGCAGTCACCACAGTTACCACAGGAAGAATGATTTCCCTCTCCCCGCATCCATTTTATCAAGGCAGCATTTTCTTAAAAACTTGCAAACATAATTTTTAAGATGATGGCATTTCTTCTTCAAAGATATTTAACAAATAATGAGAAACATAAGGGGACAACAATACATTTGAACACTAAAGCAGCATATCCATAAGGCAACTACCTATATGGATAGTTTAATCAAACTGTTAAACTGTAGGAGAGATCTAAAGAGTTACAGTGATGCCAAAAATTTGGTAAATACTTCAGTAATTGCTTGCTAGACAAAGACAAAAGAAAATAAGAATTTTAGAAATTCTTTATAAATTTGAGATAACAGATTTGAAGGCATATGTTGTTAAGTATCTAAAATGTTAACTTTATCTATAAGATAAATCTAATAATGATTTAAGCAGGAAGGAACTGGGTTCTTGCAAAGCCTATCTGGGTAAAACTTGGTCTGTCATTATCTCTCTCTGGTGTGAATACGTGTTTTCACTTAAGAAGCAAGGAGGTAAAGCCTTTTAACTGGAATGTGTGTCATAAGGTTAGGCTGTTTTGACATCACAGTTTTGTGAAACATCAATAAAGTTGCTACAACTATTAGAGTTTTTGATAGAAGGTTTATGAGGGACTTGTGATCTTAGTAACATTGTCAACATGACAGGTGAAGTGTTTAGTTTAATAATGGAAAGATGCTCCAAATAAGTCATAACATTTACAGGAAATTTGGATTTACTGTAGTAAGGTCATCTTATTCTACTAAGCAAAGTAATGCACATTAACAATCTTTTTAAATTATTTCCTTCATATTTCTAAGTATAAATCTAACTTTTAATAAGATTACCTGTACATCTTGGTTTCTGCCTGCAACTAATAATTTTAGAGTGACAGAGTAAAATCAACCTTGGGAGAAAAAAATTTTAAAAATACATATATAAAAGCCAAACAAAGCAACACAGACATTAAGTTTTATTCCTAGGATTAGCCCTAGCAAGGAAATTTGCTCAGAGATACCCAGTCTGTCTGATGCCGAGAAGTATGTAGCTTCAGTGTTGGTAATTTTTCAATTTGAAAATGCAGTGCTGGGTTTATGTTTTTGGTAACATAGTTCATCCAACTGTTCTTTGTTTGAAGAACACTTTAGGGTACTTCAGCCCCTACACCTGACTAAATCGGTGTAAATGCTTAAGTAATGGGACACTCCCCTAATGGAAAAGGTTAGAATCCCCAGATTAGATCTAATATCTAATTGCAAAACAGCCACATAGTCTTTGGAGTTCATCCAACACTATAGCTTTCCAGAGATAGTTCTCTAATAATTCTTTCATCTTACTAGGTGTTTTAGTATTTTCCTTCTTATGGTTATTAATTACTCATATCTGACTACCATTCAGATCCCATTTGATCAGTACCTTTGTTTTTTTGCTGTCCTAGAATGGTTTATCTCCCTAAATGAGAGAGCAGGAGGCACTGCTAGCAGCTTTCTCCTCTACCCATTATCCTGACTCTTACCTCACTTTACTGGATTCTGTTGTGAGCTATTTGAAACAAACTTCAAACCTGACCTACAAAAGATGTTTAGATTTTAAGTCAAGTCCCTACCATGGCCATGCTTGCATATTGAAACATAAGATATTCCCCAGATGTAGAGATACAAAATAAAAACACCACAAAGTCAAGAGTTTTCAACTTCTGGATCGTAGGTCTAGGTACCTGCACAGCTTCAGAAGCCTCAGTCAGGGGCATCGCGAGGTGCCTGCATGGAGTCTCCTTCATGTTCAAACCCTTTGAGCACACCCTGTGGCTTCTGGGTTTGTTGGGCTGGGGGCTTTTTTGGTTTGCCTCTTTTTTTTTTTTTAAATCAAATTGTGCTTAAGAGAGTGATTAGATCTCTTGAACGGGACTCCCCATATCTAACTTTAATCTTTATTTTTCAAGAAAAAAGTTTATCAGAAGTTTTAACAAATTTCCAATATTCAAAAAGGTGAAATCTTAAAAATTAAAGATATAATTGCACTAAACACTAGCTTAGCAGTTTATGGAGAGATTCACGTTTTCTCCACTCAGTGTTTCTCCACTTCAGTGCTATTCATCTCCTTTCTTCCTTTACCCACATGAAGGGTATAGTAACACCTTTCTATATTTTACTGTCAGGATTTAAATTCACGTTCTGTTGCTCTCCTTTATTTTGATATTTTTTTCCCTTTAAAGGCTGTAGTATATCTGATGCAAGACAGTGCATTTTCCATTTCACAAAGGTGACTTTTGCTTCCCTATGTTTTCATCACCCTCTCTCCCATCATCCCATCGCTATCCAGGTGTCTAATTCCCAATATTTCCAGCTCAACCTTCCTCGTCTCACCTTCCCACATCAGTTAAACATATCTTACCAGGATATATTTCCTTCTAGCCTTTCCCTCCAGTGACACTCAAACCTCAGGGCCAGCCTGCAGGGCCACCAGGGTGGTGTGGTGCCCTCCTTCTTCAGCCAGCCCCATCCCACGGGCACCAGCAAGGAAAGACAGGCTGGGGACAGTGATGGGGTCAGCCACAACCCAGCCACAGCCAGGCCCCAGCAGGACCCTTGAGCTAAAGGCAGAAACCCCCTGACAAAGCTTCTCATAGTTTTCACACACAGCTCTCACAGTAAAAAAAAAAAACCAACAAAAAACCCAAAACAAAAAAAAACCACAAACACACACACAAAAACACACCACAACAACAAAAAACCCAAAAAACCAACAACCCCACCCCAATCATAGAAATCTGGGTTGGAAAAAATACATCAGTTTCGTATGGACTAATATATTTTTCCAACGTTAATTGGAAGAAGCCTGTTTGATGCAACTTTCGAGTTTTGCACTTGAGTTTGTCTGAGGGCACTGAAGGTGTTACGTACAGTGCCTTACCGCCAATAAAATAAACAAAATATAGAGGTGACCCTAAATTAAAATTCAGTCAACATTGTTATGGGATATATGCAGAATGGGCCAAATAAATGTTAATAAATTATAGGACAAAAAAAAAATCATCACTTGTCACTCAGGTTTCTGCATTTCTGGTCCTATCACCTTTGGAGCTCAGGAGCTTCCCAGTGTCACACTGCCAACCCACAGGTGCAAACCACTGGTCTATATTTTGCCATAAGGAGAAACTTGTTCAAATAATTGTTCTGTGCTTCTATAAATGAAATCAAAGAGAAAAATCAAGTGAAATACATTGAAGTGATCTCCAGCACTGAAGGAGAGTCCCTGAATCTGCTGGTTAGTGACCCCGGAGCAGCAAGCCCGCTGAGCTGCACGTTGTTTGTTGTGGGGCTACACTCTGAACTGCGTTTAAGGAGGAATAAACACAGTATCATCGTTATTACACCTTTCCAAGTGCTCAGCCTTGTTGCTCACAGATAGTTGTTACCTAAACAGCAGAATTTCATGCTAACAGGAAAAGTACCCCCAAGGGGGGGGAAAAAAAAAACAAAAACAAAAACAAAAACCAACACAACTTCTCAGACTGATGCTGCTTATTTCTGTTTACAAGGTATCTGTCTCAGCTGTACAGGTGAAGTAGCAGCATACAGCTTATAAGGTAATATTTTAAAATCTTGGCTTCAAATACTAGATTATGTTTAAGTCCCGTCCCCCCCCCCCCCCCGTTGCTTAAAGCAACAGGGTGACATAAGCAGAGTCTAGTGGCACAGGTTACTTATAACAGTGATCTCAACCTCTAATGTTAAGGCAAGTTCCATTAGTTCAGCCAAATCCCAAGACAGCAATGCTGTATAACTCCGTGTCACGGTGTGACGGCGTGTAAAGACACAGAAATTATATTTATGGAAGCACTCCCAGCCAGCAGTTAACACCAACATTTTCTTCCCAGGCATAAGGACCTCAAGTGTCATCGTCCCCCTCCTCAGGGGGTGTTGCCCTATGGGGGCTCAGGGCCCACAGAGCCAGCCAGGGTGGTCCCATCCCACTGGGACCATGGGGACAGACCCCCTGATAGCCTTGGTTTTGCTTTTTTTTTTAATTTTATATGCTCAACAAAATTAAAGTCTGTTACTTTCATCTTGTATCAAGCTCCCATCAGCAAATGCTTACTGGCCAAAATAACTTCAGTTCAATCAATTTATTTAAAACAGCAGCTGTCAATATTGTGAATTAGGTTAGTAACCAACTGGAGCAAACAGTCAGTTTTGAATTAGGAAACTGAATAATACAAGTGGATGAAAACTTTGCAAACCCTTTTTTGAAAACTAGTGAAAGGGTTCGTTTGGGGGGTGGGGGAGGTAGCGTGTTCTTTCTTGTTTTTTTATAAGCTATTACACAGAATCAATGTATTTCGATAATGAACGCTTAACAGAGTACCTAAGAACAGCCGGTGACCCAAGACCCCAGGTATTCATCTGTGGGGCAGGAGGGACCCAGGCTCCAGCCCCTCAGCAGCTGGCTTTACACCAGGAACAAAGGACATGAAAACCCCAAGTGCCCAAGCTGGAATGCAGGACTAGGCTGAAGAGTCACTGTCACTTGTTCCGTCCCAGCAAAAATAATGGTGGCAACAGCTCAGGCCAGCCCTCTCCGGCTGATGCCAAACACCACGCTGCAGCAGGCGAGACCCCTGCTGTCAGGTGTGCAGCTGTCCAGCAGGCCAAGCGTAGCACAATTAAATGGTCGGATGTCTTTGGGCTCTGTGCAGTGCAGTATTGCTCTCTACAGCACAGAAGAAAATGTCTCTCTAGCAGTAACCTATATATAAGAAACCTATGGGAGCAACAGATTGCATTGGGTGGAGGCGATGCTGTGACCTCCTCTAGAGAAAGTTTCTCCAGCACCTTCTGTGCTGTATACGCTGCAGAAGCTGGTTTCAGAATTCAGCCACGTTAAGGACTTTCCTTTCTGCTGAAGCACGTGAGAACAGATCAGGTTTAGGAAAAGGCATATGGATTTGGGGAGGCAGAAGCCTGGCAGGAGTTAGGCTCCAGAACAGGGGATGCTACTCAGGGAAAAAGATGACAATGCAGCGAGGCATGACCCTCAATGAAAATTTTGGTGAGTGACATTTTAGAGAGCGTGGAAGTCTGGCCAACAGCAGTATCCCTGCTGGTGCCATGTGCTGCTTCTCTAACACTTCTGATCACTCAAGCTGCTTTTTCTCATGTTGCTACCACAGAAGAATCTGTGTGAGCACCTGGCACAGAACAGAGCCCCCTGCTCAGAAAAGCTTCCTCATCTGTACAGCCTCCTGCACTGTAAATTATTTTGACCTCCAAACAGAACATGTCTTATAGTTTACAGGATCTGCTAATCCATTTCCTTCCCTCTTTCATCCTGTTTAGGTATAGAGACTATAGAGACATACATCAACCCTGCAGATTAAACGTTGTAGAAACATTGCTGAATGCCACGACAAGCTTCAGAAATAAAGGCAAGCTACTACGTACCTGCCATGCTGCCAGCCTCCTGCTGTATTTACATCGTGCCTCTCCCTGCATCACCGTATGGCAGAAGGAAGGAAAGACAGATCCCAACAAGTGGAAGTTTCAAATACACTTTTCCACCGAGTCAGTACAGTACATTCTACCTGTGGTTTTAATCTGCAAATTTTACTCCACTTGAAGTGTTTAAACCACACTCAGATTTGGTTGTATGGACTTGTGGATGTTTGGTTTTGTTCCCCCCCAACTTTCCCCCAAGAGATATGCAAATAGAAGATAAATGGCTGCAGTATCATTAATTTCTTTCAGCGGCAGATATGCTGACCAGTCCTGTCCTCTACTATAAACAACAAAACTTAGGTAATCTGTTCCACATTGTAATAATCCACCGAGACTTTTCATTCTCATGGGAATTTGGTGTTCTGAAATGTATTTTAAGATTAAAGCCTCAATTCATTAAGCCTATGGCATTGCATTCAAAAGGGGAAAAAAAATCATATTTAATTATAAACCAGTCTTCCCGATTGTTTTTTGTTACTACACTGAAAGAGGAATTGGGGGTGGGGGGGGTGGGGGTGGTTTGCTCCTGGGCTGCCTGGATTTCTTAAGTAAAATGTTTACAAACCCTATCTATTAGGCTGACAAATGACTCAATTAAAATGATGTTAAGGAGCCTATTTCAAATTACACAGGCTGAATTAATTGGGCTGGCAGCTACCTTCACAGAAACAAGCCACCATCAGCTGCAGATACATCTGCTTGGCAACTGTGACCCTACCTGCCTCAGGCAGTCAGCGCTTCACCAAGTACCACTGGCCTAGACGAGCAAATAGAAAAGGTTTATTGCTATTTTTGGAGTAAACTCATAATGATCACACACACACACACGCTCTACTTGAAAGGAACTTTTAAAGAAGTTTGTGCAAAGCAGTCTTCCACTATAAAAAGTGAGTTGGAAGGGTTTGTTTGGTGCTGTTTTAGTAACACGAGGAAATAAAAGAAATGCAGTACTTTTCAGCTGTCCCCATAAGTTTCCAGGGAAGCAGTTCTAGTTGTAATGTCAAACACTAACAGATTAGTTCTGCACTGCAGAGAAAGTCTGAAGTAGAGGAGTAAGCCAAGAGCTGACTCAATCCATGCTTCAAAGCATCACACTCTTCCATCTGCAATCTTTCCCTCTATTTTCTATTGCCTAGTCTGTTTTGGCATAGATCCTTGTCTGTAAGCACAATTTACATCCCAAAATAACCAACATTTGCACCACAAGCAACAACCTAACTCTGAAGCTTCATCTATATTTTTTTGCTCCACAGAAGTATAAAAACTGCAACTTGTTGGAAGTTCTCTCCCTCTGAACATACTGCGTATTTTTTTTCTGTTTATGTTGCATCCTTCTATTTTGGACCAGCTTAAGGTAGCTTAGAGACCTCTTCATTCCAAAACGGTAAATCCTTGTTGTAGGAGCTCTGGGTAGAAAAGAGCTTGAACAGTTCTCCAGGTTTGATTGTTAAAGGGGTTATTTTCTAGGGAAGCATAAAAACATTTTGTGTGCGTATATCCTTATAGAATACACACGGCTTTTATAATGAAAGCTCGAGGGCTTTTTGGAACAATTCTTGCATGGTTACCAAGAACTGAAATGTAAATACAGGAAAAACCCTCTTTTGTTAAAGACTGGAAACCATTAAATTCCAATTTTTCATGCATTCAGTCTAAGCAACTTGTACTACAGGGAACCAAATATGTTTGGCTTGGCACTTCAATACCAGAAGCTGAAGAACAGATAAGGAAGGGAGGCAGAAGGGAAACTGAGAAATCAGAGTAAATCTGTTTGCAGATACAGATAAAACACCAATTGCTTTCAAGAACATGTAGGAATCTTTGTTATTAAATACATATTTCATCCTACTTTGCCACGTTAACTAATCACAAGTGAAGAGATGCTTTTGAGTCATAGTCTGAGCTGTGTAGTAATAGAATAGTTTGTAACATCATGGAATAAAGAACTGTCAATAGATAAATCAAACAGTTCTGTCCCTAGTCATACTATCCTGTATCTTCATATTCACACACTTGCACTTTTGTTCATATAACTTGCATGGACTCAAACAAGACCTGTCTTCCAGTAACAATCTGTCAGTTCCAAACAGAAGAGAAGCTCCGTGGTCACCAGCAGTATAAAACAGCTCAAGTTTTGCTGTAAAACAAGTGTGTGTAATTGAAAAAACTATATATTTTAAATAAAATTTTAGTAAGTTTAACAGAAAAGGTACACATAGAAATTACATTAACCTTTCCTCCTCACCTTCACATGTTTTACACAGCATCCTTTTATACAGTAATACTGTCTCTAGAAAAAGAGAACTCAATTAGTACCTTAGCAAAAAAAAAAAAAAAAACAAACACACAAAGCCCAAAAAAACCCAACCCCACACACCTGTGACTCCAAGACATCAAGCTGCATTCACTACTTCCACCAAATCATCATTCAACAAGGTAGTCAGACATTGCCTAAGTGATTAAGAATGGCACCCAGGTAACGTAATATAAAACATAATTCACGAGATAATGAACTCTAGATGCCAGGATGGCAAGTATAAATTGGAGAAGACAGAGAAAGCTAAGCTCAGCCCTTTTCAACTTCACTGACTTCAGATACGTCTCTGAGGAGCAGGACATAAGCAGGCACAGCATTAATTTGAAGTGTGTCTCTGTTGTGACTGATCTTTTTTTCCTCTTACACCTTTAAGCCTTCTGATGCTATTATTTAAGAAAATTAAATGACTGGCTTATTTGATATTAAGGAACATAAAGAAATGCTCCAACAAAGTTGGAGAAAAAAATTATCTATAAACTTTAATAGTCTGTAGTCCCCATTGCACCTTAGTGTAGGATTTTTTTCTTACAAGAAAGATTTTGAAAACTTAAAGAAAAATACATAATTGTTTGGTCAGGCAATACTGTATTTTAAAAATATATTTACATTTCAGACCGTTCCTAACAAAATACAAGCACAAGTACAAATGAATCTTTATGCAAGTACCTTAATATGGATGTTACACAAACATAAAGATGTATTGAAGGCTACTGGTGGATGAGTATTGAATTTAACTTCACGTGTCTTGTGTGGGAGCATAATAGATGTCCTGTAGCATTAGGATATTTGGATGACCTCGTGCCCAATCCTTTCATCTCAGTGGCCCGAATACAATAACATACTACTGGAGACATATGTTTTGAAGTGTCCATTTGTCAAATAACAGGCAATCTGTCGGCGTATTTATGTTCCATTCATGACATACCTGTAGGTAATTTTACAGAGGGAAACATCAGTAGAAGGGAGACACCCAATTAGGACAGAACTTTAAAGCAGAGCAGAGACCAACAAAGAAAGGACACAGGATAACAGAGGTCACACGTGTTGGTGTGACCTTACTACCAACAGGTTGGTAAGATGCCAGCAGAAGCTACAGAACCCAAAAAGGTTATTTATTCTTGTTAATGAAAACTTCCATGAATAAGTGATAGAGATAGCATTCTCTTCTGGAAGGGGAGGGAGCAGGAATGATCTTCCAGAACTTTCCTGAAATACTATACCATTTAGTGGCAATTAGTGATGTTACTTCAAATGTTTTTTTCAGAAAGCTTGAAGAAATGCATTGGGGTTGTTTGGTTGGTGGTTTTTTTTTTTTTTTTTTTTTTTTTTTTTTTTTTAAGGCACTACAATGAATGCCATGATTAGGCTTACTCTTCAGTAAGTTACAGTTTGGTTGAAGTCCTGTAGTGTACACAGTTAATGCATTATTATTTTTTTGTATCATGTCACTTTCCACCATGAAAATTACATGCAAAGTTCAAATGCTCAAAACCGTAACAAAGCTTGCTTCCTAGTAGAAAGAATATCAGTTAACTTGCTTCCTCTTCCACATAAAATAAAAAGTTACCTCCAATATAATTGACTGAAAACATTAGAATTACATTTAAGAGAAGGCAATCATTTGAGCTCTGCCATATTTCACAATAAAAAGCCAGAAAAAGGCTATAACGTCAGAGTACAGGAGCTTTAATTAACCTCCAGTAAAGAAAAATATCTTTCCTATAGATCTGGGGTATTTTCTTGTTAATTTATGGAGATCACCATCATTAAGTTATTGAGAGAAAGAGTCAAGATGGATATCAAGGACAACTTAGTTTCCAAATGCGTGTCTACTTCTGCTAAGGAAAAGAGGTACAAAGACATTAGGATAACTTAAGCACTTACTATTAACTTGGCCAAAATTTCCTGTATAGAATACATTTGCTTTTAGTAAATTTACACTTCTGTGGTAAACATATTTCACTGGTCATCATTAAAGGCTGCTAGTTTACTTAGCGTGGTGATCTAATATAAAGTCATTTTAGCCACAGGTCACAGAAATCAAACATACCACTCAACACATACATACAAAGAAAAATTAGTAGAAAGACAAAAATATCCATAGAAATATGTTATGTTTAAGTAGCCAAAGTTTTTAACTATTAAAACGAGAAGGTACCCAAGATAGTTCCTTTAATCTGAATTATCTGTAAAATCATGTAAAATTATCAAGATTATGCTTTCGCTTTTATCAAGATAATCACTCAAGAGCTGAAATTAAGTTTAACTAAGTAACGATTCTAGACAACAGCTTCACTTTTCTGTTTGTAAGATCTGTCCCTCTACTCAGCAATGAACAAGGTCTAGTAACCCCATCCTTTGTACCTGAAATCAGGTCCCTCATGAGATGTTTCTGCTTCCTTCTCTTGGAAAGACCAGCTGCTATAACTCCAGTCAGCAGCACCATTTTTTTTTTTCCTAACTGAAAAGAAAGGTTGCAAATTCAAGATAGTAAGTTTTATTTGGTATTTTCAGGGACTATATCATTCAAAAGAGTCACTATTAAAAAAGTATTTCCTACCCTCAGCTTCTGAAATTCAGTAGGTTTCCTGATATAAAACACATTGCTCCAAATGCCTTTAAGGAATTTGCTAGCAATCGTCTGGGATATCTTTTGAGGCTAAGATGTATGTGCATGAAGTACACATGTGTACACTATGGGGGAACAGGATAAACGCCTGAAATTTCTCCTGTTTATGAATTTAATCCGATACATTCAAGTTGATAACGTTACTGCAGAATGACATTACACTCAAGTCTCCAGTTTTCGGTGGATAACATGGCAGAGATGAATGTGCAGAGAGGTATTTTTAGACATCACAAAGATACTGCAAATTAACTCTTGCCAAGAAATACAGAATAAATAACTCCAGAATATTAAGGTCTTCTGCATACATTTACAAACGTCAATACTCTTCACAAAAAAGATTATTTTATTTCTGGACTTAAATAATGCCTATGAAGTGTTTGCATAGTAATTCTTACACCAAGACAGCAGGCAATGTTTCCTTTCTATGGGTATCTACTACTTAACTGTGGTATTTAACTCTCCAAATTGGTATTTTCTCTAGTGATCGATCAAGGAATAAGGAAGGTGCTAGAAAATGCTGTTAAACTCCTTCTCTTTGAAGGCTGACAAAGTTTCCAAAACTATCCAGAGCAAGTCCTGGCTTCCAACATCAGTTCTGGGTTAACTGTTGCATAATTTGGTGTTATATAGGGGATTTGTGCAGCCTATAGGACAAATGCCTAGATAAAAGAGAAGGGGGGTGGTGGAGTGGGATTTCTTTTAAGCCATCTAAAGTTACCTAGATATGACTGGAACTATTACCTTCTTTCAGGTGGTTGATGTGATTAGCCATGGATATTTTTATACCTTTTTCTAACTACTGCAAGTTGTGGTTCATATAGTATTCTCAACTGGGATGCTGTTTGCTAGCAATCTTTTATTATTTTCAATATGCAAAGCCTGCATAGTCAAAACCAATAATGGTATTTCACCAAAAAAAAGGTAACAGAGCCTTATAACAGCAGCTCAGCTTAAATCTGCAGCTCAGAGATAAATTAAACATTTATGCTTGCTTAGAAATAAGGTGGCTTTTAGTTTGTTTTCCTCCCACAAGCTGGCATGAGTATTTGAAGACTTAAAAAAATAGTATTCAAAACCTTAAGCACCACAATAATCAGGTCAAGATCTTCAGCATATTAGAATGTAACGGGGATACTGGTTAAAAGGCATAAGGGATATACTGTAGGAACAGCCAGCCTTGAGGAAAATAGCTGAAACATAAATCCACTTAAGGCTTCCAGGACCCAGAAGGTATTCAGGTGGCGTAGCAAAGGGAGCCCATGGAATCAGACAGATTGCACAAAAAATGACCCTGTTATACCATATAATTTCACACAGCTAGCATCAGTATGGAATAGTTATATATTAGCCTATCCTGCAGAACAAAAAAATCACACATGAGAGATTGCAGCTTTAGCACTCTGGTCCCTAGAACTGTTTTTCCCTTTGGGCAGACTGTATTCTGAGCCAGGATAACATCCTGAAGGGTTAATTTTGATTTAAATAGGAGGCTGGAGATAATTACCCTGCCCAGCAAGCCCTTGTGAACAACATGCAGGTTTTAATGTCTTCAAAAAAAAAGTGCTGTGTAACAAAATTACTTCCTTCTGGCATGAGGAGAATCAAGCTGTTTAAGCCATAAGAAAAGTCAAGCCTCAATATCATTACCTATAGGGTGACAGTGACAAAGTAGAACAAAAGTTGCAGAGAATATCAGAAAAGTGCAAATAGCAGCAAGTGTGGAAGTGTATTTTCAGAATGATCATCTTTACCTTTTCCTAATTCAATAGTACTTATGATAAGGTATATCATAAATAGCTTTTCATTTGAAAGCTAGTTTCAGCTTTCATATTTTTCACATTAACAGAGTAATGAACGCAGTTGTCTAGAGATTTTATTATAAAATAAAACATACACAACATGGGAAAAAAAACAGTGAAACTTTCAAAAGACAACTGCTTCCAGCATAATTTACAGTAAGTATTAATGTTAAAGTGTCATTGTCATCACAGCATTTCAATAAAATGTATTCACAGTAGGGTTAACAGTGTGACCCCAATTTAAAAAAAAATAATCACAGACTAATTCGTATCGATCAGAATGAAACATATCCTGAGGTGCTGCCTGCCTTGCACTAAGTGGCTTGTGGAAACTTCTCAGCATTTCTCTAACACTTCCTGCCAAGCAGCACAGATTTCCTCCAGGACCAATATGGATAACCGAATCGATGCAAATCCAGCCTACCAGTCAGTGAAGGATTTTACTGGCTTGGTGCCTCAGAAAGAATCCAAGACAAGCCCTACATTTCCACTTTCCTTGCAGATGCTGCTACCTCCCTAGGGTGCAGCTTACCCAAAAGCAAGAGCACAAAGGAACGTACGTGCACCACTGAGATGCGTGAACATGCTCTGCTTTGCTGGCTTGCTGCTTACCTGGCAACAGCAGGAGCACAGACGAGCAAGCAGAGATGGCTTGTTCCAACAGATATTTACCTGACCTTCTAAAGCACAGCCCTGCCCCCTCCCAGCAGAAAATAGAGCAGCATAATAGGGAAAAGAATTAAGTGCAAATAATGTAAAGGAATTATTGTCAAGAATGTATCTCATTAATTGTTCTGTTTGCAAACAGTTTTCTAAAGTAGAAAGACTATGTATGATCAATACTGCCTCTAAACATTTATGTCTTTACACCTTTATCTTCAGTTTTTATTCTTGCTAGGTTTATCTCCACTAGTCCCAGAAGAAATGTAGAGGTGGCAAATATAATTCAAGTTTCATGAAAGTGATCAGTCAAATACTGTCTGCAGACCCTGCACAAGTCCCCCTTACTGAGAGGCATAGCTCTCATTCGAGCTAGTGTATTTTAAATCACCAGAGAATCCCAGTGAAAGAAATACCTCCCCAAAGCCTATCATTTGAAGTCTGCAATTACCCATTTCCTCATTTCTGCTGCTCGGAGTTGTACTTGCTAACAGAGACAGAGTTCCAACACAGCATACTGACACACTGTCTGAAGGCTAACAATTGCTCTTTCCCCAATGCACACCTCTGTTTCTCTTGTTTCTGCAACAGTATAGCAACACCATAAGCCATCCTCCATCACCTCCTTCTATAAAGACATTATCTGCAATTACATTACTAGTTTAGTAGAAAGCAGGTGACAGCTTTGAAGTTAATGAGAATGGAACACAATATTTTGTTTTCATATTAAGAACTCCCCAGAGAAACAACAACTTCATAAAATCACTTACAAAAACAGGCTCTGCCACACTGCAGCATTAGTCCAAAACCTGAGCACAATTGTATAACATTGTTAGGACTATTCCCACAGAGCATTGGTTCAAACAGCAATCAAATAGTCAAAAGCTAAATGCAAAAGGGGCAGTCTTCACATATCAAAATGAAAATGAGGGTCTAGAAAATAGATTATTTAAAAAATTTTAGGAGAGGAAAATCTGAATGAACCTTAGTGCTACAGCAGCTGTTCATACTTCTGAAGGTTTTCTCACTAATACTTCGTTTTGTGCTAATTTGCAAGATTATTTCCACAGTGCTCTCATTTTTTGCTGGTCTTCAAAAGTTCATTGTTGTAGAGCTCTTGTATCTGTTGGGTTACATAGAAAGCTATTGAGTCATCATCAGAAGTTGTTTCCAAAGAAGATATCAAACTACACTGGAAAAGGTACCAAAACCAATTTTAAGAGACAGAAGCTCTGCTGCACCTTGTCACTGTGGGACCAAGCAAGATATCGCACCAAGTACATAACTTTTCACTTGCATGACCCAGGAAACCCCAGAGTTAATACAAAGCCCCATTTATTTCTGTTGACTTCAGAGTAATCATGCCACTATTCTCTTAGAGTATGTTCTAAAACCTCAGAATTTTAGCTTCTGAATTTTTTAAAGAAGCAAAGCCATTGTCAATAAAAAATATACTACTTGAAAGTATATGAAAATCAGAAAAACCCTCAATTTAATAGACAGGGCAACTAACAGAAACAAATGTATACTACACATTTAATTAATCCTGGAGTCTCTAACTTCAGTTTTCTCAAAGTTATTTTTTTTCACAGCAGTTTTTGTTCCTTATGCCTGTCTTATGGACTATTTGTTATTCAGGTTAGGGGGAAGAAAAAAAAAGAGAGAAAAGTTAACTTCTATTCTCAGAAGCACTCTGATTGCAATGAAGTACTAATAATTAATGGCATAATGAGTTTATTGCAAACCATATAACGTATCAACAATATTACAACTGACTTTTAGCCCAAGAAATGAAAATAAGTAAAATGTTTCCAAACAGGAAGCACAGGTAGGCAGAATACAGCTGTTCAAACGACAAAGATGTTATATTAAAGTCATGCCTTGCCTCCGTTGACAGTAGTAAGATAGCTATGATGAACTGCAGGTACTAAAGACCTCAGTTTTATAGCCCCTTTGAAAAATGCTTCTCTTGTAAACATAAGACAAACAACATGCTTCACTCATTCTAAATTACCCAGAACAAACTAGATGTCTTTTGAACTGCCAACAGCATTCTGTGAAGGTTCTCCAGGACCTCAGCCACATGCTCCTTGCTCATGCTGGGCAAACTGGTCTTAGCTAAAAACAATTCTAGTCTGCCAGCATGGATGGAACCTGCCCACATCTGTACTCTAATTTGAAATCCATACATAATGGGGCAAGCCAAAGCAACATGGATGAAACAATTTTGACTGCAGAGTTTTGATATGGAGAAATAGTGTGAAACAGGGACAATGGACATCGATTGTGATTGTATATGTCTGCTCAAGGAATGTGGGTATGGTGACTGGTCATGGGTGCGGTGTCTGGTCACAGCCACACAGCTCTGAGGAGACACCTACCCTTCTTCCTCTAACAAAGGGGCTATTTATAAAAAGGATGAGAAAAGGATGAGAGACATTCCAATGTCATCTAGAGGGAGTGCTAAGTCTTCTAGCTGGAGAAGATCAGATGGTCACAAGGACATAATCACCTACAAACCTGCAAGACCACCACATTCCAGGCAAAGGACTGATAAGCTAATTAACATACGAAGCGAGAGTAAGCGGGTTTAGGTAACGAATATGTATAGGTGTTAATTGAATATTCATTTGTTTTATTGTATAAATGTGGGATGGTTCGTCACTTCGGGCATACACGCTTGTGGAGGAGCGATCCCCCGTGCATCTGCGTGCAATAAGCATACCTACTTTATAACTTTCGAGTTACAGAGTTTAATTCCATACCTCAGTCTGGAGCCAGCACACCACATTCCATTAATTCTACTGCTGCATTTTAACCTGTGTCATAGTGTGTTTCATAAAATATATGAAGCCAAGGAGTAATGCTGGGTATAAAACTCCACCTTCTGATGTCCCAAAAAAGTTTCTGAGAATGTACTGTAATTTTAGTTTGCTTTAAAATATGACATAATTATTTTTATCCAGTTAAACACAACCAATGCTTTGTTCCCAGTGCAAACTGTTCCCAGTGATCAAACTGACAATATCCCACAGGTCTATTTAGTCCCACTTCCCAGCACCTGATCTACTTAGCACTTCTTGCTTGCTTATCTCAACTTGTTTGCTTTACAACAGCCCTGCAAAGTTTCCAGTCTTCTCTTTTCTTTTTTGTAGTCAATCTCTCTCTCTCACTATTCATTTGTTCCATGACTCATGTTATCTTCTGATTGAAATAGTTATAAAGAACAGAAGGCCTTTATCTTACACAATCACAGAGCACGTTAAACTCTGCGTCCAACACCAAAAAAAGACTGATGCTGCCTTGTCCTCCAATCTAATTACGCTTAAGCAGAAAAACTGCAACTTCTCATGAAGTCTAGCAGCCCTGCAATGTCCCATTATGCTGACAGCAGGCAGTTTCCAGAGTCATCTTTTGGTTTTTGTAGTCAATCTCTTTCTCTCACTGTTCATTTATTCCATGACTCATGTTATCTTCAGATTCATATAGTTACAGAGGATAGAAGGACTTTATCTTACGTTATTCACAGACCACATTAAACAGTGTTCAAGACCAAAAAGAGACCAATGCTCTCTCTAGTCTTCCAATCTAATCATGCTTAAGCAGCAAAACTACAACTTCTCATAAAATCTAGCAGCACACTCTCTCCAACACATCTTTACGCAGTAAAATGTCACTGAATTCTGAGACAGTACTCTATGCTCCAGATTTTGAAGATCAAGACCCAAAATAACTTTGCTCCAAAAACTCTGTGAAAAAAGTCTTCCTGTTCTGCCAGTGAAAACAGGTTCTCAGAGAAGATCCAACAAGCTCCATTTCATTAAATTAAGCCTTTTAGAAAAAGAGATTTAGATGTGTTACTGGCTTGTCCCAATAACTTCAGCTGTATGGCTTTTGTCTAGTAGATGCAAGGTTATGATGAGTGTGGTTTGGCTCATCACAAAACTCCTTTGCTGTGCCACTGTGATGCGGACTGCTGTCAGACACAGAATGGACAAGGCAGGACAAAACAGAAAAAAGTATGGAGGCAACACCTGGAGAAGGTTAAGAATCAGCATTTTTACTTCCAGTTTGGCTCTCTTTAAATGAGCTATTGAACCTCAGAGGCATTTGATATTTAGGCATAAACTTTCTTTCCCTCCAATTCATCTGGAGCAACATCTGGAGAATGTTACCCTAGTTTAAAAATAGGAAATAACTGTAGGCTGATCAAAATGAGCAGCTAATAATGAGAAGCAACCACCTGCGCAACATGTACTCTATTAGTTTTACAGTACAGAGCCTTCTATTTGTTCACACCATTGTTCCACCAGTACTCACACCAGCATTCCCTCAGAATAAGACTCTTAGATCTGCTGTAATTAAGTACAATTTGGGACGGTATAGCTCTATTGTGGCACTCATTTACGCTGATGTTTTTGTACAGAACTTGAAGAATCAATGAAAGGTCACTTCAGAAAGCTGAAAGCACACAAAAGGAATTAGAGTCACTATTAACTGTTTCACGATAAACAGTAGGAAACAGAGTCCTGACAGGCATTTGCCACAGCACTTTGGGCCACAGCACTTTTGATAACTTTCAAAGAGGCTAAAGTCAGTAATAATCACAGATGAGCTATTCTCAGATTGAACGTACCCCTGCACAAACAGGCTTTAACCCAATTCCCAGCTCAAGTTATAAAATCCTTCCAATACCTCATTAAAACAGCTCAACTTGACTCTGAAAAAATATTTTGCTGTACTTCAGCTCACATTTCATATATTATAATACCAGTTCCCAATGGCTAGAGTAACGGTTTCAGCTATTTTATCAATTAGAGACCTCGTGTTTAAGACAACTGGCGTTTTATTCCATCCCTTTTTGTGATACACCCTTTTAGAGTACATTGCAAAGAATCGGCAATAATTTACTGCTGTAACTTGAAAGCAGTTGACTGATCATCATGTGAAGCAGGACACAGGGGATCTTGAAAGTAATGCAGTTGGAGTCCTACACCATCCAAAGAATATCTAATATCCCATGAAAGTTTATTTTATGACTTGTTCAGTAGGAAGTCATTAACCAATATAAGTCAAATGACATAATTCATGGATTTAGTTTACATCCATACTCCCAATTATTCAGAAATACTTAAGGTTTTTTTTTTCTTTTCATAAAACCTCCATCAGGCAAAGAAAAGCTGCCATGCTGTCATGTTTTTACATTCACTGGAACAAACCCTCTCAGATACACCATTATTATTTCAACCACATTTTGAAGAATTTCTCACTTTCTGAACTTGTCCCTTACCAGTTAATCAGTCAAAGCAGAGTCCCAAGAACATGGTAAAATGAAGTTTAGTAAAAATCTCACAATAACAAGATTATCCATTAATCCCTCCAGGTTAAAAACAATATATGATAAAAACCTAACATTTATCAATTCACCACTTGAAACTGACCAAGAAGCAATCAAATTCCACATTATTTCCTGCCTTTTCGGCAAACAGGGAGCCCTGAATCCTGCTGATCCCACAAGACTGGTATCCACAGATCATACACATTAACTGTTAGAACTATCATTAATTAACACTGCTGCTGGCAAAGACAGGTTAGTGCTCTGGGACCCGAGGGACCTCATTGAGCTTTGATTACCCCTTCGCATTTAGAAGCAGCCCCTTAGGCCCTTAATGTCACACATTTATTATTACAGGAGTCTATTATGACAACTGAATTTTCTAACCAAGATACCAGGGGTGAAGAGAAGATTTTACAGTTCAGCACTACCCTATTCAAAGTTGAATAGTGGTTACTGCCTGTGAACATCTTGTGAAGGAAATCCATAAAAAGGACAACTCATTGACATATTAGCTGCTGCAAGGAATAGTGCAAAAGGGAATGAAGTCCCTTAAAAAGAGAAGAAAAAGAACATCTGATGCAAAATAAGTGTAGCTCGTGTGCCTAACAAAAGAGAAACTACAGATTAAGTTTAGCCTATGCTGCTGCCATTAATTTTTCTGCAAGAATGGATGTGACAACGTGCATGTTGTCATGATTTCCCCCTGATATGGCTCAAGATGGCAGAGGATGAAACTCATTCCAACTGAAAAAAAAATAATTGTGTGTAATCTAGAGGCTCTGGTTCACAGGGCAAGGCTATCTAGGGCAAACTAATACTGCTAATAACCTCCGTTAATGGTTATTTACATGGTAAAAGTGTTTTATTTTTTTTCCAAAAAGCTTTTGTCAAGACTCCAACAAAACCTCCTGTGGAACCAGCAGGGCAAAATTTGTCATAAGAACATGAGACAATGACTATACCGATATCAAACTCATGCCCGGTAGCAACAAAGGTGGCCAACTCCCACCAGCTTACACACATCCCTCTTCTGTTTGAGCTGCAGTGAAAAGAACTTTAGAAAGTAACTACTCCTGAGCTCATGTAAATGATTACAGCACAAAAAGCTTTACTCTGAGAACACATTTGGAGCACAGCTAATCAAAACCTCAGCACACATTACTCTCTGCTTTCATTAAAATGAGAAGCCAAACAGCAAACGATCTTGCATAACCAGTTGCTGAAATAAGATATAAATAAC
This sequence comes from Falco naumanni, assembly GCF_017639655.2. Taxonomy (NCBI): domain Eukaryota; kingdom Metazoa; phylum Chordata; class Aves; order Falconiformes; family Falconidae; genus Falco; species Falco naumanni. The sequence continues at coordinate 114,048,828 of NC_054055.1, forward strand.
AGAGCATATGCTGTTTTTCAATCAACTACCCAGCATTTCAGTGTAGTTGCTCTTTCATCTTACAGTGAAACAGCAATTACTGCTAGTGGAGTGGGCCCACCACCTGAAGCTACTGAACGCACTTCAGCTTCCATCCCTCTGAAAACAGATTGGCTTGTATAAATATTAGTTACATGATTTTATCATCAGCCAAAATTGATTTAATGCTTCCTGGACCACAAAGAAAAAAAAAAAGATCTCTCCTTGCACATCATCAAAAAAAAAGCTTTACAATACCATAAGCCTGGCCTGGAGCACTTGCGCCTTAGAATTGCAGCCTGGATAAGTGCCAACTAGCAAGAAACAACCACCATGACAGTCAGGGAAGCCCTATTTTTACACAGGGCCCTCCCCAGCAGCACCTGTGAGGGAAGGGAGCCTGTTCCTCAGCCTATCCATGGCCATCGTAAAGCCAAGGGGCTAAGCCATCCCACAGTGGCACATGCCGTTGTCAAGACAAAGTTTTATTCTTGGGACTTTCAGTGGCATCTAGTTGGAAAAGAACCTAAAGCCTTCACTCCAAAGGTGAAGTGGGCACTGGCATTTGTAGGGAGGCAAAGGTGAGGCTGTGGCATTGCAGTTAAATCAAATTTTTTTAGTGAAATTTACTCTTCATTTTAAGTGTAACACAGCCTTAAAGAGTCAACACTTCACATACTCTGAATCATTTTTAAGCTTTATACAAATTGATAAAAACTGAATAAACAGTCTTAAAATAACTTTTATAATTATATTGTTACAAACCTAAAAGAAAAAAAAAGGTTTCATTCCTCCCCTGCCTCAATCCTGTATTTTTTAAACAGTAGGTAACATCCTAACTTCACAGAAGTGCAAACCCTTGTTTCACTCCAGGTAGAGGTTACTCAATTTCAGCTCACCTGTCATGTAAATCCAGATCAGTTCATTAGGCATGAATTTCCACATTACATTTCAGAAACAAACATTCCAGCATTTACTGGAACTGTATGTCACTCATACTCAGAGCTAAACTACACTATCAAATTATTGCAGTTGTATTAACATCCGAGGTCACGATTTCTGATAACCATCCAGGAGAGTTTCTGGTCTCTTTTTCTCTCTCTCCATAGCGTTTCTCTGCTTGTACTGGAAAAAAATTCTACCTAGAAGAACAAAACAAGTGGAAAATTTATTTCTGATTCTTCCTTTTCAAGCCACTGTTGCTTTCTCAGTGAAATGAAGAATAAAGGGGCTGGTAGCTAGCTGTCTACTCCTCAGAGCTAGCCCCTTCCACAGCAAGAACCCAGAGCAGAGAGTTTCTTTCGGCTAATACATGTCATTGACCTGCACCGCTGAAGTGATAAACTTTTACAACTCATTTACAACTTTTAGACCCTGCACAGCAGTTGGGAAAAAATATTCTTCTTTACTATATGATTTGTATTCAAAATGAAAACGAGGAATACAGAAAGGTTCTAGGGAAAGCAAGATGCTGAATAAAACCAGAGTCCAATATAAAATGAGTACTTATTTGCTTCATTTAGTGGATTTTAAAAGAAACATAAGTTCTTTGCAAATAAAAGATTTCAGGAATTCCCAAAGATTGGCCAGAGTTGGCAAGTTTATTTTTTTTCCAGTGACATTTCACTAGTTAGTGTGTTCCAGAGAAAGATTAACCTTTAGCCTAACCCACCTCAGCATCAGATTTCAGAAAGGCTATCTGCAAACTTATAAAATGTTTTCAATTTGATCTAGATTCGCAATAAACAAAAATCAATCTAAAGTAGCATAAGAGCAAATAGAACAAACCTGATCAATGAGCTGACAATCTTCAAAAAGACAAAAGTGATTTATAGCAACAGTGGTTGCAGAGAACCTGAACAGCAGTTATCTTCCTTGGTGTATCAAACAGCCTCCCTGCCTGACCAAGTCCGACACTCGCTGACTGGGTTCTTTTAAATATTCTGCCTGAGGAGGGTATAATGTTTAACACCAAACGTACTTGTTTGCAGATATTTGATGTTACATGGGATTTTGATTTAGCAGAGGGATACAGCAATATATTGAGATCACAATACAAGCACAAAATAGCAATTGCAATCCACAGTTTAATCACAATACAAACATGATTCTTATTACCAGCCTCCATATGCTCATGACCATGACACTGGGCTTCCTTTCCTTGTTAGTTACTGAGTTTTTCTGGACTATTATTGAGCTAAGCCAAGTATAGACTGCTCCCCCGCTGGTCTGCGTGCCTCAGGAGGACATTCATGCTCTTTCCATTAACTTAGGCAAAAACATTGAGACAACCAGTTGATCCACTCAATGATACAGCTGGTTAACCTAAAACACAGGCCACCCTCTGATCCTCTTTGTGCTTAGTTAAGTTCGGGGTGGGGGATGTTTTTTGTTTGGGGAGGGGGGGTGCTGTGGTTCAGTTTGTTGGTTTGGAGGGTGTGTTCCTCTGGGTTTTTTGCAACAGCCGTGGTCAGTCACTCCCTTCTTTCCTCCCTCAGCACACCATCCTCGCCCACCTCCTCTGAGCCTTTTCCCATTGCAGGGGTTTATTGACCCATCACTGTGCTGCCTGGGTCTCTAACCTTGCTATGTCTCAGCATCCCCTCCCTCTGCCCCATGTCCACCCTTGCCTTTTATTCTCAACCTCCTCTCTCATGCACATTTCCACCCTGAACTGCCATCTCAACACCCTGCAGAGCAAAAGAGCACAGCTCCACGTGGCCTGTGCGGATCTCAGCCGGATGCTACTTACCTGTTGGCAGATGCATCAGAAGCACTTTGAAACCATCTCAAATATCCCAGGAAAATACAGCCATACCTTATACACAGGCAGCCCTGGACACAGCCAGGACAGACACTGGATGAGAAGGAAGAAGTCCTGGATGTACATTACCACCTTTCAGTCTCCAGCACAGACACATGCCATCTGCAGCACAGCCAGCCTTTCGCACATCAGGATGCATTTCCAAAGTCATTTAAATGAGACCTTTTGGGATCTGACTGAAGTGAGAAGAGGCCAAGCATCATACTGCAACTTTCTGTCTGCCAGCGTGTCATGACACACTTAGGGCTGGGCTGGTTCAGCCTTTGCTTCCAGGCACTGTAAGATCTGTTTAAAAATGATGCTAGAAACAGGCTACCCATTGCCTGTCTGCCCATACCCTGATTTTAGGATATCTGCAAAATAGGCACAGAGCAACATATTACACAAATTAAAACTTTTACTAAATAATTGCAATAATGTCATGCCTTTGATCAGTCACATGTATATTATAATAAGTTGTGTTTTCACAGTAAAAATTAAACATTCAAGTTAATTACCTTTCTAATACAAAAAACCTGTCCTAAACCACAAACACTTCTACTCCTCGCAACACACCATCATTGAAACAGTATAACTGCTAAATGTCAAGAAACGTTAAAGACCTTCAAAAATCCCTTTCAGAACACCTCTCAACTCCAAATCAACTTATTTCTATATTGCTAAGCTATATATTGTGTGTGCATCTGACAAATTAACTCAACAGAGCATGATTTTAGTGGTTTAGCATAACTCAATCTGCATCACAACATATTTTTGCAATTGTATTTGTTACAGATTAGGGGCAAACACTCACCAATTAAAAAAACCACTTAATAATAATGTGGTGCCTACTTAAATTTCCCAGACCCAATCCTCTCTCATTTTAAAATGAAAACAAGGATTCAGAGGACTCCAAGACAGGTCAGGAATCATACTTCAGAGAATCCATACCTAGCATGCCACGTATAGCAAACTGTCAGGACAAGTTTCTCCAGATTTAGGCCAATGATATCACTTTTTACCATGCATAAACATTTGTTTGGTGTTCCTGCACCGTAGACACAGTATCTAATCCCTTATTTTAAGAATTAAATACCAGGTTAAACACATAGCAAAGTCCTTTAAAATACAAAGCTATAGAATCATTTTGAGGCTGACAAGGTAGTAGTTTCCTTACAGATAAGAAGTTGAATTCATCGTTATCTATCCATTAGGAGAATTAAAACATTGCCAGTACTGATAATCGAGCTTCCCATTGGAAAATGTGGCCCCCTGAAAACACAGGGGATTCCTTCAAGTGCTGGCTCCTGCTCCCAGTGACCAAAGCGACAGAGCCGCACAGTGGCAGCCCTGAGTGCTCAGCACTTTTCCTTTCTAAGGGCTACTTACCTTACTTATGATTTTTGCCTCCTAAATAACATGCCACAAAACTGGCCTTTTTCATCCCCTTCTGAAAATATTTGCCAGTGCAGTCAACTTTTTAAAACTCTTTCACCCCTGTACTGTATTTATCCCATGCAGCTCCTTCCAGCCTCTGCTTTTAGAGTTGCACAAGTTCTTAAAAATGTCTCGCTTCATATACATCATTTTTGTACTTGAAGTTAATGTATTTTCCTGATTACTACCACACAGCTGTTTCCCCAGCTCTTTGTTAAAGAATTAATTCCTTATTAAAGTGTTACCTGAACACCATTGAGGATATTAATAGTGCAGAACTTCCAAGCCCATTTTAGTGCAGCTAAAAATAGCTAAATTTCTTGAGCTTGAACTAAAACTCTCAGTTCCCAAAAGCCTTTCATCTGAATTTTGTGAATGTCCCATCAGTATCATTAAAAAAACCCAAACAAACAAAAAAAACACCAAACTGCAACCCACTTCACAAGAATTTATTTACAAAAGGAATTTCCTTTTTTAGCCCAAATAACCAGAATGATTAAGAAATTAAACTTCTATGTTATCTATAGGTAATTGGGACCACCACAACAACTTTAAAAGTCTGTCTGTAAAACATGCAGCAACAACAACCACCACAAATATTCAGAAAATTTACTAACCACACCAAATCAGTGTAGTAGTATCAGTAGAAAAATCAGTGACTAATACAGGATGCTAGAAGTAGCCAGCAACTCTGTAAGATAAAAATCTGAAATCAAGATCTGAAATGTTCTTAGCAAAATAATGCCTTTTTAAGGACGTTGTATTTCAAATTCAAAGTTCATTCAGTCAACCTACAGTATGCCACATTCTTTTTCCTATTTTATTGCTTCTGCTATCACATCATATCATAATTTAGTGTTTTCAAAAGTGAACAGAACTACTTAAAGACAGCTCTGCAAGATTTACTGTGTTTACATTGCCCAATGTATAATCAATATAAACATTGCCATCTCCTAAGGCAGATGGAAAGATCAGTTCTTAAATTCTGGATTAGCAAGAAGCTCTTGTTTTGGTCTTATCTGAAAGAGCCAGTGAGAATGATATGGATTAAAATCCAGCTGAAATCACATGAAAGCACTTCTTTAGTGACAAATCAGACATTTGGCAACACAAGCATTTGGTGATTTGCTATAGGTTATGCAGAATCAGTAACTTAGGCTATAATAATGAAAAGAGGTTTTCCCATGTCTGCTCTAATTTTACAGGAGGCAATTTTGAGGCTCAGAAGTCCCCCTGACCACAGATGATTCTACATTCCTAATGAGTAAAAAATGCTATATTCAGCTTTGAAAAACAGCGAGCTATTCTACAGCTATCTACTCTGATATATGAATGACATGTCTTGGATACACCTCCAGGACAAAGCTTGTGTCATTTGGTTAACTCACCTAAAAAACAGTGGCACTTGCTGGCATAAAACAGAGGTAGTTGGGAACTCCATAGAAATTGCAATTTTCCTCAAAATGATAATTCTTACATAGTATCCCTTTAAACTGAGTATCCGTATCTGTGGAGAAGTGTATAAACAAAGCACATCAGTGATACAGAATGTGACAACAGAGCAAATGAGAGAATAAAACAACAGAGAACCAGTACGCAGGATCTGCGGTGCACATGAGGTACTAGGAAGTTGTATGCAAAGTAAGGTCAACTGAAACCACACCTAAAGCATTTTGGTTTGAGTTCAGAAAACCAGAGTTTGCTGGCTTTTCTTGTAAGAAAATAATTGATATTTCCACCTAGTAAAGGTCAACATTCAAAATGAAAGGATTTGAAATACTGAAACTTCCAGTCAAAACAAAAAAAAAACCCACAAGGGCTTTTCATTCACTATGTTTAAATAACTAGACACGCTGCAAATAGGACTTGAATAAAAAAGCTGCTGCAGAACTGATTCAGTGCTTATAAAACACTGTGAATCCTGGTTTGTTTGGGTTTTTTTCCCCTGGACTGAGACATAAAACAGCCCCAAAATAACTGCCTTTGGAAATAAAAAAACCCATGTGACAGCATCAGAAGGCAAGAGAAGAATATGAACATAAAGCAGGCTTGTGACTTTGTAAAAAACTAAATATGCTCATCAAGAAGTTCACTAAACGCTGTTTATTACAGCCTCCAGGCAAGATAATAGAATCATAGAACCATTTAGCTTGGAACCTTTGAGATCATCAGGTCCAGCCCTTAACCTAGCACTGCCAAGTCCACCACTAAACCATGTCCCTAATCTCCACATCCATATGCCTTTTAAATACCTCCAGGGATGGTAACTCAACCACCTCCCTGGGCAGCCTCTTCCAATGCTTGACCACCCTTTCCATGAAGAAATTTTCCTAATACCCAATCTAAACCTCCCCTGGTGTAACTTTAGGCTGTTTCCTCTTGTCATGTCACTTGTTACCTGGGAGAAGAGACCGACCCCCCCTGCCTACAGCCCCTGTCAGGCAGCTGCAGAGAGCGATAAGGTCCCCCCTGAGCCTGCTCCTCTCCAGGCTGAGCACCCCCAGCTCCCTCAGCCGCTCCTCATCAGCCTTGTGCTCCAGACCCCTCCCCAGCTCCGTTGCCCGTCTCTGGACACGCTCCAGCCCCTCAACGTGCCTCCTGCAGTGAGGGGCCCAAAGCTGAACACAGGATCCCAGGTGCGGCCTCACCAGTGCCCAGCACAGGGGGACGGTCCCTGCCCTGGTCCCGCTGGCCACACCGTTTCTGATACCAGCCAGGATGCTGTTGGCCGCCTTGGCCACCTGGGCACATGCTGGCTCCTGCCCAGCCGCCAGCCAGCACCCCCAGGCCCTTTCCCACCAGGCAGCTTCCCAGCCGCTCTGCCCCAGCCTGCAGCGCTGGTGGGGTGGTTGTGACCCAAGGGCGGGACCCGGCACTGAGCCTTGTTGAACCTCATCCACTTGGCCTTGGCCCATCGGTCCAGCCTGTCCAGATCCCTCTGCAGAGCCCCCTGCCATCAAGGAGATCAGCACTCCCCCGCAGCTTGGTGTCATCTGCAGACTGACTGAGGGTGCACTTGATCCCCTCCTTGTCCAGATCGTTGATAAACAGAACTGGCCCCAGCACTGAGCCCTGGGGACACCACTTGTGACCGGCCACCAGCTGGATGCAACTCCATTCTCCGCCACTCTTTAGGCTTGGCCACCCAGCTGGTTTTTTTACACAGCAAAAAGTGCACCCATCCAAGCCATGAGCAGCCAGTTTCTCCAGGCAAAACAGTGGGGAGATGGTGTAAAAGACTTTACTAAAGTCTACGTAGACTCTGTCCACAGCCTCTCCCACATTCACCTTGTCATGGAAGGAGATCATGGTTGTCGAGCAGGACAGGCCTTTCATAAACCTACGCTGGCAGAGCCTGATCCCCAAGTCGTCCTGCACATACTGAGTGATGACGCTCAGAATGATCTGCTTCATAACCTTCCCTGGCACCAAGGTCAGGCTTGACAGGTCTGTAGCTCCCCAGACTCTCCTTCCCACACTTCTTGTAGAGGGGATCTATCACAGCTATTGTCCAGGAGTAAATGCAAGTAAACTGGTATGAGATACACATACAGATTCAAAGGTAGTTCAAGATTGCCATGACCCATAATATTATTCCTATTTGCTAATTTCACAAATCACTCATTTCCTCATGCACCTGTAGTAGCTATTAAATTATACATTAATTGGTATCACCAGTTAGCACAGCAGTGAAAAACCCATGGGGTCTGAGCTGAAAATCTGAGCACCTGAGAAAGTTTCAGCAAGGAAATTATCTTATTTCTACTTCAAAGAACAAATTAATCTGATTTATATCTCATTTCAAAATCATGCTGTAAAACCCAGAAAGCAAAAACCAATATTGTGAGGTAGTTCTATTATAAACCATGACATCAACCACAAATGTGAACACAGTACTTTTTCTAATAAAACATATTCCCTCACATTTTGGAGGTGAATATCGGAGTAAAAGCATACTGTTCTGTGGCACCGAAAGTACTACAGATTTCTTTGTCTATCTTTTGGGAAATTTTCCATCAGAGTACAGACTAACACTATTTCCCCAACACCAACATTACTGAGAATGCAAATGGACCATTGGAAAGATGGTTACATGCACAGATGATTTCTCAGGCTTTTGTGCTCTTCATGGGTAATGCTCCCTCACAATTATTTTCTTGGCACAAACAGTGATGTAATGATAGACATGGGCAAATCTCTTTTCAGTTCAACAAATGTCCATACAAACCAATTTCTCCCCATCTCAGAAAAATCCTCCAGATTTTACTGTTAAATGCCAGAGTAATATGACAGCTGCCTACTCCTAACACACACAATCTGACTTGGTTTTGAGCAAACGTTCCCAAAGAACAGAATTTTCCCTTGTCAAGTTGTTCAGTTGAGGTGGGGATGGGGCAGCAAGGAGGAATCTGAGAAAATAACCTGGCATAGAAAAGCCTTAGGATGTGGCCATCAACAGATTAAAATCTATGAACATGTCTTAGGGGGATGAGAAAAAAGTTGTATACAGTTTAAACAGACTGACTGTGATTAAAATAGATATTTTTTTTCTATTATTGTTATCCAGCCAGCTCTATTTCTTAAGTTTATACTGTTAGAATAATACCACTTGGATAAATTTAAAAGAAAAACAAAAAAAGAACCCCATCACCAACCAAAAAAACCAAACACAGTTGCACTCTAACTGCTAGAAGTTAGCTCTCAACCTTTTTTTTTTTCCCTTGAATTGCAATGTTTTTAGTAGGTCACAACTGGAAACAAAAGGTAGGAACAAGTCATAGTCAGGTGTCCCAGCTCTTGGCCCTGGGTCACTTTTCCTTAAATAAAGACACTAGCTAGAAAAACAATCCCGATGTTTTAGAAAGTCCTGTGATCTTTGAGTCAGTGCATGTGGTATTAGACTCCAAGCTTTGTAACAATCTCCTATGAATTAGTAGTTTAAGGGACTATTTGTAATTAATGAGCAAATTATTCATACAGCCATGAACAGCTGCTCTGTAGGATTCAAGACATGATGCATGATATTTATAGAACTATTATGCCTAGCCCTGTTTAAACAACTGGTAAACATTGCAAGTGAAATGACTATTAGAAAGCCACAAAAAAACCCCAACCCTGAATGTAGGAACCCTAGCCTTAACCCCCCTCAAAATATCAATCCTTCATTCACCTACGTTCTTGTAAATATTACCAGGAGCTTTCTTTTTTTAATTTTGGATAAGAGCTATAACAATATTGCTAAATTACAATTTTTTTTAACTTTCAGTTCAGAACAGAGACAGATGATACAGCAGAAGCAATTCACCTCATAAGAAGAATTAAAGTTAGGACACAAAAAACCTTTTGATGAATGAAATTTGTGATGGCATTAGCAGCTGTGTTTTGCCTGTTCTATGAAGATTATTTTCTCAGAAACTTAATCTAATGAAACATAATACATGATATCTGTTTATCCTTGAATTTGAAGACTGTAAGTATTCCAAGCTGCCATTGTCTTATCCAAATTTTCTTCATTTTGAGTAAGTGTTAATAGATAAAATATGGGTTTGTGTGTTTAGAAATACTGTGTTTTACTTGGTAATATTGGCCAAGCTGATTTCCAGATTTAACCCGATTTTGAATGACATTCAGGTTTTAATGTGGTAAATGCAGATAGCTATGATTCTGAAACATTAGATAATCAGTTGACTGGTTTTCATAGGGCAAAAGCAATTGATAACTTTTTAAATTTTTTTTTTCCAAAGATATTTATAGAAAAAGGTACTAATACTGTATAAAGATGATGTTTATTCTTGCACAAGTGCCTCAAATGTCACTATCAAAGTGTTCATGGTAAGTAAACTAGAAGAATTTAAATATATCAGAGCTAACTGCAGTACCACTTCAAGGCTCACAGACCAGATGTCTTAAGTCGAGTAGAAACAGAACCCATGGTAATCCTCTACATAAGAGCGCATCTATGTACTTGTCCTAAGCCATCACTTATCTGTTCTGCTACATCTTACACCAAACCCATCCTTTTTCTACTACTGAGGAGCATAGTATTGGTATTGATGAACGATGAGCAAAAAATCCACATAAAATAATCCTGCCCATATTTCTTTGTACTATAGTAAATTCCTATGTGTTTTTACTTTCTCAAATACTGTCATTTATTTTCATTTGATAAACCAATTCAAAGTTCATTCACATGCAAAGCCAGATCAGACCTGTGTAATCAATTCTCATTTATGCCTAGATTTTGCCATCTTTGATTACACTGAGCAATATATATCTCAAATTATTTCCACTGATACCAGTATAAGTCAAGGAGAAGAATATGGTCTTTAGAGATTATTAATACACTTAATTTCTGTCAAGATTATCAAGTGTATTGAGGGTTTTTTTAGCCATGTTTTCAGCATTTAGAGCCAGATTTATGCTAAATGCTTGTGAACACAAACTCAGGCTGGAGTAAATTTGATACAAAATTAGTTTCAGAACTATTTTGCAGCCAAACAACACAGCCTCCAATGTAATAATCATTTCAGTAAAAGAACGTGCATACTTACCAGCTGCAAGTATTTAATCTCAAAATAGCAGAAGCAAATTTGCCTATTTGACAACACAAACAGCTGGCACATAATGCAAACAGTGGAACCCAAAAGATATCTCCCAAGTGCAAGTGGAATACATACTGAGAGCTCGCAAAGCAAAATCTGCATCCACAACCACATTTACAAAACAATTGCTGATATTTCCCAACCAGCTCTCAGGTAAGACCACCCCTCACACTTTTACGCTGCAGCATCCTGTTTGCTTTATAGGAAGGAAGCCACAACTGGAGTAAGAAAGAATGAGATGAGCCAGTGTGCACTGTACACAACCTACCCTTGCCTGCTCTTGTGCCTTTTGTCACTGGACAGGAGAGGGAAGATTCCCCTACCTTATAGCACATCGGGCAGTATGGGTGTTGTCTATCTGTACTGCAAATCCACCTGAAGACATACGAAACAGAGCAACCCATTTGCTACACTGATCAAAAATAAAACTCAGGTCGCTAGTTTTCATATTCCATTCATACTCCCTTTTCCTCCCTCTGCTAGAATTTGTGATTAGGCACAGAAAGTGTGGAGCTTGGGCCCAAAGTTTTGCTTCTTATAGTGGGCAGAGGCTAGCCACTGAAGTTACAAAAACCAAAGCAACTTGCCATATAGCTACCGATTCAGCCTTCGCCAAAGCTTGAGAATACATTCAGTTGGCTTGGATACCTTCTGTGGTCAGTGCCTCTCCTCTTCAGACATGTCACCTCCGATGCGGGCACATTAGCGTCTCAGATGGAATCAAGACAGGTTAAGCAATCCAAAACTGAAACAGATCCTTTGGATAAGGGAAAAAAAAAAAAAAAAAAAAAAAAAAAAAAAAAAAAAAAAGGAGGAGAGTGAGGCTTGATTTCACTCATACTTCTATCTTTCTCCTTGTTGACTTCTGTTTATGCAGTCCACCCTTAAAAACCTGATATTATCTTAGCTTAGACTCCTGGCAGAATATCAGCAAAGTCTAAAAGCTGATCCAAACTATGTTCATACTAAAAAAAAAAAATATTCAAAAAGCAAGTAGTGCTAATAGATGAGGGAAGTCTTTTCATCTCATGCTTTGAAACAACATTAGGACTCCCAAAAGCTTGGCAACTAAGTATTTATCTTGATCCATCTATGATAGATCCCTCAAATTTAAGAAGCAGGATTGAAAAAAGTACTGAAGCAGTTCTAACTACTAATCTTCTCAGGCATGCTTTTTCATCAGGTCTAGTTAGTAGCCACTTGCAAGTGCTCACCCTCTGTGTTTAGTCAGGGGAAGGTCTGCATGAGGCTATTGGTGAGAACAGAGTTCAGTCTGGCACCTCACTTGGCACATCTGCAAGAAGGTTTATGGGCCTGCAAACCGAAGTAAAAAGTAGCTTGCTAATTGCGATGCAGATTTGGAAGGCCAAAATTATCAGGGTATTTATAATGTATTTATAAATGTAACTTTTGAGTCCTGCCACCCAACTACGAGCTGTCTTGTATGGTAAAAAGCAAGAAGTCAAAGTTTCTGCGGAACAAGATAGCATCATTTGGCACAATGGAGAAAAAGTGAAATGCTAATTGCTTCAATGGCCTCCAAACGCTTCTCTTCCTTTGCATTACAGATGCATTTGACACATGGGCTGGCCTGAATGTTCCCCAGTTATGAATCAAGACAAAACGTAACAGATACTAAGATTATGGAAGCCATAATCTTGCCGTCTTGGGATAGCTACTCAAATTTATCCACCATCTGTGCTAAGTCTTCTGACCTTTTTCCCTTCTTACATAAAGCTTTATGCAGCTTCTGTAGGGCCTGGCATGTTGAGCAACAATATAGCCAGCTATTTAGATGCTCTGCCTGGACCGTAGAAAGTGAGAACATCTAAAACCTATTTATACTGGCCTTACTTTTCTCCTCAAAATTTTTTTTCTAGTGAACCCAAGTTTTATAAAATTACATATATATGTATAATTATACATATATATTCGTTTGTCCTTGCTTCAAAATATTTGAGACAATGTAAGAGTAAAGGCAGCACCGAGGGACAAAAGGAGGAGGAGCAGGATTGTTTGAAGACAAAGAATAATACTTTCATTATAGCAAGGCTAGACAGTTCAAAGTGCTCTTCTAAGACTGCAGAGCCATACCCCCAGCTTTCTCATGCACAAAGACACTGACTACTTTAACAAGCTTTTTTTCCACTTGCTTCTATTTCATCATGACATTTTAAGCAGATCTGCTCTGATATGTTCAAGGTTGAAATTTAATTCAAACCCACCAGCATGTGAAGCTATAAATTTTCATGGGCATTTTGGTGAAATTTTCAAGAACCTCTAGCATAAAACACTAAGTTGGACCCAACTTCATAAGGCATCGGTGTAGCAGCACGAAGTTCTCCCCTGGCTGTAGAAGACCAAGCACCTGATTTCTTACTTTGCCCTGTTTAGACACAACACCAAGACAATGAAAGCAGTCTGCACAAAGTTGCATGTTTAAATAAAAAAAATAAGTAAATAATAAAAAGCTTAAACATGGGGGGGGGGAAAGGAAATCACGGAAGTATTCACTGGATTTAAAACAAGGTTCCTTCCATGTTCTAATCATAGTCATGGAAGCAATTTCTACACAGACACAAGTTAGTTGCCACCTGCATAGAGATGCAGAAAGGCATCCTGTCCCTTGCTTATTTAGTAGCATACAAGAAAAAAGATCATGCCAACTCTATGTATTAACACATGCGAGAATTTTGTCCTTTACACTTCATTCCTTTGTCATCTTCAACCCCTCGCTCCCACGTTAATGGCCATGGTACCACCTCAAAGGAATCCTGGCAACCCAGTTGTTAGTGCTGCAGTGAATAGGATCAGTTGTTTTAATACCCCGGCATCTGTGGGAATACTGGCTCCAGGTGAGGCAGCAGCCAGCCAGCACAGCCATTCACTGAAAGGCACCCAAAGCATCTGGTCACACAGGTGCCTGAAACCTTTGTCTGAATTTACAAGCATACCATGGCTCCAGGCTTCTCCTAGCATCTATCTGGACATGGAAGTCAGCAGGCTTAAAACTTTGTCTTTTACAAGCAAGTGTCCTGCAGCGGTGCAATAAAGGGGCAAGAGGCACGTAGTACACTTGGGGTCCCAGTGCTGCAGCATGGCACACAAACATGCAATTACATAGCAAATTTGCAAGCAAACAGCAAAAGGAAAGGCTTTTTCCCTGTTCTATGAGGTCCAAGGTAACAAGGACCTTGAGCAGCACAGCAGTAGGTGGCCTGACCCCCAAAGGCACTCTCACTGTTTCTGCCCATCAATTGAATGAGACTAGTATCACTGGGGATAAAATTTTGAGAACAAAACCCCCCAAATCTGAAGACATAAGATATTCTTTCAGGTCAGCTCAATAGAGAGAGAAAGACACAGCAAAGATGAAACAATTTCCCCGAGGGCTTGGCCTTTTTCTGTACAGGTCTTCAGTTAATTCAGGTGGAAGCAAACCCCTGCTGAGAATCACCACTGGTTGCACTGCTCCCCGAGTAGTTACCAAGCAGTGATATGGCAAAATGTTGCCTAAACAAGCCAGCATTTCTTGATCAAAATCTTTGATTAATTGATGTCTTTTGTTAATCAACAATGTATCAGTTAAAGGGAAGATAACAACTAAGGATCTTTGTGTAAGTATGGGTAGGTGAAACTTAACTCAGCCATACTAATGTAAGGGTTGGCAGCAGCATCTGTCTCACCAAAGTCTTCTGGACCCAGGAACTAACCACATATTGTGGATACGGTTCTGTAAATCTCACAGCATATACAGCCTCTGTGATCTTTGAAGGCTGACATCAACACCTTGGATGCTCTGACTCACCTTTGAAGAACATCAGATTGCCTCTTGCAGGCAAAATGTGTTTCTTTTACACTGGACCTCATATAAAGACACTATCAACAGAACAGCTTCAGCCAACCATTTCTGCAGGCGATCCAAGCAAAACAAATCACAGTGCTGACAAATCCACAGCTGATTTCACATGTGTTCACATTTTATTTGTCAACAGCACCAGAACAGCAATGAGGACTGTTAAGCCCTAAATATTTCCATTCCCCAAATCATTACGGCTAGTAACTGGAAATACTTTTTGCATGACAAAACAACTACTGTCTGAAGCAACTTCTTCTGCATGACTGCACTTTTAGATTTCACTGCACTCAAAACACAGTAACAACTTCAGAATTCACATGAACCATATGCTTAGGTCTTCTGAGCAACAGTGACCCTGATTTACCTTTTAGATGAACAACAAGTTGCTACAGGATTAGCTCATAATTCAGTGTTCAGAGTACTCTGGTCAGAGGATCCTTGCAGCAGCTAACCATCCAGCCAGTGCTCCACAGGCAGGATCAGCCCTTGCAGTGCTATTAACTTGCATGGTTTCAAAACTAACAGATAAAAGATCTTAAAACCATCAAGAAGAATATTATTCACATTTATAAAGATGAATACTTGTCAAGACTTAAAGTCCTTTAAGTCACTGGCTACTGTAATTCTGAGCTCATTGCTGCTGCAATATTAAGACCTGTAAAACCTCGTCTAAGGATGAAAGGATCACAGGTTACTACTCAAATAGCTTTGATTCAAAGGGTTTCAAGAAAAGCACGGAGTAGCATGGCAGGTGAATTACAGTACAAAATCAGCATGGAATATCAAGTCAAGTGAATTGCACAGTAATGAAATGAATTAGCCATGCTGACAGATGGAAGCAAGAAAGATATGCATCAGTATGTTAATTGTGCAAGTCTTTCAATGACTTCATCAAGTTTAATCTGTTTAGTTGTCACTCTCCATCGCCTCTGTGGTAAGACCACTTCATCTGTCTGGAATTATCAGACACATCCTCTCTTTTCTTAGTGGTTGCAGCTTGATCAGACAAGTGGTAACCAGAATGGAGAACTTCAGGTTGTTCGACAGATTCCAAGAAAACAGGCAAGTAATTTTCAAGGAGACAAAAAAAAATAATAAAAAAAATCCCAACAGTGTTAGAGCTCTGAATGCCATGGAAGTGCTGAAAAGCCAAATTACCAGGTACAACCATAATGAACAGACAAGTAAAACAAATACTAAATTAGACCACTTAATTGTAGTGGGTCTGGCTGGGACGGAGCTAGATTTCCTCATAGCAGCCTATATGATGCTGTGCTTTGGCTTTATGACCAAAACAGTGTCAATAACATACCAGTGTTTTGGCTATTGCTGAGCAGTGCTTGCACAGCATGAAGGGGGTTGGGGATGGGTTGGATTTTTTTGTTAGGTTTGTTTTTTTTTTCTTCCTTCCCTCTGCCCCTCAGTGAGTAGGCTGGGGGTAGGTAAGAAGTTGGAAGGGAACGCAACCAGGAGACCTGATCTGAATTGACCAAAGGGATATCCCATCCCATACGATGTTGTGCTCAGCAATAAAAGCTCAGAGAAAGGAGGGGGGGGGGGGGGGGCGGGCATTTGTAGATATGGTGTTTGTCTTCCCAAGCAGCCATTACACACGCCGAGGCTCTGCTTGCCAGCAACTGCCCGGACATTTGCTTGCACATAGGAAGCAGTGAACAACTTCTTTGCTTTGATTTGCTTGCAAACGCAGCTTTGCTTCACTTAAACAGTCTTTACCTTGACCCACGGGTTTTCTTTGCTTTTGCTCTTCCGATTCTCTTCCCTGTCCTGCTGTGAGGAATGAGTGAGCTACTGGGTGGAGGCTTGGCTGTTACTTGGGGTCAGCCTGCCACAATAATTCAGTGCAAAAATAGAAATAGCTTCTTTTGAGTTCCACTGCCAGTAGGTGGGCATCTTCTGGCTATGATGCCCACTAAATTCCTACTTTTTTCCTGCTAAATTCTCATTTAAATAAGCAGAAAGCACAACAGCAGCAATGCCAGTGCAAATATGTATAGCCTGTAATTATTAAGACTATAAGAGAATGCATGGTCTTCACAAACAATACAAAGCATTGCTTTTAAAAGAATTTAGTTTCAGAACTATGTGGATTCACACTGTCACAACTTTTGTAAGGTGTATATTAGGAAAGAACTCTTCTACCTGAAAAACTTTGAACAGGAACCAACAGAAGACTTTAGTTGCAGGTTTTCAAGATCAGAACTGAGATTAGCCTCAAAACTGAAACATTTCTACCCCAGCTAGGACACTCACTCCAACATGAGCTACGATCTCTAAAGACAAGGTTAGAATAAACTGGACTGGTGGCATCCAGCCTTCAGTGCAAAGCAGGCCACAGAGCCTTTTAACAGGGGCACAGAAGTGCAATGGCCAAATCCTGCCTGGGTCTGCCTCAGCCATGCAGCCCACATGCATCCTCTTCCCATCAGGGTATGCCCATGCACAGAAGTACGTGACAAGGATTGTCTGCAAAGCTTACCAGAAGAAAAAACAAAAACAAAAAACAAAACAAAAAAAAAACCCTGATCACAAAAATCAACTTCTACCCAATGGAAAGAGATGGGCTCAGTCCAGCAGGATCTTCAAGGTAATTCTATGCAACTGCCATCATGCGATTTGCCAGATTTTTCCCTCAAAAGTCAGCTTGTGAAACAGTTTAACAAGCAGCCTTATGAAGCAAGAAGCTAATCAAATACACATTTGTAACAGGGTAAAGGATTACAGAAAGTCTGGATGTGTCTAAAACTCAGTTGCAAATACCACTCCAATTAATCAAGCTGGTGAAGCCCCTGAGCTAAAACCATTATATTTTCTCAGTAAAAACAATGCGATGTGGGTGTCACACAACACTGAGAAAAGCTTTTTCTTTTCCCAGCGTGTGCACGCAAGCAAGTTTCCATTCCCATGCACACTGTCCCCTGTATGAGCAGCCCCAACACTGCCCAGTCCCTTGCCCTCACAGGGGGCTGCTAGCCACCCCACCAGCCCCAGCGTGCATCCTTGTTGCAGCTGTATGGGATCTGCAGGAGTCACTCCCCTCCCTGGCTGCAATCCTACACCCCCCCCCCCCCCCCCCCCCCAGCACCTCAGAAGGGTTGTCCCTGCTTATGCTGACCACAGGGCGCACGCTGTCACCCACTGCCTCCCGCCTGACCCCTGAGTCAGCCCACCCAAAAGATGACAGACTAAAAATGGAGAACGAGATCAAACCTGCTATCCATGGCCAGCTGTCTGGGCAAAATAAAAGCAGAGAGGAGTTGCCCATGAGAAGCCTCCTGCCCTTGGGGAGCACCAAGCAGCACCTGTGGCAGGCAGGGCATCCCCCAGGGGCAGGGGCATCTGTCCTACTGTCCTTTCAGCAGGTGGCCTCAGTGCCTGGAGAGTTTTGCACAACCTGGCACATGGCCAGGTCTCTCTGCCAAAATTGTTGGCAAGAGTAAATAAGAGTAAAATTTAGTCATCCAGAACAGTCCTCAGACTGTCAACAGAAAAGAGCACATTTTCACAAAAGCTCCCAGGTACCACTGTGGCACTCGCTCTTCTCCTAACGCATCTGACCAAAGGAAAAAAAAATAACTCCCCCCTACCATGTTTTGTTGCTTTTCCCCAGATCTTTTCTGCATTTCCACAGTTGCAAAACTGTACCGCAAAAATACCTACATGCTGCTATTTGGTGAAACAGCTGGTGCACCCCAAACTCCCATCTCCTGCATCTGGTGCATGCTCACCCCCCTGCCCTACACAGGCAGCAGTGTTAAGTGGGAAGAGCAAAGGATAGAGCTGACCCAGCCAGCACAGCTCAGGGAAAGGGAACAGGAAAGACCTGCAGGCAGGAGAACTTGCTTGGAGAAAAGGTGAAAGTAACATTAAGGGGCAAAGTTCCATCCTACTCCAAAAGGGTCTCGAGATTCATTTTTGCACCCTTCTCCCTCACCCAACCAGCAGCAGCAGCCAACTGCTCCTTGTAAGAGCAAAGCTGCGTGGTTGGACATCATTCAAGTATTTGGGTTTTCTTAGCTAGAGGGAAACCATGTTCCAGCACTAACCAACAACTAAAATGACTTATTTTTTAATCATCTTGTTACCTCATTACTAGCATACCATGGGCTGCTGCAGACTGGCCAGAACATTTAAGAACTCAATAGTTGTGCCTAGATAGTGTTAGATGAAGTTGGAAGGGACTGTACATATACAAAGTCATTTCTTAATAAAAGTTGGACTTTTTATAGAGCACTTGTTTGTTCTAATCACTTCAGCTTCAGATTCCTTGGAAATAATTTGATACCTATAAATGCAAAATGTATGCAACTGAACAGTCAGTTTAGAATCTGAAGAAAAATACCTTATGAGCACCTAGGTGGGCAACATTTTGGTGACCTTGCGATGCCTGAATAAGAAAGGTTTCCTCAATACTGCTAAAACCAAAGGCACATGAATTGCAAGCCACACAAAGTTGGCTGCTCCGAAACAGTGGTATAAAGCCAGCAGTACCCCCTAGCTCTCCACGCTGATGTCACCCCCACCCCCTGGTTAATTTAATTTGCATATATTTTAACAAAAACATATAGGTTGTTCACCTAGTCTGACTTCACCCATAACACGCCCATCAAACCAGCAAAAGAATTTGTGATCTTACCAGAAATGACATTGCCATTTCAATCAGATGCCTATCACATCTTCCAGGAAATGAATCAAGGCAACCGTTATTGACATTAGCATCTTGCTCATAATCTGTAATCAATGAATCATTTTCAATACACGCATCTTCAGACTCTGTAATTTGGTCTCTTCACATCGTATGATACATTGAAGAACTTACCCATTTCCACCAATCAGTCATGCTACATTTCCCAGTGCCTGCACTGAGCTAATAAGAATCAATAGCAAAATAAGTGAGAAAAGGGCTTAGTACCAAGGAAGGCAGCACTTCTTTATTTCTCCTCTGTTCCTGTTCCTGAGACTTTATTAGTATGGGTCTGGCACTCTTTCTTCTCTCTGCATCACACCACGGTGTACTGGTGCTATTAGCAACACTTGCATTTGTGTGTATATATATATAAAATATACTTGTATATATTTACACACAGGCAGAAACATGTCAAGAGGAAAAGCTACTCAGTTTTTTCAGAGTAGTATGATAAACAACAGCCATTTCAAGTACTCTTTCCCTGCTGACCGTGGAACTCAACCCAACATCACCCTCTGCATTTCTACCCTACATTAGAGAAATTCTGGCAGAACTGATCAGCAGCCTTGGCAAGGTTTCTCTTTGGAGAGAAATGTCAGTGGAGTACCTAGAAACCACAGCTGAAGCTACATTAAACAATTAACTTTAAAACCTGCCTTCAACTTGATGCTTAAAGTGAAAGAAAGCAAAACAAGGGTCTTACTGATGGGTAAATAATAGTTAGTGTTGTTAGAGCAGCTACATAACAGGTCAGCTTTTTTTTTTTTTTATGAAACATTTGCTACTTTGTTGGTACTGATCATTTTTGCAACAAGTTATTCCTTTCCATCCAGAATTTTTTTCCTTTCAGGTTCATCAACAATTTGTTACTGCAAAGCATTATCTCTTAGCTTAAACCCATTAAGAATTAAACCCTTCATTAATACCCCTCACATACCCATTTTAATTAAAAAGAGAGTTAAAAACTCTCCTTCCTCTGATATCCTCCCACCATGCCCTAGGAAGGGGGAGAAAGGCCCTCTTCAGCCACACATCCATCACATACTACCTATAGAAACAGATTTCTCACCACGTTGAAAGTATTCTCCTCAGTAACCAGTAAACAGACAAGAACATAAAACAGGATAAAAGACACAGTTCTGCAATAGCCTGCAATATCCCTCCCTCCCATAACTACCCATTTTACTTGACCTGCTGAATTCAGTTGCTAAAAGAGAGGTGTGAAAGAACTTACTGAACTTTGCAAATTACTTTCGGCTGCAGCCAACACATTCTATCACGTGCAGCAGAAAGTACAAACTCACTCTATTACATGCAGTAGAAAATATACAGAGCAGTCCCATTTCTGGTACTAGTAGGCATGACACACTGCAAGGGTGTCTTAGGAAATAAAAAGCTGAAAATTGTTCCATATTTGCTTATTTCATTACAATGTTTTATTCCCCTTTTTATGTTTTTACTGTACCACAAATATCAATGAACTTTCTGCCCATGCTTTTATGAAGATGCAAAAATAAATCTCATGACATTTCTTGATGTTTTTCTTAAAAAAAAAAAATCATACATTACTAAATTCACAGTGACTAGCCTAAACAGATTGGGAAGGATCAGAACAAATACTGATGTCTCCATCTGTGAGAGTCACCTTAGATTCCCTTTCCAGTCAGTGGAGAAAAATGGGCATTCACAGGGCATGAGTCATCTCACCCTAGCATCTCCCACATCTAAAACAGGGCGGGTAAACCATGACCTAAAAGCACCTCTGCCTTTTCACTGACTATTAAGTGTCTTGACTGGCTAGAGCTCAAATAAAGACATCAATGCTGGGGAAATACAACAGTCAATGACACGAATCCTGCCCTTTGTGAGCGGAGCCCAGTACGAGGCATGACTATCACCCCAGCATTCTTCAGACAAAGCTCTTCCTGCACTGTTCATCTTTTGGTCCAGGTACCTCAGTTCAAGTGATTAACACCATGTGAATAACAGATATGTCTTTTTGGCAGCCGGACTGAGAAGCTGAGAAAAAAATATATATTTAGATTGTTACAACAAATGTTAAACACCTACTGGGGAAAAGACTTTGCTTATTGGCAAAGTGGGCAAATCTCACATTAGATCCTAGACTAGTCTTCAGAAGCACGTAAGTATAACTGAGTGGAATAAAAGAAAAGGAGGAGAGGAGGAATGAGAGCATATTCCAAACATTACAAGGGCTAGGGGAGGAGAAGAAATATTCTGGGTGCAGTACTTAATCATTTGATTACTGAAATGGCCTACATGTTGTATAAACCTGGAAGGAGAGAGTCTGGTGCAGGGGGAAGAAGATTCAGTGATTTCTTTTTTGGTTTTTTTGTTTGGTTTTTTTTTTTTACATTCATGACAAACTGTAAAGAAATGAACTTTCCACTCGCAATTACGCAATTCAGTAGTACTCTAAAGAATGCTGCCTGTTGAAACTGAGCACAGCTGATTTCTTACACTCTTCCACAATAGCCAAACACACCCTAAAAATCCTCACCCAAGGACAGGAAAATGACAAAGCTCTTGCAAAGGTGCTTCTGAAGCATGTATGTCAGCACTGGGTAGTGCAGTCTTATTTTCCAAGTCCCTAAGATGCGAAGAGTTGATGGCACCTATTTGTACAAGACCATAAACTTAAAAGAAAACTCTGAAAGATAATTTCTTTTGCCTGCTAATCCTGTGTGTACCTCGCTGCAAGTATAATGAGATAAATCCCACTCTGTGCAGTAAGTCATGCTGAAATCAAAGCTAGGCAAGGTTCCTCTCCCCTCCATCAACCCCTCCTGACCAGATTCAGCAAAGAAGAGTGTTTCCTCAGCTTCAGCTTATATCAAGAAATCACAAAAACTCTAAGCATTAGGCAGTTGAAAGACAATTAGTCCTGTTACAAGTTCAACTGTAAACTTCTGCAGTGGTGCAATATTGCACCAGCTTAAGTAATCAAAATACCTGGCTTTAAAATATTTCAGAGTGGACTAATGGGATGGTAACAGCAACTACTTTGCTAACAGCTCACAAGCAGGAGCACAAGCCTCCGTCAGAAGATGCAACACCGCTGCTCATGCAGATAGTTGCTGGCATTCCTGCAATGAGGCACGGTTTGTTCTTACACCAGAAATCATCCGTGAAGTTGCACAGCTTCTAAACATCCAAAACCACAGCTTGATTTTTGGGAATGGGAGAGGACAGGGGATACGTGGTTTTGGCAAAAAACAGCTGCCCTAAAAATGCATGTTTGATTTAGTAGTCAGGAAAACAAGCATCTGAAAATGGATAATCATTTGAGAGCTCTGGCTACAATGCTGAGCAAATACAGCACAGATGTAACAAAAGTAATTGGGATGTTTTGTCACTGCAAAAAACAGCAGAAGGACATGTATCCATCTGCCTGCCTACTTCTAGGTCAGTAACTCAGACTGAGATGAGTTGATGATGGGGATGGAGCATTTGGGCAGAATGTTTTGCCTTTGATTCAATGCTGTCTGCCTTCCAGCTTCTGAGAAAACTTACGAAGGAGCTTTCAAAGTCCCCTTTGGAACATGCCACCTTGCTTCTGGTTGGTGCAGAGGTTTTGCAAGCCATTGAAGACAAAGCAATTACAAACACACAAAAATTGTCTGGGACAGATTATTTTCTTTTCATATCTGTGAAAGATTACATGAATAGGAAGTCCCAGGTGCTAAGTTTATATTATCCTATAAATTTCCCACTGTAAAAAGCTCCAGAAACCGTGGGACGTTTCAGTGTCTTTACCCATGTGTTACAGCAACTACGTGAAGTTTGTAAAAAAAAAAAGAAAAGGGAAAGAGAGGAATTGTATCTAACTTTCCACATAGTAGAAAGAAAGTGACAGGAGAAATGCCTACAAAATACCTATTTAAAGAGTTTTAAAAGCTGGTCTTTCATCACATTAAGCACAGCAGTTGCAGAGGTATTATCCTTCTTCATTTCCCGACAATATTACCTTGTTACACATTCCAATGAGCAGTCATGTTTTAAAACTGCACTCAGCCAAAGAAAGGGGGGGGGGTGGGGGTGGTGGGGCAGACATTGAAGCAAAATAGTCAGAGGCATATAGAGTTTTCATACCTAGGAGACAAATTTTAATCCTTTAAATAAAAACTTATTTTTAAGTAAGTTTATAAACACTTATAGTTTCAACAAGTACATGTTGTGGCTGTGCTGCTAAGTACTGCACAAAAGGTACCCCAGGAAAAGCGCATCCCTGTACGGCCATACCCTGCTTATAGGATCACAATAACCCACAGGGTGGAATGATAGCGGGCACAGGACCGAGTTACCCCTTGTGATAGTGCTGCCTCCTCAGGAAACAAAGCATAACGTAAAAACAAGTTCATGGTGAGTGAGACGCTACTCTACATCGGAAACATGGTGAAGAACTTAGGCAAACTATGGCGTACACCACGGCAAATAAAGGCAGGGAACTGTGGGACCTGGAGGAGGCCGAGTGCAGTGTAAATTGGAGCAGGAGAGCAGAGGGACAGAGCGCACTGGGAGCCAGCACGCAGGGTGGAGAGACAGAGAGCAGGTCAGGAGCAAGAACAATAAGGCAAAGGCACGGCTACCAGAAAAAAAGGGACACCGCAGTAATTACTTTGGAGCTCAAACCACTCGTCAGCCACATCACATTTCTCACACAGCTGTGAACTGCCTCATTTCTCTGTCCCTACCTGTACAGCTGTAACAACAACATTTCTTTGTTTTAACTGGGTGTTGTGTGGATAAATGTGTGAACCATGAGTGGCTCAGATTGTGCCACCGAGAGGGCAGCTGTGCTGTAGCCAGCCTGTGCTTCTCCCCACAACTGACTGCAGCCCGCAGCTGCTGCGTTGTACTGTTCCTCCCTTAGCAGCAAATACTGGTGAACCTCACGGGCAAAGTGCATGTCCTCCCTAATTAACAGAGGATCTGCTCACCCAGTGAAAGCCTTTAGCTGCTAACAGCTTTATTCAGTCACACTGAAGATGACTTGACAGCGGGATCTGCAGAATTTGTTACTTCTTTGCATGGATGGACCAATGCACAGGATGGGGCTGCTCAGAGGTGAAGCAGAGTCTTACAACAAAAGTCTTTTGGGTAGGAGCTCTGCGGCTAAAGGGAACCAAACTCTGAGTTTGATGTGTGCTTTAGACATATGTAGTGCTCTGTGCTGTAGACACAGAGAGATCAATTCTTTGGTGTCTTCATTTAAGCATTTCAAATGAGTATTTTTTTGACCCTGACATCTCTGCCTCTCCATTCCCCTTAAGTAAAATGGGAAGACATCACCTTTCTTCACAGAGTGCCTTGAAAATAGATGCTTTAATGACAAAGCTTGTAAGATACCACAGCAAAAAGTGTTACAGAAAACCATTGTTATAACAATCTTTGTAGTCAGATTAGAATTTGGATGAGACTGCATGGATAACACAAGACCACTTAAAAGCATAAGATCTTAAACTAATATCAACTTGCTTTTAATGCCATCCATCTTGCAACTCTGCATGAGCCAAGCGTCCATGGGAGAACTAATATACGACCTCATAATTAAGGAAATTGTAATGTACACACAAGGGAACCTACATAGGGCGGTGTTTAAAGAGCAAGATGAAACACAAATTGCATGAAGAGACTAAATTTGGGAAGACTTGTCCAAAATAAGACTATGTTACTACGGTAGCAGAAGACAGAAACAGGGAAGTACTCTCTAGGAGTATTTTTTTTCCTCAGGTGTTGAAATCCAGAAAAGCCTTCACCCTTTCTTAGCATCTTTAAATCTCTATTGAAGACAAGATCCTAGGCTAATTACATTACTACTGTAAACAAGCACAGCAGCTCTTATGTTCTACAGTTAATCACTTCTTTTGGCAGTGTGTTTTCAGTAAAGTTTGCTCTTTCAGAGTATCTATTTTCCACAATGCAATGGAAGCCATCTGGCTGCTCTAGAGGTGAGAAAGCAAACATAACAATTCTGACCTTTTCAGCGGAAAAGGTAGTTTGTTGAAACACCAGGAAACCTTTAATTCCTATGCAAAAAAAACCACTGATATTTCTAGATGTGGAAAAGTTATCACCAAAAAGTAAATCCCTAGTTAGCTTTTGCTTTGCTTCTGTGCCATCTTATTAGTCACTTAGGAAATCTCAGCTACCAACCAGATGTTTAACTTCTCCTAAATTTCTCGAGGAAGCAGAATTCCCACACAGCTGCCATACATGCTCTGCCTGTAATACAGCTAAAAGGATCTTGGACTTCAAAGGTTTTCCCATCAATGTCCATTTTCACAACACACTAATGACATAGCGAGAGGGAATGGGGGAAAATACTTCAACTCATAGTATTTTATACATGAGAAATGCTGAGAAAACATCACAATAAAGGGACTGCTGGAGACATTTCAGTGACTCGCTTTACACAAGTATCACAGAGCAGGGAAGTGGGTCCTTTGAAATTTTTTCATGTAATGAAATTCATGTAATTAATCTCACCATAATCCAGTTCAGCAAACTGCTGACCCACCATCCACATAAGACGACTCAGGTTTAAAGCAGGGCATCCAAATAAAATAATAATAAAATAAAATACATAGGAAACCTGATGTCCTCCAAGAAACATGCTGGTGATGTTCAAACACAAGAAGTTGCCAAGAAAAACTACAAGCAGTGATCCCTAATCCCAAGGCAAAATGATTTAGGGTGGTCATATCCCCATTAACAATCATAACTAAAAATATAAATTTGAAATTCAAAGATATATAAAGAAATATTTATCAAAATTATACACAATGCTAAAGCAGACAAGAGATTACGATGTGAACTTTTTACTTGCTGTTTAAAGCATGGATGACATTTATTCTTCCACAGTATTTGCTTTTCATTGGCCATGGCTTAGAATTACATTCATTAAAAGTATAAGCCACCCTACTTTATGAGCAGAAGGATGCAGAGTTGCTAGGAAACAGAAAGTTAAGATCTTAACGTAAACTTTCTTGACAGCTGGAGGAAATACTTCATTAGAAGTCCAACTGGGGCATTCAAGGAACAGAATAAAAGAGACAATGGAAGTGGGAGTCTTTTCCATATTTAGTTCCTCTACATTAATA
Source organism: Falco naumanni (assembly GCF_017639655.2). Lineage (NCBI taxonomy): Eukaryota > Metazoa > Chordata > Aves > Falconiformes > Falconidae > Falco > Falco naumanni. Next base: position 114,075,376 of record NC_054055.1, read on the forward strand.
GGACATATTGTGTAGGCAAATTCCTGCATGTTATGCTAAAAAACTTACCTTTGAGGCAACAAGCTAATGAGAAATACTAAACAGAAAAGAGCTTCCTCCCCACCTCACCTCTCCAACTAAATACCACTTACATCCCACACGAAGTCATAACTTCAACATTTACCACCAAAAGCAAATCTTTAGGTTGTAATCTGGGAGCTCATCCGCTGAAAGGGACTCAACTGGATCAGAACAGGGGTGCAGTTATGGGGTGGCTGTGACCAGACCTAGGAAACTCATGTTTCAAATGCATCAGGCAATCAGGACTGCATACTGTGGCATTAAGCATTCGTAAGATCTTATCTTTAACATTGTGCCCTTTAGCCACTGATGCTCAGTTCAAATTAACCCAGAAAGGTGCAGATGCATAAGTACCACCCCCACCCCACCCCCCCCAAGGAAACTGTGTTATGAGAACATGAGAGTTCTGGAGCCATGGTATGCAAACAGCTAGCATATCTATGCACATATACATGTATGTCCGTACATATATTTATACATATGCATGTACAAATGTTTCTAAATTGACGATACTGGGCAAGGACTTACTAGGAGAGTTTTCTAAATGAGATTTCACCTCTGATCTACAAAGAAGAACTGCGCTCTCTGTAATTGCGCTGCCTCTAAAAAGTTCAGGTTGTTCATTTCACACAGGAAGCCTGACCTTTGCTCATTTAGCTATGCAAAGCAAACAAAGCAGACCACATACCAGAAGCATATGGAAGACTGAGACAGAATATATGCTCTCAAGTCCAAGATGGGACACCCAGGTTTATATAACAACTCAATCCTTGTCAGAGCTCTATAACCACTGAGCTAACTCACTTCAGGAGAAGGTGCTCACCTGAGGTTTGCTAGCATGCTAAAGCAGAGAATCACCCTCCCTCCTTCCTATTTCGCAGTTGCTGCGTATTTGTGGGTTTCTCCCATCTACAAAGAAAGGAAATACTCCTAGACACAAGAACAACCATCCTCACATCACTATCTGTCCGTCTGTAGAAGAGATGACTTAACTCTTGCTGCTGCAGAAGACCACAGCATGCAGAAGGTATCCAAAAGATTTTGATTTCTAAATCTTGTCCCCTGTAGGAGGTCCCTTGACCTGCTCCTTTGCTCTCCTCCAGCATGGAGTTTCAATGGAAGCCACACAGGGAGGCAATGAAACTTATAGAACATCGGCTGAGTCCTGTAAGTACATTCCCAAGGGTGTCTGAGGGCAGCTTGGTGCCCAAGCCAAGCCCAGCACCCTTCTGACCCATGGCAGTTCCAGAAGGATGCAGCCAAGTTGTACAAAGCTGGATGTTAGGGGCAGTGGAGGGGGAGACCCTGTCCTTTCTGCTCCTTTCCAGTAACAGTCCTGGTAGCACTTCTGTTTTCATCAGCCTGTCATTCTGACCACCAAATACCATACCAAATTACAGTATTCCTAGACTGTGCACAGTGGTAAATAACCAAAAGGCAGTACACGGGTGAAGCATGCCTCCCATTATAATCCATTTCAGTCATAAGGGTTGACATTAATACGCACTGAGGGTGGATCGTAAGAGACTGGTGAAACACAATTATCAGCAATGAGGACAGCCAAGCACCAGCATCACAGCTGGATAATCACCATCATCACAAGCAGGCTGTACAAATACCCAGTTCTCACTACAGAACACTAGGAGAAACAGAATGCTTAGAGGTATCGAAGGAAAACATGGCATTTGGTGTTTTCTTCTATGCTTCTTTCCACAAAACATATTATTTAACCCAGTGCATCACCACACTGAGAACTTCCCACAGGTAAACAGCCTGGGATAAACCTGTGGTTGGCAACACGGAACGGGTGCAGAATAGGGACTGAGACACAGATACCACATCTGGATTCCTTCCAAAGGGTGTCCAAAAACTACCTTTGTATTTACAGATGCTTACAGAAAACCTCTAGTCTGAGCTCCAAATATTTTCAATGATGGAAATGCCTTACTCTGGAAACTTTACAGGGCATAGCTGGTTATTGGTAAGTCTAATTCTCTTCTGCACACAGCCTTTACGTTGCTTTTATTCTTAGATCACCACTGCTGCAATAACCCTGTTAGTATCCTTTGCAAACCCTGCTAACAGTTCAGTTAGTGTCTACGTACAATTTACAGTATTGGTTTGACCAAAAAAGCTCAAACCTCCTGAGACATCACTATAATAAACGTTCGTCTTGGAGGACAGGATGTTTTGTTGATACCTTTGTGGTACCTTCTTGCCTGCACAGAAATCCAACACCGCCAAGTAAAATCTGTCATTTGAAAGGCTATGCTATGCTTTGCGGTGGAGGCTTGGCAAAACTTCCCTCTCGTTCCAGAAACAAATTCCAAAGCTCCTGAAGTTTGTGAGATTTATAATTGATACACCGGCTCCTCACAGGTGATTCATCAAATGAGGTACAAAGATCAGGTTTAAAACTCATTTAAATGAAGTTTGCTGATGCTGGATCAAGGATTTTTAGCAATATATTCAGAATATATTCAGGGTAGGTCTACAAAGCCCCAACTCGAAAACATTAAGTGTCTGAAGCCTGACACTGAAATAAATCAAAAAGCTAAAAGGAGTATGCACATACATAATAAAAAATAAAATTACTTTTCCATTGTTTATATCTATGATGATTTTCAAAGACAGCACCAGCAAGCATGTGAACAGAGACAAAGGAGAAGTTGGGTATAGACTCCCCTCCACCTTTTAACACTTGCCCCCTCATTTATCAAGGTCATGAGTAGGATGCCCACTTTAACAACAGGAAAGCAGCAGGCACCTCTGCAGGGATTTATGTGGCAGATACATCTGCAAACAGTTACAGGCCCACATGGAAGCTGAGACACCATCTCCCCCACTCCTACACATTCCACTGCAAGAGGTGCAATGCCCCAGGGACAAGTATGGTAAATCCTGTGCCCTCTAAAGATACCTGCTGCTAAAAATCAGGGACAAGACAACAATTCAAAGGCTGTGGAACCAACACCCAGACACCGCTGCCGTTCCTATGGATTCAGGGCATGTAGCTACTTTTTCATTTAGCATGTTTAGCGTCTGAGACTCTTCTAAATAAATGCAAAAACAACAACAAAAAATCCACATAGTTGCTACTTGTTGATAAAGATGTGTGAAAGCCATTTAACATATTAAAATTATGAACTATTTGCTAAAAAGAACAGTTCACAGAAAACTGAAAAACAGTGCAAGAGGAATCCTCTTGTTCCGTAAGTCCTTTGTTAATTTGGGATTCCTGAACACAAACAGTGAAAACAAGATTTCCATTGATTATCCCTTGTCCAGGGAACAAAACTGATTGTCCGTTCCTCAAACACCACCGTTTTGTGTCTGAATACTAAGTCATTATTGTAAGCAATAGAAAAAAAACCCTGCTAAGAGGGAAAGATTTTGGAAGAAATTATCTTATTTAGTCCTGAATTACTGTTTCTAGTCAAGTTAAAATTGCGGCAGAAGTATTTGCAGGTGTCAAGTCAGGCACAGCAACTCAGTATGTACTTTGAATGAAATCCCAGCAGGCTGTTCTGGGATATTCACACAGTGGCAACTAAAGTGCACACTTTTTTTTTTTTTTTTTAAATGAACCCAATTTAACTTACTGGCCCACCAATGGCAGAGCTGTTTTGCTCGCAATCCAACAGATCCTCTAGTGCAATTGCCTGCAGGATGTCAACTAACAAAGTTACATTCTAGAATTATAAACATTTTACAGATGGCTAAGGAGAGCACGGATCAAGGCCACACTACTGCCCCAAACCTCACAGCCACATCAATTACTCTTTGCCATATATATTTGCCTCATGCTTAAGGTATAAAGCTTAGATTGTCCCTTCTTTACACGAGTGCTCTGACCCTCCGAGATGAAATAACTTAGCAATTTTCAGGACTGCATTAACTGCTGATTAGTTGGGTGCTAAGTTAATTAAGCATGTCTCATTTTCATTATCTGATATGGCTGAATACTCCATTTATTCATTAAGCAGAATGCCAAGGTCATTATAGGTATTCTGGATGCAGTCTTCCATAGAGGGAGATAAACAATCTTGTATCTTTATTTAATGCTGTTAATCTGTTTTGTATATATACTTTATTAAAAAAGAGAAAAAACCCACCAACTGGCATTCTTTATTAGCTTGCATTATCAGACAATATTCCTCAAATGGATGGTTCTGTTGCATATCTTTTAGAACTCTTCACATATTTTGCACTAGTATCAACATTATAAATGTTACTGGGTTTTGGCTTATAGTCACGTTTTATTTCCAGCTTTTCCAAAGATCAAAACTGAACTAGTTTCCATGTTAATCAAATCAATCTCTGCAAAGGACCGGAGAGGTGACCGACACTAGTGCTGTGCAAAGATCAAGGCACCCACGCCACAACACCCCTGGTAGCCAAGGGCATCCTTGCAGGAGGTGGGGTGGGTGACCAGGGTACAGAGCCTGGGGCCCTCCACATCCGAAGCACCTACTCTAGAGCTCGGGCTAAGGGGTCCATGCCTGGCTTTTCCTTTGTGTACAGCTCCTTTGAAAGCCCAGTAAAGTCAAAACATTTCATTACATCAGGAAACAGTTTCAGCCTGGGGGTGGGGGGGTGTTGAGTATTTTTATATATATATATAAAAATGAAAACTAAACAAACCCCAACAGTCAGTTCTTGCTCCAGGTATGAATTCAAACTAGATTTGTTTAGTAAAATACCACAAATGAGGAAAACAAACCCAACAACCCAAACAAACAAAACCCAGAAACGTTTTCCTTTAGAAGTTTACAAAATTCCTGCCCTGAGCCTGCTAAAACACAACACAAGACATTCAACCTTAGACTTTGCATGTCCTAGACCATAGCAAAATCTCTCCTCAAAGCTTAATGTTGAAAGTTTCCTGATAAAGCTGCTGAAACGTGCTCAATGAGCTATCGCACTTTTAGTGAACCTCAGTTCATCTGATAAAAAAAACCCTGAACTGAATTAGGAACCAGGACTTCCCCCACCATGAACCTCCTTCTATGAAAGGGTTTGGAAGCAGGTAACAGTACTAGCCTGGTATAGCTACCTCAGAGATTGATGTAAAGATCCCTCCCTCCCTTCTCTGTCTACTTTCCTTATCACTCCCACAAAGCTTCTACACACGCATACCTATTTTGCATGTCCCATAAAAATGCAGATACAAAACTGGGACCTCTGCAAATTAAGTTCCAGAAGGCATCTTGTTGTCCTTTCCCATGGTCCGTAATGAAAGTAAATCTGGATAGACCAAATTAATGTGGAACTAAGTTTGCCATAATGCAAATAACAAATGTAACCCCTGGGTAAAAGAAAAAAAAGAGTATCTGAGGGCGGTTTAATACAAGCTGGGATCCAAAGCACTTTTAACACCATGAGCTTAAGTGGCAGTGGAGGCAAGGAAGTATGGTGGGAGACAAATTAAGATCTGTGAATAAAATCCTCATTACTGACTCCTGTCTGCCTCTTCGTTATCTGTATAGTAATAGAATAACATACCCATACCAGCATGGGTCCCTTCAGCTAAGGCTTTTAGTATTTGATGGGGTTGTTGAAGGAAACCTTGTAATTACTTCACCTATTCAATGGCACCTGAAACAAACACCACAGCATATGTAACTATGACTGAGGGTCAAAAATAATTCAGAAATAAAGCATGATAGCAAATCTGTTATTTGTGCAGCCATAGGATTCCCATAGCGGAAAGATAGATTTACCTGTATATTATTTCCTTGTCATATATAAATATTTCATTCTAGCTGCAAAATATTTAAATGTAAAGAAAAGGAAAAAAGTGTATTTTCCACATCTATGGAAGCTAAATAAGAGAAAGCCAAGTTAAAACCTGATAATTTTCAGAGATGTTCTTACCCTTCAGCAATATTTTGGTAAACTTGGTATTTCAGTTGGAAGCATTACCAAAACAGAAGCAGATCGAGAGTTGCTTCAAGACTTTCTCTGCATTTGCATTAATTATTTACTGACAGAGCCATCCCATTCATATAATTGTGTATAGGCATAGTATTTCATCAGAATTTTGGACCACCACAGGTTATAGTTTTAGGTTACAAGCTGACACAATCCAGGGGAGGGAAAAAAAGAAAAAAGAAAAAAAACAGGAGAGGAGCAAAAAACCAGAACATCTAATGAATTATGTCAGTCTCCAAACTTTCCCAAGAAATGAAAGGTGATAGGACTCATGCTGGCTTATCACTTCATGCTGTTCGTTCTGAAGTCAAGTAGATTGACAGCTCGACACCAAATATTCTCCAGGAAGGTAAAGCTCCTTGACAAAAAGCCAATCTTACCTGTCTTTCAGTGCTTCTCAGCTGACCTCGTGTCAGTGTTTTATCTGGCTGCAGTTGCAGCTGTTAGATTTTTGCAATTTATAGGTACAGCATCTCCTCGTGAATTAGAGACAAAGTGACACCCAGTTTGATTTCTGTAATTTCTTGTGTTGTCTTGCAGTAAGACAAATCTCTTAGAGAGAACACCCAAAATAATTTTTTTAAAAAAACTTAAGAAAAGAGAGAAGCAAATACAGGGTTGGGCATACTAAGATCAGATGCATGCAGATATAAAGAGCAAATTCACATTAACACTGGGCTGAGCTACGACTCAATGTTCCTATGTGAGCTGTGAAGCGCACAGAGGGTGGTTCAGGACTCCCCAGGAGTATAGCTCTCTCCATGGACCACACAGAGCTATAGCTCTTCATTCCAGGTTTCCAATTTAGTTAAAGGTGGAATCCGAGGTATTCATGTCACCCAAGTGATAAAATGAGGTCATTTACATCTGTCTGCCGTTCACCTAGTATGCACCTAGCAGGCTTGAAGAGCAAAATTCAGCCCTGGCACAAACAGAGCGAGTGTTAATTGAGGTCAGTAAGATGTTCATTTGCTTACCGCGAGGCTGCCTTCCACCCCATGAGCGTGAGGGCATCATGTCATTAAAGTCAGAAAATCCTCATCTCCTATCTTCTAGTTAAATAGCTTTGCAACATGTCTCTTCCCATACTCCAGCAGTGTGTCACCTTTGCTTTTTCCAAGCTTGTGGGAAGGGAACTTTGGAAAATCTAAGATGATTCTGACATATCTTTATACTTGGGGAAATTTTTGCACAAGCTGTACTCCCTGAACACCAGACTTATCTGACTTTGTAGACATAACTAATGGGAACAGCAACTTCTGCCCAAGGCTGTGGTTATACCTCACCTATCAACTTCCCTAACACTAACATTTACTTCTCCCAAGCACAAAGGTACATTTCAGTATCACAGAATAGAGAGAAGAGGGAAAAAAAAAACCACACAAAAGAAGAAGATAATTTGAATTATACTATACTTCTGAATTCTCACAGCAGTTGTAGCATTTCATCCTGGTGTTTTACCCCTGTTGTAACATGCACCAGAGAATGGAATAATAATAAAAAAAAAACAACAGAAATGCCCTATAATTAAACAGAAAATGGAACTCTTTTGCCTATGTCATGGGATTCCAGATAGAAAGACACGTCATTCCCACTGTACACTGAATTAGCAAGATGACAATAGGTACAGACTAAAGGCCAATCTACATAGTTGACCCAAAAGATAGACAAAGGCAGCAGATTTTATTCCATTGCCTGTCTACTCGAGGGAAGGAATTCTAGCAATAAAGGGCTTATTAATCTACTTTCCACAGGCCAGAAACCAAAGGAAACAAGTTCATGTTACAATGATGGTGCTTCCTTTAAGAAGTGAAGATAATTAATTAGCAAGACATTTGGTTTAGGGACATAGCTTTCACTATAACAATTTTAAGCCAACATGTGACATCTGGTAGAAGTTGAGCCTATTGCAAGAACCACCTGACAAGTCTCTACAGCTTATTCAAGGCAGGAAGGCAATCATGTTATTTGTTTTAAAACAGCTACATTTAAAAAAAAAAAAAGAAAAGAAAAAAGCTATGAAGACTTTAGGATGAAACAAAAAGCTAGGTGTTTCTATCCTCAACATTCACACTTAATTAAAAAAAAAAACAAAACACCAAACACAAACAAACCAGCCTTCTCCATATCACATTACCACTTATCCTTGGGACTGCCCACCAAATCATGTGTATACAGCAATATTATTTCTGTTCTCCAAAGAAATTAACTTCAGTCTTTTTCAAACACTCTTATCCCAAAGACTACTCTCTAGGGGTATGGCAGCCAAAGAGGACACAGCTGAAGCTTCCACCAAAACACTTCTGTCAAAGGTTATAGCTCCTTTTTTCTTTCACTGTTTTTCTTTTCTTTTTTCTTTTTTTCAATTGAAGACACCACCACCATCAGATTAACACAGAAGAAAGCCAGGATTTTAGTTTAGAGCACAGCAACGCTTCAGGTAGTGGCTGGATCCCATCTCTAACGTCCCACTGGAAGCACAGCCCTCTTCCACCAGGGACCAGGCTGTCCTACATCACCTCACACCCCGCTAAAGGAAGACACAGACTTTACCCCACAGGAACATTCTGTAATTTTGTCCATCCTCAGATGACTCCGCACCAGGTTTTTTTAGGTTCCAATGAAAATCACTATCGAACCAGTCGATGCCAATCAGACCATCTGTGTCCTTGTCTATTGGACTTCCAGATTCAGACTTTCCAAAGCAGCTGGCATTTTTGGTTCTGTGACTGGTGGGACATATTTCCTAAATTAATTGCTTTTCCCCCCATTGAGCTCTTTGCATAAATGCCAGACGAGTCCCTTAATATCTGCATTTTTGCCACTTCTTTACAAGCTCTCAGGTAAAATCCAACCTGTATTTTATAAAAGAATTAACCAAGAGACCACCTGACTTTGCTCAGCAATTGCTATATAAAGTACTACCATTAGCAACAGACCACAAGACATGTAATGTCCAAACCTAGGAAAATAAAAAAAAAAAAGGGGGAAGAATTAGAAGATGGCTGGTTTCAGCAGCATGGTAGCACTGAAAAAGCTGTGGATCTGAACCGATCATAAGATGTTAACAGAGCACTAACATGCCTCTATTATCTACTCCTGGCAAGATTCAGTAACAGCCTAGTTGCGGGGGAGGAAAGGAGAGAGAAAAGTGAAAGACGACAGCAAAATAAAGTGTTGCATAAGGACAAAGCATTATTAAACCAGATGCAGGTGGGAATACAGCTTCAGAGGTGCTGGCTTTCTGTCCAGCCCACAAGAGCATGCTGGTTCTAGAGGACAGACACCTGACAGATTTAAAGTGCACAAGCACATGACGTGGAGTGAGAGTGACTTGATTTAGCATCTGCCTCCAGCGCGAGCACTCCCCAGGGCTCACAGGGCAAGGTACAGCCACCCAGTGTTTTGGAATAATCTCCACCCTGTACGAGTCCTTTCTAAATTGAGCTGAAGCAAACCCACTGCATTTTCCCTAGAAGGTACAGGAAGCTAGTTCCGTTTTATTAACACATTGGGGGGGTGATGGACCAAACACCCTCACAAAGCTCCCATCCATCTCCCATCAGAAGCGGGAAATCAGGCATCCAAGTACCAGGGATTGCAAACAACCCTCAAACCCAGAAGTAATTTTAGAGATGGAGAAGATAAGCAATTCTCTAAGCTGCAAAGCTAAAGCAAGACAAAGCCACGCAGAATCGATGATTTCAGAACCCTTAAAAAGAATAAAGCATACGTTTTCCTCAACTAGCATTTCACCGATTATACACTTGACCGCAGCAATACCCAGGCTAAGGCTGGCACAGCAAGCTGAAGGGCTGCATTAGTAGGATTAAATGAAGTTAGTTAACGAGTTAGTTAACTGAGGTTTGTTAAATGTGGTAGCTGTGCTGAACTAAGCATACATCCCATATCACCATAATCAGAAAAAAATTCCTTTTTTTTAAGTCCCAAGTCCAGGAGATGCTTCAGTTACACATTACAATATGAAACAAATTTACCAGAGAAATGCATATCCGTACCTCCTTCCTCCTTCCTATCTGTGGTGAAAGTATCTCTCACCAAGTTCCCTTAACAAACCTACGTGCCAATTAACTGAAAGCTTGCAAAAAAATCATCTGCGGTAACCCAACCTTTACTCACATCGTGCTGCTTATATGGGATCTTTGCTTTGCTAAGCTAAAATGGGATAATTATTTTCTACTAGATTGTAAAGCTTTCTCTATACACTTTATAAGCCTATTATAGTCATATAAAACCTGAACTTTTAAATCTGAAGGCAAGTGTCAAAGGTTTAGCAGACTCTATGCTGCAGTAAGATAAGGATCTTAAACTTGCTAGGTTTGAGATTCAATTCTTAGCATGATGGATAGGTTTTGAAGGAACCCAGGGAAGGATATTACGGTTTGTTTCAGGAAATAAAAAAATATCTAGTTAATCAGAAGATTACAGATAAAAAAAAAAAAAAGACCTTCAGCTTTAAAAACAAGTAGTTACGTTTTCTCTTGAAGACTTATTTTAAGGGTAAGCTGACGTTCAAAGACGATGGTACTTTTTCCACATAAAGATGAATCTTCAGGAAGAAAGAGATCTGTCAACACATAGTAAACTTGTCTGACAGGAAAGGCTGAACCCAAAATATTAGTTGAGCAAGGACCTAATTCTCACCCCCAAAAAAGCTCTAAACCCTCTCCTCCTCCAGGGAGGGCAACATTGAGCTTAAAGCATATGCAGTGCTTTACCATATTCAGCTAAAAAAAAAGATTCAGAACCTGTTATCCTCAGCACAAAGCCCCTCAACAGCGATGTGATGTCCCCCAACTATTAAGAAACACCTTACCAAAACCATTCCAGCTGCATTCAGTTTACCACTTACTACTTTATGTCATTTTTGCATTGTTGATTTGATAAGGTGATTTTTCTACTACCCCCCTCCACGGAGCCCTGTTCCCAGGATTCAGGTCACTGAAGATCCAGGTTCGGAGGTTAGGTACTCCAAAATAGAAATAGTTTGCTGCTTTCAGTCCCTATGGTCACAGATCACAGAGCGAAGGGGATTTACTTTCTTCCTTTTCCTTTCCTCAGAAAGTAATTAATTAATGAGAAATAGTTTATTACTGACAGCTGTCCAAGTGCTAATGGTTGGCCTGTACTTAGGATGACACAGTCTTACTAGATTGTATTTGCTTATTAAACTAAGTTTAACTCTCCATGAAAAGCAATCAATGTTTCCACAGGTAATTGCACTATTTATATTTAAACGGCTAACGCTCTTGGAAGCAGTTTCCCAGCTTAATTTCATCCACAGAATCTCCTTCTCCTCTAATCTTTCTTTTTAATTGCTCCCCTCATCAGTTCATTGTATTTTCACACTGATTTTTGCTCTTCATTCTCCAGACCCGTCACTAATAATATCTACTACTTATGTCAAACAGCAGGACACGCACCAGGGTGTTTATGATGACCCCAGGGCCTCGAAATGGGTGTCTCCATCTCCCCTTACAGGGACATCTCTAAATAGCAAGATAAAGTCTTTCAAACAACAACAAAAAAGTTAGATTTTTCTTTCTGTGAGAAAATGAGAAAAAAATAGATATTTTTTTTTAGCGTAGGGTGCATAGTGACTGCATCAGAAGAGAGTTTCTGGCCAGCTCTCCCTCCGGCCCATTCTTCCAGCTTCAGTTTTTATCCCCTCAGATAATTTTTGAGCCCTACCCAGTCTCTTCTGCCTCAGAAGGTCTTAGTTGCTCAGAGTTCTTAGCAGCTCGCTGCTCCCCACCACCCCTGCAACCCTCTGGCTGAGCTAAGTGACCCCACCAGCCTGCCCCCCCTTGCCCTGGGTCCTGTTCTAACACCAGCAGCCAGGATCTCAACTGGAAACCATTAAGCAATTAGGAGAAGTCACCCCTTCTTCCCAAATTTCTGCTGCCAAGACAGATAGATGCTTGCTGGAAAAAGATCTACCCCATACACAACCTGGAAAACCCCAAAAAGTAGAAGGTCCTGAAACATTATGAAATGCTTTCAATAACCTGACACAAAATGCAAATATAATCTCATCGCTGAAGCTAGTATTACAAATGGGGTATTGTGGTTTTTTGTTTGCTTGGGTTTTTTGGTTGGGTTTTTTTTTGGGGGGGGTGGGGGTGGAGGTGAAAATTTTGTTTTCTTAGTGTTATGCTAAAAACCTCAGTAACAAGTCATTCTTAAAAGGGATGCAGTGTTAGAAGCACAAATAAGCCGTCTCATCCACCCTCACACCTCCTTGCCCAGTTCCCCCAGAGTCAGGTACGGGTCTGAGCACGTGTTTTTTTATCTCCAGTGGGTGACAAAACACCCACTGGAGATACTGCAGAGAAGTGCAGAGCTGTAAGGTTATTTCTCCTGAGAAAACTAGCATTCTTTCCAAATGTTAAGAACAATATGAATTTCCTCCTAGTCCAACAACACTTGTGAGCTGAAAATCTATATTATTTTTTTTTCAGCATATCTCCCAAAGATGTAGCCACATTCATTCACGGCGATGACTGAGCATAGTGGGAAGGAGAAAGCAGCACAACAGGGGTATTTATTAACCTTCTGATTCAGTGTTGCCGTGACAAAGACAGCAAAATTGAGATACTTTAACTATATTTGTACACATGCCTCGGTCTAAAAAATGAGCGATAGTTAAATAAATAGCCATTTGGGGCCTGCTAATATCTTTGAGTTAAAATTTGTCTCAGAAGTGATACCAGAGGTTGCCACTGTCCAGTTGTTATTGCGGGAAAGATCTCTCCTTCATCACCTTCTGAAATAAAAATCAGAACAAGTGAAATCTTTGGGTCAAGGGAAGGAAGATGGGCAATGCCCCCCCACCCGCATCTTGTAAAGCTTGCAAGTCCAGGGGTTTCCAGCCCAGCCACCACTCCCCACCGCTGAAGGGACATGACAAAGTACTGTATCAAGGTCAATTCCTTCTCCTGTTGAGCATGGTTCAGAATGGAAGTGAATTTAGTTCAGGCTGTTAGTAAATCACACAGTGAGACATCCTGCCACCTCTGTCTTTTATAGCCACCTTGTTGTGCAACATCATCCTCTGCTCCTGGTTCACAGCCCCAGGATACCCTAGCACTGAAACATACACATGACATCGCACTTTGAAATAATTTAAATAAATGAGAATTACAATCAAGAGCAGAGGAAGTGGGAAGAGAAGTTTTCAGAATGTGTTTAATTTAAATATACCTATGGTTAAAGCCTTCTACTGAGTTCAATTGAGATTTCTTGCTTTAGCATTCACCTGTTCAGTGACATATTGACTTAGGGAAATTTCAAATCAGAATTACCAAGTGTGTCCTTTAGATGGTACTGAATCAAGGAACATGAACACCACGTGAACCACTTAAACACAGTTATTCCATCTTTGACAATTTTTACTTTGCTGAAGATGACTCTCCAGAAGCTTATTCTCTGAGCAGAGTACCATCTTCAAATATTTTCTTGTGACAATGCAAGGCGAAGACCCCTCTTGTAACAGTTTTCGCTTGCTTTTTACCCTCCTGATACACAGGAAATTCCCAAAATGGCTTGTTTGAAGATGCTCCATGTGTCTCTTGCAAGAAATTATTTCCAATGAGACTCTCATGGACATCAACCAGGACAACCTCATCCTTAGAACAATCCTATATGAATCTTAACCTAAAATATTTCACAGCAACCTTCGCAGCAGCAGTCAGCCGACAACTTTAACATAAAGAATAATTACTCTACAAATTATCTTCTGTCCCAAATAGGCGCAGAAGCAGCTGAGGGGTGACATTTCCAGCAGGTGTATGCCTCTTGTGTGATGCAATAATACTGTGCACACAGCAGCCAACATAGCCCAGAAAATGGAAGATTGAGAAATCGCAGTACAAAAATCCTCACAGAATTAAGGTGCAGTGCACAAGTCTCCATGAGAAGGGAATTAGTAGCTTCACAGAAGTAAAGCATTTCCCTCCTATCCTCCCATGTCTGGCATCAAACTGCCACTTGAAGCTCTGAAAGCCACTGACTGCCCTGAACTTACCTTTTTGCTAGAGCTGGAAGAGTCTTGATAGAGGACAATGTCTTTAATCTGATTTGGGGGGGGGGGAAATATCCAGACTTCCCTCTAAAGGAAAAAAAAACCTTGTTGAAAGAACATTCCTTTGTACCACTCAGTGACATACCATGAAACATGACTTCTGATATTTCTATTTTCAATGAATCAAAAGAGTATTTCCCTGGCATGAGAAGTGTGAAATGGCATCTGAAGAGAAAATAGTGCTTTTACCAGATCAGTGACATTTCCTTCTCTCCCCAACGTATCAACCTAACCTGAACTGACGTTTTCTGAAATATCAACTGTATGTTTTCATAATAGCTAGACATCTTTAGTTTTAACTTGAGCTAGTGAAATAGAATTTACTCAAGTAAAGATAGTAAGATAGACTCAACATGCAATATCTGCATAATTCATCTGTGTACAACTTTTTTTTAAAAAAAACCCAACAAACTCAGTGATTACTTTAATGCAGACCCTCCTGTCTTCCTTTAGTGAGCCCAGATCCTATATTCCTATAGCATATGACATCCAGGGCAATTTAAGATCAGAATACATATCTGCTTTCATCATTATGCTCTGGAAGCGTCCCCTTCAGCCTCTGACACCACAGCTAATACAGCAGCCTGTGCAGATGCATTTTCTGAGCAATGTTATATTAAGGGTATTTTTGCAGAGTTTAATCCCAATTATTGGCTGAACCCATGAAAAATACATTTTTCTCACATTTGCTGCTAAAATGTACATCTGTTGGATAAAGGCTCAGTGCAGGGACAGGGAGATGTGACACAGCCTACAAGGGAAGTTCATAAGAGCGAAGGGTAACTTCATGCTCAAGGACAAAACTCGCCAGGGTAAATTGTTTCATTCCTACAAATTCTCTCAAGCTGGAATGTGACAGAGTTCAGCTGACTTTTGATGCCACAGAATGCAAGCTGAGCATCCAGCTCATTCCTTCCTCTCCAGTACTACAGGTCCAATTTTAGTAATTATGAAGTTCAGGATGTCTGGTAAACACAGTACCTTAGTTACAGAGATAGAAAATCACCAAGAATAAAAGTTATATTGTTTTTCATTTTAGGATGGAAATATCATGATTGGGGTAAAAATCTCTATGGATTCTTTTTCTAATAAATTCAAGTCCTACAGGCTAGTGTATAGAACAAGTCATTCTTTATCAAATTCAGATTCATTCTTCCTACTTCTTATGACACAGTATTGATTCTATGTGAATACATAGTATACTAAATATATAAAATACTTAAACACTGACTATTCTGTAAAGAAAAAATAAGAGTGGACTGCATATAACAAGAATAATTTTTATGTTGGTTTGGTCATTTGTTGCTTTTTTGGTGGAGATGCAGCATGTTGTGTTTTGCTGTTGTTTAGGGGGGGTTATTTTTGGGATGTTTTTAATAAGAACCATAACACACAGGACCAATCTAGGAAGTTTAAAATCAAAAAACTTATGTCTTCTTTCAAGGGGATGACAAAACCAAACTGAAGGGTTAGTCTTGTACAGTTGAAGGCATCAATACATTAAGTTTTAATTTTTAAGTTGCTAAAAAAATTCTTTCAGTTTTAGTTGATTTTTAACACCTCATATATACTTTAATGATGCTACATTAATAAATACACTGGGTGGCTATGGCAAGTAGGACTCACTAATGAGAAAAATTTAAAGTTACTTAGCAGATTTTTCACTTCATATTCATAATTTACACAAAAGAAAGCTAAATATACCTTCTGGGAAGGACATACTTAAAGTCAAGGATGCATTAAGCTACATTAATGTTTATGAACAAGGTTTGGGTACTGTACTAAGGATCATGTGTGAAAGGGAATTCTAATTCTGATTTATTAGCTAAATTGAAACCTCATTTAAAGAACTAAAGAAATAGTAGAGTTAATTTAGAAGAGTGTTTTGACTGACATCTCATCTGGTCTGAAATTATTTAGATGAGTAAGACGAGGGGTTGATCATGTACTGAGCAAAATGATCTAGGGCTCTTGCATTAGAATTGCAGTAAGACTATTCATAATAGCAACTTAATTTTCATATCAGCTCTAACCAGTCTTGGAAGGCTATTAGGGATAGTAAAGTGACATTATCTATATAATCTATATAAAAAAATTAATATAATCTATATTTAACCATAGATTGTTATATTGTTTTTCATTTTAGGATGAAAATATCATGATTGGGGTAAAAACTTCAGTTTCCATACATTTCCCTCAGCTTTGCAATTGCAACTAGAAGTAGTTCATATTCTTACAAAAAGTTCAGTTCAAGTCTCTGTGGAGTTACCTATGGAAGATACTTCCTTCTTGCCTTGAATTTTGATAGATTATATTCGCATATCAGGTGGCATTGATTAATGCAAAAAGAATTAGTCTTTCTCTCTCACTTTTTTCCTACTAAGAATAAACGATGTTTACAAATCCCTTGATCATGATGTCTCCGAAACTTAAAGATATCCTAAATATCCTGGTCAAATTCATCAGGCTTCAATCACTGAATTTCCACATCCCTTCCTTGCTTGAACTGAATGACAAACACTGAACCCCTGTAGGGTCAGTATGTGCTCACCAATGCCACAAACAGCCACGCTGTGGGATGTCACTGCAAGGGCTATGGTCCCTCGTAGGTAGGGAGTACAGACCAGAAAGCTGGGAGTAGGGGTTGAAGATACACCAGCTACTTGTGTGTGGTCATGGTGACCTGTAGAAAAACTTTGGGCTGAGGACTTACTGAGCTTGGTGCTGCAGAGACCGATGCACCCTCTGACGATGCCCCAGAAGTTACAGGGAGGTCAGGCATGGGGAGACTTTTCCATTTTCCTGTGTTCCAGGACCTTCTGCAGTTGGGTCCCCTTCCTTGGGGCTGCCTTTTTTCTGCTAGTGGAAGTCATGTTTATAATCAAAACCATCTGCAGCCATGCCAGGCACATTTCAAAACAGCTGGAAAGGTAACTTTAAAAAGCAGTTATTGTTGGTTGGCCCTGCCCTTCCCTGCCACAAGACTATTGCAGTAAGGCTAGCAAGAACCTTCACCAGAACAACGCGCTTCCACTATATAGAACTCCCCCACACCTTGTATATTTTGAGCACTGTACGAAGTCTTATTATAGATTGCCACTATGCCACAGAGCCATATGAAAACACAAGTTTGCAGAATATTCAATACCTTAAAGGTAGAACTGTTTCCCCTACTGTACGCCAGGGTTTTAACTTCACTGAAGGGATCTAGAATACTGCAAAAATCAGCCCTCCATGAAATAAGACTAGATTTTGTAAAAGAAAGAAAAAACTCAACAGTATGGAACTCTGATATAAGACATTTTGTGCACGAGGGAATTAAGCTTCCCTAGAACCTAAAAAAAAAAACCAAACAAAACCCACCAAACCTGAAAGCTTGAGGTTTCCCCCGCCTCCGCTCCCAACATCCTCGTTAGCACTAGCAATCTGTAAAGGCCTTCTAAAAAGAGCAAGGCCATAAACACAAATGTTATCTGGGCCTTCAGCAGAGGGACTGTCTGGGTAAGTTAATCTCTTGTGCTATATTTATCTGCACAGTAGCAAACACAATGATTTCCTCTTTTTTTTTTTGAAAATGGAGATAATTCCCTATGTGGCATGGCAGGCTGCCAGCGAGGGGCAGGCAAGGTAACACAGCATTCTGCAGGAAGCCAGCGGGAACACAGAGCTCCACAACTTGGATGCTAGCTCCTGTGAGCCTGTCTTCCTCACAAACAAAGTAAAAATCATAATTAAAAAAAGAAATAAAACAATCCATTTTGGTTTTGCCTCCACTGGGGGTAAAAACTTGCAAAGTCAGCAGAAGTGAGACAGCGGCCACAGTTCTCAAGAGGCAAGTTTCCTCCTTTGATGTATTTTGTATTCCAAGATGAAATAGCATCTTCTAGAAGAGGCACAGGGACCTGCCTGCTGTTGAATCTGAGCCAGAAGGACCTGAAGATCACTTGTTCAAGAGCTGGGATGAGACCACCAATGGTTTCTTACCTCAAAAGCGAACAGTGATAGTATTGCATTGAATTGTGGCAGTTTTTCCCCCGTCCTGAATTATCATCTCAGGTGTTACCTAGCAAAAAAGTCTCACCCTGAAAGCCTGCAGTACGGCACCGGGAGACCGCAGGCTGGTGTGATTAGATTCCAGTGTAAGTGCACAAAGACAGCAGAGAGCTGCACAGTTTCAGGCAAGTGAAGATGACAGGATGCTGAAGAGAGTTACAATGAACAGCCTCCTCTTTCCAAATGCCATAGCACAAAAAGAAAACCGAGGCTTATTTAAGCATCAGAAAAACAGCATGTTTTTCTCCTTACCTAGCTTTCACCAAGAAGATAAAACTCAACTTATGACTGATGTTGTTTCTAGGTCATATACTGAAACTCTTTCCAAAATAGCTACATGACCATTCTCCTGGCTTCCTCAAGCTGGGAGCATCTGAATGCACAAACATCTCCTCTCTGTTTAGGAGCAGGTAGAAAGGGAGTCCTATTTCCAACAGAAAAAAACAGTGTCAGTGAGGAAGATGATGGGACAAAGCCATCTGAAGAAGAGAAAAAGGGAAACCAACAGAGCTGGAATAAGGTAGAAGGAAAAAGATGGGGGAGATCCCTGCAGGAGAAAGCAATGCGGTGGGACAATGAATGCCTCAAGATGGGACAGTGAGATAGAAACAAAGCTCAGCTGTCAGGCAAAGACTGAAGGATCCTGGATTAGCAAGAAACAGGGCACAGTATGAATCAGAAATGGGATGTGCCAGAGTTGGAAACAAAAACAAGAGAGGAAGGCAGCATGACCACAGGGTGAGAGTTGGGCAGGCTGCTCAGGGTCCCACACATGAGAGGTAGCAGTGGGACACAGCCCCATCCCCAGGAAGGGCCCTGCACTTTGAGGGAGGAGGAGGAAGATGACAGAGGGGGCCCTGGGGGAGACAAGAGCACACAGGCACTGCCAGGGAGCTGCAGGCCACTGCTGCCTGCCTGACCGCAGGGCAGCCACTGAGCAGCTGCAGGCGGCACTGCAGGGGTGTCAGGGGTGTAATACTTTGTCTTGTGTTACAGCCGTCACTCATGGCCAGTGCAGACCTCAAGTCATCTTCTTGCCCACGGGACAGGAAAGCTTTGTTCAAATGATCATTTACAAGCACATGAAATCTGCTGTGGCTCAGGCAGAATATATCAACGTGCAGCCTCTGCTTCTTCTCTGCTCTCTCCCATTTTTCATACTTCCCTCCCTTCCCTTTCCCTGCTTTCTTTTTCCTGAGCTTGCTAAATCCATCAGTTATACTTGCCCAGTGTGGCCTCCCCTAATTGATCCTTGCTCAGTTTTGGTTGTCACAATAAAGATGAAAAACTTCCCTGATGTTTGAAGAGGAGAGATTCAAGCTTAGTGGTGTGGAAATACAGCAGTATAGCACAGTCTGTCCTGGAAAGAGAGAGATGAGAAAAGAAGAAAAAGAATAAAACCACCCCACATCGTTCCTATTGTACCAAGACATTTCCCAAACTCTCATAGACCTTGTGCTGAACTGTTTAAGCAGCATAGTTACGGGAGACAACCCTGAGCATATGCATCGACACGTTACACAGCATTAATAATCTCCAAACAGCTGTCCTAACGTGAACTTGTTTGTCAGTCAGGCCTACAACTTCTCAAATTCTTGTAGAAAGCTTGGAGGAAAGTGTTCACAGTGTCTCTTAAGCCACAAAGCAGATCGCCCATCCATATTTTTGGTACAGTGGTTCGTTAAACATTTTGGTTTTGTGAAGCTAAGAGATGCTTTTATTGGTGCCATGAAAAAACCCAGCACCAGAGCCACAGGAGGCAGCGGAACTGAAGCAGGGGCTTGTGAACATGCAATTCTGCCAATGCATGTCAGGTAACTGAAGCAATAGGAACTATTTACAAACTTTGTACTCTCGGTTTGTGAAACTCTTGCAATGTAAAGAGTCAGAAGAGCCAGCAATCGAGTCATTTGGTAGAGGTCAACACACCTTATCTCTCAATAGACCCATGCAATGATGGGATATCCAATATCAATTTTTTTTTTATCTTGAAACAGTCACTCAAAGATCCATAGAACAAACTGCTTTCAGCTTATCAGCTAAACAAGATATTGTGAAATACAGCCCTTTGGCTTGTTTTTGCTTGCATGGCAGAGAGATACACACAAAATCAGATCAAGTATGAGGGGTCCCTGATGTCACAGAGTGGCAAGCCAAGGCATGCCTGTGCCCATGCTTCTGCAGAACAGGGACCACCAATGTTTGCTGCAAAGACCTTTTGAACAAATGATGTTGTTTTTTTCCATCATATAATCCTTGACAGTCCCTCTCCTTCACCACCATGAATTCCATCAGCTTTTAGTTTCTATAGTTCCCTGTGGCAAGGAGTCATGCAGTTTGGTGGGCGGCCATCCACAGCACCACTCAAGTACCTCCTCTGTCTGCATCAACATGAGAAGGACTTAAGTGTTTTCAATGCTTCTCAAAATTCAGATTATCCCTGCAGATGAAAGGCTCTTTCTGAAGTTCTGTTCTGCAGATATTGCCACTCTGAATTTACACATTTAAAATAACACCCGTTTCACAGCTCTTAAAGGCACACGTGCTCTGCTGCTACAGGGACTCTGAGCCTTGCAAAAATGTTTGAAGCGTAAACCTCCATGTTATCTCCCTTCTGACTTCCAACCTTGATCTTCCTGACTTAACCTCCCCAAAAACCCCAACCCAAAACCTGTGGAGGGGGAGATTCCTGACAAAGTTTTGGATGCAGTTGTACCACTAGTTTAGTCATTGGAAAACCTCAAGTAAAAAAACTGAGCTGAAACCAGGAGACCAACCAGTAAGGAGAAAACAATATCCTATAAAGTTAAGGGCCCAGCAAAGATTGCAACCATAAATAAGCTCTTTATTGAAATTTGGACTGTTACAAAAATGTCAATCAGAACTTCAGGCTCCAATCCTCCCAGTAAAGAAACCTAAATCCTTAGAAAACAGGTTAGTACAAGGTTTATGACAAGTCAATACCTGGACAGTTGATGTCCACCCAGTAGTCCCCAAATCCCTATACTCTCCTAACCTCAATAGCAGAAACTATTGTGTATTTTACAGTGCTGGATCTGAAAAATACCTTTTTTATTTGCATACCAGTGGATGAACAGAGTCCACTTATCTTTGCTTTTGAATGGGAAAAATCTGTCTACAGGACAAAAAAAATGCAACTGTGCTGGACTGTCCTTCCCCAGGATTTAAGAACAGCACCACAATATTTGGTAATATTTTGGCAAAAGAATTGGAACAAGGGCATCACAAGTACGAGACCATTTCAGTGTTGCGATGTGTAGATGATATACCGATTGGGTCAGATACTCAGCAAGACTGTTTGGAGGCAACTATTAGTCTACTTAATTTCTTGGACCCAGCAGGATACAGAGTCTCAAGAAAAAAAGGCCCAAATTGGAAAGATAGATGGGTTGTGTTGGCTCTGGACTCCAAATTTTGGCTTGATAGCCAAACATCTATATGCTGCTACAAAAGGACAAGAAACAATGTTAGAATGGACTCCAGAGTGCTCAAAAAGCTTTTGAAGAAACAAAGAGAAAGTCTACAGAAGCCCCCACATTGGGACATCCAAATTTGCAGAAGCTGTTCCAATTGTATGTGCATGATCAACAGCAAGTAGCATTGGGAGTGCTTACACAGAAGTTAGGAAACTGGAATAGACTGGTGGGATTCTTAATCCCACCAGTGCAGAGAAGTACGCAAAGGGTGGCCCACTTGTTGGAGAGCAGTAGCTGCAACTGTAGCTTTGATCAAAGAATCTCAGAAACTGATGCTGGGCCAACCCCTTCCTGCCCATGTACCCCACACTGTGATGGCTTTTCTTGAGAAGGGGGACCATTGCATTTCTCAGAGCCAACTGGATCAGTATCAAGCAGTATTGCTGCAACAAGGTGATGTGATACTTCTCTCAAACCTCTCCCCTTAACCCAGCTACTCTACTTCTGGCCTCAGAAACTGGAGATTTACATCATGATTGTTTAACAACTATTGAACAAGTTCACTCCAGCAGGCTGGATCTTCGAGACAAGCTATTATCTGAGACAGAAATGGAACTTTTTACTGATGGAAAAACACAGAAGTATTGGAAAACAAATCGTTACCTAGCAACACTTCTGCCCAGAAGGCTGATTTAACAGTCCTCACTCAAGCCCTGGAAATAAGTCAAGGAAAAAGAGTCAGCATTTATACAGATTCAAAATAGGACTTTGAAACACTGGCAAATAGGTTTTGCAGAACTATTGATATACAGTAAGTACAAATATTTGTTTATATTAGTAGACAACTTTTCTAGTCGGCCCAAGGCTTTCCTTTATTGTACCAAGAAGACTAGAGAAGTAGTTAAGGACCTAGGTTTGGCATACCGGAAAGATTTTCTTTGGATAACGGACCCCATTTTATAGCAATAGTAGTGCAGAGAGCATGCAGATATTTAAATATGAACAAGAACTTTTGTGTCCATCTCTCTAATGTCACAGAACACTTGGACAATTACACTGAAGAAATAAAGCGAGTGGTGAAATCTAGTAGAAATCTTAGAAATTCAGTGGAAGAATATCAGCTAAGCAAAATGGTGCATAGTTTTGGTTTCTCTCTTACTGGGTGGTTGGCAAGCCTACTTCAGAGTAATTATTATAATCTGTAATGCTTTGTGATGCACTAAGAAATTCATTATACGAATCAACTGTAGGAATTCACTGTCTATTGATGGCTAAAAAGAACAGTGAGGCTTATGAAGCTTGTAATAAGGACAATTCTCAGCCTCAAAGGGGGGAAATGATACCAAACGATTAATAAAATTGAATGTTTTATTAGTAGTTTGACTTTAAGACAATTAGAACAAATTAGTTCTTAATGGTTAATTCAAGGTACAAGCATTTTTGTATGTCCTGCTAAGCGCTTCATTAAGCCCCAGCAAGTTCTTTGTTTAAAGAAGGAAAGTACCACCACAAGATGAACGAGCTGACTGGAAGTTTATCAAAAGAAGCACCAACTAAGGGGAAGTTAACTCCAGCAGGGAGAGATCGCAACCACTAGCTCCCAGACCACTGACTCAAGAAACCCCCCAGACCCAATGAGAAGTTGTGACTGAGGATGTGAATTAACACAAGCAGCGAGAGAATTACTCGACAAATAAGAAACTGAGCATTAAGTAATGAAGGCTGATGTCTTTGCCTGCTGAAATGTATAAGTAGTGCAAAGTTTTGGCAATTGGAGAGCTAGACGTTTGTGGCTTACCACCTCGCTCCTACTTTGCACAAACTAGAATAAAGGACTAGAAATACTGAGACTCGGTATGTGAGCTGGCGCCGCGCACCGGGTGATGAGTCCTCCGATGGGAGCTACAGGAGCTCTGAGCCTTGCCAAAATGCTCAAAGACCCCAGACTTAACCTCCCCAAAATAACCTCATCCCAAATCTTGTCACCTCAGGCAAATCAAGATCTGTGCAACACGGTAGCCAAGAGCCACATCACGTGCAACAGCAACACTGGCCACTAAGCAATGCCAGGGTGAACGACCTCTCTAGAGCTCTTCTCCACTAGATCTAGAGGAAACGCCACATCAGATATGATTTAATTTCCTTGGTTTTGTGGTGTTGCTGTTTTCTTCCTCAAACATCATTAACTAGTGACAACTCTTTTTTTTTTTTTAAGCCTAAAGTGGAAAAGAAAGAAACGTTCTTTTTTGTGGTTATTGAGGGCGAGGTGGGGGTGCTAGATAAGCAAACAAGCGTTTGGTGGTGTTTGCAGTCCTGTGAGGAGTCTTGGCATATTAGTCAAGCACTTGAGTACTTCACAGGTAAAGCACAACATGTGTATGTATTAAAAGGTCTGTGAACCATCTACAACAGGGAACAGGAGCGAAGTTATTTTGGTGCAGCAGAGCCACAACATGCATAGTGTGCTCATTGGGCCAGAGTTGTATTACACCTTACCCATTTTATGGAATAAGTCACATAACTAAATATCTTCTGTGCTCCTTAGACAGCTCTACTATGGCTTCAAACATCTAGCAGTAGTACTCTAGTGACAGCCTGTTTCCTACAAGGTTAAACAGGTTTCTATGTCTGATTGCTTCACAGGTAAAATTTTAAGATTTAAAAACATACACACTCCCACATTTTATAGTGATCCTGCTTCCGCTGAAGGAGGGTATGAGTTAAGAAACACCACTCTTGCTAGCAGGAGCCCCACAAAGAACTGGAGAAGAGTGTTTGCCCTAGAGTGGCTGGCTCAGCCACCAGCACTGACTTCTGTGGTGCTGGGGCCATCACCCTCCCCGAGAAGGGCAAACACCAGTGCCGCAGGCACTCACCCCATCCTTGCCTGCCCACTGTTGCTCTCTAACTGTGGCTGGAGACCTCCAGGCATGAGGGGTGGTTCTTCGCAACCCCTGTCCCTTTCCCAAAGGGTAACGCAGCCCAGAGTCCCTTCCCATCTCCACAGGTGACAGGGCCAGTGGCCACCCCAGTTCCCCAGCACACACGCTGCATGGGAGCCAGCACCAGGATGCTCAAGGAGGGCACTGCTGCCACTCAAAGTGCCATTCAATGGCCACCCAGCCTCTCCGGGAGCAAGCAAGAAAGCTGATAAGCAATTTTACCCCTGCAGCAAAAGCCAGCCCCTGTTCACCAACTTTTACTGTCAGAGGGTTAAGCTATGCTTAGCCCCCAAAACCAAGCCTTTATGCAGAGAGCCCAAGCCAGACACATGCTGAGATATCTCCCACAGTGCTCGCCACTAGGCAATAATGAAGCGTAAAGGATTGTAAGTGGATGCTTGGTCTTAAGCAGCTTTCGGTTGCGTCATGAAAGAATGCCCTCAGTGAATTTTGTTAACAGTTCATCATGAGAAGCCAGTGTTTATGTAGCAGTATTACAGATTGTTATTGTGGTTTTATAGGTAAAAGTAGGTGAGATGGATTAATACAGCAGCCCCAACAATATTATTGTTATTAATGTAGAGGCAGTTAACTTTATCACCAAATGATGTACCCTTATCTCATTTTCTCAGTACTCCTGAGCAACCTCCGCAATATCATGCGCATATTACATACACATCAGAACAGCAGACAGCTGTGTGATTAAAGACACTACATTGCCAAGAATACCAATTCCTAAGTAGTTATGAATCATAAAATAAAAAATTAAAAGTGATTTCTTTTGTGTGGACATGAAAAGAAACTTTAATAGAATTAGATATTTCATTTGGCTTTTATGCCATAGAAGTGTTCAGGCGCTATTAACTAATTCTGTTAACTCTTTGGTACACTGGAGACAAGGCTGATAGAAAACAAAAGACAAATCCTGCTAGGATCTTGTTGGTCAGTATCTGAAACCAAAAAAACTAGTTTTCTTATGCAACAGAGTTGTCTGAACTAACATAATTCTTACATATATAAAACCCAAAAGCATTGCAGTTGCAATATTCAGGGGTTTTCAGGAGAACTTATGTTCTCTGATATAAAATATTGATTTTTTTAGATTTTTTTCTTTGCTTAAAACTAAAAATTACACCTGCCTAAAAATCACTCCTATCACTCAAAAAAAAATATCACAGCATCATTGAAAAAAATAAGGTCAGCCTTCCCTGGCTTTAAACCAAGCTAAAACTTAGTGGTTCTTCATGGTACTGTAAATTTTCCATAACTTCTCACATATCTGTAGGAATATGATTCATCATCTTGTAATGATATTGACCATGGAGAACAGCACCTCCCGCAGATACCTTTTTGACACCACCACCACCGCTTACCCTCACATCTCTAAATTGAAAATCGCTTTTTTAAAAAGGAATTTAGAACTGCATATTTTTCTCTGAAAACATCTCATCTGTATATAGCTTTATTGGCCAAATAAGAAACTTTGATTCACATGTTGAACAGAGAAAAAGAAAGTTACAAAACACCTACAGCTTTCAACCTGCTTTAAGCAGCTCCTGGAGCCCCCACCAGGTCAGGAGACCCAAGCGGCAGGAGACAATATTCAGTCAGTTGGCACCTGGAGGCACTTGCAGAGCATAGCTGTTGTAGAGTTTAAATAACAAAAATATAGACACCAGGTACACTTGTCAGATGTCTGTTAGCCACTAGGATTGTGCCAACCCACAGTCCCCAAACACACAACACTGCTGCAGCTCTTGCCCGCATTAACATAACCAGGTATATGCTTACACCACTGGTTCGAATTCGCATTGTACTACGAGTATGTACGCCCTCCAACCTCCTCACCCGTTGCCCATAACTCTCATGCCTGCCTGTAGCACTTCTTGAATACACACATGACTGTCCACGTAACCAAAGGGGTTATTCTGCAGTCATGAGAAAGCAGGGGAGAAAAGAGCATTAATACCTCTGCCCAGCAATTCAACTCGTATACAACTTAATCCGTTTGGTCCTTTCAATTCATTTTGTCTCCAGGAGAATGCTCCCGGTCTT
Organism: Falco naumanni; assembly: GCF_017639655.2. Taxonomy (NCBI): domain Eukaryota; kingdom Metazoa; phylum Chordata; class Aves; order Falconiformes; family Falconidae; genus Falco; species Falco naumanni. The sequence continues at coordinate 114,101,961 of NC_054055.1, forward strand.
TGCACGCCTCCTCTTAGCAGGATTTTTCCATACCACTAATTATTTTCACTTCTTCCACCTCCATCTCCACTCTCTTGTCAGAAGCAGGCTAGGAGCGCACACTGCTTTCCAGGTGGCTGCACACCACAGTAAGGGTGACTGACATTATTTCCCATGTTCTTTCCACAACTGCTTGTCATTTCATTTCCTAATGATACCAAACCATATTTTATGTGTGGACTGCAGTTAATCCTGAAGCTAGCAAAGCAAAATGGAAACAGCACACGTTATACTTTCCGTTGTACATTAACTTGCATACATCAATAACCAATCTGACCTACCACGTGTTGCACAGTTACTTTATTTTGCCAGGTTCCTGCAAAGCTGCTCAGCATAGAACATATCTGCATTAAGTCAATAGGATGCACCAAGGTTCAAGAAAACTAACCTGGACATGCACTGTCTGAAATTGGACCCAGCAGTTTCTTTGACGTGCCTGAAAGTCATCCTGCTCTCTCACTACACTCCTTCAGGACCTGTCCTCTATCAGTTCCACTGGCATATTTCTTTGGCGCTTTTCAGAGGATGGTGAGCAAAAGGCAGACATGGAGTAAAATAGAACAGCAGGACTCAATTCTGTTAGTACCACCACACTTGTGGGTGCAGCCCCTCCAGGAACACACGAAGGCACCCTTCAGCTTAGAGCATTTCAAAGTTCCTCAGCTCAGTTTGAAGGCAGGTGTCACTTATGCAGATCTGAGGTTACCTATGCCTCTTTCACCAAGCTCAAAGTCCCTCTCCTGATACTCACTACTGCAAACTCAATCTGTGGATATAGTTTCCTTTGAGGAGTAGTTCTTGATCAATAACTTTCAATGCATCCATTAGTTCATCTCCAAATGGCATCCAGTTGCAGAAACAGGTAGTCAGTAGATGACGATACCACTGAAACCAAAGTTCTCTATAAAATAGGTTACTATTCAATGTGAGTCAAGGTGGTCCACAACTGGACACTGGCTGCTCCTCATAGTAATCTCAGTGTTTTACCACTTGGCAGTATAACCAGAAACAGCAGTAAGAAGTCTACCTGGCCAAATCCAAGGTGGATCTCTTCAAGAAAATTAACTTCTCAGACTAGTATGTTCCATTGATCTAGCAATAACAGTGTGAGAGCACACGCTGCATTAATTTACGTAAGAGAACAGCACAGAGAGGGTGTTGCAAGAAGGAAAATGGGAACTATGGCAAAAAATACATTTCCACAAGATGGCTCAGGAATTTAAACATTTGCATGAAAAAAACTTGAAAAGGAACACAAAGAGGAAAAGGTGGGGGAGCTGTAAACTATCACGGTTACCAAAAAAGAAACAAGCAGAAGCAACAGCCAGTAGGAAACAGAGAATGAGTTTTATTCCCATGTGGTAGGGGGGAGGAGAGCAGGGTCAGCAGGGGGGAAAAGCTTCTTCTGAAAGGAAAAAAAAGCCTCCAAAGACAATGGAAAACATCCAGGACCGTAGCTTAAAATGGTTGGAGTTTTAAATGTGTCAGTAATAGAAAGGTCCATAAAATGTTTGAAAAGCTTTTTCAACACCTTAACATCAAAAAGATAACAAGATATCCTCTGAACGTAACTGTCATGATGGGGAGCTCTAGGATTCATATTTGTACAGGTAATTTAGAACTAGAAGTTACAGGAAGAACAGGAAAGCTTTGATGAATGGTAAAAGCTCTGAGCAATGGTAAGACCCTACCAAAGCCAAGGCTTACTTGAACACCACGCGCAGCAGAGGCAGTTGGCTTCTGCAGCTGGGCTATTAGAAGCTCTAAGGATCCAAGGCTAGTTACCTTGCAAGAAGATCGCCATCAATCTGCCTATTCTAACTAAATTCAACAAATCGTTAGACAGCTCTATGAGAAAGAATATATAGTGGCAGCACTGTATTTCACTTCACACCGTTGCAAACACCACCAGGGTACTACTAGCATGAGAACTTCTGGTAAGTGCAGTCAAATACATAATTGATTCTCTTTTCCAAGAGCTTTCTAGCCTTCCGATAAAAGCATCACTGGTGTCTGTATTTTAGAGAGTATACAATCCTCTAAGTAGAGGGTACATCAGTGTTGTAGATAGCTGCTGCCAGCAAAGAGGTTTCCCCTCCCTGCGCACCCCCCACCCCTTCACCTTATTGGTAAAAACATAGCAAGAAAAACAAACAAATTCTAAAAACACAGTTTGTGGTTACTTCATTTCTTTGGACCACATCAAAAGAAGTGTTTTTGTAAAGTAGTGTTTCCCCATGGCAACAACTATCACTAGAGGATCAGAATTTCATATTATTTTCACCTGTCACTTAATCCAGTTTAGCATCTGTACTGACACTTCCTCCCAGCTCTCGGCATCCACAATATCTCAAATCGCTGTCTGTGCCAGTGCTGAAGGATGTGTTCTCTCAGTTCAAGGAAGGATCAAGCCCTCTTTTCCCCTAAAGCAGAAGCAACGAGCAGACACCTCTGGATAAGCAGCCAGATCAAATGTCCAAGGAAGAAATAAAATCTCAGATTATGAAACAAAGAGCATCTATTCTACAGCTGTGGAATCTCTCCCTGGGGCTTCACTGAAATTCAGTTGCTTGATAGAACAAGGAGACGTGATATATTCAGTTGTTTTCCCTACAGCTACTCTTATTCCCGAGGAGAAGCTGAGGGAGGGGAGCGGGGAGAGAGAGTCCCAGATGATGATAAAACTGGAGCCTCGGACACTTTAGCCAGTATATACACTTGCTCTTAAAGATTTAAGATTCAAACCAGCAGAGAACAATCCATGAGCACTACAGAAAAAAAATATCTGTAAGGGAATTGGCCCAGGGAATGTTTATTTATATGAAGTATCACAGAAAGAACAGAGACAGAGATGCCTGCCGCACAACACCTGGCAGCACGGTACACCGAGACACAGCGGCTATTAATTTTCAGTGTTTGCCTGTGCTATTTTCTTTTTTCAAAGACAACAACAAGTAGTTTAGGAACTTGTCCATGAGGAGGGAAATCTGAGGTCTGCACGTTTACAAGGCAGCTGCTTCACTGCAAAACCATTCATTCCTCTTTCCACATGACAGAAGCCTTCGAAGAGCATTACTGGCAATGCACCAGGGACACCTAAAACACTAGCCACTCTCTTCAAAAAGCTCCGGTTTGGAAAGCAATTCATAGAGTACAAAGAAAAACAAACCATAAAGCCACACATTAGCTGAAATATTACACAGCTGCAAGGAAACATTAGAAATGATGCCATGACAAACACCACATACAGAGAGATAAGCAACACTCAGTATTGCTGGAGTGGAAGAAACATCCTCACCAGCACACGTAGGCCCAGGTTCTGGAGTGACCTTCAGCCTGAGCACCCGGGTCACACATCAAAAAAAAAAAAAAAAAACAAACCAAAAAAAACCAAAAAACACACCCACCCCCACCCCAAACTCCAGCAGAAAGTGAAAGGAGGACAGCAAACCAAGCTTCTGGGAAGCAAACAAACAAAATTAAACATGCTCAAAGATGTCAGAAAAGACTTCCTCATCTTGGGAGCACCCAGCACACATTAGCTGGTAAAATATTGGGAACTTGCATCTCAAATGGATTTCTACATCAGCGCTGCCAGTATCTGCCTACAGAAACACTAGTCTGCTCTGGTCTTTTAGCTGACACTGTATTAGGCTCTGCAGTTACAGTAAGTAACGCTTTCTGAAATAATAATACAGAAAACTCAGCAGTGTTTTAAAGCCCAGGTCATTATTACTTGCTTATCTCTACAATGACGACACTGCAGGATCTTGAGAGATCCCAACCTTGCAGCTCATTCTCCACGGCTTTAGGGGTTTGCCAGAACAGCTTGGGAAACACTTTGGTAAAAAGCTTCATTTGATATTTAGATGCCAACACTGTTTTTAATTTGGAGTTGGTAGAAAAATCAGACAGTCACAAGTTGGCAAAAGGCAGGATTATTTCATTTCCCCACCTACATTTAATCGCTTTATGCGAATGTCCCAAAAAGTCTTTTTTAGCTGGCCTGTTTTCCTCCCAACAAAGTGGTAGTCAGGAATTCAGGCTTCGCATGTATTTCCTTTCTTCATACAGTGTATTAGGTATTACAGCCAAGCTCCCTTTTATCTTTTTTATTTATTCATTTTACTTTAGTAAGGGTGCGTGGAAAGAGAGGGAAGAAGGCAGAGGAAGCTCTTACCCTTACTTTTAGGAGGGGGCAATCTGACCAAACTTCTGAGCAAAATAATTTGTTGATACAAAGATGCTAAAAATGATATCATGGTAAAACGAAGATGCAGAGAGCATTGTTAGGATTAAGTACTTTTATAAGAGACCTGCTCTATATCATGAGCCAAAATTTATCTAAATTTCACAAACATAGGCCTTAAGGAAATTCAAGAAACAGTAACATTTCAATCTTCTGGAAGGGTTGCAAAAGCACAGATCAGATCAAACCACTTGCAGTTCTCCAGTCCCTTGTACATCCATCAAATAGGGATTGAGAAAAGACTGTCTTTAACTGTCTGACAACGCACTACAAAACACAGTGGTAATGGAAAGATTGATATTTAGTCTGTTATGCTAATGAAAAATTAAAGGAACCTGTAGACCTTACAATGCCAAATTAACTTTTAAAATATCTTATCCCAACATCATTGATATATGTTATTATTTTCAACGTCAGCTATATTAACCTTTACCATCTTTTAAAATTCACAGTTTAAAAGCACGCCTTCCAAGCAGTTTGCAGTACCTCTGATAACTACAGAGGTTCATTTCAGGAGAAATGTTTATATAATGGCCTTGTCACCAGTTACACAGGTGGAAAAAAAGTCAGAAAGCCTTATTTCTAGTTGTGTCTTTCTATAACAGTTATAGCATAAGATTATACATAGACCTAGCAATAGATTGCTACACCAAGCAACTCAAAAAAGATCACAGAAGTGACAGTACAGTATCCGTCCATGGCAACATATACAAGGACAACAGTTACTAAAACTGATGAATGCTAAAAACAGAATATGAACTCATGGATAAGATCTTCCTTATGCAGATAGGCTAGAACGCAGAAGTTTTGTTTCATCTTCAAAGAACACAGCTTTATTTTCTTACAAAGTGCAATAGCTGGCATTCATAAACCTATCATAAATAGGCGTTTCAGCAGTTATCTTACATTACCAAAGCTTCCCGATTGCACTATTTCCTCAAGAACTCCAGTGTCAAGAATTTTGGGATGGGGAGGGCAAACTAAAATAAAAATGAAAAAGTGTCTGGAAAAAAGCACAGTCTACCAACAGGGAAAAAAATCAGAAGAAAAACCCCAAGTCAAAAACATTTCCTTCCATATAGGTGACTGTTCACGGGGCCCTCTGAACTATATAGTTGAGGTCAGGTTCTTTCATTCTCCTCCTTGCACAGGCTCCTCGGACAACCCATTCTCTCTGTCACCTTGTAGCTTTGAGGTTACCGGAGCCCCACAGTTGCTCTCAAGGTGTGTTACAGGAGATATATTTACACCACAATCCAGGCTTTAAAGAATGAGAATACAGAATGTATACAGCTCTCCTGAGGTATCATGGCATTGGGTTTTCAGCAAACTCCTGCATGCTGCTTTTAAGTGGAAGTGTTTGGAACTTGGTTTTCCAGCAGAGAGCTAATTATAGCATAATATTCAGCCAAAAAAAAAAAAAAAAAAACCCAAACAAAACAGTTCTTAGCATAGCAACATATGAGGTCACCTTTGGTTGCAGGCAAGATTTATACAGTCTAGGGATGTAGACTCACTGCATGTGAGGAGAAAAAAAATACTTCCAACAGCCACGTAGATAATCTGCTAAACTCCTCCTACTGCGTAAACAACTTTCTGATGGTATACAGCATGGACTCCTGCTGGCAATTTTAGGCCTTCCTTCCTAAGGCCACATACTTATCAGCCTGTGCTCTGGATCAATTAACTCTGTTTCTGCCCTTGCTCTCTGAGCAGAGATTCTCCACAAGCCACGCTGAAGTTTTGCCTCCCCTCAGTGAGTTATTTGCCGGAGTACACTGGCTTGCTGCAAGGTAGTCCCTGCAGCAAAGGGCTGGTTTTGACTCTCGGGCAAGACTGAAAGCTTGCTTTACAGCTTAAATATATTAATCAGATTTATTTACAGGATTAGTAAATCCCCAAGTTGTATCTTTGGGGGATGGGGGGCAGGGAGGGTGGTGTTAAGGTATGCCAGGTTAACTGGCATCTCCTCTTTGCTGAGCTAAAATACTGTTAACTCACTTTTCTCCCATAAATCTTCTAAATACTACTAGGTAAAGAGACTTATTTTGTAATATTTTAAAATCTGCTAATTTGATAATAAAGCCCCTGTGATGTACTGGATATTTTATGCACAATAGCCAGCATGCTCTGTGCCAAAGAAGAGAAGAGCAGCCTGAGCTGTGTCGCATAAGTCTCTGGCTCAAGAGATGCAAACACAAACTAAGTACCATTAAATCAACACAGAAGTCACACGTAAACCAACCACCAGCAAGGCAAGGCAGGAGCTGGGCAGAGTCCCAGGGCAATCCCCGAGCCAGTTCCGTAGGGCAGGAGCTGGCCTGAAGGTCCCCCACGCTTCACTAGGGGAAGACAGCTTTCGCCCTCAGGCTTTTCCTATCTCACTTCTCTCGGGACACAATAAATTATCATTTAGAAGATGACCAGTCTCCTGCTCATTCAGCATTACTAAGAAATATTTAGACCAATACAGAGGCAAACCCAATGTTTTTCAGAAGCCAGGTAAACTGTAGCAGTAGTAAATCCCAGGACGAACAACCCAGAGCCAACCAGCCCTGGGTGCCGTGCCAGAGGACAGGCTTGCAGACAGGGCACGGAGATCTCGGGGACAGCTTCTTCCCTCTCCGAGGGGAGAGAAAAAGGACTAACACACACACAGACTTTCTCCACACACCAGGCTGGCTGCACTAGAAAGCGAGAACCATTTGTCTTCAGTGAGAGCCCGCTTGGCACTCTTGGGAAGAAACTGCTAGGGACAGAGCCCTGCTCTACTTTTAACCACACTGGTAGCGATGAGGGAGCAGAAAAAAGAAACAGCTGCTGACTCAGCACTGCTCTCGGGGATGCTTCACACCAAGGTCTCCAACCAACCTTTCCAGCAGCTGGTGGGTGACCAGAGCATAAGCCGTTATCAGTACTGTCCATACTGGTAGAAATACCCCTGCTAGACTATGCTGTCCATGCTGGTAGACATGCCTAGGAGGAGCAGCAGGACATGATATAATGCATATTACACCCAGAAATATGCTGTCCCATGTCAGAGGATTGCACATGGGGTGGACCCTGCCCCAGGAAACAACATTCTCCTCCACAGGCGTGGCTGAGCCAGCCACCAAAGATGTGGCTTCAGCTACCAGACCCCATTTACACTGCATCTAGATGTGCCTCGCAGATGTAACGCATATGACACGTACGTTGGCCCATTAAAGAGATCACTCATTGCCCCACAGCGCATCTTTAGGGGCTGATATTAAGCAGCCCAGGACAACAGATGCAAAGTTGCAGTAGTTTACCCCTCCACCACCAAAAGCTTTCACAACTTCAACTGTTAAGGTGAACAAGCCACCACACTTCTGCATTCAGTGTCACACGGGCAGACAGCACGTCTCCAGGAGTGGTGAAACCCCAGCTTCAGTCATTGCATATGTGTGGGAGAGAGACCTGCACCAGAAGGGTACCAGCAAATCCAATGGGATTCCCACAGCACTCTATGAGAACATGGACACACACTGCAGCTCACTTTTTTTAGTCTTTTAAAGCAAAAGTGCCCCAGATCTGTAACAAGAAATACTAATACTTCAGGGGGTTTTGATGGGTGTAGGGAGAAAAGCCAGATACCAGCTCCTCTGCTTTTTCTCCCCCCCAGAGGAGTTAGCTGCATCTGGCATAGCAAACGAGCAGGACCAAAGTACCTCTCCAGTTCAAGCTGTGTTACTATCAGAAGCCTGCTACATCACCGCTTTAATCAGCAAACATAGGTCCCTAAATGGTGAAATAGTTTCTTAGATAGCAAATTAAAGGCAAGATAATTATCATGAAAATCCATTCTAATTGCCCATGCTTTGAAGATGAATAATTTGAAAGTGATTTCACAAAAAAAAAAAACAAACAAACCACACGCAGCCTTATTTTTCTGCAAAACAGTTCCTGTGGTTGCTTGAGCAAAAGGGAAGATGATACCATCTCCTAACATTTGCGTCAGAGCAACAGCTTGCAACAGCTAACACCACATTTCTGTGATCACACAGAATTTCTGGCCAGTACCATTTTCAGGTTTTGTTTTTCTCCTTCCCTGAGAGCATGGCAAGTCCATGAGAGAACACATCATTAGGAAGAGGAGCAAGGGGCATGTCAGTCTATTCATTCTATATCTCTTCCAATAAATTGATAGCTGACAAGTATATAACAGCTGTTCACATATGGATACTCATTCACTTTAATTCAAATAGACACTTGCTTTGTATTATTGCTGTGGATAAGCCACATCTACCTCTTCTCATCCTTCAAGTGTCACAGCAAGTTCAAATATTTGAAATACAGGGGAAATTTTCCATGTTTAATAACAGCTCGTTTTGCAATAAGAAGGTCCATATTCCCTGCATTCACGAGCTCTACAAATGAAACTGAACAAGTAGTAGCTACTTGTACTAGCAAGCACCGCCATCCACACACGGGAAGTACTAAGCAAGCAGCTCCATTAGATGCCTCGGGACACAGTTGTGCTCACCCACCCTGTGACACCAGCAGTGGGACAAAGCAAAACACCACTTCCATGTTTACTTCCAAAAGGCCAGTCACCATGGGGATTCTCCATGAGGATCTTGTTCAGCAACTGCAGTAACGTTGTACAGACTCGGTAATGTTCTGAAGATATCTTTAACAAAAATGGCACCTGAATGGACCTCGAGCCCACAGTCAAGTGCACCATCAATTAGTCAGGCTTAAAGCCGCTGTGACACAGACAGCCTTCCAAGACCTGTCTTCTAGCACTTTGTTTCACTATTTTTCATTTCATTGCATAGCCTTCATTTGCTTAAGAGCTTTTCCTCCTTTCCTCTTCCCAGTCTAACACAAGGTGTGCCAGGACACCTCAGAAGGTCCACACAGAATAAATGAGAACTTTGCAGTTGTCTCCCTCATACTCAGGGGAAGAGATGGGGTTAGGATAACTACACCTCTTCCCCCATCAAGGAGAAGTCCGTCCAGTCAGGCATTACTGACAAGGACTAAAGCAGAATCTGCTCCTTTTTGGGCACCATTTTCTCTGCAGAAATATGGGTTTCAGTATGACAATGGGCAACACTTACTCTACCCAGGGTTGCAATCCCATGTCACTTACAAGAGCATCCATTCACGGCCAGGGTCTGCAGACAGTAGTTCTCACCCTTGTCGGGAGCATTTGGAAACCAGCAAGCACTCAGAAACCCCAAAGCCTCCAATTTTCTTCACCAGACACTAGTACTAGAGACACTTCAGGCTCCAACTGTCTTTTTTCCCCGAGGTTTTAACCGTCCTCTTTGCCCACTCCCCCACGTACAGTATCCCCAGACAAGGACATGCACCATGTCACTGACAAGGTGACGGGTTCCGTGCAGGATGGTGCCATACTGCAAGAGCAGTTCTGCTCTATGCTCTAGCTGAACCCTTTAGATTTTAAATAAACATGAAAAATACCAAAGTATCTTGCAAGGCAAGTATGTTTTGTATTTCCAACAGATAGCTGAACTTTGCAAAATAGAGCCTTTACCATTATTTAAGGCCTTCCAGTATTTACTACTCTTGAGTATTGATCATAATCCAGATCAATAAACTCAAGTGCACAGACTGAAGTATTAGCATCTCAACTAAAAATCATTCAAGCAAGATTTAGTATTAAAAAAAGAGTCTCGATGAACAGAAACTGAATTTTTTGGCAGTCCAAGTCTCAGTTGCTTTTATTTATTATTTTTTCTTCTTTTATGACTTCACAACTATGACTTGTAAAACACAAGAGCAGCAATCTACAAAATGGTGTCAAAAACATGCAAGTAAAAAGGCTTTTAATTGCTTCCAGGCTGGAATTCCTACAAATGAGATTTTCAGTTTTCTGAATTGAGGATGTTGGGATGAACATTTCAATTTTTTAATTCTTTACCCATCATTTAAACCTTCAGATTTTTCCAGTCATTAGTGTAAGTTCTGCAAGTAAAATATTTTCCCTGATTTGACGTTTGAGGCTATTTCCACTGAAATTGATAGTGGAACTCCCACTCACTTCACTGGCATCTAGATATAGACAAGGATTTAATCTGATGACATACAGTGTAATCAAGCTAATGAATTTGACAATTTGAGACTGAAAAGTACAGATTGAGGAATGTGCTGTTGACAAATGTAGAGAAACGCCAGTTTCAATAAAATACTGCATACAGAATGCAATGTTAAAAAGGCAGTTTAATTAGATGTACCATATTTTGAAACTTAATAACTAGAAAATTTTCTAAATGGTTGATTGGACAGAAAAAAAACATTTCTTTCACTGAATGGAACTAAATTCATTTGCATATGCTCAAACCAGTGGACACTAGTACAAGAGTTCTACAAGTTAGAAAAGTTGAAGTGTGGCACAATAAACAATAAGCAAACATCTCTTGTTCCAGACATGTAGTATCTTGGAAGAAACACCAAACCTCTCCAAGGTCCTCCAAACCAGGTGACCCTGTTGGCATGAAGTGAAAAATCACTGAAGCAAACATTTTGCTTAGTCTTATATAATTAACCAGCTAAAATTTTGACATTCGCTTTAAGTCCAAAGCTTGTATATCACCTTCCCAAGCCTTTCAACAACGCAGAGCAGCATGTATAATACTTGCCATACAGCAGCATCAATTTTCTTAAAAGCTTGAGATGTAGAAATGCCAACTGAATTGTCTTCCTAAACAAATTTTAAAACATCATTCCACCTCAAAAATTAAAATATAACCCTAAAAAATGATTATTTTTGTGGAAAAGAAAAAGACAGAGTCCAAATTATTTTTGCAACTAGTATGCAAACATTGTAAATGCACTTGCTTCATTCCAATGATACAGATGACTTAGTTTAAGAGAAAATACGTTAATGCTTCTACTTTAAATTGAGAGAATGTTCTGCTTCATCTCAGAAGACTTCATACAGGTTTACCTCACTCAAACTCCACCCTTTCTCCATGTTATCCCGTAATTCTTTCAGATCCTCCACTAATCTAATTATAAATCAAAGAGTATCACTTAAACTATAAATTGATCTACAGTCTTATAATTCACATTGTTATTCAGCCTTCAGAAATAACATATTTCAAGAAGTGAAGAGCTACTCTTTCTATCCTTGGAATGTTATTATTCCTTAGCACTGTTAATAAAATTGTGAAATTGATATACTAAACCCTGAGTCTTTTTAATCCCCTTGGAAAGACTTTTCTTTAATCAACATTTATCTTATTACACTGAAAATGCTGAACAGACATCTGTACATCTTTTTGCAAGAAAAAGGATATGTAGTTCTGTGGAAAAGAGGATCAGTGGATTTGTGGGTCTGAAGGATCTAAAGCTGCACTTACACACTTAAGTATGACAAAGTTTTGTTTACCATTATTTGCATGAGGGGAGGATAAACACACATAACCAGACAATGATGCTGAAGTGAACCTGTATACAATAAACACATTTTGAAGAGAAATGGTTTCCATCCAAAAACTCTTAGCTTCAGATCCATAGCAGCAGCGTGTCACCATACCAGATAGGTGAATAACCATTGGGTTCAAATGTCAACCTGATTTTAACGTGCAGTAACACCATTTTATTACCTATCCATTCACATCAGCATCACCAAAACCAAGATTTCCCACACACCCTTCAAAGCCCCTAACCAGGTGGGGGTAGGAACACTACGACTCTAACCTAGAGGCAGAAAACACATATCTTGCCTTGGTTTCAAAAAAAAAAAAAAAAAAGCACAAAAGAGTTTTGATGGCACACTAATGATCTGTGGTGTTTGAGCCATACATTCACCTCATGGCAATGCTCCACAAATTTCTTCACTGTATCCAAAAATCAATGGGGAGCTCTGCTCATAATTTATTGGTGTCTCGCAGACAGCAGAGGTATTGGCCAGGGGTTTTCAGATGCAAAGCCTAATATGCCAAAACAAAATAACATTTCACCTTGCTTTCTGTCTAGTGAAAGCTTTAATCCCATTTCATTACTCAGGTATATTCCTCCCCCCACCCCCTTCCTCAGTTAATTTTTTTTTTCCCCTCTAATGCTACACAGATTTCTAGGAGTATCTGTGTCTGAGAAACACCACGTGCATCAGATGAGCACCACAGTTCACAGCACAGGCTGTTCCCTGTGCAGTGAGCAAGATGTTTCTTGTCATACATAATTCACAAAGCAAATTAAACATGTCAGAGTCAGTGAATGTTGTGAAAGCTCACAAAGGAGAGAGGGACTCTTGGAGATCAATCAACAGATGGAAAACAGCAAGGTAATAATGGCCTTGCCAATTACTTACAGGCAGAGTTTTAAAGACTTTTGACCACCTTAGAGCTGTAGTCAATATACCAAGGTGAGACTTGAAACATTTTGAGATTACTTAAAAAGCACAAGTTCTTGGCAAGACTTCATTGAAAGAAAAATTTGTCCACTCTATACAAAAGGGGAGAAATTCCCCCAAAGCGCAAAATTCCAATAATTTATAGCTGGACTGTTGTAGTAATAAATTGGAATGGCTTATGTTTCTTAGTGAGGCAGAAGTGTTTTGCACCGATACTACTGCAGCATTGCTCAGTGCATTCTGTGCCAAACCTGAAAAATCTAAAAAGTGTGAATGCAGTGCTTTTAAAACTCTTTATGAAGGTTTAAATTTATCAAGATGAAAACTCTGGCATAACTTTCACTTTTTTATATACAGTTGCTAATGCTCCTTCATCAAAGAACACTGTTCATCTTAGTTCCAGAGCTGGATAGAAACCAAACCACTTGTTGCAAATACCAAGTTGAAAGGGATAACCACTACTACATTGCTACAATTTCACCTTTTGGTCCTTCTCATGAAGAGGAGGTGGCTTATACAAACGTGCTTGGTAACTAACCTATTCTCAGTAATAAATCAAACAAGTGTCTGGTAATTATATCGTCATTCATAATAAATTGTATGGTCTTTTCATTACTGTAACTGCAATTCTTTCTTTCCCTCTCTCTCACCAGTCTTTTAATAAAGGGCTGCGGGCTCTAGTCTGAGCACCAGAGGGTAAAAGGGAAGAAAGAATCAAAAGGGAAATTTAGATGAGTAAGGGAATGTGGGGAGATGAGGAGGAAAAAGGAGCTGGTATGAGAAAGCAAGCTAAACAGGAATATCCGATATTTCACGTCTTTGACTGTTATCTTGTGCTCAAGGTTAGGTATTTTTGTTCTTTATTCCAGAAATTTTTTACAAAGCAAGAAAATTCCTTATGTGGAAAAAGCTAGACACGAGACAGTTGTCTTTCACCAAATGCCAGTACCCCAGGAAACTCACGATAAAACGTAATACATAAACCCAACTCTAAGTATGCAAACACATAGAAACCATTCACCCAAACTTTACTCAGGAGCAACACTTACTGGAATGTTTAATCTATGGTCTCAAATGGGATTTTAAAAAGACATTAAGTCATCTTCTTCTCTACCCTGCTTGCTACTTTCTCTGATCAATCAGTAGACTCTGACCATGCACTGCTCAAGAGCTATAAATACATGTGATAGTTTAAAAAGAGCTTTTAATTAGTCATTGGTCTTCGATAGTAGTTCAAGACAACACCCAAAGCAACATATACGCATACAGGTTGCTGCTCACTGTAGAGCTAAACCAAAATCTTAATTATTGTGCCTGGCTCATTTCTCCTCCTGAAGTTTCTAAGTACTGTTTCTCTACTGTTTCCAAGTAGAGAAGTGCTTTGAATCTGAGCTACTACAACCAGTTCAAGGTATGTACCACACTTGAATTCTACCTTTACTAACCTTGCCTTCCATAAGGCCATCAACTTAATGCTGGAAGCCCTCCAAGGTCTCCCATTACTTTATCCTTCTAGGTACATGGATGGAGAATTCAACAACAGGTTTGTTGATAGTTACTTTGTTACATCGAAAATCATGAGAAAAGGTCGTTAACACAGCCAATAGCCGTATTAGAAATGACTTTGTTATGCCCTTGATAAGATTTGAATGGAAGTGTCACTTGCAGTGAAAGAGTACCCGCAGTAACGAGACCCTCCCCATAATATGTTACATAAAATGTAATTATATTAACAATATAAATAGAATACAAGGGAGAATAGTTCATTTTAATTTCCATTAGACTTCAGTGGTAGCATATGTTATCATCAGTGGAGGAGGACCAAAATATTTCAGTTACATAAAATTGACTCGATCAGTGAAGCTGCACCAATGAGTACCAGAAGCAGATAACTTCTAATGAAGAGGGAAAACCACAATGTAAACAAATCTGTGCGTTCATGTGCACAACCCTACAAGGCAAGAGCCTCAGAATCACCCAAGAGATTTCGATACCTAAATTCCGTTACAGTAACGACAAAACAGGCATCCAGTTCTCCATAGTGACTCGAAGATGTTTTTTGCTCAAGGCCAAGACTGCAGCTCACTGCACTCATATGCGTAGCTGAAACCAACATTTTTCTTCATGTTAATTAGGCTGCAGTCACCAAGCATCAGAAAACCAGCTCTGCCAACATCAAATAATAATTACTAGGTTCTCACCAGTGAGGACTTGTCAGTGTCACAATTTCACACACACACACGCTGGGCCAACGGAGAGAGAAATGCTTTAAGACACTTTCACAAAAGGTTCTATCAGATAGGAAGGTGGAAGACAACTAAAAATTAATCTATTTATATTGCAATTGAAAATCTAAATAGTTGCAGTAAGTGATCTCCATAAGCTGAGGCATTAAATTTCCTATGTTTAGAAACTTGAAGTATCAAGCAAGGAACCATAGAGTTTTACAGTTCTGGCTTCATTTACTCATATAACTGATAATTCAGCATGTGCTGTATCCATGTAACAGCACTAGTGTTCTGGAGGCATCTTCTTTAATTTCCAGCAAAAACACCTCAACTATTGTAATTCAGCTTAAAATCCATCAAAGCTAGTATACCACGCACAGAAATTGATGAACAGCAAAATTCTGAGCTAACCTAACCACCCATAAATATGAAAACATCTGTGATTTTTACAGGAAAGCTTGGTATAAAGCAATGTACATCCTCAGCTAACTATAAATCCTTTAACTCAATTGGAATTACAACAAACATAACAAAACTGGGGCTACCCTGTGATTTCACAGCAACCTCCTGCTGTAAATGACAGTCTCAAAATACTGCTCTAAGCTAGCATTAACTACAGCTTGTGAAACTGCTGTTCAATCTTTCTCACAAAAAGTGACAAACTGACTGATTTTATACCAACACAAGAAATAAATATTAATATGAACCATACTGTTCAACAGCTTAAGTCACAATCTGAACTTTGAGGAAGCAGAGAACTTAAGATTTCAGGTCAGGAGGAAACAATTTTTGAGGGGGAGGGGAAAGAGCAAGAAAAAGAGCTGTTGACTTGTACTGCTTTGGCTTCTAGAAGCTTATTTTAATTTTTAATCAACACCTCCAGGCAAGGTTAAGTTCCATCTTCCTTCATTTTACACAGCTGCTTATCCTCCTACCTATATTTCCATGAGTTTACAAATTAATATTTCACTGAAAATGTGGAGTTCAGGCAAACTTATAAAAGCATCCATTGCCATTTTTCCTCCTCAAAACCTGCTTACGCCCAAAGGAAAAGCAGCACATGATGATCGAAATGGACGGTATAGGATGATGAGACATACCAAGGGTTCTTGAATCACCCAGCACAAACATCAGCATTTTATAACACAACAGCAATGAACAATTTCATGCCAGGATTTTTCCCCATCTCCAGTATAAACACTGCCTGCAAATAGCAAAACTCTTTGTCCTTAAACTAATGAGAAGCATCGCTAACAGTGGACCCTCAGGAAGTTGTGTGACCTTTGGATATTCTAAGAAGAAAACCCCAAAAGCTCTTGCAGCTAAACATCTGCATTGAATTGGTTACAGAATTCAGAATTAATGATGCCAGCCCATTTCATAGCTGATACGTGAAGCAGCAGCAGCAGCTGCTGTTCCAGCCACTGTTACTGTCGCCTAGTGACCATCCATGCCTTGATTCGTGAAATGGATTGCACTCTTTCAAACTTCTCTGTACCGTGATTTTATGAGCGCAGTGTGATTTAATTCCTGGTTTAGAAGCAGATACATCCCTGCATGACAGATTTCACATCTAGGCATCCAAGACATTGGACAAATCAAGTTTAACATAGCTACACCATCAGTTTATTAAATCTATAGCTGAGTATGTGTTCATGCAAGTGGGTGCACATGCACACACAGTGCAAGGAATTTAGGAAGTCCACAGAAAAACACATCCCTGTGAGCAGAGCCCAATCCATGAGAAACACAATGTGAAAGCCTCCTCTGGTCCATTCAAGGTGCTACCTCAGAGGGGGCTGGTACACCAGAGGGGTCAGGAATGCCCTCCCAGCACGCTCTTTGCTACAGAGCACAGGAAAAACCTGGTGTCTCCAGAAGCAGCACACTGAGTTTTCAGTGAGTGACTGGTAATTAACTACCCCAAAATAGTAACTGGAGGTTTGAAGCTTCTTAAGAACACAAAGCCAATCAAACTGCTGAATATAGTCATCAGCAAGAGGGATGTTCACCATCAATCTACTGCATCGTTCTAGGGTGTTGAAAGCTGCAACTCCAATTTAAAGTATTCAGGCGTCTAATGTATTTGCATTATACATCAGAAGTATCAACGAACTTTATTAAATAAACATGTTTCATTTGGGTCATGTATCGAAAATACTATTTGTGAGGTTCCAGCTTCCAAGACTTCCTAAGTCACAGCACCGACCACCAGAGAACCTTCACTTTCTTCTACCAGTAAAGACCTCTGCTGAATTTGGGTCTTTCAGAGGGATGTAGAAATGCCACCTCAGGAAATCTCATAGTAAGACAAATCCCTCTGGAAAAGTCCATTAAAACAAGTATTTGTCCAGAAAGACATCAGAGCTTTTCCACAGGTTACAAAAAACCCAGGGTCAAATCCTCATCTTATCTGGTGCAGTTAGAATATTTATAGCTGACATTCTGACGGGAGCGGGTGCAGCTCTGAGCTGAAGGAAGGACTCTACACAACCACCCCACTGTTTCCACGTTTGCCAACACACATAGGAGGATGTGCAACAGGCTTAACTGACCCCTAACAAAAAGTCTTACCACAACAGGGATCAACTATTTCCTATCGCAGGTGGTTCTCCCTTCCGGATTATAAGCAGAAATTTTATCTAGGACCCTAGAGGTTTATTTTTCCCAAGTCTTGTCTGAACTGTCACTTTTCTAAGAGATCTCCATTGCAAGTTCACTGCCACATTATTTTGAAACATCCTCGCATAGCCAGCAGACCTCAGTAAAAGGGGTCACTGTGACATTACTGCTGCTTACTAAGTTTTTGCATTGAGCAGAAAACTGAGCCAACTGATATTTTCCATGCATTAAGAATATGCAATTAGTTTTGTAACAAAAGAATATTCTCCATAAAATATTCCACATAATTTAAAAACATCTATTAAAACAATGTTTCTGCCTTTTTGTCACTCTCCCCAGTGGTCAGTTAAGCCAGGTTTCACCACGCTGTTCCTTTTAAGTCTGTTTTACAAGTGATTGAAAGCCAGAGATGAGCAAAATGCTGCCTGCAGTATTTATGCTTATTTGTCACAGCTTGAAATTGGGCTGGGACACTGAAAGCACTTCAGAGCTCAGGCAAATCCTCCCTTTGGATTATTTACAACCTGTTGGTGCATATTCAGGAGCATACCATAAAATATCATTAAAGTAATAAATCTGTCTTCAGCTACTATGAGCTCCCCCATCTCTTCATGCTTTTTCATTTGTTATATTCCTTCCACTGCTAGCCCAAATAAGATATCTTTTTAATAATAAAACAGGCAGATTGAAAGTGCGTGATGCTGAGATACCTCTGTGATACCCTCACCTACAGTGCTGTGAAACTGAGTACAGAGGCTCTTTCACTGAAAGACAAATAATGCTGGACAAAGAACAGGAATAACTACTATTTGTTGTAAATGGATTCTGCAGATAGCAGCTGGAAGCTAAGATACTTTTCATTGTAACTAATTAAATTTGGATATACAGGTAGCAAAAGCCTACAAACTGTTCTCATCCATGGCAGAAAAATCTGCTTTCTTGACACCAACCTCTATGATACTTGCACAGCAACGAGGCTGTTACTCAAGCTTATAGTCCAAATACTTTCCTTTTAAGGCTCCAAGTCTCCATTCTGCAAGCATCTATTTTACCTTTCTCCCCCTTACTGTTCTGTCTCTTTTCACCCGAGGAACTTCTTAAATTTAAGTCAAGAGAAGAAAGCAGTTAAATTCCTGCCATCATTTCCCTCCCCATACCCTGGTAGTGTTGTTTTTGCTAGAAATATCCATATTCTAAAGCGGGGGGAAGTCAAATTCCCCTGGAGTGCAATATTTCTTTTCTTTATCACAAGCATCTATATACTGAATGGCATCTGTCTCCCTGAAGGAAGTTTTCCCTCCTTCTGAAGCAGTCAGACATGTAGCGTGCCGCAAGACATATTTTGTGATTATTACACGAAAGAAGAAAAAAAACCATCCCAATATGCATTCCCTTTCCCCAGATGGCTAACCGTAACTCACAGAGAGACTGGAGACAAAGCAGAAGTGCTTATTCAGCAGGCAGGGTAGTTCACAAGTTAAAGGGATCATGTGCATTTATAAGGGAGGATTCTGGTCTCAGTAGAAGTCTGGCTGCGTTTTAGCAACGTGCTACTTCTGCCAAGACCACCCTTAATAATACAGGACACTGCACAGTTGAAGAACGATACACACAGTGAAGGAGCAAAGATCAAACCAGCATTTTATTGCTCAAATACCATGAGGTCTCGTATGCAAGCACAGAGGAAAGAAATAATAAAATACCTCCTCAAAAAAAAGTTGCAAGACAGTCAAGAACAACACCCTTTTGTTGCCAGGAGAAAAACTAAAGCAAAGGAACCTCCTGCCAGTGCTTTTGCCCAAGGAATCATCCTTGCTCCACCCCGTCTGAAGCATCCTTCAATCCCCCTCCTCAGGACTGTGCTATGGCAGCAGACATGTCAGATCACAGCTTGAGATTCACTGAGGCTTTTGTCCTTGGAGAAATAGCACAATTATCATCCAAAGGAAATCGGTGGACTACCTGCTGACTGCCTTTTGTTTTATCTGCAGGCTCTGAAGCCACACCACCACTAAAATGTAATCCTACCTCTTGGGAATGACTGGTGTAACCTCCCGCATCACAGCGCCAAGCCCTGGCTTTGTGCCTAGTGCCATACAACAGAACCATGCACTTCGCTTCCCTCTGCTCCTCCATGCAACACACACCCCCTGCAAGAAATATTGCCCTCTAAGCCAAATTGCCCAATCTAATAGGGGGAGGGGGGGAAGGAGGAAAAAAAAAAAAAAAAGGAAAAAAGCAAGAAGAATTCCTCATAGTCTGATTACTTATTTAGCTAAGCAGAAAAATGCAGCATCAGCTTGATAACCCATTTTCTCTGCTCCTGTCCCGACTCCTAGATAGGTGTCAAAACTACAGTCTCCAAAAAAAAAAAAAAACCCAAATAAAAATAACCTGTTTTCCTGGTACAGTTTGCCCCTTCACCAAGCAAAGTATTTTGAGGCTAGAATTATTGTCAGATATCTCAAACTGCTGTTTATTCAGCAATTAACCAGGAATTTCACCTTGTGTATTTTTTTCCTGAAGAAAATTTCTCTTTAGCCTGTTATCTTCTAAAATTTTTTTCCCCACTCCTTTGTACACTCATGGAAAGGACACTCTTGATTTAGGACGACTGTTCCCCCTCTTTCTCTGGTTTATGGCTGTGTAATATGTTATCTGTAAAACTAGGAGAATATTCCTTTTTTATTAGTGTCTCATTCTTACTGAAAAAGGAAAAATAACCAACATTTTCCATTTAGACTACTGTATTAGAAAATGGAAATATTACATGTAGCAGCCGTCAACATGGTTTAAAGGGGTTTTTTGTTCTTTCTTCAAAAACCTTATGAGTCCAAAAATCAGAAGGTGTGAATTAATTCCCAAAATATTATCTCAGTCATTGAAGAGGGAAACAAAACCTGTACCTTACAGCTGTACCTTACAGTTATTGCTATTTACTACCAAGTTATGGCCAAGCCCTAGCTGCACATTTCTTACAGACAGCTTGGACCATTTTAAGGCACATACAGTGTCATGCAGGTCAGTGAGAGGAAAGCTAACGATAGTAGGCAACGGAAGATAAAGTTGTGTAAAAGGAAGAGATGTCTCTAGTCTGTGGGCATAAGTCCCATGTTTTGCGTAAGTTACTTTATTTTGGTTACACTTCCCCAAGAATACATTTTTTCAAGCCAGGTATTAGCTTTGGTTTACACAGGATTAACTACTAAGCAATTCAAACAGTTAACAAGGCAGCAGCCGCACATAAAGATTGTGTTTCTGCTGTAATTAAACCAGGATTTGCAGCAAAGGACTTCAGCAGTGCCTCAAAATTATCGTAACTGTTGTCCAGAAGTTGCACTATGCCTAGTGCTGTATTTACCTTTCCTTAAAGCTGTCTGAAGGTCATACGTACCATGGAGCAGGGTGGGTAAGACAAGTTTATTGCTCTGGGCAAGAACACCAGGAGAAGATTAGGGTGAAGATGGACTGTATAAACCCTAAGTGCCATCCTTACCCAAACTGTCAGCATCTCCAGATCTATGAGGCTTTCTGAAGCAAAAATCCTTTCCTCATCAAATCAGGCAAGTTCAGCTGATCATTTCACATGTACTCTGTGTCACATCACACAACAAGTTCCTCCACCTAAACAGCTACTTATGCATCGTGGAGCATCTCACCAGAAATCCAATTTCCATGTTTTCCATAGGACAAGAGAAATTGGGGTAGTTCATCTTCCTGTAAGCATTAATATTCGACGAATGGTCTCTGGCTATTAGAGGAATCCTCCCAGAAGATGAGAAGAGCCTCTCTGAAGAGCTGGGCTGCTTTTCTATGGGGTGGGCAGTCACTGGTCTCACTAGCCACCAAGCCCAGTAAGGTCCCTGCTAACTGTGCAGGATCAGGGTCCTGATCGGAGTGCGTTTTGCGGGGGGGGGGGGGGGGGGGGGGGGGGGGGGGGGAAGCAGCCAGTTGATCGCTGACAGGAACGATAAATGTTTCTGAGACTAGTGTAAGAAACACTTCAAGACAACTCTAGGTCATGCCCAGTTCTTGAACAGGGGTAATGATGTTGTGGAAAGAACCTGTGCAGGGTCAGGCATCACAGCCTCCCTGAGAGGCTCCGCTATGAAACAGCCTCGACACTTCTCACTTCAGTTTCTGACAACGTATGAACCCCAAAACACTCCCTGTACAGTTCTTAACTCCCACCTTGGCCTGGACTTGGAGAAATTATAGTGCTGGATTTAGAGCAAAGGCATGTTGACTCTTACTTATAACACAAAAAGGAACAATTTACACACATCGAGATGTTGGCACGAAGGCATCTTGTAACAGTACACTGAATATTGCACACAGGGAAATGGATGCAGACGTGCTACATCAAGATTGACAGGTATTAGCAAAAAGCGTATGACCGTGACTAAATATTTAGAAAAGCTTAGCAAACTGCTTAATCTCCAAAAATTCTTTTGTAGTGTTGCAGCCTTGAGCAAAAGTCCAACGGTGTATTGTTTACATTACAAAAGAAAAGTGAGTGTGCAAGTTCTGCTACATATACATAACACATTCAGACATATTGACTAGGTCCTGTAAATCCAGATAAGATTTATCATCTGCTATATCAGTACAGTAGCAAAAAAAAAAAAGACACCCTGATGCTGACATGAGCTATTTTGAGGAAGAAAAAATAAATCGGACTACACAGAATTTGAAATTTAGAAGGTAGGCTGTTCATCAGACTTGAAAATGTTATTTAGTGATACAAAATAAAAACAAATAACTTTTATTCTCCAGTTCCCCAGTTAATGTTTATTGATTAGGCTTTTGTTAGAAAAAGGCTATTAGCAGTGCATATTCTTGGACAAGTGTTTAAAGCAAGTGCTGCAACTTATAGCTAACCATTTTTTCAGTGAAAAGCATTTACAAGGAATTGTTTTTCCACATTTTTGAGAGGGAAAAAGTGGGAGTCATTTGCAACAATACAAGCAGAACAAATTGGGAAAAATGCATTCTATTTTATTGGGTTATAAAAAACAAGTCATTGTCAAAGTTTCAAAGAGGTACAGTTAGTATGTTGAGCCCTACGTTGTACTGGAAAAGTCACTGTTTTATTTCTAGACCAGAGAAAGCTTGGGGGTGGGGGTGGGTAGAGACACGACGGACACCACATTCTCTAGTGCATCAGAAATAGATATCCCATTTACCTGTAGCTATCTTGAAATTAAACTACTCTTGAATATTAGAAAGTCAGCCACCATTCTAGCACATTTCATCCCTGCAAAGCACAGTTTTTGTCCTGAATGAGTCAAGAAAAAAGAACTAGAAACAATTATCAGGCAGTTATATTATTGCTGTAAAGGCATTAACCAGCTGACTCACTCAAATCTAGTTAAACCAGAGCACCGTGTCCTCACCACCCTTCTTCACTTCCCACCTTCCCACAAAAAGTAAGCAATGATACAATGGTAATGACCATAAATATGTTTGTTTACAACTTTATCTCTGGATATTCTCTTATGACTTTTGCTTAAAGCAATTGCAGGCTTTTATCCCAACTAATTTTTATGTTTAATTGTGCTTTGGGACATGATATTTTCCATCCACACTGCAAGGATTTTTTGGATCAAATTATTAGAGTCTGAGAAACTGTAATTATAAAATAGGTACTCAATATTTGCTATATAAACTTGCAAAGTCAAAGGAACAAATCCTGAAGATATTTTGCATATCCGTACATATACCCTCAGCAAATAACAACTTCCCTTTTCCAGATTCCACAGGTATACATCTTTGGATATAAAGAAATAGTCCAACAGTTTTTACTGGATGAGTTGTACATCATATAATTAATGCACAGTATTGCTTGTGGTCTTTGCAGAACTCACAGCATTTCAGCCCTAATATTTTGAAAAAATAAGTGTTCTTCTTTACTTGAATATATGTTGGGTCATCATCAATATGTTATAAACAGCATACCCTAAAGGTCAGTATATTCAAGTTCTCCAAGAAAGTGTAAAAGAAAGTGAGTTTTAAATGGTGGGAGAGCAGGAAGAGTCAGATGGATACCAAGAAGACTTTTTCAGGGTATAGAGGTATCTCAGGCATAAGCTCTCGGTAATACCTCAGGCACCGTTCTGATGAACCTTTTGGTTTTTCCAACCTTACGTTGGTAAGGGTTACCATAAAAGAACAGCTTTGGTTAGGAAAAGAAGGGTAGAAATACGTTAGCACTGTGAGTTTTGCATTTTCAACAGTATTCCAAGCCTTCCAGTAAGCTTTCAAGTACAAGAGATTACACAGAAAAAGAACCAAGTACTCTTGGCCAACCTCTATCTCACCTCAAAGTCCTTGACAGCATCTTTTGCTATTTCATTAAAAAAGCATATATCTTGATAAAGATCAACCTATTCATATTTCCACCCCCACCACCATGGTATTTGATTTAAGCCAATAGATTTACTTAACAAAGGGGAAGAAAAAAGCATATGCTAAGAGTTAAAATAGGGATACATTTTCAGAGCATCAAAGCATTTGATTATCTTAAATGCAAACATTTTAAAGTTAATTGCAAAATACAATTTTGCACTCCCAAAAGCATACCTAGATGAAGCTTAAACTTTGCAGAACAGTAGGATTCATCCCCCCTACGTTACAGTCACAGACATCTCCATGAAAGGCCACACCACCCACCAACAACAGGCTCTTAGCAGCCAAGCTAGGTGCTCCACATCAGAGGCTTCCTCACCATTAGGTATAATATCCACACCATGCATTAAACCCATCTTTACTTTGCTTCTTCCAACAGCCCTGAGAGTCATGCAGGGGTGACATGGAGGTGGCTGACACGGCCAAGACCCCAGCACACCTATGGCTCAGAGGGGAGACCCCCAGAGTAGCCCTGGGTAAGGCTGGAGCCCCTACGCTGCACGGGAAACCCTGCAGAGGTGGAGCCAGGTGCCACCTTCATCTGCACGTAACCCCAGCAAAATGGAAGGTATCAACCATAAACCACCTTACCTTGGCTGAGCTGCAACAGACGAGAAGAACACTGAGCTCAGCTCCACTTTTCCCCCCAGCATCCAACAGGCCAAAGCTTTTGCCTACAGCCCAAACCCTACCGCTTCAGGTGCCAGCTCTAAAACTCCAGCCTTCTTCACTTTCAGTAGCTAAACCTTCAATCGCAGAGCACCAGAACAAGCTAACAGTTTGCCCAGAAAGACCAGAGCTGCTGCTAAGGTTGTGTTTTTCAGGACATGTCCCACAGCTGAAGCACAGAGCCCAGCCACCCACCTGCCCCAGGCAGGCTGCAGGCATTTCAACCCCCCACCCCTTGCAAACAACCAAACCCACCTACTTTGTTTCCATCCCTTTATAGAAATCACCTGGCTATTTCCCAGCTGGATCTGACCCCAAACAAAGCCAGCTGGCTCCCTAGCCTCAAGCTCCACCTACTCCGCAAAGCAGATCGATTGTGACATTTATAAACTCAAAATAACGTATTTATACATTTGATTGTCTTTTATTTTTAACTGCAAGTCCTTTCCCTCATAAAAACCTTCCAACAAACTGGTAAATGAAGTTCCCATGTTCTCGTATTCATATAAAAGTTCAGGAAAGCAACCGGTAAGACTTTTGGTGGACGGCAGAATACGCTTAGGAGGAATCCTGGTTTTCAGCTAAGACTTCTTTGTTCTTTGCAAAGATAGTT
Organism: Falco naumanni; assembly: GCF_017639655.2. Taxonomy (NCBI): domain Eukaryota; kingdom Metazoa; phylum Chordata; class Aves; order Falconiformes; family Falconidae; genus Falco; species Falco naumanni. The sequence goes on from NC_054055.1 coordinate 114,127,139, forward strand.
TTGTAAAAGTACCAGCAAGCAGGCAATGGTTAAACTTCAAAGAAAGCAGTAGCTGAGCTTCGCACACATAGATGATGCCAGGAACAAACTAATGAGCCACTGGTTGCTCTTCTATCAAATAAATCTTAAGATTATGGATGTGACAGATATCCTAATCATATTTTACTATTCTTCCTAAAATCTTCTAGACTACTTTAAGACCAATCAGGAGTAGGAAGCAAGAGCTGCCCTTAGGTGTATGTGAATGATTTTGAAAGATTGTCCCTACTAAACGTTAAGACCAAAGGTTTTATTGGAGGTGGGGGAGTGGAATGGAGCCTGAGAAAGCACCACACGTGCACAGCACAGGAATTACAGGGAAAAACACGCCTCAGAAGGCACCTTTCCCTGTGAGGGAGCAGGTGAAGGTGTAATGCCTTAGGATGCATGCAAGGGTTTGCAAGATAGGTGAGACAGAAAAACCCAACTGGAGGGAGAGAAAAAAAATGTAGAAAAATGGATGTTTCTGGGAAATGTATGAAAGAAAAACATTCAAAGCTCCGTGGTGACAGAGGGAACCCAGCTCTCACAAAAAAAGAGGAATGGCACCGGGGTGAGTAATACAAGGCAGAAAATTTAAGAGGTGGTTATCTATTGGGAAACGCTTGGATCCTAGCTGAAGGTTTTCAGGGTAAAAGCAGAACTGCCAATAACTTCCCCAATCTTCTTGTCTTTGGAGAAAGGCGACTGTCGCTAGAAGGTTTCCCTCCATTGTAAATAACTGGAAGGCTGACTGCAGTGAGCGACCAGGAACCTTACCAGCCCCAGATCTTGGGGATCTATGCAGCTGGTCAATATAAATCTGTTTGATGTGGTTTTTTTAATTTTTTTTTTTTTTTTTTAGAAAACACACTAACCACTAGTACTTCCCCACGACAATCTCACCATCACTTACAAAGTTACATTTAAATGTTTCTTGAAAACTAAAGGCATAATCTAGTGATTTATTTAGGATATAAGACAAAAGAAGCTTTTCCTATATTCTTTCAGCAGAACTTTTTACAGTTTCAAATTCATCTGAGCTTTGAAAGAGCATGCTTATTCAGGAACACCTGATAGGTTGGTGGGGGTCCTAAAACATGATTTACGTTTCCACAAGCCAAGAAAGTGGGGGGGAGGGGGAAGCAAAAATAAAAGATAATGTTACATATTTCCACAGATGTAGCTTGGCGACAAAGCTGCTTTTTAGAAAATAGGGACTTTAAAATCTCAAACACATTCATTCCATAGTCTGTATTCAAAGCAAATCCACCAAGCTCTTGCACAAAAGAAGGCGAACAATCAGCCAGCTATACACTATTCATTAATGATGTGAGAAGCTATTTCAGAGAGTGGGATCTTTAAAAGCAGACGCTGTCATGGAAAGATGCATTTATTTAGAAGCTATTAGAATATTTGTCTCATCTGTTCTTCCATATCCTCACCTGAGCTCAGTCTGTTTAAGAACAATGCAATCAGTCAAGTTGTTTAATGATGGAAGATTCAAAAGCTTTGCAATAAATATGTTCCTGGGCTTTTCGTTTACCAAGGGAGTTTTCTAAATATGAATCAAAGCAGCAGAAAGCAAAAGGACTCAGAGATATCTGAGCAAACCCTAATAATTTTAACTTAAATTAAACATTATCTTATGCAGTCTGTTTATCTTTTAGTCAATCAGAACCACACACAAAGATTTCTTCAAAAGAACCAGCAGCAGCTATTTAGTGCAGGCTGTACTGGAAATTTATCAGTATCTTTCTGGATTAAGAAGGATAAAGGAAGGGGAGAAGGATTTTTTTCAAGGAGAAGTCCTGCAGTCTTAGTGGAAGTCAGAGCCTGGTGGAAGCAAGCAGTGACAAATACTGATCTCGCTATGGAAAAAGGCATGTTGGTCTCATTCAGTCAAAATCAGCACAAATGTCCATGGAAAGTGTAAAAAAAAACTTAGGGCAAGAGATGCTGCACTTGACAGCTCTGAGACAAGCGCACGCACACCACTCGGCCACCTTGGAAGATGTGCTCTCCTTTAGCCATTGCTCCTCTGCTGTTTGGTGCTGCTTCTCCAGCATGGATCCTAAGTTCATTTTCAGTAAGATGATGTAGATACCACCTCTGTCATGACTTCTTTCCTGCAGAAAACAGATCCAACTACTCGTAAGCTTTAGATTGTTAGATCTGCCGTTTTTTCACATCAGGGAGGAGGCAGTCACTCACTTCAGCAAGTTCTCATTGGTTTTGAAAATATCTCCAAGATGACAAAGACTCTCCTTCTCAGTGAAACTACGAAGCCCCACAGACTTCAGTAAATCTACAACAAATCTGAATCAGAGCAAAATCAGCCTGCTTACTGAGACAGCACCCTAGGGCAGTGACCAAAGTTGCGTGTTATCAAAATAATCCTGGTAACCTACTAGCAGGGAATGAAGCTTTGGGATTTCTAGACAGGAGCCTGGCTGAACAAAACGCTTTTAAGATGTCCAAAGGGAAAGGCTATTGTAAGATCAGAATGTGTTACGGGACATAGTTTACCTCTTGCAGTTAACATTGCCTACGTGTGCTCGTTCACAAGGATTTTGAAATGTCTGCATGTGAATTTGAGGGAGCGAAGGCACAGCTTCTTAGCGCTGATAACGCAGAAGGCAAGTTCTTCATTTTAAGTAGGTGGCAATCTCCTTTCCTCCATTCTCCACAGCTTTCTTGTCCTCAGCTGATATGGTACATTACATAACTTTTTTTTAACTCTGTAGTTATTTAGTTATTTCGCTGTTTGGAACCTTCCTTCTATAAAAAAATCAGCAAAAATGTTTAATTAAATGTGAGTGATCTTCAAGAGGTAAGAAAACCAAGAAGTTACCTTACCCGCCAGTGCTTTTGTTCTCTTTTATGCCATTTTGTTGCTTTATCTAATTACATGGGAAGAAGAGATTATTGCCTACCAATAGTATCTGTAGTCTTCACACAGTGGATGCTCCCTTTTTAGACAAGGCTTCCAAATGCAACTTTAATAGAAATATTTCTATAAAAAAAAAAAAAAAAAAAAAAAAAAACAGAAGCAAACAAACAAACAAAGATGATGTACAAAAGGGACAAAGAAATACAGAAATGACACAATATGGCAGGAAAAAAGCCACCAACAAACCAACAGAAGAGCAATAAATTAGATAAAAAGCAAAGCCTGCCGAAATTAGGAGAAAGCACAATAAAGTGGAACACAGCAGAGACTGGTTCATACCCTTTTCTTCAACTAAAATTGCTTCAGATTGTATTGAAGTGGAACGAAATATAATTTCTCTCAACTGAATGCTGGCTTTCCCTCTTCAGAGCTGAATTCTGTTACTGGCACTTTGGTGTGTATTTAAGTAGACACTATGCGTATATGTTTTTTGCCATTTTCAGAAGTTATCCCCGTGCCACTGAGTTTTTTATCAGCATTGACACATCCCTACAAGCACTGCTGACATCCATAGTTCTCGTGATCAGTATTTATGCAAAGCATTTCTCTTTAGGGAAAAAGATACACTCATTTTTTTTCATTACTGAGCTGAGGTCTGAAGTTGTTGTTTATATTACTGCTTTACACGCTACAGCAACCTTTTAGCTTGAGGTATCAGATATGTTTTAATGATGTGCTGAGTAAGGGCACTACTACCTGTAGCTATCAGCACACTGTATACCATTTTGCCCTGTAATTAGCATTTCTTCTTTTTGCTAATCAAACTCATCCTTTTCCAGTTGCGTACTGCTCTGATACCAGCCTCTGTGTGCATGTGTGCATGTGTGCAAGCGTGACCACGGCAGCTGACAGCACAGCAGCACCCAGCCAAGCGGAAAATACGATTTCCAGAAAACAAAAATGTGCATTCCCAGAGACAACAATCTGCCTAAAGATTTAATCTGTTAAATATAGTTACCCAGTAATTTAGAGTGAAAATGATCAAGACTTCTCCAGTGGCTCTCACCTAAAGGTTCCCTCAGACCCATGTGTTCTTTGTTATAATTAAGAATAGATACAATACTTACTAAGGACTGACATAGCCACCTAATCTCTTAGGCAGTTATCACTTTGGATTATATTGCACAGTTTCTGTACTTCAGGAAAATAAGAAATGTGGAGGACGTCCTCACTTTTGAAGGAAGGAGGAAAGCATAGGGATTTTGCCAGCTTCTGTAGTTCTTTTCCCAACATAAATATACACATTGGTATATGTTGGCTTGAAGATAGCCACTAAAACCCCAGTGGACAACTGGAATGGAAGTTACTAAATCTAAGAAAGACGTATTGGACTTCTTGCTGATATAATCAAGTTGTAAATCAGGATATAAGCATCCTTGTCCTTCTTCTCAGCTGTGTGTCATATTCAGGTTTCACATGCTGAAAACTCTGTATCTAATTTTTTTGGTAACTGTTAAGTTTCGTGTTTTTGTTGTGGGTGACTTCCTGTTGCATTCTTCTTTTCCTGTCCATCGTGAGGCAACACTCATGCTTTTTAAAGTCCCAGTTTCTATCTTGTTCTTCAGTTACCCACTGCTGTGCATCTTCTTTCCCACCCTCTGTCCATAGAAGCTGTGGCATCTCCTTTTCCAAGAGGCACTCCTGGCCTGTCCATTTGTCTTTGCAGAAGAGAAATACACCATGCCCTGCCCTAAATACCATGATAGTTCTGTTGTGGGGTATGCTTGAGCTTAACCCAATGGCCTCTGTGATGAGAACAGGTTCAAATACACAGAGTGTAAGCATTGTTTACAGAGGATAAACATTTCCACATTTTTCCCTGTCTAGATACGTAGCAATGAGATGCACACATTTCATTAAGCAAAAATGATCTGCTATTTTCCTAAGCAGCAATTTGCATTCTTACTTAATAGTTAGACTTTAAGAGAACTAAGAGTGTTTTAATTAAAGGATGCAAACAAATAGACTGATTTGGAGAGAGGCTGAGCACCTGGTATTGCAGCCTGCAGATGGTCTGTCACTGCCCCTGCTGAACTGCTCCACTGACCCTCATTAAGGGCACTCCACATTCCTGTGACGGCTGTGCAAGGCAGAGCCAACAAGGCTATACTCCCTACTCTCTAGGCACCGTAATGTAAATAATAACATCATAACCCCGTCATCAAACTGAAGTTAGCCTGGCATCTGCATCTCATATTTTATCCCAGATGCGTAGGTATTTATAACGAAGTAGAAAAGGCAAGAACGGTGAGGCATCAGTCCCTAGGTTACCTTGGGACTGGGGAACAGCTCCTAAATATGGCTCTGCTGCCAAACTCTGGCAGCTGCACTGCAGGTCCAGCAAGCTCCTTCTTACCTCTCCTGTCCACGAAGCCACCCACTGAGCCCCCTCGCGCTACTCTGAAGGGGATTTGTCCTTGAGCTGAGCCTGCTCCGAATCTCTGTGTCACATTGATGCAGTCTCCCTTCACACCACAAAGCTGGTCAGGGTATGTGCAATAGATGGGTATGCTCAGAAAGAAAAGCAAAAGAGTAGAGGGATTTAAAAAGGAGGGAAGTCAGTCAGCTAGAGCTCTTCTAAGAGCACAACTGCACAGCTGTAAAAAATCAAGAAGGCATGTGTATCCCCTGCGATGCTGAGTTGTTGCCCTGATAAATGTCTCTGCCAAGGAGGAGATGCTTCTCCAAGACAGTGGGGCCCTAGAGACTAAACAGTAACTTTTATACTTACCTTTCATAAACCCAGTGGGAGGAAAGCTCTTCTGGCCGTACTATCTGCCACATTAATTTCTTGCATCATTTCAGCTCTTTTGTTTTGTGCTCAATGTCTTTGGTGATGTCCACACAAACACGGCAGGGCTTCTCCACGCCCCAGAAAGCAAATGTGTTGTTTCCAGGGATGGCTCTGGCCAAGGGCATTGTGGGGCCCATCCCCATCACAACTGTAAAAAACTCACTAAAAACTGTCTTTCCCCTCTGCCTTAGGGCTGGCATGCGGTGGCAGGGTAACACAAAGGAGGTAAGGTAACAAGGAGGTACCAGGGAACAACAGAAGCAGCATAATACCAAGTTACAACACGTAGCAATTTGCTGTCACGTGCAGCTGGTTCCCACAGTGGGGTTTTCTTGGGGGGGGGGGGGGGGGGGCGTTGTCAGCAGTGCAAAACAGTTCACAGAGCTCCCATACTTTCAGGCACCAGCACCTAAGCCCTCACCGGAGATTTTACCGCCTGTCCTTAAAGTCACAGAGCATGCAAATGTAGCAACTCAGGCTGAGCATGACAAAGTGTGTGTAGGAGAAAGTACAAAAGTCCTTCAGAAATGAATGGCTAGGTTTTTTGCATGCGTTGCTTTCTGCTATGTAACTACTCTTGTCTTCTTAGCATTGTCTTGGTAATAAATAACCCTTATCGTTCTTGGTGCAACACTCTTCTCATGATCCCCACGTATTACATCTGCACGCATACACACTGCTCCCTGCTGCAAAATATTCTGCTGAGATCCTTAAGCTGAAATACACTAAAGAAGCCACTGATTGTGTCTACATACAGCTTACTCTATATCCACCACCAGCTTGCCATAACCACAGTGCCTAGCAGGAACAGCCCTTGGCCCGTGCTCTCCTCTGAACTATGCCTGGGCACCATCGCAGAGTGCTCGTTAGCGCAGGCCACCGTCACTCCCATCAGTGTGATACAAATTAGCGTAGGCAATGATAAGTTCCTGTGCAAGTCCTCGCTGTCATCCCACTTTGCTCAGTGGGAAGATGGGAGGCAGGAATAGCAGCTGCCCATTAACCTCCTCACCCACCTGCGGCACTGAATGGGAGCTTTACGACAGTCTTCACCAGCATGCTACTATGCTTTTCCAGAACAAAAGCCTTTATTTTCTCAAACCCATGCCTGGAAAGAAGGAAATCTATGAGTAAAGAATGCCAGCATCCCACCTGATTAACCTCCAGGCTTGTGGATAGGATCCAGGCAGAAAGGAAAGGCGGCTGTCAGCAGACCCCAGCCACCAGAGGAATTACATTAGTAAATGGGAAAGGATGAAGCAGCAGCGAACTGCTGAAGCTTCTTAACACCCCATGAAAGAAATATCCCAGAAAGAAATGGAGCTTGCAGACAAAGGTATGCCACACAGGACATGCATATCATCCCCCTGATTTATTGCACAAGGGGGATTTAAATGTGATGAAAAAGCCACCAGGCTTTCTGATGTATCAAGTCTGTAGTGCCGAGGAGGGAGGAGAGTTTACAAAGGATGGTGGCTTACAAACTAGGTCAAATCCCTCTTTCACTCCATACTGACGTGAGATAGTTTGGAGGCAGGGCAAGAGGAAAGCAACCTGGACTTCATGGACGTATACTGGAATTTCAAACACCGTGGTAAAGAGGATTCCCTGCCCCATCTCTTCTCCAACATCAGCTTTACACGCCAGCGCGTTACCATCTATCCCACCAGCCCTGGCAGAGGCCATTAGCTGGCACGTGCAGAGAATAAGTAGCTCCATAAGGCACATCTCTTCCTAAGGCTCGGAACGCGCTGCAGGGCAGTGCTGCTTTTCCAACACCCACCCTCTGCCCACCCCCCAGGCAAGGTGATAAATGCCAGGTGCTGGGAAAGGCAGACCTTTGCAGTGGAGGGTGACTGTGACTCACGTCAGTCTTCCATAGCCTTGTTGACATCCACAGATCCAGATTTTCTGGCTTAGTTTGTGGAAAGTTTACAGCGAAATGGACAGAAACCCCTCCTGGGGTTCTCCTGGCCACAGACATACCTGGAGATTTGTATCTCAACAGTTTTCTGAGATGCTGGTGATTAACTGTCAGCTCAAGGAAGAAGCTGGGGCTAGCATCATCACAGGTGACGAGCACTGTTTGGAAACAAAAGATAGGAAATGTAATCTTGAATTCAAGGAACCCAATTATTTAATTGTTTGTCTAAGAAAATGTTTCTCTCTGCATCAAAACTCTCAGAAAAGGACTGAAATACTTGTCACAAAACTCAACAATGTTCTGCGTCCACAGACCAGCCATCACACCATTTTTTTATTTTCTCTTTATTTATCACTCTATCAATTTTTATTATTTGTGTTATCATAGTGTCTCGGAGCCTGAGTCCAGGATCAAGGCTTTGATGCAGCAGGTGCTGTGGGAACTTGGCAGAAAGTCTGTCTCAAAAAACTTGAGATCCAAGGACATAAGAAGCGTGGGCTTTCCTCCTCCAGTAAACATCGTGGCCCTATATGCAGATATTACCTGTTCATTGACCTATTTTACTTTTTTTCAAATGCAGGGGATTAAATAGCTTTATCTAAACTCATGCAAATTTCACTTAAGCTAAGTAAAACTTTTCCACTGTTGCTTGACTTTCGGTTTGACATACGCTTTTTCTAAGCAGAAGTTTAAAACAAGCAAGATTATTTTTTTTTATAAGGCCACTGGCTAGGTGCGCTGTAGAACAGCTTGCTGGAGGGATAGAGTGGATAACAAAAGTATGAAGGTGTTCAAAAGGTATCTGTAGACACTATCATAGAAAAGATCCCTCAAGGTGATTACATACAAAGGCATAGCTAGCATTTCAAACTTGTATCACCTAAGTTTCAGCAAGATGAGAGGGTATACCAGGTCAAGGTTCTCTCTCTGTATTTGCCCAGGTCTTCCACTCTTTTCCTAAGTACCCACTGCCAGCTTTCCTCAGAGACAAGATAATGGACTTAGAAGGGTTTTCTGCCTGACCCAGTATGACTGTTCCCATGTAAAAGAACACCAAAAAAATTAACTCTGAAAAATAGGCTTTACATTGCTAACTGTTATAATCAAAATGGAAAAGCCCTTTCTTGCTACCGTCAAATCTACTGCTATGAGGCACACTAGCTGATCAAGATGCCACTACACTAAGTAGGGAGTAGCTTTGCTCATGATGTACAATCTGAGGATGAGCCACAGTTTGAAACCAAAACACATGAGGAATAAAGCAGCAATGAGCAAACACCACAGGAAGCCAGAGGTCCTAAAGAGTTATCTGAAGAAGGAGCTGGAGACACTACTTGCTCACACTGTGACATCCAGTGCCCTCGCACACTGTTTGGGGAATTACTAGATAATTTCTGCCACCACCAATGTTGCTCAAGCAGTTTTCCCTAAGAGAAAATCTTTTTTAAATGTTTATAGGCACTAAAGAAAAAACATATGCTAAATTGTCAGTTTTAGAGAGGCACTTTCACGTTCCCATTAGACTGAGGGTAATGGCATCAATCTGAAGCCAGATGCAGACTATAGAGCGAACACAGGTTAATCCTAAACAGTCAACTCTTACTCATCAGGAGCACTGGACAGAGCAGGACTGTTTTGCTTAGCCTCTGCTATTTCTAAGGTCATTTGGGATATAGTTAAAACTTCATTCTTTAATTCAAAAAATAGTAGGAGATAAATGTGACTGGTAGGTAGCCGAGGGAAGAGAAGACTGTACTCACCAGTGCCAAAACCCGCAAAAGAAAATCTGTGTTCAGCTCATATAAAACTAGAACTTCAAAAGCCTGCAGAAGAGTCCTAAGCAGCCACCTCAGAAGCTGGCAGGCAGTAAAGGATCCAGGGAGAGTCTTTAATTAGACTGATGAAACTGCAGTGTGGCTGTGTGATGGAGGTAGTTGACAGACCTTCTGTCTATAAAACTTTTCCTTTGCCTTTTTTAATAACAAAGCTTTTAAATTAACTTCTGGTACTTTCAGATTTTTAAAATTTCACAGCATCGAAGTTAGCAATGGTATGTAGGGGCTGGTTTCACTGAAACACATTTTGGGCTGCTTCAGAAAAGATTTCTATAAATAGAGGTCCAAACGAACAACAAATATCGTGAGCTAAAGGAAAGGGTGCTAACTAGCACCCAATATTACTGAGCACCAAGGCAAAACATGCATCAGGGAAGTGAACTGCAAGCAGCACGTAACGAGGAGCTCAAAGCACTGCTTGCAAAAAGGCCGGCTGTGCAGTACTCAGCCTCCTCGGCCGATGGGCTACAGGCAAGAACTGAGGCGTGTTGAGCATGGAGGCCCAGCGCTGGGTGCCACAAAGAAGGAGAAGGAAGGCACTAAACAGGCATGGGCTGTTGGTTGGGGCTGAAGAGCCCAGGGACAGCAGGGCAGTTACTTCTCAGGGATGTGTAAGCACACCGCTCAGGTACCACTCACTTCAAAATCTCCTCATCCAAATATATGACTCTTCCAGCCACTCTTTTGCTTTTGCAGAAGAACTGAGTGAATAGTTGTCCACCCCTGCACCACACGCCCCTGGCACCCCCTCCTCACAGCCTGGCCATAAACGTTTTGGAGGACACTAACGGCCCCATCCACTAGCATGCACTTAAGATCCAAGATCCCACAGAAGACAGGTGCTTGAAACAGACCTTCCCCATCTCCCCCAGAAAAGACTAAAACGACGACCACTGGGCAGCAGCCTTTCCACCCAAGGTAGAGGACACTCCAGCCCAGCCCCCTCCGCCCCCCCCCCCCCCCCCCCCCCCCCGAGGACTCGTGCGACTCCTCCCAGCCTGCGCCCTGCGCGGAGAGCCGGGGAGGCCGCACAAACTCGGGGCAGCCCCCGCAAGGGACCCCGCTGCCCCCTGAGGGGGTGGGGGTGGGTGGGGGAGGGGGGTGCGGGCATCACTCCCCACTGCACATTGCACCGGAGCGGGGGCAGACCACCCGGCAGGTAGGCGCACCCCCGCGGCGGTCGCCCGGGAGCCGCGGGCAGCGTAGGGGGAGTATCGCCGGGCATCGCCGAGCATCAGCGGGCACCGCCGGGCATAGCCCCGCATTGCCGGGCATCGCTGAGCATCACCGGGCATCGCCGGGCATCGTCCAGCATTGCTGAGCATCACCGGGCATCGCCGGGCATAGTCCAGCACTGCCGGGTATCGCTGAGCATCACCGGGCATCGCGGGGCATAGTCCTGCATTGCCGGGTATCGCTGAGCATCACCGGGCATCGCCGGGCATCACCGGGCATCGCCGGGCATCGTTCAGCATTGCTGAGCATCACCGGGCATCGCCGGGCATAGGCCAGCATCGCCGGGCATCGCCAAGCATCACCGGGCACCGCCGGGCATAGTCCAGCATTGCCGGGCATCGTCGAGCATCACCGGGCATTGCCTGGCATCGCCCATCATCACCGAGCATTGCCGGGCACCGCCGGGCATCATCCAGCACTACCGGGCAGAGCCCAGCATCACCGGGCACCACCGAGAATCTCCCAGCAGCGCCCAGCCGCAGCCCGGCGCCCCCCCCCACCTCCCCCGGCGCCCCCCCGGAGCCCGCCCCGCCCCGCCCCGGCGGCTCCCGCGACGCGCAAGTTGCGAGGCGGCGGACGGGCGCGGAGCCGCCTCTCCCGCAGCGCGGCGGGCAGCGGGGTTTGCCCGGCCGGCGGGTGCCCCCGCCCCGCCCCGCCCCGCCCCTGCGCGCTGGGCGGGGGCAGCGGCGGCGGCGGCGGCGGAGGGAAGCGCTGCGCTCCCCGAGCTGCGGAGCCGGCGCCTGCCGCGGTGCGGATGCGTGCGGAGGAGTCCTCGTGGAAGCAGCTCCCGACGTTTCCAAAAAAAAAAAAACAAAAAAACCCAAACCACCAAACCCAAACAAACCTCCCACTTGGATAATTCAAACGGTAAATCTCGCTAACTTCTCATTACCTTGCTTGCTGTGTGCTTATATATGTGGGTATTTGTGGCTTATCTGGCTTCATTTCGTCATCGTTCGGTTTTCGTTAATTAGCTTCTCTCGTGCTGCCGGAGAACTTGAAATATTGGGGGGTGAACGGTGCAGGACTCTGTTTCGGCTTCATCCTAAAGTTGGGCTGAGGAATGAAAACCTTCCTACTTCACACCACCCTTGCAAATATGTTTCCTTCTTTTATTAACCTGAATGTAGATGAGATTTCATGTAGCAGCGTCCCTGTGAATTTCCTTATTTAATTTTTGCTGATGCTATCTGACACGGCATCCATGCGTGTGCTACACACACGCAGTCCCGTGTGCTGATTGTGACTTGGCTTGACTTTGTACGCTGGCATTCGCATCTGAAAATCCAAGCAGGCTTTGAATGTCTTTAGTTTATGATGCTAACGAGTGAACTGTCTCCTGTTTTCACCTTTAATTCAACTTGGGGATCCTGCCGAGGCAAGGTCACCCTAACCAAATCGAGTGGTATTTCTCAGCCCTGTAATTATTTGGTTTATGTTTAAGTGATAGAAACATGCTACGGTTTTTACAGTTTGCAAATTTGTATAGCTTCTTAATCCAGCAGGCTTTTGAGAGGCTACTGATTTTATAAAGTCACTGTATTATTTGGATGCTTTAAGAGACTGGGCAACCACAGGCTTTCTGCATATTATGAAAACCAGCTTGAGAAGTTGCTTTATTTGATGTCGTCATTTCATAGACATTTATGCTCTCTACTATTAGCTGTTCTTCTTGGTGTATTAACCCAGCAGACATTTACCTGAGGAAAATAAAATTGAGAGGTCAGTTAAGAAAAAAATATCAGTGTATGCATGGGGAAAAGACTGCCTTAGTCTCATAAAAAAGAAAACAGGAGTATCTGTTGCATAGCTGGTAAAAATGACTGATCGGAACTTTGCTGTGAAATAGGAGGTAAACTTCCAAGTTTAACTCCAGAAAAACTTAGCTTTAGGGTAGACCCTGTTGCTCTTCATAGGTTTTATTCCTTTCCTTTCTGAGCAGTCAGTCATGTATTGACCTACCAACCGGTGCCTCGATGTGCACGTACCCCTCCCCAGGCACACACGCCGAGCCAATAGATCGTGTCCGAGAACAGGACTTGTGCTTCTGGCTTTTGAGCCACAGAGGACTACCAACAGTGGTGGGGAGAGGAAAAAGACGAGAGTTACAACATTTACTTCTAGGGATGTATTTTAGGGACCTTAGCTTGGAAACCGGTCTCAGTAGTTAAAGAGAGATGGGACACCGTGACCCTTCAAAGTGTGCTTTGCTCTAAACTGCTGCTTGCTGTGATTACATCTCTATTTGAATTTATCTTCCAGAAACTTAGGTTCGTCCACCATTTATCTTGCTAGTGTTGAAAACAGCATAGAATATGCATTTGTGGGTTATTGCTAGTCTGCTAAATATTAAGATCTGTTGACCCAAGAGACAAAAATTTTGCTTAGGGGCTAAAAAAAGAATCTTTGTTCACGAACATACAAACTGTGCAGCGTCAGCACACAGCTAACTTTCTGCAGCGTTGCATTGAACGGGGATGTGGAAGCAGGGGGTATTGTTTCTCCTGCGTGTAGGACGCGAGTGGTTAAGTGACTGGTCAGCAGCGCTGCTCAAAGCATTAGTAACTCCGGGGAGTATTCCTGTCTGAGCACTGGAAAAGGTACAGACAGCAGTTACCTCTGCTCCTGGTTGGTTTAAGTTACTGTAAGCACGCTGCTCTTGGTACCTCTGCCTCTTCCCCATTGCTATTCACAGGCATGACAGTGCCTTCTTTGGTGTGATTTCTGCCAAGTCCAGGTTTCTGCCAAGCCTGTCGTTAATATCTGAAAGTTTCTTCATTTTGATTATGGAGACTGAAAGCACTTGGAGTGTCAAAAGAGGGGAAAAAGCTAATAACTCCAAGCCACTATGAAATGTTAATATAATAATTAAAATAGTCTTCTAGGTAAGTCAGAAATTCTGTTTTCTTAAGAAGGGTATAATCAAACCTCTGTTGGTTTTGTCTTTTTCCCAGAAATTTTGGGCTCTACAGCTCTCCCTGCCTTCAGTGAAACCTGCAAATAAGCAAGTTTCCTTGCATATTTCCTTGCAGAATTCTTCCTCCTCCTTCCTTCCTTCCTTCCCCGCTGTGAGCTCTAAATTACCTGGTTTTCCACCCAGGCAGCAAAAGAAAGGGCTAACAGAATACACTCAGGCAGGAGGCTCTCGCTGCCTGTGGAACCTGGCGTTTCAATACTGAGATTCCTCTTGAGCTGGGCTCACAGACAAAAAGGGCTCACGCTGCGTGTGACATCTCTCAGGTGCTCGCAGCCTTTTGTGCCAATTCCACATTTCAGGGTGACATACCACTATTTTACTGTTTTAGAGGGCATAGGTGATTAAAAGTCAGGTATTGTTAATAACTTACTGATGCACTGCTGTTAGAAGGTAAAACTGAAGTTATTGGATCTGAAAGAGTAACACCTTTTTGCCCCCGTTTCCTTGAAGTTATTAATCGGGAAAAGCCTCATATACTGCCAAATTTGGTGGCTTGCCCTTAGTACTAGCCCTTCACCCAGGAACAGAAGGAAAAAAAGGATAGCTTCAAAACGAGAGAGAAGCTGACTGTAAGACACCTTTAGTACTTGAAATCAGGGTTTATACCTTTGTCTTTTAAATGACTAATCTGTACCTGTGGGTGTCCATTTAACCTGTGGGATAACTTTAGAAACTGCTGGAGGCGATTTGTACTATAGGATCCTAAGTGCTTAATATAGGTACACGATATAATGCATTTTCAGTATTTGATGGGTTGTATCTCTTGGCTTTGGATGTTTTGGGGTTTTTTTATTGTTTGGTGTGTGGTTTGGTTTTGGGAGTTTTTTTAATGTTACATTCTTGCCTGAAGGGTTTCTCTGTAATTTATGATTACAAACAAAGGTTACCGACTCTCTAATTCAAGCTTCAACTATTATGGCATTTTCATACAAATGCTCATTTACTTTGTCATAGCATTAGCAAGAAGGATCAGTCAATGTGATCCATTATTCTGCAGCTACTGTGTGAAGAAGTGATTCTATCAAAAATGTGTCCCCTGGTTATGTTTTTTTGCAAACTAATTATATATATCAGACATAATGTTGCCCTCTACTACTACATTATGTGTCCACATGTAATAAAGTTGGAGAAGTTTCAATGAAAGAACAAAATGAAGTATTTTTTCAATTGACATGTGATGTCCATGATGGGAAGTTGCACAAGGCACTTGCTCCTGGCAGAGGAGCAAGTCCTTCAGTGTATACACTTCACAATTTAATTTAAAAAACGGGGCATATGTCATAAAATGTTGGGAATGTGTATTATATATATTGAATTTCAAGTGTTACTTTCACGATGGTTCATCTGACAAATTAGTGATGGAGTAAGAGATGGGAATTGATGGTCATTTCCTTCGTATGCTCATGACCTCAGTTCTCTTGAAGTTCCTGGAGGAAGAAAAGCACATGGGAGCGCAGTAAACTATGCAGACCTGGCCATCCCAAGAACTGACTAAACATTTCTGGGCTTCCCTTGCGTACAGTAGGAGAGTGTCACAATGTCACTTGGGAGGCTTACTTGGAAATGGAAGAGTTGTGAAACTGGGTTTGACTCTTACAGCTGTACCTGTACCAGCTAGTTTCAAATATCAAACAGGCGTTGCTCTACCATGAAGCATCATCAGCTGAGCACCACAAAAAGCCTGTTCTAAGGACTCTCACATCACTAGCTTCATTGAAAAAGGAGAGGGTTTCTATAAATCACTAGCTGTGATATCGTCTCTTGAAAGACTGCAGCAGCATACCGCCAAGCAGCCTCGTTGAATACGTTTAAGCATTGTTTTTTCTTGCCAAAATGCAAGCTGAGTTTTGAAAGTTTTGAGCGGCCAGCAGCCCTGAATTGAAGATAGGGCTTATCAAAGTGAAAAAATGGCCACCTAAATTCCATTTTTTCATTAGTTTTCACTAGAAAAATCTTGGGCCTAATGCATAGCACTTTGTAAGAAACCGTCGCTCCACTATGTTAAATGACAGTGTTACTTTTTCAGGCTCTGACTGAACTGGGTTTTTGTTGATGGTGCAAAATAGAAAAGTTTGATGGCAAAACCATCTGAAAAAGAATCAGCAAGTCAGCTGGCCCAAGTGCAAACACAGCAGTTATGCCTTTGGTGCTAACCAGTAAAAAGTCATTCTTTGCCACAGGGAATACTGGATTGCACAGATGCCTTGTTAGCAGGACTGTCGCTATGAGGTGCAAAGAGAGGCTAAGGTGATCTAGCTACTTGTCTATGTAAATATGTGTATGCGCTTACTTGTGTATGTACGCAAACAGACATACCAATTTCATGGAGGCCAAATATAAAAACCCACACGAATGAACACAAAATGAAGGAACGCTGGGGATGTGACTTGCTGGAGAAAGAGGAAAGGAGAGCAAAACCAAAAACTAGAGACCCACAGAAAGGTCTGATCCATTATGGACAGAGTTGGTGGGGACTAGAACTGGCTTGCCTAACCCAGAAAAGGTACTGCTTGTGCCGTAACGAGAGACGATGAGAACGCGGAGGATGTTTTATGATAATACAAAACCAGTGATTCCTCCAATAGGTACTTCGTACCTATTGAAGTGTAGTTGCATTTAGCAGCTTCTCCTGACTTGAGGAGAACTTCTGAATGCTGCTGTTACAAGTCACAATCAAAAATATGATGATTTAAGGAAAATTTGACCTTCAGAATACAATTTATGAGTGTTTGATTACTATACCTGTAATAGTGTAGTTATGTCTTCAATAACAATTATGGGTAAACAGGCACAGCTTTGTGCTGAATTATAGAAGTTTATTTTACTCAAGTTTCATTCCCTTTCCCCATAGTAACACTTCCTTCCTAGAGCTGTCTGTAGCTGGTTCCTACAGCAGCTGAACGAGGAGAGTAGAACAACTGGCTTGGGTCTTTTTGTGGACAGGAATGCTAGATGTTCTCTGCTTATTGCTTCTTACCTGACAGAGGACGCGGTGCTCAGTGCATCACTCTTAAGGTCAGCAGCATGGCGTGACTTCAGCATCACATTGCACCTTCCCTCCTCCCTCCTTCTCCCAGTCCCACCGTTTTTCTCACCTCACAGCAGCTGGGTTTCAGGCAGACCATACTCTCCTGAGCTGAGTCTCCTGGAGCAGCTCATCTCCAGACCATGCTCATCCTCAGCTGAGTCTCCTGGTCTTTTGACTTCCTGGGTTGCTGCTGATTGCGCTCACGTGAAAGCACTGGCGCTGCCCTGACTGAGAAACTTTCTGTGTGGGCAGCAACAATCATCGTGGCTGTTGTTTTTCCCTGAATCCACAAGCCAGTGTGCCTAATGCTTATTTAGGGCTGCTGCAATATGTGAAAACCAAGCATTTCCCAGTTGTAAGTGCAGATTTCTTTATATCCTAACCACATTTGGTAGTCTCTAGATGCATAGATTTGAGCCGTAATTGGATTTTTTTGCTGAAGAAGAATGATCCTTCTTCTGGAAGAAAGGAAACATATTCCTGTCTTTTTACCTAGCATAAATGCTGTTGATTTTAGAGCGCTAAATCTATTCAGTTTATATGTACTAAGCATAAGATCATCTATGAAGTTCATCATGGAAAAAAAGTAGCTATCAGTACTTGTTCTCTTATCCTTAGCTCTGCTGAATTATGAAAGATCAGTGCGGCTTGGACAAACCGCCGTTGTAGGCAGTGATGGAGCCCACGGAGTACGAGTTCCCCAGCTGACTGTGGTGGCTGTGACACACTGACTCACTGGTGAGAAAGCGGTGCTCTGAAACCGAGAGAGAGACAACAGAAACGGAGAGGTCTGTTAGCAAAAAATTATCTTTGGGAGAGATTTCAGGCCACGGTTTATTGGTATCTTAACCACTAGAGGATGTAGGCAAAGTTGGGCCACATCTGTATGGTTTACAGATGCAGCCCAGCCAGTTATCACAGTATTTTCCTCCAGCTGGTGTTACTACAGGACAAACTTCTAACATTGCCACAGACAGAAAGCAATAAATGTGGCTTGGGTGAAAATACTAGGAGTAATGTGTACCACTCTCTGGACAACTTTATTCAGAAAACAGATTTCAATAACGCAGTGTAACAACTGCTGTGAAGTTGTGAGGCTCGCACCACTTGTGATTGTCCAGGAGACCCTCCTGAGTATCATGTAATGTTTTAATTAATAGTTTAATAAGAATTAGCATTTCATTATTTGTTAACAGTTTAGCTGAGGGAATAACTTGTACACTCGGTAAGCGTGCAGGTGAGAAAAGGTTGAGGAGGAATGCAAACGGGTTGAACAACTGAGTATTTAAAGCTGTTTTACGTAACGTAGCTGAATAGAACAAGTATCAAGGATACCCTTGGGCAGGAACAACGAGGAGTGCAAATATAACAGCGGAAATGACTGACTGGGCAGAGATGTACATCCCGATCCATGTCAGCGATATCACAGGGCTGATTCATGCTCGGATGATGTAACCGTCAGATCCTTTTTGAAAAACTGCTGCATGGTCATCCACATCCTGAACCCGGGTATGTGGGGAACGGAGAGCAGGGCTGCTCTGCAAGGGCAGACGTGCTGGCAGTGGAGGTGACCCCAGCGCAGGCACTGCCTCACCCCAGGGACACAGCCAAGCGCGGGCAGGCAGAGCCAAGTGCTGGTACATGGCACCCATCGACAGCCCCAGCACAGGGAGGGGGTGAACGATGAACCAGGGCCTGGGGCCACCCCAGGGAGCAGCCAGGAGCAAAAAGTGACATTGACGTTATTTAATGACATAGAAAAAAAAATCCGAATGTACCAGACAAAACAAGCAAATAATATAATTATGCACTCAAGAAAACAGGGAAGTCAAACTTTAGAAGTCTAATAGCTTTTTTGTATCTGTAAAAGATGCATTTAAGGCTGTTGATTTCTTTCCTAGGGAAATGGCTTCCATTCTGTCCTGTCTAACGCTTGTATCTACATAAACAATCTTCTATATTGGGTTTGCCCAACATAATGGCATCATTACCATCTCTTCTGCACAAAGAAATTTTGCATTAGGGTTATAAATTAAGCTCATTCTCACTCTGCCTTTTACCGAAGGCTTTTAATTTTTTGTTTCCAGCCAACCCTTACTGTTCTCAAGGACTGTACTGCAGGTCTTATTATGAAATTACCTGAAGACTGACAGTTGCCAGTGGCGAAAAGGGCCCCTGCTGTTTTGGAAAAACTGAAATGTGTGCTGCTTTTCATCTAGACCAAAAGCCTTGGGTGGCTGTGGGGTTTGAGTGTTTTTTTGCTTTTTGCTATTTGGTCGGTATTTTTTGTTTTTAATGAATATTTTAGGTTGTTTATACCTGGAATAAGCAACTATTCTCTATTAGTAATGAGGATCTATGGATATGTCTACATTCACTTCCCTGATTTGCTGTTAAGTCCCTACCTCCCGATCACCCAAACTGTATCGATGTTAGTTTCTGATTGAAACCTGTTGTGGAGCAAACCAACCAGTTTCCTTCAAGACAGAAGTGTGGATTTAGCTGTAACTTGCTGAGGAGACCATTTCATAGAAGCGCAATAGCTGAGAGCATACCCAGCCTGGGAGCTTTCTGTCCTACATAGCATTTTCTGGCATGCTCCCAGCAGATCTTCTGCCCTTGAGGGCTCACAAGCCCTCATGCCATGTCCAAGGACATACAATTTATCTCCCCCTTGGTATCATGCTGTCAAACTACCATTCCGCTGGGTCAACCCTCACGTCAATTCCAGTATTTTAAACCATAAAACCTCCAAAAAACAGCAATAATGTCTTTCAGCTACAGGGACCTGTGTTAGATGCGATGCCACGCAGTGAGGGCATGGCTGTTGGCGCAGCTCTAAATGGAGGTAACATGAATATTGTGGGCAAGGGAGCAGGGCTCTCTCACCCATAGAGACATCGTTTCTGTTTGCTTTAGAGATACTTGGTTCAGGCTTAAGCCTTTTTGTTTGCATTTCAGATTCTGACAATGGTTTCTCCTTGGGGAAAGCAGATAAGGCTCCCTTCAGGCCAGGGTGAGCCAGTTGCCACTGGACAGACAGACAAAATGAAAGAGCAAGATGAGCAGCCTAGGATGGCTCCATTCGTTTTTGGCACAAGTGTGCTTTGAACTATCTGCGAACACAGATTTGACCTAGGAAAGACCTATATTTGGATACAGCTACTAAGGCAAGACAAGTAAAGAGGGCTTAGGTGTGGAGCCTGCTCATGGCCATCTGGACTGGCACCCAGTGCCTGGAAATGGTGGGCTATCCAGATCCCCAAGTAACAGCAAAGAACAGGAGTTTTCCAAATGCTGACAGTGATCTAGAAAACTACTGCTCTTTGGTGAAGCACTTGCATGGTCCTGTGGCGAGCAAGAGTCTGAGCTGCGTATATATGATATCGTGACATTATTTGATATTTGCACCGGAATTCTCAGTCCACTGTAGCCACCTAAAAGCCAAGCGTGTCATCTGCAGTTAGATATGTGATCTTTAATCAGCGGCAGCAGCTCTGGGTGTATATCTTGTTTTTAAGATGACCTATTAAGCTGTCATCTGTAGCTACTTGACCTATAATAGAAAACGCCATCAGGAAAAACAAGCACTAAAATGGAAAATAGCTTTGCTTGCTTTCATTAACATTCATCTGACACTCCGAAAGGCTGCAGCTGGGCCAACACAAACACGCGTGGAGTGCAAGTTCACCATGATGCTACGCCCTGATTACCTCTTTCTAGCACGTTTATGTTTTTTCTTTCAATTCTCAGGTAACAAGTCAAGTCTGCTGTGCCATAGCCCCACGCTTGATCTTGCCCTGAAGTTATTTATTGGCTCTCCTGGCAGTTTGTTAGACTGATGGCACTAGTTTCTTGTTATATATAGCTACGTATAAGAAATAAGCAGAGCACGTTTAGTCTTATTAGTTATTTCGAACTACTAGAACAAAGAAAAGGAGTGCATAGTTGGACTCAAACTTCACCTGTTTTTCAGTATTCAGAAGCTAAATTCACAAAAGATACCAGAAAAGTGTGAAAAATATTAATTAGGAAAACCAGACATCAGATTTACAGTGAGATTCTTTGGGGATTTTTAGACATTATCCTTCATAAGCAGCTGCTGGCTCAGTGGTGCACATCATTGGTTATGGGAAAGATTTCTGTCTAAAACATGACGTTTAATTTCAGAAAAGTAGTCATTAATTTTGAACTTGAAAAGTCTGTAAAGCATGTCAATCATTAATGACAAGTAACAAAAATTCTGAATGTAGCAATAACTTCATCTTTAAAAAAGAAAAGAGGCTAAACGCATCTTGCACATTTTCAGGGCTATATAATACAGCACTCTGCTGTGAACGGTACTTCTGAATATTTAAACACAGTTTCCTCCTTGGGTACTGGTGGGGAAAGAGGAGGAAGCATAAGGAAAATGCTAGGTTGTGAAGCCAAAGAGGAGGGGAGGAAAGAAGAGTGGGGGGAGCTGTCTCTCGCAAAGGCAGCCCCCAGACTACAGTGACTAGGTTCTTGTTTAGGTGCAAAATGTGAAATGCACGTTGACATTTAAAAAACTGGGGAAAATCCCCCAACGTTAACCAAGGAATGCTGAACCAAAGAGTAGAACTACGTCATTTTGAAAACACATTCTGCCTTCAGCATCCAAATGTTTCTTGTCTTGTGCTCTGAAGAGCTAACGTTGACAAACTGTAACTGATGGAGCTGGGGAAATAACATTTGTGGTGAACCGTATATCCACTGAAACGATGCTATTGAAAGTGGAAAAATTATTTGTGAATACACCCAAATAGTTTTTCCAGAACAAACTTTGACAAAACATTATTGAGCACAGAGACCTTCTTTTCTTTTTTTTTTTTTAACAGTTTTGATAAAGCAGTAGATGAAAATAATTGCAACAGGACAGCAGTATTTCCGTTTCCCTAATAGCTGAGTAATTAGAAAGCACTTTCTAGATGCAACATCTTGCTCTTCGGGGGTTTCTCATCTTGCAGTGGTTTTAACGTCACAAAGGACCATGTCCTCTGGCTCTCCTGCTCCTCCTGCATGCTACAGGCTGTTCTTAAACAGGCTTAGAGCCACACAACAGCAGCCAGACTGCTGGAGCAAGCCGCTTGGAGCACTGTTCTTGCAGGTATAAGTGACCTGGTGCAAAGCACTTGTTTTCTGCATTTAAGAAGAGGGCCTGAAATGGGCTTTGGTTAGTAGCTGTGAGGGGAGATTAGGAAGAAACCAGCACCTTGTGTTGCAAGGTGTGCGGGCACCCACCCTTGGAACTGCTTTACTCATCCCCAGCGCAGGCAGAGCTGACCTCTGCTGGAATAAAAGTGTATTTAAAAAAAAAAAAAAAAAAAAAAAAAAAGCCAAAAAAAACCCCAAGGGATTTGATTTACATCCAGATGGAGCGAGGAACACATTTTTGGCAAAATCCCCTGTTCTTTTCAATACCTGTTTGCAGAAAATCCCGTTAAATTCTTCTTTCTCAAGACCTATTTGTGAAGGCTAGGTGATGCAACACATGGAAAACGATACACCAGGAGCAGGGTGTCTGGGTGGCATCCATGTGAACCGCTTGCAAGAATGGGCTGTATCTGCTGGATTTGGCCATATCTTGAGGCAAGGTCAGAGAAGGAGGAGAACGGGTGCTCATTCTTTTTGGGAAATGCTTTCCGCTGCAGACACACAGAGATGCTTCTCTTCCTTAAAGGACTCGTGGTCTCCACTACTGCAGTATCCCCTGCGTTTTGCTGAATGTCCCACCATAGTCTGTATGGTGGAAAGGTGGCCGTTCCCTTCGTTTCATTGATTGATTGAAAGAGGCAGACCCCTGCCTATGGACAAAGCCAGGGATGATATGCTGGGTCAGGGAGTTTGCTTCTCATCTTTCCCCATAACGCAGCAATGATGCTGACTGACTTCTCAAGTGCATGGTGAGGATAAACTGGCGACTGTCTGCACAGTTACCAGGATGGTTGCAACACACACATCAGCTTGTAACAGTCAAAGGGAACCTCGTCTAGTGGTTTAGAAATTGCTCGTCTCTGTCTCCATCAGAAATTTCACGAGAAAAAGCTTTGTATGAAATACTGGAAAAGCAGATTTGGCCAAAACTTATCTGGCATAAAAACTGAATTAAAATGGATTTAAAATGCAGTAGGATGAGAAAGCAAATAAAATTTCTCTGACCTGGATGCATCTGTTTGCTGAAATCTGGCTTCCAGCATGTATCAGAGAGGTATGTAACCAAGAAAGAGAGGGGACAGTACACACATCTTTTCTTATAAACCTGTGAGGCACCTTGGTGGAAGTGGCACAGGAATCTAGAGTGAAATTTAAAGCAGCAGCACAGAAGCTAAGTTAAAGGCAGACTGACAGAGGGATGTGTTGAAAATACAAGTAGGACAACACCATTTACACAGGAACGAGCACTTGTAAACACCAGCAGCTGCTTTAATTCATCAGAACTTACTGTGGTTACAAACGCAATTCTAACTTTTCTTCTGCAAATTCTTTCCATAAAAGCAGTACTTACTCTAGGTGTGACCAACTTGGTTGTTCCCTTAACTGTTATTGAGAGAAATGTTTTTGCAGTGCCATAATTTTGTGATGCCTTTTCCTGCATACCTAATGTGTTGTACACCTATGACTAAATGATTTTTACTTTCTCATTTTTTATTGAGACAATATTGTGTGGGCTTCTTTGGCAGTAACCTGACACAAAGCTTTGTGTGTTGAGCCCAAACACATTTACCTTCTGGAAGCTCTTTCATTTAATCTAGAGGAGCATAGCTTATTTGAAGAATGATAAAATTCCAAGGTCAGCCTGAAAATTAAGCCATTTATATAAAAAAGGTTTGCTCTTGTACAGATGTAGGTATGAGTCACTGACCTGAGAACTCAAAGCATTGCAGGGATATTAATATAAAAATCAAGATTTTAATAAATTGAAGTAATTGAAGAAGGCAGGAAATAAAAAGACTTGTTTGTCTTGACTGAAAGAAAGCTTTTTCTTCTGTGGTAATAAGAACAGATCATACCCCTCGTGTTCCCTGTTACAAATCTGGACCAACACCTGTCAACCAAGTGCTGTCACTGGAGGTTCTGCCCTTTAAAGAGTTGTAGGAATCGAGGAGAGTAAGGATCAAGAAGTATTGCTCTAGCTTTTGGTAAGAAAGACTTTGGCACCCTGTCTCCTTTATTCAGACTCTCCTCTTTCTGCCTGCAACAGTTGCCAGCTCTGAAAGAGCTGAGCTGCAATAAATATAAGAAATATCCTGGGGGTGTTGGGGTGGAGAGACCCTGTGGGCAGAAGCGTTCTTCTCAGGCCACAGCTACCTCCCAGCCAGGGACGAGAAGGTAGTTTTGATTGAGAGCAGAGAGGGGGAAAGAAGGGGAGAAAAATACCTTCCTTCCTTCCTTGGCATCTTCACCTCCTTCGAAAACCTGTCCTAAAAGTAAGAATCTGTTTTTTCTTCTGTCTCTGTAGTAAACTACAGGAACCTGTTCTTACCCCTCTTGCTTGGTGCCTTTGTGGGGGAGCAGTGTCACACCCAGCTTTCAGGCAAGAGCATCATCGCCAGCATCTACAGGGGAGCAGCTCATACACTGCAATAAACTGGCTTAGAGTCAATTCAATTTAGATCAAAGTGATGATAATGTGCTGAAGGAAGGCACTAAAGAGGTAATTCAGAAGAAGTTTCTGCCTTCTGAAAGGTTACCCAGCTAGCTACTCATATGCTTTTTGTTTGTTTGCTGTTTAGATTCCAAGTTACTCAGTACCCAGACCTGATGGTTTTTGTGTGCTTGTCTGTTTTTTACCCAGTTTTATCTATGTGATTGGAGCCACCCATAGGAGGTAGAAGAAGGGTCCCTATCAGAAGGAAGGAGCTACAGGAACAAATAAATTGAAAAGATAAAAATACTCCTAGTGCCATCTCTGCTTTGCAGATGCTCCGCTGTGCCAAGGAGGAGGCTGTACCACACAGCCTGTGGCACTGGGCTGTGCGTGTGAACAGAACAGCAAAAACTTGTTCAAACAGGCTGTTCTGCTGTTAACTTGCTGCCTTCCAGGCACAGGCACAAGCCACTGCCACCCCTTTATGCTGGGTGCTGACTACGACACTGCTTGCGAGCGAGTTCTGAAGGCAGGAGGCTTGTCTTGGAGAGCGAGGCTTGGCCCACGCCGCCTGACAGGCTGCCTCTCCTCCTTGCACCACGCTGGGGAAACCAGGCTACGGAGGGAGGGAGGGAGGGAGGGAAGCTGCTGCTACCTCCGGCCTCGTGCGGGCTGTGAGGGATCTGCCGGTCCTGGGGTTTCCTCCCCTGCCTGGTTCCGTTAAGCGGTGGGCAGTCGCCTTGCCCTGGAGAACGCACCCCGTGCCGGCATCGGGGAGTGGGCTGCGGGGTGGCTCTTCCTGAGCAAGAAGGCAGGAGCTGGGCTGGACTCTGGGACTGGAGCTGGGACACACGACAGTCATTGCTGAGCTGCAGCAAACGTTAAGGGTTGCGAAAGTTCAGCAAGCCTGAACTAGGCATTTGGGTAAGAGTAGTGTTCAAAATGTAAATATACATATTAAGTATGACCTGAAAGTGGCGGCTAAATCAAAATGCAACAGAATAAACACAGATGATAAGGAAGAGATGGACTAATTACAGGCAAGAGACTGCAATAGAACTTTGGTTATACCATCTACCTGTTTCTCCCTCATACCATTCTAGCGCTCTTATTAGACCTTTCTGAACCACCCAACATACCGTCAGGTCAGCCTTAACAGAGCACTAGCTGGGGATAAGATACTGTGATTAAAACTCGTGGAGACTATAGCAGAATAAATCAAATTATCTAAGTAGTTAATTGTCGTAATTTGAAATTACTTATCTTTTGTGCAGTCAGAATCATAATCTAGGCTGTTAGCGGCTACTTTGGAGTATTTCTGGCCATAGTTTATGAATGCTGAAAGGGTATTGATTGGACGATGGTATGATGAATGTGAATTTTCATATGAAAAAATGAAAGGTAGCAAGCCATTTGTGTAAACAAGTTTGTAACACTGAGTCTTGCAGTGGGATATACATAAAAGTCACTTCAAAAGTGATGGTGCGATGGTCAGTGCTGGGATAATCTGATCTGCCAAAGTACAATCAGAAACAGCGCAAGCAGGAATCACAGAGCTGGCTTTAGAAAGGACTAAGGATGGAGATCCCGTGAAAGAGCTTCCCACCCTGCAGGGAGCCCCTTGGCTCTTGGAGCTGCTGCTGGCCCGTGGCTCAGAGGGTTTGGGTTCAACTCCTCCCTCTGCCTAAGCGTGTGACCTTGGCCTCACCGTTTAGTCTCCCTGTGTCTGACTTTCCCGACTCGTAAGGCAAGGTGGGGAGCATTCCCCTGTTTAACAAAGAGCTAGGAAGAAAAGTGCATGGAAGAATAAGAGGTACTTGAAGTCTGCAAGGAGAGGCCACGCGTAAATTGCTCAGATCTTCCTGCCATGAGGTTCCCTGCAGCTCCGGGTTGGGGGTTACTCGTTCTGTTATCTTGGAATGGGAACATGCAAAATACCTACAGGTAAGTCTTAAGCAGGGCATGCAGTTTTGGAGGTCTCCATGTAGGAGATGTGCCTGCCTATGATTTTATCTGTAGCCGGCCATACATTTAAAGGATGAGAATTAGCAAGCGGTGGCTGGGTCTTGCAGCCCTTCCCTCCCAGCAAGGTGACAGAAGGCTCTCACAGCTGGTTCTGCAGACCTTTGCAAGACCTTTCCATCTTCCCTGCGTGCAGCAATGTCAACTGATCATTGATTTTCAATACCACTTTTCATCACTGAAATGTTGATACTTTAATTAATCAGGAGGCCCCGCACAGGTTGGAATTAAAAAATTAGGAGTACTTATATCACAGAGCTTAGTACAGCGACTCCCAGCCAGTCATCAGTGAAACTTTTGAAGCATGCTTTCCTGTAGTTCTTGTTCTTATGAAAGTTTTCAGTCCCTCTGTTCCCTCATACAGATTTTCTAATGTCTAATAATAAGTTGAACACACACTGTGACTTTTCCATTAACAGGAGTTTGCCTTGTGTCTATTTGGCAGCATGTTTTCATCAAACGTATAGGGACTCTTGATCTCTCTGCAAGTTTAGTTAAAACCAGGCAAGGACTTCAAAAGGAACTCATGGGGACTGATAGACAGCATGATCTTGTAAGCATCATTTCCCAAGGAGACAGGATTAAAAGACTAGCAGCTGGCTGTGTGGTAGGCTAATTCAAACCTTCCTTTTCTGTCAGTTAAAAAAGAAAAAAAAAGTGAGAAAATATATTTTTTTAACAATGTTATTAGCAGAGTTTCAGTCACAGGGAAATCAACTCCCCAAATATATTTTTTTTTCCATTAATAGGGTCTTGAAGGCAGTTTTATGTCCTTGTATAACTAAAAGAAATTACTTTTTTTAAGTGCCCTTTTTTTACTAATTACTGGTGATCTGCTTTGTCAGGGATTTCCACTGCACAGTGTCTCCTTTGAAATAATTGCAAAATCATTATCTTTTTAGGGTTGTTTTGAGCAACATGACAGAAACCTTCCACAGCCTGTTTTCCTGCCGGAATTTTTATCCTTCTTGATTATCGGCTGTGTTCCCATGACAATTCCTGTGCTCACGCATCCCAGAATTAGCTCCTAACACGTTCCAGCCTGATGGTACATCAAGCCCACTCAGTGCTCTGGAAACTACATGTACGCAATAGGCTCAGAATCTGTGGGGAAAGTAATTTGGGTATTAAGACTATGTGATTGAAAGATGGGAGAAGGGATGGACAGAAGAGAGTGGAGAAAGGAAAAGACACTTAGGATTATTCTTTTTTTAAAACTTTTTTTTTTTTTTAATTTAAATGCCTCATGTCTGCAGGGTAACATCTCTAGAGTTAGTATATACTGTTGATGAAATGGAACACTTGCTTGAAAATGACTTATCAATTTATCTTCAGAGTCAACCGATAAGGCGAGCAGCTCTGTATTTTGAGTTACCTTTCCTGCAGCTTTCCTGCACTGCACCCCCAGTTTCCCTGGAAGCTCCCTGTCTCCATGAGGTGCCTGCGTGTCATTCCCACTTTCAATGCTGCTGCATAGCTGGGTGCATTCCAGCTGCAGAACTCCGTACCTTTCTCAAGATTGCAACAATCGTCTTAGTCAAAACCTGAGCAAATCCTAGTAGAGATCTACTCAAAAGAAACACCTCTGTGCTCAGTTCTAGCTGCGAGAATAGTGCCAGACCTGATGGTATAGATCCAACAGAGCCACTAGCTGAGAAGGGAGCATCCAAATACCCCACTACTGCTGGCTAAGTCAAGGTCCATCCACACAAAAAGCTCCCAGCAAGTGCTGGTTTGGCTCCAAATTGCACTGGTCATTTGCTAGGAAGACCACCTTCACGCTCCCATGTTTTGTGGCCAGCACGGATGTTTCTTAGCCAAGGTGCAACGAATTCCAGGCAGGACTCCTGACAGACCTTCATGGAGAGCCAGCACTGCTAGCAGGACGTGTCCAACTCTAATACAACTACCCAGAGAGCTGCTAGATAACTTCCTTCTGCCGTTAGCTGAAGTTCACAGTTGAAAGCCATTCTGAGGCTTACCAGACATTTTTGCCCCCCTTTACTTGGAGAAATAAAGTTCTTCTAACATGTCTCCATCTGAGAACAGCCTACCATCTCACCATCTGTCACAATGGCATTTTCCATTGTTTTCTTCTCCCTCTCTGTGCTTCTTATACATATGCAAGGTGTGCCCTCTAGTATTCTGCAAACAGCACAGCAGTGTTCAGCAGTGACAAATGCACCTTGGGACAATTGCATTTATGGAATATCAATAAGACTCCTTCCTCCCAGCTAACCACCTTTTCCCAGTCGGTATGATGGTACCACAAGGGTTAAAAACCCAAGCTTATTATAATGCAAGCACAGTTACCAAGATAGCGTGTATAGGAGAAAATGCAATTGAGATAGTAGTTTGCTTCACAGTTTGAACGATGCTCTGAGCTTTCAGCTACCTTTACCTTTTATATTACCCAAAGTATGGTATTTAAAGATGCATACATACTTTAAGATATCCAGTTTGCATTAATCGCAGTCTCAGCATTATTAATGATTCGATTTCAGAAAAGTTATTGCAAAATTCTGTTTTTGCTATGCAATTTGTGCAGGCCTTCACATGGTCTAAAACTAGATTTAAAGATAATACATTCAAAGGCAAGAGCGTCTCTCTGAGGGGTCACTGATAAAAGCAAGATTGACCCCTCATCCTGACAGAACCTCTGCAAGAATCCTTCCAACAGACACATCGCTGCTTATTGTGCCAGCAACTGTTGCCAGTTCCTTGGGGCAAACCTCCTGATGGGATCTGGTCCTCACCATGGAGATGGCCAGCAGAGCTGCACGGGGAGGTGATTACTTTTTTCTCTGCCTCCCACCAGTTTCCCAATAGCCCTTCGACCAATTCAGAACCCTACGGGTACCCTTCAAGTCCCTGTGCCCATGCTGCCACCAGGCTGAGCCCAGGAGGACACGGGAGGAGGGGGATTCCAGGATTTTTAGCGTTGCTATGGAGATGAAAATTAGCACAATAACTATTATGTTCTCTTTCAAAGCTTCCCAGTCTCTGGTTTTAACTCATTCCCCTGTTCCATCACCACTTCGGTTCTGTCCCAGGAGCATCCCGGCACATCTGACAGATTTCTGGCTCGGGAACTGGAAAGGGAATGGCAGAACACGTTGGAACCTGAAGTCTGGCCAGGAACCAGAAAAGGGGAAGGAAGAAGTGAGAGAAGATCTTATAGAAAGAGGAGAGGATTAAAATAAAATTTAAAAATAAAACAAAATAATAAAATAAAATAAGTTCTAAGAGTATAAGAGGCAGGGACATGGAAAACCCAGCTTTTGGAGATGGCACAGAGGCACAGAAACAGAACTGGAGAATATTTTGGTACCGTATGGTTATGCTCTACCCTTCCTTAATGAAGCTGCGTCCCTCAGGGAGAGTGATGCACAGGCTGTACACCGCTCAGCAGCGAATACCCAGGCTGTCATCTTCCCTCCTGTTTGCAACAGCCCCTCCCTTTTCTTCAGCACCGAGAGGAAAAGCAAAGCTTCTGGGAAGCAAATACAACATCACACTTTCTTGTGAAGGGAAAAGCAAAAGTTGGAATGAATTTGGGAAGTTTAAATACGTTTTTCCACCTCCACGTTGCTACATGCAATTAGGTGGTTGTGCTGTTTCTGATGGGCTTTATGATCCAGTGCCCTAAAGCTCGCACTGCTTATGGGCACGTTGTTGTTGACATGAGTTCAATACCCTGTCGCCAAATCCCCCATGCTGTAAGCATAATGCCTTGGCCTTCTGCAGAAACACTGGAAAAGCATTAAAAAGGGGCAATAAAGATTCAGTTGAGCTTGTAGGTAAAAAATAGGTGGACAAGGCTTTTCTGATCCGCGAGGCTTCACAATTAACCACTGGTGCTAGAGGCTGTCTAAAATGTCTCCGAACATCTTTCCCCTGCTAATAACGTTGTCTCTTGCTATCACAGCCATTGTGCAAAACCCAGCAAACGAGCCTTCCTCCGCCACCTCTGGTGCAGCAGCCAGCACCACCTCTGCTCTTTCAGTCTTCCAAACACCTGTTCCTCTGCAGCCACCAAAAGTACAGCCCAACTTTTATTTTGCCTGGCTAGCAGAAGGCACCATACACCGGTCAATAAGCTGAGGCTAAGATGTGCCCCCCAGGAGAGCGGCAGGATGCCTGGCCCTGCCTGGCCACCCCGTCCAGGGAGCAGGGCTGCAGCGCAGGGAACGTGGGCTGCAAAAAGGGCTTCAAACGCAGCTGGGGGCTAGTCAGGCTTGTGCTGTTGTTATGTATCCTCATCCTGCATCACGTCCTTTCCTACAAATGAATACTGATTTTCTGAGCCCAGAAGCCCAGCTATTGGAACTTCATCTGGTGCAGGCAGAGCTCACCTAAACTACCTTTTAGATTTTCTCTTCCTTGGTCCAAAATGACATAGCAGGTGGCTGTGGTGTGCCACCCGGCTGTGCAATGGTACACGCAGACAGCAGCATCCCCACAGTGATGATGCTGGGGATCTCACTGCGCCACCTTCCTACCCTGCTGGCTGACCACTACTTGAAAACAGGCATCATTTGCAAAAGACACATTAACAATACAGCAGATCCCTTTGAGGTTTTGCTGCTCTCCAGCCCCCACCTTCCCACAGCTTTTTATGCAATTTATAACCAAGCTTTGAAGGGAGGGGAATAAAACACAGCAATTTGCCTGCAGCCACACGATGGGAGGGAGCAACACGAGAGTAACTTGTGGTGTGGTGCTGTGGCGCCAGAGACGCACTGCGCAGATCAAAAAGGCTACCAAGGAATGACCAATTTTGGCTATTAGTTGCTGTGCAAAAAATTTTAAATAAAACCATATTGTCTCATCACCTGTCCTTGTAGGCGAGCCTTCAAGAGAGGGAAATGAATGTGTTCCCTTCAACAGTTTAAAGAGGAGGGACAGTCTTCACTCATTTGTTGATCTTATAAAGCATATTTCATGGCAGCTTGGGAAAGTCCAAAAGCAGAATCATGTTTAGCAGGGCTCTCAGTCCAACTATAATTCCACCCTCACCATCTCATTTCCATCCCCCTTCCCTCCTCCAGCCTTGTGAAGGAAAATAGCTTCAGACTAAAAGCCCTATAAAACTGTTACTTCTGAAGGTTCATCCTCTTGTCTTTCTGATGAAGAGCTACAATTATTTTTTTTTTGCAGCATAGGTAAGGAAACATCATTCTGAGAAAAAGTGAAACCAGACGTGAAACACAGACATAAAACCTGCTCTTTCAAGCTCAGAAAGTTAAGGACAAGATCATTCCAAATCAACCCTTTGATTTAATATTTCTCCGGTCAACAAAAAATCTGACTATCATCTAACATGGTTATTATTAAAAGGTTATCTTGGTAGCAAATAATCACTTTAAACTTGAAACTCAGATGCACTGTAGAATGGCCAAAGTCTGAAAACATGTAAATCACAGGGATGGGCGAGTATGCTGCTAATTACCCCATTCCCTGAAAATCTTGTTTCTTTTTATGAAATATAATAAATAAAATTAAGAGAAATAATTATGATCTTCTAAGTAACGGGAACTGGACAAGCAGCAGTGTGTGGTTCTTGCTCACCTGCCAAAAGCATGGCATGGGAAAACGTCGCTGTGGAGTTCCAAAATCACAGTCAAGAGACTTGCTCAGCCGTCACTTACTTGGGGAAGAGCCTTACCTGCTTAACCCACTAGCGGTGCAGAAATTTTGATCCAAACCCATCACTGTTCTTACCGCGTTCCCCTGTTACGCTTTCGAAAGAAGAGCCAATGAAATCCTTTACTTTTGTGAACTGTAAAGAAAGACAAAAGATTACCAAGAGATCTTTTTTAGCTATTGTGCCCTAACCTTTCTGAATTTCTGTGAAACTTTGTGTTTACAGTGATTTACTCAACTTTATCCCTGGACTTTTACGTACCGCACATAAAATATGATTTTTTAGAGTGCATACTCATGTTTCTATTCAGGGGTCACTTCGTACATAAAACACTTGTATGAATGCCTAAATTATTTCAGCTCTCAATCACACTGAAAGCCAATGCAGCCCGAATACCCAAACTACAAAGACGGGTTTGGAAAATGCTATGTTAGGCTGGGGTCATACTCTCTTAAATTTGGATATTCACATCTCTGAGAGACATTTGGTTTTGCAAGGATGATTAATTTCATTTTCCCTCTAACATCATGAATGGTACTAACCACTCTGTCTAATTTTGTTCAGTGTTGATATTAGTTAGTTTCATGGCGCAAATAAAATTTAGCCTGACGTCTCAAGAACCTGAGCATCATCTCTGTTAACAAAGCCTTATTACAAGATTTCTTTAATGCTTTTTTTAAGCCTGAACACAATATAGGCAGTGTCAAGGTACAGGGAACTTCTGCATGATTACTGAGGGCCAGTGCAGACCGGTCGCTATGTCATGAAACAGCTCAAATTGATCACAGTGATGGTCTGGTAGATGCAAAGCTCAGACTCTTTGACTCTGAACTATCCCCGAATGACAAACAGTAGAACTTCTCAGGGTACTCCATCCCGCCCATACCAACTTTATCCTATAGGAAACATGCTACTGCCTTGGTCTCTGGTAGGAATGCCACCTGATGGTTATTGAAAATGTCTAAGGGGATGGGGAAAACAAAACTTAAGGCTCAGCAGTTTTAGTCTGAGTCTTGAACAGACAGGGTGATGCCACACTGTCCAGCGGAGGGCTGCTAGATGGTGCCAACCGCTTTCCCTCTTCCAAGGAGTGCACTTAGCAAAAACAAGTTAAGCCTTTTGTACTTAATGGCAGGTGGGGCATAAAGTATCGCTGGGGTCTCTTCATTGTCATGTAAAAACCACAAACAAGTGCTGTGCTTTGATTGCAGTGATTCTCGAGCCCATTTTCACTTTCCCTTGCGCTTGCCTTTTAAGCTTTGATCACAAGGCTGTACCGCTAAAGGCACCTGAGCAGCAGATTGCTAGGCAACAGATGCTGCAAAGGACAGCACCTGAGTGGCAAGGGACCTTGCCCTGCTCCAAGGTCCCCCTGAGAAAATCTTCAAGGCAAAACCAGCTCGGTCTTACGAAGGCAGGCAGGTGAAGCCAGAAATTGCTTTGAAAGTAGGAGTTAAAAATAAACAGCAATAGGAAAAAGGGGCAATTCAAGCAAATGAGAGAGAAACATGATGGGAGGCAACACAAGGCAACGTGCAATGAGGAGTTGCTACTAAAAGCATGGGAGCAGGTAGAAAATATGAGGGAAAAAGTAGCAAAACACAGATACAAGGCAGATTTGAAAACTTGTGCAACAGCATAAATATATCTATATATAAAAGCTTAATTTATGGTCATCCTTGTAAAAGTTTATTTATTGCTAAAATTCTGTTTAGCGTTCATTTTATATCAAAAATGTCTACCATGAGGAAACCCATATTACTGTTATGTTTTTCTTCTGAATTGCCAAAGAGAGTACTTTACATCATTTCTACTTGGCCCATAAATGTCATCCGTGGAGTAAATAGAAAAGTTTCATTTGATCACAATTTAGGAGACATTGAAGAAGCTACATAAATCTTTATAGAACACAAATCAGTACTTTACCCAGAATATAGCTTGGAAGACAACGTATAAATGCAAAATGGTACATACTCAGCAATGCTCAGTAAGCAAAGGGAAGGTTGCATCTGTCTAATGAGAGTTTCCTTCAGGATAAAGAAAACAAGCTGCTAAAGAAACCTGACCTGGAAGCTGTGAAGCATAGTGCAGTACCACATGTAGGAAATGTGTTTCCCTCGTTCCAATCCTTAATTGCTATTTTAAATGTGCAAATAGGCTTGCCCAGTAGGATGAACAGCGGCAACAAAACCCAAACCAACAGAAAGTACTGAGCAG
Organism: Falco naumanni; assembly: GCF_017639655.2. Lineage (NCBI taxonomy): Eukaryota > Metazoa > Chordata > Aves > Falconiformes > Falconidae > Falco > Falco naumanni. Next base: position 114,161,399 of record NC_054055.1, read on the forward strand.
CAAAGCAAGCTGAGTGTTCAGAGATGAAGGAGTGCCAACCTGCAGTGAAAATCAGACTTTGCCAAGGATATTAAAAAAAAAACGCTGGGGGTGGGGGGAATGGAGTTGCTATACAGGAAAATAGGATAGAGATTAAAGATAATCTAGGTACAGCCAAAAACTAAGTAAATACTCGGCCTCGTTTCAATCAGCGGAGACAATGTTGAGCATGGAACAAAAGGCAGAACGGCTAAAGGTTAGGGAAATTGCTAAGGAGCTTATTTGGTCTTTTGAGACCAAATAATCATCACAGCAGAATTCTGAAAGAACAAGATGCAAAATAGCAGGTATTTTCAATAATTCTGCTAGGTCAATCTGTTCTTAAATGACTACTGTTGCAAAGAGGTTGCTGAAAGACTGAGCTTGCCAAAATAACAGCCAAGATGAGGACAGGGATTCTGTCTACAAACATATTGTTGAAGTAAAAACAAGAAAGGGGAAAATAATATTTTAGCTAAAGGGTAATGTCGACATGAGAATAAACACATCACAAAGTTAGAAAAACATTTGTAACCTTCAGTGCAATGAGGTTGGAGAACAACTTTCCAACAAGAGTAACTGGCACAGAACTAGTTAGAAATGGAGGTGGATCAGTTTGGAAAACTGATTTAGTGATACATTCGCCTGAGGCAGGTAAAAAAGAGACCACGCCCAGTCCTTTTTTCTATAGATTTCTTTATAATCAAGTCTCTGTGATTCCTCCATGGTTGACTAGAGAGTATTCCAGCATTCAGTAATAATCCTTTGCCTTCTTACGCCTTGCAGTTAGCTTAACTATCACCCACTTTGCGTACCTCTCACTGCAGCAACAAACAGGGTACCTGTACTCCCTAGCAAGGCAAAAGTGTTTTGTTGGACGTGCTGACACGGCGCAGACTTTTCTAGTTCTGCCGACTGTTCCTTGAGCTGGGGAAGGAAATGGAACAGTTGAGCCCCGTCTGCTGTAACCGTGGCTGAAATCCCTCGATGGCTCACCCACTGCTCATCTCACCCGCGCCGCCCAGGTGAGAGGCACATTTAAGGAAAAGCAACCAAGTATCTCCTCTTAATCCATTGAGACTTTTAACAGAGTATACACAAGGTTTGTCAAAGCTAAAACAAGCTACTGACAGTGTAGAAATGTGAGAATAGAAAGGAAGGCACAAGCCTTTTCACGTAATTACCTTTATTCTTTTCAAGTTAGGAGTACATGGGATACTCCTTCCATGGGTTTAACCAGACCAATACATGGGATGATCCCTCCACAGCTTTCACCAAACCCAAGTACATGTTTTGTTCGTGAACTCTTCAGCCAGCTTTTTGCCACAGACAAATCTCCTTGGTAAATCCCTTTTCAATTTGCTTCAGCATACCCAGTTAAAATATCTGACTTGTTTCACAAGTATACTCTAAGGTTTCTTATTAAAAAAGTCTTGCAATAGTCTAAGAGAAAAAGGATTATGCAAAAAAAGAATAACATTAACTGTTCTATTTTTGGAAAACAGGAGCACAGTGCCAATCAGACTGCAGAAGTCTGAAGGCAAAATTCCCCGTCCCCTACCAGACAAGGTCACTGGACATGTTGACACAACATTTTAATGCACATTACCCATTTAAAATAATTATTTTGCACGCCAAGTCATATCTTTACCTTCTAAGTTAATTTTTACTGTGCAATGGATGGCTTGAAATCCAATTTAATTCATTTTTTGTAATGCAATTTTCTTCCATGTCTACTATTTTCAGTGCATATTACATCTTCACTACTTCTGAATGTATCTTAAGTAGCAATTGCAAACAGATCTATCATAAATTTCAATCCAGTAATTTCTCCTTTTAGTCAACCCTAACTTCCCTCATTCCTGAAAGCACAAAAAAATCTGTAGAGTAAATAGGCATTTCAGTTGTACTCTGTATCCCAATCAATGAGCAAAGACAATTCATAGCTAACCTGTATTTATTTATTCCTAAAACCAATTCCTTTTTCTATTGAATCTTCTTAATGTATTTTGCCTTTATAACAATTGATGTATAGTTATGCAATTCAATTTAATGACAGACTTTTTTTTTCAAAGCCGGAAATGAAATTTGCTAGTATCTTTCTTCTCATCCTCAAAACATCAGTTTGAGGTATTTGAAGCACCTCGACAAGCCAGAGTTAAAGAGGGAAATGAGGACTGGGGATTGTGTGAAGCCCAGGACAGTTCACTCCTCTTCTTCCCCAGCTGAAGCATGGAAGGGGTCCGGTGGGATGCCAGGACATCGTTACCCTTAGATCCCACGTGGAAGAGGGCCTGGGGACTGGGTTTAGGGCATTTTTTTGTTTGTTTGTTTTTGCAATCTCGATATGAAGTTCTTCCTGCTTATGGAACACTAGATCTATCAAAAGAAAAAATATTTAACTTCAAGAAGAAAAGTCTTTTCTTTATCTTCTATAAACCAAACCAGGCCAGTCTACCTTTAAATCCGGCTACTGCACAGACACCAAACTTCACAGACACTTCTATTGCAGCTGCTTTTTCTGCACTTAGGTTTCACAGAAGGAACAGGCTGTTTATCAACAGGTTTTTCACGTTGCCTTTGAAGGGGCTCTGGACCCGACTATCCCATTCTAAACAGATGGAGCTCCATCACAGTGAAACCTTCAGGTGAGGTTGGCAGTGCGTTCTGCTTCCACATCAATGCTAGTGCCGCCTGCAAAGTGGCCATAAAAGCAGGAACTTTATAAGTTGTTGTCTGTCAGTTCTTTCCATGTATACATTATTTGCAAGTTAAATTTGTTTTGTTTTCCCCAGTCTGCCAGTTCTACAAACTCAAGCTGACAATCAAGCGAAGTTCTTCTCATGCATAATTACCTTTAACGAAGGATCCTCTGGCCAAATTGATTCACTGACACTTGAGCATTTTGTCTCCTGTCAGCATTCTTTGCACAGCCAGTGCAGATTAGAACCTAACAAACAATGCAGATATACAAGAAAATGTTGAACTTGGTTTACTGTCAGCACATTTCCTCTGCTGGGCTTGCATACCAAAGAAAATAGTTAAAACAGCAGCTCTGAAGGCAAGCTAGTAGCTGTGACTTCAAATACACATAAATAACATACGAGTAGGCGGTAATTTTACATCGGAGTGGGAGATGTTAGATGAAGTCTCTTCTCAGTGCAGTTTTTGAAGTACCTGGGACTGAGTGCTGCTGTCTCTCACATGTATTTCGCTCTGCCCTTTGCTGTGCATTTGTAGCACCTTCACTTTATCCAACCCCACAAAAGAAATTTCCAGGACCATTAAGTTTTCAGAGCTTGGGAAGAGGTAATTAAATAATTCGTTTAGTTTTGTTCTGTAAGAAACAGTGCATGGTTTCAGTGCCTAAATGCCACACTTTTATTTTGGCCTTAGAAAACTGGACAGTTTGATATACATTGTGCATAGGCAATAGCACGGGCTGAACATGGGTGAGGTGTTCTCTGCCTGATACAAATAGCAGGTTTTTGAAATTAAAAGCACCAAACTGATAATTGCTACTTCAAGAATTAGACATATATTTTATAAAGCACGCTTTACTTATGATATTTGCCTTATATCCAAACCAGTGGGCCAAGTAAAAGCTGATTTTCATTTGGAACACAGGCTGGGTATCCCTGCCCGTCTTATGTCAATATTCAAGGACCCATCAACAGGAATGAACTGATCTCCCCCCTTTTCTTTGTTCAGACACAGTAACACACACTGGTACCCACAACCAAGATTTACTTTTATTGTACTGCTCTCTGCTTTTCATAATAATTAACGGAATCATTATACACCATTGGTCTAGTAGCGAGGGAACACCCAGAAGTTCTGCTTTGATGCAAGACCACTATCAAACACGGAGTCTCTGCCAGACATCTGTGTTGTACCCACCCACAGCCGTACATCAGCCCATCCCTCATGGCTAAGCGATTACTTTCAGTGGCAGATGAAACTGTCTTCCCTACTTCTCCAGACACATGAATTTTTCAACTTTTTTCAATTGCCTTTTTGCAGAAAAGGGGATCAAAGTAATGATGGTGATAAATACCTCTAACTCCATCCATATCAACATCTTCAGAGATAAAGATGAAGAGCTTTAAATATGTTTGCGCACAGATTCTTTCAGCATTATACTGATCTGCAGGAAACTATATACGTACTAGTGTCAACGCTGCAGAACTTTATAAATGTACTCAAAGGTAAAACTGTCAGTTAATAACTAATAATCCTAACATTTGCTAGTATAGTCAATTGAGGGCTTTTTCAAACAGATTGTTACTTACAGCTGTGCCAGACAGGGCAGTTTGAAAAATGTTTAACTGCTCTTTAGTTATCATTTAAAATATATTCTTCAACATCCTTCAATATTTTTATATTGCAGAGATTATATTTTTTTTAGTAAACTTTATCTGCAAATATTTTTATGTTCCTGCTGTCGAATACAATTATATGTGCCTGTAAATAAGACGCACTGCCTACAGAAAACTATTACTGTAGCTAACACAGCAGAAACATTACATATTAATAAATGAATATATCAGTTTTAGTACAAACTGACTGAACTTTGTGGGAAACTTGTGTGTTATTTGTTGTAATATATTATTTGAACATGACATTTATACTGTACTATACATCGGGGGGGATTAGTGCCATCTGTCTCTCTAGCTCTCAGGTAAATGGTCAAAACCAAAACCTTTAAGAAAGCGGTATTGAGGTGGTGGCGTTTTGTTTCAGCGTTATCTTCATATTTATCTAGACTCTCCAAATCCACTTCAGGTTTCTGCTGTTTTCTTCTACTCTGCTGCAATATCCTCTAAGAAATATAAGATCATTTTAACAACGGATTTTAGCAGAGTTACTGAACTGATGGGGCAGAAACACCATGGCATAAAGAGCTCCATGCAACTTCATGGCTTAAAACTAAAGGAAACATTAGTTTTTCTAGGAAGACAGAAGCCATCAGTAAAATACAGTTCCTATGTTCTCATCAGACGTTTAGCAAACCACTAGACAGCTGGTTTATACTTGAGCAGCAAGCTATATTGTTTTACAAGCCTTTTAACAATTTTGTTACCAGTGCATGTATACAGGTCATGTACCTGGTGACTATACCTGGGAATATGTCTATGTGGGTATATTTTTTTTCCTCCGGAACAGGTATGTAGACTAAAGCATCTGAACTGCATAATTGTCTTCTGTTGGCTTTTGGGTATGATTCAGCTCAGACTTCAGCAAGATCTCTGGGGCCGTCAAGACTTCAGTCTCTGGGTTATCTACTAAGACTTCTAGCAGTGCTATCAATTATTGTTTGAGGTGCAGCCCCTGATCCACTCAAATCCGGGGAAAACTGGATTTATATACACTGAAACCACTATTGTTAGTCGGGGCTGATTTTGAAGTGGCAGACTAAGAGGAAGCTTTAGTCCCCTGATTTGCAGTTCCCTACAGCTTAGGGAGAAGAAAACAAACAAACAACAACAAAAAAAAAACCACCACACACACACAAAAAAAAAAAAATAAAAATTGAGAAAAGAGGAGAGATACAGGGGTTAGTTTGTCTTCTACTGCCAGGCAGTAGAAAGAAGAGGTACTACAGAGGTTGAGTATATAAAAATTCTTCCCTCTTTACCCCATCACCACTTGCACACACTTACTCTCCACATAGAGGCAGAGAGAAGAAGACAACAGCAAAGGCAGCACCTCTTTTACTGGGGGAAGAAAAGAGAGAATGCTTTTATAGCACCTGCAGGACACAAGCCAACAGCTCTCTTTGTGGACCACGCAAGCCAGCGGGTGCAAACTGACTCATGTTCAAACTCCTCAGGGACTAACCCTCCAGAGGAGGCTCAACGAAGGTCATTTCAGCTGTACAACAAAATATAAGGAGGCTCAGGCACCACTTCTGGCCATAAGGCACAAGGGCTTCAGGATGACTCCCATCCCTACGGCACACCAGGATGCGATTTTTCTGTGAGGTTCTGCAGTTCAGAATGCCAAAATCATGCTAGTGTGGGGTTTAGGATGCCACGCAGATGGGTGGCAGAAGGATGCAGGGGTTGGTGGGGTGGTGCTAGGACCGCCCCAAGCACAGGGGCTATACCCACAGCAAGCCCCATCCTTTATATCTAACCCCACAAAACCATATGGGAACTCTTCTCCTGCCCCCTTACTCTGCTCCTCTTGGCCTCATGTATTCAAAGAAGATAAAGCTATTTTTGTTTATGGACACAACACATTAATACAGTGCATCAACATGCAGAAATAAAAGTCCTAAAGTTTTTATTTTGATGCACACCAGTAGCTCTATGTTTCTTTCATGGCATTGCTTCAAATATGAAATTTAGCAGAGTTGCAGAATAGAATCTTTGGATTTCCATTGGTGTTTTAAATACTATGACTGCTTACACAAATTCTTATTGCATGTGTAGGTGCTTTGGCTGTATGTCTAAGAAAATCAAGCGACAACTTGGTCTAACCTGTTATTTTCACCAAGTAGTTTGGACATACTATTTTATTAGCTGGTAAATCATATAGCCGGTGCACTATTTCTACTGTTACAAGATGGAAATACAAATTGGAAGATTCTAGTAAGGAAAAATGGAAAAAAAAAAACCAACCAACAAAAACCTTTATACTTTTTCACTTTTGGTTTATCATGAGCGGGGTGTGCCACTATTTCAGTCACTTCTTGTATGTACCTATGGCTCCTGTGAGTGTAATTGGGCTTATACTTGTCCTAATCGTCAATACAGAAAAAAAGAAATACAAGCAGTGCTAACATTTCCAACTTGTAACCAAAAGTGGTTCTGTTTCATTCTGTTTTGTCTTGTTTTGTTTTACTATTGTACTAATAAAAGTAGTCTCTACTACTCAGGAAGAATGTGGAGTCAGAAAATGCAGTATTCCAGCTGGAGGAATTTAAGATGAATGTTATTTTTGCTTTATTTTCCATGTAAAGTAGTTCTAACGGCAACGGTAGAAGTGTTAACAGGTTGGATCAATAGCCAAATGACTTCTGCTCTTCTGGTCCTTTTTTCACTCTTCAGTAGATGAACAGGGAAAAGGAAGAATAGGGAACAGAAAGAAAAAAAGCCCTCAGAGACCTGAAAGCTGAGTTTAAGTTCGCTTGTTCTCATTTAAAAATTAAATTTGCAAGATGATAAACCCATAGTTGTTAACTCATGGTAGTTTCAGATTTGGCACAGTCCTCTGAGTACCGAGCACAGCTCAGGAAATGCCTATATCCTGTTTTTTAAGTGTTCACTTGAGACATAGACTAACTAAATAATGTATATTCCATATTCTAGTTCAACATACGACTTCAAAAAAGATGTGTTATTAGGGAACACATGTTTTCCAGAATCCACTAGAGCAAGTTACAGCAATTGAAGACTTCTGGAACAGATAAAAGCCCCCTAAAAGACTTCATTTCTGGCGGTTCTTGGATTTGTTGTGACGGCCTGCTGCTGAGCATGTGCCCCTGGTCTGGGCAGAGCTGTGAAGGTTGAACCAGCCCAAAGGTAGAACCTCACCTGTTTGACTCCTGCAGGAGCTTTCAGGCTAAGGATGTGCAAGTAATATGAACTACCTGGCACCTCCGCTCGCTGCCAGGTGAGTTCTGGACTATGTGCTTAAGTGCATGTTAAAGAAACTGCCCTTATCCCCACATTCTCAGCAGAGGAAAACCCTAGCTTAGTAAGCATGATTTGCCAGGTGGTATTGCTGAGATACTTTAAAGCATGCTGGATTGATGACAGTCTATTTTCAGCCCAGCCAGACATTCATACAACAGATAGGAATTCATCAACCATACCTTTCCTATAAATCTATTTATTTTATGAAGTTACATCAATCGGTGTCATTGCTTGAGTCGAGATTTTTGTAAGTAACCTAGAAACCTATGTCTGAGCAGGTCATCCTCTATTCTCTCTATAGGCAATAAAGAGAAGACGACAGAGTGCAAGCCCTCTGAGCTATTTTAGGCATTTTATTTTTCAGATGTAAAGCACTGCACCCTAGAAGGGTTGCTGAATATAAATGGAATGCAAAAAAAAATCCCCATACTTTATAGATGTTTGTATTGTATGCATCCAAGGAAGAGCAACAAAGCTGGGGAAGGGTCTAGAGCACAAGGCTGATGAGGAGCGGCTGAGGGAGCTGGGGGTGCTCAGCCTGGAGAGGAGCAGGCTCAGGGGGGACCTTATCGCTCTCTGCAGCTGCCTGACAGGGGCTGTAGGCAGGGGGGATCGGTCTCTTCTCCCAGGTTACAAGCAATAGGACAAGAGGAAACAGCCTGGGGTTGCACCAGGAGAGATCAGATACTAGGAAGAATTCCTTCACTGACAGGGTTATCAAGCACTGGGACAGGCTGCCCAGGGAAGTGCTTGAGTCACCGTCCCTGGAGGTACTTAAAACAGGTTGTAAATGTGGTGCTTAGGGAGATGGTTTAGTAGAAAGCTTGGCGGTCTAAGGTTTATGGTTGGACTTGATGATCTTAAGGGTCTTTTCCAACCTAAGTGATTCTACGTGTCTACATTTAACCAAATTAAGCTCTTTCCTGGAGTTTTTCAGACCACACTGCTAAATTTAATAGCATTAGAGGTAGAAAGTGCATCTCTTCTGTTAAACGGGTGGATTAAAACTGTTTAAAAATCACGCTCCTTTCAGTGTCACGTCACTTGAAATGCTGCGTTCAGTTCCCCAAGTAAAGGGACTCTCTTGCAGTTGAAATATTCTCAGTCACAGAGTGAGCTGGCATGGGACACTGAAAGCAGGACAGAGATCTTTATAGCTGATTCAGGGAAGATTTATTAATCCTAAACACCTAAAAAAAATATCAAAACTAAAAGCTCATTTCAGGGAAGCATAATGTGAAAGAACAACACTACACTGAGCATAAAGGATGTCTGGCTGTCTGTGGATCTGAAAAACTTTTAATTTTACCATGTATTCTCTTCCAGATGCAAAGATTGCTCACACATGCTGCTGTCTGTGATTTTTTAGCTTCTAGCCTTACAAGATTAATTAGCTGTTCATCAGCAGCCAAGATGCATATATGACATAGCAGCAATATCTGTCTTGCAGTGTGACAGCTTTTAAATAAGAGGTTTCTGACATTTGATATTTGTGGGGTCCTATCTCTTGATTGCTTAGCTTCCTTATTACTGAGCACATAGTGTTTGCTTGTATTTCCCCTTCAATACATCCTACAAGGAATTCTTGACACACCAACCAGTTCTTGCACAGCATTTCTTTTCAGTATAAACATTTCATTTCATCACCTCAGATACGAATTTTGTATGCAGCAATTTATTCTATAGCTTTCTGTGAATTTGAATTTGTAATGCTTTGGTAAAATTCTTAAGTTTTCAGTTAAACTTTTCTTCCCAAGGCTCTGTTTGCCTGGTACGTGTAGCTGCCCACCTCCTATTATCAATGCACGTACATGTCCCAGTGGCAGCAGTGACGTTGTTTAGTTGATGCTATTTTTAATCCTCAGAACACTTTGCAAACACTGTCTTTAGGAACTGCATGGGTAAGATTTCAGAGTATCATTAGTGTCTTTTACTACAGGAATAGTGAGGAAAGTAGATGCCATAAAGCTTCTGAAGGAGCAAAAGGTTACGATTAGAACTCACATTTCCATATTGAGACTCTGCTCAAACCTCTTCTTTCCTTGCCAAGTTCTGCTTTACTGATGTAAGTCAGATGTGGTAACAAACCTTCCTTTTCTGAAGTATTTTTAAATTACGTAGCTTTTGGTGTAGAATTGGGCTGCATTTTTTTTTTACACACCTTGTCAAGGAGAGGACATGATGTGCCCTTCCCTCCATCCCCCCCTGCCCCACAACTTTTTCAGCATCCCTTGCAGTTCAATATTGCTTGAGAAAGCAGAGCTGTGTGTTTGGTCTCTGCAAGCTTATCAGATGTAGACTTGTGGGAGGTGTGGATTGTAATTTTTTTGTTTCTGTCACCACTGGGGAATAGTGGTATTTGATTAGAAATAGTCTATTTTAAACATTGTGAATAATTTCAAGTTTTTGCAATTAAATGTGTTTTGTTTGCTTGTGCCATTTGTACATTTAGGCCCTTCTTCCTCATAACTAAAAAGTTACCTGATAAATATTCTAGCTTAGGCAGGATATCAGAATAAAGTCAAATATTTTACTACAGAGCTATAGTAGAACTTTGAGATCATCTGCCAGTGTGGCAATCTGGGGTGGTTTTTTTAACAAGTGTTTTGTTTTTGAAAGTATATGCTCACAATCAAAGCAAACATCAGTGATCAAATGATGTCTGTATGGTAAGAATCCTTTCACCTTATTTTATAGCATTTCTTTTATATTCAAAATTGCTTTTGTTTTGCTTTTACACATTTAAAACACTTAAAAGTTTTGTAAGTCCAACTTCAGTTATCTTAGTTCTGCTTAATTTACTGTATTTACAATTTTAATCCAAAATAGTGGACATCGCAACTGAAACCACATCAGGGCTTGCCAGGCTGTTGTAACCAAGACCACCAACCTGCACAAACCATGTTCTTAGCATTTCATATTCCAGGTCACATTTTAGGCTTTGTATGCAGCTCAAGAAAGTTTCGAGGTTTTATTTGATTAATCAAAGAGACTTATGCTTCTTTTTTTTTTTTTTTTTTTTTCTTTTTTTTTCCCCGAGATATTACCTTGCAGAATGCTGCCCAGTATGCCCAGAGCTCTTGGGTATCTATGCCAATAGGCAATAACATATTATCATGGTAAAAATGAGAAGACGTTTTGCAGCATAGGAGAAGGAGTTATATGATTAGGGATCGATAACAAGAAGTCTTGCTATTTCCATGGAGATTATGTGCTGGAGATGGCTAAAAGGAAGAAAATCAAAATGCACTGGTCAGTCAGCATATGGCTGTGAGCGGTTAGAGTGATGCAGGTATGGAAAAAGCTAATGACATCTTAAGATGCTATAAGCAAGATAGTTTTGGAAGAGAGAGAAAACTGTCCTTCTGAAAGGCTTCACTGAGACCCTATTTGGAATACTTTTCTGATCATTTACATTCTGAAAAATATAGGCTAGAAAGAGTACAGCAGAAGAATAGAAAGATGATCAAAGGAACGGATTATTCAGCAGAGAAGTTACAAGAGCTTGGACAGTTTTGCCTTACCAAACAAAGCTGAGAGGGAGCAAATAGGAAGATAAGGGAAGACCTGTTTCAAAGATAACATCAGTAAATATCAGTAAAAGATGAAGCAAATACAAACTGGTATTGAATCAACTGAAACTAGAAGCTGGGAAAGGAAAAAAAAAAAAAAAAAAAAAAGGCACTTCCACACTTATCAGCATGAAACTGGAACAAGCTTCCAAACAAGGCAGCTGGGGCAACGAACTTGCACTGCTTTAAACCAGAGTTCAGTGACTTTATGCAGGGATTTATATACCAAAGAAATGCTGCAGACAGAAACCAAGACTATGCTACAGGTGCTTGAACTGCTGGTGCAGTAGCACAGCCAAAAAATTTACTTGCACAATACCTATAGTGTATTAAGCCTCTGCATCAGAATTTCTTTTTTACCTGCCAAGAGCAAGGAAGGGGTTTTTTTGCCTATGACACGTCATTTGTTTTCCGAGTTTTTTTTTAATCCTTCCTCTGAATCCTGTGAGATTAAGTCTAGCATGCCTCCCAGCATCCAGCTTTCTCACCCCAGAGCTGGCCCCATCGACAGGCTGCACATAGCACGTGCCAGCTCGCCTGCCAGTGTTCCATTCCCAGGGCTAGGACAGCAACTGTTCTCCACTTCCCGCAGGCTAAGCCAAACTACCTCAGCCCAAGCTGAGAAAAGCAAAAAGATGAACAATCCCACCTCCCCCCCCCCCCAAAAAAAAAAACCAACCAAAAACCCCCCCCAAAAAACCAACCAAACAAACCCAAAACCTCAAACCAAACCTAAACAACAACAAAAAAACCCCAGCCCTTACCTATAACACAAGACGATTTTTTGGGACCTCTGGACATTTCTCCTATCAAATTACCTTAAGGCATTTAGGAGTTGACAACACTCCTATTTGTCTGTGGCTTCTGTTGTTTTACCACACACAGCCTGCGTTTGTAACAGCATTATCAAGCAATTTGTTCCTGGGCTGCTTGCAGACACACAAAGCAGATGTTTTGCAGACCTTTTAAATCAGACACCTGTGGTCAAATAGCCTGTGCATGCAGGAGGCTGGTAGAAGCCCTCCAAACCATTAATAGCACTTAAAAGAAATTTAACTCTGTAAAAAATAAAAGAAAAAAAAAAAAAAAGAAAAATTGTAGATGTGGAACACATGTCTGTGTAAGTGCTCCGAAACAGCAGTTGAGTTCTGAAGCTGATAGTATTTACCTTTGGCAGGAGCATGTTTCAAGCTCTGTTTGAAATAATTGGCAGCAAGCCTTATAAAACCAACTGAGAATTAGATTGCTAAAACACAGTAAAATGCCCAAATCAATTCCTAATACTCTTCCAGCCCAGAGACTAATTATAAGACCTCCCCTCTGACCAGCAGCTCCGGCTGACAACAGCTAGCTCCGGGGACCAGCCTCGACCGGCTCAGGACAACATACCCAAACACTTACTGTACAAAGAGAGTCCAGAGCATTTCTTCCTCTCCACTGGAAGGCTGCTTGCTGGCCTCAGCCTCTCCCCTGCTTCATTTTGGAAACTTCCCCTTCTCCAGGTGGCCTCCAAAAGCATCTCCCCAACCTCCTCGCCCAGCCCAGCCCATCACCTGCCTCTGCACTCGCCCACCATAAACGGGGGCCAAATGGATGCAGCTGGGGCTGATCTACACCATCACGCTCCTTCCACAGGCCAGCCACACAGGGCAGGAGGGAAAGCCTTCAGCATGCTATTTTATGATGCTATTAATCATTAGAATTGTTTTTACTGAACAAAAGACGCTGCGAAATCAGCAGGCAGTAATGCTAACTATTCTCATGTTTCATTGGCGGTGACAAGGCAGAATGACCTGAGTGCAGCTTTCCTGTAGCTCGGTGGCCGTAGCTGTCACAGCTGTGATTTTCGGGAATGGTCTTGGTGGTTTGGACATGCTGCTGACAAAAATGAGATGTGAATTGCAAGTTCGGTGTCCTAGCCAGCTTTAAAGATTAAATCGTTCCTCTGGTTTTGTTTACTAAGATCTCTGCTTTTCTTTTTATGTAATCGCAATGCTTACTGAAAGAGAAAGGGAATCTTGGGGATGTGTGCAGGAAGATTCCTTCTCAAAACAGGAATGGACCAAAAATGAAACTACCCTGCTATATAAATGCAGGAGTGAATTTTACGTAAGAGCAGAATTAGTATGCTGATTGAAAGCAAGTTGGAGAAAAAAGGAAAAAGAAAAGAAAAGAAAAAAGTATATCCCTTCTTTAATAATGGTTTTTCATTACAGTTTTCATAAGTACGATCTCTGCTAGCCTCACATTACTTCTGAAATAGTTTAAAACATGTGGTGGAAGCTTCAGGTGTGGGAGTTACAATATAAGCTATCAAGGAAAACAATATATAGATAGATACAGACAAAACAGAGGAAGATCTGTTTTATTTAATCATTTACGCAGGGCTGTAGTACATTAAGATTTCTCACAATTACCTATCTCTGTAACATCAGAGATTAGTTTTCCTCATAGAATAGTATTTTTCGAGGTGATTATATACCAATTAGTATTAATTAAGATCATTAAAGATGAAGTGCTGTACAGGAAGCAACTCTCTAGGGTGAGATGTGGTGTAACATCAGGTCTACAAAGCATCTGTCTGCTTAATGGGTTGAATCACTGCCACGTCTAAGCACCGCAAAGCCATCCTGCCAGGTACAATGGTATCAGGATCCACACAGTCCCTTGTATCCTAAACACTAGTTTTAAACAAACGTGCTGCAAGGATTTGGACCATGTTATGCAATCCCCTGTCACCGTATGTTGCTGCTCACCTTTCACTTCAGATCACAAAAGGCATTCAAGGTAGAGACTCTGAGGGAACTTTTGAGCTAGGTGTACCCAGCGATGTGCCCTTCAGCTCGGAGCTGTGCTGTCCCCTTTTAACAGCCCCATCCTGGAGGTCAGCATGGTCCCTGCACGCTGCGACTGTGTCCTTGGCGCACTGTCATCTGGACAAAAAAAAAAAAAAAAAAAAAAAAAGAATTTGGAAAATGAGAATGAAATATCTACAGATCGTAACTGATGGTTACAATAAAGAAGGAGATTAAGCAGGATTTTTGTTAGGGGAATTTGAGCCAGCAGCAGCCCTGGAGCTAACATCCAGCAAGTAGAAAAGAGCTGACAGCGAATGTCACAGCCCTGAGCCCAGCCAGCCAAAGTCCTGGAAGCAAGAGGCTGCAGAACGTGCTGATGCGCTCAGTATCCTGACAGCAAGTCTAACCCTTCTCTGGATAGAAAGACAGGTCAGGGAGGGGAGAGCAAAGTACAGGAGACAGTCAGCTCTCGTGTATATCAGTGTTGGAATGGGTTAAGAAAAGGAATCAGTTTGTTTGAAGAAGACTGAGATTACCAGGGATTGGACTAGAAGACTTTCAAAGGTCCCTTCCAACCCAAACTATTCTATGATTCAATGATTCTGTGGTTAAGGAGGTTTGAAGAGCATGTGCAGGAAAAAAAAAAAAAAAAGCTAATTATGCAAAATAAAATAAAAAAGAAGGGGAATTAAAAATATTCTAGTGTCAAAACCACTAAATTGTTGGAAGGAGAACATCAGCCAGCAGGTTGGACTGCACACTGGGTGGAAACCCATGAGAGAGCAGAGAGGGGAGAACAATGATGAAAAGAAGCAGCAGCTAATAGGACAAATTTCTGTGAAAACAAGCATAAAGAGACAGAGATGCATATGCAAAAGTCCCTGCCATGAACAGGTCTAAACAGGTGGGTGGATGGTGGGGGAGGGTCTCACCGGCAAAATACCGATTCTGTCTGCTGCCCAATGTTGCTGAAACCTCATCCTAAAAATAAGCATGCTTTTACAGAGATAATCTTATAATAAGTTCTTCTCTTCAAAATCTGAATCTTTCAAGGAAATTCAGGAAAGGACTTTTAAAACTCATGATAGAGTTAAACATATCATTAAAAGGTGACTGTTAAAACAGATGCCACTGCAGTGTCTTTTCACTTGCTAAATTCAAGAAAGTGTGACACAGAATATAAAATGTTAGAGAGAAAGAATTCTTTGCTAAAAGGTCATTTAAACCAGAAATCTCTTTGAAGATGTAAAGCCACTTCAGTATTGTGTAGCCCCAGTCACTCAGGAGGGAGTCAGCGATGAGAGACCTACTGAATTAACAGATATCCCTCCAGACTCTGCCAACACCTGACACATTGAAAACCACTTATTTATGCTTTTGTATTTTACAATGATCACAAAGGAAAGCCTTCCCTGGTTTCCAGGCCTTAGGCAAAAAATTTCACCCAGGTTTTTAAGGAGATCTCCCTGCGGATGCGAACCTGAGGAGCAGAGTAACAAGCGCTGGGCCTTACTCACAGCCAAGTAATCCTATTGACTCCTGAGGAGGCAGCGGTACATCCAACCGAGATCAAAAGTACTTAGCGGCAGAGACCCCGATCCCTAGAGACAAATGAAGAGCAGAAGAAATGCTCTGAGGCATGAAACAGCCAAAAGTACCACTACAGAAACTAGGTAAAGCCAAAGTCTGTCAGAGTCTGGGTTTTGGCATTAATGAAGAGGTTAAACAGGCAAAAGAAATCTTGTTAAACACCTATTCCTTGTGTTTCCTGCTGTTGCATCCAAATGCTATTTAAATTCTGTTCTTTCCTTAATTAGTTTTCAAGTTACAGTAACATGTCACCCTCACAGTCAGTATCTCGCTTCTCCTTTTACTCAAGCCAGGAGCAACTGTGCTTTTATTGAGAGCTGGCTACTCTTGGTGCTTCAGTCCTTCACTTAGATACACATATATGCATAGATACAGCTATATATGTATAATAGACCCTTATAGATACAGCTATATACGTATAATAGACCTTTATGCATTTTCTTTGTGATCTGTAGTACCTGGATACTGCTTCAACACACTATACCTGTTGCTGTGAATTACGAGGACTGATAGCCAGAGATTTGAAAATACACAATATAAAAGCATCTACTTAAAATGCTCAGCACACAAGCCCCCTCAAAAAAAAAAAAAAAAATTTAAAAAAAATTCAGCTATGTCTTGTCTTCAGCTAAAAAGCACGGGAGAAAAAGAAGCTGCAGTGATCTGAAGATGCTGAAGGTGGCCAGGTCACTTAAGGAGGCATCAGATCATTTACTGTAAACATAAGGGAAAGCTGTTGCTTGTAGCATGCTTACTTTTTCAAAGGGCACACATTAAGTCAGGGTGTACCCAGAAGACAGGAAGGACAGGGATGAAAAGAGAAGCCCTAGGAAATTGGCTTTTATTTCTTCCCTCACACTTTCCTCCCTCACCTTGCCTTCTTCCACTGATGTTTTCTCTCCCCACTCCCAGCTGCCTCCCTGGAAACTCTGTTCTTACCGGCACCATCCAGCACCCACCCCTGCTTGCACCTACCCTCCTCCCAACCCTTCCTGCATAGCTGGAGCCAGCTGCTCTGTATTATCATCAACCCTTTCCTTAACTTGCCATGCAAGTCTGTTAGGAAGCAAAAATAAGCATAATTATCAAAACGCTGTTGCCAAGCTCCTTAACTGCAGTCCTTGCCTGAAGTGCAGCCTAAGCCAGAGTGCACTGACATCTTCATCCTGCAAAATCATCCAGATGCCTGGGGGTTTTGTCAGCAGAAGTCCTAAAGGTCCTGCAGCAAGCAGCAATAAATCTTACTCTTCAGCTCGGCATCAGCTATAGGCACTCATCAAGTTGGCATTACAAGTGAAATGCTTAGCTTCCACGTCTGCCAGTGCTGGGGCCCCATAAATCCCATTTGGCTGCCCCAGCAGTGCGGAGTCACACTGTGCAGGGAGTCACTGTCCTCCCTTCTGTGTCCCGTGCAACAGCCAGAGCAGCAGCAAGTGTGACCGTCCCCACCCCCCCCCCCCCCCCACTGTCCTTGCCCCTGCCTCTCCCTCCCAGACCTGACCTTCATCCTTGGGATCAAGGATTTCAACTTTGTCTCCACCACTGACAAACCCTGAGGGTACTCTGTCCCAGGTAGCCAAGGCGTTAGCCGCTGCAGAGACTCTTCTCACAGCGGAGACTCTCCCTGGCACGAGCCTTCATCTAGCCACATGGGTCCTGGGGTATTTAGGAATAAAACCATTTCCTCAGGCTCTTTAAGCACAAATTATAAACCCAGCATCAGCATTAACCGCATCCTCAGCAACATGCATGGCAGTCCATGGCTAGTCAGGAGCCATTTGTCTCATCCTCCACCATTCCTCATCCAAACTCTTCTTCTGCACAATCCTCTGTAACCTGCAGGGTATGGTTAAGCAGAGGCTTAGCAGGACCCCCCCTGCCCAGCACTCTTCCACTGCCGCATTGCTGTGCCCTCTGCTGTGCCTCTTGCCCTGGCAAAGCACTCAAGAAGAACAAGCCCAGCAGGGCAGGAGAGGAGTTTGGCTCACGTCACCCCTTCCTAGGGACCTGCCACAGGTGCATTTTGGCTGGGCTACTTCGTGTTACAGTCCCCAAAAACAGATCAGATGCTGTCAGAGGTGATGGCAGAAGCTGCTGGGAGCAGTCCCGGCACAGTCCATCTTCACAAGGGACCACCCCGGGGCCAGCATCAGACCTTCACATCCCATGAGGCGAGGTAGAGCGACAGCAGCTATCAGGTCACACATTTCTGAAAACACACAACCAGGTCTCAAGCCCTGACAGGTTGGCTAAAAGAGGTTTCAAACAACTGGCCTTCTCTTAAACCCCAAGGATCATTCCTGTTTAAATTCCCTTGCCTAGGGGATTTGCTGTGGTAAGACTGTTTTCCAAGACTAGCCAGGCTTGCAGCCCTTCCTTAACTCTCCAGGCAGGACAATGTGACATTTGGTTAGACCTTACTACTTCTGGCTTAAGTAATACCATGCTCCAACGTTGGAAACTATTTTAGGAGGTGGAGGAAAGGTGTTCAAGAACAGGAAGCATTACTCGTGATTGACAGGCAAGCAGTTGTGTCTTCAGAAGCCAAGGGGGAAGGTATGAGCCGGAGATTTAAAAGAGGAAAATAATGAGATTAAACACATCTATGCCTTTTCATTATGCATCCAGTTTTCTTAAAGATGTTTTTTCTCTGTGGGAATCTGGATATGAAACTCCGAGATGTTCTGCATATTGCCCTCTTACCTCACAGCTTTTATCTGAAATTTTGCAGCATCAAGTCTTGGCTTCACATTCTTGAACTGTCTATAAACAATAGTGGAAAATTTATGGTGGGGTGAGTGCAATAGAATTCTGAGAAAAAATACATAAGAAAATACTCTCTTACTCCCAAACAAAATACTCTATGGGCACTTGCATATTTTCAGTATAAAAGCGATTTAGCTAATCTTCTGCATGAACACTATGTACTTAAAATCAATTGTATTTTTTCCATTTTAAAATGTTCAGATTCTGAAGACTGATTTTCCTGCCACCTGTACATTCCTGCCATTTGTAATGTAAAAGGATGCTGATGGCAATGAAAAATTTGTTTTCCATGTGCTGGGAAGGAGTGAAAAATCCTGTTTCAATTATGGTTAATGATGGTAGTAGCTTCACCTACCTTTATCCCCTCCACTGAAAATGCCTGCCTCATTCAAGCCTTTTGTCCTTCTTTGACCTCCCCTTGCTTACCTAATGTTTTATTCATTAGTAAGATATGGCAGGAAATGTCATGTCATTAGTGTTGTATTTGTCTGCTTTGAAGAACATCTACCACTTTGTGACAGTTTGTGTGGATTCTTCCATCAACAAATCAACAGATTTAGCCACTTCTTTAAAAAAGGGCTTTAACCCATTGGTACTACCTACAGCATGTAGCTTCTTCAAGGCAGATACTTAAACATGCTTAAGTTTTAGGTCCTAAAAATTTCTAACAAGGTGAAAGCATTTCTTCAGGTCTTGTAGTCCCATCAGTATCTCCCTGCCTCTCCTCCCTTCTCTTATTGTTAGACGCTTAGTTTCCCAGATGTGCTATACATGGTAAATCGGTGAGAGATACCTTGAAATTCCCAACTTTTTTGTAATGCATCTGCTCCAGAGAACTGGCAAGCCTAAAAAGTTCAGCTGCAAATGTGTCAGCCTGAACCTAAGAAATGCAGATTGGAGGCAGTGGCTCATTAGTTCACCATGGAGTAGCTTTGTGCAGTCAACTTCTTCCTACAATAAACAGCTCTGGGAGAAAAAGTTGGAGCACTGGTTTGGTTTGGGGTTTGGGGTTGGTTTGTGGGGTTTTTTCTTATGTGTAGACTCCCATTGCACATTAACCTCTGCTTTTGGATAAAATGAAGTAAACCTAGATTTCTCCACAGTGGGGAAAATCTTCAGAAAATACATTTAACAAACTCCTTGGTCTACCATCCATATTTTCATGGAATTTGCCAAGATAGGCTCGAGCGTGCACAGATACCCCCACCTACTCTAAGAATGGAAAAGGAAAATTTCTTTAGAGAGGCTGATCTCACAAGTGTGTGCCTGTGTGCGCATTTATTTAAGCAGGGAGAAACTGGATGAGGTGCAAGCGACCATCCTTAACATTAAAAACTTACCTGGTTTCTGATCTGTAGTGGAAGAGAGCACTGGAAATTTTCAAATCTTTCCACGCAGAATGGCCAACAGATAGTGCAGCTCTTGGCTGTGACAGGTGAGGCAGCCCACAGCAACCGGAGCAAATGAGAAATAATGTCGTTTTTACTCATGGCAAAAAGCTAGGCATGAAGAATTTGCAGCCTATAGTTGGAGGTTGTGGGGGTGAATGTTTTTGTCTGAGAATAAATAATAGCAGCAATAGTCTGTGGCTTACACTGGAATATAGCAATTGCCGTGCCAGGTCAGATCTGTACCTCATCTTTAATCAAAACTGGGCAGAACGCTAAGCTGGCCACCCTGGATTGGAAAAGGACAAGGAAGAGGAGGGCATTTCATATATTTGGCACTCAAAGCTGAACTGTCTGTTTTTTGAGCTCTAACGTGTCATTTTTTTAAACTAAACCATACTGTGAAGCATAGGCACTTTTAATGGCTAGAAAGTTGTGGTTCAGTACATGATTAGGTGAAAGACCTTGGAAAGCTTGACCTTGAAAATATTTTAATGCAGGCAAAATCCAGACATCTTTACCTAAGTCTGTACTGTCTCTATTTGATAAATTTTCTGTCCTCCATGTAAAAGAAAACTGGCTATTTCTCACTTCACTGTTTTTTAGAAAGAAATGCAATTACTTTTGTGGAAGCACAAAGCAAAAATAACCCAGGGACAGTATGTTCGAAATTCTCTGATTTCAATAGCATCACAAATTAATTTCTTCCTAAAAGAAGTTCTGCTTTTTCCTTATTTAATTACAAACACCTCTACAACATTCTCAAATACATCGACAAGAAAATGCCCTTTGTGCAGAAAGTTAAAAAGTGATTTATCACTGCATAATAAAACCAGCGTGCTTGAGATGTAAGCTCAGCCAGGCTGCTGGCTCATTTTTCTAAACTGCTGCAGCTTTTGAGTATGGCTTCAGATTAGAGTCCTGAAACAGAACGTAATTTAGCAGAATGGAGAGCAATTCTTTGACTGCACATCACCATTAACTAAATCTGTTTCAAAAGGTAGGTCTGAAAGTGGCACCCTTCGGAGATGCATTCATCAGGGCCCCACAAACCCCAGTCAGTTTGGAAAATATTGAGTGGAAGTTGAGATTCCCAGGTTGCCCGGATCATGACTTATCTTCCTTTTACAGCAGTACTTGCCCATACAAATACCCATTTTCTGTTAAGCTGTACGAGTTGCAGAGGTGGTTCTTTCTGGGCTGTTCTTGCAGATTTGAGCAAACTGGTGAGAAATGGCTTTGGCTGAGGGGGAGCTTTCACTCCAGTCGCATCCTGCTCGCGTGCTCTTCCCTGCACCTCCCCGGCAGCAGCTTTCAACGTTTGCTCCGACGCCGAGCCAGCGCTGCTGGAAAACAGATCAAACAGCGATGGAAATATCCCACGGCCAGGCTGGCTGAAGCGGTTTGTCTTACAAAGGAAGTGATCCAAAGCAGTGAAAGAAAACAGAAATGCTGCCCAAGATCATTTACACTAGGTCTACAGGCTGGTTATTTGCCTTCCCTGGAGGAAACACCTAATCAGTACCTTCAGCAGGCCCCAGCTATATCCATCCCCATTTCTATGCCCCACACAGGAACCTTTCCCCAGAAGCTCTTTGGGCAGCAGCACCTGCGTGGGGAAGAAAGGAGATAAATAATCAGAGCAGGTTTCTGTCAGCCCCCGCGGTGTCCAGTACCCTACATTCTGATGGTAAAGACGAACCAACAAAAAAGTTGTCTGTCTCCCAACCACTTGCCAAGCCACTGATAATGTTTACAGCAAGTTTTCCTTTCTTTTTCAAAGAACTTAGTCTATATTAAGCCTCGTATCACCAATAGCTATACATCACAACAGAGTCACCATTTCAGGAACATTTGAGCTATATGATCACTTTGGTAAAAGAGTATTATTTAGGACTAAAATGCTGCCTGCTTTAAAGATATGGCCTTTTGATCTGTAAAACATTGCTCTGTGGGACGGACAATATATTTAGTCTACCTTTTATAGCAGTCAAGAAACAGCACATAAATTTTAAAATCCCAAGCCCTGACCTCTGTCTGTTAATCCCTTCTTTTCCTCACTAGAAGTGCTCAGGCTATGTGATTAAATAACAAAACACTGAAGTCATCTCGGTAATACAGCCTTCACAGAGATACTGGTTTACATCATAAATTCAGGTGACCAAGAACCAGCATGTTACATCAACAAGTCTATTTAGGACAGCTGAAACTGTTCTTTTCCTTTGATCCTGAGAAGACTGAGGCATTTAATTCTTTATCTAACTGAATCACATATTGTTTTCCCAATGACTTTAAAAAAATGTTTTCATCCCTCAAAATGAAAGCCCAGATCTTGGCACAGGAGGGACTGACAGACATGTGGAATTCTGGTTACGGCTTTCTTGATACGTCAGACAAGGAGGTAGTTTTACCACATATTTCTTCACCTTTATTAATTAAAAAACATCCTTTCTCCTTGAAAATGAAGTTCAAGCTCTTTTTCAGTCTTAACCAAGAAACTGTCCTTTTCACTTTCCTGATCTGTCAAGATTTGACAGACAACTCCTGAAAATTGTGACAAACTTCTGTGGTTTTTATTAGATGCCTAAAGATAATTAAATTCCCTCTAGCTCAGTTTTGCCATTATTTTTTTTTAAATTGCTGAGTCACTCTTTCACCTTGTTGCAAGAAAGTAGACTTTGAAAGAAAAGAATCTTTTTCAAAATCAGACGAAGGGGCATTTATGCTAACTGCTTTCCTCTGCTTATGCAATTTACTGATGAGTGATCCATACAGAGAAGTTGAAAAGCAGCTCTGGCCACTTGCTTATTGTGTCTTATCTCCTTAGACTTCAACCCATCAAAGAATGCTAGGGCTACTATAAATTGTCCTTTCAAGTAGTTCACAGCCTCACATGGGAACTTTTAGGTTCTTTACGATAATACATTTATCTTCATGAGAGCAAGTTCTCTCCATCATGGTTAATCAGTGCCTGGAACCCTAAATTCTTATAAACATGTATCCATTACTTTGATTTGTATTTCATAATTGATTTGTGCTGAAGCAAAAGAGAGGGAAATGCATGCTGACATAATTTTGTTCTATTGCTACTTAAGTTATGTAATTCCTTAAGCTTATTAGTCAAATTGCTACCCGTTGTTTCCTTTAAGTAACAGTAATGTTTGCAGATGGTTAGGGCTTCTGTACCTTACCGTTACTACTTCCAGACTCGAGGGAAGCACTTGTATGGTATAGGTGGGGATACAATGGCAGTACTCAAAAGTTTACTTTCTAGAAGAAACAACAAAAAAGGTTGTGGAGGAAGGTACGATCCCACCCCTGCAATCTGGCACTTTTGGGAGTTTAGAAGTGATTCCTCTTTGCAGCTGTTCCTTCCCTTGTGCTTTTATGAACCAACTAACTTTGTGTAGTTCTCATGGTAGAAATGGATCTTTAGGGAAAATGTACAATAAAAAAAAATCAGTGTCTCGGCAGAAAAGTTAGTGTTTGATCACATTCAAAAAAAAAAAAAATATCCCTTTCTGTAAGATGAGGACAGATGTGGAAGCCAGGCTACCTTCCTGGGGCAGCAGGGGTAGATGCAAAGCAGCCGCATGGTCTGAAGCAAGACAGGTCGGGCAATCTCATCTTTCTGCTTCTCCTGTCCATCCCTGCTTTAAATCCTCATCTGCAATTAGTGATGACATGTTCTAATCCTCTTCGTACAAGCTATCAGAGGATTGTAACTTCATATGGGAAATATCAGGGGAAGAAAAATTCAGAACAAAAATCCTGCTTTCTTACAAAAGCATTCAATAACAAAGAAGAACTAAAAATACAAAGCAGACAGACAGCCCAGGAAGGTTTGTTTAGAACTAAATAACTTCAGAAACACAACAGGGCTTTCAGTTTCTTGCTGCTCCTTTTTGGGATTGAGATCTTGTTTGAGGGTGCAAATTATGCCTGCAAAATTAATTTCATACTGAAGTAGTTTTACTTGTGAGTAGATATTATCCCCTTTAGGTAATAAAAGAAATAATGATAATAATCACATTTATTTCTAGAGTCAAACCATAGCTTAAAAATTGTCAACAAAGATTACTCACAAAAAAGACCATACTATACGTTTAACCCTTCACTTACCATTCATGTCCATTTTTGCTGCCACCTTCACCATTAGATGGCAAAGGTTTCTTTTAATTTCATGGCAATGAACATCTGAATGGAATCACTTATTTATACACAGGTGATACTATATAATGTTGCATCGCATCCTCAGCTTCAAGCTCAGAAATATTTATTGTAATCAGAGAAATTACCTTTATTATTATTATTTACTACTAGTAGCAGTAGTATTATGCCTATATAGAGTAAACACACTTTGAGCATATCTCTTTTTCTTTCATTTGCTGCAGGGGGTACTTGACATTTGCACATAGGCTCTTCCTTCCTATTTTATGCATTTGCCCTCTGGTCATTGTCACCCCTGCAGTCAGAATAACAAATTCCTCTCTATTGCACTGTCAGTGTGCTGTCATTGTGGAGTTTTTCTTCTCCTGAAAGTCTGTTTTGCAAGTTATTTTTGAAAAGCTATACTACATACGTGTTCAGGATTTATAGGGCTTTACTGATCCATCATTTTCTGGCACATCCGATGCAGCCACCATAAATTTAAAGGAAGAGAATTCTCACCCAGCTATGGACATCAAGCCATTCTGGGAAGTATTATCTGCTTCTAACCCCTTGCCCCTTTTATACAGGAAACAAACTCAGCTCCAGATCACAGGTAAGATTTCTGTTTGCCTTTGCGGCAAAGGCTGTCATTTTCTTTATGCCACCTCCAGTTCCTTCTGGCTGTTGAGATGACAAAATTTTGTGTGTGCTTCTGAACCTTGGTCTTCTGCACAACAGCAAATCGTGCTGCCCATTGAGCTTTTCAAACAGCTGTCAGATTCATCGAAAGCTGGTTTTTCCCATAATTATCTTAGCACAAGATACCATTTTAAAAGTCTTATTTAGCATCCTCCACACAGTAAGAAAGTCCCAATTTTAGGGACTTTATTATTGCAGATGATTTTTATTTTATGATTTATATTATATGTAAATATATTATATAATATAGATATATTTATATTATCGCAGATACTATTGTTAACCACAAAAAAAAGCTTGCCTTCATATTCCACACATTTCACAAGATTTTTTTCCATTGTTTTTGACAAGACCAGAGCCCTCATAATATCAATATCTTTACTAGGAAAGGAGGGCTGGAACTGATAGTTCTGCTTTTTGGTTACTGGCAGGCTTCAACCTGACATAGTAAATATTGAGACTTGAAGCAGGAGAACTCTGAGGCTTGAGAATTGATGGAAGCAATACACGTGCTTCAAGATGAAAGCACGTCCAGAATTACTTCTGCTGGACTACCTTCCTAAAGGTAGTTGCTGCCACACACAAACTGAAATTATTGGGATTTTGAGCAGATGTGAGATTATTTTATACTGGGCAAAAAGAGGTTTGTTTACGTTTAGAAATATTAAGTCCTCTTATGTACAAGACAACACTGTTCATCTGTTAAAAGCTTGGCTTCTGTTTATTAAACAAACCAGTGAGTTCACAGGGGTTTGGGCAACTTCCTACTTCTTCCCTTTACCTGGGGATGTTCTGCCATAACAAACATTACCCTGATTGTAATTTACTTTTCAATGGTTCAAAAAGTCCTTATTTCTGCAGTTCTGTCACGTCTTCCTCTTCATTCTCGATTTATAGGAATCACTATTCTAAAACCAGCCTCAGTTAAAGATATAACTTTACATATTTTTTTCAGATGTTCTTAGAAAGCTAAAAGAAAGCATAAATCCATATGAACTTTACCTGCTGGCTATGTAGGATTCTCCTTGGAGATGCCTGTTCAGTTCCTGTGCTGAACCTCTAGGTCCAGGGTACTTACATTTTAATTAAGCTGAAAACGATGGAAGTAAACCAGCTACATCCATACTGCTGTATCATCAACAAAGACTCCCGCACCCATTCTCCCTTCCCATCCAGACAAGGTCTTCACAAGAGCTTGTAGGCAGCTTGCAAATCTGCCTGCACAGGAATGCCTGGCAGCACTCCAGGCTAGATAACAAGGTGCAAACAATGATCTAAGCACCTAGGTGGCCTCCAGATCCCCTTCAGAGGACACTCTCTCCCCATTCAGGCAAGAGTGAAGTCATTGGGTGGTGTGCCAACAGCAAAATTCTTGACTGCACAAGCACACACAATTCAGAAATGCTCCTTTTTGCATTAGAGGAGCAAGAGAGAAGAGGGGAGTGCAACTATGAAGGCCCTGAGTGCAAAGAGCCAGGTGCTTGCAAACACAGCTGGGATAAGGATGAAAACGTGAAGATGCAGAAGCTGGAAGGAAAGGAGAATGGGAAAAGGACAGACTGTAGGGGGAAGGTCTGTACAAAAAGGACCTTGATTTTGTGGGGAGACTGAGCCTTCTTATCTGTCTAGAAAAGCCAAACAAAATCTCTGAGGTGTGTAGGTGCTACCTAGACATTCTGACACCTAGAATTTCTTACCTTGGAATGAAGGACAGCATACAAGAGCTCAAACAGGGTCTAAAGCCAGCTTCCCCTTCCTCCACCCCTTAAAGTGGAAATCCTTTTGAGTATTTCAAGATCACCCTAAAATTATCCCGGCTGTCACACACTCTTGCATTCCCGTACAAAACGTAGCTTTGACACAACTGATGGTGCATGTTGAGAGATGAGGATGCAGACAATGGTTACGCTCGCAGCTCCCAAGCAAGACCCAAAAAGAGGGCTGCTCTGCCTCTGCCTTGATCAGTTGTTGCTGATCATCCTTTGGTTGCTTAATGAGATACAGAAAAGTACATCATTACTCACATCTTGAGTGCCACATATTGCCGTAGTAGGTCATGCTGGCCACTCTACCTTCTGTCCTTCCTGGCCTTGGCTTAAGATAGAGAAATCTGCATTGCAAAGGAGGGCAGGGAAAGAGGGAGTATGGACACTCATTTTACTATTTAAACTCTATCATTACTGCCAATAAGCTACATTTTGAAGGTTAATGCTCTGTACTGAGAAAGAGACTAATTTTTGCAGAAGTGTCTTACACCTACCAGTGGCATGGGTACAAAAGTACTAAGAGCTTTTACTTTTCCACGTTTTTCCAACTTGTACAGGACTGATGTTATAACTCATGATTTGCTGGGTGCCTCCTTGGCAGGGAGGTCATTGCCCTTCTTTCATCAATAAGGAAACCTGGACTTCCCAAAGTTGCACTGACAACCTCAAGGAACCCCACCACTGCTTACCTTAGCCCAGGCCATCGGCTGTGATGTCAAGGAGATGGCACAACAAATAAGTCTGTAACCATCCCCGAAACCTGCTCCAGAGGACTTTGTGCTGTAGGAACTCATTTGGTACCTAGTCGCAGTCAAATGTTAGTAGAATTATATTCTGAATAAATTACTGTGTTATTTGACAATGTGTGAAAAATCATTAGCTTTTATCCCTTTTTCCAGGAAATCAATAATTGTTCCTTCTTTCTTTTGTCACTTTGTCTTCTTTGTGCTCATTTTTCTTCCTGACTGCTCTTCTGCTTTGAAACAAGAACTGCTTTTGATATCTGATTTTCTACACTGTAAGCACATTAGCCATTTAAAGATTTTATATTTAAAATTAAATCAGCCTATTCTTGGTAGAATGCTCTATTTCTGCTTTTCACAGTGCAGACTTTTCACAACGCATACCCTTTTGCAGTATATTTCTTCTTTAGGCAGCTGCTTACTGTGAGACACTGCTAGCTTGGGGAAATAACCTTAATATTTTGATAAAGCAAGAAACAATGCCTTGCAGTTCAGACAGCAGATACTCTGGCATGTTTATGTCCTTAGCTGAGTAACATGATTCCTAATGCTGCAAAACACCACGTGCCCTGGACTCCCTCTGCGCTCAATGTGAGTTGACTATTAGCACCTCGCGGGTGCGCTCGGATTCTAACAGCACGAGAGATGCTAGAACTACTGGCTGCACCAAAAAGCACCGGCTTCCTCCTCCTTTTCCTTTTATTGACCATTTATCTTCAGAAAAGTCCAGGTCAGGTTTTTTTTGATTTCTTGAGTACCTCAAGTGGAGCCAGTTTCTGGAGCATCAAATCCTGCAAGGTCTTTGCTGGCCATTAGCCATTACAAAGAGTTTCAGGCATCACCAGCCACACTCTTACGTGAACCCTGTGGAGTTTTCCTGACACTGGTCTCTAAGCTTTTAAAGAACCATTCCCGGTTAGTTGAAAAGATCCTGCAAATTACAGTTTAGGCCTCCTGATTTTTTTTTTTTCCTTCCCCTGAAGTAGAGATATTCCATTGTCACTTACAGAGTCTGTATTGATGGTTTTTCTTTCTCGCAGGTTTTTGGCAGTATCCAGTGCTACTAAGGGTGATTTAATTCCTACTTCCAGTCCGGTCCCCAGGCTTCCTGGCACAGACACAGCTTTTCCAAGGCTATTCCAGACACAGGAGATGGTGAGTTGCTTTCTATCCTCATACAGAGAGACTACACACATGCATTTGTGAGGGATGGACATAATTTAAAGATGATCAAATGAATTTAGTTTGGTCTTCCATAGGAGTTCTGCAAAGCACACTGAATAGAGAGTTTTCCTGAGCTCTGCAAGACTGACCTTTCCTTATAGTGCAGGAGGAGAGAAAAATCTGCACTGTGAGGAGCCCGAAGTGATAGAGCAGACAAATGTAGCCAGGGGAGGGTTGACCTGCAGGGTTATTGAGGGCTTAACTGGGCAATCCAAGTACACACGGTGCGATGGAAAGCTGCAGTCCAGCTGGGGAAAAGATGTCACAGAGGACAATCACTCTGAGAAAAGGAGATCAGCGGCTGATGGACGGGATGGCTGAATAAATGAAGAATGTCCAGCACAGTCTGAGCTCAGGCACTGCAAGAGAAGCTTAGTCTGCAGTCCTAGGTCTGTCCTTCTCTGTGGCCTTGGACACTTAAACACTCAACATCCACTTCAACTGAGGGGAAAAAAACAATGGTGGCAATATAACGCTTCATTTCACAGATATATTTTAAAGACTTAACCTTTGTAAGACATTTTGAAGATGAAAAGCACAGCAGCACTCATTACTTTGCTTAACCAGATTTCTCAGTGCCAAGCTGAACCTAAAATCTTTTGATGTTAGCTCATCACAAAAATATTTTGTGAGAAAATTTTTCTCACATTTCTGTTAGCCTGTGGCCATTTCATGCCACTGTGTGCTTGTTTTTATTTCTGGTTTTGCCATGTGCAGTTTTGCAAAAAGTTACTTTTCCCATAGCACATAATTGTAGATTTTTAACACCAAAGGTGAAACCCCCAAATCCTTCTTTCCAATAGTGATTCAAATACCACAGCTTAATTGTAACATTTCATAAAGCACTTACAACTGGTTTGAATACAAAAATATTTAAAAACAGAAGGGTAAAACTTCCCTCAACAGTATCAAGAGACAAGATAGTAATTTAACATTGAGATGTCTGAATAATAAAGTAACAAGAAACAAATTAAAATCTTCAGCAGTCAATTGCCTGAGAAATGTACATGAAGAATGATTGCTCCTAAGTGGACCTGAAAATTGCACGTACTGAGAGGGAGCAGAGCGATGTGCCACCAGGTGACATTCAAAGATACTCCTCCTGGGGTATTCAATCTCATTACTTTTGTGCTAGAGGAAGAAACAGACCCTCAAGGCTGATCTTTACACATGTCCAGCACTTCTTACACTCATCTATATCTACAGAAGTTCTAGAAACACAATCCTACCATCTCAGGATTGGGTCCAAACTCTGGGTGTCTGAAAGATCCGACAAAGTGTACTTTAAAACCCTTACAGAGAGAGAGGCAAAGACAAGGTAACTGAACAATTAAAAAGTGTCACTGGGCAAGTGTAAAATTGACAAAAAAAATAATCACAAAAATAAAGTCACCTAATTGATTCATGGTGATCTTAGTGAAACATAGAGATTTTAGTGAAATATAGGTTGGAATACAAACCCATTTCAGCCTTTACAAGCCCTCCCTGTTGCCTTGAAGAACACATAAGGAAAGACAAAGTTCCCAAACTTGTAAGTTGGAATTTACCTTGGCCAGGAATTCCTCCACCTACCAAATGAGAGGATGAATGACCCAATTTCTGGAGATAGAAACTAAACGGGAGCTCTTCTGATCTGCAACCTCAGCCCATTGCTGCCTAATTTAGCTTTTTAAAAGGAAGTTACAGAATGCATCGTAAATCAGAAATTCATTGTGTAACTGCAACAAGACTCAAGCAGCAAGGCAGAACATCTGTCAAGTCTTCAGGAAAACAGCAAGGTAGATGATGCCCTCTGCCTCCAACAGAGTATTAGCCTGTATATTGGGTGCTAGGCTGCACGAAAAGGATGCTCTGGTCTGCACTGGGTTTAGCCATGAAAGCCAGCAGCGTCTGACCCAGCTGTGGGTAGGGGGTTAGTGCCTCTGCCCATGATATGGAAAAGGAGGAGTTTTATGCTGTGTCTGGGAAGTTCAGCAGACTCAGGTGTGGGCAATGTTTGGTTTGAAAGCTTCTCTTTCTTTTTCTCTTAACATTTTTAAAACCTACTTTTTTTCTTTCTCACTATTTCTGGTTTTGTGTCTAGTACAAGAGAAGTCTTGGCTGTTTGTTAATTGTACTAGAATTAGTTCACCTGTGGTGAAAGTTAGAGAGACATTACCTGGTAGGAGGAAATGGAAGGGAAGTATAAACAGGGCTTTTTTCCTTTTTTTTGATGGAAATGAGTTTGCTGGCTGTATGCTAGTTTCCAAAAGGCAATGACAGACTGGCAGTTTAAAGAAAACAGGTCTTGACAGCACACTTTAGTGCACCAAATGCTTTGTAACAGTTTGTGTCGTATAAAGCACTTTCATATAACCTGTGCTCCAGCAGCAAAAGCTTGTTTTGTCCCAGGCAGAACCTTTTTGCCTTTGCATAGTCACGGGAGCCAATGGAGCCAGATATCAGGTTTATAAAATTTGTCTCAGGTTGGATGTATGCGGAGTGTCAGCTCCTCCTGTAAACCCTCTGTGTTCTCGACTCCCCACAGCCCATCACGAGCAGCAGCACAGCTCGGCAGACAGGCAGGGATGCAGAGAAGTACCAGACAGGTACTGCTGCTATGTTAGTGCCACTTTTTATTAACTATTGCCTTGCCTGGCTGAAGAAAAGAAATAAACACAGGAGGAGAAGGGAACACACTTGAAAGGCAAGTTCGTGTCTCATTAGCACTTGCTATGTGAGTTCCTTATATTCTGGCGAAGGCACAAATATTTTAATGAAGAGCACCTGTTCAAATATTTCTTTTTTTAAAAAAGGCTTTATAAGGACAACTTATTTGTAAGATAAAGATAGGTAACACATACACTAGTGGCAACTTAAATTGAGACCAGGAGGGAAATTAGAAAGCGGAGTTATCTTGATTACATTGAATTGCCTTCTTCAAGAGGTTGTGTTTTTCCTTATTAAGTAATCATATGTTTCTTAGTATTGGAAGAAGGGAAATCATTAATTCTGACACATAAGTAAAATAAAGGATTATTCCTTATAGCACCGTCAGGCACCTTTTTTGTGCTAGTAAAATCCCGTGCGCCTATGGCAATGCAAAAGTAATGGAGCTGACAACATTTTCTTTGATTTCTCAGAATTTAAAAAAGGAGAAAGATCTCTGAAAAGAGAAAACAGTCCCTCCCATGCAGTAAGTC
This sequence comes from Falco naumanni, assembly GCF_017639655.2. Lineage (NCBI taxonomy): Eukaryota > Metazoa > Chordata > Aves > Falconiformes > Falconidae > Falco > Falco naumanni. Next base: position 114,192,940 of record NC_054055.1, read on the forward strand.
CTAAATGCAGCCTCTGCTTTCAGTATTGTCGACACTGAGGCTTGATACTTTTCTCATTGTCATCACCGTTTCATAGATTTTTCTTACTTTAATGAATTTCTGTGCTCAGGCACATAGCTATTTTCTTGGCTATCTTGCTTCATTATTCTGATGGAAGCAGTCTTTTAATTTAAATCATTATTATTAAAAGTAATGCATGAAAGTCTTACCTGAAAGATATATTGTTTTGGCACTAGATGCAAATCAAAATGCAACTGCCTAGATACTCAATTATATATTTTAATGGAAGGCTTTGAGTAAAGCTTAGGCAGGAAGGAGAAAAGTACTTATCAGCATTTATCATTTAAATTACCAGCATATTTGTAGGCTCTTCATATATTTCTTACACCTCAATAATTTGGAGACTGAAGCTAGTTCAGTGGACAGCAGTTAGCATGTGAAGCCCTTGAACTTGGAATACATGGCCCCAGCAGTATTCCAAGAGGACAAGCTATTCTTGCAACTTCTCTCCAGTACGTTAAGCTCTAGTGTCTTCCAACAACTGGTAAGCTTATATTGTGCCACTTCCTCTTCTGTAATCCACGTAAATATTTACCATCTATTTGTTTTGGAATGTACTCCCAACTTTTTCTTCTTTGTGACCTTACAGGGTGCTCAGTATCTCCTAGGCTAAGGGCAGTCCGTAAGAACACATGCTAGCTAATGCCTTCACTGGGACACACACCAGACACTAGGCTATCCAAATTATATTTGGGGTTACTTTTCATTTTGGATCTTTCAAGTTTTATTTTCTCAGCTCAATACAACACAATTGATGGGAGTGTACTGAAAACCCTGAAGTTTACCAGATGGTGGTTAAAGCATCCCGCAGGCTCATGCTGATCAACAAATTCACCATACCAGTCCATCTATATGGTCAGCTGAGAATATGCCATGGAGTTTAACCCTTGCAGTGCTCCATGTAACTCAACCCTTAGCTCTTCAGAGCTGGTATGTTCTTTACTGCTCAGTCTCCTGACAGCCACCTCGATCCAGAGACCTTTGCAATACCGCAGAGCTTGCCGTGATCTCTGTAAGCTGGGGTCCAGGGTAATGCATCCTAAATGTGTGTGTATGAAGCCAGAAAATCATTTGGGCTAACAAAATCTTCTGGAAACTGCAAGAAGACTCTCTGGTACCTTAGTCCTTCCCAAAGGGGAATACAATGCAGATTTAAAGCGCCAGCCTATCAAGCTCACATATTGTTGCCTATGTAAGGAGGGCAAGTAAGCTCTGAAACCTCAAGGTCATGGAGTACTTAGCTTCCCTGTACAAGCACCTCCAGCAAGACAGAGACGTTAGCTTACCATCTCACCGTGTAACAGTTTATATCTAATATGCAGATTTTTTTTTCCTGATATTTTCATTTGACCACAGTTACTTGCCTGCTGTCCATCTTTTCGTTTCACAGCAATCTGTTAACTGAAAGACACATAGATGTCCATACAGAAAGTCACTATGTAAATATTAGCATTTCCCTAGTTGTAGATGGCTCAGATAAAACAATTTCTGGAGTCTGTAGACAGCAACAATGCTGGTAGGTATATGTTTTTCCTCAGCACCGAACTAGAGCTCATTCCAACCTTTTGGCCACATGGTTTCTTCTCTGATCACTGTACCTGCACTCCGTTAACACACGCACTGACCCAGTCTTTTGACAGCTTAACAAGGAGTTATCACAGTAGACAAAAGCTAGGATTTAAAATGCAAAACTGAAATGCAGATAGGCCTTGCTTACAGAAGGGTTTCATTTTGGCATAGTATTTTTTCCCGTTACTATAAAATAATAGCTTTAGCAGGGCTCTTTGTTCAAATATTTAGGATTTTCTCTGACATTCCCTCAAATCTTAGCAGTCTTAGCCACATTCAGAAGGACCAATAATTTAAAAATTGTCTTACTTTCATACAATAGAGTTCATTCAAAGAATTTTAGCAAAACTCCTACCTGCTAAATTTGACTTTGAGGTTATTTTAATTATACTGGAACATTCTAACTTGAAGTTAACAAAGTCAGTGAGATGTTGCACTTCTATCAGGAATTCCAGACACTTGGTGCAGACAGTGAGGCAGAAGAAGACCTATCAGAAGACTGTACTTAATGACATTTCTACAAGACATCTGAAAAGCTGACCTTTGCCAAGTGCTTCTTTTATCATATACCGCAAGAAATACACTACTTCTTTAGGTTATAGCTGCAGTAGACTCTATCAGCTGAAATCATGCAAGTTATAATTCTACTGAAGTCAGTGTACTCCAGGGAGGACGATTTTAGCTCCAAATGAATGGGGTCATTTACACCACAGCGAAGGGAAGGCAAGTTACTGCTATTTCAGTAAAATACATACATTTATAATAATCGGGAGGCAAATTGTTCAGAGTTTTAAAACGTGTTTCTAAAATTGGTGGTAACTACCATATGTCTGCCAAGTTTGTGTCCTGTTTTGAACACCACATTGTCATCACCCGAGCATGTTTAGTTGAATTAAACTAAGCTCTGTTATTGCAGACAAGGTTGGTACAGCAAAGCTCAGTAGATTCTCTTTTCAAAGGCTCAGCAGATAAATGCTCAAATTTGGGATTTTATTCAGGATCTAAGATACAGTAATAAAGTTGGGTTTTGTTTTTTCCCTGTTGCACTGCAGTCTACTTCAGAGAAGAGACATCTCTTTCCCTTTCCAAAATGTGGGATTCTTAGGATACTAAACATCAGGATGATGCTGTAGTAGAATCTATTCCTGCTGACCACCTCAAAACCATAAATTTCCCAGCAGAAAATTATCACACATCCCTTATTGATCTCAGTCAAATTGTGAATACTTAGTACCTGCAAATGTAGGGTCAGATTCATCTGACCAAAGACAGACATCTGTACCTGAACCAAACATTCCAGCTTCCTTCGGCAGTAAAGGAAAGAAACAGCCGCTTGTAAGGTGCCAGTCATCTGGTCTAAACAGGTCAGCGCAATCTCACCCCAATATTTACCTCGCTCCTTTGCCCATAACGAGTGCCTAAGGTGCCAAAGGGTACCTGTCTAGCACAGATCAAAGCATCATGTTGCTTTTGCCTTAGGCAGACACCTAAAAGCAGGTGAGATGGATCCCAAGAACAGGAACTGGGAAATTTAGAAAACTGGAGAGTTGCGTTTCCCTTTATGTAAACAGGTGCATGAAACTTTCTCATTTAATAGGAGTGGGTACCTCCAGGAAGAATGTTGGTTTAACAGAAACATAGTAAAGGGGTGTGTGTGGGGGGGTGTGTGTGGGATGGACGTGACACGACAACATTTAAATTCATGGAGTATATCAACATGTGCAAATACCTTTTGCAATCTCCCAGGTGCAGGGGAACAGGTAGCATGATCTGTTCAAGAAAAAATGTTAAACTTTACTTTCATAAGTAGCAATTTCCACGGGCTCTTCTGGGTGATGGCTGTTGCATGCTTTAAGAGTCCTTGCTGCAGAGTTTTTAAAAAGCTCTCAGTTGTTGTAAGCCCAGTCTCTCATAACAGCTAAGGGCTATAACCCATAAAAATCAAAGTTTGCATTTAAGTATTGCCCTGAAAGAGTGTGTTGGTTTTTCATTGAGTTTATCACTAGAAATTTCTCCCCTGGGATCTTTCAGGTCCTTGGAAAGAAAGATCAATATCTCTGTAGAGGAAAAATGCGAGGCAGCCAGTTGAAAATATTACTTATTCTAAATACAGGATCCCTTGTTATGGCTGTAACCCAGAGGAGCTGGTAAAGATTAATCTGCCAATAAAGAATTGTTTGAGAAAGCAGGATACTTCAGTGAGAGTGCTGACATGCTGGAGATGATGGAGCACCTGAGAGACTGCTGATATCCTGGAAATCAGATAGAACTACATTGCCTTGAATTTTTCCTATGAGTAAACAGGAACTTCGCACTGGTATTCTTTGCAGAATTTAGTTGTCAAAAAAAATCTATAAAGTCTGTACTAAGCCTGTACACACTGTAATTTTTTATTATTTTTTGTAGTAACTCAAATTTAATTAAGCTTCCACAAAGATATCATGGTCATGTGGTTCACCAGGAAGGTCATCCCATGTCAAATACCAAGGTCATAAAGGTCTGCTAGAATTTCTCAGTGAAGAAAAATATTCACAGATGGTTTACATTGACCAAACAACTTAACTTTTCTATGTCTGCCTCTAGAAAAATTGCTCCTGGAAAATTTTCTAACATTTTTCCTGCAAATGTTTCTTCCTTCTTTTCCTGCCCTTAAAAAAAAATAACCCAAGGCAGACTGAAAATGTCAACCAGCTGATGAAGGTTAGCCTAGAGAGTGGAGAACAGGAGAGGAAACAGCCCTGAAAGCAGGGCTTTGGAATGGAAATTTTCGCACAGTCTTAATCAGATCTCTGCCTATCCCTGCACCAAGCTGGAAATGTAGATTTAATTCTGTGCTCACTAAGATCACAAAGGGACTTGCTATTTACTTGACCAGGCAAATAAATGTCCAGTTCTCCAAGGTCAGTTACAAGTATAGTATTTCCTTCACTTTGGAACAGGATTTGTTTTAAAATTACAAATACATATACTACTAAGCTGGACAAACACACACATTATCCCTTTAACTGCATCTAAACCACTAGCAGCAGGATAGGAAAAACAAAACAAAATCAGAAATTACCTGTTTAAATATAATTAAGAAAAAATGCATCACTAAGCAGTTTGCATTTTGTTATTGCATCTTACAAAAAGGCAACCCTAAAGTACAAAACTGCTATGTTTGACCAGGAGGAGGCATTAAACCCATGTTTGAACTTCATATCTTCAGTTATCTTGATTACTGTCTTCATAAAATGACTTCTAGACTTTAATAATTAGCAGTTATTGCACTGATTCATTACATAAAATAAGGAAGCAGCTAAGAAACCTGGTGTGGATTCAGGCAGGTAATTAAAATAAAAGAAAGTGACCATTTGGCGACAATACTGATGGCCAGATGCTGAGATGCTGCTCAGGAAGATGGATGTTGAACTGACCCATAAGAAGAAAGGGCAAGACGAGAGATTGCTGCTCTTGCTCATAAACACAGAGATGTTGCTGTTTCTGGACTTTTTTCTTGTTCTCCCTAGATGCCTTTAAGACACACAAACATAAGCACCAACCTTTGGCACTTGGAATTTGTTTCAAAAGGGTAAAACAGCTGCATGACTTGGAGCCTACAGACGTGTTGTATACAGACAGGATCAGACCCTCGGTATGCCCCTGTATCTCAGTGACTGTAACCAGTAGCTTAATTAATTGCTGAACATAAATGGTGACTGTATCTAAGGTACAAAAGCATGAATATGAAGGTCTGTATAGAATTATCCTGGAGTGATTATTTGTTCATAATTATGTTATTGCAGTAGTGCCTAGAAACCTGTCTTGTACTGAACAAACATACAATAGTAAGTAGTTCATTTGCTGAAGAGCTTTCAGCATAAATAGGAAAAATGAAAGCTTGGGAGAAACGAGTTTTGAGAATATTTATGGTCCAGCTTAGCTAGGCAAATTGTAACAGTTTAAAGTCCTTCAGAAACTGAAGTTCCACCAAGCTATTGAAGTCCGCGTATGTAGGGATTTAAGAGTTTACATCTGCCTTGCATCAAATGCACCTTCAGTTATAAACTTCCCTCAAAATATTTCCACAAGCAACTGCTTTGTTCTATACGTAACATGCATATGTTCCTGTACCCAGCTGCCCTTGGGTCGTACATCATGACTTGAAGCCCGGTAAGTAGCGTGGCTTCAAACCCTTTGAGAACAGCGTGACTACGACCCACCTCCCTTCAGCACGCGCAGCCCCCTTTGCTGACAGTGAGCTGTGCTTCCAGCCGGCGTTTGCATCTAACGGCACTACCAGAAAATACCAGTGGTCGCTGCTATGATAAGCACCATTAAAACCCCACATGCAAAATCCCTGTCCCTGTTTGAGTGGTTTCTCTTTTTTTTGCCTGACTTCAGACCCCTGACCATCACCATTGGACTTCAGTTCCCAAGGTGATACTTGTTTTCTAACTTTTCCAGCTTTCCCTCGGCCTTCCACACTAGCAGTTCCAAAAGATTTTTCCAGTTGCAATGACAGACTGACCAGAGATAGGAGGGATGCACAGGAAAGAGGAAGTTTTTTCCAAGTTGTTAGCAAATTGTCCCTGGAGAAAATTAAATAGTAGTCCTTGCGTATGATATATCCTGCCTAGGTTTTGAAAGACAATCACCAGGAGATAGGAATAACATTTTTCCATCAATAATGGAAGCTTTGGACTTTGACCAGCTTCTGTCCCTATCGGAAAGCAGAGAGAAGAAAAGAAAAAAACCCAACCTTGCGTGGATTTGAAGGAGCCCTGTCCTCTGTTTTGTTTGCAGCCTCTGGAAGAAGAGAGCAAGGCCATGTGAGAGTTTGGGTTTGGGGGTTTGGTGCCTTGCTGCTGTTGCTGTTTCTAGGTGGCTGGATTGCAGTCACTTGTGCTGCAAACACAAAGGTGCACAGCCCAGCAGCAGCGCAGAGTATACCCATGCCTGTTTCAAACAAATTAGCCTTCTGATCTGCAAAATCTTGGAAGAATATTTCTTGGTATCTTAGATACTTCAGTGCTAGAAAAAGCTGGCAACTAGTTCAGCAGTTTATCCTACAGAAGGGAAAATCATAATTCTGGGGGAAATAGGGAAGTATCCATGTTCCTTAGCTTATCTTAAGGATCTAACTATGAAAAGTCAAGGCATGTAGAGGAAAACCTAAGGGAATCAAGCTGACTAGAGGCTTTTTGTACTCCGAAGTGCTGGGCTACCTTACTGACTCTTGTATCATTCAATTAGTCACTCATGAGATGCACACACAAAATGACTCATGCCAAGTGCCAACTTTTATACCTCAGTGTGGTATGAGCTCCGGTACAGCGCTGCTCTCACTTATTGCCAACTGGAGAAAGGCAAAGCTGAAGCAAGGGAAACAAATGATGCTGCTGATGGACAGAAATGGCTGAGGCCTCTGGCTCACCGCAGCACGCACACAGAAACCATCGCTCAATGGGAAGCTGCTACCTTTGTCACAGTTGTGTGATTACAACTTGCAGGTGACACTCCCAAGCTCTCGACTGCAACGATGCTTTTCATTTTCATAATTAAGACAGTGCTGTGGGATTCAGTCCTTCACCCACCCAAGCTGCACCATTTGGTTGTTGCAGAACAGATCCATGAGATAAAGAAAACTCTTCAGCCTGGTTCTCCAGGGCTAGAAGCATTCTTTCAATCAATTAACCATCTGGTAAAAGCTTTCCAGCTTGAATACAAGAATCCCAACACACTAAAGAGAACATTGTTCAAGTCCTTTACATTTCACTGCTACGAACAAACAGAAATAAGATCTTCCACGTCAATACACAGGGCCTTTTTCAGTAAGGTGCAAAAAATGTGCTGGTACTGGGTCAGACCTTTGTGATAGCCTCTAAACACGGTCACATCAGGACAGTGCTGCTTAAAAGGCTTAGACATTCCTGAGATGCAAGTTACACGTACAGTCATCATGTTCAATAACAATGTTGGATCTTTGTCCATGAATTTGCCACCATCTGTTTTCAATCCATTGTTGCTGTATACTCTTTCAGCATCCTGTGGCAGTGAAAGCTGCAGTTTTATTAAATTCATAGCCAGTGTTTCATGAAGTCTGTAATAGGGCATGCCCCTTGTCATTAAAAATGTGCTTGCAGGTACTTCCACTGCTTTCAGTGGAGCTTCTCTGTAATTTATCTTGCATAACTAAAGGAAAAATGAGTAGCTTGTGGCCTCATAAACTGGATATGCATTACACCGAGTGTAAAAACTACAAAAGATTTTGCTTGCACATTTCATCTCTGAACAGTTCTAAATTAAATGACTTACCTTCAAATCATCACATTAGTAGTGGAAATTAAAATGCTTAAACTTTATCCATGTTTAGGATTCTCCTCCCCTGTGATAAACATCTGGGACAAGCCAATACAATTGCAGCCCTGAAAATTATACATAAAATACATATTTAAGATTCTAAACAAGTCTTTCACAACTAAATCAATTTTACTTAGGGTAACTTGAATTTTGAAAACTCTTGGTTTGTTCTATGAAATCCTTCACACAGGCATTTTAATACTAAAAAACCCAACCTGTATGGTTATACTCTAAAAATAACAAAAAAGAGCTTTCTTAAGAAAGGTTTTAGAAATTTTAGGATCAGATCAGACTAGCATTTACATGAATTCATTATCTGCTTCAAAACAATTTATTCAGAAGTAATGGAACAGAAACAAATTAAAACATCCCTTTAGATTTCATTCAGAGAAGATACTGTTTTATAGGTCTTTGACTCCAGCCTTTTGACAGCCAACATTAGCTTTGCATTACTGAAAAGGATAATGCACTGTCCTTATTGCATTCAGAGATAATACGGTAAATACGGATTAGTTTTAACACATGATGTTTACAGCAGAAACATTGCTTAATTTACATTAGTTTCATAGAACCATAGACCTGTTTAGGTTGGGAGAGACCTTTAAGATCATCAGGTCCAACCATTAACCCAGGACTGCCAAGCCAACCTCTAAACCGTGTCCCTAAGCACAGCGTCTACATGGGTTTTAAACACCTCCAGGGATGGTGATCCCACCACCTCTCTGGGCAGCCTCTTCCAATGCTTGACCACCCTTTCAGTGAAGAATTTTTTCCTAAAGTTTGTGTCCATGAAGGATGTCTAGCTGTCCTTCAAGCTGCAGTATTTCTAAATTTTATATAAAACTGACATTTGTTTCAGCTTTAGTAGTTTTCAGGGTTGTTTAAAATAATATTTATATGTATGTGCGCCTTTATACAAATATTACTTTAAATCACTACAATTTAAAATTAAACATTCTCTTTTTCTCCTGCTGCCTGCTGGACAGCTTGCTTTTACAGGAAAGAACACATCTTATTTCAAATTAAACCTCTTACATATTTTCAGGGAATGCAATAATCTTTGTAAAATACCAGAAAAATGTACAGGAAAGTGATGATTTTATAGTGCCATAAAATGTGTCCTTTTCCCAGGATTTTCTGGACTGCAATATGCAGATTGATAAAATCAAAACCCAACTACATAATGTGGCTGACAGTGATGAGAACTATGTAAAACTGTCATGTGCATATATGTGTAAGGTGGATGTTTTGGGGTTTGGTGACTTTTTTCAGCAATCCTGCCCCTATTTACTGTTGGGAAAACAACTGTCAGTGCATAGATTTTCCAGCCCTTTCCATGTCACACAGCCCACTTGTCCAACACCCCTGACTATCCCATTTATTCCAAAGGCTCTGATGTATTTCTTAATTAAATCTTGACTGTTAAATTGTAGTTTATGGAAACAATCTACAGTGGTTTGCAAGCCAGTGTCTGTGCGTATTAAACCAGCACTTGACCAGATGGGTTTTTTACAGTTCAGTCAGGTATGCCTTGAAAGCATTATTGAGGATAAGTGGTGGCTATTTGAATAATAAGTACCTTATGCCTGCCTCTGGGAGGAAACACAAAGCTGCTCAGGAAGCGCACAGCTCTGCAAAGCACAGTCATAATGTTTGGTATTGTGTTCTGCTGCAAGAATCCACAGTTTGCTTAGACACAGGGTTATTTTTCTGATCCTTTTCCCCCGTGGCAGTGGTGTCTTACCAGCCCATGTAGCCAGAGGTGTTATTATTCCCATTCTCTTTAATTCCCCTCTCTGACCTGTATTCACTCACCTGCTTGTTAGTCTTTCACTTATAAATAGACTTTAAATGTTACTGTGTGACTTCAAACTTATGTTAATAGATAACACCACCCACTCTTACTAAAAAGTAATACTATTTTCATCATCTTTTAAGTTTAGAGCTGCAATTAAGATAAATTTGAAACACACTTTAAACATCAGTCCAAATGCATGCCCATTTCAGAAGTGCTGTTATTAATATCTCTCTGTGATAATTATTTTCTTACTTCTTACAGTTATATAGCTGATTTTTATTGCTGAAAAACAGTGTTGCTTTTCACAGGACAGTATCACAAAGTTAATCTCCTCCTTGATTTGAAATTCTGTTTTTCATTTGGAGCAGTAACAGTTTTGACCTTGCGTGCCCTGTGGTTACTCCTTTACCAAACCAAGTGCATCAGTAAGAGTGTAAAAGCAGGCATGGCAAGACAATGTTGAGCAGCATGTAAGAAGCCAAAAGGGATAGGAAGTGTAGCACATCAGTTAAAAATTGCCAGCAGAGGCCAATGTGCAAATTAACATGGAAGCCACCTAAGGGAAAGCAGGAATTTCCACTCCAGTTGAAGATATTCCTACAGAGGCATACATAATTTCTACACTGAAGGAGCAGCCATCTAGAATTTAATCTTCATCTAGAAAAAGAAAACATTACAATTGTAGAATAGGCACCTGAAGCTACATTGACATCATCTCTGTGTAGCACACCAGCAAGAGACCTGGCCACCAAACCAGCTGATGTAGATGGTCTTGTATGCATGCTGCTCAGACCTTGCATGCTCTGGAGCAAACACAGAATTTGACAATAACTACCTAAATTTGTGGAAAAAAAATCCATGGAAAATCAATGCATGGCAAAGGACTTCCTGAAAGGTCAGGAGAAAATACGGTGGACCGGGAAAGTTCCTGAGGGAAGTGCTACCTGTACTTCATTTGTACCCTTTTCCATAGGCGTTCACTTGGGACAGTTTTCTGCTCCGTAGTTCTTACCACCCCTGTGTTGGGCAGGGCTGAGAAAGACATAACTGTAGCCACACCGACAGTTGCTTACAGGACAATAGCTGGAATGAGATGATGCTCTAGGAAGGCACAATTCATCACAGCAACTCATTTTACTCGTAGTTTCATGGTCAGCACAAGAGCCGAAGTCACAAGCTCTCCAGGCCGGAGCCCAGGCCGGCCTGCTGCGCGTGCCCCATGGAGGCCCAGCGTACTGACCGCGGGCAGCGCCAACGGCCCAGGCTCAGCACCTGCAGGGCCCGTTTCTTCGCCGGTTTTTTATAGTGGACAATGCTGGATCCAGGACCCAGGGACAAAACAATCTTTGATTTAGCCTATGATGCCCTCTCTGATATTCTCCCCCCGGCTAGTAGCCCTTGTTGCACCAGGACATAGTTATCATACATTATTCTTATCCCGCGTTTTTTGAGGTGAAAGCTAAGAATGAAAAGCCATGTCCTAGCCCACCAGAGTAACGATTTCATACCACAACATTTGTATTACATGACTGTGCTATGGTGTGAGGGTGCAAGAATTTGAATGTACGAAGGCTGCTCTTGGAAGGGGACAGAGGTGGTGCTGCCTTGTGTCATTACTGCTGGTTTGCAGCAGGCTTAGGCATAAAACCCTCCAGGCTCTTATTTTCGGGTTTGTGCTGTTAGAAATCAGCTCGTTCTGTAAAGGAGTCAATTTTAGTCACACACAGTCTTGACAATAAGAGGATCAGAGCTCTGGGGTAAAACAGGAGGCAAAAAGACAACAGAGTCACAGTGCAAGGGCAGCTTATCCTTCGGACAAAAAGGGAAAGGGGAAAGCGACAGGAGAGGCTTCATGAGGCGTAACAGTCCACAACCTCCCAAAGGTTTTTCTAGGTCTCCTACAACCAGAAGAGTAACAGAGGCTGCTTTTATACCTTGTACATCGGGATCAGAATTTGGGAAAGGCAGCTAGGGCTGCAACACGAAGTTTAGAGAAAATCCTGCCCCCTGCGTCTGATAGCTGATGGGGACAAAGTCAAACAGCAGTCCGTCAGGCCTGTGGGTAAGATAGAATTAAATAGGATAATTTATTATCTCAGATAATTTTCAATATAACTTAAAAATAGCAGTGTGCTAGTTAAATAACAATAATAGCTGTTCTTTCTGAATCTAATTAGTTGGGTTTTTTCCAGGATCCTAAATAAGACAACAGCAATGTCATAAAATGAGATATTAATATTTATACATGTAAATTATTAAAAAAGGAGACTTTTAAGAAACACATTTTACATACAGTGGTTGCAATTTAAACGATAAATTTCCTTAAATAAGTATAACTGTAAGAAATAATATTCAAGGAGTTTAGACAAATTATCAGACAGATATTTCTAGATGCAAAGTAAGTAATAATATCTTCAGACTGATCTCCAGATTAAAAGTGACACACTGAAGGACGACTTTGTTTATTCGTATATATATATGTACTTAAATTATTGAATAAAGTAGGGTTCTGTTGCCTAGAAATGTAAAATAAACAACTGTAAACACCTAAAGGGCAGATACCAAAGGAAATACATTGAAACTGCAAATATTTCTTGTGAATTACAGTCTTTCTAATTTTAGGACAGTAGCTTTTTGTATAATTGGGTTTTGCTGCTGTACCTGAAAAATGAAGACATTATAGAAATGCACTGGGTAAACAAGCAACATTTGGGAAGACAAGCAGCCTCTTGGTTCATACGCACACACGTACATGCAGAGCGTACAACAAAGACCCTGCAAGCCCTGCATGCCCCAAAGCACCCTATAAACTCTACATCAACACATCATTTTTTTCACTTTTTTTCACTTACAATCAAACGGTAGAAAAACAACAAGTTTAAAACTGTCATACAACTTGCATTCAGCTCCTTTGCACGCTGGCTTCTTCATACAGTCTTCCCTCGGACTCTGCTTGGTGATTTTTCCCGTGGGCCCCTGCTACAATTCCTGGTCTCAAAGAGACCATGCCCACTGAACAGACAGATCCTATTATTTTTTCCAGTTTACACTTTTCCCCCCACTGCACATTAGAGTCCCTCATGGTCTTTTTCAGCGGGGTTCATCACTGCAGACCTCTTCTGAAGCCTCTGCCCCAGCCCCCTGTGGACTTGCAGCATTGTTCTGATTCTGAAGACAGAAAGAAGACGCTCACCAGTATCTACTAACTGCAGGATCCCAGCTTAGGAAGAGCATAGCCGGAGTTGCCAGAGGTTTCAGCAATGCACAGCACTTGTGTTTTTACTTAGAGGATACACCTCCCAGGTGTCAGCTTTTCAAAGCAGCTTCTCACTTCTGCAAATCAGAGACAGGCTCTCAAGTCAAGCACTGAGGACTACACAGAGGGACAAGAGCTTTACTTACCTGACTTCAGAGAGTTCATAAGCAATATTAGGACAAAAAGAAGGCTAAAACTCATTTTAAGGTCCAAAGGCAAATGTCTAATCTTGAAGTCTTTATTTTCATTTCTCTTTCATTACATACCCTTTGATTTGGTAACAAAAGCAAGCAGAAGGCTGACACGCAACTACTCCTTTCTCTATAGAATTCTGACTTCTACCCTGAGCACCATCTTAAGGTTGCACAATCAACCATACACCTGGTGTTTTCTCTCAATACAGTTCTTGCGCAGAATCTTCTGCCTTTTAAAAACACCACAATGGAGAGCCCCAGGAACATCCATCATATATCATTACCATGACACGCAGGGTTACTACCACTGGGTCATTACTGGCAGCTTCTTTCGCCAGGCTAACAGAGCAGTAGAAAGCGCTGCTTCTTTTGCTTTGTCTTTTTGAACGTTGCAGATGTTTTTTGGCTGACCACTAGCAGAAGATGGGCACATGTTTTGCCATTGGGTGTCACAGGGGGGAACAGGGATTGCTTCCCAGCTTTGGAAAGTGAGCACTAACAACCAGCCACATCCAGCCTGTCTCCTCTCCACCAGCTTCTCTCCCCACACTAGTCTGCTCAGAGAGCTTTCCCATGAGGGCAGGTCCTTTAAGGTGGGATGACCACGAGTCTTCTCCCTTGCTGTGATTTCCCATCTCCCTTCTCCCAAAGTTTTTAACTTTTTCATGGTCAAGCTGCTGTAAAGATTTTAATAGCAACAAAATCATGCATCTTTTCTTTAGCCTCCTTCTCTAAAACAACCCAGCCATCTTAGTTCATCCCACTACAATTCATCCTGGGGCATAAAAGTAGCTTGACAATTCTGGTTTGCGTTTGGTTTTTTTGTTTGTTTGTTTTTTCCAAAGATACAAGAAGGCAAAAACCACATCTTACGGTGGAAAACATGTGGATAGTTTTAGGCATCGTCACCTGAATAAATTTCATGATGATTACATTCATCTCTAAGGTATGAAGTAGCAATTCTATTTTTCTTTTCATTCTTCACTAGCAAACCTGGAGATTCAATAATGCCATACAACATATTGCATTATGACAGCAGAGTGCTGATATGTCCTATACAAACATTTGTCATTTTAGGTGTGGGATGTTTTTTCAATATATTCAACAACACTTTACAATATTTGCCTAAATTAGATTTTTTTACCTTCTGTTACACAAAACCAGATTCTTTTCCTCCGTACAGGGACGTTCAAGTTAAATGAAGCTATTATCAACAGTAACAGAAACATTTTGTAGGAAATAGAAAGCCCCATGAAAACCAACACCATGCAGAATAGATACTGTATTCTGCTGCGTGCATAGAAATAGAAATGCCGGTTTGACCAGATGTTTTTAATTAACTAACAGCCAAACTACTAGTATAAATAATGTAGTGCTCCCTGTTCTCATAGACACGCAGAACTAAAATACGCTATTTGCAATGACAGGTCATCCATTCCTCTCAAACACAACTGTCAACTAGTGCTATGGGTAACAGAACTGAAGGGATACCCCACAAAAAAGTTTATAGTTTAATGTTAATCTTACATTTTGAAGGCAGTTGTCTGCAACCCAGATAATGCTGTTATTTTCATGTCTTGCTCCCAGTGCTCTAAATGAACAGTGCTCAGGATATTAACACACTTTGAAGAAACAGTAGTCTAGGATATCGTGCCCGTATCACTTTTCCCTGTTAAAAACAGCTGGCATAACTGCAGTACTTCTACATGCTTCCAGGTTAGTTCTTATAAGTGATTGCATGGCTTAGGCATGTCACCACCCTGGACTAAGATGCTGGCAGAAAGCAGTAGTGATTATGAGTCTTTTTGGAACATCAAGTAGTGAAGGTTGTGTTGCATACTTTCTAGCATTGCATTTGACACCTTATGTTCATTAGCTAATTCACAATTTATTAGAATCACCTACTAAAAGTTTTGTTACTGTGTGTGTTTAATTTTTCCATAGTTTGCCTTTTGTTTGCAAGGATTAACTGCCATTAATCCTTGGCATGGAACCAGCCTAACTGTTTGCATTCAACTTACCTGAAACTTGCTACGACTTGTAGAACTGAGAAAGGTTGCTACTTAAAGACATCAGGCAATGAACTTTACTTTTAAAACTATATACTCCCTGGTTTACTTAGAATATTCCTACTTTTATTTTTTTAAAAAACTTCCCTGAAGGTCTTATGGTGTTAATATCTGCTGAGCTTCAAGTCCTTTTCTGGAACTACAAGCCAAGCATAGACAGTTACTTTTGTCTGGTGAATGCATTCTGGGTTGTGGCCCAACTCTGACAAGTAAACCCAAAATCAAGAGCATTTGTGGTAAAACGGAGATATAGCCCATTTAAAAAGAGATAGCCATTGTCCTTAGTGAATTCCCAAGCACTGCATTTAGGTAGGAATATCACCTGCATAAAGCAGGGCTGCCA
Source organism: Falco naumanni (assembly GCF_017639655.2). Taxonomy (NCBI): domain Eukaryota; kingdom Metazoa; phylum Chordata; class Aves; order Falconiformes; family Falconidae; genus Falco; species Falco naumanni. The sequence continues at coordinate 114,208,571 of NC_054055.1, forward strand.
AGAACTCTGCAGAGAAGGACTCAAGGGATCACAAGCTGGACGTGAGTCAGCAATGCCATGCTACTGAAGAAAAAAAAAATATACTGTAATACATAAAACAAAAATATAACAAAGCATTTAGAAAAAACACATCCTTCTGCTCAGCTGGGCACTAACAAGGCATCACCCAGAGCACTGTCCATTTCTGAACACTTTAAGAGGGTCAGGGGCATATTGAAAAGTGCTCAGAAAAGAACAAGGAAAAAAAAAAATCAAAGAGCTAGAAAACATAGCCTAAGCAGAAATATCAAAGAAATTCAGTTCTTTAGTCTAAACAAGGGAAGCCGGGAGGAAGCATGTTTGAAAGCCTAAAGGCTGGCACAGTGAGGGAGGGAATAAAACGGTCTCCATGCCCACCCAGAGCACAGCACGAAGGCGTGCATGGCAACAAGGAAGGCTTAGCTCAAAATTTTGTGACTGCGCTGGAAGATCATGCCTAGGAATTGTTTTATTTCTATTTCTGCAATGCCTTAAACAAGAGAAATATAATTATTTGTCATATGCTACAGTAACATTAGCATGGTGGGATAGTCAAGATTACTGCCTAAAACCAGTTTTCAAGCAGATCATATTACTGCCCTGCGTACACAATTTTCAAAAATGAGTCTTGCCTTCATAGAAGCTTAAAACTGGGACTGACATAACTGAGTGTTTGGTTAGTCTAAGCAAGAGGCTTTTAAGGGGTAGTAAGTCTTTGAATTTTATTCTTGCCACCAGCACAGAGACTCTCTTTGGATAGTTTCCTTCCAACCTATTTTATTTAAAAACCACCATTTTTTAAGAAGAGTTAAAAAAATAAAAACAAGCAGCAAAACCCAAACTTGCAGTCCTGGGAAGTTTATCCTTCCTCATTTCTGGCAAACTTTACCGATACTGAGACTTTTACATAAGCTTTTATTTTAAAAGTACTTATCAAGTGCACTTACGCAGTTTTGTTTTGTTTTTTTTTTTTTTTATTTTACCTACTTTATATCTTCTTCTTGATCCCTTTCTTAACACTCTTCACATTCAGCAAATTGTCCAGAGGATAAAACACCCTCGGCAGCTTACCAAAGCGTGGTGGGGTACCTACCTATCAGAAGAACGCTAATGCAGGAAACAGGGGATGTTTCAGACTAAGGGCTTCTTATTGGGTTTAAGAGAACATAATTGCACACTTGGGAGGCAGTAACTTCTTAATTACAGTCCTCTGGGGAGTGGGAGGAATCCAAGTGCTAGCATGTCTGGAAGGGACTTGACACAAGTAGCCAAAGTGGCCTAATCGTATCAGAGGAGAAGACACTTGATCCATACTCCAGAAAGCATCCAGCCTTCTTCAGGCACTCTATAATTAAGTACTTAAAAACTGTTCCCCTCAGTGCACTTCTCTGCTTCTGCTCTTCTATCAGCTTCAGCACTTAAATCACCAGCGTGGTTACCCACATTGATTTGCCCTTCTATCGCTCGCACACGTGGGTTTCAAGGGCTGGAGGTGGGATCAAAGCTAAGGCACAGGGCTGGGGGCCAGGGGTGACAAATCCGAGAGTGCAGCTATCATTTTCCACATCATGCACACTGCAAGTTTTGAGTGTCTACCACAAGGCATGTCAGCTGAATGCACGTGGGAATACTGAATGCCTGAAATTATTCTAGAAACAACTGCTTTTTTAAAAGTTAGGGTCTGGACGTTGGAAAGAACTTCTGCTTGAGGACAGTGTTGAAGCGTATGCCAATTTTATTTATTTCAAAACCTCATCCAAGCTTAAAAAGAACTGAAACACATTGGTGGATCAGGACATGTGACTGACTAAAAAAAGGGAAATCCACACCACTTCTAAAGTGTGTCATTTAAAAAGGAATGCAATTATTCATCCCTCAACCATCAGCCAACCTGCAGCTTATGGCAGTTAGAAACAAGCACTTTCTGGAGACACGCTTTTTCATAACTGTCCGTGCATGCATTCCTTGCACTGTCCTTATTGTAGAGCCATAGTGCCACACAAAATCAGGATCTTGGAGTTGAAAGAGAAAACACAGATAAAACTACAGGTGGTTTCCTTTGTAAAGAAGTGTGAAGCAAGGACTTATTTTAGCTGAAGAGCAGAGAAGTGCTGCCCAGCCATCCAGCTACCACCAATGCAGAGACCATTCTGAACCGCTGTTCTGGGTCATCCTTCATACACACCCCCACGTGTCGCAGTGGGAAATAATGCAAGAAACAGGGTTATTGTCTGTAAGTTCACTTGCTATGAATACAGCAACCCACCATATCCATGACAGCTAGTTACGACTAACATCACCAGAGATGCCCTCTGACTTGGGTAAACTCACTGATGGCTGTAACAGGATGGACAACACCAAAATGGCAAGCCTAGGCATCTCTCTATACAAAATGGGTCATCCTTTAATGCTTACCACAAAGAAAGGAAAGGAACAAGGATGATGCACTGTAGAATGAATGAAGCAATCTTTTTTTAAAAAAATATAACCTGTAATTGTAGAAAACTACACATTTGCAGACAGCCTTACCAAACTTCTGTTGAACTTTGGCACTAGAAAGACATACTGTATGAAGCTGGTGCCTCATTAATACAGCCACAGCACTGCAGTCCATGAAGGAAGAAATGGGGGAGGAGGACTGCACTAATTTAGCTCTGAGTCCCACTGAAGAGAATGTCACACTCACTCCCCCTCAGCAGTGGGCTTTTCATATGGCTGCATCCAGGATTGTTAGTGGCTGAAAAGAGAAATCGGTACTGCTGAGAGAGAGCAAGCCAGTCACCGATCAGCCTGGTGCCTTTTTGCTGCTATCCTTTTTAGTTGTAGTACATCTCTTTCCCTGTTAAAATATTTTTCCTTTAACCTAGTCCAAGTCTGGGCTGAGACAGGACGTATTCGATTTGTAGGAGAAAGGATAGAACGAGGTATGTGGATTTCATACTGCACGTTTTAGTTGAAGAGCTGTATCAAAGTGAAAGATTTTTGTGGTTCTCAAAAATTGGTTTTGCTTAATAGACCTTTTTCCCCCAGGGAACAATGGGAGTCAAAAACATGTTTTGCTGCGAGTCCTGTAGGCAACACTAGACAAAATATATCAGATATACTTATCGCAACTTAGCACATACTGTTTTCTCAACTGTAAGCAACAGCCTAAGAATACTCCTTTTCCATTTTCCTATCATGTAAAACAAAACAGCTGTTTTCATCTTGAGGTCTGTAAACCTTTGTATGACTTCTAAGAGGTACCACCAAAACAATTAGAGAAGTAAAAACCAAACCCACCACATTACTAGCGCAGGACATCAGTTATCACATGGGAACCTGCATTTCCACTGTAGACCACTAAGAATCTTTCAAATTGGCTGGGGGGTGGGGGTGGGAGGCAGGGTGGGAAGTTGAAAACCACTGCAGAAGCTAAATACACCCAAGTAATATCTGCATGTTCAGTAGCAGAAGGCAGATACCTCTTGAGAGAAGCTACGAAAAAGGAAAGAATATGCACAGAAACATGTCCATTGGGATTTTATTGTTTAAAATATTAAAGTGGGAGGTCTGACAAAAATCTGAGAAAAATTGGGAGTATCTGTAGTTAATAGGATGTTAGCAGGAAGGTTAACGAGGAAAACACAACACAGGTTAACTGGCCAGAAGTTACTGTGCTTACAAATAATGGAACCTTAGTAGAGGAAAAAAGGCATGAAGACAAGCCAACATTTTATACCAAACAATTATTAATGTATCAACAGTCTGAACATTAACTTCAGGTTGCATAAAGAGGCTAACGGTCAGCGAAGCTCGTTCAGTCATAAGACTGCTCTCTGCTTAATGGGTGCCATAACTGTTAAAGATGAAACACAGTATCTGGAAGACAGAAATAGACACAAAGCAGAAAAACATCAGTGAACAAAAAAGCTCAGGTTCCGTTCAGATAGGCGCTGCACAGCAGGGTAAAAGAGAAGGCAATTGTAGTCTCTGTATCTCCCACTGCTCTAACTTCTGACAGCTAAAGTCTCTTTGCAGGGAAGACCCCCAAAAGCCAACCTTGTAAGTCTTCTGTTGTTCCCTCTATAGTTAATGGAGAGAGAAATGTTCCCCAAGAGAAGAAATCAGAGCAGAAACTTGGCTTTAATTTTTCTGGATTCTTCTAGGATACTAGGTTAGAAACGTCTGACATGACCAAAGGCAAAGCTTCAGTCCAAAGGGACTTGGCCATAAATTTGAGGACTGGGCAAACAAACATCATGAAGTTCAACACATCAAAGTGCAACATGGTGCACGCAGGGAAGAATAACCTCTTGCATGTGCAAAAGCTGGAAACCAAGTGGCCTGATCAGCAGCCTTGCTGAAAAAGGTCCCAAGGTTACAGTAGGTGCTAGGTGGATATGAACCAGCACAGCACTCTTGTCACCAACGAGGGAGATGGAGGGGTCCTAAGTGACAGGGAGGAGTGGAAACAGTTCCCTGCTTGGGAGAGCAGGCAAATCACCCCCAAACCTCTTCACCTCCACAGGTAACCTCATACAATAGGCATGTGGCTCTGGAACCTGAGGGCCAGGAAAATGACAATGTGGATGAAAGCCCGTTGAGGTTGGAGGAGTTGCCTAGGGAAAGTCCATCACCCTATCACATTGTGACCAGCTCTGCTAGGAAAAAAAGAAAGGTGGCTGTCATCGGTGACTTCACCTTGAGATGAACAGGGACCCAGTATGCCGACCGGACCCAACCCACAGGGAAGCCTGCTGCCTCCCTGGGGCCTGGGTGAGGGATGTTACCAGAAAACTCTCTTGTCTCATACAACCCTCTGATTACTGCCCGTTACTGCTCTTCCAAGTGGGCAACGGTGAAGTCCAAATGACAAGAAGACTGAGGGCAATCAAAAGAGACTTCAGTGCCTTGGGGCAACGGGTTAAAGGTGATCCTGAGCTCAGGCAGTGTTTTCTTCTATCCTGCTGGTGGCAGGGAGCAACAGGGCATATAATCAGAAGGTCACACAGATCACTACCTGGCTCTGGGTCTGGTGTCAGTGGCTGAATTTTGGGGTTTTTGATCATGGGTCAATTTACACGGCATCAGGCCTACTGGCAACAGCTGGGGTTCAGCTGTCTCAAAGGGTAAGAAGGATTTTGGGTCAGGGTTTAGCAGGGCTCATCAAGAGAGCTTTAAAGAGGGAAGGAAATAAAACCAAGCTCCTTAGAGATGAGCCTGGGGGCAGCATGCCAGTGTTGGAGGCGACATCACTGATGCAGCTGAAATGCATCTACACTAATGCCTGAAGCATGGGCAACAGAAAGGAGGAGCTGGAAGCCATCGTGCAGCATGAAAACTATGACATAGTCTCCATCACGAAAACATGGTGAGATAACTCAGGTGACTGGAGTGCTGCAGTGGATGGCTACAAACTCTCCAGAAGGGATAGGCAAGGAAGGAGAGCCGGCGGGGTGGCTCTGTATGCCAGGGAGTGTTTTGGCTGCCTAGAGCTGAATGACAGTAACAGTAGGCTGGAGTGTGTATGGGTAAGAACCAAGGGGAGCATCAACAAGGTGGATATCCTGGTGGGAGTCTGTTCTAGATCACCCAACCAGGATGAAGAGGCAGATGAAACATGCTACAAGCAGCTGGGAGAAGTCCCAAGATCACTAGCTCTTGTTTTTATTGGGAACTTCAACATACCAGATGTCTGCTGGAAATACAACAGAGCAGGGAGGAAACAGTCTAGGAGGTTCTGGAGTGTGTGGAAGATGGCTTCCTGACACAGCTGGTCAGTGAGCCAGCCCAGGGAGATGGATTTGCTGGACCTGCTGTTTACAAACAGGGAAGGACTGGTGGGTGGTGTGGTGGTCAGAGGATGTCATGGGAATAGCAATCACAAGATGATAGTTTTCAATTTTTGGAGAAGTAAGGAGTGGGGTCAGCAGAACCGCTACCTTGGACATCCAGAGAGCTGACTTTGGCCTGTTTAAGAGCCTGCTCAACAGAGTCCCTTAGGAGCTGGTTCTGAAGAGCCAAGGGGTCCAGGAAGGTCAAGAAAGAAGTCTTAAAGGTGCAGGAGCAGGCCGTACCCATGTGCCAAAAGACAAGCCAGTGCGCAAGAAGACCAGCCTGGCTAAACAGAGAGCTTTGGCTGGAAGTCAGGGAAAAAAGGAGAGTTTTCCACCTTTGGAATAGGGGGCAGGCAACTCAGGAGGACTGTAAGGATGTCACAAGATTATGTAGGGTGAAGATTAGAGAGGTGAAAGCCCAGCTAGGACTCAGGCTGGCTACTGCCATAAAAGATTTTTTTTAAAAAAAGTTTTTATAAATACATTAGAAACAAAAGGAGGGATGAGGATAGTCTTGCATCCTTTATTGGATGTGGGAGGGAACATTGCCACAAAGGGTGAAGAAAAGGCTGAGGTGCTCAATGCTTTCTTTGCCTCAGCCTTTACTAGCAAGACCAGCTTCCCTCTGGATGTTCAGCCCCATGAGCTGAAAGACAGGGATGAGGAGGAGAAGAATGAAGGCCCTACAGTCCAGGAGGAAACAGTTAGGGACCTGTTGCTCCACTTAGACACACACAGGTCTATGGGGCCAGATGGGATCCACCCAAGGGTACTAAGGGAGCCAGCAGAGGAGCTTGACAAGCCACTGTCCATAGTTTTATCAGCAGTCCTGGCAAACTGGAGAGGTCCCAGCAGAACAGAGGTTAGCCAGTGTGATGCCCATCTACAAGAAGGGTAGGAAGGAGGATCTGGGGAACTACAGGCCTGTCAGCCTGACCTTGGTGCCAGGGAAGGTTATGGAGCAGATGATCCTGAGTGCCATCATGCAGCACATGCAGGACAACCAGGGGATCAGGCCCAGACAGCATGGGTTTGTGAAAGGCAGGTCCTGCTTCATGAACATGATCTCCTTCTATGACAAGGTGACTCACCTATAGTGGATGAGGAGAAAGCTGTGGATGTTGTCTACCTGCACCTTAGTAAAGCCTTTGCCACTATCTCCCAAAGCATTTTCCTGGAGAAACTGGTTGCTCGTGGCTTGGATGGGTGTACTCTATGCTGGGTTAAAAGCTGGCTGGACAGCCGAGCCCAAAGAGTGGTGGAGAATGGAGTTACATCCAGCTGGTGGCCAGTCACAAGTGGTGTCCCCAGGGCTCAGCGCTGGGGCCAGTTTTGCTTAATATCTTTATTGACAATCTGGACAAGGGAATCAAGTGCCCCCTCAGTCAGTCTGCAGATAACACCAGGCTGGGCAGGGGTGTTGAGGCTCTGCAGAGGGATCTGGACAGGCTGGACCGATGGGCCAAGGCCAAGTGGATGAGGTTCAACAAGGCTCAGTGCCGGGTCCCGCCCGTGGGTCACAACCACCCCACCAGCGCTGCAGGCTGGGGCAGAGCGGCTGGGAAGCTGCCTGGTGGGAAAGGGCCTGGGGGTGCTGGCTGGCGGCTGGGCAGGAGCCAGCATGTGCCCAGGTGGCCAAGGCGGCCAACAGCATCCTGGCTGGTATCAGAAACAGTGTGGCCAGCGGGACCAGGGCAGGGACCGTCCCCCTGTGCTGGGCACTGGTGAGGCGGCACCTGGGATCCTGTGTTCAGCTTTGGGCCCCTCACTGCAGGAGGCACGTTGAGGTGCTGGAGCGTGTCCAGAGACGGGCAACGGAGCTGGGGAGGGGTCTGGAGCACAAGGCTGATGAGGAGCGGCTGAGGGAGCTGGGGGTGCTCAGCCTGGAGGGGAGCAGGCTCAGGGGGGACCTTATCGCTCTCTGCAGCTGCCTGACAGGGGCTGTAGGCAGCGGGGGTCGGTCTCTTCTCCCAGGTAACAAGGGACATGACAAGAGGAAACAGCCTCAGGTTATGCCGGGGAGGTTAAGCTGGATGTTGGGGAAATTTCTTCATGGAAAGGGTGGTCAAGCATTGGAAGAGGCTGCCCAGGGAGGAGGTGGAATCACCATCCCTGGAGGTGTTTAACAAACATGTAGATGCTGTGCTTAGGGACATGGTTTAGTGATGGACCTGGCAATGCTGGGTTAATGGTTGGACCTGATGATCTCAGAGGTCTTTTCCAACATAAATGATTCTATGATTCTATGAAATGACGACATTAAGAGAAGCATGCCCAGCAGATTGAAAGGTTATTATACCCCGCTAGTCAGCACTGATAAGGCCACACTTACAGTACTCCATGCACTTTTGGGATGAGGGATGAGTTCAAGATGGATGTGGAGAACCTGGAGACAGCCCAGGGCACATCACCCATGAGAAAAGGTTGAGGAGCAGGGGTCATTTAGTCTTCCAAGAAGGGGTGATCCAGTAAACTAAAGAAGGAATGATGTAGTACAACTACTCAAAGGAGCCAAACTGTTTTTGTGAGTGGCAGGCAAAGGATGACATTCACAATTGGTGTCTAGAACCACCTAGAAAGGTTCAGGCTGGAGACTAGAGAAAGACTTTCTCACTGGGAAGACAGTGCAGTGCTGTTGCCCAGAGAACTTGCAGTGTCTCTGTTACTGGGGATTTCCAAAATTCCTCTGAACAAAGGCATGGCTAACTTGGTCTCTAATGTTAGCAAGCCTCCAGCTACAGATAGGAGACCAGATGAGGTGAATTCCAGCTGTCCCATCCAACCAAGACCTCCGTGATTCTGTGACTCTCCGGAGGAGCCCCACTGTTAATGGATTTAGGGAGATGAGCATCTCCACAATGTGGAGTAAAGCTTGTGAATGAACCACTCTTTCTGAATCTGTGGGAGAATATAAAGCTGCAGATCTCTGGCCTTTCTATGGGTTGTATAAGTTAGAAATAAAAGCTCACTGCTCTCTTTCCTATTTCACCTAAGCCATTACTAACACAAAGTTTCAAAGTAAGCACCTGTAGGACCAGCCTCACGCTTTGCAACAGGAAAAAGAAAGCTTAATGTGGCACAGAATAAAGATACTCATCAACTACATTAACAACCTGCAGACATTAAGCAAGTTAATGGTGAAAGTAAAATAAAGCAGTAAATTTCAAGTTGGTTATTGCAGGCTGGGGAACAAACTTAGCATAGGGGATGGTTAACAGAATAGGTCTAGATGTCATATGATATGATTAGTAACCGTAATCCTCAAACAAGTCTTTGGCAGTATTTCTTTTAAATCGTTTTCAATAGCAGAGTACCTTCTTTAAATGAGATAGGATTTTAACTGACACTGCAGGTCTGCTATGGGGGGCGGGGGGAAACTGCATACTGAATAGTAGTGGTAAAGCCATCTGAACATGTGCCCAGAATTTTAAAAAAATATGGGTTTTTGTTAGAGATTTCTTTTAACACACATTCAAAGACTTATTTAGCACAGTCCTCTCTGGCATTTGTGTTTTGCATTTCTCAAATAACATTAGAAGTTGGAATATTGCAGAATAGTAAGAGAAGGTATTTCAAGATATTTGACTAAGCCTGAAGCAGGAATTACTATACTTGATATCCCACAGAGAGCTTGTTATTTTGGAAAGTTTCACAAGTTCAAGAGATTTACACAATATACATTGGGTAAACATCTCAAATTGTCAAGATTTATCTGAACAGAACATCTTTGTGATTAACACAACACTAACTGTCCATGTCATATCTAGAGATTAACTGAAGCGTGGTGCAAGCCACAGATGAAATAATACATATACCTCTCCTTGCTTTTACACCTCTCTTGGGAGCAATGTGGTATGAATATTTTACCAGAAAAACTGCAATAGCCTCAGAAATTAGTTATAAAAGCCATTCCATACAAACACTGCTGAAGCTCAGTTTTAGTATCTTCTGAAGGATCAATCTTGATTTCTGAAATTCAGAGCCCCTTGGAATTTCAGAGTACATTCTCCTGGGGGGGATTTCAGTAGTAGTGTTCCTGTTTCTAAGCACTGCAGGGCAGATAGCATTTCTGAATAATCTCTCAGGAGACCAAAGCAGAGTAACTCCTGCAGTGCGTTTCTGATCTGTGTGGTTGTACAGGGGAAAGGAAGTTGCTTGCTTGATGTTCTAGTATGGGCAATAAGATGGGGTAATTTTACTGGCCAAATTAGAAATGGGTAGACATACATGCTTGAATTTATTTCAGTAGACTCAGTAAGTTAGGGCAGAAACTGAGTCGTGACTTATGAGATTGCCATCATCACCCAAGAGCTTGGTTTATAAATGGTAGTTGATTGTCAGCAATTCAAAGGGTAAGAAACAACAAGATTATTCCCCAGTAAAAAAAAAAAAAAAAAAAAAAAAAAAGACTTGGCAGCATTTTTTCTTGTGGAAGTACAAACTACAAGTGACTAGGATGCTATCGAGAATTATGTGGCTGGGCAGACTTTGGAGAGGAAAGGGCTCTGAGGTGAGAAAGACAGCTCGACAACTCACACGTTACTGGGGCAGGACAGGGGAGGGAAGCAGGGGGGCTGCACAGCCGGAGGCATTGCACTGCATGGGAAGCGGCAGCATGCAAACCCCAGAGGGCTTACTGCTGAGCCAATGTCAACATTTCTCACACTATAAATGCAGACAAGTATTATAAACCCTGAATGAATGTCCACAAAAATCTATATATTGGCTTTCTGGCTTACACATGTTAACATATAAAGCAACATGTACCTTTCTAAGTGATTTCATGTGGCTCATTTACTACATCTGTAGTAAAATCTTGATCTTTAAGATTTATGGAGAAACTACTGTCCTGAAAAAAAAAACAAAAGAGCTGCTAAGAGAAGTTTCTGGTGATCATGAAGTGAGCACTTGAAAAAGGAAAGAAACCAGATTTCTCCATTTGTTTTTACCCAGTACACAGGAAATACATTCTTAGATAATGCACTGAAGGATCAGCAAAAAGACCTTGACTATTCTTCCAAGTCTGAAGGCTGTCAGAGATAAAGATACTCATTTTGCCATTAGCAAATAAATCAATACCTTAAATAATTCAATCAATTAACAAGACAAGCTTGTAGCTAAGGATATCACCATAAACAACCGGTGGTGAAAACTAGGAGAATTCTCTCTTCTTCCCTCTGAGAGTCTCCCCTGTAAATGTCAGGTGGTAGGCATTATTGTACTATATGCAAATAATTTGTCTGACTTATGAAATATGTGCCAATACAGATAATAAAATGCTGGCTATCACCAACCCGCTTCAACACAGAGGGAAAGTCCCCCACAACAGGATGCCTTCAGCTCTAAAGTTTTGTCCCTTATGATGAACAGTGATGCATTATAACCAGAAATGAGGCCTAGATCCTGCCTTTAATCTGTAATCACAACTACTGATATTATTTCTGAAAGGTCCAACTGGCCTTTATGAGATTTCATGGCTGTATTTAACACTCATCAGTCATGAGCTACCAAGGGTATTGCAAAGACCTGAGTCTCAACAGAAGTTCTATAATCTAGCTACCGACTTACTGACCGCACAGTACCCCCAAGCAGCAGATTGGTGTTGTGTGATGCTAATTTGGCAGAAATCTGGACCTTTGTACAATAGAAGAAGCCTAGCAATAAGGTTAGCAAAGCACAGGCAGCAGGAGGCCAATGCAGGATAGATAAACCGCTGCTCTGTCAGGCCAGCTGTCTCCCAAGAGCCCAAACTAACAGCCGTAAAATTACAAAAAGTTCAGTTTCATTCTAGTCATAAACCAAAGCAGAATTCAGCCTTCACCTCACCCTGCTCATGACAAAGCTCAGGTCAGCTCTCTCTTTCCCTCCTCATGCCTTCTCTACCTGTGAAATAATGATTAGCTGTAGATAATCGGGGCTCCAGATCTTACAGCAGGTAGATGAGGCTGTACCTGGTGCTAGAAACATTTTGCAAGCTGGAAGCCTCCTATCTGCCAGTCTCTCATGATCTCTTTTCTACCAGAACTAGAAGAAAGAGTTGTTGTGACACCAAAGGAGAAGGGAGACAATTTTGTAAGTTGTATGCCTGCCTGTCACTTTAATTTTGTTACATTTCAGGCTTTGTCACAACTTTGCTGTTACTCTCTACAATTTTGCAATAACTGCCATATGAAGTCAAAAGTCCCTGTTTTAAAAGAGTATTTTGAGGCTGAAGCAATACTCTGGAGGTAGACGCTGCACCCTATACTTCCTCTTTAGACACCCGCTATCACTACTCACTCAGCATAAGGAGATGGTCAATGCAGGGGCTAAGAGTAATTACAGCAGCTGCAGTGGCCACATGGCTAATTATTCAGGGAGCTGTACCTGAAACTGTGCAGAACAGTTGCACATCTACCTGTCCTTTCCCTTCTTTTCAAACACATTGAAATGTAGCCCCTTTGGGGCTTGTCCTTTGCAAGGCAGATAGTAAATCCATGTAGTAAGTTGTTAAACCTGTGCCTCTAATTATAACATACAAGTACTCATTATCACAAGTATCATGAATATCATGAAAAACATCTTCTCTGTGGATTAACAGATTAACAAATAGATTCCTATCAAGCAATTTTATTACCTTCTGATATTTAGAAGTAAAGAATCTCCAGTTCATTCCTGATAGTCTCCCACTCAGTATTCCCTTAAGTCAGGGGCACTCCTCGTGGGGACTTTCAGCCAGGGCAAAAGTGTTCTTTCAAGTGAGTAGGTAATCCAGAAAAAAAGATGGAGATTTCCTCCATGGAACCACAAAGGGAAGAAACTGGTAAGCTATTTTCTGAAAGCAGTTTGTTTCATTTTTATCGAACATGAAATTAAATGCTCCAAGCAGCACTGAAAACAGTAATTAACTTTCATCTTCATGTGATATCAGTGATATTTTTCACCACAGCATACATGGTATTGGATCTTGAGCTACAGCAAAATAAAAAGCAGCCAGGAGACTGGCTGAGAGGGAAGGGAAGGTGTTTGGGTTTGGTGTTGTGGGGTTTTTTTTTAAATAAATACCAAACCCCATCATTCATCAGGTATACCAAAGCTAGAACTAATATTTTTTTTTGATGCCTTCTGTTTTGGCTCAAGCAACTTAATTCAGAATGGTGATGCTCTTGCTGTAACCAGGCTGGTAACAGAGCCTTTCAAACCTGTCACCAAGACATCACGGTGACACTCCATCTGCTTCTCAGCTGATGTTTTTAAGAGACGCCACCTACTCCAAGAGCGGTATCAGTCTTTCTAAATAGAGCTAGACACATCCACTTCAGGGACCGTGCCCTGCACTCTGCACACTCCGTGGTATTCCTGGCAGAGAAATTTCTTACCAGAGGCGTACATGGTCAGAGAACAAAATAATATTTAATGGGCTGGGAATAAGAAATCTTGCAACATTCTGTAAGAGTTGTTTAGGATATTTCCAACACCAGTGACTTAGAGGCAGAGAAATTGAGGTAACTGATTTATTCCTTTAAAAAAACATGTATCTCCCAGATTTAGAACACACAGACTGGGCAGTTTTCTACTGTTCTCTAACCTTCAATACCAAAGGTTTTAAAAGCTGAAAGAGTTTCTTTTCTTTAAGGAAAGACAGCTGTGTGCTTCACAGGGCTGAATAGATTAAGTTGCCATTTAATGTAAGAGATCATGGTAGTTTGAGTGTATCAAGAGTTAAACACAAATGTGTGTTTAAAGAGACAATAAATCTAGAGCCTCACTGGGGAGAGGAGAAATCACCATGAGAGGAAAAGGTTCAAGCACATAACGGGGAAAATCCTTCCAAGTAGGTTCAAGTTTCAATATTTAGGAGAGTATGGGAAGGAAGGGATCCGTGTGGAGCTGTACCTCATGGCACAGGCTGCGGACTGCGGAAAGAAGGAAGATACTTCCAGCACCTCTCCTGTTTTAGCAAGACTCTTGTTCTTTGTAATGGTTCCTAAAGGGAGCGACACAAATAGGGCAGCTTCACCCTGGGACAGCACATTTTCCAGGCAGGTTGCCTTGTTCCTTTCTCAACCCTGCAGGTGTGCACACACAAATCCACTGAAAACCTTCCCTTCTAACTGGGAGCAAGCATAGCTAGTGCTGCCAACCAAAAAGGAAAGGCCAAATGGGAAAACAGACAAGATGAAAAGGCCGTTCCCCCAATTCAAGTCGTTAAGCATGTCAGCCTACCCACTAGAAAGCACTCCTCTGCTCTCTTCATCTCTTTTTGAAGGTGGATTTTGTGTTTGGCACTCCTGCTGGTGCAAACCTCTCTGCTGGAAAACACACCCAACAGGCAGGTTCTGGAGTACCGCTGGGAACGGAGGGGAAGGAGACAAGCAAAGTGCAGGCTGGGGCAAAGAAGACCTAGAGGTTTGTTCTGTGCTCCTTCCCATCATCTCCCCTGGGAGGCAGGACAAGGCATTTAGCCTTTCTATACTTCTCTTCTTTTATGAAAGAAAAAGGTAGAATATGCAACTCTGACACAGACTGTAAAGGGCTTTAAGGTAACATAATAGAAAAGTGTAGAAGTGGAAAGTCTGTTAGTCATCATTTATTAATACACATTTACTTTGTCTATGGACGGACAGTATTGCTGCCAGATTCACACACCAAGTGGTAGCGTTTTTACCCATTTCAACAAGATGGAACAGAACGTATGTTCTTAGAGAGAAGGATGTCTGTCGCACACAGTATGGGTAACATTTGTCGTGTGTCTGGTTATGAAAGCACAGAAGTAGAAAGCAGGTACAAGACCATTGACAATAGACTGCCATTTGTCAAAGCACACTGTTTACAAAGTGATAGGAGTATTTTCAAGATACTAGCAGCATCATGTAAATTAACTTGGAGCACTAAGAGCCCTCAAATTTGAGAGCCTCACAGAAGGCCATGTCAGGATAGACAATCTGGCCATTTCAAGGAATTGAGTTCTGTCAGTGTTAACGATATTGATGAATCAGAGGTTGAAAAGGTAAGAACAGGATCAGTATTAATGTTGAGAAAACAAGTTCGCAGTTTCTTATACAATGATGAATAAATGCACTATTCCTAGGAATAAAGCTGTCTGTAAGTCTTACGATTGAACAAGTACCTTATATTCTTACCAGACCACACTTGTTTGCACTAACTGCAAGAAACAGAGTACTAAACCTCAGTGTGGCTTTAGGCTTCTGGCGATCAATAGTACAAAATTAAGTTTGTCCTCTAATGAACTAGATGTCAGTCAGCAAGTTCTCAGCGATGGCATCCCTCCACAGCCCTCAACCACAGATCTGCACCTCTAATCCCCTTGAATCCCACACATGATGGCAGCCAGTTTGGGACCCCCATGTCCCCCAGGTTCCCAATACAGCATCTGTTGCCCGAGGGGTGATGCTCACTTCTGCTCAGTAGATCCCAGCACAGGGGAACCATTAACTCTTCTTGCTCCCATAGGACTCAAGCAGACTTTCCTTGCACACTTGCCTCACAGTAAGAATTAATAACAAGCAGAGCAGGACTGAATGGATACTGTGCCAGGCAGGACATCTGGGAGGGACTGAGGCGGAGAAGAAGGCTGTGGTGTTCCCAGCTGGATCCAGAGAGGCCCTGGAGCAAGTCAAGTGCCAGCTCTCTGTGCCCTGAGGGTGCTGCCTTGCTGTTAAGCTCATTCTTCCCCATCAGAGTAGCAGTGGATGTTTTGGCAATTTATAGCAGCTGGCAGGCTCCATGGAAAAGAAACGGGAACTCTAAATCTCTGACCTAGAATCTCACATAGACTTCGCCTTCCCATTAATTAATATACTAGCCTGCAGCTGCCCTACCCTCAACTTTTAAGGCATGATTGGCCAAAGAGGCCCTTTTAGACTAGAAGGGCAGCACAGGAGACAAACTAACACTCCTCTGACTGCGGTTTTTGAGTAAGCATTCCATCTGTATGTTACACAGGACATTCACCTGGCCAGGTATATTTTGTAGCGAATTACTACTGGCATGTCTTTATGTAAATCCAAATTTAACTATCAGAAAAGGAAAGCAGCAAGTCTTTTCACTTTTTTTAAGTCAGCCTCAGTTCTTAAAGAATATAGGACTGTTTAAGGATGCTGTTCCAGTCGAGAAAGCTCTAAGAGAAAATCAGCTGGTCCTATCTTCATTTGCAGTAGGGTCTAGTCTTCTATAAAGACAGATAGATAACTAGATTTAATTGTCATATCTTTTTAATCTCAGGATTAAAAAAAAGTTCTGATAAGCATAATGCTTGACTGGCAAGATTTTGTAGATAGTGTGAGCTACTAAACGCAGCCACGAATTGACTCTTTCATCTGCAAAATACTTTCAGAGCCTTCATTTTCTTAAGTGTTATTTCAATAGGCTGTTTGGTACAGGTCATTCTTTCTTCCCTGTTGTAGCTCAACTTTCACTCTAATTAGTTTCTGCCCAAAGGGGTTTGCTTTCAGCTGGGCTGAGCAGAGCAAGGTGCTAACCAGAAAAGCAGACCAGAAGCTCATACCGTTCTACATGCTCAGTGCTCTCCATCCAGCTGCTGTTACCTCCTGCCATACCGGAGCACACAACTAGGATAAATATTAGCCACAAAAAGAATGCAGAAGTATCTTTCTTGCTAACTGACCTTTCAGAATACACTTACTAGCTGTATTTAGGAAGGTTTGAATACCCCAGACTATTTACAGCCAAAAACCGTTTCTTACTAAGCACCTTATTCTTACAGAGTACATCATTTCAAACAACCAAAATTGTCTTCTGAACCAAATTAATTCCTGTAACTTTATAGTCTGGTAGTGTAAATCAAGATTATTTACAAGAGAGTTTTGATAGATCAGAAAAGATGCAAGTTAATATTTTTTCTGAAAAACATATGCTGTCCTTTGTTTACAACTAGAACAAACCGCAGCTACATTCACTTTGAAGACTACATATAACAGCTGATGCCCAACTCGGGCATATTGCCCTTCTAGTAAAAGCAGATCTTGCAAAAGATCTTCCCCTTACATTACTCTGAGATATTTAAATTTATGGAAAGCTATTTGTGACAACCATCAATGGTTTCCTGGAACTGGTGCACATTTTATCAAGCAGAGAATAGAATTTCTATGGCAACTGTCTCATCACATTTCAAAAAATAGATGAACAAGAAGCACTCATGACCTTCTGTGTTCCCCATTTCCTCAGTAGTATCTCATCTTTCCATTGCCCCAACTCTTTATGGCCAAGACAGGAGGATGACACTTTACAGTTAAGCTCCTTTAGAAGTTGTTGGCTGCTTGGCCATTTGGTCATTAAAGCTCTGAACTGATGCTGCCAAGAGATCTGCATTATTATTCCTGCTTCTCCTACAGCAAGGCACAGCCAGCTATAACTTTAAGTATTCCCAATTTCCTAGGACATCAGGCTGCCAAGGATGTCCAGTTTATCTCTGCCAGAAGCCTTTCAAACAAACACAGCCACCACTGCCCTGGGCTGGCTGCTACCACCAACCACATGGAGGGAGGAAGCCCATGGAGGGAGGAAGCACAGCTGCTGCCATCGCCCCTGCCCTGACAGGAGCAGCCCAGCAGCCCTCTGACTTTCCAGTCCAGATCATACCCTCCCACCTACACCTCCCCTTCACCCTCGAGGCAGCATTAGTCACACTTTGTCCCACACTTCAGAAGAGATCTGAGCCAGCTCTGCCATGCCATAAGCAGCTTGCCCATTTCTGATTCATGCCTTTACCCCAAAGGGCTACAGAAAGGCATCGTTCATGTGTGCTCTGCTCTTCTAAACACTTCTCTTTGGCACACCTCATATAACATAGAATAAATTGCTGTATGAGAACTGGAGCCTGACAAGCATGAAGGACTGAGGAACTTACGTTTGGGCACAAAATGCACAACAGTAGCTTTGACAGAGAAACTGGCCTTCAGGCTGCAGCCTTCCACATTTGCACACCAAGCTCCTCAAGTTTTAGGGTTTCTGAGAAAGAAATGCAATGGTTATTTTTAAGTAATAAAGCAATGGTTATTTTTAAGTAATAAAGCAGTTTCTACAGTCAGGGGAAGAAAAAAAAAAAAAAGAAAAAAAAAAGGATTTTCAGGTTTCCCCTCCTTTTTTCTCTTTCCTTTTCTTCCCAAAAAGGACACTTTTATATCCCCAGAGAGATAAAAATATTGAAAGCATTATGTGAAAACACTTCATTCCCCTTTGAAAAGGACTATAAACAGCTACATGTCCTCATTCTGCACCTCAAACTGGATATCATGGAAAAGACAGGCAAACAGCATGATTTAACCGTTCCGACTTTCAAGGTCTTTTTTGAAAAATGTTCAAACTTCTACCGTTCCCAAGACTGAAACTTGTCAGTCATCACCCCCACATTCCTTTATGCTTTGTTCAAAACACAAAATATATAATTTATTCTGTTAAGGAACTTTTGCAAATCTTTCAAAGAATGAGCACGTTCTGCCTTATTTCACTTTTCTTTTGTTAGTGTTCTGAATAGTGTCAGTGTGTTCAGACTTAGAAATACTGCCCTGACCTGCTTTAAAATTAAGCATGCATTGGGAAGGAGTTTGCTTTTCCACACTTGCTTCCCTGCCCCAAGCACCCTATGATATCAGTGGGAGGAGTCCAGAATAAAACTGCATTTAGGAGAATCTGATAGCACTTTGTAGGTAAAATTTCTTCCTAGCTCTAAGCACGCCAATTTCTTTTGAGACAGGGAATTAGCACTTCTATATTACAAGCAAGCCCATTTATATCTTGTCCTGCTACTACAGCTCTGTGCAGTCAGGATGGAACTCTCTATCTTCAGCCAATGTAGTCTAGAAACAGAAAATATGCCCAGTCAGTTTGCTGCGTGCTACATGGACTTCATTATCAGCTTTACATACTGCACTTGTACTTGGTTTACTTGGCTTATTAATGGAACTGTAATTTAAAAATAGTTATTTTAAACATTTCCATTAGATACCTAATGGATTGCCTAAACCAGTAGTCCAACAAATTTAAAAAACAAAAACAAAACACTCATCAATCCAGTAAAGCATGCTTGCTTAGCAAATTTCTCTCCTGATTTGTCCTTAAGGATCACTTACTGTATATATATATATACAAAGTCTTCCTAATAATCTCACTTTCCCCATCATTTAGCATTAGCTGTATGCAACCTTCTATTCATTAGATTAATGAAATTGCCCATACTTTAATACTTTCCATAAAAATTAATGTGATAACTCATGTAATTGCTGCTCTAAAAACAGCTATATATTTATTAGAAAAATGTATTGTTACAAAAATGCCTAAAACAAATATTTATTGTTGTGCTGTTACTGCTTCATGCCACATCATTATGTTAATCAGCTTTCTTGTATAAATAGTTTTATAAGATTCCAAATGAGACAATAATGGAGAATTGATATTCTATTGATGAACTAATGTCATTACCGTAGAACTTGGCATGATTATTGCAGAAATCCTTGCTCATCTACACTGCAGTATCCCAGGTGGGATTCTAGACACCTGGACTGTCTTCCAAGGAAAAGAAGGTCTGGAGAGGACCTTCATTGTCCTATAACTCTTAAATTCAGCACAGAATTCATAGAAAATGAATATGTCAAGGTTATATTCATATATATATATACACATGCGCGCGCGCCAGGGAAAATTAATATGACAACTCCAGTGTGGTTTGAGATCACCCATTTAATTGTTGCCTCCTGAGGTCAGCCAACTCTAAGAGCATCTGCAAAGGAATTAACCTGTTTGAAGAAGGCTCAAGCAGGGGACAGTGCTTAGGTACAGCGGGGTGGGCAGAGATACTGTGGAATATGAAACCTCCTACGTTTCTGGGTGCACAAGTCTTAGAAATCCCTGCCAGTCATCCTTCCTAAACACAAAATAATTGCAGGGCAATTCCCCAAGTCCCCCTTCCCCATATCCAATGCTATCACTGCAATGCAGGAGCTTGAAGATGTATGGAGCAGCAGTCTGGGGACTCTTTAATTGGATAGAAGCATTCGTTGTATTATTTGGAAATGAAGAAAAGTCTTTTGCTTACTAACATCATCAAAACTGCTGCGATGCAGGAAATATATCTGACGCTCTACTAAAACAATGCCTCCTGCTAGCCTAGTACTTGTAACCTTTAAATCCCAATCTCTAGGTCAAAGGAATCAGCCGAAGATTGCAGTAAATTGTCAGACAGTGCTTTGAGGTTGTGCAACTGAATGCACAAGACAGCACTAACCTGATGATGAGGGGGTGAAAATCTGATAAACCTTCCCAAAGCAGATGTTTCTTCAGCAATCCCCCCTTATGCTGGTAAAATGGTTAATACAATCTTGGATCTGGCAAGAAACTTTAAACCAGTCAATTGGACATTTCCTGCAGAGAAAGTTATATTTCTGGCTGAACTGAGGAATAAAATTATATAAAACATTGATTTAATACATTTTACACAGATTTAAGAAAATTAGTCTAACTGATCTGAAACTACCAGGAAGCCAATCTAGCAGCATACATTGCCAAAAGTAACTTTCTATGATTGTTTAATTAAAAAAACACTAAGAACAAATGTGGCTTCAAATAAATACAGATTAAGCAGCAAAATCCCTTGAAGCCTGTTGCACATTAGATCAGTTAGGTTGTAAAGAGAGTGAAAGACACTACGTACCAGATTCTCATAACGGAGCCTGTAGCAGCATCACTCAGAACAGCCATTTCAAAACAATGGCCCAAAGGAGCTTCTCCAGGTGATTCATGCATCACTTCGGAGGAAGGGTGTGAGAGTTATTAGCAGTAACTCCCAACAGCATCAGGGTGAGAAGAGCAAGGTAACCAAGATCCAGATGGTGAGGATGGGCTCTGAGCCTGCCTTCTCGGGCCTCCCTGATGTGAATCGCTGTCCTGGGGAAAGTGTGGGCAGAGGGGATGCTGGCAGCAGTGCAGGAGTGGGTGCCCCCTTCCTGCACCTCGCCCAGCCCAGGCTGGAAGACATCAGCTGGGAACACCAAGCCATGGTGTCCAAGAGGACCAGAGAGCAGCTGCTGGGAGGAGAGATTCACCCCTCCCCTCCACCCCTGCCAGTTTTCACTTTGCCAGGGCACGTGGCATGCCAGAAACTCTCAGGAGCCCCACCAGCAACGCGGGAGGTAGCAAGGGGTGATTTTTGTGCAGGCTGCCCAGCCCTGGCAGGGGGGGACCCATCTTTGGCTCCAGGTGTCCCTTTCAAGCTATGCGGTTTCCTCACTAACCCCTGCAACAACTTCTCCTGCTACCGCCCTATGCCCCCCTCAGTGCTACTAGGAAAAATACATTAAAAAAAAAAAGGAAGGAATAGGTGTGTTATACGCACTTCTTCAATTTTATACACGTACATAGTGTTTGTTAATAGGCACGTACTTCAAAATTACGAGGAGCAAATGCTTCACAGTTAAAGTTCCCTGCCTTCAAATGCCAAGGTCTCCCTAGTGTTCCCAAATACTTGCACATCTGCTGCAATTTCCTTTGAGAGAAACTTCTTTCATCCCAGAGGAAATTTATTAAAATGCTGAGACTTTTCATTTAGGGCACTTTCTAATTAAACTACCAATCTTTAAAGCTTCTGCCTTCTAAGGCTCATTGTTCTTTGCACAAGATGAGAAGGCAGTCACAATTCATTGTCTTTATAGAGACACATACTGGTTAAAATATACATATATATTTAGCAGCTTGTAATTTCATGTCCTTGAAATTAGAAATGCTTGTATAGTCTAATACAGTGAAATAGCCAGACTTTGCTGTGTTAGACACAGGCCCTCAACATATCTCAAAGTCTGTGGCATGTTTAAAAAACATATAAATTCTTTGAGATTTTTATTACATTGTTGTAGACTCACTGAAGTTTCTTTAGTTCCATAAATTGGGCCATTACCTCACATCTGAGATTTCCATATTCTCATTTAGGAGAAACAGATTATTACAAATAAGATAAAATCCAGGTGGCACCATATACTATTTTCCCATTAGAAGAGAGAAGGAAAAGGAGAATTTTAATGTCAAAAGGACTATAGGAAAGTGCCTACCTTATAAGCAAGGAGTTGCACAGACAGGCTGAAAGGAGATGAAGCCTCAGTTCCATATTGCCTCTCCACTGAGTTCCCTTTTACGGGTGAACCCCTATGGGATAAACTCCTCAAGAGAAGTGATCTTGACATTAACATTAGTACAATCATCCTGAAAAATTCTTCTTTCATCCCCTTGGTCTGGTGGTGGTTTTCATTGATGAACCACTGCAGCCCCGACATCCCCATAGCTTTTAAGCACTTTATAACCTTCTTGGACCAACACTATAGACATGATAAACGTTCTGCTTAGAAATCTATCTGCCAACTTTCTATTACTGGTACCTTGGGCAGGATTCATTTCCTCTAGCTCTAGAGGTTCACATTGCAGATTTCTGTAACTGAATTAGTCTTCCTAGGGTCCTTTTACAATCAGTGGGGAGAAATAAGCACCTCCAGGCATAATTAATCTGACTCAACCGAAACATCTACTTCAGGATGAGCATAACCGTCCCCTAGAGATGCCTACTTCTCTGTCTAGGGTGGCAATTCAGGATTAGATGGCTGCATTTAGTCAAGTAAATTCCACCGTTTGTGTTTTAAAGCATTATTTTCTCTCCACACTCCCAACGTGGAGTGTGACACATGAGCACAGAAATCTTACCGAGTCGTAAGGGGAACCCGTACACGATAACATGCTAGCTCTCCCTCGATGGAGCTGCTCTTGGTTTGAGGGTACAGACTCAATGTTTCCCAACAGAAGGAAGTCATCACTTTGCTCTAATTAATGCGGCTGAACATGTGTACCAAAATGGACTTCCTCTATTTTCCACCCTTATGTTCAGCAATTTGACAGAACACTTCATGCTCTTAGGTGCCTATTTCAATCCGAAACAGTCTCTGAATAGCACTTGCAGCTACTTGATTTGTCTTAATTCACTTCCAGCTTGCTCTCTAATGCCCCAGCACGATTTTTTTTTTTTTAATTTTGAACACAGCAAAAGGCCCTTCTGGGAGAAAAGCTTCTCTGAGCTTCCCTATGGGGATTTTAAGCCACAGTTCATGGATGAAGAAGCAACAGGAGGACATATACCACCTCCAGCCATGCTAGGGGTGTAAAAGACAGCTGTCATTCCCACCGACTTCCCGAGTGATTAGGTTTAATCCTTTTGACCAGTGCAGAAAAGGAGACAGGGTGCCAGATGAACCATGCTCCTTTGGGATTTATAATGTGGGTGGCTGCTAGGGCCATTTCTCTTGAGCTTTTAAATAGGAATTTCCCAGAGGGAACACAGAGTTGTCACTTTGGGAACTAGCTGACTTTCCCAGTCCCCAAGTCCATTGTATTTAGTGTCATTAGTACAAAGACAGACCCAGGTAGGTTTCATTTTGTCCATACACTCAAGCAAGGTACCGCTGTGTTAGAATAAATCTCAGCTGTGGAGTTTTCTCCACTATCAGGAGCTTAAGCCTTGGGACAGCTTTCTCCAACAGAAGAAAAAATGCTTTCTGTTACTTTTAATTCCTCAGCCTCATTTCTTTCTTCTGCAAAGAAAGACAGACTTACTCAGTGTAAAACACGGAGGTAAAGCTCAAACTAAGAGAAGAAGTTGCCAGTGTTAAATGTGCTCTAAGACAGCCTACCACCTACACAGATCGCTCCAGCTCACTTTCCTGAACTCCATGTGTAGTTTGCTTGCTGAGATGCCAAGTGCAGTAAGGATAATGCCAGATCCCTTTGTGGCCCACATGCAAGCATGTGGCATGGATAACCTGCCCCAGAACAACACTGGTGATGCCTCATCTGATGCTCGGTCATCTGCCATCCTTGGCAAAAAAGCTCTTTTCTGGTCCCACTGCTTTCAAACAATACCTCTTGCCAACAGCACTGAAATCAGATATGTGTCACAGTTTAGCTTCAGCCATCTGAAATGGAAAAGGGATCAACTTTCTAGTTAAGCACCAAGTTTACTTGACAAGGGGGAGAACATGGTCCTTTGAAGCACAGTTATTTTCAGCCACACTCTTATTAATTTTCTTACCACAGAAAAAAATAAGACTTGGAGAAAAATCTTACAACATTTATTCTTCATGGATTTATCCCTGGGTTACATCTTTCTATGCAAGAGACCTTCAACCTGTTCCTCTGCTTTGAGTACAAGAAAGCCCAAGGACCTCCTCTGTCTTATTATCCTTGAATACATCAAGGAGTACTTAGGCAAAGAATTTTTCCACTGGCTTTACTTAGAGAGAAGTTTACAGCTGCTGACCAGCTAAACCATCTTTAAGTTACTTATACTCTGTTCTCCTGTTGCCCTAACAACTAAGAAAATTACTGTGGCTTTATACAAGGCATGATGATTTTTTTTTTTTTTTTTTTTTTTTTTTTGCCATGTCTGAATCCATGGTCTTAGGAGTTTAAGGCACTTAAACCTAGATGGCCTTTCCCAGGAGGAGATAACTTTTGGCAGGGTGATTGTAATGGATCAATTAACAGGTTCAGCATTTGATTTCAATTCACCCTGCACATAAATCAAGGCTCCTCAGCACTCGTGCTTTAGGAGAGCAGGCATTTTCTAACTGCCTGAACAGATGGCTGGGAAGCAAAGTGTTTGCACCCTAACCCGAGCTCACACCTTCAAAAACTCATCTACAGTTCCACACATGGCTGAAATCATAATTGCTTTAAGATAAAAAAATCACAAATGCAAAGTTCTACTAAGAACAGTAAGTCATTCTTAACGGTAAGCTCCTTGTTTAAAAGGGTTTTTCAGCATCCTAGATGCCCATTCCATTTCCACATGGTTCTCCAGGCTTAATAAATCACTCAGTATTTCCCCTTACACTCACAAGGCCCACATTGTACTTTCTCCATCAAAAGTAGTCCTTGAAAAGTTCAAGCAAGAGCTAACAAGTCCATCTGTAACCTTTCAGTGTACTTAAGCTGGGTTTCTACCTTATAGATCAGAAACACTGGACCTTAAAAGCAAATCTGCTACCTGGGAGATACATCAGGAATGATTTTGCTGCTGGGTTCTCTGCTGCAGGACTAACGGGCAGTGCTCATCGCTCACCTGCAGACTGCACAGAGATTGGCAGGGGAAGGGTAATCAGCTCGCTGCTGCCAATTGGTATGGATGGGGGAAGGCAGCCAAATGGGAGCATTTGGTCAAATTGCACAGAAAGATATCCTAAAAGCTGTGCAAAACAGAGGGCTGAGCTTGAAGTGTCCTCAAGACACTTTTGCCACTGGAGCAAAAGGAAAGTACTTAGCCTACCTCTCCCGAAACACTAAGCCATCTGTTTTTTTACATTGCTTTGCAGCTAAAGCAGAAGCCAAAAACTTGTCTTTAACTTCACTAGTTTCTGTGTTTCGAGCACAGAAGGAAGGAAATGGGGGGGCGGGGGGAATATTCAACCTCTCTCCCTGATCATAGATGCTCTGTTGCTAACATTATCAAACATCTCAAAGGTTAATAAAAGAATCCCAACCAATTAAAGTATCATGTACTGTTGGCAATCCAGATGTCCAAACACAGAAAATCTGAATAATTAAAGCTATACGTATGTGAATTTTCCATTGCCATTCATTACTATTACTATCATAATTCTATGTACTGAAAGAAGAGCTACATCTCTTTTATAGAGGTTTATTTCATTAACTCCATATGTACGGGTAGGAAAATTGCAGTAGTGCCTAGAGGAACAGGAACACCATTAAGCCTAGGTATTGAACACACAATTGAACAGAAAAATATAGTCCCTGATACAGGGTTTGTAATATAGCAGATACGGGAAATACTATTAAACAGTACTCAATTCTTTCAATCGCTACAATTTTAGATACTTACATATAACTTATTTCCTAAGGTTGATCCTCAATTGCTTTAAATATTTAACCAAGATTAAATGCCTTTAAAAGATACGCAGGAAGTCAACTAGATGTTGAAAAGCTTTCTCAAGAAACTGGTACATAAGGTTCTTTACCGTTTCATGGAGAATAGAATTTTATGAGCTTTTCTCTGATCATAAACAGAGCCGTAGGAAAAGCAAGCAGTTGATTCTATCCTTTTGGCTAAAGTTAATAAATACAAGCAGTCTTGGTTGTCTTTTCAAACAACTCTCCTGTATATGGCTACAGCAATAGCACTAGAAGCTTCTTTATAGCCAGTAAAACACAATTTTTAACCACACAAAACAAGGTCCAGAAGGAGGCATTTGGATTCCTCACCCCCTACCAACAGAATCATTAATTCTCTAGCATCTGTAGCATACATATAGGAATAAAAGTTTCTTGATTGAACAGGACACAGGGTTTGAACATGCCTTTAATGTCCCGATCAAATGGTCTTAAAGGGCAGTATACTCTTAAATAAAAAGGCTTTGGCCTTGAAACAGCAAGAATTGTACAAACTGCCATTTTTACTATAGTCAGAAGAAAGTTCCTGTGCCCATCAGTCTCTTTTTTTGATAGATAAATGATCCAAATACTGCGTCTCCCAGGGGTCCCAAGCAACATTTGTGACATTCTTAAAGGCAGTTACTTTTTAGTCTACCTGCTCTGAGACTACACATATAAATACTTAATAGCGCAGCTTATGAAAACTTTTCAAAGGCAATTGCCTTTCCCATGACACACCTTTTGCTGGTTTTACATACCTCCTTTAAAGTGCAAATGCAGCAATCATCATCTATGGCAAACGGAATATTAAAAAGAACTATTCCCATATGCAAGTCATTGCAATTTATAACACCATTTTTATTATCAACCTCCAATGAAGCCAACGCATGCAGCTGGAGAAGCCTGAAGAAATAACTGTTATTGTTCCTATTTTTCTTATGAGATGAAAGTGGCACATACAGTTGCAGTCAAAAAGCAAATACTTCAGCTTCAGTTTCAGACTGAAAAAATAACTTTGTCATGCCACGGAATGAAGCCAGTTTAGAGCCCCTGCTATCTATTTCCTAAACGGGTATCTCTTCCAACAATTTACACTTCAGACTTTTGTCAGCACAATACTGTCAGTGACGCAGCCAAGCTTCCTTCTAAGGCATACTTCTTACCCACACAAAAACTCAAGAAAGCACACTCACAGAAGCTGAATAAAAGATCACAAGTACCTCTTCTCTACTCTTTCATATTAGCAAAAGAAAACCCAGCTTCTTGAACTTCGAAGACTGGTCAGTATCCTCCTCCTTGATATTCTGTAGCAACCATCATGGCAGCAAAAGATTTTAAATTATATTAGGCTGGAAAAAAAAAATCATATTACTAAGAAACAATCAAACAGTTCTTTCCTTAAAGCCTATTAAGGCTAACAGACCTTAAGCCTTGGTCCAGACCAAGTGTTCAGACAGGCAGAGAAAAACGTGTATGATACTCTCAGTGGCACATGGCAAGGAGCCCCAGCTGGCGTGCATCTGTTTTTCTAGCTGGAAGGAAATTTCTGGGGGAAAAGGACTGAGAAATAATCGCCTTGTGTTCAAAATGCCTGATGAACAAACCCCCTTTTCCTTGCATTTCTTTATCCCACCAGGAGAGGTTAAGAGAAGAAGAAAGTATCTGCTGCTTCCCTGAATACAGTGCTGCTAATAGCAATTCCCTGAGGCTCTAGCTATTTACCACAGGTTTGTTTCGGAGACCCAAACTTGCAATAATCACTTGTCTTTACAAGGTTACCTCGAGCAATGTGCAAGCATTTGACCGTGCTTGCATCTGTAAATAGTGAGCATCATTATTTCAGAGCTGCTCTGCAGCACGACTTTGCGAGGATCATTAGGGGCACTCCACACCATGACATCTGAGCAACCTTTGATGAAATTAAATGGCTCTGATTAAACTAGCCCACAGTCAGGCCAAAGGAAGAACAACTGCAAGCTCTAACAGATGATTTGAGCTACATACTTCTAACCTAAGTGCATTTTATTGCTTACTTCAATCCTTCAATTCCAGGACTATCTGCACAGCGAAGAGTTTTCGATGTATTTATGAAGCACGAGTACAGGAATATCCATTTTACGTTTAAAGTCATTAATTCACCCAAGATCTTCTAGTATCTTTGCAGTCATGAAGGAACAGAAGGGACCCCACCACCCTCCTTGGCACCAGCTGCTGGGCATCACGGGGCGTGCGGGACCCTGGGCGTGCAGCGTGAGTGCCAAGGTGTCAAGGAGATGTCCTGGTGCCAAAGAAAGAAATCAGTTCAGGGAGGCATGAAGGTTCCAGAACATTTGTTTGATCCATATTGCCCTGCTGCAGCATCCAACAGGGACCTTCCTGAAAGAGTTTTGGCACAGATACCAACTTCTACCTGAATAACAATCTCTAGCCCTCAAACTGATTTATGTTTTCTGTCTTTAAGAAAATCTTTTTCTTAAGCCTGAAGAGGCACACTTTGCCACAGTTCTCTCTATAAACTGGGCAGAGGCAAACCAGCAAACAGGGCAGCAGAGTTCACTGTGCTGGGCAGAGACAGCCGTGTTTGTCATGCATTACCCACACGGACACCAGCTCCATCATTCTTGCTGGATGTTGCTGCAAGAAGCAACACCTGCACAAAAAACATACATCCTTCTTGCCATTCAACTTCAACACTGCTTACTCCAGGTAAAGTAATTAGCTGTTAATTATCACAGAAGTCAGAAGCCAACATAAAAGCAGCAGTTATATATAAAAAAAAACCAAAACAAAACAAAAAAACCAACAGACTATGTCAGGTACCTATTTATCTAAATGAAAATCTTTATCCATTTCAACATAATAAGGAGCATAAAGCTTCTGATGCCATTAAATACAGCTGAAACATCTTACAGCAATGCTTTTCATCATAAAAAAGGTTAATCTAATGATCCTGTACTATATGTAATGGTTATTAGAGGTAGTCTTTTTTTTTTTTTTTTTTTGGGGGGGGGGGGGGGTGAGGGAAGTGTATTGTGGTTTGGGGGGGGGGTTGTTTGTTTCTTTTGGATTTTTTTTTTCAGCATTGGTTTTCTTTCATTTTGTTCTTTTTTCAATGTTCTTCTGCACTTACTTTCCATGTTGTTTCTCAGATATCTCAGTTGGAATAAGAAACATTTATGGCATTTAAAGGTCTGCAGCTGAAAATAATAGGGAAGCAAGGACTTCAGTATATTTGAGCATTTTTCCCCTTCACAGCACTGCCTCACATGTTTTCTGAAGGCTCCTATGCTGCTTGTTAAAGTTCCCTTTTAAATTAAAATTTGGATTAGTTGATGAATAAAGGTTACATATATGAGGTTTTCTTCCATGCAGTGCTGCATATGTTCTAGTGAATTGAGAATATCGACAGTCGGTATTGTGGTCAAACCAGGTTATACTGGAGTAATCACACACACAAAAAAAAAACACCAGCCAAAAACAAACAAACAAAAAGAGATCCAATCTTAATAAAATGTTATTTCCAACACAACAGATTCTAAGATTTTAGGACAAAATTAGCTGCACAGCCTAAATTAGCTCCTAATACCAAAAAAAAAAAAAAAATCATTATCAGAAACAGAGAGAACTAAGCAACTGGATTAAATTATTTGCAGAAGGAAAACATTGTTATTGCTTGCCTGGGTCTAAAGCAATCCATGTGAATTATCAGAAAGGATAATAAAAGTTGCAGTAGAGGTCAAGCAACAGCAAACCTGGGAACGACAGCTAATGGCTTGGAACTTTTGAAGCCCAAACCCTGGAGTTAAATACCTACAAACAGATGGAGCTTCCAAGACAATACATTTGATTTCTTCAGATGCTGGCAACCACATCACTGTATCTGTTCCAACAGCTTTTCCTAATGTCACAAGTCACTAACCAGCCCCTGCGGGCTCAGCCATCCCCCTATTAAGCAGGAGCTGTACCTTGGGGGTGCAGAGGAACGTGCACCCCTTGCACCCCAGCACCAGACACAGGCAGCAGCAGGAGCGGCATGCATGGAGCTTACTGTGTTCTGACAGCAGATGCAAAAGAGCTCCTGCCCTCACAGGAGCCGAAAGTCTTCCTGGAGCCCCCAGATACCCATCCAGAAGCTTCAGGCACTAATGCCACTGCTGTAGGGTAGATTCTTCCCCACTCCTCACAGTGCCTGGGTGCAGCATGGCCTGGCCAGGCTGGGGGCCACCAGGGTGGTGCAGTGCCCTTCCCTCCCCAACCAGCCCTGTCCCGCAGCCCCCAGCAAGGCAAAACAAGCCTAGGATGGTGATGAGGTCAGCCACAGCCCTGCCACCCCCAGGCACCACCCCAGCCAGGGCAGAGAAGGAGAGCGTTCCCATGGGAGAGAGCAGGAGCACCCTATGGAGGTTACAGACTCCCCTAACCAAGGGTACACATGTGGCATGCCTACAGCCAAAGCATCCCTGGCCAGCATCGGTTCCAAACCGTCACGTCACACCTCTAGAGTGCCAGGCAGGCAAAAGCTTATTTGTGCGCCCTTTTAGATTGACCAAGTATGCTTTTATGCTGGCTGCATACTCTGGTGGTATAAACAAATGAGCATAAAGTCACAGCAGCTCCCAGCCACACCGGAGAGGAAGAGGCTCTGCTGGCTCCCTTACCCGAGATATGACTCTGCCCGTTCACAAACTCCCTCTCTTGGTTTGGCTTGTTGTGGGGATTTGGTGGTTGGTTTCGGTTTGTTTGTTTAAAGCGCATGCTCCAAAGAAACCACGGCACAATCTTCAGGACTTTAATGTCCAAGCATTGGGGAGGGTGCCCACGAACCACGGGACTTGCGTACTTAGCCAGTCCTTACGTTCTGCAGGGAACTGAACCCAGTGGGCTTTTTTTTAGGATTTGCTATACTGCATATTATATCACAAAGGCGCTGTGGTACAGCTGGACAGGCCATAAAAGTTAGTGTCATCAGCTAACGACTTGGCTATTTCTCCTCAGGCTTGGTAGTTTTACTTGAAGCCACAGATACTCAGGTCAACTGATTAGAGAGAGCACCCTCTTAATGCATGTGTATATAACTACCTGTAGTTAGTTCTGTATTATTTAGGAAAGCCTCTACATCTTGGGACTATGAAGGAAAATGTTTGATATATATGACCTAGCTACATGCTAAAGATTGTGAATCAAGAAACAAAGAGGTAGAAGAATCCCAGAATGTAATGTCATCATTTAGTGGCTAAAAATGGGGGGAAATGCAATTAGAAAAAAAAAACCAAGGGACTATACAGATGTGAAGACTTGCCTGAATCTTTTCATTACTCCTTTCCAGAAGAGTTAGCATTATAATATTCTTCAGCTTCAAAGAGCAAAGGCTCATTTTGAACATTAAGGAAATGCAGTTTTCAATAATGATTTCTTAAAATAGAAAACCTAGAAATGATGGGCACAAATACAATGAAATATATACATGTGTACCTACATGAGGGCAAACAATCCGAGACTCTATATTTCTCATTACTTGTCAACAATATATTATCGTTAAAATGTTAAAAGCCTTTTTCCATAAATTTCAGCAGCTTCCAAGGGTAAAACTGAAAAGGCATTTTAGCAGAAACCTTCAAAGTTATAACTTGGTCTTTTCCAGTCTCCTGCTAGAAAAATAGTTTCTCACGCTATAGTCCACAGTTAAATCCTCCAACTTCGCAATGTGAGATGTGGGCTGCGAGCAATCCAGGGAAAGGAATTCAGCCTTTCCAACAGTGCTAGGCACAATGCTGCTCACATACATATGCCAAATCGTACAGAAGCAATAGCTTGCCTTTGATTTTTCTAGGCCTCTTCCAGTCTCTGAAGATCAGTACATTAACCATTTGCCTCTGTCCTTTACTCCTGCTTTTTACCATGTTATTATGTGAAAGCACATCTTACAATCTTTATCTCTCAGAAATTACGGGGGCCACAGACAGCCTACAATTGCTGAGAATCCACTGGAGGTTTTTGAACTCTCCTAAAGCAGTTCAGAGTACTGATGTGACTTCTGCGGATTTGGGCAGTTAGGCACAATCAGTTTAATGCTTTTCTCCACCACCAAATTAATATTACCTGTTGTCATGTGCAAGTACTGTCAAACACCTTTTTTTAAACAGTCCTTGTGAAAGATTTTAAAATATATTGCAAGTATACACCGAGGTTACAAATAAACGTTCTTATCATATAAAAAATTCATTTTCTCAGCATACAACCAAAGGAGAAAACAGCTGCTAGAATTATTGCTTCTTTAGTGTTAGCATTACAATCTAAATCTAAAAGATAGTTGCTCAACCTTCTTTTGAAGGTGCATGCTTTTTTCTTACTCAGGAAACAAAGAGCTGAAGTTCTGCCTAAAAGCATCCCTGGAACAAAATAGTATCGAAACTTCTCTAAAGTGCTGAAGGCTTTCATAATCACAAAGTTACGTTTTAAAAGATCTTAGAAAACCAACATCAACAGATTCTCAAGAGGGAAAAAAAAATAATCATCGACAGTAAAAAAAAAACTTTGAAATTTTGTTTGGAAATAGTTTATTAGGCTTATCATTTAAGATTCTTTAGCTGCTTTATCAATGAGAAGTCTTGGAGATCAATTGAAGCTGGATAATCTAGTTAGACAATTGCTGCCTGTACTGAATTCCTGTGACAATAAGGTTGTTTTTCATAATTCATTCTGAATCATCTGTTTAAATTTTAAGAAGCCATTCACACAGTCATCTGTGCTGTATGTCAAGTGTCACAACTCCATCAGAATTATGCAAAGAAAAAAAAAGTTGTGTGTGACAGTCTGTTATTTTCCTATCAGAAATGAAAATGAGTTCACAAAGTGTGAGAGAGCTTAAGACATTTAGTAGTCATAGCATCTGCAACAGGAGACCTGGCAGGTCTGGGAAGCTGCCTGGGGAAGATAAATCCTTGTTTCTGTGTTTGGACACATTTTAACACTGTCCTGCTGTTACAAGCTTTCTTGAAAGTGTTGTACCCCTAAAAATATACCCAAGGTGAAATGTTTCCGGGGGTTATTCAGCAAGCTGTGGTGCCAGCTGACCACAGAGAGTCATTCTCTGCCAAAACATGGTGCAAAGGTCCCTATCTAACCAGGCACAAGCCATTTCCAGCCCAGCTCCAGGTTGGGCCCAGCAGCAGCTGCTCCAGCTCACCTCCCGCTCATCCTCACCACCACAGCCCCATGTGGAGCCAAGTACCATGCCAGCTTGCCCAGATAACTCAGAAAGCCCAAATGCCGACTTCCACCGCACTGCACAGACATCCTATTTGGCATCCTCGTTCTTCAAAGAAATTACTGTATTTGAATAAGTTAATGCGATTCTGAAGATGCAATCTGGATACAAGGAAAACGTCTTTACCCTGAGGGTGACAGAGCCCTGGCACAGGCTGCCCAGGGAGGCTGTGGGGTCTCCTTCTCTGGAGACATTCAAAACCTTCCTGAATGTGACTGTGCAACCTGCTCTGGGTGTCCCTGCTTTAGCAGGGGGTTGGACTGGGTGATCTCCAGAGGTGCCTTCCCACCCCGACCATATGCTGTGATACTGTGATTCAGCAGCAGCGTGAGATATAGAGGCATGCAAGCATGATACAGGGGGTACGCCAGCACCCCTCCTCCCCAGGCATTCCGCTTCCTCAAGTTCTCCCCTCAACTTTCCCATCTGACGCACTCTCTCCATCTCCACAGTTCTCCTCTCCACACACTTGATTTCATACAGGCTGTCCTGGGGCTTATTTTTCCAAATACTGATACTTTTAAAGGGGATCATGTTGTAATGCAATAATAAACTAAGTAGAGAGAAAGACATGCTTAAGAGCTGCAGAGTATGTTGGAACTGTGAAAAGGAGGAAAGCAAAACCCCAATCTGCACTAGAGAAGTTTTGCCAGCATATCTGCATCCCAGATCTCAGACATAGATGGCTTACACAGGCCTGGAACAAATGCTTTTTGCCATTAGCACTTACGCCAATTCACTGAGTGCACTAAACTCTTCTGGCTAAAGCATTCATTTGTATCAATGCTAGGATTTAAAGCCTTTAAAAATAAAATAAAATAATAAAAAAAAAACCACACACACAACTGGAAAAACATACGAAGCAGCAAATGAGAACTTCCTAGTTATTTGGTACCCTCTCCCTTCGAAAGATACAATCCCCAGACAAAGACCTCCTGTGGTGCTCGTGGAGAGTCTGACCAGTTACCTGCCCATATCAGTGCTCTGCCTCCACACAGGAGAAAGCATGTACGAGAACAGCTCTACGTTTTGATTACCGGCACTGCAGCACCCCATGCAAGAGCGGTGTCCTTTTTAGTACAGACTGAAGTTGGAAGGCACAGCATCTGGATTTTGGAAAGAGAGCTCCCAACCTAAGTGTACAGTGGTGAATAAATCAGTCTTTGTAGAAACACTGGAAAAACACTGCAGTGCCAGTTAGGAAGCACCAGTCTCCACTGTATGATGGTCCCTCTCTGCCTCCTCACTATGCGAACTCCAGCAGCAGGAGCGAGTCCGTTTCCCTGCGAAGAAGGCTAGCAGCTGGGATCTGTACAGGCTGACACAGTACCGCACGGTGGGGCCAGTCCAGCCACAGCAACCCAAGCCAGCCTGACCTGAGGACTGTTTCGTTACCACTTCTAAAATGAGAACTCCTGGGCAGCTTCCCAGTTTTAGATTTTATCTCACAGCTCCAGCACGGGACCTGCCCATGCAAGTATCCCAGATTCACTTAGTAAGACTTCTCCAGCCTTCCACCTGCCTGTCCAGAGCTTCACCTGTGGTCTCAAAGTTCATTTTTTCCACGCTAAGCTTTTGCGTAGCAGTTTCCAGGAAGACTCTGCGCATCACAGACCTTAACAGGAGCACCCTCCACAGCCAAAGCTCACTGCTTCCTGGGTGTCCCCAGTCTGCCAGCACGACAGAGGGTCTGTTGTGCCATTAAAAGAGTCCTTTTGCCACCCAGGCAAACTGCAGGAGTTTGCCCTTGCCCTTCCCCTCCTCACACCCTTTACAGGGTCTTTCCCTGGAGCTGCCACTGGTCGCTGGTAGAAGTTATCAGGGCAAGGCAGCTTGGCACCCTCTGACAGAAAAGCATTGTCTGAAGGAAAAAAACCACCAAGTATTCCTCCATAACAAAAATCTGTTCCCATGGATGCATCACTCTGAGAAAGCTTTCGCTAAATTCTGCCTGGTTTCCTGGCTGCATGTAGTTCCTTTCCTCTCTGTCTTCCCCAAGGAGACTGGAAAAAAACATTTTGGGTTCTACTTCCGCTAAAAAGTTGATGGTCTTAATTTTCCTCCCACTTTCAAACCCACCACCTTTAAGGACCGTTTTGTTTGTTTTCCTTAAAGTACTTCTTGGCCGGGGCTACACGCACATCATTCAGAGGAAATAGCCTGAATTGCCTCAGTTAGTCCTGATAAAGAAAACGTTAGAGAACTGCTGTTTAGGACAAACCCAATGCATAGGGTTATTCAATCACATATGGATAACAAGACCTAGGGAAAGACTTTCAGTCTATGAGATGATCAGATGAGGACTAGAAGAAAGATAAATGGCATGGTGAAAAGTACAGAGAAAGACACTGGGAAGCATGCAGTCAGTCTTTGTAAAAAAGCATCAGTCTCTTAAAAACTAGGCAGAGCTGAGATTGCAGATTATGCGAATTTTGCCATTTCTCCAAATTGTGTTTAACTACACACTTGTACTGTTCTTGTGTCACGCAGAGCCCCTGCTGCAGAGGAGGAGCAAACTGACACGTCACCTTCACCCCTCTTCCAACAAACTCTGCTGAGACCAATTCTCCCTCAAAGCTGCCCTGGTGAGCATACAGCAGAAAACTAAATAACCTACTGGTGGCCCAGGTGATAGTACGAAAATGATGTTTTCTTACAGTGTAGATTGAAACAGAGATCTTTTCCAGACTTGAATTGGAAGATATTGTTTCGTTACTGTCCAGGAGTAAGCAAGGTAGTTTCTTCCAGTAGAATAAAATCTTTCACAGTTATTATATAATAAAAAACACATTTGACAAAATTCACAAGGAACTGAGACATTAGGTGCCCACATTATCTTAGAAGTCAGGTAATACAGGAACTATTCCACCAAAATACCTATTAACTAGAAAATACTACTCTTTTTTTTTTTTTTTTTTTTTTTTTATGTTGAACTCCTTGTAATGGAGTTTCAGGGGCAGGGGTATCAGTGAAAAAGGTTTGTGACTTACAACTGTGCACGTATGTGTTTTCAGAGGGCTGGCAAAGAACACTTGGCCCCAAAGCACAAGGATGAGTGGGAAGTGGGAGAAACAAGGCTGTGTTTTATTACTGTTCAAAGGAAGTAAAACTGCCTTTCAACCTCCTTGCTCCAATGCTGCTTTGTGATTTCTACAGAATTCAAGCCCTTATCTAAAAGGCAGTATTTTGAAACTCAAGCAAAGCCATTCTGCATTTTTATCTCACTGTTCATATTTATTTGATAATCATGAAATCAGGCCACTTCTGCACAGTATAAAACTAGTTGTACAAATTATATATAGAGATGTGTGAATAGTCATTTCTTTGATTCACTGCCAATCCAAAGAAAAACTTGAAACAAAAACAAACAAAACCCTTGCTTATTCTTCAACAGAACTAAAATAAAAATTTTAAACTATAAAAATTTCCCAATACAGAAAATTTTTGCTTGAACAGAGTATTTCAGGCTGTTAGATGCAAACTAAATTAAGGACGGGTACCAAAAAGTGGTGGT
Organism: Falco naumanni; assembly: GCF_017639655.2. Taxonomy (NCBI): domain Eukaryota; kingdom Metazoa; phylum Chordata; class Aves; order Falconiformes; family Falconidae; genus Falco; species Falco naumanni. The sequence goes on from NC_054055.1 coordinate 114,245,127, forward strand.
AGGAAGTGAGTGGCCCCCTCATGATATGGAGGTTCCAAGTTCAGATCCTGACTAGCCATCCAAGGGGACACGTGCCTTTAAAGAACATAGGAATTTGGCTGAATATTTGCAATCATGAAGGTACCATTTTTTTTTCAGCACAGAGCTCACACAGGGGGGTGAGGTGCCCAGACACTACGTTTCTCACAGATATCTATTTACAGAGCTCAGAATGCCAGCAATTTCTGAGATGGCAGAAAGCAGCTCCCATGGGCACTATTGTCCAGGACCTGGTCCTCTGGGACCCTTCCACATCATATACAATATAAAAGGCAACTATCTAGACCACTGCCTCGAGAAGCCTGGGCTAAGGATTCAGACCAGCCTCAAATAAGAGAGGAAACTGAATCCCCTCATCTAATGTACAAGTAAATCACTGTCATCTCCTCTGCAGAATTACGAATATGGGTCTGAATTTTTCCCTTTCCCCAGCCAAAATATCAAATTCATATCACTCTCCAGTCACCCAACAACTGAAGCTGCATTTGTAAGAAGAAGAACATGCTTACTGCTTTATATAAGCAAGCCTGTCATCCTGTGGACCATATCGTTCCTTCTTGCTGCTCCTCCCAGAGGGCTGGTTGAGAAGCTGGCTTGCCTTCCCCACCCCCTCCCCGCCCCCATTCCCCTCAGCTAGATTAAAACAGATGGCAGAGGGACATGAAATAAAGAGCAAACACAGATAAGTGACTAATTTTCCAAAAGGAGGCAAAGCCCCAAAGCCTCAGCTTCGACACTAGAAGCGGCAAGGAATGCATAATTACATCTGAACATCATTCTTCCAGTTGTAGCAGTTGCTACAGATACGATGGCAATAAGCAGGGGGGTTATCCTCCAAGCAGGCTTGACAAGCAGCACAGGACTACACTGCAGCCCAACAAATGCAAGTAGAGAACATGACAAAGGCATCAAGGAGCGCATCCGTCGCAGGGTAACCCCACCTATATAGCGACCCTGCTTCCCAGGCAGGTTTTGCCGAGTGCTCTGCTCATGGTTACCTGGCTGAGTCTAAAGGCAGCTCAGGTGGTACCTCCCCAGGAGCTGACACCTTTGAAATGCAGAGGGCAAGGAGCTGCCCCCCTGTGACAGAGCCCCGGGAATCCCTGTTATCTGGGGTTGTCACATTTGGGCTTGAGCAGTCTGGTATTTTGCAGACTGGAAAACACAGAGCACTTGGTAATGCTCATGAAGTAACGAAGCAAGGACCAAAGCCTCCTGGAGGGAGATGTGTCAAAGGAGTCACAGCACACCGCAATTTATACAGCCTCAGTAGGAAACATGAAGGTGAGTTAATTACACCAGGGAGATAAGGACAGAAGCTATTTCAGTGCTTCACACCACCCCTTTGCCAGAGATCACTGCCTTCGTTCTGGTCCTGACAAAGTTGGTGCTTGCATCTCTTGTCAGCATCCAGTGGCAGAGGGCAAGTTCACCTTCCCTGGCAGCCTAAGCAAGCCGTTGGACTCTGAATTTCAGCGGCTTCAGTGGAAGCACTACCTCCCTCCTGCTGATTTTGCTCCTGGAGCAATAACCTGCCAGAGCAGACGCATGGGGTGGTAACTTTCAGAGCTAAGTCTGTCAGACATTGTCATTTTAGCCATTTGGGATTATTTCTGATGGCTGAAAGAATTTAGAGAGCCATCCAGAAAATTAAACCAAGCATCATCTTTGTTGTGGCTGACACAAAACATACTGCACAGTATCATTTTGCCAGCACAGGGACTCTTAGACTGCAACATAGCTAAGAAAAGCATCAAATGCAGGTTTACTGCACAACTTCTGTGCCTTGAATGCAAGGCACAGAAATGGACTTTTCTTTGCCATTCCGTAAGAAATCAGAGTGCCTGTGTTCAGGCAATAAATAGATTTGTGCATCTCCAGGCTGGAGGCACCTCTTCTCCAGGACTCTCAGATCAATTTCCTTCACATCTTACACTGACATTCAGGGCATGATGCAAAGCCTACCTATCTACTCCTGAAGGGTGCTTGGGAGGCAAAATTCTGTATGATTTTTAGCTGATATTAGTTCAATTGATTTATCTGTGATTCTACATTTATTTGTCATCTGTTTTTCTAGAAATGGGGGTGTTGTGACCTTCTGCAAGTTACTTATACTCAAATTAATAGAGACTCAAACAGCAAAACCTAAACAGCTTTTGAGATATTCCTCCAGCTCACGTTCTGGACCATTTCAGGTCCAGAATGTGCTCAGTCTTATGGACTGAGACAATAGCACCCAAACCAGGGAATCCAAAGCATTACTTGAGCATGCATATACAAACATTTGCTGACAGGTTAAGAACTGGAAATAACTCTACCTCCTAGCTGAGTAGCAGATGCAGAGGAAAAAAAAAAAAAAAAAAACAAAACACACCACACCAGAAAAGAAAATAAAGGGAATTTTAAGTGTGCAGAAATGCAGACTGGATGAGGAAAACTGGCAACCTTGTGATTTTTGCTTGCACTTCAAACTCCTGATAGACATCTACTTTGCATTCCAGAAATGGCAGGTCTGCATCAGCTGCCTTCAGCTGGCAAGTAGCTTCTTTTACAAGCCTGCCAGTCACCCCTGCCCTGTCCCAGGGGATGCACTGTAGCTTTAGGAGCCTTAGAAAGAGTTATTGGGCAGGAAGAATTTACGGACAGAATTCTAAGAATCAAGTGAAAATTGCCCCTCTCCTCTTCTGTTAGCACGCTATGGTTCAGGCTCAATGAAGTACATATCCCCTATCAGATTCAAGTATAAGCTCACCCTTCTTAAATAGATTTGTTTAATCCAAAGGAGTATTATTTCCCTCTACTCATATTTAACATGATTGATCATTACTAAGCTAATTGTCATCAGTACATCACATAGCATCTAAAGACACACAGCCACATCAGGAAGGATTTTTACAAGCTCATACATACTGGTTTTAGAAGCAATTCTAGCTCCCAAGCAAGGCTGGTACTTTATCCTTCTATGGTTGTTTTAGTCTTACCTCCAGTAAATATCTAGTTAGCCTATACACGAACAGGTGATAAAAACAGGATAGCTGGGAACAAGTATAGTCTACCCTTTTACCTGGAAAAGAAGTTTGTAGGATCAGTTTCCACTGAAGCAAGAAGGCTGGGCCTTTCTAACTGACTTATAGATCAGCTCGGCCAATAGAGCAAGGGATTCTGCTAGCAAGTGAAACACTTCATCAATTCAAAGCCAGCTGAAGCCCGTTGGAGTGAGGGATGAACAGCATCTATCTTTACCACTGGCACAACTCTGTGTTTACTTAATGCACAAAGGCTGTTATTGCTGTCTGCAGCAATTTAAATACCCTTAATTCAATCACTTGCTCATTTTGCTCTCTAAGTACTGTTTTTAAATTAAAGACACATTTTGCTAAGGAACCCACATGGAATAAAGCAAGCAAACACCTTCCCCACCCCCCTAGTATGCTCAGCAAACTTGTAGGCAAAAGCAGTACTTAAACTCTGATCAGCCAGTTTTGTCACTGCCAGGGCTTAAAGCAACATCAAGCAAACCAGGCCCAAAAAACAAGAGCTGTAAACTTCTGGCAGTTCAGCCTACATTCAGAACCCCAAATAGTAGGCTCCTGATGCCTTTCCCAAAGGCATTCCTGGCCGTGTTTGTCCAGCAACCCATGTTTCATGTTATCTTTCAGGTTTACTCAAAGGCAGAGGAGTGCTGTTTTCCAAACCTGGAAGGGCAGGCTAATGCTACAGAACAAAACCAATCTTACTACTACTTTGTAAATCTCAGAAAGAAATGGGTGGTTATGGGCTGAATAACATATACACGTGTTCCTGCAAAACTGAGGAGCAGCACCAACATTCCCCTTTCTGTGAGTGGCCACTAGACAAATACGATGTTTGCTTTTGTGATAAGGCTGCACAGACATTTTCCTCCAAGCTCTCTAAATAAGATCAGCAGGATGATATATGTGCTTTTACAGACAAGGAAGTACTTATGTTCTGGTCACCTTAACATGCCATATCTGGGAGGGGAGGAAAAAAGATTTATAGAGGTGGCTAATTCCTCAAAAATAATAATGTTCATGTATCCAAAATAACAGACACGCTATCTTAGGTGAACAGCAGCTTCCTTTGTTTACAGGGCTCTTGTTCAGCAGTCAAAGATTAATATTTTAATGGGTCAACTGAAATACCATACTTGTATTTTAATAGCAGTTATAGGTTAATTTACTGTGTTAAGATCTATAATGAAGATAAAGTACAAAACTTCATTTTCACCAATATTAAATTCAGGACAATATAATGCAATTGAAGCCTCAAGTCTTTGCAAAGTTTTCCAACAACAGCTGCGTATTGAAAAGGCAATAATAAAAGACAACACTTCCACCTGCAGCAGGAGCAACTTCCATGGAATTTGAGATATCAGCGATAAGCTGAAAGATTCAGCTTATTCCTTTGAGAGGGTCACGGAGCTGCCAGTTCCACAAAAGTAGCCTTAAAGACATCTGGACTGTGGAGATTTCTTTGAAAACAGTTACATGTCACTGCTGATCCCATTCCATAATTGTTGAAATACAGATTTCAGTTCAGCATGGCTGCAAGTTTGTTTTCGTTCATCAAAGTAAATTCACTGCTCAAGAGAAGACAGCTCCCAGTCTTCTATACTTCATTTTGAAGTCTTGTGTCAGGTATGTGGCCATAAGGAGATGCCCACACCTCAGGGCAGAGGGACTGTGCCTGCTCTGTGAGGCAAAAGCTCAGTAGACTGACAGGGGGTAACAGCAAAATCCGAGCTGGAAGTGCAGTATGTAGTTATACCAGTATTCCCACAGCACCTGGGGGTATCTATCACCTGAGATTAGATCTTCCCTAAATGCATACAAGAGATAATTAATGCTACTACAAGAAGACAACACAAACATGCAAAGTAAGGTAGCAGGGAAGTACTCCTGTAGCTATTTTATAGAGAATTAACTGAAGCACCTTAATGAATTTGCTCAAAGATTGACAAGGGAAGCCTACAGCAGAGGGGCAGAAGCCAGCTCTCCTGCATCCTAATCCAGTGCACTGTTTACAGCATCATCCTTCCTACTACAAAAAGCGGTTCAAGTGCTTGCTGAGGACAGAAGCCAGTGATGGCCACTGCTTGAACCGAGTTCAGCCTAGCAAGAGAAAATCCAGAATTAGTTCATCTTGGAAGTGATCAAAAAAGAGAGAGGCGGCAGTCCTTAAATGCTGCCAGCATTTCAACTCCACATATTTATAAAGCAATCTTTTCAGCTAATGATCACCCAATAGCCTTACACAAATGCCCACCACAGTTAGCAGAGGATCCCCGTCCCACATGGCCAGGTAAGCCACCAAACTTTGTGACTGGCAGTCCTAAGCAGCACTGAATGACTCTGTAACCTCAAAGGGAACCACTGCCTTGGAGGCCAGCTCTTGTCACCATACTGCTCTCTCCCCTGGATGGAGCCACACTCTTTGGTCTGCACAGCAGCCCGCAGGGACCTACCTGGACACCTGCTGCCGGGGCTGTGAGGGTCATTAACACTCCACGTAGGAACAGGAGGGCCTATGGCCAGATGGGTACCATTAAAAGCAGGTTATGCCCCACAAACAGGGAACACCAGAAGAATTACGCATCTAATAGTAGTACACTAAAACCTCGGCATGATGGTCTTCAATACTGCTCTATTTCCGTGCTAGCAGCCTGAATGAAATCCGAGCATACCAGCTGATAACCTTAAAACGACGCAGAGAAGCATAATCACTGCACATGGCAAGTAAGCACATTTCTGTCACTGTACCTCTTTACAAAGAGCCTCCAAGTCACTGCAGCACTGAGGAAATCTACTTACTCTTACACACCAGTCTTGCGAATGCACCCATACTATTTTCCTCACTCCAGGGTCTCAAAGTGAATAATCTTTCAAAAGCTATTTATCAGTTTTCATTATCTCTGAATTGCTTTTTGCTTGCTTGCAATTAAGGACTAATATCCAAAGAGTTAGAAATTTATAAGGTAATTAACCATAATGAGTTCTAAAATATGATCAGCTGCTGGATATCAACAGAAATCTTAGTTTTTCCCCATAAACTTTTTTCCCCCATGTATTTATACAAGCTTAAAATGGACATGTATTTAGCAGAGGTTGAACATTCACCCGATAATACTATATGTGCCTATTCCTTCTCTGGAAGGCAGCTAACTATAGACAAAAATATCCGCAAACTAGCAATTACTGTGGATTCAGAAGGTTTTAGGGTGACACTGATGTGATGAAACATCTATTTTTATGCATGTGAAGTATTCAAGTTCAGAGGGAGGGACAGAGAGAAAGGGAGCACATGCGTGCTGTAATCAGCTCATGTACAAGGCAAGATTCTGCTCAGCATTTGTAAATACGACCACCTAAAATACATTTCCTTTCCTTGTTCTTCCACACAATGAAATGTTGGTCAAGCAACGCTAAAAACCTTTTTGAGTAGATCAATAGCATATTAAGCATTGCCCAGGTTAGAATATCAAGTCAAATTAGTGAACTAGGTCCAAGGTTATAAACAGTATATAAGATTTTCTTTTTAGCCACTCCAGCATAATATCAAAAAGCTTTAGTTAATCAGAGCCACTTTACCTAAGAAAAATTATTCATTTATTTCACATATTTCCCTACACGTGGCATCCAATGCAACACATGTGCAACCCACTCACTACACTCCAAAATTTGTCAGAGAAAACCCCACTTAGAGGTTCATCAGGTAGATCTTACGCACACAAGAAATTGCAGGTCAAAACTCGCAAAAGGATGAAAAATCTGACCCTCTTACTGTGTTACAGGCTCTAGTCTAAAAAGCTGGAAACTCCTACTTCAGCTGCAGTCTGTAGAGTGCTCAGAAACCCTTCTGGATAAGAAAGTAGGGTGTGCATCCCCAGAACGTAACTGAGAATTTATGTGATTTTTGCTTTTTGCTTCCTGCAGAGCCCTAAGAGGAGTTATACTGTTTCTGTAGTCATTAGCAGAACAACTAGAATCCAAGTTTTCTGCAGTTTTCTTTGGCAACGACCACAGAATAGCAAAACTTGAGGAAAAGTAATGATGTTCTCAAGATGCTATGTATAATATTTCAGTTAGACAGTAAGTCAACCATTTGAAGCTTAACAATATATTCAACCATTTCATCTTAAGATGTAATGTGTAAGAGGAAAACCTAAAATTAAACTTTCAACACACAATTGTTTCTTCTGTTTGTACTGCAATGTTTCACGTTCCTGTTTTTGATGGAAAACTATGTCCCAGGTTAGAAAGCCCACACTTATCTATACACAAGGAAGGACTCACAGGCTGATGGGGAAAAAGGAGTTTATGTAGAGAAAAGAAGCATTATGCCTGCTTCCTGTGGATTGAAGTTTTCAACAGCCGTTACATTGCTTAGGGGAGCAGACAGTGCTAGCCTAAAAGCAGTATTAGTACTTTAGGCTGAGAGGGTCCACATTTAACCGGTTTCAAGACCCCACTACAATCCATTCAAAGTGTTTAGCAGGATGGCTGGTCCTGCGCCCCAGGGGCTGCACTGGCACTGCAGCCCTGCTTAAGGAGCAAGGCTGGTTCCCCCAAGCAGTGATGTGTGGCACCCCACAGGGCAGTGCCATCTCGGGCATCACAGCACGCTCCTCTCCCCTGCCACGCAAACATCCCCTTCCCAACAGCATCACCAAGAGAAAGAGGTGGTCCGTATTCTGGAGGCAGAGCATCCCACATGGTCCTAGCCAGGAAAGTCTGTCTGGAGCCAGTCTGAGGTTCTTATCAGTTTGGGGCCCATACTCTTTTAAGATAACAAAAATCAAGATTTTCTGGCGGCTAAGAATGTACTTTCTGAATGTTTTTACTTTTCCAACAGGTAACTTCCACTGGTAAAGATCATCTTTAAAAGAGAAAATGGATTTAATAAACTCAACTGAACAAAATGGTACATCAGAAGAACTATTCAGATGGGTGACATCCAAGATTCTCATTTCCATTACCCTTTCTGTGCTTGCACTAATGACAACAGCCATCAATTCTCTTGTGATGACTGCAATAATTGTGACAAGAAAGCTCCACCACCCTGCCAACTACCTAATCTGCTCTCTTGCAGTGACTGATTTCCTTGTGGCAGTCCTGGTGATGCCTTTCAGCATTGTTTACATTGTAAAGGAGACCTGGATCATGGGGCAAGTGGTGTGTGACATTTGGCTGAGCGTGGACATTACGTGCTGCACATGTTCCATCTTGCATCTCTCTGCCATTGCTTTGGACCGGTACAGAGCAATCACGGATGCTGTGGAATATGCACGGAAAAGGACATCTAAGCATGCTGGCATCATGATTGCAGTGGTATGGATCATATCCATCTTTATCTCCATGCCGCCTTTGTTTTGGCGGCACCAGACGACCAGCAGGGATGACGAATGCATCATCAAACACGACCACATTGTTTTCACCATTTACTCTACATTTGGCGCCTTCTATATCCCGCTGGCCTTGATTCTGATCCTTTATTACAAGATATACAAGGCAGCAAAGACATTTCATAGAAGAAGCGTCAGCAGGATCGTAAGGGAGGAGGTAAATGGACAAGTCCTTTTGGACGCAGGTGAAAGAAGCACCAAATCGGCTTCTATGCCCAGCACAGCAGAGAAGACATCAGATCCCCTGGTGAACTGTGATAAAATCAATATCACCCTACGAAGCCCCAGGTCTGAATCTAAGCATGAGAAATCCTGGAAAAAACAGAGAATCTCTAGCACAAGAGAGCGAAAGGCAGCAACTACACTGGGTCTGATCTTGGGGGCATTTGTGATCTGCTGGCTCCCTTTTTTTGTAAAAGAAGTAGTTGTTAATATCTGTGAAAGATGTCACATCTCAAAAGACATGTCTAATTTCCTAGCATGGCTGGGATATATAAATTCCCTTATTAACCCCCTAATCTACACAATCTTCAATGACGATTTCAAGAAAGCCTTCCAGAAGCTTGTGCGGTGCAGGCAGTACCTTTAAGAGCTTTTGTTCATATAAGGAGAACATACTTATTGGTTTTTTAACCTGTATAAATTTATATAACTGAAATGACATTTGTTGTATTTAAGGGAAAGCACCGGAACTCTGCATTTACGTTATGATTCTTTTGTATCCGTAGCACTGGAAGCATAAATTGCCCAAGTTTTAAAGAGATGGATCATCTGGGGTCAGTTTTGCTCTGGAAAAAGAGGTAGCATATTGTGGCTCTGATCCACTTGGGATTTGCCCAGCTGCCTAGCTTAAAGTACTACCTTAAATATGAAGGAAATACACACTTGAAGTAGACAAAGAAACAAAATTTTTAAAAAATAAAGTAACCCTCAGTCATCAGTGCAATTTAAGTAAAACAACACACAGCTTTTAAATCCAAACCACAAATAAGATATAAAATACACCTTGCAATTAAGACATGATTTTATTAGTCTGGCACAGGTCTCCAGCACAGAGCCAAGCCATTCCCAGCGAAAGGTAGTAGCTTGAAACATATCTAGCATCATCCTACGTTGATTAGCTGAGTGCAGCTGCAGCACTGCCTTCTGTAGCTGAAGAACATCCCTGTGTTACGTCCTCGCAGCACCCCAGCAGCCAGCAAGGTGATTTCATGGGTTACCAGTTTCATAGCAAGCCAGTTGCCCAGCCCCAACAGACGCGGGCATAGCCCCAGGGAAACAGCCAGACAGTCTGGGGCACCTCCAGGGAGCCTTGTGCCTGGTGCTCTGAGACACTGCTTCAGCTGGGACTAGCCAGGGTAAGCACATCAAGAGCAGCTGGTCGTCCTTATGGAGATGTTAGAAGGGAGAGAAACATAAGACACTCCTTGGTTCATGTCCTCATCCCAACCTCACAGACCTGGCCAGGCACAACCCCTGTGACTTTCAGCACCAAAGCCAGCCACAGATTGCGCCAGGGGCCCCAGCGCATGGCTGAGCGTGGGTGGCTTAGTGAGGTTTGGTTGAGGGACACCTAATGAAGAACTTGGGCTGACAGCTCTGGCTAATTCTGTGTTCAGCCCTCCATCCCCAGAAGCCTGATATCCCCAAGTCTTTTCTTGACTGCCTCAGGCACTTGACCTGTGCACCCTTGGAAAAGGCTGTGCACATGGAAAGATTCCAAGCATGTGATAAAGCAGAGACTGGCCACGGTGCTGGCAGCACGGGTCTCTGGAAAAGGCTGTGCCACAGCTTCTGCATTAAGGGCAGAGGGAAGTGACCTCTGTATGCAGCGCACACCTGGGCAAGGGATCCTGTGGGATGCTCACTGGTTGGCACCTCTAAGCGCCTCCTTCCCACAGAGCATCTACTCCATGCCCCTAGTCAGAGCAGAGCTAAAAAGACCTTGTAGGCACTCCAGCTGGTTCAGCCAAAGATAACTGCAATGAACAGACCTCCTTGTGCGCTGCCTCCTAAGGCCTCAAAGGCAGCACCCTGGCCAACCTTGATTTACAAGCTCTAGATGCCAAGCCACAGTGCTAAGGAGTGCAAATGCAGCCCTTGCCTCAAAACCAGCAGCGCAGGGTTGCTGACAGCTAAGGGTACTAACAGAGCATTTGCCCCTGCGTGCAGAGGAGTTGCTACGAGCCACACAAAAACCCAGCGACAGGGTTTGCACTTTTCAGGACAAGCAGATTCAGGCTGCATCACTAAGACCCTGGCTTTGAATTCATTGCCAGCCATTCAATGCTGTCCAGCAGCAACAGGGACTTGAGGCTCCTTACAGGAACTACAAACCCTGCTGTGAGCAGCAGCAGCCTCCTGCAAAAGCACTCTGATTTGGCACATGGGCCAGCAGCTGCTTAGGGACATCACAAAGAAACTGAGAGTTTGGGAAAGGTATCACTGGTCTTCGCAGTTATTCTTCCAAGTGGTTTGCGTTAGACAAGAAAACCCAGAAAGAAGCCATCACCGTTATTTCTGTCTCCCCCTCTCCCTCCACTGTATTACAAACTCTGGAGTTCAATAATTTTTGCATTTTTCCCAGTAGCTACCAGCTGACACAACAGCTGTCAGAGATGTTTCTTGCAAGGTGACAAGGTTTGAAACCTGAAATATTGAACTAATTTGTTTCTGTCACTTGCGACTTGCTGTATTCTGCTTTCACATCAAGGTCCAAATGAGATGCTATTCAGAAGTACTAGAAATGGTGCATTTGCTTTACTGTTGATTTTAACCCAGCCAGGAATCTAATGGAAAGCTCACCTGTCATGCCGTGTAGCTCTAGCACAGCGGTAGCACAGTTAAATTTTGAAGATACTAGGATGCGACAGAATGGAATTTGGCTCATGCTCAGTGCAAGCTATCACACGTTACTACCATTGCAGTCAGAGCACAACCTCTGCAGCCCCCGCGGCTGTGGCAATGGCTGCATTATGCTGAAAGAAAAGACTGCTTTAAAAATCAGCTGTGCTCTACTGTCTCTAGAAAAAGCTATGGAATTCAGCTTTCTTAAAAGGATTAGCAGATTAGCAGAAGACAGCAAAGGAAACCCCACTGAAACATTTAAGATTGAAGACCTCCGTTTCCCACGTTTCCTGAGTACTGAGTCATAACATTGGATATCCAAGGGCAGGACTTCCTCTCCCCCTGCTTCTCCCTTTATGACTGCTGGAGGGTAGAGTATACTGTTTATCCTCTTACACTTATGAAGTTTGACAATATTTTGTGAAATCAAATTAGAAATAAAAATAGGGGTTGCTTTTGAGGAGAAAAGATACTTAAAATACATTTAAATAATAATGGTAAAGCTGAAAGAATGGAACAGTATGTAGATAAACAGAGGATAGCTATCATTTATGCACTGTTAACAGTATTATACTCTGAATCTAATTAAGCTGCTAAACATTTCTCAAGATGCAGGGTGGTCGCTTTTGTATCATTTTCACTGAGCTGTATCTGCTCACCCTTCAATGCCCCAGTGGTGGAAGATGCAACTACAAGAAATCAAAGCAAACGAGTGGGTAGTTATCCTATTAAAAGCACTTGCGGCTTGTGGACCATCATTTCTTGGTGTCTGACTGCAACTCATCACTCGTTCTCTAACAGAATCCACTGTGCCGAACACTTTATCACACAACCCCACACAGTACCGTTTCATCTCTAGCATTTATCCATGCATGTGACGTGTTAAAAAAAAAAAAAAAAAAAAAAGTTCCTCTCTCAATATGCATAAGGGTTAAGATTTCCATGAGATGCTGCTTTCCCCTACCCATGAAGTACACAGGCAACTACTGGAGCTCAGCACAGGATTCAAAGAGCAAGAGGGAGAAAGATTTTATGCAGTGGAGGGAAGATTTTTTGCAAGTAGCTCTGCGCCCTGTGAGAGTTCAGTCTCAGCAAATAGAAAAAATTTTGTCTGGTTTCCCAGCTATGTCAGAAGACTGTGTATGTGTCTTGCAGGAAAAAGGTTTACATCTCCTCTGAGGGTTGCACAAAGCTCCCTGGATCCCTATCCCTTCTGCAGCTGCCCACCCATCTGCCCATCAGTTTAGATTTCTTCTAACACCCAGAGAACTGGATTGGGAGCAGCTGACCTACTCCCACTCCAGCTTTCACAGTGAATGATTTCTGAAGCAGCTGTGAGCACTATATCCAGTTCAGGTGAATGGTTTTTGCTAACAGCAAGCAGTTAACTACACCTCACTATCCTAAACTCATTTCTTTGCTTTTCCTCCCTGCCAGATGCTTTATTGGTGTCCTTTCCTCCTGAGGATGGCATATCCCTACAAAGGGCTTGGAGATACAAACATACTTTCATTTTAGTGATGCAGTCACACTTGTTAATGCATGACTGTACCACCCAGAAACACCCACCTCATCCAAATGCGCTTTTGGCAGTCACTGTCTTCAGCTGGTGTCTAATTGTTCTTGGTGCTAGGGAGGTACATGGAAATAACTATGTGCCGAATTATTTTCTCCAGTAGTTACAAACTCAGCACATTATTTCTAGGCAAGTGCACATTACTATTTGGTCTTTGCATTTCAGATTCCCTTGCAGAAGGGAAACAGAAAATCATTGCTATTGCTGTAGCCACTGGAAGGAAGGGCTTGTTTGAACTCCACACGCCAAAGAGTAAATGCTGGAAGAAAAGCAAGAGGAAATCCTTGTAGCAGACCTGTAAGGATTAAGCATAAACCTAACACTGTCTCATCTAGACGCAAGAGCTGCACCAGTGCATGGGCAGCTGTTCTCAGACGGAGAGCTAATGGGTCAGCAGTCATCTATGGGTCACAGCAGGCACTCACGGGCACTCCAACACCCAAGTGAGCAGTAAATGGTGTCTGCTGGTGGCTTTCATGTTCCTCCTCCATAAAGTGCTGCTTTACTACAGGGACAGTACTGCCAATAGCAGAGCTGCTAAAAATTACCAGCAAGGTGTTGATATCCTCCCCTGCAAAATCCTGAAACAAATTAAACAGATTATTTTTTTCAGGATTTTTCATTTGTCTTCTGGGGAGCCTGGTTCAAATTTCTAATTTTCCCTCTCGACCAGGAAGGCTAAACCTCTAAAAGAAACATAAAATTTATTTGATCTAGTGTTCCTAGCCACCATTTAGTAACTCAAGAAATGAAAGCCCTGATGATACTGAGTTTGACTAAGAAGTAAGATTACAGAGAACAGAACAAACAGAAGTCAGCAGCATTGGTGTAAACGGTCAAGCTTACCAACTGAATTCAAAACAGCCTTCTGGTGTCATTCCCTCACTTGTAACAGACACCAATGATTGAAAGCAACCTTAAATCCTCAGGAACTTACTAAAGTATGAATTTCCTAAATTCCAGTTGTTTACTTCATGTTCAAGTGAGTTACTTCCTAAGTAAGAACTTCGCAACTCAGGAAAATTTCAGATGGAAATATTTTTAGGCAAGGAAAAAATACTGTGTTTCATTAGTCAAACTACATCAGTACGATTATGTATTTAAAATATTGGTTGAGGTAAAGTCAAAGAAGTTGTTTATTGAACGCTGTTACTTTTTATCTCCTAGCAGCTAAATCAATTGTATCTACCATATATTTATTTAAACTATTGTTTTGAAGGTATTCATCGTTACATAGCAGGTCAGAAGCACTAACAAAATTAACTTCCCTTTCCACTTTTATGCAATATAGTTCCTATACACTTCAGTCCCTCACTAAATTAAACCTTTTCCTGTTCTTCCCAACACTCATTGATGTGAAACTCAGAGCAGTATTTTATAGTTTGGGTTTAAAGACGAAAAACATGTTTAACACTACAAAAAGCGCTAACTGCTAAGATAATGCTAGAAGAACGATTAATCTCCTTGTTTTCAGTTTAGATCATGACTGGTAGTAGACATTTAATGCAATAGCTAGCTCTCTGCTGGCAGCACTCCAAGATGCAAAAGCTGTGGCTAATTTGTATGACAGCAAGCGTCTGCTAAGCAACTCACTTTTGGCTAAGCCTGGTTTCCCATATTTCACAGTACAAAGCTGCATAAAATAGTCCACAGCCATGAAATAAGAAATCAGCCAGTTTGCACTCCAGTCATTTCTAGTCTGGCAGTCGCTAGGAGATAGTTGCTCCACAAACACACACCATTAACCAGCAGGAGCAAAGCTGTGTCTTTATCCACAGCAAAAATAGTCAAAAAGTTTCACATCCATCTATTATTTTGGAGGTAGCCAGGAGGCAGCCTGAACTGACCTGTGACCAGGTGGCCTCAACACAGCCCAGCACTGCTCCCCAGCAAGACGCAAAAAGATACCTATTCAAGGCGAATGCCAGCAGCAGCAAGCTTAGTCAGTACTATACTAGTAATAAAACAAAGAGCAATCCAGCATCTGGCCCATCTTATCTGGCAAAGGGAGTTTCACCAGAGATTAATGGTCACTTAATATCAGTTCCTGCAGCTTACTGGCATCCTAACCGAGCTGGGCTCTTTCAGCCCCTCCAGCGTGTTTAGCAAGACAGTGTTGAACTACCTCATCAGGTCTGTGCCGGTCAGTACAGGGCTTGCTTGCCGTGTCATCATAAAGTTCGGCTCTGAAGGTTGAAGTCATCATTCAGCTTGGGTAAATGTAAAAATATTGGACTTTAAGGTGGTAAAAATTCAAGTTAAGGGTTTTCAGGTTGTGGATTTTTCTTCCACATCTATTTTGACAGTAAGTAAACTGTGGTCGTTTTGAACCCAAAACAGTTTTCCAAGCAAGATATATCTATAACAGGTAAGCATGACCTTATTTTTCACACACATAAATATGAGTTATATTACCATTACACTGTTTCTAACCTCGTTTATTGACGCTCCTTTGCATTTTGACAAGTATTTCTCCCATCCTGATTTCAAAGCGTGGGAGAAATATTAATTAATTAATTATCTGAGGTAGGTAGGAGGTCTTAGCTCCCTTTTACATGAAGAAAACCAGAAGACATAGGAAGTAGGCACCGAGCACCTCCAGCTGGGTGAGGTCCTGGGGTGACACTCAGCATACAAAACAGGAAAGGGAAAAAAGGGTGTTTTCAAAGCTAGTGGAAGAATCACAGAATTACAGAGTGGTTGAGGTTGGAAGGGACCTCTGGAGGTCATCTCTTCTGAGCCACCTGCTCAAGCAGGGCCACCTAGAGCAGGCTGCCCAGGACCATGTCCAGATGGCTTTTTAATATCTCCAAGGACAGAGACTCTACCACTTCTCTGGGCAGCCTGTGCCAGTGCTCAGTCACCCTCACGGTTAAGTGTTCCTTACACTCAGATTGAGCCTCCCGTGTTTCAGGCCCATTGCCTCTTGTCCTGTCACTGGGACCCACTGAAAAGAGCCTGGCTCCGTCTGCTCTACACCTTCCTTTCAGGTATTTATGTACGTTAATAAGTTTTCCCTGAGCCTTCTCTTCTCTGAGCTAGAACAGTCCCAGCTCGCACCCTTCCCTCATGGAAGAGATGCTTCTGCCTGTCATCTTAGTGGCCCTTTGCTGGACTCTCCAGTATTTCCATGTCTCTCTTGCACAGAAAAACCCAGAACTGTACACAGCACTCCAGCTGTGGCCGCACCAGTGCTGAGCAGAGGGGAAGGATCACCTCCCTTTGACCTGCTGGCTACACTCCCTAATGCAGCCCAGGATGCCATCAGCCCCCTTTGCCTCAGCTGCACGTTGTTGGCTTATGTTCAGCTTCATGTCCACCAGGATTCTCCCAGGTCCTTTTCTGCCAGGCCACTTTTCAGCTTGTCAGCCCCCGGCATACACTAGCGCATGGGGCTGTTCCTCCCAAGGTGCAGGATTTTGAGCACCCCTTTGTTGAACTGCGTGAGGAATCACATACTACAGTCTGAATGGAGCAAAGCAAATCAGACAAGGAGAAGGAGGAGGAGAACAGGAAAAGACAAAAGATTGAGCAGTTTTCTCCTTACAGAGCCAGACAGCCTTGAAATAAATATGCTTGAACTCATCACAGCTCAGATCCAACTCACAGAAGTGCCAGTTCACTTTGCAGCTGCCTGGCACCTCCCAGGAGCTGAACGAGGAGTGGAGGTTGTTTTGCTATCTCCATCCCAGCCGGGGTCAGTACAGCACGCTGTGTCTGAGCACACAGGATCCTTCTCGAAGACTAGTGTGGCGATACCAGTCAGCACCAGCCATGCACAGCTGGTGAGACCGAGGAATTGCAAGTACTGAGATTTTAAAGGCTACAAACAGCACAGGAAAAAAAATTGAGTAGTATCAAAGCAGATCTTTTAAAAATCTTCCCGACTTGTCAACGCTTCCCTCTCAAAAGGCATCTTGAGTGCAGGAAGAGTGCTGAATGGAGACTTTGTCCCTTGCTTTAGACATGGCCAGGGATATATGCTCAGCTTGCTTTATGTTCCACAAATACAAGTTACACAAAGTTACACAAGTTACACTACCACATTTCCTGCCCCTCCTTGTTAAACACCCTGGTGTATGCCAGTCCTCCCTGGCCCCTGCCAGCCTGCCCTTCGCCTGTGTCTGCAGCTCACTGAACATGGTGTTAAAGCTCTTCGTAACCAATTTACTTCCAGCGCTTCTCTTTCTGATTGGAGAAGAATAATAAAAAGCAACCAAAACACCCTCCAAGCTCTAAACCTGTAAACAAAACAGGGAAAAGAAAAAAAAAAAATGAAGCAGTCTAGATTCAACAGAAAATAAATCAAATAACACTCCCCTGAACCACTTCTGCTCATCCCACTCCGTGCTCACAACACACCACACACCATGAATGCAGGGCGAGAGTTATTTCAGGAGAAGGTTTGACTTATTTTGTGTTACTGGACAAAGGAGCTCATTGAAAGATCCTTCAGGGGAATGAGGAAGGCTGTGAAATGATAACCTGTTCTGTCTTCTCCCATCCTTAGCTGTACAAGGAACACCGAAGGAGTAGTGATACATTACACACTAGCATGAGGACAAGGCAACCCAGCACAGATGCACAAAGTGTCAGAAGGAGAAAAGCCAGAGGTGCAGAGCTTCCACCAAGGGCTGGATTCAGCCCACTTGGAGGGAAGCTTTCAAGGGGCAGAGCAGCTTTGCTGCAGCGGCTAGGCGCTGTGGGGAAGGGTGCGGGTGCCTCGGGGGCAACGGGGGACAGGCCCAGGGGCAGCGGGGGGCAGGCCCGGGGCAGCGGGGGACAGGCCCGGGGGCAGTGGGGGCAGGCCCGGGGACAGGCCCGGGGCCGCGGGGGACAGGCCCGGGGGCAGTGGGGGCAGGCCCGGGGACAGGCCCGGGGGCAGCGCGGGGCAGGCCCGGGGCAGCGGGGGCAGGCCCGGGGACAGGCCTGGGGGCAGCGGGGGGCAGGCCCGGGGCAGCGGGGGCCAGCCCCAGGCCCACCCGGAGGAGCCGGCCGGCCGCTGGCCCGCTGTGCCGGGGTGCCCCGGCGCTGAGAGGGCCGAGCCCGTGCGAGGTTGGGGCGCGGTTACACTTGTGGGGCGGGCGGTGACAAGGCAGCCCGGCCTGGCTGAAGGCAGGGACTCATGTCGGGTCCACAGCCGGGGGGGTGGAAACGGGCATAAGAACGGGCGGTGATCTGCAGGCTGCTCCAGCCGGCCCAGGCTATCCGTGCCGAGGCAGACCTGCTGCCTACCGCGATTCGGCTCGTCCAGGAACCGCAGCCCGCGGGCAAGCCGCGTCCGGGGGCAGCGCCGTGAGAGCGGGCGGCCCGGGCGGCCGTTTCCCGGGCGGGCGGTTCCCCCTAGCGGCGCCGGGAGCGCGGGCTGCCCGCTCGGCCGCCGCCGGGCCCAGCCGCCCGCATCCCGCTCGGCCCGGCCCCACGGGCAGCACCGGGGGTGCCCGCCCGCAAGCGTGGCCTCTCCCCCCGCACCCGCTGCGGCCCGCCGCCGGCGGCTCCCCGCTGTCCCCAGCGCGGCAGGCGGGGTGGCCCGCGGTCCCCTGGCAGGGCTCTGCAGGCCGAGCCACCCTGCGGGCGCACCCCTGGGTGGGCGTTAGGAAGGGCCCGAGGAGCTGGGAAGCCATCAGCGTGGGATCGCTCCCCTTCCCGGCAAGGGCATCACACCCTGCATGTCTACCTGCCCTCCCCTTCGTTAGGGCCTGATCATTAACGACCAGTGTCTTGTATAATTTAGAGACTTTACGTGCTGACACACAGGCACGCGACAAGAGGAAGAGTTTCAGTCAAAGGCTGATCCCCTTTATCGGTCCTGGGGCAATAACCAGGAGGGGCCACGGAGCACGCAGCAGGTCGAAGACCGGGTAGGTGGGAGAAGGGAGCAGAGTTGAGATATGGAGGTTTCCAGGGACATGACATTTGCTCCCTCTCTCTGCTGCTTCAAGACTGAGGGAGTTTATGTCTCTGTAACATCTTGTTAGCTGAATGAGACGGCAGGATATTTCAATTAAAATTGACAACTCTTTAGAGTACAATAACATTTGCGAGACCTCCCAAGCAAGGGTGAGGAAGGACTGTCGTTTGAAACAGTGTGCAGAAACGTCTATGCAGTCTGGAAATGTACACGGGTGGAAAAAACATGACAAATCCCCAGAGATCAGCTCCTCAATAACAAACCACGAAAGAAACTGCTTCTCTAGAAGCCATCCTAGAAACTTTTAACCTGCTGCTGCAGCCTATACTATTTAGATGTTATTTTCTTTATTTCAGGATTAAATTCTAAGAAGCCACGAGCAATGCCAAGCATGTCAGAAATAGCAACTTCCTGCTCCATTTAAAGTAGTGATGTTATGATAACTTTTTGATTTGGACCAGACTGGAAGTTTCATTCACAGTTGCTTTTTACCACCTTTTGCTGTTGCACAGTATTGTGTAAAGTGGCCAGAACTTCCTCATTTCCAAAAGCTGTATCCCCTCTCAAACTGCACCGGTGTAAAGGACAAACCAAGGCACAGGGCAAGTGAATTGTGCTCTGAAACTACAGACTGGTCAGTGACAGAATTCTAGGCAAGAAAAAATTTTCATGTTTCAACATAATTTAAGCCTGACTGTCTTCATATATTTTCTGTTAAATTCTACTGGCAGGGTCCCTGAATTTTGTGGCATACTGGGCAGCAAGTTAAAGTCACCCAGGTTTGTAGGGCAGTGAACACTAAGACGAGCCCATTTGCAAGAGCAGCAGCCCAGGCATTTGTACGCTCATCTCCCCGCTTTGCTGGACTGCATCTGGAGTACCTGGTTCTGAGCTGGCTGCAGCAGTGGGTGTATGATTACAGCCTAGGAGGTGTACTCCATCGATAAACGTTGCCTAACTGCATGACAGTATTGTGGCTTTTTATGACTGATCTCAACAAAGAGGGAGGCAGGTGGAGAAGGATGGAGATACAGAGAAGAAATGCATTAAATACAGTAATGATGCAGAGGAGGGAAGGCAGAAGTGTTGAAATTAATAGGTGTCTTTGCTATGCTCCTGTCACAAGACCACACTGGGGAAGGGGAGAGAAAAGCGGACTGAAGAGTTGCCCATGTGACAAAGCCAAGTACTTGCAGGAAGTCCTCATTGAGGGTCCCCTAGCCACCTTTTTTTTTAAAAAAAAGAGGATTATAACAATCAAAAGAAAAATCTTTGGGAGCATCTGTGTGATTTGTATGTAATATCAATGCAAACTGCAGATATTGAGTAGAAAAGCTTTAAAGTCTGAACTGAGACTGGAAAAAGTAGGAAAAGAAACACGTATAAGCCACACAAATCTGTGCACACAAACACAAAGCAGAAGTGTCACAAACAGTACTTTCCAGAGTTAGCAATTACCAAATATATGGGGTACATGATGGCCGATCTTTTCTGAGCAAGAGGAGAACTCAAGGTGAGAGGACTCTAATTCACCTGGCATTTTTCATGCTAAGGAATTTTCTCTCTTGAATTGCCTCGTCATTGATTTATACACAAGTGCTTTGGTTGGTCCCTGTCAGCTGTCCAATTCCATTCCTGTTAACTGGGAAAATGAGTCTAGAACTGTTTATGCAATTTACTTACAGCTTCAAATTATGTATTAAAAAAAAATATAGGCAGCACAGGAGCCACTTGATCTGCTTTGCGAAGCAGAAAGGAAAATTATAACACATTTTCTGACTCCTGTGCTTCTGTCAACATCTCTTCTCCATTTTTTTTCTGTTCCATATGCTCTCTTTCGCTGTCATACAGACAAAAAGTCACCAGACCTGGAAATTTCTTTCCTTTTCCAAGTTCTGTTGAATTCTAAGGGGAAGAAACAAGGAATGAAAAATTACTCCAAATCTTTCATAAGAAATGCGAGGCCAGTTAGAGTAATCTATGCTGCATTTCCAAGGAAGTACACAGTGGCAGTATGATTCTGTCTCATTCCCTTCTGCTGCAGATATATTGCTGTAAAGGAGGTAGGACTCGGGTAATTACGAATATTTAGACACTCTAAAGACAAGCTAGTTTTAAGTAGTGGAGAGCTCACATTTTCAGCCAGTTTAGGGAACTGTACAAACAGTAACTTTACATTCAGCATGGTCGTAAGGTGGTGCAAACCACATCCTCCTGTTCAATAGCCCAGGAAAGCATGGGTATGACTTCTTGCCCGGTAGTGCTCTTCACAATCTTTAACATTTGTTTGATGCAGGAGAACACACGGGTTCTTTCTACCTGCAACATTTCACCATATAATCAGCAAATACAAAGTAAGCTCCTGCCCTCGTTCCCCTATCCCAGTGTATTTCTTTCTGTCACTACATGGCATACCCAAATGTTCTAGCATGGGAGGTCTCCTTGCTCAAACGCACCTCCTGGAGTTTCATTGCTGAAACAGGCAAGAAGTTCAAACAATACCATCAGCGTTGCAGGAGCTCACAAGCATGAAATGAGCTATGCTCCCTACGTTACAGAAGGTATCAAAGGCCCTAAGGTAAAATGAGGTGAGTTAACGAGCTAAAACAGGTAAGGACAGCAGCTTCCCCAGGCCCCATAAGAGGAAAACGAAGACTGATGGTGAGCCAGACTGCTGAATGTGGCTTGAACACAACCAAAGTGAAATCCAGAATGCAGCACCTAAGGAGAGGACCTTGCCAACAGGTCTCTCTCTGTTCAACTGAGCTGGCGTCCCCTCTGCCTGCAACTACAGAAGGACAATGCAGGAACATGCTGGCTCGCAGGGATGTGCTGGCTCTCTGGCCCACGGTGCTGAGGTCACTGCGGGCAGGGATAAGCCAACCCCCCCGCACATGGCCAAGAAAGCTGCCAAGCCTGTATCCCTATTGTACCCCCACTTAAATACGAGCACTACCTCCTATATAGGCTGCTGTCATTCGGCTGTGTTAAGGTATGGGCACTGTTGAGCCTTTTGAGGGCCTTTTTCATGCAAAGTAATCCCCTGCTGACCAATTAGTACAGCTTGCCATTTGCTTAGCGTCATGCTGCAGGAACAATGCCGAGCAGGCCAGCATGGATATGCTCCAGATGACTCCTTGTTGCCAGGAAGGGGCATGGCAAGTATCACTTCCCCCAACAATGCATTTTCTAGTCTGGCTGTATATACATTTAAAGCATTGCTAAGTTACCCGAAAAGTAAATACAAAATAATCCTTTACTAATCTCACAACAGACTGTCATTTCTGCTACCATGTCTCACCTGCTTTTTTTAGGGTTGTATTTCTATTTCCTTCCTCCATACTATGTCCCCCACATTGTGGTGGTTTTCTTGGTCCAACCTCATCATCATGACCTTCTCTCCCCATGCCTTGGTACCACCCACTTCTTCACAGGTGGCCCACTGCTTTGTCCAGAGAGGCTTCACAGACCACAAGACAGCCAGGGTCTGATACATAGCTTCTATTTGCAGAGTCACTACCCACAAATTCATGTTTTTCCATTTGTACATTCGCAAGTGTGCCAAGAGAGAGCAAAGTTGATAACCTAGAGTTTTTTTCAATTATGTACTTCAACCAAAGATTTCAGAAATTCAGCCAAATTCAACAGAAATACAGCCAAAATACAGATACTACACTGTTCCCAAAAGACTATAAAGTGCTCCCCAAGGAAAAGAGAATTAAAGAAAAAGAAACTGGGGATAAACCAGACATTTACCTGAATGACAGTGCTATCAGGGGTTTTGTCTGTCAGATGGCTGTTTTGTCCGGGGGCAGCAGGGGAATTCCTTCCTCCCCAGCTGCTTCTGCCTAAATCCAAAGGTATCAGCCAGCATCTTTTGTGGACAGCTATAACAGCTATGGGAGATCAACGTGCTGTGCAGTCTTCTTGCTGATCTACTCCTCTCTTTTTCTAAGTTGGTTAAACGTATTGCTAGGCCTAAGTTGAAACAATCTAGTCATGAAACTCAAGTAGCACAAAAGCAATTAGTTAGGTACTTTATTTCCTATTTTAACAAATAGGAAAAGCAAGTTCATCCTGCTCTTCCATTTCACAGATGTGTAGCTTTTCTACAGCCTTTTTCACCATTAGAGATTAATGGTTGAAAAGGTGTTTATAGTACTAAAACCAAGGCTTGAGTTGGCAGCAGGGTTCAGATCTTTAAGACATTAAGACGCAGATGTTACTGATACTGATGGTACTAAGATACTGATGTTACTGAACACCTCCCATGTTCACAGAAGGCACAACAAACTGATAGAAATATTTAAACAATGCAGCCTTAAACATCAGGAGCTTCAAAGTGGATCTTTCTACCTCTATGTTAAATATAACTCAACAATCCCCCTTGCTGTAGCGGCCGAGCTCTTCATTGTCCCTTATAGTGATTAAAATAACGCATCTCGAGGAGAAACAAGAAACTGCTATTGTCCTCAGTTACAGATAAAGACTCAAACAGAGAGAGAAAAAAATAACTTGTCTGAGATCACAAAACAAAACAGCAGCAAAGAATTAAACCCAAGTTTCCTCACTTACTATGACATTATTTTATTCTCTTCTTAGGCTTCATTATAGCATTTTTAAAAGTCTATATAATGTTGAAGTCAGGAAACAAGCCAGGCAGCTCCTTTGACATAAAAGTGCAGGGTCTAGGGTACACATTTTCTGAAAGAATATATAGGTATTTATTACTTTTAGCTAGTATCTTTATTTTTAACCCCTACTTTTCAATATCATGGCTATGGCTTCAGAAAACACTACAACTGGGATTCTTTTAATTTGCTATTGACAGCTGTGGTGTCCCAGTCCACTGAGTTTTTAATCATTTTAAGACTCAGGAACATCAGATTTCTTCTACAGTCACAGAGTAAATCAAACACAAAACCTGGGACTCAGATGGGATTTTAAGGTAAAACAAAACAAAAACATCAGAGGCTTTATGAGTAATCAGTGAGAACGAGTAGTGCTGTAGCCAGCTTGCGTTGTCAGAAATATTGGGAAGTGAAAAATTACTCACAGGAGGGAATTTTTTATGAAGCCAGTGGGAAAAAGGTTAGGCATGTTTCCATGGAGGTCCAGAATCAAATTTCTACTGTGCTTTCAGTGTTAGGCTAAGATAACTCCTATGACTACCAATTGGTATCCTGAGGAAGGGGCATGAGCTTCCAGATGTGGGTCAAGCAAAGCCACCAGCATGCCAATCAACTCTTTACCATATCATTACAGCCAGCTGTTTGCTGATCCAGATACAGCTGCCACAGGACTTGCAGAGGGGTACATCCTCCTTAGGCAGGTGGGGATCTTTGGTGTGTGCATTTATCCCCATTCCTAAGGAGCAGACACAAAAAATTAATGGGAGTCATCTTAAACATTCACCTTGCATCAAGACAGTTTCATTCATTTCCATCTCTGCCAAAGCACCCGCTAAATCCTCTGATCTGAATTCATTACACATCCAGCTAGTAATGAGGCTGATAATTAAAATTTCCTAACACTTTGTGCTCAAAGACTTTGTTGGTATTACTTCTCTAAGCTTTTCACTGCTCAGGCTGACTCCTTCTGTCCCAGACAGCCTCTTCAGAGTAAGGTGGCACCTGGGCCTGGCCCACCTTGCCAGGTGCTGAAAGCAAATCTGGTCCAAAACATTCCCATGGTTACAGGAAAAAATCCAGATGTTTCTCTGTGGTGGTTCTTACCTCACCACACACGCTTTTGCTACTCACAGAGCACCAACTG
This sequence comes from Falco naumanni, assembly GCF_017639655.2. Lineage (NCBI taxonomy): Eukaryota > Metazoa > Chordata > Aves > Falconiformes > Falconidae > Falco > Falco naumanni. Next base: position 114,269,697 of record NC_054055.1, read on the forward strand.
CATGACTCCCAACATAAGCCCCACAGGGTCCCCTGGCTCTCCCAAAGTACAGGGACGTGATGAGGGCTTCAGAGCCAAGGGCTGTTCCCACCACAGCTCTTCTCCTTCCACACACCCTGAGAGAATCAGCTGCTCGGCATTTGAAGGCACTTGGTAAGGCCAGCCTTAGCACAGCTGCAAGCTATTCCCATTTTCTCCCTGAAGTTCTTCATCTTTAAGACAGGTCTCTTTGCAGGGCAACTATTTCTCCCCAGCCTTGGAGAGTCTCTGTCCGTTCCTAATATTCATTTCAAGAGAAGTTGTCCGTATTTCCAGAGCTGGCTGGGGCTATTGTTTTCTTTGCTTTAGAGGAGAAGTCCCCAACAGCTTTACATCTTTAACATAAAGAAATTCCAGGCTTTGTTTAAAGTGAAATCTTGAGCTTCTTAGTCCATTATTCACTGTTTAGTTCCCTCCAGTTATTCATGGTTTTCCCTTTTTAAATTAAGAATAAGAGTCACAGACCAGCATTCCATGTCACATCAACTAAATCAACCTCACTTGCTCACACAAGATTTTTTTCCTGCAACCACCTCCTCTACGTTGTTAATGTCACAAAAACAAAATTTGAAGTAGTATCACCTGTTGATTTGTCAACTGGTCAGTTAAACAGGTCTTTTGATTGTCACACCTATGGTGTATGATTGCTAATGGTTTTCAGTCTCGATGACTAAGGAATGAAAATGTCCTGTGATACAAATCTCAGGAGTATTTCTCTCTCTAACAACATTAAATAATTCTTTGTTCATATCTAATTTCAACTCCCTGGTTTATCCCAGAAGGGCCTCCTCTGACATCTTTCCTGGAATGATTTTGATCATAACTAACCTACTTTTATCCACATTATCACTTTTTGTATAATTTCTTAACATCTTTAAAATATGATTCTACTCCTCCACTACCTTTAAACTGTTATTCTATCATTTCTGTACAGTGTGTTTCCACTTGCTCCTTGTCATGTAATAATTACTGCTGCTCTTCCACCTCTATGCAGTCAAGGTCATATTCAGTTTCATGCTCTGCACATCACCTGCAGTATGCTTGCCTGGTGTGAATACATAGGCATGTCTGTTGTCTCCCATTGACCACATACTTCCTAGCCATGTAAAAGTAAATAATTTGACTATTGATATCGCGTTGACTACAGGTAGAAGCAGTGTTTCTCCTTTCCACCACCACCACCACCCCTTCTCCATTTATTGTAAAAACAGCTGTAAAGATTTTACTCCTTTCCCAAGCAGTTTTCCTCATTTCTTAGTTTAAAGCTCTTCTCATAAGTCTTGTAAAGTGAGATCTCAGAAAGCTGGTTTCAGCATTATCCATCCTCAGACCAGTCCCCTTTGCATGGCTTTTCCTCCTAACCACAATCCTTGTACCAGCTGTACTAATCTGCAGTGTATTTTCTGGCTTTCTCACTTCCTTTCAAAGACTGAAAGTATTTTACCAAAGCTCACCTGAATATACTCTTCTTTGAGTATCATCCTGGCACAGTTATTTTTGATTCGCTCCAGATACTGACACTTAACAGTGAAAAATCCACTGCTGATCCTTCCTCTGACCTTCAGGATCTTTTTCAGCCTTAACATCCCATCCCGTGTCCTTCCTTAGGGCTGCATTCCGTGGTCCTCCCACTCACTAGGGACAACTGAACCAGTTTTTCCTCAGCCAGGGTTGTTCACGCTCCTGGATGTGCCCTTTTGAGTGAGGGCAGGTGGGGATCTCTGGGGTCTTTTCCCTACTGTCTTTCATCCTGAGAACACGTTGTTACATAGCCTGTCCTTTGGGTCAGTTTGTTTGGGCAGGTTTAGTCAGGCAAAAAGAGTAACGTATATGTAATTGTGATGTGTAAAACAATTATTTACCAGCTAACACACATAAAAGACATCTAGGATAATTTTTGACTGTTAGGCTAAGCACTACTATGCTTATGACCCTGATAAGGCATCCAGGGGCCTTTGCTGGCCAAGGAGAGGCAGGCAGAAGGGGCAGCAGCATCCCACACACCTCCCTGGGACACAGCCACAGTGCTCCCGGGGTGCCCTCTGCCACCAGCTCTGTTGACACTGGTGGCATTGGCAACCTCATGACATGGCCCAGTTTCCTGCCTGTCCCACTAGCCTGACCAGCCTGCTATTTGGTTTTTTTCTTTAGGATGTAATACTGCTCTATGTTGATGTTTTCTCTGTTGAAACCTTGAGCTACTAACGCCCCTCTGACTTTTGCTTCTCTTTTGGAGTGAGCTGCATTGCTCATCTTTGCCACTTCTGCTTCTTTTGCTACTTGTTGAATGTTTTCTTCTTGCAAGGGAACAAGCCTTCAGCTCCACCACAGCAATCTCTCCTCCTCTCAGCACCTAACTTCTGTGATGAAGAAGGTCCATGTATCATCTTTTCCACCATATCATCACTTTCTCCATTGGCATTTTACCACACTGCCCCTACCTACATGCCTGGCCCGCAGGGTTTCTGTCCCACTGCTCATAGCTGGAGACACTTAGAATCACGGAATCATTTAGGTTGGAAAGGACCTTTAAGTTCATCAACTCCAGCTGTTAACCCAGGAACGCCAAGTCCATCACTAAACCATGTCCCTAAGCACCACACCTAGGTGTTTTTGAAACACCTCCAGGGATGGTGATTCCACCACCTCCCTGGGCAGCCTCCCCTGGCGTAACTTGAGTCGGTTTCCTATTTTTGTACGAGAAAAGCTTTAATACCTCTGGAAGCCTCTTCATTTCCTCCATTGCTTACTTAGCTGAATACACTGTCCTCTGTAATGGGGCCTCCCTTTTAAGAAAACAAGAGCAGCCACAGCAGCAGAAACCCCACACCACACTATTTGCCTTTGGATTGCTTTGGTTTCATTTCAGGTCACTTAGCTTCTTCAGTAGGCACATATGTAAATTGCCAAGAAGTGGGTTTCAACAACCAGCACAAGTATTTTTTCACAGAGCATAATTAAGTTTGTGCCACTCATTGCTGCAGTTTATTTTAGAGATTAAAAACAACAACAAAAAAGGGTTAAAAGAGCTTGAAGTCATTATGGAGGGCAGGTTTATTAATGACTATTAAGAGAGGATTCAAATGCAATTTCCATCTCACAAAGTCCTACAACCTTGACTGTAAGAATCTGGGCACGGTGCCCAAAGGGTAAGATAACTGTGGTTTTCTGGTTTTAATCTTCTCTGCTGCTGGCCAAACAGGATGCAGCATTGAAGTTAGCCCAAATAACTTCCAAAAGTCCTTTCCAACCTAAATTTTTTCTAGATTTATTTATATTTTCTCTAACTCAATGTGGACAGGGGTTTGGTTTTTTCTTACCACGCAGCAATAGCCTCCCAAGTAGCTCAGTAATAATTTTTTTGCGATCAAAGGCAAGTAGCTGCTTGTCAATGCTCAGCTATGAGTATCTAGCCTACTTAGTACACACAATCCCAAGCACTCTCTCTAAACTGCAAACTGTAACCAAGCAGACGGTGTGAAATGCAGCCAAAAAGCCCGCTAAGCTACAGACAGATTGCTGCCGTCAAAGAGGAAAGCAACACAAGCAAAGTTATCGCAGGACCCTTAACTTTCTATCAAGACACTGGGACAGGGGTTGTTTGCTCAAATGTTTCAGGTGGCAGATAACATATATATATACAAAAATTAAACTAAACCAGAAAACCTTCTGCCTCAACATTTATTGGCTCTTAGAATGCAACAAACAATTAACATTTTTTTCCCAAAACAAAACTGTGGGGCTCATAATACAGGGCTGAATCAAGAGCCCTGTGGATAGAAACCATCCTACGTATGGCCAAGATCACAAGGACAGGCACGTTTCCTCGGTCTAGCACTAGCTACATGGCAGGGAAATGCAGTAGATTCCTCCCTGCCCATTCACTATCCGCCTCTGCAAAGACCCATCACAAAGATGCCAACGTAGAAGCTGTATTCTGTGACATGGACACGAATCCACTAGGAATGTACAGCGCATTCAACACAGGCAAACCATGCTGGCAGAGAGAAACGATCCATGATCCCTCTTAAACAAATTGAGGTGAAACTTCTAAAGTATCACCTAATATTTATCCTTGAAATAAAAATGCCCTTGTCTAGTATTGTCATTCTGAATCACTCTGTAAAATATTATATGAAGTTAGAACAGTCTAAAGCCATCTCCAGGATGTAACTCCTCCTGTATTCCTAAAATAGAGGGGGATTTCGCAATGTCTGGGCCAGCTTGTTTCACAGCCAACTCCTTATTCAAATAATAAGGCAGCATAGAGGCATTCAAGTACAGGTTCGGAACAAATTCAGTCAAATTCCACCAGAGCTGAGCTCTGCGTTGATAGCACTACAAGTAGAAGGGCGACAAAAATCGCCTGCCCATCAGACAGTGTCTGTATATGAAACATTTGCTGAGGGTGAACTCCAGAGCTGGGACTGGTTTATGCTGCATCTAGCAGATGTATTCTAAGCATTTGGCTTTTTGCACTTTTTTGCCTTTTTATTTTTTTTTTAAACAGATATGCTAATTCTCAATTTGCACTTTAGTACAATGGCTTTTTAAATGCAAGCTGTTGTGCGATAACAGTAGAAATGCTGTGCCAGATAGGGTTTTTTTCCCCTATATAACTACTGAATAAGTCAAATGAGACTCATGCATTTGCAAATAATTGTGTGGATTGATATTACGTCATTCTCTGTGGTGGTTCAGTGTTTGTGAAGGAAACGTGAGGCTTAGCTGGCAACAGTGCCTGCATGCAACCATGTCTTCTTGCCCAGCAATCCAGAATTAGCAGGTCAAAAGAAGAATCAGTCTGTAATGTCTTTTTCCTAGACAGAAAGGCACATAACAGGAGCATACTCCATATTTGGCCCCATCTTTTCCATGCACATCCTTCGTGTAATCATCAAGAAAGATCTTCAATATACGAGCACTGCAAACCAGCTTTTTTCGCTGCCTTCTTGGAGCCGATGCTCAAGTTATTTCTTGCATATAAAACAGATTTTAAAAAAATCACACTGCGGGAAGAGCTTGTTTAACAAAAGCTATGTTTATCTGATCAGCTGCGTAGCTCAGCAGGAGTGATTTGACAGAGCATAGCATGGGTTGGGGGGATTTTATTTTGGGCTAGCTCTAGTCTGATCCTGTAAACTGAGTGCCTGTTAGCAGCTGGAGAGATTAGGTGCACCCCTGGGGTGCATATTCTGTTTTAGCTCCATCAGAAAAGATGCAGTGTTTGCCGTGTGCTCCAAGACTGCTTGACAATATGAACCCAGCACAGTAAGTGCGGACCATCGGGAGTTTCCTTTCAAAAGCACATTTCTGACCCAAGCTAACATTATGTGAATGCATCTGCCAGCAGATGACTGCAGAAAATAACAGCGACAGAAGAATCTCAAGGAAAGAACATGGATGCCAGTTTTAGTGTGATCAAGCCTCTTGTAACCAAAGTGGCTGGTACACACAGAGCTCAAGTCACTTTTTGCTTATTTGACAAGCCATATTTTAAATGTGATTCTTTTCTAAGAATGTGCTACAGAGGGATGGCGACAGCTGCAGCTGAGAGCTGAAGAATGTTTTGTGTTTAGCAACACATTTCCTCTGTCCTTTAGCATCTTCTTTCTTCTTCCCTCCTCTATAGCCTACCTCAGGCTGTTTCCTACATAAAAATTAACTCCAGTGAAGACACTAATATTAACAGTTCCAAAAAACTGCTGCAGATGGTCATAGACAGGCAGTAATGACCACCAGGGATTAATTTTTTTTTTCTGCTTTATGCCAGACTGATACCAGGACAAGAGAGGGGCTTAAAATACTGACAGGAAAGTGAAAAAAAATTTCCATTAGTCTCAGGTGCACTTTACAGTCACAGTCAAATGGGATTTCCATTTGTGTATCAGCAATTCAGATTCTTTTTCCTAAAGAAAGAAATTATATGCAAACAGTATTCTAATAGAAGACAAAGACTGGGATTTTGAGTGCGTAAAAGAAAGACTCATTTCAGGTTATGGTTTCCACAGCAACTTTTAATTTTATCCCTCATGTGTCTATCTGTCTAACAAGGTCTTTCACAACATTTATATATAATGAGATGTTCTGTTGATGGGAAATTATCAAGAAATTAATTTCTCAAGAAAAAAAACCCATAACTTTTTCTGTATACATTCACAGCTTCACACACACACAACGTACATATGCATAAAGATGTTTGCATATATGTGTACATTTTTATGTTTGCTATATATAGCACCATGAAATAGGCGACCACTGTTGATTACACAAGAATAACAAAGATAAAGAATGTGATAGCAAGTGCAGCCGGTAGAGATTCAGACCTGGAGGCATGCAGTGCTCATGAGGGTGTCATAGCTCTGCAGGCACTAACTTGCCTGATTAAGGGGGAAACCCTGACAATACACTGACTGGGGTTGTTCGATTCTAATCTTCCTGATTTGAATATTTCAAGCAAGTTGAAGATAAAGGCAAGCAGCCAGGCCAGAGCTTTACAGTAGCTGGCTCACTCATCTTTTTTTCCACACAACACTCCACTCACACAAGAGATGGAGTGAGTACTAGCAAGACTATGTACTAAGCACATTGTTCTGCATGTGGCTGCTTGTTTTGCACAGAGGAGGGAGTTGTAAACTTCAGAGATGATAAATCTAACGTAGAAAGGATTTCAGGGGTTTTGTCCACGGTTTCTCTTTCATACATACATATGAAATCCAAAACATAAACACAGCTCGATACGAACACTACACTATGGCAATATAAACTCTGTTGGACTGTGGCAGCAGTCAGAAAAAATCAATCCATAAAGCACTTACCTTTGTTTTCTCAGCAGTACTTATTGCCAGCTGAGAGGATAGAATGAGTGGAAATGAAATTTTCACAGCTCAGTACAGAGTGATAAGATTAAAGTCAGAAGATCCAGACATGTATCATCAGCATTAAATGCCTTAATAGAGTCTTATGTTTACAGCATCCTATTTCCTATTATAGCCCTATTAGTGAATAAGCCTTGTGTGGTGAGATGACCTTGGCTGGCTGCCAGCTGCCCACCCAGACACACTCTCATTCCCTGCTCACCACCACCACCATCCCCCCACCTCAGCAGGATGGGGGAGGAAATATGATGAACAAGCTCATGGGTCAAAATAAGGACAAAATAAGGACAAAATAAGGACAAAATAAGGACAAAATAAGGACAAGGACATCACTCACCAGTCAGTGTCGTAGGCAAAGCAGACTTAACTTGGGGCAATTAATTTAAATTATTGCCAATTAATAACAGAATAAGATAATGAGATATAAAAACAAAATTAAAAACATTTTGCCCACCACCACCCCTTCTGCCCAGATTTATTTACCTCCTCCACCACCCACCCCGCAGTGCAGGGGGATGGGGGCTGGTTTGTAACACTTTGTCTCTGCCATTTCTTCCTTTCCCCTGCTCCAGCATAGGTCCTGCCCATGGGATACAGTCCTTCACAAACTGCTCCAACGGGGGTCCTTCCCACAGGCAGCAGTTCTTCAAGAACTGCTCCAGCATCGGTCCTTTTCACAGGGTGCAGTCCTTCCAGAAAAGACTGCTCCGTTATGGGTCCCCCGCAGGGCTGCAGGTTGTGCCAGAAAATTGGCTCCAGCCTGGGCTCCTCTCCAGGGCCGCAGCTCCCACTGGGAGCCTGCTCCAGCATGGGGTCCTCCTTGGGCTGCAGGGGGACGACCTGCTTCAGCGTGGTCTTCTTCGTGGGCTGCAGGGGAATCTCTCCTCCAGCACCCAGAGCACCTCCTCCCCCTCCTTCTCCAGTGACTTCGGTGTTTGCAGAACTGTTTATCTCACTTTTTTCTCACTCTTCTTCCTTGCAGGTGCTGCACAGTAGTTTTTACCCTTTCTTAAATATGCTATCACAGAGGCACCACCAGTGTTGCTGATAGGCTCAGCATTGGCCAGTGGTGGGTCTGTCTTGGAGCCAGCCCAAATTGGTTCTCTCTAATGGGGGGCAGCTCCTGGCAGCTTCTCACAGAAGCCACCCCTGCAGTCCCCCTGCTACCAAAACCTTGCCATGCAAACCAAATACACCTTTTCAAACTTTTAAAGTTCATTTCTTTTGAAAAGTTTCAGTAATAAGTAAAAGCGGTAAATGTTTTTGAAGTCCAGGAATCCTACTGTTCTTCTCAAAAACAAAGTGGAGGTCCTGTTCAGCTGAGGTGTCACTGAGACACACTCAGCTAAAACGAGGACAAGGAGTGTCTGTGGGCTGACAACACACTTGGAAAAAAATAGTTACAAGAAAACAAAAAGAAAAAAAAAAAAAAAAAGGCTGTGACTGGGAGGGTACCTGCACAACCCTAAACCTGCAGGCACTGATTGCTAATCCTATCCTACAGTACATCCCATCCCACCCAGGAACACACCAGAGGAGTGTGCACCTGTGTGCAGCACTGACCGGGCAAAGACAAAGCACTTTGCAAACAGCAGAGTCCTTAATTCAGAAGTCAGTGTTCAAGCAAAGGGCCACTGTCTTCCCAGAGGATGCCTGGGGCTTCCTTCAGACGATGTCTCCCGAGCTGCTGAAACTTGCTTGCAAGGCAGAACAGTCTCTTACAGTATTATTCTCCCACGTCCAAAGCACCAACCCTAAGAACTGGCAGCGCTGTGCTGGAAGGAACCCCTTGTTGGTTTGGGATCTAGAAACTGATACTAGTTGGAGAATCACAAAATAGCCAAGACCGGAAGGCATCTCAGGCTAGATGAAGATTATCTAGTCCTTTCTCAGCCAGGGTCAGCTAGAGCAGGTTGCCAAGGATTGTGTCCAGTCTGGGTTTGAATATCTCCATGGAGAGAGATTCCACGATGTCCTATAGGATGCTACAGGTGGTCCAACAGCAACAAATAACTACAGTCTGTCTCATCAGATGACACAAAACATGGCAGAACAAAAGCACCCTCCCCTGCCCACAGCATGCTGTCCTCTGTTACAGACAATCTGCTGTCCCTCTGTCTCGCACAATTTCTATTTCCGCACAACATGCCGCTGAACTTTTTATAGTAATTGAGTTGCCAGAATTGCTCCACTATTGGGTGTTTCTTGAAGCATCATTTGGAAATTGGCAGAATTATCACCTGGAAAAGCAGAGTGATGGCTTGAGATTTTACATTTGTGTTTTCCTTGTCATGCTAAGCTGCAGATAGTAAGATCTACTTGGCAGAAGGTTTTGTAGCATTTAAACATAAGAAAGAATGTACCAAATATAAGCTGCTGATAGAACATCAATATAAACCGTGCAAACAAAGAACAAGAGGAGAAACTCAAAATCCCCCAGGAAGATAAGGCTAAATCCCTCTGAGAACAAATAAATGCAAATTCATATTGGAGCACAGATATGGATGTATCTGGCTTATATTCAAAGCCAGCAGATACTGTGCTAGCTTGACTCTACCAGCCTAGGATTCAGTGCAAATCCCCACATTCAGTGTAGACTGGTAGTTCTGGCTGACTCAGGAGCAGGATGACAGGCCACTTTTGAAGCGCCATGGAGATACACCTTAAGCCGAGCTAGTCCTGTGACTGTTCTCTAGCACTATAAACCCCTTCTAAGCAGTCCCTATATTTTTAGGTTTATCTGCAAGCCAGATGCTTTTGCTTTGGGGGACAGCCTGGGTACCATTCCTTTTTCAAAGAGAAGATAGAAGGCAGGGAAGTCTTGCCACGGGGAATACAGCAATTAACAGACTTTAAAAGTTCTTGCAGAAGCTTCCTAGGGTAAGACAAGGAGCAAGACGCAGAGGTTTGAGTACCACCTCTGTAACTGTGAGGCAAATTACCAGTCAGGCTCCGATAAAAGCTGCTCAGGCTTTTCAAGACCTTTGTCACCAAGGTTGCCAACTGCAGCCAGTGTGACTCAGGTAAGATGTCCAAAGGAGATCCCAATGAAAGGAACGATCTGTTGCATTCCTTCTCATGAAGCTATTTGCCTTATCTCTGGTTGTTCCAGAGTTCTCCATGCCAGGCATCAGATTAAATGTGGAGGCCAGGATCAGTGCTAGAGAACAATACAAGCCTTCACACAAAAATAAGGCTATGAATCAGGAGTCAACATGGAGGACAATTCCCAGTCTGAACAAGGAAGTCCAAGAGGCTTCTCTGGGTACTGTGTGCTAAATGATTTGATAACATAGGCAAAACCACTAGAAAATACATGGGAAACGCTGCGGCAGATGCAGTGAGAGCTTGATAATGACAAGAGAGTAAAAGTGGAGTAAAAAACCTCCTTATGCTGTTTGCTTCTACTCTTCTTGGGGGTAAGTTTTATTTTTACAAATGCACAAGGGGTCTGTGGTTCTCCTCTTTCTCTGAAAATATCATTGCTTATTATGCTTAATTGAATAAAGTAACATCTGCTTTCTACAGTGGAGCTCAGTCCACAATTTCTTGGTTATATACAGTGTTACCAACAACGTATGAGTCAGACATAGGTATAGCCCCATTCAGGGAAAGCATGACATTATCTCAGAGATATTTTGTTATTGTGTCTGAACTAAGTAAAATCACTGATAACCAAGATTGTCTGAAAAGCCTCACTGATAAATGCCCGCATAGTTTCTCTGAGCTGGATGCTTATGGCTGCTGTGGGTGGTACAAAGCTGCATGTAAACTATGGAGGAAAACAAGAAACTGGCTATGATATTTGCCTAATAATGCAAGGCAGATGTCATCCAAGGACAAGTAACATGCATGTTATGCATTTAGACTTGGTAGGTGAGCTTACATTTGCAGAAGCTGAAGCACAGGAGTGGTTTATACTCAAGCAATTAATCTTCTATTATGTATTGGCCAAAAAAAAAAAAATCAAGGAGACCTGGAATAAGTGTGTCCTAAGGCAAAGTTCAGTGAAGAACACTAGAAAATTCCAAAACAAGTCACAATTTGAAACTGATTGTTCCTACCCACCCATCCCACCTGTCACGTTAAGAAGGGGGGTCTCCTCGAACCCTTTGTATTTGATCAGCCTGCCAGTTTCCCAGGAAAGACAAGACCCTTGTGCCCAACAAGCCTGCCCACTACCTGTGTTGTGACAGCCTGTATTGGAGGGGGATCGACCAACCTACTCGGGGACCCCCACTCACAGCATCACTCAGTCAGTCCCTTACAGTAACTACTCAGATCTCCAGCGACTTCCACGAAATGAATTTCAGCTGATGATCCACATTAAACAAAATACAGGGTTGTGACAGAATAAGGTTCAAAGATTGCTGGTGATAATACACTGACTGCAAAGCAAGCTTAAAACAACTCACTCAGTAACAGCTAGCATGAGTTAGCTGTAGAATAAAGTCCTTACCCAAAAGGCGGCCCCATGGGGGAGAAGACAGGTTCAGCCTGTCAACTGATCCCAGAAGTTACTATGGTCTTCCCTAATTTCTCCCCTCATTTGTTCACTTTTTATACTTCATAGGACGTTGCATATTCATTCATCACATACAGGATTGGTCCCAAGTTGCTCGCTTCCAATGTAAATTAGCGCGCACCCTCAGATAGCACTGCTGAAGTTCTTCAATAACTAAGCGTGTTCCTCAAGCAAGGTTTTCTCCTCTTTCCGGGGGGAGGTTATGCGAGTCAGAGGTTGCAATCTCCCTCTGCCACAATTACCTTTGTCCTACTTCCAGCTAAGTTTTGTTGGGGGAGTGGGGGGTTGCAGCACCTTATCAGCTTGTCTTCTCTTGAGGCCAGAACTTCCTCGCTTGAATGCTTCTTTCTTAGAGAGCGGTGTTCTTTTCACTGTCTGTTCTTTGTCTCCTGCCCTTCCCAAGGCAGAATTCCCTTCATTAGAACTCCTTTTGTTCATCGATTTGGACAACTTTAGAGGGTGGGTCAGAGTTAAACACTAAATCAGAGTTGTAATCAGGAGTTTAGACACGATTCCCCCCCTTCAGACTTACTTCAGTCCAGGACCATCCATTTTCCTTACATTTAGGTGGAGCTTGAGTGACTCTAGCCATTTCTATTTTTGTTACTGATTGGCATCCCATGCCCAGTGAGGTGTAGTAGTACCTTGGAGGCAGGTAGCTGTGGGATGGAGGTGTGTGTTAGGACTACACTGAGATTATTTCATCTGAGGAAAGTCATTTTGCCACAGTGGTTGGCTCAGCCATGGACATGTCACCTTCATGTGACAACTGCTCTGCAGCTTATCAGCTGTGTGGTGCCATTGAGTTCCCGTTCCTGCAGGGAGCACGGCAGAGCTGGCCGCAGGGTCTCCACTCCACTCCATCCTCCGTCACTCCTATCAGCATGTGCTGAGCAGGGTGTGTTGCTTAGGGAGCTGTGGTGATGTAGATTCTGTGCATACCAACCATCCTGAAAGCCATAGCTGTATATTCCCAGTTTTCTGTAGGTCCCAGTTTTCTCTAATTCCCCCCCAAAGTAATTTTCCCACACCACACCACCACCACCCCCAAAAATAAAACCTTATAAAGAAAAAATTTCATTGAGAGGATCTGGCACCTACTAAAGCAATTGAATGGAGAATGCAATTGTATTTGATGCCAAAAAGAGAAGGAAAGAGAATCTGATAATAAAATAGTTAGAAAAGATAAAAATCAACAAACTGAGACAACTGGTTCATGAAAGGACTGGGGAGACAGCTTTGAGGAAAAAGAGAAAAGTGGGTAATTGCTTAAAGAAGCACCATTAAAAGCACAAATGCTAACTACTCCAGGACAGAGAAATGGTAGGAAATGTAGTAGAAATCCTTCTTGGTTAAATCATGAGCTCTCCACTGCCTCCAGCACATGACAAATGCATACAGATTGTGGACACCAAGCCAAGTAGCTGAGGACAAGTTAACACTAACAAAAGAACTTCACAAAGGCAGAAAGACCAAGTCACAAAATGGTCAAAACCAGCCGGACAATATTCCACAGGCGTTACAGTTTATTAGGGGAGAACCAAGGAAAGTATTATTTTCTCATCAGAGAATAAATGTAATGACAAATTGATGCCAAAAATACTAGACCAAAAAACAGCTGCAAGAAATACCAACTTAGGAAACCAAGCTATTCACTAAAATAGCAAATACCTTTAGGACATTTGCTCCATTTCCAAAGTCTGCAGGAAAATTATTTACTTTCTTCATTTCGATCCTGGTTTCGAAAATTAGAATTCTAAACAAATCTTGTTTGTAATCTGAAGATACATTCCAATTTATGGGGTTCCAAACGTAACTTTTTTTTTTTTTAATCCCCATATTTGGTGAACAGAAAGAGAGCAAAGAACTGTTTGGCAGCATCACAACACCTGCTGTTCCAGGAGATAAATTGCTCATAGATTAATCATAAAGCAGACATCATCGCTGTTACCAAGAGTGCCCTATAAACTGAAAGTCCACACAACAAACAGGAGCGCTTTCATCTATAATCACATCTAGTGCTAAAAAGCACAAGTGACGTTCAATCAACTGTGGATTTGACTAAATAGTCTGTCCAAAACAACAGTGGCAAGGCAGAGCTGTTGCAACAGCCCCGGAGCAGGGGCTGACACTCCCAACCTTTTGTTTAATTTCCCACTCCCCACCCCCCAGAACGTGCAAATAGCTCACTCCAACACCCATTGCCTCTTAGTAGCTCTCTCACAATGAATATTCAATAAAGAGTCACCATTTCCCTAGCATTTTGACAAGGACACAGAAGAATATGTGGAATTTTGCAGTCTGGAATATTTGCCTTGCTTAAATTTGCTTTCGGTGCAAATAAAGAAAAAAGGTATTAAGAACACCACAAGCGTTCTTGCAATTAAGGTAAAAAAGCATGCTAAATATACTCATTAAAACATCTTCAAGTTGGTTATTTTCCATACTAAATTCCTAAAAGAGACCAAAACACAATTTGGATTAGTCTTTGGATTACGCGGAGATGCCCACCTCCTATAAAATCAACACGACAGAAAATACTTAAGTGATTTTCTTCTCATTCTCTAAATACTCGAGATCACCTACAAAATTAAATCCAGGCGGGAAACAGGCACTTTCTCAGCAGCCAACCCAGCGGGACACAGCTGGGGCAGGAGCCAGCAGCGCCCATGGGATGCTCCCGGGCAGCGTGGGAGGGGGTCCCGCACCCAGCCTGCTGCCCTGGCCCAGCAGCCGGGCACCGCTGCACACCAGTCCTGCTTCTCAGGCCTCTCCCTCCTTGTCCTCGCCACCCTGAGGTGCGTGCCTCATGGCTTTTAACCCTTTGGTGTGCAGCTTGTGAGACCAAGCAGCATGACACATGCAGCTCTTTGGCGACAGCAGGCAGAGTAGAAACCATCAAAGCCCATGCCCAGAGCTTCCCATGTGACAACATCTGTCCTTCACCAGTCACCACCAGCAGTTAAGGTACCCAGCGACAGGCAGTGGGAATGGAAAAAGTAATTAATCACACCATTAAGTACGAAGCAGCAAAGACGCAACACCATGCTCTCTTTCTTGGTCTTAACTGTTCTCTGTCAACCCGCGTCTCCAGTCTCTCCCATTTTCCTCTCTCTGCTTCCATACAAAACCATTCAGCTTGCAGATCTCCATGTCTTATCCCAAGCAGCAAGGACTTCCTTTCTGGGTACACATGGGCACACCGCCTGGCTAATCCTACCCTCCTCCTTCCAAAGGCAATGCTGTTAGCAGAGCCGACAGCCCCACTGGAATAGTTATCACCTGCTGGCAGCTTGGATGTAACACTCCTGTGGTCAAAAGCTCCAGTGAATTGCAGACAGCTCAAGAAGCAGCAAATTCTATATCTGAAACTACCTACCACTTATGCCAGTCTTACAACAAACACAAAAGATGAGCAGAAAATTAAGTGAGCTTGTTCAATTATTATGCTCTGCCTGGAAGCACTATTCACGTCCCATCCTTTCTTGCAATCACCGCCAGTAGCCACATTATTCTCTTTGGCCTAATAAGTTTTATTAATCATATACAACAAGCTTGAAAAACATGAGGGCCAATTTTATTCAGAAGGAAGATACAACAATTAGGCAGCTGAGGTCTTTTAATGCCTGCAACATGCGGGTTCGCCTGAGCTGTGTGTTGGTAGCTGAAGCTTTTTGTTGGCAGTAAACAGGTAATGATTAGAGCCTGACTACAGTGCTGTAAGCTAATTTTCTGAGAGGTTGCAGCAGAACTGGCTCTTGGTCCATCCCAGAAATAAGAAATCAGGCAAACCCTAGCCCACCATGGCTGTTAAGAGCTGTGGAACCACCAGCAGAGCCCATTTCACCAAGTACCTGCAGCATGAAAGGGACTTATCTCATTGCCAGAGCACCTTGTTTCAGCACATCAAAGTCTGCTCAGAATTTCTAGGTTAATGGAAATGCTGACACATTGCAGGTGACTGGACCAATTCCATGAAATACAGATTAGAGGGGAAAATAAAATCATAAGCATGGAAACCACACTTTTCAGCCAGGGTTAATTAACACAGCAATGCTTCTCCAGCTTTCACACACACACCACCATCTCCCTAAGTTCTATTTCCTCTGTTTTTGTTAGATCTTACTCCTCAACATTTCTCTTTGTGCAAAGGAATTACAAAACATTCTTGCTTTGCACCCTAAAAGTCACAACACACTTGCACCGTGATTGCCAAAAGCAGACTGCTCCACAGCCTAACTCTTCGTTTTGACAGCCACGTCATCCTTCGATCTGGCTGCAGTGGTCCAGCTTCTGAATAAGACAGACCTGCACTGCTGTAGTTGTCCACAGGAACGACCCCTGTTCGATTGTCACACGGAGCACCACCAGCCTAGGAACCCAAGTTTAAATCCAGCTGGGCAGTCCCCTAAGCAACAAGAGATCTCCCCCCAGTTTCAGAGGCTTCCAGTCACAACAGACTCCTTGGCAGCATCATGATTGTGAAAGCTCCCGGCTGACAGGGAGAACAAAAAAGGGTGCTGGATCATGCCCACAACGCACCACCAGCTGTGGGCCAGCAGAACTGGGAAACCGCTTCCTTACGCTACGGCACTATGATGGATTTTCACAACAGCTCCAAAACATTTCCCTACTCAGCACTGCAAAAAAACTGCTTTCAATAATTCTGACTATCTGCCACTATTTTTTCCCAGAGGCTTTATGCAACAAAAGATGTGTCTCCTTCCCCACAGATGGCATGGAGGAGCTGTACACAGCTCTGAGATAGTGACCCATCATTGCCATTTAACAGCACGAGAAAGGCATCTCTTGGTACCGGGCATGAATGGACTACCTTCTGTAGGCACTTTTTATTAAGGCAGAGAATCACTCTTTGTGCCTTTCCAACTAAAACAAAATGTTTGGACTGGAGGGATGTCAGTAGGTGCCCCCCCACGTCTATTTAGAAGTGATAAAGGGAAGTGCAATTAAAAGGCTCAGGGAGATCCTCATGCCTAAGAACACTGATGGAGCAGAGATGATTTCCTTCAGCAACGAGCAGGCAAAGGCCGTTCAAAACCCACATTTCAGTACGTTTACTGCTGCATTAGCATCTGGGAGGTCTGACAAACCTGACAAACGAGGACTGCAGGTAACAACGGGTCAGGGGCAGGAAGGGTGGTGGTGGTTCAGCTTGGGAGCACAAGGATAAGAAGAAATAAATGGTTTGGTTAAGAGTGTTCTAAACAAGCACACCACCTGCATTTTTCACAACTTCAAGTTTCTGTTCCCAATAAAACCACACTGTGAACTCAGCTTCTAAGAGACTGGTCAGTAAACATTCACCCAAATAGCACCAGAATCATTTAGGTAAATATTCGCATATTTGCATGTTTACTTGAAAATGAATCTTGGAAAATTGCCCATTTCTATTTCTCATTTCCATACCAAGTACAATTCCAAATTGGCTTTTTTTTCTTCCACTAGCAATACAAACAGAAAGTTTAATTTAAAAAAAATAAAATAAAATAAACAAAGATGACAAATACCTCTGCCACATATAACTTATTTACCCAGAAAAAAAACCCAACTCTTTTATTTCTGCATTTCTGCTGGATGTGTTTCTTTGACCTTCTATGTTTTGGGGTTCCCTGTATCACTTCCTGGTTTCGAACAGAAAATTGAAGAGAGAATCCCATTGCTAAAATGGAAAAAAGTGCCTCATTTTCACCACCAATCTGTGACTCCAGCACAGAAATATATCAATTACTGATTTGAGGAAAGACAGCACATACCTCATACCATGTTTAAACAAAACTCAGATCAGTATTTCCCCAACTCCATCTTTAAAAGTTTCAAATGTTTCAAGAGCTGTACTGATATTTAGAGAAAGATTTCAAAAAATTTAGTAAAATGGGTTGCTCTCCCCCACTGCCTTCAGATCAGGAACAACTTTTGCGGGGTATTTTGAGCGTTCTGCTGGCCTGCTTTGTGGTAAAGTCTGAGTACTGTTCGTTGAAGTCCAAGTATGGTATCAGCAGTAGCTGAGCTGGTGTTAGACTGCTTATGCCTACACTGTTGCATGGTTCATATTCATCATTGTTGCATCATAATTCTGATAGATAACCTCTGATAAGACAGGAGGCTTGACCACTGCTGTTTTCACACGTGATGGTGTGGACCAGAAATTCTTAGTCTGCAATATAAAGAAAAACATGTACCATTATATTATGTTGTAAAATTTTGTGGAACCATCATCTCTATAGAGTCCAAACAAAAAAAAAACAAGACCAGAAGAAACCTGGTAGGTAACATTAATTTTGCAAAAGAACTGTGAAGTTATTCCTCTAAGCTCTGTGACCAGAGGGGCAGGGCACAGAAGGTGAAACCTGACGTGACAGAAAGATACAACAACCACCTTCACGATGCCTGAACAGGACAGCCTTCAAATCTTTTTTTCTTAATATGATTGAAAGCAAATTTTCAAATGTTGGTATCTTCAGTAAAATAGATGCTAATGAACAATGTTAACTTCTCTAGGGGAAAAAAAAAAAAAAAACAAAACACAAAAAAAACCAAACAACCAACCAAAAAACACCCAGACAGGCCACAGGCAATCCAATTTAGGCACCTAAAATTACTGGAAGGTTTTCACTTTGATCTCTGTAACTCCCATTCCCATCAGCCAAATTGTCCCAAATGCCATGGAAGAGCATATCAAGAAATTAATCATTCTAACTTCAGATTGACTAGTTTGCAACAAGGCACACAGCCATTAATTTAACCATGAGTAGAAAACAAAATATGAAGAATTACTTTTTCAATGTGCATTAAATGAGGCAGAAGCCCTGGAGAAAAAGCAGCATATTATCACGCTGTTAAATATGTATCACAACACACTGAAATTAGAGAGGAAGTAAAAGTTGTGGTGGCAAATTTATTGCTGCTGCTTCCGAGCTTCCAAGTATTTGAACCACGACTTAAAAATCAAAAGTTTCATGGCTGTGTTTGTCCCTAACAGAGCATAAGGAAGTGCACCCTTTCCCCCTCATTGTTAAATGCGTGTCTGTTTTCATCCCATCTTTTTCATCAGGCAGGTTTCTGCCATCAAGGACAATAAATATTCTTAAGCAAAAGATCAGAATTAAAATTACTCTGTGAAGCAGAAATGTGAAAACATTAACTTTTAGGAGGTTTAAAATTCAGCTTAACCACTGGCATTGTAAGTGTAATTTATTGTATTCTTAAGGCAGGGAATGCACTATATCACTCTCCATCTAGTGCTTAAACAATTACTCAGGTACTCTTCATATACACAAAGGTAGGGCCATCCAAAGGACAGACACCCTCCCAGATCCACTGTTCCTCATACACCCCCACCACCACACACAGAGATAAATGGGAGTTTTGTCAAAGCACGCACATTGCAAGGAAATTACATGTTTAAGTGAAAAATACAGAAACAACTGCAAAGCGTGTGCACACACACAAACCCAACACTTACTGCCGATGGTGCTGCTGACCCACGTGCCAGTTTAGGTACCTGGAAAACTGGAAGTAAGAAATTAAAATGGTTTGCTGGGGCAAGGTGAACAGCTGTTACACCAAGAGTTCTCCTCTAGCTGTCCTCAGCTGTTGAAAGACTTTCTTCAAAATAGTACACTCATACATTAAGTCCTTTTTTTTTTTTTTTTTTTTTTTTGTGTGTCCTGCTTTTGACTGCACTATTGTTTTATTTTTCACTTCATTGCAGCTTTTGGTCACCCTGGTTGAATTGATTCAGTTAAGTGCATTTTTCCTCAGTTCTGCAGGGACACGTTGGGCCAAGGAGCCCATCTGTGCGCATTGTCCCTCTCCTCATCTGCCCCAGAGAAGCCCGTCACTGTGACAGGGACAAGCTCCCATCAAAGTGCTACAAGCACTAGTCCGTGCTGCCACCACCGATGACACCCGCCCTTCTGCTTTCTGTTTTCCTCACCCTGCCTCCCCTGCTCTTCTAGTGCACACCTCCCCTCCTTGTCCCCTCTCACCAACCCCTCTTTCATCCCATTTGTTCAGACCTGGTGGCTGAAATACACCTGCAATGTAACATGCCCAGTGCGGGGGGGGGGAATAACCTGGAAGACACCGAGCCCACAGAAGAAACCCAGACAAGCAGTAAGGCTAGAGCAGCACTGAGGCAAAGAAGAGGACTAAACCAGGCACTCTGATTCTCTGCAGGTTCCTTCCGTTTACAGTTCACCCACCTCTACGTTGCCTTCTCCCAGTGCTTCATCTCCCGCTCTCCTGAAAACACTCTCTCCTTCAGCCTGCTGTTCTCTCTTACTCCCGTTTTAAGCCTCCACTTGGGCTTCTACTCCCTTCATCCTCCATCACAGCCATCTTACCTGACTCCAAGAGTAGTAAACCATCATCTGAGTTGTCAGGATCAAATTATTCAGTATAAACCTGACCCAGTATCAATTAAATATATGCAGCCTGAGAAATGGTTAGTGTACCAGGAGAAAGTATGTATATTTGGCCTGTTCTTACGCTTGCTCAGGGGAAAACTTACAACTGCTGATGGAAACAGGACACTTGTTTGTGCCTAGTCATTAGACTAGTTTGTGGACTGTCATCCTTATGTATAGTTTTATGTCGTTAAATGCAGAACAATCAATTTCTAAAAACTCATTAACTACCTGACTCTCAGAAAGAATCCTTTTCATCCTGGATAACTCTCTGACATACATATAATATATTAATATCATAACAACTATGGCGCTTACAAAACTCCAGACTTGTTTGAAAGTTTCCACCCTTTATTTTACTAGGACTTTTTCAGAAGGACAATGTATCACATATAGATATTTTCCTCAATCCTTGCCTCCCACCCCACTCTCAACAATAAAGGACATGTCCTTGTACCTGCACATAGTCAGCAGTAGACTTGTAATACATTTCAGGCTCATCAAATGACTTACCTCTGCGTGTGAAAATCAAGCATAAAATCACACCACTGACAGCAGCAACACTTGCAGGGCCTGCTATCAGGAGGTAAGGAATCCTGGGAGAGGTATCTGAGAGACGAGAAAAGAAAGCTAGTTAGAGCTAGATGTCAGTACCCACTGACTGCACAATGTTACTGTCTACCTTAACCAGAGGAGAAAGCTAATCCTGTACCCACCCCACAGCTCAAACGAGCCGAGACACTCAGATGAGATGTCTGGATGCCAGCCAGCAATAGGAACCTACACCCCATCACTTGTGTGCACAAACACATTTCTGTTTTCAACTCATCTGCCTGCACGGCCTCCTTCAAATGAGCTCTCCAGCCATCCCAGTAAAATGCTGTTATCAATGACCGGTGTATGCTGACTTGTATCCTTCATGCCTCTGCTGACTCATTTCAGGGATACGAGCACTTGTTCAGCCATTCTTACAAAACCTACTGGAACAGACTTCCAACAGGTCCGGCACAGCCAGCTGAGAGGCTGAATTTTACCCTTTACTACCTTTGGCCCCGGGAAAGGTCACTTGAAAGTCACAGACAGACATTCGCCAAGGAATTTTTCTCCAGACCATCGCCACTGTGGGAAGCTGGACGAAATTCAGCTTCAGGGGTTCAAAGCTTCAAACCAAAAACTAGTGAGCTGTATTACAGTGGCTGCCGAAAGCAACTTTTCTGTCATCGATGATTAAAAAGATTACTGAAACATTGTACTGGGTTTGCATGACAAGGCTTTGGTAGTGGGGGGCTGCAGAGGTGCCTTCTGTGAGAAGATGCCAGAAGCTGCCCCCATGTCCGATGGAGCCAACGCCAGCTGGACCCAAAACAGACCCACCGCTGGGCAAGGCTGAGCCCATCAGCAACAGCAGCAGAGCCTCTGGGATGGCGTATTTAAGAAGGGGGGAAACACCTGCACAACAAAACTGCAGCCAGAGAGAGGAGTGGGAGCACATGAACGCCCCAGCCCCGCAGCCCCCCAGGCCGGGGCAGGAGGAGGCCGGGGGGCTCCAGGCGCCGCAGCAGAGACCCCCCGGCAGCCCCTGGAGAAGCCCCCGGCCGGGCGGGCCGTGCCCCCAGCCCGCGGAGCCCCCGGGGGAGCAGCTCCCCCCCGCAGCCCGGGCAGGACCCCCCCGGGGCAGGGGGTGCCCGCAGGGGGCTGTGACCCGCGGGCAGCGGCGCTGGGGCAGCTCCTGGCAGGGCCCGTGGCCCCGTGGGGAGAGGAGCCCGGGCTGGGGACCCCGCGGGGACCCCCCTGGGGCCGGCTGGGCCTGGGGGGCTGCGCCCTGGGAGGGCCCCGGGCTGGGGCAGTATTTCTGGCAGGACCCGTGGCCCCATGGGGGACCCGCACTGGAGCAGCCCGCGAAGGATTGCTACTGGTGGGAAGGACCCATGTTTGGAGGAGTTCATGAAGGACTGTGTCCCACGGGTAAGATCCCACGCTGGAGCAGAGGCAGAGCATGAGGAGGAAGGAGCAGCAGAGACAAAGTGTTACGAACTGACCGCAGCCCCACTCCCCGCACCGCTCCGGGGGAGGAGGGAGAGAAGTTGGGAGTGAAGCTGAGCACAGGAAGAAGGGAGGGGTGGGGGGAAAGTGCTTTTAGATTCATTCTTACTTCTCACTATCCTACCCTGATTTGATTGGCTAAAAATTAATTTCCCTGACTCAAGTCTGTTTTGCCCGTGACAGTAAGTGGTGAATAACCTCCCTGTCCTTATCTCAACCCGTGAGCTTTTTGTTGTATTCCTCTCCCCCTGTCTCGTTGAGGCAGTGGAGCGATGGAGCAGCTTGGTGGGCACCGGGTGGCAGCCAGCCGAGGCCAACCTATCAAAAGCAGAATGAGGAACTTTTGTGAAACAGAACAGGGACAGAAAGCAGCACGCACTGACAGTTTCTCCATACAATGCCCCGAAACATTTGGTTTCGACTGACTAATTCAAAATTATTAATTTCTCTACCAACATACACTAGGACTTTGGCTTGTAACCCCACTTAAACCAATCTGCTGAGCCCTGGAATTCAGTGGAACAGCTTCACAGCAGCGCACGAAGAAGCCCAAGAGCATGATGAAGAGCAATTGCAGAACAACGTTACATACGTGACAGGTCTAGGGAGAGGGTCTGGTTTGTAGCTGGGTGGGTAACCAGGCAGGTGACAGTGGGATGCGTGCTGTTGACCCAGGCTATGTAGCTCACTCTGGTCACTGTTCCGTTGGGGTGATGGACTTCTTCCTCGGTGCTGTGACTACTTGCAGAGACCCAGGAGATGTCAGCAGCTGGCTTTCCAGCAGATGCTCGACAGACCACTCCCCTGCTGTTGTCACAGGTCAGAGTCACTGTCGGAGGGACTAGAGAAGAAAAAAAGGCCACAAGCATTAGTTCTAGTTCAGTACCAAATCACCGATTGAGAAACTGACAATCAGGTCGTATTTAGCTTGCATGACTAATTCAAGAGTTTTAAAAATAATTTGCAATATTAGTACCAACGATCTTCACACAAAAAGATACATCAAAAAGCAGTCCCAGGTGAGTATCTCTAAAACTAGCTAGCTGCATCTAAAAGTGCTGCTTCCTCCTGTTTTCTGAAAGGTGACTGCAGCTGTAACAGGTGAAGGTGGGATGACAGAGGGGGTGGGTTAAATGGAGATTTGTAAGCAGGGCAGCGCGCATGCTGAAGAGAACACAGCTTGCTGCGGCTCCAGCTACAACATTTAGGAGATTGGGCAGGTAGGATCAGGACTTGGATAGTAAGGAAATAAAGGAGGAATTGGACAAAACTGTTCTGCCTAAAGTTGAACGACTCATGTTCTGCATTTGACGAAACAGGCAAAGGCTCAGACAATACCTAAGCCATTATCGGAAAGGCAAGGCCCTGCAGAGAAAAACAACAACAACAAAAAATAATCAAGTGATAAAAATTAATAATAGCAATTATAGAGTTCCAAAATTCATTTCCCATAATTATTAGTTATATTCAGATGGCTTAACTAACATGGCCAGAACACAAAATCTTCTCTCATGGCTTGTTTTTGGTTTTGGGTTTGGTTTTTTTTTTTTAATTTATGGAAACCTAGAGATAGTTTACCTGTCTATCTGAAAAGGATTATTTGATGTATTCATTATGTTTCCTAATATTCTTTTGTTCCTGACTATGTGGAAAAGAGACTAATTTCATTTTTTAGTGATGCAGTCTTATAGACGGCTTTCAATATTTCTGGAAGAGTAAAATATTTCCAGATAGTGTCCTGAAACTTTTGCTTCCTTCCTATTCAGCTCTTACCCAGGCAAAACACATGTTGACCTCATTGTGAATTTTGTTTTAGCATCCTCTTGCTCGGCTTGTAGGTGCAATGTTTATTTGGTACCTTCTATGTGCATTAACTTAACCAAGAGTGTATACTCCTGGTTGTGTGAACATTATGCCCAAAGAACTCGTTCAGAAACTATGCAGACTGTTGGAATTGTGCCTTTTAAAACATCCCATTTGCGAGTCAGGAGGAGTTAAATAAACCAAAACACAAAACCCCCAGATTATTTCTCCACAGAACAGCCAAGTCCTGTTGCACAACTCCTCATGCCTTTTGCCTTTCTCCACATAGCCAGAGTAAATCAGCTTACCTCTTTATTTTCAATTTCAGTATGGATCCAAAATGAATTTCGTTTCTTACCACCAAAGCAAATCATTTTTATCTATACAACATACACACCCAGAAAAAGGCAAGATGTCTATTACCTGTCACAGTTAGAGAAACGAAAAATAGAAAATTCCCTGCTCTGCTGACGACTTCACAGGTGTAGTTTCCCTCATCATCAAGGTTCACAGGGTAAATCCGAAGAGCAGGGTCACTGTCAGGTGAATATCTCCACATCATCCTCTCACTGCAGTTTAACTTCTTTGTCTTGTTGTGATCACTTCTATAGGCCAACAAGCAGCAAGTGCTGCATTTCATCTTCCATATCACCATTAGCAAAGGCTCCTTGGAGGTGTAAGGGCAACTCAACACAGCCTCGTGACCAACCTCCACATTCACCATGTTGTAAGCTACATAAGAAGAAAAAAGACATTAAAAATGATGCTACAGCCATTGTCAAAGCATAGGAACCTGGCTTCATCACACTTAAAAATTTCTGCTTCCTTACTGTACTGGCACCTTGGGGACACACCGCTCTGTGCAGACACATATAAGTAGCGTTACTGGAATAAATCTGGAAATGCAGTGGGGACGATGCCTTTCTGCTGGAGCACTGTGCAGTTATGCGATGTGTGCTGATGAGATGCAGGTCCTTCACCTTTTTTTAGGCAACAGATTTCTACCACTTTAATATAGGTTTTGAAAAACTAATGGGGGGCAGGGGAGGGGGGCGGGGAAGAGAGGAATATTCAACCTTAAGGGAAAGTAAACTACTTTTCACAAAAATTATTGAGTTATTGAATTAGGCACCTTGGTTAAAGTGTGAGTAAAACCAGGGATAGTGGTGAAACATACACCTGAGACAAGGTTAAAACCCGAGATCACTCAGTGCACTAGTTCTCAGGCATATTTGATAATGGGCATATATAGATCCGGTTTCTACGAGAAAATCATAGCTCTCCTGATATCGTCCCAGTTGAACAGGAGATGGGTCTTCAGACGATCTGTGTTGGATTTCTATCAGATATATCATCGCGTACCGCTCCGCAAGGTGCATGATTATTTTGCCAGCTGAGGTGACATCACTATTTGCATTCACATTGAACAATAAGCAAAATTTCCCCTGGTGAACTGTGAAGTCTCAGTGTACTGGTGAGCTGGGAATATAGAGTACTAAAGAGCGCTGTATGTAGTTTTAGATCTTTCTTGCTTACCTTGTCCTTCAACCAGATTGATTAGCAAGAAAAGGAGCGCACCCAGAACTGCCCATGTCTGAGCCATCTTTAGCAGAAGGAATCAGCAACTGCAGAAAGCAAAGGCAAAGAAAATGGCACGTAATCAAAAATTGTGAGAACCCCTTTAAGAAGAACACATAGTAAAACCTGTTTCCTTTGAAAAACCAAGTTCTAAACAGTACCACATGTCCGGTATCATTCTTGTACTGAAGAAAGTAAAGCAAAAAGGGTTTTGAAAATAAAACCCCCACTATTGTTTACAAACAAGTTTAAAAAATCCAGGTTCTCTGATACCATTTTACAGGCACCTCTAGCTGCTCCCTATTCACTCCCAGCTAGCTAGCACAGAGATAGCTACAGACCCCTTCCTGCTGCTTCACAGACTTACCTGCAGAAGATGAAAAAAGGTCTTGCAAGAGCAAACATGCACGCGTTACAACTCCTTCTGAAAAATCAAGGTAACAGCATGTACAGGAAACCTCATCAACTTCATCAACTGTTTGACAAAAAAATGATTCCTGACCCTTGCGTGCTTTTCATTTCTTGAAGGGTAACTCAATTCTGCAGTAGAACAAAAAGAGGCAAACATCCTATTGCAAGAGATCAAAACCACGTGAGTTTGTTGCCTGCTTTCCTAGACACAGTGAACCAGAGGCATCTAATAACTTACGCTGTTCCACAACCAGATGTACATTTTAACAAACCATATCTTAGAAACTGCTAGCTCCTTTTTGGCAAAAAGAGCAGCAGTTCATTGGTAAGATTAAGACAGCGCCGTCATCCAAACGCGTTGTTTTCTGGTTCACACAAAAAAGCAGAACTCTACGCTATCCTAAAGATTTCCAATCAAAATATATGTGGTTCTCAGTGGAGATTCCCAATGTGAACCCATTCAGCTGTTGTTTGAACATGGATTTGGCCAAAAACATCACTGATACCTTCCTATGATCAGGTATCATATACAAACGACCCCAATTTGGCATGGCAAACTTGCACTGCGCTGCACTGAACAATATACACACGTATTCCCACAGTCAAACTCCCAGACTCTTTGGCTCAGGTCTCAAGGAGAAGCACCCTGCTGCAGTAGGCACCTGTGCTGGTTTGTCACAGCAGAAATGTTCACAACCAACACACTGCTGTGCCCCAGCCAGCTGGGGAAAAAAAGCCCAGGTCTCAGAGCATCTGCTTGTTTCCACAGCACTGCAGTTTTCTGATGTTACTGTCTCAGAAATCAGTGGCCACACTTTTGTCTTGAGGGTCCCTGTAGCCTGCCCATAAAGCCATCTCATTGTCCATCACTCGCCTCCGCATTCCCTCAAATCATGCTCGTGGTAGACCTTTTGTCATTCTCTCCTTTGTGCCATCATTTGTATCTCTTTAAATCTTTTATGTTCTGAATCAGTCACCCACAGCGATGACTGGAAAATTGTGTTTTCATCCCATGGGAAATACTGAAACATTGTTTTCATTCCCAAGTCAAACCCTAATACGCAGCAGAGAAGCAAATATCTTTGTGCAATGATTGAATCAGAAATGTCATATGTTTTGCAACAGGACTACCCTTCTGGGCTATTTAGATCACACACTGTTCACACCCATATTTAAATACAAAAATGCTTCTCAGTATGCACTGGGAAGAGGAGGAAAGCAGCCAGGGTTCACTGCGCACGCAGGAACCTAAATCCTCATCTGGTATCAATTGCTGTAAAAGTAACAGGCTTCAATTACGCAGCCTTAAAAAAATCATTTTAAATGTCAAATACATGAAGTGAGGACACCTGGTGCACAGAAGAAATACCAGAGCACTGCTACGTTTGTGGCACAAAAAGAACAAATGCTGCCACATTTGTGAGCTGAGTGCAAAAAAAAATAATATTTTTTTAAACACAACGCGATGTGCCCGCACATTCAGACAACAGCCTGACGGTTTTCTTCACGGTTCTAACAAAACACTGATGCATCTAGATGAAAAGCTTTCATTGTAACCCATAAAAAGTTGTAGTACAACCACGCTGATCAGTACTCTGCTACTAACATGCAACAAGGAATATAACTTTTATATTAAAAAACTCCCAAATTCAAATTCTTGTTCACTTAAAATCTTTGCCACAAATGAAATATTTTCTTTTATGTTACTTGATGCAGTCAAAAGGTTTGGGGTATTTTTGCAATTTGGATAAAGTATGCATGCAAAAGCTGCTTTCAATCAAAAAGTGTGAAAAAATATTTTTTTTTTAAACCAAAAAATAAAAGATGCTTTTTGGCCAGAATTATGTACTTAATTTGACCCAATTTGCAAATAATTTTTCAGACGCTTTCAAAAGAAAAGTAAAAAAAACTTCCACAATGTTTATCAGCAAACTCAGTATTCACCATTTTTGATGGATCTATAAATATGCCTAAAGAGAATATTGTCATATTGGAACTTGTCCCAGAGAACAATCTTTATTTAAAAATGCATATAAGTCTCATATATATGGGGTTTATTTGCTCAAAAGAACAGGCATTAATGATTAAATGTGGAACCCTACAGAAAGAAGAGAGTATATGTTTAAATATTCATGTATGAAACACAGAATTTAGACTGCAAATTTCAAGGTTCACAATCCTTGAATGCTTGTGTAAGCGAGAAGTCAGTCTCAAAGTAAAACCCAAAAAGGAGAAACCAAGCAGAGCTGAATCAAATTGATCTAAAAGCTGCAAATGAATATTTGTAGATCGTCTTGTGTTATTTCCTTTGATGAAATTAAAATGCCTCACTAACTACATAAAAATAAATTAAAATTTTTACTCAGCCTTGATGGCGGTGGCTGGCACAAGATGCGCATCACTCTTACATCAGCCTCAGCTTTCCAGCGGGGGAACGGCACCGGTCACCCCCAGATCCATCCTGAGGAACGCTGAGGCTGGAGGAGCGTTACCCGGCTGCCGGGCTGGAGAGGAGCCCTCCGGCCAGGGGTGCCTGCGAGGTGCACAGCAGCAGGGCCACCGCGCTCCGGTCTTCTGATACTCACAGTTCTGGGGATGGGTAGGGAGATGTTAGCGCAGGCAGCTGGTCCAGCGTAGATGCCTGTCCTGGTGGCTGCTGGCGAGGTGGCTCCTGTGCCCAGAGATGTACCTGGAACCCCCCCCCTCCGTCCTCACGAGTACAGTTGCAAAGAAGTAAGAACTAGCTCAGTTTAGGACCATCCATCCAAGATAATCCCTGTTTTCAGCTGTACAGTTCATTAATTCCATTTTGTTGATTCTTCCGAGATCTTAACAGGCAGCTGATATGTCCCACAGACAGGCATAAGTCCCTACCCCCTCCGAAAGGGCTGAGTGAAAACAAACCAGCTGGTTGCACACTCCGGCGGCGGGGATGTGACACCAACTAGGGAAACAAACCGCTTTCTGACACAAAGAACAAACCACAACACAAAGCTGTCTGCTGCTACACATCAAACACGAGCTACGAGCCTTGAGCTACGCAAAGCACCGACTTAAAAATCAGATAAACGTAAGTAAAGTCCAACATAATGAAAATATACGTTGACACAATCCGGAGGAGGAAAAGGTGCAGACTATAAAGAACGAGGAGTCAGTCAGTGCGGCAGTCGTCACCACAACTTTTTAAAGAATAACCAATATGTCACAATAGCCATTGCCATGATTAACTCAGCAAAATATGGCTCTGCTTTGCAGCTGAAGCATTTTAAAGGGTAGAGAAGACCTTGCCTCAAAAGTCTGTCCTGTATAACAGACTCTTTGGGCAGGAGAGGGCTGGCAGGGACGGCAAGAAGAGGAGGCAGGCACACAGCTGTGTCACCTCTCCCACCGGAGGGCACGAGGAGAAGGTAACCAATACACGAAGCAAGGCTACGTTATTTAAAATCCAAACCCACACTTTTATGGGTTAGAGCCTTCATATCACCCACTACAAGGCATTTGATGTTTCCACCTCTTCACCCAGGCTTCTCTTCTCCAAGCCATACTCCCCATCCCTTGGCTCTGGGAGGGTGGCAGGGCTTCTGCAGGCACGAGTCCTTGCACCCCGCGTGGGGCTGGCTGTCGTCGCAGGGGGCCGGGAGCCCTTAACCAAACACTCACCAACCACGCAGCAACCAGTGCCGAAGCCTGCAGGCAGCCAACACCTTTTCTGAAGTGAGAGGTGCTGGTTATGCCACATGTTCAACATCCCCAGGTCAGCCTCCACGTTCAGCTGTCCTTTTGAGCGTGGGGAACTCGGGGAGCTGGGGTTACCCATGGTACGGCATTTGCAATAAATAACTGGAGCAGTTCAAACGGCAATTTCTCCCATTACTCCTCAGTTTTAACGCGAGCTGCCAGGCGTTTGATTTGTAAGCGTTACCTGAAGAAATGCAGCAGCAGATGTGTCCATGTGTCCGCAGACCCCGTGCACCTCAGGCGCCAGCTCCCCGCATATTTTTGAGCAGCCTGTTCGCTGTTTGCGGAGAGCTTTGCACCAGCTCAGGGAGCAGCCGGCAGTCCCCGCTCAGGGGCAGATCTGACTCGACTGCTGCCCCAGTTTCTCCTGAGCAATGGTCCTCTCCCGGGAATTCCTAAAGTCCCTCTGCTGCAAATGAAGTTAGAAAATGTAGGAAGACTTTGAGTGCCCTAGGAGGAAGGCAAATTGTATATCAAAAGCTGCAGCAGACAGATACTCCCAAAGCTGTTCATTCTCAGAAACTGCAAAGTTTTTTTGGGGAGAGGAGAGGTTGCGTTCTTGCTCTGTCCTGAGCCATCTTCCTTAACAACCTGCGACTGGCCACTGCACATGCTGTTGGGCTAACGGACCTTTGGTTTGACTTTATAGCTTCCTAGTGTTTTTATTCTCTGGCCTGAAAACGCATCCATGAAGCCCTGTCCTAGCACAGCAGAAGGCTGTTAGCACTGCCAGCGGCTGGAGGAGCTGTAGCTCCGTAGTGCATTTCCTATATGTTTCATACTTGCTGGCATCAGTGGAAGCCAGAGATGGTTTGTAGCTGTGAAAATCAACCCATTCGGTTCGTGAGCTAGTTTCATTCAGTTCCAAATACATACAAACTCCGAAGTGTTCTCAACAAATGGGGAAGTAGAGGGTAGATGGCTTTCTGAAAGAGAGAACTAGACCAATGGAAGGAGTTTTGAAAACAGTTATGAACAAGTTATACTGAACAACTGTAAAATTACAGTGTTTTGGTAACATACACCCGAAGGTAAATAGGTTTGAAGCTTCCTCCACAGAAAGGCAAAGGTTTGTGGCGTCTGTGTGTTCGGTTCATCAAGATATTAATATTTAGGATAGTACTAATGTAACATTACAACAAAGTTGGCTTTTTCCCAGAGGGGAAAAATAATAAAAATGCTATACAACAGATGAGTATTTTGTCTGGCTTTTTTTATCTTTAATACCTGTAATTCAAGAAAGCAGGTGAGCATTTCCTCTCTTCTCAGAAATATTTACCTTTCTAACGCCAGCCCATCTAGAAAACAGCTTAGTCCCACAAAGTTATGAGCCAAGAACACGAGTGAAGTTGTACACCTCACACCTATAGCATCCTTGCAGCCAGCCTCCTCAGGAAGCACCGTAACCCAGCACTGGGAATGGAGAGTAGGAGCAAAGGATGAACAAGAAGACCACTGCTACCCACCACCCACCCCCAGTAATCTGTTCTCTTCCCTTCAGAAAGGCAGAAGAGATTTGCTTTACATTTTCCATTGTATGGGGAAAAAAAAACCTAGTCCATGTACCTAACAGCTTGACCTCCCCAGGTATAAACCATCTGCAGCTCTCACCAATGTCAGCAAACATATGGGAAGAACCACTGCTGATAATGAAGCCTTTAAAACCTGACACTTCCAGGTTAAAATATGCAGAGGCAATTATATTGTAATTCCAACACCAAAGAATAGGATTTATTTTTTAACTGTAGCTAATTTTTCCCTAATTGTCACCTAATTTGTCCCTAACACTCACCAGACCAGCATGGCTGTGTTCAGCAGCTTCTGCTCATGGTCCTACAAGGACCCTTACCACTTGTAGGTCATTAACCTCAGGGCCTTCTCACTCCATCCCAATACTCCAGATGTTCCTGACCTGAACTATTTTAATTCCTGCCTCTTGTGGACCTACTGCACCTAGCTGCCAGTTTTCCAGGAAGAACCTGCAAACCAACAACCTGTAAGTACAATTACTGCCTTCAGAACTGTGGACAATCCAAGAAAGTCTCCTATGCAAGTATTCAAAGATGAACAGAAAAGAGATGGTTTATAGGTGGACACTTTACTCCCAAAACACTTCAATAAGAATCAGTACGTATCTCAGACTCCCCGGATAAAAGTTTCCTCCCATCTTTCAGCCAGAGGTATTGGCCTCCCACTCTACAGGCAAAACATGATGCACCACACATCCCAAACTGCACGTAAAGAAGCTACAAACCTCAAATAATTCCCACCTTGAAAAGAAAGAAATAGCAGAAGAAATGGTGTAGAGCAGAAATAGAACCCCAGGCGGTCCTTCCACATTTATCGGTCACTCTTACGTGTAGCATCGCTGAAGGGTGCTTTAGGCAGTGCCAAGCAGGGGTAGAGACACAGGACTACTGGGCCCCTCTCCTTCTGTTCACTGCTCCTCCTCCTTCACCCCCCAGGGAAGCTAATGTTCCCTGCAAGCTACAGCTGCATCCGCCCAGGGAGAGCTGTGAACATCCTGCAAGAAGTCCCAGGAACCCGCAGCGGACCCAGCTGGGAGTCAGCTACACCACCCTCAAGGAGCTGCATACTCAGCCCTCCCCAGACTCATCATATAGAAGTAGATTTTTATTTTCTTTTTAACAGGAAGAGAAAATATCTTCTCTTCTGTGTTTATAGAGCAGCTAGATCAATGCTTCCAAATATGAAATCCATACTGTTATCACATGGCAAAGGAGAAGGCTCAATAGTGGTTTTTTTTAGTGGCTTCCATTTCTGTGGGTTTTGTATCAAGTGGAACAAATCAATTTATAACAAAGCATACCTGATATAGAAACCTGTATCTGTACTGGAAAAAAACTACACATCTCACCTCTCAAATGCAAACTAAAGTCATGACACCAGTGTCAGGATGGCATTTATCGCTGCCTACAATCTTTTGGTGGGGCATACTACATCAAAGGGGATGCTTCTGCTTTATTTGTTTCCTTCCTCCCCATGCAAGCTGCTTTGCTGCCATAAACTCTCTTTCTTATCAGCCAGCTTAACACCTCCAGCCCTGCGTCACTTAGTGGTTTAGAAAAATTCTCCACGGTGGTTTCCAGTCAAACTCGCCCCGTTTCTTTCCTGCATTGCAGGGGGTTAGCAGCGCTTCTGGCTGATTTCACGCTCGATGTGAGGCAGTGTGATGCAGAAGGGTAGAGCTCCAAGGGAAGCCCAGGCCTACGACATATCCTTATTCAGGCTGGTGCTGCCCCAACTGCCTGCCTTTTTTGGTCTGCAGGTGGAAAATGCGATGTGAATTCAGGTCGGCTGTCAGGAACATTGACGCTGTGGTGGGGTTGTGGGCATTGCTGGTAAAACGTTTTCATTTTCTCACCATCAGGCCAGAGGGGGAGGCTCCTGAGGTCAGGGTGGCAGAGCAGTGCCGGCTCCAGGCTGGGAGAGCAGGCACAGCAGGACTTTTGGCTCCTCATTCAATGCTGGGTCTTGTCTATGAGACAAGGCACTACAAAACAAGTGAGAGACAGGGAAATAAGATGTAAACAATAAAAAAATAATTTAAAAAAATTAAGCTAGCACAGAGTGTGCAGAAGCAGGCTCAGGAAGCCTCCCACTCCCCACCACAAGGCTCTGGCTTGCATGCTTTCATGCCCCAGACCACAGCCTTCTTCCCACCCCCTGCCCTTAGCCCTGTACAGCCCCTGCCACCACGCACAGCTATGCACCCACTTAAAATACATGTAAAACATCTGAATTGGCTAAAACTATCTGTGCTGCGATTGTGTCTATGTGTGCATGTTGCTACGTATGTGTGTTCATAAAAAAGCAATATATAGAGATACAACATTACGCACACACTCGTAGAGCTGTTGCAATTAAGTGACAGTGTACCTAGGGATGCTCAGCTAATGAGTTACATCACTGATTATACATCTTTTTCCATATAACTCTTATTAAAGTGGATACTTTCAGTAAAGCAGCTGCCAGGGCTGCTGCTCCCAAAAAGCCCAGCTTGTGCAGGCAGACACCGCAGTCCCCAGCATGGGCAGTGACCTCCCCATACAGCAGCAGGAGAACATTAAAACTCACCCCACAGCAGGACATCCAGCCCCATAGTGAGGCCAGGCTCAGCCCCCCCACCCGCCTTTTTCCCCTCCTGAAGAGGGGATGCCTCCAGTGCCAGGGCCCGGAGCCAACAGCTATCTTGAAAATGGAGATAGGAGAGCAAAACGGCACTGGCAGCGCTGCCTCACCAGCTTTCCTCCCCTCTTTCTTTTCCTCCTCAGCCCCCTGCATGGAGAGCAGAGAGCTGTGTACCTCACAGCCCTCCTACACAGCAGGAAAAGTTATTTGGCCTGTTTGCAAAGTCTCCGTCACTAGAAACCTGGGTTGCAGGTTGCTTCTACATGGTTTATTGTCAGAGCTGGTTTATGACTTCTGTAATGATAAAGAGCCTCTGGCTAAAGGCGTTAAAACATGCATCCGTAGCGATACACTGAAGGCATCTTTGAATTATACAGGCTTCCAACAAGGTCCT
The DNA here is from genome assembly GCF_017639655.2 of Falco naumanni. Classification (NCBI taxonomy): domain Eukaryota; kingdom Metazoa; phylum Chordata; class Aves; order Falconiformes; family Falconidae; genus Falco; species Falco naumanni. Next base: position 114,303,687 of record NC_054055.1, read on the forward strand.
TTGAACAGGCCGATTTTTCCAAGTGAAGCATCATGTAAAAGAAGCTAGGCTGTAGACACTGACTGCAGTTTACATGGGAGTCCCTGCAACTGTATGAAGAAAACCACCTCATTCAAAGTCCAGATTCAATGCTTTGGAGTCAAGCACCTCTCCACTCAAACAAGCTTATGTACATGTGCTACCAAACTCCCACAAACTAGCTTTACCGCAGTTAATAAGGGCATAAGGAACAGTGATCTCATTATGCCCATAAGGGATCCTGGCTGAATGCATATGTGCACATTACATTGAAAAGCTTGAAAACCAGTTTTCACTGAAAAAAGGCATTTTGATCTGAAAAGTTTGGACTAGCAGTCTATATTTCTTTACAGGTTCTAGAAATATGTATTTCGCTACCTACTCAAACTTGTCTTTTTCCTGTTCACACGGGGCAGTTGTGAGACGGCTACCAAAAGGGCTTTGGGGTTTTCCTGTGAAGTAGGCAGGTGGCATTGAACTGGCGAAGAACAAATGAGCGCTATAGGTTTCTGATCAGCTCCTGAAAGAAAACCCAGCTCTGTCTACTGTCACAGACAGGGCGAGGTCATCCTGACTTGTGAAAGAGATTTTTATTTGGGAAAATTAATGCCTTCTCGTTACTGAAGGGCACTTACCTTGCAGAATGCCTATAGTCTTGTCTATGTGTCCTCCATAACAGTATGTACCTCTATAACAATTGTAGTCCTTAATAGACAGAACGTATAGGTATTTTAGAGACTGCAGTTTCAGTAGGTGTGTTCATGTCCCCAGTTACCATGGATGAACTCATGTTCCCTCCCTCAACATGAAATTAGTCTGGTGTCTTACTATTTACAGTCCTGCTGCAAGCACCTTGTATTTATGACCTTGAGCTCAAGCACTCGTTTTCACAGTATTTATGAAGCAAACTACTTGTAAACAGCTTCTGTGCTTATACATAGCATAGAACATTGAACTTTGAAGAGTTAAAAATCTCTCCAAGCTCAAGAGAAGTGCCTCTTCAAAATTACTGCTCCATCTTCTAGTGTCTCGCAAAAAATAAAAACAGAATTCTCCTTAGTCTCTTTTCAGCTATTCTTATAGTTGCCAGGAGGTGGAAACATGGTTACACCAACTACAAGAGAAGCATCATGTTGATGTGTAATTGTACAGCATGCTGCCTGCTGAAGAATAGCGCTAAAAATATCTGCAGTCTGAATTGGCTCAGTGGAGCCCAAAACAGGATCATACGATGCTCTTCCCGAGCCCCTCACCCACCTCCCCCCAGCTAGCAAGACATCTATACTGCTTGTTACTGCTTCTCAGCATCAAGGCTGCCCTTTAAGCGGCTGGTTCTGTCAGATGTGACGTACACAATTATTTCAACAAAAATCCAAAAATCAGTCTGCCTTAGATGGAAAGGCTCACAAAGCAGCTGCCATCGCAGCCCTTCAGAGCTGATAATCAGATGCCTGGCAAGGCAATGAGGAGATAAATGCTCACTTGCCTTATTTATTGAGATGATACGTGTCTGCTTTGATGTTCAAAAACATTACACACGTGCCCAGGTATGAAAAACATGGCAGGGTCAGACAGGCTTTGGTAACCACAGAAACAGATACACATCTGACCACCTTCCCCTTGCCATTTGGTACTGCATGTTAAGTCCTAAGAGAGAACCCCTTACACAAAAGGCAAATTTACATAAAACCTTGGAAAAGGGGAGAGGGATGCGACACTGTTAAAAAGACTGTAGACAAAATAGCCTTTCTAAACATCCCATGGTGAAGATGAAGCATTGTGCCTGGGTTTGGTTTCTGTTCATGGAACACTGAGTCCAACTTCATTTCTGCTTCCCATGCATCCCCCACCCGAGCTCATGCTGCTGGGAGTAGAGTAGGAGCCTCAGTTTTACTCAGAGAAAACTGAAGAGCACAGACACGAAATATGTCAGAAGACATTTTAGAGGAGAGAAGAACCCAGGAAATCCTTCTTTGCACAGAGAGCTGTCGCAGAAAGGGAAAGGGGGATAGGTCTCAGTACAGCTGGAAGGAAACCATCTCTCCATTTCAAAGAGCACAACACTGAGAAGTCTGTTGCCTCAATGAACGCAAAGCCTGGAAGAACTAAGATTAGATGTGAGAGAATTTCAATTCCAGGACTAGGACTAGAAAAGGCATGAAGAAATTATTCTTCTTTGCCTAGGAGGTAAGTGGGGTTAACAGGCAAAGTGAATAATCCCAATCAACCCGTACTAGCAATCCCAGAAATAAATTCCCCAAAACCTCGAAGGGTGCCATGAAACACAACATGAATCCCAGATATTCATCATGTGCAGTAAAATGAAGTTGTTCTTACACCATCTCAGGATTATTAGCTTGCTTAAGCAAAACATCTCGGACTTCACAAACAGCATCTTCACGGTACAGGTCCTTGGGTAGAAAAAAAGATGAACACATACACAGACCAAAAAGAAATAAAACAAATTACTGGTATTCAGAAGTAAAACATACCAATCCAAATTAAGAAAACACCTGTTTATTCAAAAAGCATCTAATGCAAGACTGCAACTCAGAGGTTATGTGGAGGGGTCACCTGGCTAAGACGACAAAGTTTCACACATCTAAGCCAACAGCCTGAGCTCAGGCTCAGCGTTCCGTTTGCAAGATACCTTATGTCACATTAGCACACAACTACATAATCCCAAAAGGCCATAGAGGACACATCTGAAGTCCATAAAGCAATAGTCCCTTGCTCATTCAGCGCACTCTGTTTTGGCACAACCAGGAGCTGGACGCTAAGCCACGTGACTTCGGTGAACATTGGCCAGAATCCAGCTCAGCTGCACCTTCTGCAAAATCGCTCAAAACCAAAAGCAATGCAAGTTAGTTGGGATCATCTCACCTTCCTCCCTGGGGAGCTCTAGCCTGCTAACCTCTTTGGAATTATTACAATGGGAAACAGGGAGTCATTAAATCTAAGGGTCATGCCAGAAATCCACCTCTGAGACTTGTGATTTTATTAAAAAAAAAAAAAAATCAATCCTAAACTCCATTTTCAGAAAAGATGCATAGATATATCAATAGATATAGATATGGAAATATAAAGATATAGATACAGATATATCTTCTTACCTTTGACACACACAATTATCCAGGATATTGTGACCACAGCCCACATCTTTTCCTGCTCAGAATCCACCTTCAGAGCTTTGTTCTGTTCCAGGCCACCCTCTGACCTCTTTGCTATTGACAATGCTCACACCTCGTACAATGATGACCAACATGCAAATAAAAGTCTGCAGAACTCCATTTTTCCTTACCTAAAACTTAATGGCAGAGAGGTGACTCCTTTTATTTTTTGTCAAAATATGTTGGAGAAAGCTTTAAGGCAGCAACAGATTAATACAATCCCTATATTTTAACAAAGCTGGGAGAGCAGCCCGGAAGGAATATGAGCTGGTTTCTCCACTTGCCCCTGATCAGAACCAACCTGCAAAGCTCTAGTAGCTCACCACCACCAGCAGCTGAGAACCTCGGCTAGTTAAGCCAAATAGATGTTCCTATCTGCTGGAGGCTTGGAGCTGAAGTCACTTGGCACAAGTAGAGGACACTGCACCGTGCGGTCAGTTAAGACCTGCATAGAAGCGATTGCACAGGGGCACTGCCACTGTATGCTCCAGCCCTCCCAGTCTTTCTCCACAATGGTTTTTCTCTTCTAAATAATGAAGCACGAGAAAAAAAAAATCGCCTCAAAGAACAAAATAATTCACAGCGGTGGCTGCTGTATCTCAGTTATCACTCGCGCTAAGCACCAGCCCTCCCCGAGGTCTGCGCACACTGCAGTGAATTCAAGAGGCGATGAGGCTAGGCTGGTTGCATACACAAAGGTCTCTGTTTCAGAAAATACATAGTTTTTCATTTTAGAGAAAATAACTTTACCGCCTGTGAACGTAGCTGTGGCTGTAATCACAGCACAGGGGCTAGCTGGACCGGGGCAGACCTGCAGCTAACCTGAGGCTAACACACATTCTCCCACCCAATTCCTTTCAGCTCTGGTTATTCGTTCTCAGAGTAGAAATCCCATGGGAAACCATTCCCATTAGCTCAGAGGGGCCCACAGCCAATCCAAAACTAATCCCCAACATTTTTCACATGTCAGTCTTACACTTAGTATGCACAGACGAAGAGACAGAGGAGTATGAAACTTACTCCACACGTCTCAGCATGGTAGCGACCATTTTTAGTTTCGCACCCTAGGAGGAGAGGTTACATCTCCACGAACACAGTTTTTATCATGGAGAAATTCTGCGCCAGAGATGACAGTGTCAGCTCCCGGCTCCCTCTGCAGAAAGCTCCACGACACACAGAGCTTACCTGTTGCATTCGCTCTCATGACGTGGCCCACGCTAATTAGGATGGTATTCTTCATTTTGGCCTTGCATTGATTCTGGCCACTGACTGGTTGATTCTGAATTTTCAGAAACAGCGAGGAGATGACCTTCGCCTCAGGGTCTGAATGCTGTGAGAGGTACAAGCTTTCCATCTCCCTCCCATACCCAGCCTCGTTCTGCCTCTTTGGTTTTTTATACGACCGAGTCTGTTGATGGCTGATGACACAATTTAGATTCAGGGTCTCTCCTTCTTCCAGGGGTTTCGTGGTAGATGCATGAATGATTTCCAGCATACCGTGTTCTGTGGTGGGAGAGAGCAGACGCTGACTGAACTGACCTTTGGGCCAGGCCAGCTCCCCGTCCCTCACCGTACTTCTCCATTTGTTCATGCACTGGGAAAGCAGGAGCTGCCTTACGCTCCAGATGGGCACAGGGAGCACAGGACAACAGGTACCACTGCAGGAACAATACTTTTCCCTCCTGTGAATGGAAGAAAAATCTGCTTCCTATTGCAGATCTCACAGCAAAGGCATTAAGCAAACAGAATATTCTCTATAAGCTTTGCTGTTTTCATAAAAATGGAAGGCGAGAAGAGAGTCCTTTCTTTAAAAAAGAAAGCAAAAGCACCAGGGGAGAGGGGTATTGGGGGGGGGGGGGGGGTGGGGTGTCGTACGTTTTCTGCTCTTCAACCTGAAGGGTTTTGCTTTTATCAAATATTGAACTATTCCATGGAAAGATAATATAAAAATACAGATTGGCTCAAAGTACTGCTCTTTTGGGATCAGATTTCACCTCCCAGCTCCCTGGGCAAAATTCAGCATGGAGAACACAACAGGCTGAAACACATCGTGCAGAGCATGCCCCGCTGGAAGCTCATTGCGATAGCTATTCTTTCTTTCCCATAACCCAGCAGCATCTCTCAGCCACACCAAGTAACTCCTATGCAGGATTTAAGAAAATGCCAGCAGTTTGCTTTTCCTCGCCAGGGCTCCTCCTCACCCAACACCAGCATTGCCAGAGCTGCCACTTGGAACACCAGGACGGGGCTGGTGCCTCCAGTCCTAGCCGGGAGCCCTGCCATCAGGGTCACCTTCTGCACTACAAAAAGGAAAGAGAAGGAAAAAAAATATCATAGGCAGTTATCTGTGAGCTGTTCTCATGGTACAGCGGAGAGCTAGTGTCACTTAGCTTGGTACTGCAAGCCTGTCCTAGCACTTACAGAGCAGTCAGAAGTCCACAGACCTTTCCCTGAAGTGATGAGCTTGTAAATGACAAAGTAACCCTCTGCATTTAAATAAGACGGGGACATGGAAGCACATCTCTCCTTTAAAAAAAAAAAAAACCAAAAAAAACCAAAAAAAACCCACCACACACACATACACAAAAAACCAAAAAAAAAACCCAAACCAAACAACTAAAAAAACCAAAAACAACTACACAAATATCAAACCTACAAGACAATACATGCCACAAACCAGAACGCACACGTATATTACCTGTAAAGTCAAGTTGCAGGCAACAGGCTTCTTGGGGCTCGGAGGGGACTAGCTAAAACAGCTGAAAGTTAGGACTTGAGACCAAAATCACACAATTATTGCTGCAGTCTACAGTGAATTGAACAACTGTCAATAAATTCCTAAAAGCTAGCAAAAGCCCTTTGTAATTGTTTCTCCTCCTCAAGAGAGTACATGCATCAAATTATTTGGCTAGCAGCAAACTGTCTCAGGACATTAAAATGAATGTACAGAACAACAGGCTACTGGCATCTCTTCTTCAATGATAAAAAAAAAATCAGTTCTTGTAACTAATGTATTTGTACTCTGAGTAGGAGAATTTTCATGTGAGCATCAGGGGGAGAAAAAGGAATTCTGAAGAAAACAAAATAATGCTTGCCACAACATCCTCCTCTTTCAAACTAGTGTTAGGAGGCAGGAGAGCTTCTTTACCTCAGAATATAGATTTTCCTTTTCCCTAGGAAAACAAAGCTGTCTTTTAGAAATGTCTGACGTGCCAGCTCAGGAAGCCGAGCTTGGCACACTGCCAGGAAGGGGAAAAGGAAAAGTGCTTCGCTTGGCATCCATCTTCCAAACAGGTAAGTGCCTTGAAAGATTCTAGGTTAAATAAGTAATCAAAATTCAAAAGCTCTGGGTTTGTTCACTTGGGGGTTGGTTTTTACCCCTCTCACCTACCACCTTAAACCAAGACCTGGAAGAAAGCCGTGGCAGGACTTCTGGTTGTCCAGTGCTTACCAACTGTCTACTGGTGTGAGTTAAATGGGTCCTTTTGGGCGTGCTCCCATCTTCTTGTTGGTAGGGGAGGACAGCGAAACGGTGGGAGTGGAAACGACAGCCAAGCATTTATCTGCGCTTTCCTGTACGGCAACGAAATTCCTGTGTAGGCTGTACTTGCAAGGAGTTAATGTCTTGTTGGCTTCTGTGTTGTATTAACTACCATATCTAGTCTTCACTTATCTTTCAGCTCTTTATCAGCTTTCTAAAAGGGTCCCCATACGCTTTCTGGTATCAGGCTTTCAGCTGCCCAGGACCAGGAGATTTTATTTTATTTTACCAGCTAAGGCCAGCTTAGCTAATGTTTCCTCTGGCAGATGACCCGGTAAGTTTTGGACACTTCAAAGATGCAGAAGAGGTTTCATTTTCAGAGTGCAGACAAGACGTGTGAGCTCAGTTGCTCTTTTCACAGCTTTTGAGATGTGTGGAGCATAGCGGTTCGTGGCAGGGGAAGGAGCAGAGCTGCCAGTTTGCAGCCTCTGCGGCTCATTAAAGCAACCAAAATCCTTGCATTTAGCAAAAAGTAGTTCAGCATCCCAGACACGCTCGCTGAAAATGTATGCTTTCGGCACGGCAAAGCCATTGGTTTCCAGAGTCACTTCCAAACTTCCTTAGGAAGACACCACAACCATGAGAGGTGCTGACTTGAGAGCTCAGGCACGAACATCAGCCGTCCACACAGGATGCACATCTCAGGCAGCAAAGATACTTGGTTTTTGTGTTTCCGCTTCTCCTTCCACTTTCTCTCACACCTCAGACCAATCCCAAAGCCATCACTTCTCCTGCAGAGCAATCAATGCGTTCTTTGAAGCCTGTTCAGCGCCAGGCCCATCAGTGGAGCACAATCCCAGTTACTCAGCCTTCATGGTGGAGCCTGTGGATACATATCCAGGAGCAAACAAGACTGAACGTGTCTCTGGGGTTTCTCCTCAGAAACAGGGCAGTGAACAGCCTGTTTTATTTGGGGAAGGCCTAGGGAGGCTTTAAGTCAGTGCTGTGGGCTGTGCGTACATTCTCAACAGGCATCCACCTGAGCTGAGTAACGTAGGAAAATACCGAGGGTGCAATGGAGCATCCACTGTGTTACTTCAAACTGGGCTTAAAAAAGGAAAAAAATCCCCTATTTCAACCATAAAAAAAAAAAGCAAGCCTGTTAGTTTTAAGGCAAATGAGATCTCCTCAGATGTCTCAGTGTTAGTAAATCCACCAGATTCAATACAACAGTTAATAAATTTTCATTACAGGATTGCAAGGCAAGGATATATCAAGGCTAGAAAAAACATAGTTCACAAGAGCAGACAATATATTTTCCAGTATGTCTTCTCCTCATGTATTCTGTGTGTTTTCTACTTTAGGAACCTACTTCCTCACGAAAGAAAAAAAAATAAATATGCTTTCAGCTCTTGTGTGTGTTTCTATTAAATTAAAAGATAAAACCAGAGATGGATTTTAGCTATTGAAATCCTGACATTTTCAGCCTACTTTGTTTGATTAAAAAAAATGCAACATGGGAGAAATACATATCCTAAAATAAATGCGTCGTGAGGCTGCTTTGGACTATCACTTTCACATATACATACCCATGATAATGAAAGAAAAATTTCAAATAAGGCAAATTCCAGGATTTGTCTTAGTGGTAGGCAAATCATATTCCAATAGCAAGAGAGAAAGAAAAGTTTAGTTTCACCTGAATCATCTGTTACAAATGAAAAACAGTACAGTCATGAGGAAAAACATATATGGAAGACAACCAAGTCAGATGAAGCTGTTGACAGCAACTGATCCATGACCAGGTAACACCACAGTCTGTATTTGGAAAAGAGGTTCCAAAAACACCTTTCAAAGGACCTACCAAGTCTTCCTAGAGCCAAATCCCATCAGCTTCAGCTTTCATTCTGTAAATGAGATGATGGTGGGAAAGCTTGGTCCTCATCAAACCTGTGAAGAAGGCTGTGTCCTCTAGGTGGTCTGGAACTGCTCTTTCACCGCTCTGGACACCAGTGCACCAGGACCAGGCATCACACAGCTATGTGCCAGGTGCCCTGGATTTCCAGCAGCGCTTGTAACCTGTACCAGATACTTGTTCCTGCCCTGATCATACAGCGGGACCGCGTTTTGGATGCATGGGCCTACAACTCAGTGGTGACCAAAAGGCACCCTTTCACTCACCTGTTTTGCCTCAGTTTATGACTTACTTTGCTGGGTCTCCTTTGTAGAGCACCACTTCATCATTATGCATCTTATACGTTGGCTTCTGTAAATGACAAATGGGCTGTCATTTTTACTTTTATACATCTAGAATAAAAATAATTTAAAAACCCCAAAATGTCAAAACCCAAGAGTTCTACACTGAATTAAAACATGAGGCTTTTTTCCATAGTGATCATTATTTTTATTAATCATGCTGTGAAGCAATTTAGAACTAATTTTAAAGAGAACACGAAGAGCTTACAAATTTTGTACCTCAGGATATACATATTCTGTAACTATAAAGAGAATCCATCCAGGTACCAATTAGTAAAAAGATGCACCTTCTTTTTTGGGTTTGTTTTTGGTTTTTTTTTTGAAAATCAAAATAATAAAATGAATAATGTCAATCAAATAACACAAAAGCAATAAGCCTTGAGAAATCAATGCCCCGCTGTTACCTAAGATGATTAAATATGTAACTTCATAATATTACATAGTCAAGCGATCAGACCCTCCAAGTAATATAACCATTTACCACCACTCACAAAGTTAACCCCAGGAGAATTTAAGGCAATAACATCGCTCGGTTTCAATTCCCTTACTTAACATAAATGCCTATCGGATTTAGGTACCCATCAGCTACTTTTTCCTTACACCTTACTGTCCCTAAACACAGTTACAGAGGGCTTTTATTCCATCACCCTCTTCAAAAGGACACAGTGGGCTTTAAAGAAGGTATGACAGTTAAGTCACATAGCAGCAGCTTAAAATACATTAAAACAAGAGATGCTGACTCAGTGGCAAGTTGGGGTTAAGTTTAGGAAAACTTTAAAGGATTCTCTTGGGAACGTCTCATGTGCCCAGATAAATTAAAACCAAGAGGTAACAACTCCCCACCTGCAAAGGTGAAACAAAAAGCACAGGAGAGCAGCACAAACTACTTCTGCTTCTCTTCTTGGGATTTGTCACTGGCGACATGGACTCTGATACTGTGGAGCTGCACTGCACACACGAGTGTCACTCAGGCTCGTGCTGGGCTCCCCGGTGACACAGAGCTTTAAATTCCTTCTGCTCTGGACAGCCTGCCCAGGGAAACACAGCTCTGTCTGTGGATAGCAGAATCTTTCTCTTTCCTTCCCTGGTCTTTACTCCTTGAGAAGGTATGTCCCGCTTGCTCCAGCTCCGGACCCAGTTCAGTATTTCAGGATCACGTAGTTTTTTAGGCACAGATATAGCCATGTCACTCAGGATGATCTTCCAGGCAGGAAACATACTGAGATGTAGGTGGATATTTAATAGAAGGTTTGAGTGTAATCTTCCAGCTGACATCAAGGATACAAGCTCTGCTGTCACCAAACCAGTTTTATAATCAAGCCAACCTTATTTCCACGTATGCATTTTATGGAGATTTACTCTGTCCTTAGTATCGAGGCATGGATTTCTGGTAGGATCTGCTGCTTGTTTGGAGGGGATTTTAAACAAATAAATATAAGCTCATAACCAACTCTACTGGCTTTTACACCATATTAAAATAATTTATTTTTGTATTGGCTTTTTTGTCTTATTAAAGTGATCTTGGATTCAAATAGTGTCTAGATTTATATTCCTCCCAAAGCTTATAGTAACAGTTTTCAATAGTTACGCAGGAAAAGGGCTGCATTCTGCACTGCTGCAGCACCGAGCATAGCAGCGGCCGTTCCCCTTTTGTAATAACAGACAGCAAGCCTCTCGAAGCCACAAAGTGACAAGAACTAATAAAGAGCAGGCATTATCCACCCCCACGTTTCTATTAACAGTTCTGAAAGCATCGTATAAGGCACATCAGAGCAGAATGCAACAGCTCCCCCAACACAAAAGCAACTACCCAGCGACCGAGAAGATGGGAACTTTTTTTGCATTTCTCTTTGCCATCAAGGCTACGTTCAGACTTCCATTACGACCACGGATCTCAGAAAAAGAGATAAACAAATGCTACTCCAATTTAAATGCCTCTTCTAGCAAGAGTGGGTGCACCCAGTAAGAAATGCAACCAGTAAGAAATCTGAAGCAAAAGCTAGGCCCTTGGCATACAGAAAAAGAGTCAAAATAATTCTCCCGAATTCCATGAAGCAACATCATTTATATTTGCTGAGGCTAATGCACCTTACTCCTCCAGGCGTCAGGTCAGCCGGAGCTCGGGGCAGTGAAATGTCGGAATAGGATCTTTACTGACGAAGTGAAATGAAATACTCAATAATACAGAGGTTAATACAGAAATTAGGGGCATTGCCTGGACGATTACAGACCTGGGGGAGCATGGGACGAGAAGGGACACAGGCAGCAGGAAGAGGAATGGAAGATGGAAAGAGAAAGGGATTCAAGTTTGCTGCTGCCAAAGCCTGGGGCTTGGATACCTCCTGACTCACAGGGCTGTGTTTTTGGAAGAAGAGTATCTGTTTTCTGTAGCGATGGTATAAGCATCTCTTCCTCCTGCTCCTTGACGAAAACAGCAAAGTAGACAGTCATTATTTATACATTTCAAAAGCTTAAATGAAAAGGAACACAGCCTGCTATCAAATTCAGAAATCCATCTCCAGGGGGCAAGACATGCACATGCAACTGAGATCTGAGTATCATACTCTGTTCTTTCACTGATCAGAAGAAAACCAACAGTTTTATAAGGGTACATACCCTGGCAGAAAGCAAGCATCACGTGCTGAATGGAAAAAGACAGACTAGTAGATTTATAACATTCTTATGTCTCAGCATCTTGCATGTCCAAAGACTACTGAACGATACAGCAATTAAAAGGCAGAACTGAAGAAATACATGTCCAGAAAATGCCCAACAGGAGGAGCTGGAAAGAAAAGTCTCCCCGCATGTCACGAGTGCCAGAGGGAAGACAAGAATTCCAAAGGCGCTGTCATTTGAGCAGCATTAATCAAACCAACTTCAGGTGCTGTATCCAAACAGTCCCGCAGACAGCCTGACCGCTGTGCGCACATCTGAATATACGTACATGCATATAGCCATTTACTGTGAACAAACACATAGCTCCACCGAAAAGTCCACTTAGTTCAAATAATTCCTCATTTTTCAGACCTTCAGATTTTTGCTTCAACAGAAATTTCCAGGTTTTAACATTGACTTCAACCTGACACAGCAGCAAAAGAAGCTGCAGACACACCTCACAGTTACCCGAGTAAAAAATTCTGCATCTAAAAGCCCAAATTCACGATCAATATGGAATATTTGCTGAACAGCTAAAGAAGAAACTGTTGTTCATAGCTTATATTCTCCAGAAAAAAGGCCACTAGGGAAGGCAATTCAATCTTTAAAGCACAAAAAGCAAAGCTTGGGGGAAGAGGACTGCCACTATAATTCCTTATGACAGATCCGTGGGATAACACAGTACCTTTCTTTGCTGCAAACACAGGGACAGCAAATGATTATTTTTTTTCTCCTCCCCCATTTTTTAGGAAGACATAAGCCCAAAATGTTAGAAGGAGGGGTATTCTCCCTTTCCTCTGCAAACCAGCAGGATTGCAGTGTCATTTCTGTTTGCTTTCCCCTTTTTTCCCCCCTCGACTCTCTTTACCATATCAGAAGCATGTGGTCACCAGAAGAGAAAGAATTAATTACCACTTGGCTATGTGCAGGACGACTGATGAATATTCATTCGGTAGCTCAAATGGACTTTGCCTTATGATTAAGGAGGACTCCAGTGAACCAAATATTCCTGTAACAAAACCACACAGCGCTTTACGCAATACTTGCCAAACTTCAGTGGAAAAACCATCACTGGCAAAACAAGGGGCAAAGGGAAAGGGCTGTACTGGGTTTGAACAGCTTAAATACAAGAACAAATAAAATATGCCTTCGTATCACTCTGCTGAAGGAGACCTTAAAAGAGTCCAAGGCTCTGACTCACAGCCCCTGTCAGGCTCAGCTGTGGAAGGAAACGCTCGGCTGAAGGGGCCACTGCCCCCTCGGAAGGGAACAGCAACTTCTTCAGGGGGCATCTCTCTACCTGACAGAGGTTGCGAACCGCAGCCCTCAGCCATCGCAGGTCACAGCCTGGCATATTAATATAAATCGAAAGTGATGTTGCACGTTGTTAATACATCGTGTTGCAGTAGCTTGGAGCAGGCGTACCAGCCTGCCAGCTCGGCAGCGGGGGCATCGTCTTTGGCAGCGAGCAGGGCACAGCTTCGCAGTTGTCCCGGCTGGAGTCAGCAGAGGACACAGATAAGCCTGTATTCTCCCAACATGTTGCATTTGAAAATTGATTTTCATTAACTAGTTTGTTACACGTGCAAGAAAGAGACAGCAGTGCAAGGAGACTAGAGAGCTTGTGGTCAGCAAGTGTACAGCAAGCAATACAGGTAAACAGGCACCATTTAGAAACCCTCATTACATTGATTTTTAAGGGAGGTACATGCTCCCAGGCAAGAAAATTCAGCGTGATTGGTATAGTCACCGTCATAAAGATTTAAGAGAGGGAATATTTTTGTAGCAAAATGTCCACATAAAGCTTTTGTCAACAGAACAACGCTTGCAGCGATATATATCATTTGAGCACAACTTTATTTTCAGAACCAAACATATGAACTATATTAATTCAAATTTAGGATTGGACTTCACATACAACTGTGTTAACAATAAAAGGCGCCTTTTAGTCGACTGCCCTTTGTAACTTTACGCTTGTATTATAAACATTAAAGATCTACTTTACTGATCTTTCATTAACAGCTCTGTTTTCTACTCCTCTCACGCAGTGGAACTGCCAGGAAAGTGGTTAGCCACAAAGGTGATTTCTTCATCTCTTCCTAACACAACCTAGGTGAGTCACAATTTAAAAAAAAAAAAAAAAAGGCAAAAAAACCCCACCTGCTTATATTAAAAAAAAAAAACAACACAGAAGTAATCCAGAGGATAGCTACATTTTTTTCTTTCTCTTTTTTTTGTAGCACACACTTTCTCTCATTTTTTTAACTACTCAGACATAAATCTGCGTCAGCTCTTCAGATGTGATGTGAATAAGTAGGTTAAATAAGGGCCATCATCCAGGCACGAAGGGGCACACAGTCTCCTCATGTCTGTGTCCAAAACGGCCAGGAAGAGAGCCGTGCCACATACCCCCTGGCAAAGAGTCAGACTTTGGCAAACAGCACCGAGACCATGCCCTGGCCCACCACCAGCCACACCAGGCTTGGCTCTCCACCCCGCACCCCTCTGCCAGCACCGTCAGACTCTGGAAGAAGCCACAGGTACCCCCAGTTCCAGGCTACTGGAAGGCGTGCAGCACAGCTCTCATCTTGTTTCAAATGCTAAGTAGGAAAAACACCATTGCCTTTACTGTCACCATCGCCCATGTGCCAGCAGAGGACACGTTCACTATTCCTTGAAGTCTGGCGGCTCTTCAGGTTGTTACAGAAAACATGTGGACAAGGATGCTGAGGCATTTACCGCTATGTGTTCAAGCCAGCTTCTTTGAAAGCCTCCCGAAGGGTCAAAATAAGTTGTCTCTGACAGACGATACCAAAACATCTCTACAGGCAGTGCTGTTGTTCCAGGTGGCCTGCTGGAAGCTCCAGAAAGTGAGAAGATATTGCTTTAGGGGAAGGCTAGGACTCACCAAAATCCATGAATTTACTAAAGCCAGAGATCCTAGCAAGTACCAAGGTGCTTCCCTCCATTTACCAACATGCTGAGGAAACCATGTGATCACTTACAAGTACTAAAAAAATGCTCATATTTAATAATTTTTGCTAACACAGGTAAGTATCACAGATTATCTTCTGACCGAACATCAGAAAAGCTTTGTCAGGAGGAGCGATCAAAAATCTTTCGTAAATGTTAACCCACAGAAGAATGCAATGAGGATAGGAACAAAGGGCCCTGTATTACTATAACCAAGCTACAGAGGAAAAGGGACATACTTTGGAGAAAGCGGACACACACACACCCCCCGCCACCCCACCCCGAGTCTAATCCCTGTGCCAACAGAACCACACCACCTAAGTCACAGCAGCCAACTCCTGCAATATAAGAATACTGTGAATTCAGAGGTTTTCCCAGGTTTTATCACTTTTCCCAAAGTCTTGAAAGGTAAAACCTGTGGTTGGTTGGGGTTTTTTTCTAGTTAGGTTCCTCATTTTTGTAGCTGTATGAATATGCTTGACAACACTCTTCCAAAAGGTTCAAGAATGAGAAAAGGAAACATTGCGTGCAAGCTGCCTTTACTCTGACCCACTCTTAAATAATTTTCATTCTACTGGTGGAAGAACAGGAGAATTTCTGGCCTCAAGGGCTTGTCAACATTGGATGCATTAGTATACCTTCCACACAATTTACACCTCAGCCCCACAGACACAAAGATCAGCTCTAAGACACGCAGGGTCCTGTTCTTGAGCACACATGGACATAGACCCTCCTCGCACCTAGCCATCAGCTTCCCACTCAGCCTCCTGTCACGGCCCTAGGGCTAAACCCCCAGCCTCAACTCAAAGACCCTTCCCCTTGCCATTTGTATTTACTAACATTTCATAATTCACCATGTCAGAAACTTGAGTAGTCTGTGGACTGTCTCCTCCAACTCCCATTTCAAAGCCTTTTGACACTGCTGCACACCCTCTACCTCCTTCCCATTTGGAACACGACCGTACTTTCCCTTCCAGAAACACAGAATGCTCCTATGTTTTGCTAACATTTTACATTTGTGTAGCACCTTATTCTTGAAAAGGCTTGTCTGGACGCAAAATGACCTCAAGTGACTATCACAGTGGCACTACAATAAAAAAATACATCTTGCTTTGTCGCAGCACTATCCAAACTAGCCAGCTGCAAGAAGGTTTTTACCATCCCATCCCAGGCTAACTTCAATAAGCAGTTTCTGCACCTGGCACCGGCACAGCCACCAATCCCCCACAAGGTTTCTAAAGTTCATCTACTGTTCGTGCTGTTTCTTCATCCTCTTCAGGCCAGTCCACCCTCCTTCTTGCCTCTGCTGCGTCTGGAGTCTTCCTTCACCTGGGGCTCCTCTTCCAGCCAGCCTCTCCTCATCTGGGTCCCCTTCTTCTCCCTGCTTCTCCTGGGGCCAGTCCTTGTCTCTCCTACATCTGGGGTGCTCTCTCTCCTCCCTCTGCTTCTTCCAGGTCTCTCTTCATCCAGGGCTCCTCTTCCATACCCCTTAGAGCTATTTAACTACTTAGCAGGAACCAGCCACAGCTGCACCCTATCCACATCAGCCAGCCCACCTCCACTGAAGCCAGCTTATAGCCATATATTATCAATGTTAATTAACCTGCCTTCATTCCTCTCTAATTCCTCTACATTGCTTCAAATGCATACTTGTATGCTGACCTGAGATTCTCGCATGTGTTCCCATTCACACTGTGCTTAGTGAGAAACTATGAGCCACCGTGATTCTCCTTCCCTTATGTCCCTCCTCATCCAGTCTTTGTCCTCCTCGTCTGAAAGATTGCAAGCAGGAGACAGGGCAGGGTCTGACTTCTCTGGTGCTTACAACATTAGGGTTCACTCACTTGGTTTTTTAGATTGTATTTTACACAAAGAGGAACAACTCCTAGTCACAACAGGCTTGTAAATCCACTTAGAGTAAGTGGATTACAGTGAGGCTTTTATGACACCAATGACTTTTCTGTTGCAGCGCATTTAGGTAACGCTTATTTCTATTACCTCTCCTTTGAATTAAACATTTGGAACAGACAGCCAAGGAAAGCACAGGTATTATTTCTAATAATCCAATTCCACAGCAAGTTAATGAGAGAAATATGTAATTTTAAAGCTTTCTAAAATTGAATGAGGTTTTTTTTTAACAAGAACTTCACATGATCAATTCGTTAAGTATCTTGGTATACCAAGATCTTAAATTTGGAGGCTTCCCCCTGCATTAGAAACACCATCGGTTCAGTCCGTGTCTATAAACATATCCTGTACATGCCTATGGCCAGTGGATAAGATTTGCCCTTGCAGTGGGTTGACCCCAACCAACAGCCAAACACCCACCCCGACTCA
This sequence comes from Falco naumanni, assembly GCF_017639655.2. Classification (NCBI taxonomy): domain Eukaryota; kingdom Metazoa; phylum Chordata; class Aves; order Falconiformes; family Falconidae; genus Falco; species Falco naumanni. The sequence continues at coordinate 114,320,574 of NC_054055.1, forward strand.
CTCCTCTCCTGCAGGATGGGGAAAAAATAAAAGGAAGGCAAGAAGACTCGTGGATTGACTTGATAGGAAAAGTAAAGCTGCACATGCAAGCAAAACCAAAAAATACCAGGAATTAATTTGCTCCTTCCCATCAGCAGGCAGATCTTTAGCTACTTCATGGAAAGCAGCAACTCAACGTGCATAACAGCTGCTTGGGAAGATTGCCATAACAACAAACATCTGCCCTTCCTCCTCCTTTCACCAAGTTTTAATGCTGAGCATGACATCAAATGGTATGGAATATCCCTTTGGTCAGTTCAGGTCAGCTGTCCCCTCCCAACCTCTTGCTCATCCCCAGCCTTCTCACTTGGGAGGGCACAGGGGAGAGGAAGCACAGGCTGTTCAACACCACCCAAAAAAGTGATGTGTTATCAACACTGTCTTAGCTACAAATGCAAAGCACAACACCACACAGGCTGCCATGAAGAAAGTTAACTCCATCACAGCCAGACTCAGTACAATCTCAACCCCTTATTCTGTACCATTCACATCATGCTCGGGTCACACATGATCCGACGTATCTAAGGGTCCTCTGTCCCATTCATACACTGTTTAATTTCGATATCCTATTCAAACTTTTCCACTCTATTTCTCATTCCTGAAATTCCTCCTTACTTACAGCTTACATTACATACTTTACATCCAATAGGTTTATACATCCTCATTAACCATTATACCTTGTCGCTTGACAGATATTATCCTCCCATTCCATGCTCCCCCTCCCCCAAATGTCCATAAGAACAGTTGGTGACTTCGGTGCTATCTGCCAAGGAGATCACTCAGGACAGGAGAAGCAGCATGTTGGATTGCTGAGCACCAAGACCGCTCGGGCTGGGTCAGCGCTGCACTCACGTGGCTCCTCACGAGGCTCGTTCTCCATCGGTTCAGGCAATTCCTGCTGTATTGCTTCCTATATCACATAAGTCAAACCACAGATTATTTTCCCCTAGAGATAAATCTCTTTGAGATACACAACCAGATTCCCACTTCCTTCTGCACCACCCGTCAAGTGCATCTGGGTCCTTGAGCAAAGACAATCCCACAGATGGGCTTTCCTTTCCCCAAGGGAGAGCAACCAACACTGCCTTTCCCAGCCACTTACCTATATGTCCTGTGGGGACCTCATCTCCTCCCACAGTACGTAGGGGCTTTGTTTGGCCAGTTAGTAGATCATCTGACGGTAACCAGCCAAGTGGCTTCTGCTCCCACTGCTTCCATTCCCCAGCGCCCACTGCTCTCAGCACAGTCTTTAACAATCCGTTGTATCTCTCCGTCTTTCCAGAGCCTGCAGGTGACGGGGACATGATGCACCAAATCAGTGCCGCGTTTCTTGGCCCCAGGAGTGTATGAGGTTATTTCAGAAACAAGTTGCACTGTCTGACTTGATTCTTTCTGGGGTACCATGACACAGAACTTGACTTTCAAGGCTCAGGATGGCATTTCAAGCAATGGCACGGTTTACAGGGTATGTGTCCAGTCACCCAGTAGACACTTCCACCACAGTGAACACATAGCACTCACCTTGGCAGAATCAGAACAGTGGTCCAGTACAGCAAATCTGCCAGGCTTCACCATATTGATAGCCCAGCTACCTCCCCCCTCTGTTCCAGGGAGGCTTTACTCACATGGGTCACCCCACTGCACTGCATGTTTCACGTGTTTGATGGCCTCAACAGTCAGGGCTACCTCTCAGTGACAAGCCCATCCCAGTTAACGTCCTTACCTTTTTTTCATCCTATTTTCTTCCCCTTTCCTTTAGAGGAAGGGAATGAAAGTGGCTCGATGGGCACCTGACTGCTGTCTGAGGTTACCCATCACAATCCTCTTTTGGCGTCCAACATGGGGACACAGATTTGAACCAGTAACCTCTTGATCTGCAGTCGAATGCTGCTGGCCCAGGTCAACTCACAACACAAACCTGCTCCCTTTAAGACATTCCTTACAGCTGGAGAAGGCTGTTGACCAGAGCAAAGATCAGGCTTGCCATGGATGACCTCCTTGACTGATTTTTCAAGTATAATTATTAGTAGAACAAAATTCAAAGCTGCAGAGAAATGCATATGTTTAGCACTTCTGCAGGCAAGGACAAGGCAGACTAACAAGGTGTTGAACACATTCAGTGAAACTTGGTTAAATAAATCATCTTTTAAATCAACCTTTGCCCAATCAAAGTCCAGCCTTACTTATAGGTACAGCCACAAGAGGGACAGAAAAATAGAATTCCTGTAAAGGCTGCTCCACACAGACACACAGGTAAGAAATTCCTTTTTTGCTAATCCCTCTTCCCTTAGAAAACTCCTTTTTACAACCCAAATAATTTTGCATGTAAAGCTTTCATGCATTGAAAGGAGTAGCATGCAGTGCACGGCAATCTTCCCTCCATTTCTAAATGTGAAGAAATAACCTTTCCTATGAAAGCCTACTGTTTCCTCAGCTTTGCATACCACCGGCTTTGCAGGTTAATGTCAGGAATTAGCAGATTCCCAGTGTTTGTCAAGAATAGGGCAGTCCAGTCCTATACGGACTTAGTCCCAGTGCAACTAGACACTCAAAAAAGTACAAAGCACCTGACGGAGGGGAACAAGTGAACCACAATCTGCAGGCTTCCCATCCCTGTATGCGGAAATTCCCCATGTTCGCCAGCTCCAGCGACATCTGTGCCAAAGCCCCACCGCACACGCACGCTGTTCTACACGCTGCCCAGCTAACCTCAACAGCGTGCTTTCAGCTTCAATAGCAAACAGCCTGTAGCATGGATGGCCACAGAGGTGGTTCTGCTGTAGGTTGCTATCATGGAAGGATTTAACTGCCAGCTACTTCTAAAAAAAAAGGAAAAGAGAAAAAGGCCAGTTCCCACATATATGAGTCACACAGGTGATATAAAAAGCAGAAAAAACACAGAGTTGCAGAGACATCTACGTGCAAACAGATGAATTTTCTTAGTATTTATTAGGCTGTGAGTAGTGGCTAATTTCTGCAACACAACTTTGGCCTTTTGACAGGCTTCTGTCAGTAGAGACGGGCAGAAAGAGAATCTTTCCAGTAAAATACAAATCGATTTGCTAATTACCTGGACTTTCCAACTGGAGGAAGTTGTCTTCATTTGTCTTGTTCCTCTATCACCATGGATCTTTGGCAGGAGTTCCTAAGACATCTTTGGAGTTGTTCCCTGGTAACAACTATTGCTTACTCCTAGTATGTAGCATTCCTGCTAACGGTATGCATCACCCAAACCAGTTTCATTACATCATCAAAGCACAGAAGAGTTTAGGTTGGAAGGGACTTCTGGAGGTCATCTGGTCCAGTGCCCCATACAAAACCAGCCCAACTTAGATCAGGTTGCTCAGGGCTCCATCCAGGTAAGTAACTTCAGGGACAGATATTGCACAGCCTCTCTGGGCGCCTGTTCTAGTATCTGACAGCCCCCAAGATGAAAAGCCGTCCTTATTCCTGTCTAATTGGAATTTCCCTTGCTGCAGCCTGTGTCTGTTGCCTCTCAAACTATCACTGTTGTCTTCCAAGAAGAGACTGGCTCTCTGTTCTCCACACAATCCAGTTAGGCAGTTGAAGACATCAAGATGATCTTCCCTCTACTTTCTCTTCCCAAGACTGAGCAAACCCAGCTCTCTCAGCCTCCTCAAATGTTATGTGCTGCAAAACCTAAACCACCTCAGTGGAACAGCTCCAACGCGACAAGTACTTGGGGAGCTCAAAACTGGAGACAGTATGCACATGTGGTCGCACAAGTTCCAAAGAGAGGGGAGCAATCCCTTCCACTGACCTGCAGGCAACACTCTGATATCACCTAGTTTCAGTTGACCCTGTTGACTTTCTTCACCGCAAAGGGACACCACTGACAGGTCCAACTTGGGCACTGAGCGCTGTCTGGTAACGCTGCCTTCCCGTCAGCCTGTATTGTTGTGCATGGTCTAGATACAGATATTATTTTTTTTCCCCACTTTTCTTTGTCAAACTTTATGAGGTTCCTGTCAGCCTATTTCTCCAGCCTGCTGAGGTCCCTCTAACTAGCAACCCTAACCACTAGCCTGTTGACTGTGCCCCCTTGATTTGGCATCATCTTGTTGAGGATGTGCTCTGTCACAGCATCTGTATCATAAAGACATTAAACAGTATCAACCAATTTTCTGCATCATCTAGCGGTCTGCTTATCCAGTATATATGTCACCAAATGGGCTACGCTGACCGCACTTTGCGCACAAAGTCATCGCAAAAGTTAAGGTGAACAGCACCCACTGCTCTGCTTTTCAGAGAGCCAGTCCACTCACCGCGTAAAGTTACCAGGTTCACCAGGTATCATAAAAATCAGTAAATCCATACTGCCTGACCCCAAACACTTTCCTATCCTTGGCAGATGTACCTTGACACAGCTTCTAGGAGGATCTGCTCCAAAACCTCCAGAGGACAAAGGTCAGCAATCTGGTACCAGTCCCCAGCATCAAGTACGCTCTTTAACCAGCTGGCCTCAAATTCTCTGGGGAAGTAACACAGCACCCTGAAGACACGGACTGGAAATTCTGCTCCAGTTGTCACAAATTCATTGAGAAATCATTTGAATCAAACTACTGCAGTTGCTTCCACAGCCTGTCATTTCTAAACCAAACTTAATTTATTTCCTTTCTCACACAATGCCACATTTTTATACTGATAACATCTCATGTCACTGTTAAAGCCATCAGAGTGGGAGACAAAGTTTTAGTCGGGCAGCAAATTGAGGCTTTATGGTCATTTCAGGATTCCTGTAAGAATCGCAAGCATGCTGTCTCCGCTCCTCTGTTTTGTTCCACCCAGACTAGGCGGTATTAAATTAGCTCTCCTGCAAGCGATTACCCGATGGCACATTCGCACTGTCAGCAGATGTATGCCTGAATATTCCATGCTTTTGTTAGACCTCATAACATGCAAGCGTCTCTTACCCAAGTCCCACATATAACGATATACCGAACTGGAATAGCTCTGTTAGCTCCCCTTCACAACAGAACCAGAGTGTTTAATTAGGAGTCAGAGGCAAACACGGAGAGGTCCAAGAACTTCACCAGTAACTTTGAAAGGACACAGAAATAAAGCAAGTGCACCGTATTGTATGAAAATGGAGACACAGAGATACTGACCCCAGCAAGAGGAAAAAAAAAGTTTGTAAGTGGAGACAAGGAAGGGTCTTCCTAGTTCCTTTACAGTCCTTGCTATCCACCCTCCAGTGCAAATCCTGCGCTCGTTAACAGTGACACACCAGGTACAATGTCTTTCCCCAAAACTTATTTTTGTTTAGCTAAAGGAATTAAGAACAGGGAAGCCTGGTTAGGACAATGAGGTCCTTCCTTGATCCCACCTGCTCAGCCATCTGCACAGGCTGCCCAGAGAAGCTCTAGTCTCCATCCTTGGAGGTATTCAGAAGGCTGAGAGAGCTGGGACTGTTCAGCCTGGAGAAACAGAAACTCAGGGAGAACTTAAAAGTGTATAAAAATATCTAAAGGGAGGGTGCAAAGGAGGAGCCAGGCTCTTCTCAGCGGTGCCCAGCGACAGGGCACGGACAAACACAGGAGGCTCCATCTGAACATAAGGACATTTTTTGCTATGACAGTGACTGAGCATTGCGCAGAGGTAAGGGAGCCTCCCTCCTTGGAGATACTCAAAAGCTGTCTGGGCTTGGTCCTGGGAACTGGCTCTAGGTGGCCCTGCTTGAGCTAGGATGTTGGACTACTTGATCTCCATAGGCCCCTTCCAACCTCGACCATTCTGCAATTCTGCGAAATCCCATTTTGTCACTTAACTTTCCCACAGTGTTCCAGTATTTTAGTGCTGCCATTATTCTTCCTCTGTAAGACTTAACTCTGGTCTTAAACCCTCACCTCAATTTTCACTATATTATCACAGGCTGACAACTTCTTTCTTCCAGTTCTGCATCTCACTTAACTTCATTTGAGATAGGGAGACAAGAAAAGCAAGGGAGGAGAGAGAAAAGGGATTGGTTCCTTCTCCCTAGCCTTGACAACTACCTTCAGCTTCACACAGCTGGATTTCCTGGGAATCAAGACCCCCAAGAATCCTGAAGCAAACTGTCTCACTATGTATTTAGAGGGAATATATCTAGGTAAGCTTACTGGGTTTATTCACACATAGCCTTTCCATCCTGTCTGGTAGAGATGACTTCTATTCTCCAGCCCCGAGAATGTAAAGTGACCAAAAAGCCCCAAAAGACCTACGGATTCTACCTGCGCATTGAGAAAGACACAGCAGGGCATCTCATCCGGAACGTGGAGAAGAACAGTCCAGCTGAAAAGGCTGGTTTGAAGGATGGAGACAGAGTCCTCAGAGTTAACGGTGTGTTTGTAGACAAGGAGGAACATGCACAGGTATGTCTGTCTGATCTGGGGCCCACACCACTCCCTCACCACTACGTGAAGTTTTCTCTTCCAGTTTTTATGGCATCTTCAGCTAGGAAATCCAAGAGCTGAGTCAACCGCTCTGAGTAACTCCCTGCATCATTCATTACCCACCATGGGCACAAAATGTCTTTGAGGTGCTTCCACCCACAATACATACATAAGCGGAGGGATGAGACAACAGAAACAGCAGCCAGTGCAACCCTTGCTGGGGCGAGCTCTTAGGTCAATCACTCCAGCCCCTGCTTGCCATTTTCCTTTGTCCACTACAGGTGGTGGAGATTGTCAAAAACAGCGGGAATTCTGTTGTACTGCTTGTTCTGGATGATGTATCCTATCACAAGGCAGAAAAGGAGGGAGTGAACTTGGAAGAGCTGGGTCAAAAGGTGTCGACAGGACAGCAGCAGGAGCAGCAGTCCCCCCTGCCCACGGCCAACGGAGCAATCGCTGCAGTTCCACAGCCCCGGCTCTGCTACCTCGTGAGGGAGGAGAAAGGCTACGGCTTCTCTCTGAAAAGTACAGGAGGTGAGAGCCTGGGGAAGAGCCGTGGTGCGTATACGCACACGTGCCTGCACACACACACACGGCAGCAGGGACAGAGGCAACCACGGTTAACACACGAGGGCCAGTGGAGACACACAAACTGCTCTTACTGATGGAAGAAAACCAAGAAGCAGAAAGAGGAATTCAGATGCATCTCTAGTCCATTTCTGTTCAGCATACGCAGTGCATGGTTCTCTGAGGACAATTCCTATGAGGACAATTCCTATAGGGTAGAGAAAAGCTGAAAAAAATATCTAAAAAGAATAAGCTATTTTCTGCTTGTTATTTAAGCCCCCTTACCAAAACCAAATTCATAGTCCCTGCTGAAATACCAGATACACCCTCAAGATGCCACATTAAGTCCTGTTCCATTCCTCCAAATCACCTCAGGAATCAGCACACAAGGTTCTAGACAGCTGTAATAAACACTTTCCCTGATTTTTAAGTTATTTTATTTAGAAAGTAAGGGATTTTGAACCTCTTCCACATATGCCTGTCTTCCAAGGCCAGTCAACAGAATAGGGAAGTCTTCTGGAAAGCATCACCTCTAAAGAGGGTATTTTGGAACGCAATATAACTGAACGACCAAACATGGAAGCCTTCCAAACCAGGAAACTATGAAATTTATAAAACAATAAAAGCAGCTCCTCACTTCAAACTGGGGTGGGGGTACACGTGTGTCAGAAACCAAAGCCCTTTCAGCTATCTTAACCAGCCCCTTTGGCACTCCTGGTAAAGAAATACACGATTGCTTGAGTTGCACCTGGTGAACAAATTCCTCCCACCCCCACAGAAGTGATTCTTCCAGGAGAGAATTAAGTGAGAGAGGTGTGACTGTGTGGAAGGTTTGTAATGCCACTGTAATATCACATCAGCAGAGTCCAAGAATCTTTAAGGACGTCAGTGCTGAGTTTCCTTAACCATGAAATCCAGGTCTAATTCAGTGACTTACCCCGTGTAATAAGTTTTCATTTATTTTAGGACAGAAAGGGTTGTTCATAGTAGACCTTGCACCACAAGGAGCAGCCGCAAAGGCCGGTGTCCAAAACAACGATCGCCTGATTGAAATCAATGGAAAAAATGTGGAAAATGACACCCATAAGGAAGCGGTGGAAAAGGTATTTGTTTGTATACTGATTCATCTTCTGTTCTGGCCCACTTTCACAGCAACCCACCAGGGTTACTGAGGAGGCAGGTCTGGCTGATTTGAATGCTTCACAGTAAATCTTGGAAGCTACTGTCCGTGTATCCTCACCACGGCAGAGTACCCCTCTGCTTTGTCAAGCAGCCTCTTGAACTGAATGAATACTACCATCAAGACAGGCCAAAGAATTTTAAATAACAGAAGTATACTGCTGCCAGGAACCCTATTAAATAAATCATGCTCTGTTCCTAGAAGACCTGGAAATACTCCTAATGGTAAGAGGACAAGTGATCAAATGTGGTTTTCAGGGTAGGGAGAGGGGTAACTCTCTGATGACACAGCACAGAAGAGGGAAAAATCATGATTTTAGACAGTAGTTCCTTTCTCCCGTTAAGAAGCCCAAAACTAATGAAAATTGCTGTGCAAGTGATTTACCTGGCCTCAGCTGCAAAGAACGTTGCTAATGAGGCTTCCAGCTTTCCACTATTGGCACGGCTAAAATGTAGCTGGAGCAGAAGAGACTTTAGAGAGCCAAGAGACAGGCAGTACATGCTCTGCAGTCCAGCATCACAATTCAGTGCACACTAACTACAGAACCACGCAACACCTGTGTTTTGTTAAGCTACTAGAACAGCAGCAGCAGCGTGATGCTGGTTAAGATGAGTAAAAAAGCGCACCCATTAGACAAGAAATGAATAAGAGAAGGGTGGACTTAGAGAGGCTGAACAGGAAAACAAACCCCAACCCTCAGAATCAGCAATAGCGATGGAAGAGCACCAAGAGTGACAGAAACTTGACTCTTGTCACTGAAATCTAAAATAGTGGTACTGATGGCATGGTATGTCTATACTGTAGAGGTTCACATCCAGATAAGCCACACGCTATCTACTGAGGCTCACTGGATTCTACTGGAACTCTATGCCACCCTCATGGCACCCTACAGCTAATGAAATCTAGAAAACTTCCTCATACGTATGCTGCATCTTACATGCCTGAGATCTTGTCATGGTCCAAATTTCTGACAGGAGAGGGGGAAAAAAAAAAAGAAAAAAAAAATCAACTTACAGTAGCATGGCCTACACCTTATGACTCATTCCTCAACAGCACCCACGCACCACTATCAAAGTACCTACAATTCCCACATGTTGTTGAAGGGGTGACATCTGAGACTAATGTACTATCACAGGTGAGGAAGTCTGAAAATCATGTTATGTTTCTACTTTCAAATGAAGAAACGGACCGCTATTACACAAGCCAGAAGATGGTACTGAGCAAAGAGAGTGCCAGCCTACGATTGCTTCCCCTCAAACCACGACTTATTGAGATCCAGAAAGGAAAAAACGGTTATGGCTTTTATCTACGGATGGAACAAAATACTGGTGGTAAGAACCAAGTTCACACACAGACCGTGACATTTGCAATAGTTTCTTCCTGTATAAGGTCTGCAGACCTCATTCTCTTTGGCTTCTTACTGGTCATCTAGGAGACGTCCTCCACAGACGTGTTGCAAACAGGGAAATGGTCTCAATCTGAAGCGCAGTTCTGACATTAGCCTTTCCCGTGCATTCTAATGTCTTTAAACTAGCAAGCGTATGCCTTCACATCAATCTTTTTCCCCTTCTGATCTCAGATCATGTCATCAAGGATGTTGATTCTGGAAGCCCAGCAGCCAAGGCGGGTCTCAAAGACAATGATATCTTGATAGCTGTCAATGGCGAGCAAGTGGATGGTGTGGACCATGAAAGCGTGGTGAGAAAAATTAAGCAGCCTGAGGCAATCACCACACTGTTGGTAGTGGATAAGGAGACTGATGCCATGTATAAACTGGTAAGAAAATGCAAACTACTGCTAATTGGTAATTTGTCATTACGAAGAGACATACGCAGCAATGGAACAGCCAGTCTGCTCTGATGGACACTGCTTCAACTTGCAGGAAATGTCCAAGATACATCCACATTTCAGCAGCTCTCCTTGCACTTGTACAACAAGTCACTGAACACCCAAATTTTTGGCCTTTTCCAGATTTTTATAGGCACTAGTGGAACGATTCTAAATTTAAACATGCCACAAAAAATGTTCTAAGTTTAAGACAGCAAATTCAGAGCTACACAGCTGTGTAACCATTTATGAACATTTCGAAGTTCCCTTCTCACACAGATCAACACTGCGCTTTTCTACTCGGCCAGAAATTAATAGCAAATAGTTGTTCACTGCAGCTCAAGTCTGAGCCATTAAAAAGATTTCAGACTATGCTGAGCATGAAAGCCTAATACAGATTTCACAACCAAAGTGTTTCTGTTAACAAAGTTTTATTTGTCACTCTTTTCAGGCTCAAATTTCCCCCTTCTCATACTACTACAAAGTACAAGATCCGACACCAGCTAAAACGGAGGACAGAGCGGAGCTGCGCACAGAGCAGAGTGTGAACCACAAGCCGAGGATCTGCAAGATGGTGAAAGGGCCTTGTGGGTTTGGCTTCAGTTTAAACATGATCAAGAACAAACCTGGACTATTCATCAGTGAGGTACTAACATAGAATGAGGCACAAGGAAAAGCTCAAGCAGTCCGTTGGCCAGTTTCCTCCCTTCTGTCCTGCAAATACATTCCACAAAAGCCACAAAAGCCAAGTTTCCTCTCCAGTGCTCTCAGATAAGACCTGTGCTTGATAAAGTCAGACTGACATTGTAGGACCAAGATAAAAAATAAGCACCAGAAGACATTCCTTATGCTGTTAAGATACCTAGAGGGAAGGGGAATCCAGCTTTTGCATCATTGAGGCTGGCATGCTAAAATTTGTAATTCTTTTTTTCCCCATTTACTGCAGAACATCCTAAATCTAAGAGACACCTTCACCCCCCTCTACCCGCCTCCTCCGAATTCTACAGCTGGCAGAAGTCAAACCTTGACTGTCTCAAATTCTGTCTGTATCTTCAGCTTTCTTGAGCGGAGGGGTTCCACTTATTACTAAGAAATCCAGGAAATGTAGTAGTTAACTTTAAAGTTACTGGGCAGGGACCTGCAAATAATAAGGAAATCTGTTTTCTACCCGTCTTCACGATCCTGCCGTGCCACATTTCTACAGTGAAAGTCTACCAAAGTCAAGATGCATTTTAAATCTCAAACTGATGGGTTCCATGTTTATTACGTCTAGGCCTATTGCCTCTCCCAATTCATTTCTATCCCAGAGATCTCCCCCTCCCCACGCTTATTTGGCCACCTTGTAAGGAAAGCAGTCCCACGCTAGTCTGGCTAACCATCAGCTGCTAATGCATCTTTCCAAGTTTTATGCTAATATCCCAGCTCAAACTTCCCTTTGCAGGTACAGAACCGCGGGCCAGCTGACACAGCAGGTGTAGAAAATAGTGACTTTCTGGTGGAAGTGAACGGGGTGAATGTGATCAGTGAATCCTACGACAAAGTGGTGGCAAGAATCCAAGACAGTGGTGACAGACTAACGCTACTGGTGTGCAGCAAAGACGCTTACAAATACTTCCAGGGCCAGAACATTCCCATCACAGCCTCCATGGCAGATCCCATCCACGACACTGCTTATACAGAAAACCGTCTGTCAGAGCCAGAGGCAAACTCACCTGAACAGAGGGAAAGGGTGAGTAATACTGCATTAAATAGGCGTTGAGGGATCATCTAGGCGATAGGCACGTAACTTTTTGCAGCTAGTACATATTCCTGAGCTAGGATTTTTAACTTGAGCCCGGTTTTTACAAGTCAGTCTATGTTATTAAAACGGAAGTTGCAGTCTGATTATCATAAACAACTCTTCCTTTCCCCACATGTAATACAGGTATCTTTAATGTGAGATTAAATCACAGAAAGGATGCACATACAAGAGATTTTACGGAACAAGATAATCCAAATATGGTAATCCTTAATGCAGACGGGAAACAGGCAATACAATCCTGAAAGTACAGGACAAAGTGCTTAAATACACCGAAAAGCGTAAACCACTTCGGGGAAATCGGGTGAAATATTTCAAAACAGATCGTTTTGTAGAACAATGAACAACTGACAGGTTATGATGACATTTTCTAGGAAATGTGCAGACTTGAAATTATTTTACTTCATGCCACCAGAAAGAACCCGAAGCATGACAGAAGTCAGAAAAGCGGGAAGGTGTTTCTTCTTGAAACTGTAGTCATTTTGAATCCTCTGTGTAGTCAGCCTTAAAATATTTAAATGTTTCTGTTCTGATCATGCAAGAGACAGACAAGGAAGAATAAGACCAATCCTGTCTCCTATTCATTTGTCACTAGCCTTGTCTGCAAATGTGCTGCTGCAAGTTTTTTCAAAAGTTTCTTAGTCACCAAGCTGCATTTTGCAGGTCTGAAGTTAGCACCACTTTTGTGTGCAAATTCAGCTGGTATGGGAATTAAACAACAGGAAACATCTATTGAACAAATTTCTCTCTAAATGTATTTAACCAAAAAGCGCTTCAACAACAAAAATCACATTGGTTGGCTCATTCTGCCATCCAAACAAGCACATTAGTGCAGATGAAAACAGGAGTCCTTCATAACATCGCAGACTACCAAGCATGTTTACAAACTGAAAATAACCAGGATGTATTTGCTACTCCTCTGCAGGCAAGCTCATCCTCCTCTTCACAATCAGCTGCCTCTACAAAAGCAGACAGTGACAACAACGATGACACAAAGTTGTGAGGAGACAAACTGCGCCAAGGAAAGAAAAAGAAACCTTCCAAATCCTCTTTCTTCAATCATTCTTTGCTACTACACCTCCCAGAACGTGACTATTCCTAGGAGTGCCATACCTGTAAAAGGACTGCAATCTCTTACTGAAATGCAGCTGCATGAAATAACACCGCAGTGTAACTTGCATCCATTTAATACACTGCAATTGTACTTCACTGGCTTTCTGCCTTGTAAAGTGGGTAGTTAGTCACTTCTCTGAAGGCTTAAATAACTAGAAGTATATAACTCAGTATAGTGCAGCAGAAGGTGGAAACACTTTATAGATTTGTAAGCATCTTAAGACTTTTAAGGATAAGCTCTTAATGAAGAGCAACTGATTTCTCCCATCCCCCAGAAGTCAGTTCTCCCCCTAATCCAGGTCCATCAATCTCTGCGGCGACTCTTCCATGCTACACACACAGCAGTACAGCCGCTGTGAAACAGCATAAGCCAATGTATTCCGCATTACGCTCCTTTCTCCTGCTAACACTGCAGAAATTTCTTTCAAACATTAAGTTAACTTCATAATTCATAACTCAAGACATTTAAGCACTGTTCTCTCTTCTCTTCATACAGTTGAGGATGATGGTAGCTAGAATAGCGCACACAATTCAGTCATGCAGGTTTGTCTAAATGCAAGTTAACACCACATCGTCTTGAATGCAACATAAATGGCTCTTGTAATACTGCTGCTGTATACTTTGCCTCCTTGCTGTACACTGAAGACAACGCAGAAATAAATTGTTTAGAGTGGCTACTTTGCCCCTGCCCAGGTCTTACTCTTACCACCTATGATTTATGTTCCAGAACAATTTTGAAAACAAAGCCTAGAAGAGTGGCTATGGAAAGCTACAAGTTTAAGTCATATGAATAAAATTTACTTTTATGCCTTGAATGACATCAAGAAGGGGAAATGGGCTACTGTAGAAGAATACACATGGCGTAGGGAACACCAAATTTACAGCATATAAGGTAAACAAATTTATAACATATAACGTAAACAAGGCATGTCTGTGATCTTTGACTTCCCACTGAACTCTAGCAAAGAGGAATCCAAAACCTGTTCCATTCATGCAGGGAGAGAAAACAAAGCTGAGACTCAGCAACAGAAAGCTGATCTCCCAGCTCTTAATGACAGTAGGTACTAGTGAAACACACCAGCATACACTCCAATACAGAAATGGAGTGAAATTCTCTTCACTTCTGCCAGGCAGCAAATCTTTGCCACTTTCTAGCTCACTTCCAACCAAATCTTTGGGGCTGACAAAAAAAACCAAACCTGTGATGCTTGCATGAGGTATTATAAAAGCTTATTTAATTCCAGATTCAAACATTCAGCTCCAGAATTGCCATCCTCTGAATCCCAATTATGAGTTGATTTTCAGAAGAAAAAAGTCACATTTCCTTGGTGCCTTCCCTGAAGATGTTGTTCTAACAGTAAGAGGTCTCACCTCAGACAACCCTGTATGCAAGTCCTGATGCCCCTAGATACCGGTGTACCAGGAGTGTCCTTATTCCTTGGCAATGAGCCATCTCATGTGCATCCCCTTCCCTTCAAGCTGTGGCACCTTAACAAAATGAGCCACAGAGCTTGATGATGACATGTGGAAGTTCAGAGTCAGTTACACTGCTAAAACACACAGAATAGTCCTGGCTCTCCAGGTTTTGCAGTCCACAGGAGTTACAGCAGTGCAGTTGAAAGGGCAGAGAGCAGTGTACGACTGCAGTTCTCACTTAGAGGGCCATGTGCTTTTCTGGGGCTTGTTTGTGTGCTAAATAAAGAAAGAGGATACTGGACAGTGCACTAACTAGGAATATCACATCAAACCAACGATGATAAAAATTGAACTGGAGCTCTCCCAGGACTTCCGTAATAATAGTGCGATACTCTAGAGGCATGCTCATCCGGATCAGGAGCACTGATGACACAAAGTACATACCCTGTAAATTAAAAAAGAGAAAGTAGTTATTGTTTCACAATGGGCTCTGTGGCTAACATGGGTCAGCATACAAGGACTGTGTTACGTGTGTATGTACACACACACAAATATGTATGCATGTGTAAAGGTATATAAAGGTATAAAGGTGTGCCCATGGTTTCACATACCATTATCTGTGCTAAAAGCAGAACAATAACATTGGAGGACTTGCTGCTGGAAATGGCATAGAAGAACTAGACACAAAAAAAAAAAAAGTAATGAAAATAAGCAGGCAGGTAAGTGTGCCTTAGGACAGCATGAAAGTTATATATGATTCAATACTTTTTCATTTTAAGAAAAAACAATTAAAAGCATACTTTCTGGAGGGGTGCCTGTACCCTACGTTCAGAAACCTGCAGTCTTAAACATGAATATCCCCAAGCCAGTGGTGTCCTGTGGTAGAAGTCATGGAACAATATGTATTGAAGTTTAAGCTTAGATACCAAAAGCCAGGTCAAGACAGTGAGTCACACATCTTTCCAGTCCTACCAGCAGCTCAAATTAAACAATCTAAATTCTTTTAATCACCAACTCATCAACCTTATTAATAAGCTGTGCTACAGCATCATTTTGAACCCTTGCTTACATTTAACATCTCCTTTAACGTCTGCATCTCTTCCCAACAGTAATAGTAACAGAGACTGAGTGGGGAAATACATTGCAGAAAGCATTTTTCCTCCCTTCCCTCTGGAAGTATTTATATTGAGATATTTAAAATATAAACTTTCAATACATATTTATACAGCACCTACAAATAAGGATCTGATAACAGCTTTCCTAGTCCAGAGTCATGGCTCTTACCTTTGTAAGTGTGATTAACAATCCTCTGATAGAGGTAACAATTATTATTCCAACAAGAATAAAGGAAATGTGCTGAGACCAGAATTTTACCTGTATCAACAAGAAGAATACACTTAAATCTCTAACGCCAACCCTGTTTACACCACATTGTATAGCTGCCAGTTCTTCAGGGTCTTTGTATTTCCTAATTGCACAGATATCCGTTGTAGACAGGTTTGTATAACAGACATTTTCACAAATATACGAGCAATTGTTTACTCCAAACACACAAGAAAAACCCTGTATTCACAGGGATATATTTAAAAACCTGTAATGACAGAACACCTACGTGCAAAAGCAGTCATAATTACTTTGTAGTTAAATTATTAATCTAAGAAAGTTGACTAACATGTTTCCATTTGCCCCAAACAAACAAGCAAATCACTGCCTCTCTGGCAAAAAGACCACATTACCATCCCAGCATAAAATCAGCATGAAAGCAAAGTTCATGGTACATTTTCCCTTCCTCCTCAATAAGTCAGAAGTCAAAGACAAACTGTCAGGGCTCTATCACCCTCTCCCTGATTTATTTAGATAAGATAGGAACTGCTGAAAAGGCTATACAAACTAATAAAGTCTCACATCAAATTGGATTCCCAGGTAATTTACAGTGATCTCAATTCCTCTTGTGACTGGAT
Source organism: Falco naumanni (assembly GCF_017639655.2). Classification (NCBI taxonomy): domain Eukaryota; kingdom Metazoa; phylum Chordata; class Aves; order Falconiformes; family Falconidae; genus Falco; species Falco naumanni. The sequence goes on from NC_054055.1 coordinate 114,336,867, forward strand.
CAGTCTTCCCCACACGGTCAAATACAATATTGATGGTTGCCTGCAAGAGAGAGTTTGGTTTACATTAAAAGAAGAAAACAAAAGCATACCTCACTGTTACACATGAGATGCATGCATGACTCTTACTTTGTGTCACCAAGGAAAGGGGCAGGGGGCAGTCAGATCATCTAAGAAGGTGCAAAATGCACACATGTAAGAATTGCTTGTCTCATGTTCTATACAAAATGATAGATCCAGAGCTTTACTTCAACCAAAGGCCAGTTTCTTTCAGAATTTCCAGAAGCAAGATTTTAAGGAAACTGGAGGATTACTCGATGAACTGCATGTATAGCATAATCTATGCAGGGTGCGACATTTCCATATGTCCACATAAAACACAATAAAATATTTACATACCATGAAGATTTTCCAGACACAATAGATGGAGAAAAAATAACCCAAAAAATTGAAGTATTTTCCCTGAAAAGTTTTGGAGTATTCTATTCTCTCCTGGAAATACAAAAGGAGGGAGGGGGAACAGAACACCAAAAAAATAGTAATTTATCACTTCCATAATCACCCACAACACAAAATTTTAACAGAGCATCCACAGTAGCAAACACAGCTTTACCCTTCTATACCTCTTAACTCAGATGTTCCTAAAACATCTTTTTCTAATTTGAAAGTTTCGGAATGGATTTAGGGACATGGGGCATACTCCAGTATGTATCTGAACTGGAAGGAAACTGCCATCTAGACCCCAAATTAAAGAAAGAGGACCTCACTCCACTGCATCACAACATTTCAACATTTACCTACTGAACACTTTTCAATTTCTTGTAAAATACATTCTCTTTCAAACTACTCTGGCCTCCCAACACCCATCTGGGTATGTATGTACCTTTGTTGCATGCAAGTCAGCAGTTTCCAGAAAAAGCTGCCGACTCAGCTCTTCTAGGGCATCCACTTCTTGCTGGATAAGGGACAGATCTAGCAAACCAGCACAGTCAAGGCTAGAATACGTCACAAATTCTTAACTAAAACCAAAACACTCCCTACCTTCAGCCCAAGGGCCACATCTAAGGATTTAACTACTTTTTTTGATCTACATCAGGTTTTTGATTCAGTCTTGATGGTCCTTGTTGATACCGCACCCAAAGAAATCTCAAGGATTCCTATACTGCACACTACTCCTTTTCAAGAAGGTAGGAAGTATACACAGTGTTTAAACAGTCATGCAACAAGCTCTTTATTCCTCTGCCTGGGGAACACATCGTAGAATAGAATCAGAGCTCTCCAAGACTGCTGCTCTACCTTGATCAGTGGCCCTTGTCACTGTGCATCTCACAAAACTGCTGAGTAACCGCTCCAAGAGATTTGCGATTAGTACAAAAAGCCTTGTCAAACAGCCAAATTCTGATTTTAACAGCTAGTGGGAAAGGAGAGGAAGAAGGGTCCTCAGTCTTAAATATGCAAACTGCACACTTTAGGTAGTCTGGCAGAAATTATTGGTAGGCAACTGTAGTTAGAGAAATACAGATCCTTGCAATTCCCAACAGATTCCCTCTACCGCTTTCACACAGGCAGAACAACTTCTGCTCACGTTTCTGCCGCTATAGCACCAGTGGCCAACCTGTATCATGAGAACAATTTATTTGGTCCACAAGTTGCTTCCTGCCCTTCTTTTTCTCACAGCTGTCCAACATGGCCAGAAAGCCAACTACAGGCTAGGTAAATTGTTCCAGCACGTCAGCAAACCCCAGTGTTTTGCTCAAGTACGTCACAGGTTCTCCATCCTGGAAGAGCATACGTCAAGTTATGAGAAAAATACACATGAAGGTCAATCACATGAGCAGAGGATACATCAGATCAGAAATTTGCCTCCCACATCAGTGCCTCTGCAATGTGACACCACAAAGACGATCAGAGGGCTGGAGCACCTCCCCTAGAAAGACAGGCTGAGAGAGTTGGGTTGTTCAGTCTGGAGAAGAGAAGGCACCAGGGAGATATCAGAGCAGCCTTCCAGTATTTAAAGGAGGCCTACAAGAAATCTGGAGAGGGATCTTTTACAAGGGCAGGTAGTGACAGGACAAGAGACAACAGCTTTGAATTTAAAGAGGATAGATTTAGATTAGCTATAACGAAGAAGCTCTTCACAGTGAGGTCGGTGAGGCACTGGAACACACTGCCCCGAAAGGCTGTGGACGCTCCATCCCTGGAAATGTTCAAAGTGAGGTTGGATGGAGCTTTGAGCAACCTGGTCTAGTGGAAGGTGTCCCTGCCCATGGCAGGGGAGTTGGAACTAGATGATCTTTAAGGTCCCTTCCAACCCAAACCATAAGTGTGCCCATCTGTCTTGCAATCTGCTGTACACCTCACCCATGGTGATGCAGCAGCACGTTTACAGGGTAGGACAGCAGGAGCACACAACTCCCGACTGTGTCACAGTAAAACTACGTGTCCAACCCCTGGGAAAAAGGTCAGACAGGACAGTGCTAGAAAGCAAACTTCCCAGGAGGCATTAAGCCTTTTGCTCTGACTGCCGAAACACGTTGAAACATGAATGCTTTGTAACTGGCCCAACTAACACTCTTCTCTTCAAAACAGAAGAAAGCTGGAGCCACCTCCTGATGCAGGTGCCAGCATGCAGATGAAGGATACTTTCACTGCCTGCAACAGATGTTGTAACACTTTTTATCATTCCCCAGAAGCCAGTGGGTTTGTTATGCACTTCTCCTCTCTGGAACATTGTCCTATGAGCCACTGCTATCCTGAAAGAACAGAAAACACAAGTCCTTAGGAATAAAGTATTTTTATAAAAAATCCAAACAAAAATCCTCAAAAAAAACCCAAAACCCAGTTCCTTAGAAGACACCGTTAAACTAAATTAACTGCAAACAGATGCCCCCCCTTGTTTTTTTCCCCTAAGCACCAACCATGCTTCCTAACATTATCTTGATTAGCTCTGGAGTAGAGCCCAGATCTAATCAAGTGAGATTCAGTATTACACTTCCCAAGACTTCCATTCAGGATCCTGCTTCAACCCTTAAAGGGATTTAAACCCAATTAAAAATAAAAATTTAAATGGATTTTTCAGGCATACAATTAGTCGCTTTCCTTTCCTCAAACATGTGACTGTTCATGTGCTATCTCAAGTTCAGGACTCGGAAGATTTCTCGTGCTCCCACTCTCCCCTTGAACACCTTCTTCCTTATCACTGCACATCCGCCTCCTCCACAGAACTGTGAGTGCTGGATGGTATGCAGCAGCACTCTCTGATATGCTGTCACTCACTACTGGGCTGCATGACAAGCTGCTATGAAGCTGAAACACATAAATCCATTATTGGACTGAACTACTGGATGCTTCAGGCAATCTGAACGTGACTCCTAAAGCTAATTCCAACACTACAGCAGCAGCTGCATATTGTCGCTCACACTCCCATGTGCACCACAATATAATCCCCATGAGCAGTGCTGGCTTCTGGCCTCATTCCCTCACATTTCTCCCCATTGAAATTTGCGAGCCAGTTATCCACTCCTAAGCTGAAAACTATTCATAGGATTGTCAAGGCGATCCATGATTTGACAGTGTTTAGGCCCTTTCTTGGGGGGCTGCAGCCAGCATTGCTACATGTGGCACGGAGCTCTCTTCAAGCTTGTTGATAAGCAGTGTAACGGCGGGGGGGGGGGGGGGGGGGGCGAAGAAAAAAAAAAAAATCACTCCTTTGTATCCAGCAAATAAAATACCCTCGGCGCACCCCACATAACATATAAAACTACATATGGTCACAAACTACAAATAACAGGTATCTTGGAATGATTCAATTCATCCTGATAGCTGTCAATACAAGAACTGCATTTCTAATCCTTGCTTTCTTCCCAGTACCTGATTGACATGTTCCATCCCAAACGATCCAGAGCACTGCAGCAAAAATGCAGCTATATCAAGGTGAAGCACAAAGCTATAAGTATGCAAAGGCAAATCTTTTTTGAGAGGTGACAGGGATCTCTGTACCCACTGAGTAGTCAGGAGCAATGGAGACCTCACAGAAAGGATCCACAGGCAAAACCCACACACTCTGCCTGTGTAGATATGTGATACATCTACATCAAGATAAGCTACTTTGACTCTAACATGAAGCAAAATGAAGCAACGGTGCAACAGAATCTAGGCATTTCAGATCTGAGGATTAGTCAACGTCATACCTGCAAGGATGAGTATAAAGAACCTGCCAACCTTAGAGGCAAGTTGCCACAAGGCTTTAACTGATTACACTCAGTAATTCCTGTGCAAAAAGCATCAGGGAAAACAACTTGCAACAACTCTCTCCTACTGACAAGGAAGGCAGTATGATAAGGGTTGGTATGAGAAGACATGTCAAGATCAGCGAAGAAAACAAAAAATCTTTATGTTCTATTGCCTTATAACCCTTGTATGCATTGGTAAGTTCTGAGATATCAGCAGTACGTACGGAAAAGGTAGCCAGCAAGTAACTGACAATTTATGGACTACATTTACCATACACTGTAAAACACTGCTATTCCCGCTTGTTCTGCCAAATAGTTTGGATTGATTTGTATCCATCTAAATGCAAACTTTTTAAGCTCTGCTTTATACGAGCAAATAGTCCAATTATGCAAGCCACTACTCCCTGTCAAAGCGAAAAAAGAATAAAAACTCCAGAATGCAAGCTCCTGCTATTTCTTGCACATTTCTGAGACTACATAGTTTTGGAGTGGTTTTGGTTTGTTGGTTTTTTTTGTTGTTGGTTTTTTTTAAACACCAATACAGGAACTTCAGTATAATTCCCCAGGGATTAACACACTTTACCTGGCGCTTCATAATGCTTAGAAAGTTGCCATATTCAGAAGATCTCCTGGTTATAGGAAGGTAAGACAGTGCTTCTCAGTTGCAAGTCCCAGAAATTATTAATTTTACCTCAACACCACTCTCCCTGGACCAGAGGTCCAAAAACATTGTACAAAAAGAACACAGATGCAGAACTACACAGTATCTTTTAGCTTCCGAAGTACTGGCTCCTTAATTGACTGCTCCTAGTCGATTAAATCAATTAAAACTGAGTAATTAAATTCTCTCACTACTAGCCATCTCACACAAACACAAAGACTGAGTTAAAATTTGTTCACCACTTAACATTTAAAAAGCGGAAGAAAAAAGTTATGCTTTAACTACCCTTTCATATGCTAATACTGATCAGCAGATACACACACTGGTGACTAATTCAGCAAGGTTAGACTACCTAAAAGCTCCCCTGTCATACATTAAAAGCTTCCATTAAAACATCAGTGCACCAAAAGTAAAGTCTGTGGGACTCTTGTGAGAATTCAGTGTCAGACAGTCAAACCTTGAAGTGACTATAGTAATTGTATTTATTCCGCTCAATTAGTAAGGCATGCAATATGTAATTTCTAAGAGCAGACAAAAATCTGTTCAGTGTAAATGAAATTACATTGTTTCCAAAAGTAGCTTTTTTCACTTGTGGTACATGGAATAAGTTAAACCAACAAAAGCTGAGTTTTGACAGCAAGCTTGTGCACTAAACTGTAAGTCACATTAGCGAGGTTTTACAATTTTGCAAAACTAATGTCAACCTTGTCGTTTGCAAGAATAGAGCTGTGTCCACACCAACTCACTAGCCCGCTTCAGCTTTGACCAGGAAACACCAGATCCACAAAGCAGGAGCACGCTCAGTATGTACGAACCAATTTCTGTACTGAAACTGCCAGAAAGAGAGCCAGCTGCAGTGGCTGAAGGATCACTTATCAGGAGAGCAAGGTGACCAACTTACAGACTAGTCAAGCTCCCATCAGAGAGTTACAACTTGTCTTGGAAGCCTAACCTGTGCCGCTGCAGTAAGAAAGGGTACGATTTAGTGCATGTCTGGGAAAAATACCAAAGTTGTGTATCAGGCCAGAATGAAACACCACAAAGCTCAACACAATTCAGGCACCTGTTTCACAATCACATAGCCCCGAAAGGACTAATAATTTTGGTAATTTCAAGAACCATCTTAAACCATAATCATCAAAAATCCTTGAAATAAATCATTCCATGCCACTGCTGCCTTCTTACCTTTTTTTCTTGCTAACAATCATGTCCATAGTCTGAAGGAGTCGTCGCTCCAAAGCCAGAATATCTGCATCTGTCACATTCCTACAAAATGAAGGTACGCAGTTAGGCCTGCTATACCATTTCAGAGGAAATATGCACATGCTCATAAAACAAAGAAGAGAGAAGCCTGTGTAAGGAGAATATGCTTCAGCAATGGAAATGGTTCTACCATGTAGTCATGGCAATAGCTAGATTCAGAAAAGTTACAAAAAACCTTGAATCAACGCTGCAGGAAAAGCAGAAGAATAATCTCAAAAAGGTGGACAAAATATTTCACAAGGCTGCAGTTACCTGAGAAAGTAGGACATGTAAGTGTATGGACAGTTGACAGCCCCAAATCCTGACAGCAACGCCATCAGTGTCACCCCAATCACACCCACACGGCTGATGAGCTGTTCTATAGACAGGATTCCTGAGAGAGAAAAACCACAGCATTAGTAACCTTGGTCTCTTCACTCTGCTCTGCACTTGGTGCCTTCAAAATATAACACACGTACAGATCTGCTTAATGAATCTGACTGCCTTCCCACCGTTAACGGCCAGAGGTCATATGAAATACAGACAGGGAAAATGAAGAGAGGGGTAAAAAGTCTCCCTCAGAAAGCACGTTACCATGCTTAGAAACAGAGACAGGAAACTCTAGCTGTGAAGAAGCTTAAGACAGATCTGCAGAGGACGAACAGTCAATATTTTGGTTCTAAATACATAAAACATTAGTGATTGCGCTTTGCTGAGGTGGGAACACAGATCATCCACCAGACACTGTAACGGAGGCATCTTCCACAAAGCCAATTCTGCAATAACCAGGATCAGTTACCCAACCAGTTAGTCCCGGCAAACTGTCCAGAAAATGTCTGACCCACAAACAGGAAGCCCTGTCCTGTCAACTGGCATTAGAAGGGACCCCTCCAGATCAGACACAATTTGTGCTGGTAGGACAGTGGAGTTATGACACTATGGGAAGCTTATGCTGCTCCTTGCTCTTCAGTATTCACCTTGTGGACACTAACACATTGCTGAGGTGACCACCAACAAGGCATTCCACCTGAGCACCAAACGGACTCCAAAACATACTACATAATACAGCATGAACATCAAGTCTGTGCTGTAACCAACACCAAGCACCGAAGTTGCATTTATTCTTCTCAGCCATTAAACACAGATCTCAACCTGTCTTCTCAGAGTAGAGTGCCATGTGCTACTAAAGGGAGCTAGTTATAGAGCAGCTGCCACACACAGCACATTTGGAGCTTACATGATTGCAAAGCTGAGATGGCCAAGCGCCAAGCCACATTTCATGCTTCAGAGAAGGGGAATAAATGTTGAAAACAAGGCAAAAAGACTTCACAAAGGGAGACTGAGACACCCAGTCATGTGCAGCTGCACAGAGATTTACACGAGCTACAGAACGTGCTACAATACACTGGCCTTTTGCCCCACACACTGTCAGACAGCAGCAGTTAAAATGGATCTGCCTTCAAAATGACATGACATTCCACCGGTTAAAGCAGTGCTTCCCCATAACACTCAGAGCAACCCTACTCTTGTGATCAGGTCAGATAAAACGAATGTTTTATCAACTCAGACAAAGGTAAGACTTTTATTAGAATACAAGTGTGTGACTGAGTAAGGCTTCCTTCTACTATGAGCTCCTAAATTCAGGTCTATTAAAGAAGCTGCAGACTAAGCAGGGCTCCTGACTCGGAGCCCTTGACGGATGGCACATTTCCCAGCTGCAGCACACTGCCATCACCATCCCCAGGCGAGGCACTCCCTGGCACAGGATGCCAGTGCAGGTACTGGAAAGGGCCACACTGGTCAGCACAATTCCCCAGCTGCAGCACAGCACTGTGCAGGCAGGTGAGCAGGCTGGGGGCACACTGACAAAGACACTAAAGGTAATGTACTGCAGTATGAGGGGCTCATTAAGTATGGCCCCCTGTCACATCTCCCTCCACAATATGATCCCTCCTGTTTGAACTGGGCCACCGCCACGTGATAAAGCCCTGCAGCAGCCTTGTCCATATATGCAGGGCAGTAGCACCGCAGCAGTACAGCAGGGAAAAAAAAAACCCTAGAATCGTTTGCTCTAACCTTACACTTACACCTGGTAGGATAAGGCACTGTACAAATGTTAAGTGGAGTATCATCCTGTTAAAAATCAGGAGTTAAAAATAGAAAACACCCCATTACCAGTTCTGGAAATCTGCAGTTGTTACACAGCTTCACAGAACCTTTCCAGTGATCTGAAGAGGATTAATTAAACCCCATGGCCAAGTTCCCATTAAGTTATTATATTCTGCCAACTCGAGCACATTCTGCAACTCTAAGTGGATACCTGGTTTTCTTGGCAATAAAACACTGAGCAGAGGGATCTGCGGTGTATATTAGCTGCTGTATTTCAGTGGCAAAAGACACAGCTACAAAACACAGATACACACTTTCTCTTAGGAAGGTTTCAGGCTCAGATGAAAGCATAAGCAGACCCTACAGCAGCTGGTATCTGTCAATTTTTCTCTTACAGATTAGTACAGAGTAAAATAGCTCCCTAGCGAACAGAAAGATTAAGCTGACCATTATCTATGCAGACAGACATATTCACCACTTTGAGTGAAACTGACTGAATTTCATCTGTTTGAGAACAAGATACAAACAGTTTTCCAGTGCAGGGGATAAGGGCAACACAAGTTACACAGGAAACCCAGGTCACAAACAGTCTGGTTCTACAGTGTTATAATCCTTTGGCACGCTTCAGTGCATGAAAAGCTCGGTAGTTAGGCACACGCTAACCAGCTCTCTTGGACCCAAACTAGCCCAACTGCACCCAGTATCTTCACACTATAAATACTCTTGGTTTCATGACTGCAACGCAAAGATACCCAAGCTAATTCTGCACAGAAATAGCTCTGGCATCCAGCAGGACTTACCAACTCACATTCTAGTACCACGCAACTGTACTGCCTCTGGGCTCAGCTGGGTACAAAGCTGTACCGAAGCTAGCATGCGCTGCCAGACATGTTGCTGGCTACAGTCTATACAGCTCTGGTGCTTAGGCATCCTGCCATGTTTTGTCAACTGGACAGCCACTTATGCTAAACTGGTCTGATTTCAGTGACAAGAAACAATATTCTGACTGAAAAAGGTCAGATGAAGGCTTGGTTGTCAATTCTTTTCCTAAATAAATTAGCTTTCGTTGCCACAAAAAAAATAAACAAATGAACAAAAAATTGTGATCAACTTTTTGTGGAGATGCAGTTTTTGCGTTCTCAGAAAGAATACTGTGTTCTTACATAGTCTAGGTTCAGTTAGCACTCATTCACTTTGGTAAAGTTTTCCTGTGATACTGGAAGAAAACTAATACAAGTAATTCAGATGTATCCACCCATTTCTGTTAGTCTGACAACCCTCAGATGGCAAATTTCAAAGCTGAGCAGACCCTCAGTTGCAAGAACTGCTTTCTATAGTCCCAAACGTATAGCTGAGATATTAATAGCTCCAAGATAGAAGTGAGATAATAAAGCCTATTTTCAGGAGGGAAGGAATCAGCAAGAATATGAAACTCACCATGTTTTGGGCTGAGGATAGGAAATGGATCCCCCAGCTTCCAGAAGAAATACATGAATGTCAACCACAGAACACACGCAAAAAGCAGTTTCTGTCTGTGCACTAGTGGAGAGGAAAAAAACCCAGTATTTTAAAGACATTCTTTCTTTAGGGCTTCTTCTAGCTTGCATGATCACTATATTGGTCCAAAGGTTGTTCTGAGCACAGGTGGCCAAGAGATGCTACAGCTAGCCGTACGCACCACTTCACTTCTTGCCAGCCGTTTGAGACAACCATTGGCAAAAGCTAATGCCGCAACGCACCACTTTGGCTTTTCCCCATGGATGAAGAGGGCTGCACTATGAACAGGGAATCACTTAGCTGTGGTCTCTCTCGCGTGACTCTGAACATGAAACTGGAAAACTTCATCTTTGTGCCAAAACTACATGTTTAATACTCCCAGCCTACATGCCTAAGCCTAATACAAAAGAGCGATGAATGTCAACAGCTCAAGGGTAAGTGTCCATTAGTGCATGGAAGACCCCTCATCCAGCCAATGGTAAGCAAAAAAAAGCAGAAGTAACTTATTGAGCTTTCATGCCTCAAGAGTGATGTATTGAGCTTCTCTGCCTCATTTTGTTTACCCTCTAGCAGAACAACACAGCCTTGCCAAGAGTTCCAGGGTTGGGCTGCAAGCTTATATTTGTAAAGGCACTAATTTCAGTAACATTACTCTAAAGTGCTCAACTTTGTCGAAACCCATAAAGAAAAGCTACATTTACTGGGGTCAGGTAAAGTATCTCCTAACTGCTCAATAAAGAGTTCCTGCTAAAGCATTAAGTTCCAAACAGAAGTTATCTAGCCAGGACAAAGCCAGAGGAAGGAGGGAGCTACAGTGATAGTGTCCAACACACCTGTCTCTCAGAAAAGTTATTTCTCATTTGTATGCATAGTCTCAAGTTAGCAGCCCCACTGCCATAAACCAAGTACTCACATAATCTGATATTGCTCACAACAAAGTAACCGATGTAGAAGGGTACCATGAAGACTAGGATGAGCAAAATGACACACAGGTTCAGCTTCCAGTGAAAATATCGAGAGCTAAAATAAAGCCAAAATACTGTTAGCACACTATCACAATACAACAAATTTCTCAAAGACAATCGCACTTCAGTGTAATCCTTTCAACCACATCAAGCATTAGATAATATTGGCTTAGCACATAGAATATTCTGGATTTTGTTTGTTGTTTGGGTTGGGGAGGGGGTTGGTTTGTTTGTGGGGGGGTTGTTTTGTTTTTTAATACAGAGCTCAAGAATGTGTATTTCAAAATTAACAACTACCCAGAAAAACACACTGGGCTATTTTATCAAATCCTGCATTTTCTATGGTGACTAATGCCAGTTGCAGCATGATTCATTTGATTTACTGCTCATCTAGTTGAACAGTAAATCAAAACTAAGTATAAGCAGTAATTAATTTTGTAATGAGTGGCTGAGTCAAGAAACAGTTAATTCCAATTGAAAAGATTAAAACCATTTAATGGTCATAATTCAACATGTATTACCTCAAAGTCAGTTGTCTCATCTGCAAGACACTGCAAAGCAAGAATTTAGAAATACACATATATATCAAAGTGATCAATACTCCTCTGACCAAAGGAGATTAGTCAAATGCAGATGAGAGTCATCTTGGCTGAACTGATTTTTCACTTAGCTTGAATAGAAAAGTATATGTCCTGTTCCCAACATTAACTCATATCCTCTTTATGACTTGGGGAAGGAGAAATTTGAGGATCCTTGTCACTTTTTCCTAGCTAATTCAGAGGTCAACATTTTGATCTATATGGACATCCAGCCCTTTACTGAAGCTTATAAAAGCTTTCCCCTCAGTGATCTCTCTGGCTGCAAGCTCTACAGATTAATAACATACACTCAGAACTAACGTTACCTTTCATCAGTTTTGTACTTCTTGCCTTTCAACTCCTTTGGCTGGTCTCTTATACTAGTATGATGAGAGAGACTAAATATGAAACTCAGCTAACCTCTACATGCTACTGTTCTGTCTTCTCTTTCCTACTGACTTCTGAACTAGATGGTTTTTAACATCCCCTTTATGCAGAAGTCCCCATCCTATGTCAAAGGAGGACACACCTTTGATTCACAAATACCCTATTGTTACAAAAATAGTTTTCACTTCACATCTTATTCACTGCCCTGACCACCACAGAAAAACTAGTGCTTCTAGTTTCCATAGTCCTTAACATCTGAAAAGCGCTCTTCAGCATGATCCGAAACTTTAAAATACTCCCATTATAAAAAAAGGTTTCTTTTAACTTCACAAATGGAGAAAGTCAAAGATAAGCCCTTGCCCTAAGGACCTAGGCCACACTAACAGCAATTACATGGCAAGTCAGAAGCTTATGGCTTCTACTCTCATGTTCTCTCAAATAAACAAATGTTGCTGCTCAAACATCTTCATTGAGTTCTTGATTATTTTCTCACAAGATTTCCCCAGTCCAAGACTAATCCATTAATTTAGAAGTCAGACTCAAGATGCAACAGAACACAAGGCAAGGCTGGTCCTCCAGTGAGCTCCCACACTTACCTGCTGTTCAGCACTCCCAAAATCTCAAAGATGATGAGTTCAAACATGGTACAAGAGAAGGCAAAAGTCACAGAGAAGATCACCTGGACCACATACTGTCGCACCTGCAATGAAGAAAGCAAGCCAGACATCAGGCATTTACATTCCTAGAATGGTATCCTGATACCCCTCCACTAGGAAAAACAAATTATAAGGTATGATGGCTGGGTCTCTTGCTTCAGGGCACTTTGCCCTTTATCTAAACAGGAAGAAATCAACAGCCCGTTAGAAACCACAGGGAAAACTCCTAAGTTCTCAGCATTACACCGATTGCAGCTATTGGCATATTTAATGCAGATGCCTTGCACAGAAGGGATGTCAAGCATGCAGTGTTCTATGTCAACTTGACTAATGATAGACCCTTGCTAACAGAGCTCTTGGATCTTAACCTTAGCTTTAAAACTAAGACCTACTCAGAAAAACTTCTGGGGTCTGAATTTGGCTCGCACTTAAGCCACCTCTGACCTAGACTATATTCTCTCATACCCCTCTAAGTATAAGAGAATGCGACAGTTTTACCCCATCCAATCCTCACAAACAACTCAGCCACGATGAACACACCTCACTGAGTCTGAAGTTAACCGCTGAATTTTGTCTCAAAAATTACATAAGGCAGGCTCGCTCAAGTGAAGGGGAAAACTATTACCACTGCACCTCCTCCCTATTTTTTTTATTATTATATAACAATAGCCAATTTGGAAACTTTCACTGGTCCCAGAAGAACCCATTTCCTCAGATATCTAGGATACTTTCAAATAGAAACACAATAGGAAATTAAAAAGGAAGTAACTGTAGAGGTAATTTAAAATAAGGTGCGAGGGCTTAAAGAGAAGAAAAAGGCCAACTGCAGTTTTAAAAACATTTCTATAACTGGGAGTAATTTTTAACATACAGACTCGTAGTGAAAGGTCCCTTCTCACCTCATAATCCTTGAAGAGCTTACGCATGAAGAACAGCCACCCAAATCCAAAGAACAGCACCTGCAAAAGAGATGAAGCACTTAACATTTGTATCTAGCAGCTTGCAAAATATGAAGCTGCTTCACTACTGACTGTAGATGAAACAAATGGAAGCAAAAGAGCTAGGCCAAAGCACCTAAGATCCACAGAAGGTTAAAACTTGCCATGGTACCATGGAGAGAAGACTATTTTAAATATTCAAGTGTAGCAGCCACAGAAGGCTATGACCTTACAGAAGATCCAGTCAAGACAGCCCAGTTCTGTGTTCCCAAGTTCTCAAAATTCCTCAGTTCCTGGCCTGCCCGAATCCTTTGCACTGTTGTTTCTTGTTTCACTCTCCTAACCTACAGGTTTAAAGCTTATCCTTTTTACAGGAATCATAGTAACGAAGGCAAAGTAAACACCTGAATGTCCACAACATATACATCTTCTAGGGATGAGTAAATTTTATAAAAATATCTGCCGTTTCTTTAAGACTAAAAGGGCATTTGATTTTTATGGAGAGGTCTTTACACTAAATCCGGTTACACACAGACACAATGTGGGTGAAAGGTGTTAAAAACACCTCTAAGGTAGGGAAAAGGTAGTGTTGAATGCCTCAAGCCACAAGCTGGAGTTGTAGGAAGCCACACGGACAAGGTAGGTGAAGCAGGACGAGTCAAAAATGCTTTGCATTTCAATGGCTCTCAAGAGCACTGTACAAAATTTAGTTAAGTTTCAACACAAATCTGAAGAGACAAACTTAGTATCACACCTATTTTGCTGGTGACTTAAATGAAATAAATACAAATTAAGCAATGTAGTCAAAACTGTAATTACCCATCTTCAGACAGTAAAAGGAGGCTGTGTTGTCACGCCTTCCATGGGTAGCCCCCTCTATTCCTCAGAAGACTGAAAATGAATACAATGATTTAAAAGAACCCAAGCAAAAAAAGATCTCAGAGGATATTAAATACATTTTATAACGTTAGCTTTGACCAAGGCAAAGACAAAAATCAGTATATGCCAGAATGCATAGGACAAAGACAGTATTTCTTCTCAGTGCACATGGAAAAAGTCAGAGCATTCTGTCTCTCTGTGGAGAGAGGAAACTTTCAAAGACAAAAATGCAGGACTCATTGTGGAAGATTCCACTGTGCATCAGGAGTAACTGGATCCCAACAGTGGCAAAGGTAACAGACTAACATGATTTACAGATGAGGAATACCTGGAATGCTGGGCAAGGAAGATCAAACATATTTGTCTTGAAAGAAGAACTGAAATAAGAATGAGGTTTAGTGATCGGTAACAACCGGCAAAACTTGTTTGAGAAGGACTTCAGACTTTAAAGTAACTGACAGCAAAAAGAAAAAGGTAAGATATTCCATAAGCCTCCTATCTACAGGTCGTAAGTTAAAATAGTATGATAAGCAAGTGGTATTTACATAAAGTAACTCCACATTTAACAGCAGGAAGGATGAAAAAGGTACCAAGACAAACGTTTCAAAAAAAAAAAGAAAATCTTTAAGAGAGAAGGACATAAGCAAAACAGAGGAAATTATATATGAAGATTAGATTTCCCTTGTGTTAGGGACTATACAAAAGCACAGAAAGACATTATCTTAACAGTTGACACTCTAAAATACTGCAGGTGAATGTGACATGTTAAGTCAGAAGGTTCTTGAGCCTTTGATAATTACATGCTGCAATTTAAATATCTAACAATGCTTTTGAAGATGATGAGAAGATGAAAAGCTGCCAGCAGCCAAAAAAAAGCAATTAAGACAAGTTAGATCTTAGAATGCAAAGCAAATAATGGGAAAGTTTTTGTTCTGGGTGAATTGTTAACAGTATCAAAGCTATAGTCAAGCAGCTGACAGTGAAAAACCAAGTTAGACACAAAAATCAAAGCATTATCAAGTAGGAGGAGATCGTACTTCTGAGAAACAGCCAAAAGCTGTCCTGAAAACTCTCAGGAAAACTACAGTTGTGCATTAAAGTCATGTAAGAGAAGCAACTGCTGTTGAACGGGAAAAGGTTCCCTTTCCTCAGCTCATTTTTCTTCATTGCAGAACAAAAAGTTCACACCAGCTCAGAAGCTTATCGGATCCCTCTGTGATCTATTCAAACTCATTTAAGGAAATATTGGAAGGAGCACAAATAAGAGAGCATGCCTGTGCAGCAGTGTGAAAGTGAAGAGGGAGCAGAACCCTCCCCTTTTGGCAGAAGCAAATAGTTGGACCATCTCAGTTGCCAGAGGGGCAGACAGGAAGAAAAAAGATTTAGATTCTTAGTGAGGAGGAAGCAGGCTAGCAAGCAGGAGAGGAAGGTCAAAGACAACACAATAGATAAATTATTAACAGAGGAGGCTAACAGAGGCAGCATTTCCTCCCATAAAACAAGAGGACAGTTTCAACTGTGTCAAAACCACAACCTACTTCATAATGATAAAGATAGCATGCCAGGAAAAGGGTTAAAGGCCTCCTAGGTGAATTCTGCTGGCATAAAACAAAGACTAACTGAAAGATGACTTTGACAGCCAGCAGAAAGCAGAAGCTGCAGAAGTTTCTGAATCACAGGCGGATCAACAGAGAAGGAGGTATTTAAAATAAAATAGTGGCGTGTCTTTAAATTCCTTAAAGCAGATCATGAAACATCTTCCAAAGTTGTTAAAGAAGCGAACTCCTCTGGGGCAAAGCAAGGGTAGAAGGCACAAATAGGGCATAAGGGACTATTTCAATTGGGAGGGACTTAGAACGATCAGCTGGCCCAACTGCCCACGATTAGCCTTCCTGGGGAATATCAGAAATAAATTAATAGAAAACAGCAAGATGAACTTCCCTGTCTGTCCCGACTAAGAAAATTTAGATTTACAAAAGCGACGCCGTATTACAAGAAAAGTTCCGTTCCCTACAGCCTTATTTACTGAACCTTTTCAGTACGCGTCACAGACTCGCCAGCGTCCGTGAGCAGCGGCCACGGCCACACGCCGGGCAGCGGCCCGGGGCCGCGCACCGGCACCGCGCACCCCTCCCGCAGCGGCCGCCGGGCGACACCAAGGGCGGGCACGACGTGCCGGCCCCGCACCCCCAGGCTGGCAGCCGCCAGGGCTTTTTCCACCCCCGCTGCCGAGCAGCGGCCGCCGAACGCATTAAGGCGCGGGGGCCGGGCCGGCGGGGCGAGCGCCTCAGGGAGCCGGCGGACCCTTCCCGCCGCCGCCGCGTCCCGCCGTTCCCTCAGCCCGGCAGCTGCGCACGCGCGCCCGCAGGCCCCGCCCCGACGCCCTCGCAGCGGCCGCTTCCGGAGGGACGGCGGGTGGGCCAAGCGGCGGAGAGACCCCACCTGGCCCCCGCCTCCCCTCTCCGGGCCCGGGGGTTGGGGGGAACACACCGCGCGGCGCAGCAGCGGGCTACCTGCGAGGTGACCATGATGCTGGAGTCGATAAGGAAGCTCATGGCGGCGCCCACCCGCCACCGCCGCTGCCCGCCCCGCTTCCGGCCCCGCGCCGGCGGCCGCAGTGCGCAGGCGTGTGGGCGCGCGCCCCAGCTAGGGGGCGGGGCGGGGGCGGGGCCGAGGGGGCAGGGGCGGGAATGGGGCGGAGCATAGGAGCGGAGGCGGGCAGGGAGCCCCGCCCACAGCCCTGCAGCGGCGGGAGGGGCACGGCCGGGGGTCTCAACCGGCGCGGGGCGAGCGGCGGGGGCGCGGTGCCGCTGAGCCTGATGCCGTTCCCCGGCGGCGCTCGGGGGGAGCCCGGCGGAGGGGCGGGATGGCCGCGCCGAGGCCGTGCTGCCGCTGCGCCCCGCGGGCCCCTGCGCAGGGATGGCGCGGGCGTGGGGCCTGGCGGCAGCCGGCCACCTTCCCTCCGCCCTCGGCGCCATCCCTGTGCCATCCGCCCTCCCGAGGCGTGTGCCCGCAGCGCAAGGGCCAGAGGCCGGAGGCCAGCAGGGAAGTGCAAGTTCAAACAGGGACCTCCGCGATGCCCGTGGGTGTGAGGCACCACCGTCCTGTCCCCGCCTGACCCCCGCCGCGGCGCCTGGGCCTTCTCTTCCTCTCAACAGCACGGCCAACCTTTGCCGCTCAAAGCTGGCTGCGTTTGGCATAATAAATCCTAGAGGAAGGATCGAGTGGGGCCAGTCGGGAGTTGAACAAAACACGGAGCTCCCACTGAGTGAAAATCAGGCACCTTTATTCATTACAAGTGGTTGCACTAGGAAAACAGGGCTGGGTTTGGTTGTGCCCAGCCGCTGGATGAGTCCCGCAGTCTCTGGCAGGCTGCTGGCAGTCATCTTGGTGTGAAATTCGTCTCCTTGTCTACAGCATTGCAAAGAGAAAAAAGCACCCAGCTCCCACAGGGAAATACACTGAGGGAGCACATTATCGTATATCATACTAGGCCTTTTTTTTTCCTTTTTTTTTTTTTTTTTTTTTTTTACAGCTTCTGATATCGCTGCCAATTAACACAGAGCTGAGATCGGCACTTCCCTGTTTTTCCTTTTCAAATCTGCTGCTTAGAAACTGATCTTTCCTAAAGTGATGAGATTCCTGAGTTTGGAGGGATCTGTGGTTGTTTTGTTCTGCGCGGGTAGGCTGTGCGGCAAGGTTAGTCCTCGGTTGCTTTTTAAAGACAGACGTTAACAGGAAATCCTTTAAAAAAAAACACCTACACAAAGCCAAATTCTGCTCTTGTTTACACCTTGGCATCTCTGCTCACTTCAACACAAGGTTAAAAAACAAGACAGAGTTTGGTCATCGCTCTTTAAACTTTCTTCTTTGCATGTTTTATAAATAGGCTTGAAACATTCCTCTGCTTAGCTGTAAATTACTGATCCCTGAGCCCTGGGGTCAACACACAGGGAAGAAGATTGTTCCTACTGGAAAAACTCAGCCACCTCCACCCGCCAGCCCCAGGACTTCTCCTTCAGGGAAGACAAAAAAGTGTAAAAAGAAAATGGGAAGTTTATTCCATGTTGTTCCTCCTTAGACAGCTGCTGATGGGCGTGCGTGGGGAGAAGGGTCCATGGTACTCCACAGGTACAAAGGCAAGTTTCAATTGGGACAGGCTGGTAGTTTCATTAAACGGAATATAGATGGAGGTGGCCAGAGAGGGGAAGCAGTGTACGAGGAAGAAGGGCTGGTCAGTATATTGGCAGGTTTCTGCACCATTCTGTATTTTATTCTTCCACATATTAAAGTGCGAATGCGGCTATGTTACATTCAGTTTGTGGAGGCAACTGCAGTTAAGTAAAGCGGAAAGGTGGAGCATGTTGAATTCAAGCCATTTGTTGGCCAAGAGTATATTTAGACATAGCACAGGTTTCCAGAAGGTGCTACAGGGCACATTCATGACAAATAGGCTTAGCTGGCAGCCGGCCATCCATTTTCTTCTCTCTTCTTTCCAGAGGTTTTCATAAACAGGAGTTCTGAAGCTGGGAGTAAGCCAGCATCATTCTGATGCCTTGAACTTATTTGTGGTGGGTTCAGGTGATGGTGTTCACCGGCAATAAATGAATTTCTTTATGGGATTGTCTGTGACTTTCCTTTGAACTAACATGTATGTGTTGAGAAACTTACCTGAAAATTTTTGCCCCAGTAATTCTTCATACACTTAGGTAGAAGGACTGGGGGGGAAAAAAGCTTTGTCCACACTAGTTCTGGTTCTCAGTTCTACCAGGTAAATAGAGGAACCAGCGCATAAAAGTTCAATTGTAAAGTTGCTGGCTGTGTTAAAATCCAGAAATACCAGATGTGGTAACAGGTTGAGTTTAATTCATATCTCACGTTGGCTTGCCTTACCCTTACCATGAGGTACTCAGCTGATGAGCTCACTGGTTTCTTTACTTTGGCCTTTGCCTGCAGCCTGCCGGTCAGCTGGCGTGCTGTGCCAGTACCTGGGATTCCTCGCTGCCCCCCCGCACAGCCTCTGCCACACAACCCCCAGGATTTTTTGGTATGCTCATTTGTAACTGGGTTTCCTCACCCCGATCATCCTTCAACCCAACTCTCCCCTGAGCTTCAGGGAAGCACCACAGGAGCCAACTTTTCTGTTTACTGTTTCGCTATACATTCTTTGCTGTGTTGACTTAAAATTTTTTTGGTAGACTACTCCATGACTTTCCAAGCAACATAGCCTTCCCTCCTTGGAAACCAATAAATGGCTTGTTTTGCTTTTACTATGCCAGGCTGGATCTAGCAAGGCAAAGGCCAACAGTCTTTGTGTTTTTTAAAACGTTCTGTCAGTAGCTCTGTAATCACCGTTTCTATTCAGTTCTGCTTCATCCCAGATCAGCAAGCTTTAAAATACACAGGATTTTGTTGACAGAACGTTAAAATGCAGTCCTCTGCACTTTCAGATGGATTTAAAGGCACACTTGACACCAAAATTAAAGGCAACTGGAAAGACATAAGCCCCCTGTATTTCCATGATTTTATCTATTGACAAGCATAGTCCTTTTTTTTTATTTTTTATTTTTTTATTTATTTGTAATGCTTTTTCCAAACCAGTTACACAACACGATTCTGGCCTCAAGCAGCTTCTGTGGCTACCAAACATCAGTTGACTGTGTTTGTGCATCAGCCTCTGCTGTGGTGCCCGGTCGGTTGGTGTTGCCTGCTGGGACAGTCTAAGCGAGCTCTACCAGAACACCCTGGAGAGGCAGAAAGTGCCCTACAGCTGTTGTTCCACCACGCAGTGGCTGCACTGAGCTTTCAGCCTCCCGTGGGATAGGTAGTTCAGGCTGGAAGGGACCAGCTGGTCCAACCTTCAGCTCAATGCAGAGTCAGACCACGGTGTGCAGTGCTTTTCCCAGTCAGGCTTCATCCTCCAAGGATGGAGATCCCACTGTGTCTCTGGGTACCCGCTTTAGTGCTGAACCACTCTCCATTTGAACATATTTTTTTTTTCCTTGTCAGGATGTTTTTAGCCAAAGTTTTCCTTGCTGCTCCTTGTAATCGTTGCCTCTGACCTTGTACTGTGCACCTCTGTGAAGAGTCTGTCTCCATCTTCCCTGTAACTTCCCATTATGTACCTGAAGACAGCAGTAAGGGCTCCCCATACCCTTAGACCCCTCCTCTCTAGGCTGAACAAATGTTTAATGTCTTTTTATACAATGACCTGCTAAGAGCAATACTCAAACTGTTGACAGAGACACAAGTCTTGCCTGTTCTGCTGAAATAGGTGCATGCCAAGCTAGTTGCAAGGAAAGGATTGTGTGCCAGGCTATGTCTTGGCAAGTCAAGACACATTTATTTGCCATGGTTACTACTCAACTGTATAAGCACATTTGGTGTTGGCAAAAAGCCTTTCCTGAGCCACGTGAAAAGGTGTAGCACACACAGAGCCTAAGAAATGGTAGTGTCATTATGTTGGGGGGGAGGGGGAATCAAATTATTCCAATACTTAGAAAAGTCCCCTGATTTTGGTACACTTATCCAGCCCTGGCCCTCAGGAAATCTGGCACCGTATACCATTTTATCACAACTGCCTCAGGCTTATAGGAAGGCTTTAGTCTAGTTCTCATGGATGTTCCTGTCTTTACTAAACAAAACTATGCCTAGGCTAGGATTACTTTCACTTGTCAGCCTGAAAAGCCATTTTCTATACAAAATAGCAAACTGCCACTTTTTTTTTCAGCACTGTGTGACACAACCGCTCTTTAAATGTAGAACTGCACAGTCAGTGAGTTACTGAGTGGCAGGGGAGACTGGACTTTCCTCCCTCAGTAAGTAGATTTCATGCCCACACAGGCCTAGAGAGCAGAGATCCCCCCAGATCCCTCCTACAGGAGGAGGAATCTGTACCCCGTGTTTCGGCACTAATAGATTGTTGGTATGTATCTCACTTAGAGGAAAGAATCAGTATAATATAATTTGTGGGTTTGCATTAATGAAGGATGGCTTTTTTTCTGTTTGCCGTAAGCAATTGTAAATTCTTCCATGGAGACTCTGGAAAATTCACTCAGAGTTTGCACTGAGTGGTTTAAAACAGAAGCCCAGCGACATCATGCATGATACAACCCTCTCCCACGTGCCTTGCAAGGACCTTAAAACCATTAGAGCTTCACCAGCCTGCACCCCCCGCTCCAGAAACTGTCCTATTTAAGCATAAATGCTGCCCCAGGCTGGGTGCTGGGGATGGAGGAGAAATCCATGGAACCACACTGTCACCGCTGCTTCATATGGCAAGGCCAAGGCGAAGGTGGGAGAGAGGGGTGAGGGATCAATAAAGTCTCTTTTACTCATGGCAAATCCACATCTGTGTTGATGTTGTCAGTGCAGTGAAATGTTCACATTTTCAAACTACTGCCCTTCTGGTCGAGGAATCATATATTAACCAAGTTAGCAGTTCTGCCAGGAAATAACAAGGATACCCATGCATTTCAGCAGTGCTTTTCATCAGATCATTCCTACTTTACAAACAGAATTAATGAAGCCTCACAACATCCCTGTGAGGTAGGTGGAAATTCTTACACCCATTTTACAGGTGGAGAAAACAGGCACTGAGAAGTAAAGTGATTATCACAGCAAGTCAGAAGCAGAGCTGGAAATAAATCTAAGATTATTATCCTAGGTCCACTGCTCTAGACACTAGAGAACACCAACTCCCACATGCTATTGTAAGCTAAGACACTACCTTTCTCTTCTACTTTCACCTCCTTTGGTGATTTTGACACTTGTACCTTATGCTCCTTGCAGAGAGCCATGCTACCAGTTAGCAATGTAGTTGCACAGGGAGCCAAGGGCGAACACAGCCCTTTAAATGATCCAGGCATGGCTCTAATTGTCCAGTGACTTCCCCCTTCCCAAAAGATAATTTTCCCTGTTCTTCACATATATATAAATATATATATATATGTTTTGCGTAATCATTTTTCGACTAGAATCATACACTGAATCCACAGCTCTGAGGCTGTTATGCAACTTCACTAGGAATTTCTTGAATAAATGATTCTATTTGTCTCATTGAGAGGGAATAAACCACATTTATATGCTATCACATCCAGAAATAGCAATAATCCTTTGCTCATCTGTACGGCCTTCCATCCAAGGACCTCCCATTTTATTACTAACACAATATATCGAGCCTCACATCACCTTCGTGAGGTAGAAAATGATTCCCAATTGTACAAGAAGGAAGAATGACTTGCTGACAGTCCCACAGTGATTTCATTGCAGAGATGAGGCTGAATGCCAGAAGACCGGACTGTTAGTTCCCTGCCCAGTTTGCCGAGAAGCACTGTCTTAGATGCCATGGCTTGTACTTGGTGTCTACAGATTCACCAGCAGCCTGGCAGGGTACTTGAGAACTGGCTCGAAAAAAAATAATAATCCACAAGCAGTTGAGTGGATGCAGGAGGAAAGTGCTGGCTTGTTTCATTGTGCTGTCGTGACCTGGAGGAAGAAACGAGCTTTCCTGCAGCAGCTGCGAAAAAACTACAGTGTCCATTGAGTCCATTGAGTCCACTGCATACAGCGCATTTTACTGAGGCACTCCAGTGAAAAAGAACGACATACTCAACATCTGATGATTAAAGACTGGACTGCCTGATGGCTGTACTGTAAACCATATACCTCCGATGAATAAGCACTCATCTTTAAGAAGTCCAGTGATCTAATGAAGGTATGCATGTCAGAGGTCAGGAACAGGAATGGTTATTAAAATACTTTGCATATAAAAGGATTTTTCAAGTAATTAGAAGTCAACAAGGGTGAGGGTGATTCATCTAGTCCAATACACTGGTACCTGGAAGGGTCAGATGCTCTGAAGAAGGTAGAAGATACCTTATACTGAAGGGTTACAGGTTTTTGGTTTTTACCTACGGGAACCTGTGTTTCCAGCCCCCTTCAGCTGGGCTAGCTGATGCTTAGAACCATTAAAACTCCATTATATCTTTCTAGTTTACGCTTTATAACTTTCTGTGAAGAAAACAAAAAATAACAGATCCCATCTAATCTAAGTGTGGTGATTTTGCTGTTCATCTAAATCTTTGCCCTTTCTCAAATTCTAGTATCTTGAATTGGGCACAGTGGACTCTTTTCCTGCTGAAAAATATTCTCTGTCCTCAGTTGCCTTCCATTTGTGTTAACTCTTCTCCTGTTTCTGTATTAAAAGAGCAGATAAGCAGTAGCCTCCAATTCTCTGCGTGTTCCTTCACATGTGTTGTTTTGCCACATTCCTTCCCAAAACTGAGGAGGTACCTTCCAGTCTTCCTTCACAAGGAAGGACGATCTAACAGCCTTTGTCCAGGAGCAAAGATTTTGACCTCAGGCTGCAAACCTTAGGAAAATACACAGGCCCAAGAGGAGCAAAAGGATTAATAGTGTTAAAAAAAAAAAAATAAAATAAATGTGGCATCGCTATGGCGCTGAAGAATTCCAATGCACCCTACAAACTTTCTACATATGTACAGCTTACATCACTCGGCAGTGAAGTCCAGCCACCTCTGCACTCTACAGGGCAGCTGCGTAACAAGGCAGGGGCACTGCACTGTGGTTAGACCCGCGAGTGACAGAACTGACTGTACTGGTGGCTGCCTGGACTGGGACGTGGGGCAGCAGGGCTGGAGGTGTCAGCCCAAGCCTACCCAGAGCTCTCAGACACCCATTTGACCTCCGTGGGCTTTGAGTGAGCCCTGCTACAATGGGAGACCACAAGGGGTCTTTTCTAGCTGGTGGCAGGATGAGTTTTATGCATTATGCCAAAGACCTTTTTTTCCCTGACCTGGATTAGAGCCTGCTCAGGGAACAATGGGATGGGCTGCAGCCCAGCAGAAAGAATTCGCTGAGCTGGCAGGGGCTGAGGTTTGCAGAGCAGAGCAGATGAGAGTGCATACCTGCACTTTCCTGGCATGAGGCTCAGTTTTGGGGGGACATAGCTGTTAACCTGAAGCTTTTGAATGCATTGCTGCACTGTCCCAGCCAAAAGGTGCTGCTGTAGTCCTAAAATTGGAAATGCACAGACATTTAAACATTCTGCCTTTTGTAAAAAAGATTTTTGCTGAGGCTCCGAGAGTTCTGTACAGATCTGTTGGCACGAAAGGTCTAAATAATCTTTTGCAAGGCCTTGTTTTACTCGAGGCTTTGGCATTTAATAGAGAAGTAGACCACTGGCTGGCTCCCGTCTGTCAAATTAAAAACAAAGGTTGTCAAAAGACTATTATATCAGACTTTTCAAACTTGAACAACCCGTTTTGTATTTAGAGGTTTAAATAGTCACGTAGTTCCCCAGAGCCCTGGTTTAAGTTCATGGGTGCCTTCAGGACTCTCTACCTGAGATTTGCTGAGTGCCTGTAAGTCTGGGAGCTCCAGGAACTGAGCACATGTCAGGATCATGCCATGAAGGCTTATATTTGGTTTCATGCTCTGGGGACTGTGGCTGTTTCCTTCTTTCACAGAAGTCTCCCCACGCTTGCTCTGCTAAATTGAGTTTCAGATCTTTAAGTCACAAGACTACAAGTAAAAAATATCACTTGAATTATTCTTTCTGGTGCTCGGAAATAGGCTTGGGGCTGGATGACCCTCTTGGGAACAAATAACCCATCTGTGGTCATCTGCTAAATCCGAGTAGAGAGCTACTGTTAACCTTGCCTACTGTCAATGTCACTTGAAGAGCAGAAATATTTTTGGCAAAGGGAAAATATGTTTTACCTAACTCAGATTTGCATTCGCAGAGAAACTGGGGATGTTTTGGCTTTTATTTTCTGAATAGGGAGGGGGAATAGTGCTTGCTATTTCAGCACGTTGATGCGAAGCACAGAATTAATTTTGTGAATTAAATAACTGCAATTCCGTGCCAACAGTTAAGGGGAGATCTGCTCAGCATGCCATAGGTGGAAACAGGAAAAGAAATACTAGATACAGTTGTTAATCAGTCTTCCCCCTCGCTGGCTGAAGAGACAGATCCTCCCCGCGTTGCTAGAGAAATGTGGAACACAAAGCTTCCAGTAAATACGTTCACAGTGGTGACATTTGGGTTTCACTGCCATGTTAGGTTTTAAAAGACATCAGTTATGTGTACAGTGTAGATATTACTGTAAGAAGTGATCTGGCATGTGGAAACAGGGAAAAATGTTCCTTTTCAAATGGAACATACAGGGCAAATAAGGCACAGTTACCGTGATAGGACCTTTCCAGCTGAGAATCTCAAGAGGAAATACTATTCAAATGGCCATTTTAGCACTTTGCCTAAAAATATCTTTTGATTCTTTCTCTATCTCTCCTTTTCTCTTCAACCTTTTCCTTTCCATGTGCTCCCTGTGTCCTGCACCTTCATACAGTCAAATCATCCGACCTGGCCCGGCTGCTGGCTTTACTTAGCCTGCTGAGGGGTCTCATATCAGTGGCAAGTTCAGCAGGTGCTGAAGGCCCTTCAATTTCATCGCTCACCGCCTCCTCTTCTTTCTTCACCCCTTGCTCTTCCTGAGGTCTTGGCTGCTCTTCTCGTTCCTCCTTCTCCCCTGCTCTTACCTTCTCCTCTTCTGGTTCCTTCGCTTGTGCATACGATGGTAACCTCTCATCGAATGCTCTGGAGAGATCTTCCAATGGTCCCATCCCAATCTTCTCCTCAAACTCGTTGAAGGCTGATGGAAGGGGACTGGGCTCAACCCCTACTTCTGTGAGAGGGAAATAGTGCGACACCGGCTTCTCTTCTTCCAGCAGCTTGTAGCCTTTGGCCTTCGGGATGGAGGTGACTGCGATGGCATGGAGGGGCTTCTCTGGGACCTCCCCCAGCTGTTCCTCTGCTGGTCTTCTCAGGGCCCTCCGGATCCTTTTCATGATCAAGTGACTGATCTCCACCAGGTTGAGGAAGAGGGACACGGAAGCCACCACCAGCATGAACATGATAAAGATGGTCTTCTCTGTGGGCCTGGAGACAAAACAGTCCACAAGATTGGGACAGGGCCACCGCCCGCAGCGGTACAGGGGGAGAATTCGGAAGCCATAGAGGAAGTACTGACCGACTATGAATCCCACCTCAAAGAGGGTTTTGAAAATGATGTGGAAGATGTACGTTCTCAGGAGGGTACCCTCCAGGCGAAACTTCTTGGTCCCGTCAGGGTTGTTGCCTTTGTTTTGATTTGGAGCCAGGGGTAGCTTCTCTTCATCCACCTCAGCTTGCTGACGCCTCTCGGCTTCCTCCCTCTCTCTCCTCTTCTCCTCCATGCGGACGTGGTGCACCGCATGCCCAAAGTACATTAGCGAAGGCGTGGACACAAAGATGATCTGCAGGACCCAGAGGCGGATGTGGGAGATGGGGAAGGCCTCATCGTAGCAGACGTTCTCGCAACCAGGTTGCTGGGTGTTGCACACAAAGTCTGACTGTTCGTCTCCCCACACTAGCTCAGCAGCTGTTCCCAGGATCAGGATGCGGAAAATGAAGAGCACTGTGAGCCAGACTCTCCCGATGACAGTGGATTGCTCGTTCACCTGCTCTAAAATGTTCCCCAAGAAACTCCAGTCACCCATTTCTTACTGTCTAAGGAAAGAAAACAGAAACAGAATGACCACAAATTATGCTAAATTTAAAAGACTTCAGGTTTTCCCACTGATGCCTTTTGTTGCTTTCAACCAGTATTTCCCTAATACAGTTTGAGAACAGAAAGAAGGTTGCTCGCTTATTTGCCTGATCACAATGATTTATTAGCAGGAGGAGAGCTGGGAAGCCAGAGCAAACTGCTTGCTAAATTCTTTCTTCCCTGGCTCTAAATGGGCAATTACTTTTCAGCCGGGGAGTATATTTATCTCCTTTTCCAGGTGAGAGTCTTCTGTAGTGCCTTGTAGGCTCAGTTGCTTGAGCCTGCTTAGATTTTGTACACGTACAAACACTCGCCAGCAGTACAGTGGAACAGATTTATCAGCATGCGGCTGCAGCGGTTAGAAAACAGAGGGAAGCTTTCAAGCACCCAAACTCTGCTGCACCAAAACCACACACGGGTCAAACAGATCTTGAATTGGTGCCCATCCTACACCTACACCAACCTGAATTCTCTCTAGGTTGCATATATTAATTCTGCATTAGAAATCATTCTGTTGGGCAAGAATAGCAATTACAACACCATTACGATGTTAGCAATAATGTATAAGCTTCATAACTACCATATATACTAGTTTTGCTATATAGCATGCATTATATACAATATAATTATTAGGTGGTGTTGGGGCTATTCTTTTATCCTCTTCTGAAGTCAGTTGCCACACTGACATTGGAACCAACCTGGAGAAAAACACAAAGGTCTATAACCGGGACCTGAAATACTATTTTCTCTCTCTAAAATGTCAGTGCTGCTACCTCCAGCTCACACAGAGCTGGATGCCAGCTGCAGATACCCTACTGGAAAGCTACGAAAGTAGTCCATTTTCAAGTAATGCACATCAAACATTAGATCTGTCATTATTTTTGCATGACAAGTTATTATGCCGAGGCCAGGACTTCATCCCATGTATCCTAAACTTCCCACTATGTAATTTTAGGCAAGGGAAGATATACAAATGAAGGAAATAAAGGGGAAACTTGTTTGGGATGGGCTTATTTAACATATTACAGCAATCTGAAGCCTCTGAGGAATATTACAGTGATCCAGAAAGACTGACTTGTGGACCATGAAAGGTGAAACAGTGAAACATTATTCATAAAATAGCTCTTCACAGGGACCTGGAAGTTCATCTCTTAGATACTACCTCCATCTATGGTTTCTTAAATGCAGACACACATACACAAGTGGTGGGAAAAAGAAGGTACAGTCAACAGCGTGGAAATCTGAGTATCTAATTTCCCTCCTCCTTCGGATACCACTGGGATATGTTTGTAATGCCATATGTTGCAACACACCAACGCATACCAGTCTGTTTCAACTACTGTGTGTGCATATTCACACATAGACAAACACACAAAATATTGAGAGTTCTATGGCTCTGGAGAATTTCAGGAATTTTCAACCAAAAAAATTCCTTCTGATGTCATTTTTCTAAAACTCATTTTCCCTGCCTTTCAACCTTGTAAAATTTTAACCCCAGACACTCATGTTAGAAAACGAAGAACAGAACGCAGTCCTTCAGCTTGCACAAACACCTTGCATGCGTAAGTGGCAAACATGTAATTAAATCACCGAAGAAAATTGCTACTTTCTCAGTCATTAAAGTTGTGTAAAAGAGTGTGTTAATGTCAGCACTTACATTAACAAGTCTAGCAGAAGATTACGCTGTTTACATACATTATCTAAACTGATTTAAACATTCTCTTTCTGCAAATTCACAGAGCAAAGTACACCCGACAGTTACCAATCATGTGCAACTCTGTAAAAAACATGACTACACACAATATAAACTCCATCGTCCCCCAGGCACCGCAGTTAACTCAATCCCTTTCTTTCTTTGTGAGTCACGCTGATATCCACAGCTACCGTTTGCACATTTCCACTGCAGCACGCAAGAGCGCCGTTCTAGATGTGATAAACCTTATCATACGGAAAACTCACTGTACAAGAGAAGGAAAAATGTCTCCTAGCTCCGACAAATGTCTCGCTTGCAGCTCGCTATGTTTGGCTAAACTCCTCCTGAGATCACTTCCGAACTAGTCACGTTTCTCAAAACTCTGCCATGACCATCCTCTCTATTTTCTGCAAGAGAAGTGGTTCGAGGTTGCTCAGTCAGTTCAACTGCAGGGAACGATTTTGGGCAGACTGAAGATGAGTGGTACAACCAGTTCAAATGCCTAGGATTCCACCTGTAAGCAATCAGCCCCTCGAGTCTCAAAAAAAGGTGCAAGCGATGAATTTAGGCGGCCACCTTTTCCCCTAAATTGCCTGTCGGGAGGAAAGAGCTGGAGACTGCCTAAGCCCACTCAGAGTCAACAGACTCGTGTTCTTAACTCACATGGGCTCGTGGCAAACCCCCCCAGATGTTGCAACCTGAGCACACTACCAGCGAAAAAGACTGTATAGGTTAAGGACGTTGAGCAAGCAACTTGCCGCTGTGAAAGGCTCCACCGAAGAAATGTGTCCCCCTCCTCTCTTGGCACTCTGCAGGGAAGAGTGAACTTTTGTCTCTCTTCTTCCCTACCCTAAAAGTCCCGATCTTGTCGCACGACTGAGCAGATATGACTGAATTGGCTCTGATGGTGGGTTTTAGTTGCCCTGCAATATTTAAGCTCCGAGCCAGACGGCTTTATGAAGTGAGTGACAGTTAGTGACGTGGGGAACAATAGGGAGAAAAAAATAGAGAAAGAGAGGCAGAGACACAGAGAGGAGAATCCACTGAACATGAAAAAGCAGAGGGGGGAGAGGAACAGGCGACAGGCAGTGAAAACCTAATACATGCATAAATGGGAGTTTGCACAGTTAAGCAGGGACCGAAGCATCTCTGCACTTCTGCTGTGGCTCAGCACAGCTCTGTGTGTGCCCCCACTCGCTGGTCTCTAGGTGTTGAGGTGTGACAGGTGAAAAGGGAGTGCCAACATCCCTGATAGTGGCAGAACTAATTGAACTGATTTGTTACTCTGCACCCAGCTCTGACAGCCAAGTCACATCGCTGACTTCCAGCACAGGCAGGCACTGAGGTACCCGGTCTGTATGTGGCATCGTCAGATACTTTGGACTGCCGTTTACCTTCTTTTACCCAGAAAAAGAAGCTGTATGGGAAAACTAGATCATCAGTTGATATTAATCAAAGCTGAGAAATACCATTTTTACAACCTTGCCTTTCAGTGTGTTTAGTTCTGCTTAGTTTTTCCTCCAAATGCGTCTTGTGCACGGACATGCATCAAAAATGGCTAAACCAAATTGTTTTGTTAAGGAGCACAGCTGAATTCCAGCAGCCCAGCAAACAGGAATGTTACCCCAGGCGCACTCGCCTACCCCCAGCCAGCTGCAAAAATGCTGGAGAGCCTGCAGAAGAGAAAAATCACAGGCTCAGTAACCGCATCTACAAGTACAGCTAACAGCCCTCTGAGTTTTGATTATAAGCCAAGGGATATAACTTTATTCTGAGGTGTTATTTTTGTAGCCTTTCTGTACGAATTGCCCAGAATGTGCTCCTGGTGTTCAGCTCTGAAGAAAAAGAGGATTACTGAAAGCAAGATCTGCTAAGCAACGGTACAGATACCAGGCTCATAAAGTGATGAAGCAGCAAGTAGCTCTCCTCTCTCTTTATGCAGACTCAACACTGAATTTAATTCCCCAGAATGGCATTGGGAGACACTCTGTCTCTAGAAAAGCTGCTATCTGAATGAGATATTATAATACGAGGGCCACAAAATTTTGTATCTCCAAACCAGTGGTTTCAGGCCTCTCTTCAGTGTTTCTGACCATTTGTGCCTATGTAAACTCAGCACCTTATTTCAGCAGTTGTCTTCCCAAACAGCTTTTAAGCTAAGTTGCATAGCCCCAAAGTCCAAAGCACAACTGGAGGCAGAGATGATGTTATTTCAGACTGGATTTCAAAAGAGCTAAAGAATAAGTGAGAGATGGAAAAGAATCATATTTTGCAAGAGGGACCAGTTTGGAGACACCAAAGAAAAATCAATCTCTATGCATGCGGTTGGAATGAAGGTCATCTTCTGAACACCTTAATAAATCACGCTCTTATTAGAGACATAGTAGAGCTCTATACATGACACTTTTCAGCCTCTGCTATGTAAAGCATGGGAGTAGTCTTCCTGGAGAGAAGACACACAGAGGAGAAGACACAAGTCCAAAGAACTTGAAGTGAATAAGAAAAGGCACAGTCTGGTCAACAAGAGGAATAAGGACAGTAAGGAAGAATAAGGAATACCTTTGTTGCTTTGCTTCACTATATGCTACTCAGATAAACTATGATTAATACAGGAGTAACTGGTCATCACTGCCACCCTCATTCTCTCTCTGAGGAGCAGTAAGAGAGAGAGGACTAAATGATGCCACCAGCAGCTAACACCTTTAAAGAATGCCTGCAAGCTGGTGCATCACAGAGGCCAGATGGTTCAGATGTTAAACTCTCCATCCCTTTTCAGACTGAAACTGTCTTTTTTGAAAACTCGGCTCTGGCTGAATGTGCGTATCCCTTTCTGGGCCTTATCTCTCTAATATAACGAGCCAAAACCCAAATCTGGTATGTAACTACATGGCTGTAGTCCATCTCTAAATTACATCCAGCTACTGTCAGAGACATTTCCCATTAACCTTCTATCTGCCATTTGCAAACACTATCTAAATATCAAACCCTGTCTGGCAAGTTGCAGAACAGCTTGCAAGATGCAGCTGATACAGAAACTGTGTTCAAGTCACTGATCGTTCGGTGTATGTTACCTTCATCGGAATGATCAGCGTGCCTTTCTTTGCTGTCACTAGGGTGCAGAGCCTTTAACGCAGGGCACACTGAGTTTGCTGGACATTTCTGGTTTAGGGAAAACCTTTTCAAAAGGCACCACTGAGCTCTGGGGCAGCAGCTCACTAGGGGCCCCTTCCCCTGAAGAAAATAGGCACAGAAAATGGCCTAAATGAAGGTGAAGATGGCCAGCGAGGGATTCCTCTTGTGCTGGGGCTACACAGGAAAGTAAGTGGTTGGTTTAGATGAGGATGAAGAGGAGAGGGCAGAGCAGGAGAAGAGCAGGAAGGGGACCTGATTCCCTCAAGCATGAGGGTAATGCTGGAAGTCAGGGCTGCCTTTGTGATATGGAAGCCATGGCTGTGAAAGAAAGGAGACCATAACACCAAAGGTCTAGAAGACTGGACCTCACGCGCAGCATGCTAGATTTGCTGAGTCTGCAAAAGAACAGCCACACTGACAGTGCCGGACTGATAACGGCCAGCGCTTAGTAACTGTGCACCCGGCCCAGGATTTACGCTTTCATTAGGCAACCTGTAGAAGCGCCAAGTACTTCCACGCCAAAAACTGGTGCTAGAAAGAGTAGCAGCTAATGAGAGTAACACTGTTACAGTGACTTTTTTTGCCTTTGGGACTTCTCTTGCTTTCAAAGAACCATGGACATCTCCTGCACTTTTAAAATGTTATTTTGTTTGGAAAGAAGGTTACTTCATTGCTGACTTCTCTTCCTTTAGCTGCTTTGAGGCTGGTGACTGAGCTCTCATCTCTGGCACCACTGAGACTGTGAAGTCTCCACTGCAACTCAGCCTTTTGCTCAGAGAACTACGAGGTCACTTGGGGAATGAGGGATTTTTCATTCCAAACGGATTTCCAACACAGACATGATGTCAGGACAAGGCAGGGCCATGCTATTGAACAGCTCTGTTCATGCATGATAGCAGATTGTGCAATTATATAGCGCACAACCCTGGATAACGATACCTCTCCCTCAAACAAAGTTATCTTCTCCTGATCTGCTTAGCTAGAAAGTGGCACATGCTTCCTGTTCTTCTGCTGAGCACACAGACCTTTCGCTCATGGCTGAAGCTGAACACCAGATGTATTTGGGCTCCCTACAAGAAGCCGAGAGCTTTACCCAGCACTCTTGCTTGCTAGGCAGTACCCAGCTCAGCAGGCCCCTGCTCTCCAGCAACATGTGTCTTTGTCCATCCCAGAGCCAAAGCCATCTATCTGCCTGATCGCCAGGACCACAGTCTCCCAGATTTCATTTTCTCTCTGCCACCTACTGGTCTCAGACATCACGTAAATGTAGCTAGCCCTGGGCAAATCTTCGGGCAGAACTCGCCAGGTCCCTGCAAGGCTGGTAAATGTCACTGTCCACATTTTAAGGGCAGAACACTGAGATTTTTCCAGGACTCTCTCAGAGCCCTCCAGGCACTGGGGGATATAAATTGCTGAGGAATAGATTTTTCTAGGGAATTGCAAACAAACCATATATAAAAAAGAGAGGGAGGAAGATACAAAGCAGCAAGAAGGAGGGAAATTGGGTAAGTATGTAAGTAACGGGAAGGTTTGGGCAAGAACACGTGAGACAAGGTGCAGGCAGGCTCAGATTGTGCTGAGCCTCAAGTGGGGGATAAATACTCATGGGAAAGGTGTTTTTAATTTAAGGGGTGGAACGAAACTAGACAATGAATAAAGATAAGCAGGGCAAAAGTGGAATGCCTTTCAATATCTGTTTAACTTAAATGTAGTTCTTCTCTGAAAATTACTATTATAAGAGGGCCTGGGGAATTGCAGGCCAGCCAGCCTAGCAGTGATACCCAGAGAGATACTGGAACCAATTATGAAACAATCGATTTATAAGTAGCTAAAGGACAATAAGGTGATAAGAAACAACCAGCAGGGAATTTTGAAGAACAAACCCTGTCAAACCAGGCTAATTTCCTTCTTTGACTAACAGGCCTGGTAGATGAGGAGGAAACAGTAGATATAAAATACCTTGACTTTAGTGAACATTTAGAAAATATCTATATGCAGGCTCCCGAAGCGGCAAGCAAAGGCACCATGCAGAGGGTACACAGGCTGAAGTATCATAATCAGGGGTAATTATCAGGGCTTCACTTTCCCGGCTGGGAAGATGGTGTCCCTGAAGTTCTGCCTCCAGGGCTGCCCAGTATTTCCTTGCATGTTTTGGACAACAGACTAGAGGACAAAACCAAAACGCTGGCAGCTGGGCTGGGGGGACGGCAGGTCCTCCTGAAGGCAGGGGGGCTGGGGTGTTTGGAATTCGAGAGGAACGTGAGGCACTGGAGAGCTGGGCTGCCCTCTGCAGAGGTGACTGCACCAAGATACGGTTCAGGAAAGGCAACCACATCGATACCAATCGCAGACTAGATTGTAACCATTTCAGCAGCAGTGCAGCAAAGAAAGAGCTGGGATTGCACCGAAGATGAGTCTGTTAAGTGAGCTTCCCACAGAAAAAAGACAAACCTAATTCTGAGATGCTTTAAGGGGAGTTTTGTGTATAAGGCAAAAGGAAGCAATTATTTTGTGCATTTACTCGAGACTGCTGAGCTCTCAGCAGGAACAGTGTGTCCGGTTCCAGGCACTACATTTTACAGGAGATGTAGACAAATTGGAGATACTCCAAAAAAGAACAACAAATGATAAGAGATGTGAAAAAACATGACTTATAGGGAATGGATAAAATAACTGAGTTTGTTTTCTCTAGGAAAAGAACAACAGGAGGGGAGGCATGATAACAGTCTTCCAGCACATAAACATTTGTTATAATGGGTGGAGAGACTAAGCAGTTGTCCTCTACGTTCACCAGAAGCAGAAGAAGAAATAATCAGCTTAATTTGCAATAAAAATGATATAGCTAAACATTAGAAAAACACTTTGCAATGGTAAGAATAGCAAAGCACTGCAGCACACTGCTTGGGGAGGCTGTAGAATCACAGGAGGTTTTTATGAAGAGGTAAACAAACATCTGTTAAGGATGATCTTACCTCATAAGCAGGAAAACAACTGGGGGGAGAGGGAGGCTTGCTGAGGTCTTTGGTTCTACGGTTTTATGTAGGGCCAAAGACCTAGAAGAACCTGGGAAATATATTCAGTTAAAAAAAAAAAAAATGTATCTTGTCACCAAACTTGAAAACTCAGCCTGGACATCCTGGGTTGTCTACACCACCTGGTGCAATGCTAAACTGGGAGATACCAGCTTAGGTCTGTGAGCAGGTTGGCTGCATCTGCAAAGCACTCCACTTGAGTTAATTATCTCCTCTGGAGTAGGGCTAATTATCGGGGCAACGTGAAGCACAGTGGTGCTCTGCTGCTCCCCATGCTGGTGCTAGCTCAGTCCAGGCTACCAGAAGTATCTCCACACTGCAATGCAAGGAGGGCTGTCCTCGGGGAAGCTTCGGGAGGGTCACTGCTTTGTTCTTTGACTTCAGTGATGGCTCTGAACACGCATTTAGAGGTGTTTGCTCACTGTAACCACATTTCAACTCATTTATTTGCTCACTGTAGTAACTGTAAGATTAAATGCCATGGCTTATTTCGAGCGTTTCATCTGTGCATTGACACTAAACTTGAAAAACAGGGTGTGAGCGAACCATGGCACTTCCAGCAAGAACCTCTTTCTGCGTTCAGTTCAGTGCTGACCTTTCCAGAGACCCTAATTTTATCGGAGGGCAGGAGGAACAGGAGCCACCCACCTCATCCCAGTGCGATTGCGGGAGCAGGACCAGCACCGCAGAGCCGGGGAGCAGCCTCAGCCGCGCGGGCTCCCGCAGCCGCATCCACTAGCGGGCGGTGTGTTCTCATTCATGCGCCGTACAGCGCCGGAGGAGACCGAGGGATGCTATGGATGAAGAAGGCGGCACAGTGTGTCCGTACGCTGTATCTGAACCCTGCTTTTCTCTTCCCTCACCCCTCATTTCTTACGGTTGGTTTTTTTCCCGCAGACACAAAACTAAGGCAAAGCAAACACAGGAAAGTCGCTGTGATCCAGTAATACCTATTGTGACTATGATTTTTATAGCACTTTTACAACGGTTAAATAGATGGAGTTAATCTGATGTGAAGATCACTTGTATGTCAATGATTTTACCTATAGAATCAGTGTAAAATTTGTTGACAATGCACTCTTTTTGCTAGTATAATCTGTATTTTCACTTGAATCTGCATCCCTTGTCCAGCAAATATTTCTCATGTGTACCAGCTGACCTGCATGATTCTCCCTTTAATAACAGCATGGTTAATAATAAAAACTGCATCGAGCTTACAAAGAATGTGTAAGGCAAAGGAGGTGAACTCTTACGTGTCAAAGGTAGGTGCTATGGTACAGCCAGGTACAGCTATTAGCGCAGCCAGGGCTAAGAAGACAAGAACAGTCTTTTAGACATGTGATTTCATGGATCGGCATGATTTCACTTAAAACTTGACCAAACTATTTCTAGAAATACAGACCTTTGCAACAGTGTCTTGGTTAGAAATTGTAAGTTCTCATGCCAGTGCAGATGCTATTTCTGAAGAGGTGCACCAGGGAAGGGCCCAGAGCTTGCAGGCAAGGTGTAGTACATCCATCATGGAGCCATCACACACAAAATGCCTTTCCTCGGTCCCCATATACCCTCCTCTTACCTGCCACTTTCTCTGCCCCCTGCCTAGAACCTACCACCTGGTCGGACATGGAGATGGAGCACATCAGCTGGAGGACATCACTGAGAAGATCTGAGAATAAAGGCACGCTGCATACTGAGGTGGTCCATAGACTCCAGTTTCTCTCTGCATATAGTCTAGACTATGGCCCTTCCACCACTACTGAGATCCTCCTCAGAGAAACGGATTAACTGCTATCAGGAGTTGCAAGGTATCGGACCAGCTAGGGAACATGTTGCTTACAGCAAATCTGGACTATGTAAAGTGGATCCAGGGAAAGCAGTGACAAGCACCTGATAATACTTCTGGTAATAATTAATTGCTCCAGGCCTGCCAGTAAAAGAGGGGCTAATAATATCCCCCAGCCTCTTGAGGGGATGTCTCAATGTTTGTTTTATCAAGACTTCTTGTACAATCTCTTAACATCCTCAGGCACAAGGAGCTGGAAAGGACAAAGCTTCTGAAAGATCGGAGTGAGTGGGTATGTCTGGAAATGTCCCGTGTTGCTTCACTGTCCATGAGGTTTGTTGCCTTCCAGCCTCTGATGGGGGCTCATGCCCTACTCCTTTCCCCCTTCTTCTGGGCTCTTCTAATGCCACCGAGGCCTGCCGTGCTGAGTGGTGGGCTCAGGGCTCTCAGGAGCCTTGTCACCACCCACTCTCCACCTTTATCTCCCTGCCGTGATTTCCACACCGCAGAATGATGTGGCAGAGGTGCGCTGTGCGTACGAGGTGTGGAGGTGGCCCGGGAGAGTCCACAAGCAGGACAGGGGAGCGGTGGGGATGGCAAAGCAGGCTGTTATCTGTTCCTCCAGTCCTGAGAGATGTGCATACCTGCCCTGTACTTTGGCTGACCTCAGCTTCCCATTTCCCACAGCAGAGCATGTTCCCAGCCTCTCTGGGGAGGACATCCGTGGGGACAGTTCCTGTTTCCCTGCCCTTTCAGTCATTTGCCTTCCTGAGCCTGATACGATTGTTTCTTTGGGCACAGTGTAAAAGATGCCAGCAAGGAACGGAAGCCTCTCATGCCTCAGCAATTTATTAAGAAGAAAAGGAGGTTATTGAACTTGGAAGCTGTTGAGCAAGTGGTTCTCTTTTCCTGATCAAGAAGATAACCTGTCCATAGATAAATCATCCATCCAAAGGTCTTCAGCACTCTCTGGGACAACCTAGCCTCAAAGTAATAAACAGCCGAGTGGAGGGAGGCAGGGATTATCTAGGTACAGACCTGCCAGAGCATACAGGTGATAGGGCTGAAGGGCTTCCCATTTGGAGACACCTATTGGGTGGTTTTTTTCTTCATCACTTTCAGCAGACTTCAACCTCTTGAAGTCCTGTGACTGCTCAGTGAATATGTTATTCGTAAGAGCAATATGGTTTAAAGCATTATCAGGATCCTTGTAAGAGAAGCATTAAGACTCTTGCGGGGGGCCCTGTCCTGTGTCAGACCTGGAAAAACTTTCGGCAGCTTTTCTGTGGCCAGTCCCACCTTGGCACAGCAGCAGTCCATCCCCCTTCCCCAGGCCCTGCGCTACCAGGCCCCGCTGATTGATAAAGACTGTAATAATGAACGCAGCTATTCCTGCACATAGATCCTCAGCAAAACACAGGCATGTATTTCAGTGGCCTGTGTCTCCCCAGTCCCTGAAGCTCTGAAGGGAGGGCACGAACTCTAACATTGCTGCCGGCCGCCCTGCTTTGGCCCAGGGTGCAGCAGCTTTGGTGGGTTTCTGACCCCTCTGCTGCAGACCAGCTCCGCTGACCGGTGCTGGGCGTATTCAGCTGCAGCCCTGGCTCTTCCTTTCCAATGTCTGCCGTCCTTTACAGAAGCACAATATAGAAGTCAAGTCCATTCTAATACATCCTTCTTAGCTGCACGCAGTTGTGGCATCCCCTTCCGTTTTATATTCACCAAGGCTCTGCCTGCCCAGGGGACTACAGCTCTAAGACACTGAAAAAGATGCTGGGATGGTTGGTACGACTGAATGTTAAAATCAATGGCTAGAGCCCTGAGAAAGGCTGAGCGGGCAGAAGTGGGGTAAAAAGAAAAAGTATTACCTGCTCGCTTGTTTGTGATTGTGAATCGTAATTTCCTGCTTAACAATATTCAGTGTTTGTGACTCGGTGGTCTAGTAACTAGATTGATGATTTGGGGCTGCAACAGATAACCAGACAACCCTGGAATATAGGAGCACTGGTTATCTGAGCGCTAACCAAAGAAAAAAATAAACATAAGTGATTGCTTAGTTTAACACACGCTGATGTTGCTAACTCAAAAATGGCCTTGAGGCTTTTAAAATGTTCTAAACAGCTTCCTCATTTTGCAAATCTAAAAAAAAAAAATATGAACAAAACCTGCATTTCACCTCATCCTGATGGGTAAAGTGATGGTAGAAATGAGAGGCTGGTAGCACACTGACTGATCCCCAGTTAACTGCAGTTATATGAAAGCAGAAGATCCAAAGTGGTGATGCAATGGTTTGAAAGACATGATGCTTTAAAAATCCTGTTTCCCAGCTCCAATTAGCATTCTGGGCTAAATCAACAAAAAGAAAGGATTTAAATAATAAAATATAAATAATCATTGAGAACTGCTTAAAAAAAATTTTACTAGGCATCAAAAATACACAACTCTCCAGTAAAGAAAGAATAGTGTAATTGAAAAAACACAACCAGATTTAAAATGGAAATAGGGGTGGCTTTAAGTAAGTAAAACACATATAACAAACAGTAAGAGGGCAGAAGCTGAATGTAAATTAGAAGACAGGAATTATTAAAAAATTATGATGGAAGTGAAAGGGAAGAAAAAAGACTGACAAAGCTATTTTTTTAAAAAGTAAATTAAGAACAAAATGAGTCCTAATCATGGTATTGATCTGTTATCAGATGGAAATGTTAGATTATTCAATAATAATGCAGACAAGAAAAATGAAATCAATAAATATTTCTATCCTACTGCTGGGAAAAAAGAAAGTAGATGATGAAGACATTGTTGATGACATTTCCATTCTTTCTCCTCAGAGGAATTAAATACCACCTACTACAATCAGGCATTTTAAATCAGCAGGACTGGATACCTTGCACTGAAACTTCTTTTTTTTTTCGTGTTTGGTTTTGTTTTTTTTTTTTAATAAGCTGCATAGCATGTCTCTGCACTATTCATGTTGATTTTCTGTACTGCTTGGTGCAATGGATAAGTCCTGAAGGAGAAGAAAACCCATAGTCTGGCATTTTGTAAAGACTATGTGGAAGGGCATAATTATTTTATAATTATCTCATAACTGTAATTACTCACAGGTAACTACAGACCTGTGATAGGATCTCAGACCTGAACTAAATAATAAAGTGGCTAACAGGGAACACAGACTAAAAGGAGGGAAATATAACCAAAGGCAATCAACACGAGTTTATAGAAAACTCACCTCATCAAAGTGTGTTAATACTTTTCTCTGAGGAAGTTGCATGTAGCATTGCTAAGTGTAACAAAGCTGGTACAATATACTGAAGATCCTGGAAGGCAGTTTCCCTTCTATCACACAGCAATTTGATTAAAGAACTTGCTTGACATACATATAAGATAGCAGTCGTTAAAGAGATTATAAATGACCTATCAGGCTGGTCCCAAAACACAACTGAGAACTAGAAGGGACTGTTTTGTTTATAGCATGTTTGTGCACGATCCTGGAAGCTGCTTGGCATCGCAATATTTTTAGTGAATAACCTGGAAGAAAACATCAAATATTTTGCAAATGTCACCAAGTCCAGGAGAGGGATGAATCACGAGAGGGGACTGCTGATCTAGAGCAGCCCTGATGGCACAGTGAGTTGGGCAAACACAGAAAGGGTTTGCTTTAGCACAAGGAAGGGCAGCCTTGCACGCCCACGAGGAGATCGGCTGTAGCTCTGCTGTTGGGAACTTTGTCCCGGGAAGCAGTGACTCCGCAGAGGACTGAGCTCAGGGTAGTTCAGGAGCTGCATATGAGCTCACAGGGCCACACGGTGCTCAATAGGGCTAACGTGACCCTTGGATGTACACGTAGAGGCAAAGTGTGTACATGTATCACCACAGTCCTGCCCGGTTTATTCTCCAGTTTTCATGACAGTCCTCATGCTGTCAAAATCTCCCCATTATATGTTCTCCATTATCCCTAATTCAGCAAATTAGGAAGAGCTTTTGTTTTCTGGTCAGCTTACTTTAATGACTAGCTTGCCAGCTAGAATGGCAAAGGTACCCGCCAGGACTGTCTTCTCCCCTCGTACTGATCATATGAGATCTTAGATCTACACGTGGGCTGCTAGTGTGTAATTTTAAAGGCTGAAATCTGCTCATCTCTAGTCCAGCTCCCAAAAATAATTTATGATCTGAAAGTGGTGTCATGAGTGGCGATGTACAGCATCATCCTGAGGATTCTGGCTCATACATTTGATAAGATGGTCTCATCTATGAGCAATGTCTCATCTTATTCCTGGGAAGATAGCACCTATCTTTGCTACCCATATAAGGGAAGCAGTTTGAAGGACACAGGCAAGACCATGTGAGAAGCAAACGTCAAGCAAGAAAACTAGAATTACCACAAAGCAGAACAAGAATAGCAAAAACCACTCAGCAGAACACAAAGCAACAAAGACACTGGCAGAGCACCATCCACATGTGCCAAAGGACAGCTCACAGATGACTTGAACGTAGATCCTGCCTCTTTCAAACTTAATACAGACGATGCTCCACAAAGCACCTAAGTGCATTTGTATCAAAGGGTACCACGATCAGCACTTGAGCTGTCTATAGCAGACCCGTATCTGTCCCGCATGAGGGTGCCAGCACGTTTGCTGTAACAAACATGTAAACGTCATCTGTAACTGTAAACAGCATCTCCTGCTTGTTACTGTACTGTTTCAGCTCCATTTATTGGACTACAAATGCCAATCCTGGCAAGCTGTCAATGAACCTACAAAGACTTATGAACAACCGGCCACCAACCAAGTACCCAGACTAGACCCGAAAATACAGACACTCCAGCAAATTCTCTGGGATGCTATTTGCTGCATACACTGTCATGCCTGTCGAAAGCCATGTGACTCCTACAAGTAGATTTTAATTTAGCTGGAAATTGACACTTGCATTAACAGGTCTCCCTGATGCCAAAGACTTTAATCGCTGGTGACTAAAAGGTCAAAGGCTGGAACCACTTCATTTCCTGCAAACTAGTCCAGTGATGTTATACTCCGTGAATGTATTGCCTAATCTGCCAAAGCATGGCAAACATGGAAATGTCCTAGAAAACATCTGTCCTGGGAAAGGCAAAGGCTGCCAAGGAATTAAGGAAAGGGTATTGATTTCTTCTTTTCAAGAAAGGATGCCTGGGCTTGCTTGGGCAAAAAGGCAAGCAAGGGACAATGAAAGTCTTCTTCATGGAACAACAAAACAAAAGAAATAATGTAGGCTTTCTGTTAGTGCAGGGAAGAGGGCAGGCTCAGGCTGGGACTTCTAGAGGCAGCATTTAATCTAGCTTGCGTCCCTCAGAGAGAAGATAAAACTGCCATGGAAGGAAATCTGTGAAGATGCCAAGTGCTTCTGATGATCCAGGCCCAGCTCTCCGTTTTAGGGAAGGCATTGAACAGTGACAAAAGTTTACTTGGTTTGGTTGTACGTAGACCACACATCCCCGACCTGTGGAAACCACTGTCAGCGACTGGGTCTGAGCCCCGGAGGACTGCGTTTATCCAAGAGCACTCGGGGTTCCAGCAGCTGTGTGTTTGATACAGTAAGGGGAACGGGCTTCTCGGGAAGGATTTCTACCCAGGCAGCAAAGTCTTCTTGCAGCAGGGACTGGGAGTTCTTTTTGAGTCATTAACTCAGCTGTTTCGCACAGCAATAAACCCTAGATAAGGAAACAGCCAAGAGCAGTTACCAGAGAGGGGTGGGGTAGAACAGAAGTCCCTGCCTCAGTTCCTGACAAAACCCTTCACTTTTACTCCCCACAATTAGATATCCACCGCAGTGGCACAAGTCATCCGTGAGCAGAGGCAGCCCTGGTACCATTGGATACCAACCCAGGCAGTGGGGTCATGGCATGTTTCTGGCAAGAGCCATCAAAGCCAAAAGCTCTAAGGACTGGAGAAAATCTCCTGGGGCCTGACTGTGCAAGCACAGCCGTCCTGACCATGTGCTGGCTTGCAGTGATAACATTGTGTGCTGAGGTTGGCATGCAATCCAGGTGAAGTCACAAGAGGAAAAGCTTCCCACCCGTGTGGCCTCAGCAGTCACATCCACAGCTCCTCGCCCGCTTACCGCCCCTCACCACACTCCACCCAGCTAGCCCTCCAGCACCACAGGGATCACGCTGCCCTGCCTGGCTTTCTTCTGCTGTGTTGGGGTAGGGCTGGCTCTCAAGTGGCCATTGTGTTTCCTAGGAAGTTGATTACAGCAAGTACCTGCTCATACCAGCTGTGCACAAAGGCTTAGAGCCTCTGCTGGTGCCTATTAATATCGCCCCAACCTCCATCTGCATCAGTGCTCATCTTTCCAGCACTGTTCTTGGCAGTTTCTAATGGTATATTGCACCATCAACTCTTCCACATGCACACTCTTGGCTTCCAATAAAGTTTAAGTCTGTGGGGAATAAGGTAAGAAATGAAGCAAAACTCTGGCATCATGGCAATATAGTTTTTCCACAAAAAAATTTAAACATCTACTGCAGAGGAAGGAAAGAACTCATCTTGTTTGGCTCAGAAATATCTAAGAATACTATACGTAGGAAAACCACAGAAGTATAGCCAATATACACAGAAGAAATATAGGATACTAATACAAGGAAAATAGTGACCTGCCTAGTGGCTGAGGGAAAGGCTGTGGATGTTGTCTACCTGGACCTTAGTAAAGCCTCTGACACTGCTGCTCACAGCATTCTCCTGGAGAACCTGGCTGCCCACGGCTTGAATGGCTGTGCTCCACGCTGGGTTAAAAGCTGGCTGGGCAGCTGAGCCCAAAGAGTGGTGGAGAATGGAGTCACATCCAGCTGGTGGCCAGTCACAAGTGGTGTCCCCAGGGCTCAGTGCTGGGGCCAGTTCTGTTTATCAATGATCTGGACAAGGGGATCAAGTGCACCCTCAGTCAGTCTGCAGATGACACCAAGCTGCGGGGGAGTGCTGATCTCCTTGATGTCAGGAGGCAGGAGGCTCTGCAGAGGGATCTGGACAGGCTGGACCGATGGGCCAAGGCCAATTGGATGAGGTTCAACAAGGCTCAGTGCCGGGTCCCGCCCGTGGGTCACAACCACCCCACCAGCGCTGCAGGCTGGGGCAGAGCGGCTGGGAAGCTGCCTGGTGGGAAAGGGCCTGGGGGTGCTGGCTGGCGGCTGGGCAGGAGCCAGCATGTGCCCAGGGGGCCAAGGCGGCCAACAGCATCCTGGCTGGTATCAGAAACAGTGTGGCCAGCAGGACCAGGGCAGGGACCGTCCCCCTGTGCTGGGCACTGGTGAGGCCGCACCTGGGATCCTGTGTTCAGCTTTGGGCCCCTCACTGCAGGAGGCACGTTGAGGTGCTGGAGCGTGTCCAGAGACGGGCAACGGAGCTGGG
Organism: Falco naumanni; assembly: GCF_017639655.2. Lineage (NCBI taxonomy): Eukaryota > Metazoa > Chordata > Aves > Falconiformes > Falconidae > Falco > Falco naumanni. The sequence continues at coordinate 114,380,644 of NC_054055.1, forward strand.
GAGGGGTCTGGAGCACAAGGCTGATGAGGAGCGGCTGAGGGAGCTGGGGGTGCTCAGCCTGGAGAGGAGCAGGCTCAGGGGGGACCTTATCGCTCTCTGCAGCTGCCTGACAGGGGCTGTAGGCAGGGGGGGTCGGTCTCTTCTCCCAGGTAACAAGGGACATGACAAGAGGAAACAGCCTCAAGTTACACCAGGGGAGGTTTAGACTGGATATTAGGAAAAATTTCTTCATGGGAAGGGTGGTCAAGCATTGGAAGAGGCTGCCCAGGGAGGTGGTGGAACCACCATCCCTGGAGGTGTTTAAAAAACATGCAGATGCTGTGCTTAGGGGCATGGTTTAGTCCAGGGCGGTCCTGCATTAATGGCTGGACTTGATGATCTCAGAGGTCTTTTCCAACCTAAATGATTCTATGGTTTTGTTTTATAGTGTTCAAGGCTTAAGGTTTGAAATATATGACAAAGCCATAGATGATAGTATGCAAAGGAATGGCTTGGCTTGGCCAGAGCAGAATTAAAGCAACACTGATAAGTGACAATCAATACCTCTTATCACCAAGTACCTCAGCGGGCACTAATGAAGCCTCATTTACTCTGGGATATCACTGCAGCATAATCCAATAAAAGGGTGAACCAAACACTCCTGAGTTCAGGTGAGAGGCCCGCATCCAGCCCATGCCCTCTTCTCCCACTGAAGATGGTGGCTGGTTGCTCCTGCTGGGCACTCTGACTTCTCCCACCCCGCACGAGCGGAGAGCCAGGCCCACGGGTGCCACCGCAGGCAGTGGAACAGGGCTCTGGGATGAGGGGCTGGTGGCAGGGTGCAGGTGGTGGCAACTCCCGTTTGAAATGTTGGTGCTCACCTCCACCATCCTCAGTGGTCTTTGAGTGGCAGAGGTGGCTGTCGATGTCACGGAGTGGGAACAGGGTACACGGTTGTATGAGACACAGAAATGAAGGGGGAGCAATGCTGCTTGGTGGAGCAATAGCATTTGAAACTTAAAGAAGGAGAGTGATGCAGTTTGGCTGCGTGCACAGGGCAGGGTGAAAAGGAGCGATGCCTCGGGTTGAGAGGGGATGCCTCCTGCTCTGGCCCTGAGGCCCCAGCTCTCAGCCCCACAGCTGCTAACAGCGAGCCAGCTTCCAACTGCAACGCCAGAAAGAGCGGCTGTGATCATCTAGACCCACACCTTCAAAAACTGGAGGCCGAAGACTTGGAAGAAATCCTTCCCATCTCTGCAAGGGTCCACTTTCTGACAAGAATCCAGGCACAATTTAAAAGCCTCCTGTGGAGGAGCACCCACAACCCTCGGGGAGTTTTTCTAGTGGTTAATTACAGACAATGTTAAAAAACCGTGCTTTTTCTCATATGACATTTTTTGCCCCCAGTTTCAAATTCCAGTTTTTGGATCTTACTAACCTTCACTCTGCTAGGCCATAAAAAGTGTGTTCCTCATGTAAACATATAGAGACACGCTGAAAAAAGTTAGCCTTCAGCTTTCCCTTTCCCCTTCAACTCTTTGACCTCTTTCACTGGAAGGCACACTTCCAACTCCCAGCACCCTTGGACATTGTCCCTGAAACCTCTCCCGTCCAGGAACCACCAACAAAAGCACCAAACAGAGTACATGGGAAGTGACTGTGCTAGCGCGAAATGACACATGCACTCAACTTCTAGAGCTATTCATCTTGAAGTCACTTACCGAAAGCTGCGTGAGTTCCCCCAGATACAGCATCATCCTGGAATTTTGTCGTCAGCCAGTGAGCTGCACCACCCCCACTCCTTCTCTGTCACTGCTTCCCAAGACAAACTTGCCAGCCGATAAGCATAGCCTGTATTCCTTATTCTTCGACATGTGACTTACAGCAGCTAATGTTATGCTTGGCCCCATCTTTCTGAGCAATCCTGACTATTACAGTAATGGGGTTTTTTTGCTAGCTTACTGATTTTTGAGTCATTCCTACTGATCAATGACTATTGTGCTGTCTTTCAGATCATTGATAGGAGAGTTCAATAGCATACAGCCACAAATGACCAACTTTGCGATGCTTATTCCCCCTTACAATTACACGTCTCCATCCATTTGGAGGACCAACACATTTCCTGTAAGGTTCTAATGTCTGCGTTGCAAGAAACAGCAACAACAAAAATCTCTAAAAGCGCTATACCAGCACTATTTATTCCTGGCTCAATCTACCTCATGTAATTTCATTGTAAGTGCTTTAAGGTAAAGTTACTGTTTGATACATGTTTCCGTAGGACCTATTACAAGTGGGGGCCTAATAAAGCAGCAGCAGTCTTCCTCTCCGGCTGGGATGAAAGCAAGCTTACACACGCTTAACCTCACCGTGTCAGAGGAGCTAGGCTCAATGCATACTGAAATGCAGACTTTGTTTTTGCAGGACTGGGCACCAGGAAGGTGCATAGCATGCAACAGGGAAGGAGAAACAGGAGATTAGACAGTCAGAGCTTTTCTTTATACTGTTGTAAATACAAGCCTCTTCTCACATCTTCTTTTCAGTTTTTTTAAATACACAAATATGGGACTGCATTCCCATGCTGGTTGCCTCAGGAGCAGTACACAAATTACACAAATTGCAAATAAGCAAATATACAGATTCCTTGACTTCCAAGGGAGTTTTGAAGATTAGCTGCTTAACCCCTAATTACACCAACACTGGCTGGCTAATGAATGATGTGAGACAACACCCTTGGCTCGTGAGATTCGTGATTAAAAAAAAGGTGCGTTATTCCATTCCAGGCAGGAGAAGGGCTCGTGGGTCTAGCGTCTTACTGTGCAGATTTCCCATCTCCGACAGAGTCCCAGTAGTCTGCATCTCCAGGAACGTCTGACCTTTCATGTTTTATTGTAGGATCACTGTACGAGAAGGTATGAAATCCAATGGCTTTGCTCAGTGTAAACAAAGGGTCCAAGTGATGCATGCTTCCTGAAGAGGCACTTTGCCCCACTGTCATAGCTGACTAATGTGAGAAAATGTGAGAAAAACCTACCTCCAAGACAATTTCACTAGAAACCTTCCTAGAAGGTTTCCTGCATCATCCAAACGGTTTGCTCGCCTGTGTCAGCCCAAGGAGGAAGCTAGCATGCTCCTGCCTGCTCAGGTCTGGGGTTTCTGTGTGGTTACAGGGTGAAACAGAAGACATTGCTGTCAGGAAACACCAGCTCTTGCAACATGCTACTGGGTATCAAACATCTAGTAACCTTTGCTTTAGTCTCTCAACTAGGACCAGGAAATACTGAGCAGTGTCTTACAAGCACTTCCAAGCATCAACACGCTGCATGCTCTGCACCCCGGGGTACAGCTGTGGCCTGTGGTGACAGACCCATGAAGATTTTTAACTTTATTTTTAAGAGCCTGCGTGCCAGGAGTGGCTTCAGAGACCCAAGCTGCAGTACCATTGCAGTTCAAGCTTGCAAGAAAGGTGGGGATAAACAGAACATCCACGACTACTGCATACAGCACTTGCCTTGTGATCCACAAAGTAAATTAGCAAATACATCCTTTGGTCATATCTTCCTTCACGTTACATTTGGGAATATGGAGTTACTCAGAGATCTGATACAGAAGATCTGACCACGCTAGAGCCACAGCCCCCTGCCCCGCAGATGAATTCAGGATAGTTATCTAGGGGATAAATTCTGATCTCATTGAGTTGGGAGAGTGCAGCAGAACGTGGGGACCCATCATTTGTGTACTTGCCCCCACAGAGGCCCTTAGCCGAACTAGCTGAAAAAATACAGTATTTATGGAGTGTATTCAATGGTTGGTATATTTTTCAATTGTACAAAACACTGCCAATACTTCTCCCACCTTTGTCTAATTATTTTCTTCCTCTTTCCGTCTTCCTTTTTGGTTTTGAGTCCTTCCCCTTTCTGCCTCCCTCAGCTTCAGCTTGACTGGGCTTTCATTTCTTCTTTACCCCATGACTCTGTCTTCAATACCATCTTCTTGGACAATCCACACCAGTAGCACTGGGCACTCCTGCCCCCCCCCCCCCCGACTGATGGGCTTCACGCCCCTCACAAAACCATATCCCAGTAGTATTAGGCCTGTGTATGGGAAAGCAGATATCTCCTGATTACTGTTAGATCCTTACAACGTCGTACGGGAAAAGCCTGTTTATAGCCTGGAGCCTGCAAAGACTTCTGGAATTTGAAACGCTTTCTCCTTCCATTTTGAGGGCAAGCAGCTGAAGAGACCAGGAATCCTGCCTCCCCTCACAAATGTCTTGCCATTCCAAATATCGACCTTACCTTTAGATCTTGTAGCTCAGCAAATGTACTATCATATATCCCAGTGTTTACCCAGCCTATGCAACCTGATCGGCCACCTATATTGAAGGGGGCGATTAATGTCTAAGACCGGATGGGAGGTGACCTTCCACGCAGCCATGATGTATTTTTGGAAGGGCAAGGCAAGGTCGGAAGGGCTTACTAAACTCTTTGATCATGTAAGCTCCTGGTTACCAAATAACCACCAGTATCCTTTCCATACACCCATTTATTCTTAGCTACATGAATCCACATCCCCATCGCCGCAACATTAGCATCTACTCCTAAGCTACATCTTTCCTCTCAGCTACACCATCATCCCTCAGCAGTTCTGCTAACCCATTCCCCAAGTGTTCTCTTCTTCCCAATGGAAGATAAATCATGCATCTTGCTTACTGCACCCTTCTCTCACCATCCACAGCATCCCAATCACTCGGCATGAACAACCAGGAGGCCACAGTTTGAAAACTGCTACTTCTAAGCCCTCCGCAAAAAAGTTGCAAGAGAATCTACTAAACTCGTGGATTTCTCATAGCTTCTCTCATTCCCCTGTCAGGTGTTACTTTCACATCTGCTGCTGCTAACTAGCCTCATTTTTAGCAAAGCACGGCAGGAGCTAAAGAAATCTAAATCTGGTAGAGTTACAATGTCAGAAATACTCCCCCACTTTCATTATCTCCATGTCCCGCTTTTTATTTTCTCTATTCCCTTTTTCTTCTCCTCCTTTCTTTTTTGCTGGCACGGTGAACTGTCACACTGGGTCCACAGCAGACGTGAGCTGCTCAGCGCTGGGCGCAGGAGCACCTCAGCTAGCAGCTCATATCCCCTCACTGCCCCACTCTGGACAAAGAGTGGGGCTGGCTGGTGCTGGATGCCTCAGAAAGGCACCAGCAGATACCAGCACCCTTAAGGGACGTCACATAGGATGTCCATGGGAAAACACTGACCGAAGGCATGGCTTCAGGAGGGCATGGGTATCTCACACCTATCTGTAGCAGGGTACCCATCTCAAACCGGGACACACTACCTTGCTGTCTTTCCTGATCTAAGTACATAATGCAGGGGGCAGGTGTCAAAAAGTGCTCCGGGGGGGGGGGGGGGGGGGGAAAGCAAGCAAGCCAGACTAGTGGTGACATGGCCCAGCAGGCCACTAGTCAAGACATTTTACTAAGAGTGTTGGGGAGGGGGGAGAAAGAAGTAATGTTCAACACTCTCCATTTGACCTCAAGTGCCTTGGGCAAATGGCTCTGCCCTTCAGGCTGGAGCACATCTTAGGATGAAATTCACTTTAATCTGACAAGGAAGTTCCTTAAAATTTCAAAAAATGATAGCGAGACAGCTAGATAAAGTGTGACTATAAGTCAGACGTGAGGAAGCACCATTCCACTTTTTGCCACCCTGACAGCTTAGCCTAACAATACGTACACTTCATTTCATACGCTCTGCTGATCCACTGAGCAAACTTCAATGTCATAGCTGCCTCCACCCCTGCAAACAGCGGATTTCAGCATGAGGAGGCTAGGTGCTACTTCCCATCCTCCAAGAAAAGATGTTAAATCTGGTTATTTACCTTCTGGTCTTTGACACTGGCCACAACACTTAACCTTCTCCACCCACCCTGCGTCGTGCCCACTGGATCTGGCATGCCCTCCCTGAAAACCTGTGTGAGATCAGGTCCTGCCAGAGAGACAGAGGGACAGCTTACTTACAGACCTCGGTGGATTGAAGCAAGGACTAGATACGAAGTTCCTCAGGCTATTACCAAATGCAGACTGGGGGAACATTACTGACAGATACCACAGACTTCTAAAGTGAGGTGGCATCAGCAGTGTAGGGAACACAGATACTGGTCTCAAGAGCTAACAGCGGGTGCCAGGTGGCATACTGGTACACAAATACCTTAATAATATTCAGCTGCCTAACTCCTAGGTGGGCAGATAATCAGTGTTCATTTCAAGGGGAACTAGGTGTTTAGTGTCTTCAAGGTGGTGTGCTCCTGATCCTGCCTAGCATAAAGATTTCCTAGCAAGAAAAAAAAAAAAAAAAGTTGAAACACAGGGAAAGAACTTCTGAAGGCTTCAAAGAGGTATAAAGGTGAGCAAGCTCTGCAGAAAGAGTCAGTGAGTGGTTAAACACCACTCAGGAAAACGGCAAGTGTGAGGAGATAGCAGACAGCCATGAAATGGGGACAGAGTCCAGGTGGAGAGGCTGAAACCTGGTGGAGAAGCCACAGAAGGAATGTGAAGCTGAAGGATGACAAGAGTAAAGCAGCAGCACCTGGGAGGCAGGAGGCTGGGGACTGCAAGCAGTACTGTGTAACTGAGGACAGCCGAGCTTTTCACACAGTGCAGGAAAAAAGTCAGGTTTTACAGGAAAGACTGGTGAGATTTGACAGGTCCATATGCAAGACAGAGCTTGGACACAGCAGAATGTGCAGTAATATGGATGTCACTGTCAAGGAGAACAGTGGAAGTGCGGGGGGTGATGAAGAGAGGTGGTCCTGGGAAAAGGCCCAGACTTCCCACACAGAGTTCCAGATGTTGGTAGGGGATGATGGAAGACTGGAGAAATGGGAAGATGCTGGAACAAAGAGGTGGTAGTACAAGATGTTGGACAGAAACAAGAGAAAAAGAGCAGAGGGGAAGAACAGTTCAAAAGCGCAGGGAAGATCAAAGCTGGTGGGGAAAAAATAAAACACTTCTAAAGGTGATTGGGGCACTACTAGATATTCCTGTGATAACAACCTTTGGATTATGATATTGAAAATAAACTTCAAGGTATCCAAGCAAGTATTGGAGATGAAGAACTTGGCAAAGACCATGTGAATACAGGAATGCAGAAGGAGTTTGTTCCATTCTGCAAGTTCGCAGCATGTGGAAGTGATTACAAGGATGGTTACAAGTGCTATATAAGAGATACAGGATAGTAACATCCAATGGATAACATTGCACAGAGTACAGCTGTAGCCAAAGAACTAAAAATTATGCTGAGAGCTTCATAAGCCTATTTTCTGAATAAGGTGGAAGAGGAAAACAGCAAGTCAAATTGAAACTTTTCATCAATTTCACTGGAAGTTTCTGTTGTTAAGGACAATTACTTCCTCTAAAGAAGTCCATTGTTTCACCTTTTATCATTTAAAATAGTTGGACCCATGAAGCTGAAATCAAACCTCCAGCCACAAAAAAAGTGGAGGATCTTGATTGTAAGGTCTTTGATAAAATCTTCAGAAGCTTTTCCTCCAGCAAGGAATTTTAGCATCATGACTTTTCTCTCCAATTCGGGAAGAAGGACACTAAGTCTAGGATCCATTTGAAAAAAAAAAAAATTAAAAGGGGGGAAAAAAGCAATCTTAAACATCCAAATTTCTCACTCAGAAGGAAAATTCTTCTTTCCAGACAGTTCCTTGCGAGTTTTCATTGATCTCCTGTAGTGGCAAGATACTGTACAGCAGTTTGGCACCAGTTACAGGTTCCAAAAGTGACATACCTGCTCAGTTGTTGCTTATCGTTTTATAGTAAGGGGTCCTTAATTCAAAACCATAAAGAGGGCTCTCCCAAGTGTACCACTTTAAGTTGCTCACCTGTAAAAAAAAAAAAATAAATTAAAAAGAGCTTTAAAAATTGCCGTAGGCCTACAGGTAGCAGTTACATGTTGAAAAATAATATCCTCTTTTAGCGATGATTAAGATTTGTAGAAGAACTACTTAGGTGCTTAATACCCCAAGAGAGAGAAATAAGTTATTTCTGGGAAAAAAAGAAAGACAACCCCCCCCCCCCGCCCCCCGGGCATTCCTTCCCATTATCACACTCCGTTGTTTATAGCCCTGGGTACTAACACACTACAATCACGTCAGATGGCTTACATTTCCAACTCCGCTAGGTACTGAAAAGTAACAGCTGTCCCAACTTCTGCAAACCCCTATTCTAACACAAAATTCATGTGCTGCCACGCGAGTCGTACCGGCACACCTGGTGCTCCATAAGCCTAGGAGATTATCGTGCCCTCGCCTTGTCTCAGGTTAGGGCCATTTCTTTGTTACCTTGCTCCGGACCGCAGTCCCACGCTGGCTGCTGGCTGCAGGCGATCCAGCCTCCCATGCTCTGCAAGGTTTTCCGCAGAGCTGCTCAGGAGATTACACCAGCGATGGCATTTTATCAGCGCTGCTACGAGGTGAGGGCAGACACGATAAGGAAGCGTTAAAAGTCAACGAGGTGCCATTGACAAGGATTGAAGCTGGGCTCGCGCTTCCCCACCGACCATGTGTGCGCTGACGCTGTGCAGTCCAGTCGCCTTCTCCCAGCTGCTGCTTTGGCAGGCAGTACCTTTTGCCCTCTCTTTTTGGTGCGCAGCCTCCTGTCTAGCCAGCCAGCTCATCTCTGCTGGAAGCTGTCACCGCATCAGCCTGCAGAAAACAAATATTTTCTTATGAAACCCCGGTGGGTTCCCTAGTGAGCATTCAAAGAGATTTTTCATTGCTCAAACACGCTGATGGAGAGGTAGCCTGGTTGCTTCAGTTCCTCTCCACCGTTCCCTCCCAGAAAGGAAAGATCTGCCCCCTGAAGCGCCTGCTTTCCCAGGCAAGCCTTCACATGTGCTGCCTGGAGCAGAGCAGAGCCCCCAGCAGCACGCCTGGCTTACACTCCGCAGAGATTAGCCCCCGGCACAGGGAAGCCCCAAGGCTTGGGAAACCTGCTACGACTAACAGCTCGATTAGGACTTAAGCCTTTTTGCACCAAGGTTTGAGGGGCAGTTGAAGAAGCACATAAGAAGTTTATTTCTTTTGTGCAACCGCAGCAGTTCCTGAGCTGGAACCACACAAGCAGCCAGGAAGCCGTAGGCTTAACCACATCACAGGGCAACACATGCTGTTAGAGCCCAAACATCCTGGCTCCATCCTTGCCATGGTGACCATTAACACCACATAGCAACAGCAGAAATAGCCCAAGCAGCCACAGTGATCAGAGTGTTCCAAAACAACCTGAAACTCCCGAGTCTCCTCCACAACCTACATAACAAGGATTCACACATGTACCAAGGATGCCTCCGCTGCCCACGCTACCACAGCTGAGGCTCAATGTCTCAAGCAACACTGCTCTGGAGAGCAACCAACTCACCAGTGCACCACTAACAGGCCCTAACACAGAGCAAACCTCCCCAACCACTGCAATGAGCTAAAGGACTCCATTATATTCCCATGGGACAGGTGTAGTCATCACAGCTGCCCCCTTTCCCAGCTGGTGCCAATGAACTCCTCACCAGCAGCCTCCCCACAAAAGCCCAGGTCTGAAAGAAATTCTTGGTCCACCTCCAGAGAGGCCCTGCCTGTGTGAGGGTGAGATGCATTGAGCATTTAACCAGGCAAGCTGCATCTTGCCAGTCCTCTGGCACCCTGGATTTACATTCAGAGAAGTGAGAGCAGCTTCTTCTTGGTGTGTGCTTGCTGGAAAACACCTTCTAAGATACCCACTTTCTGTTTCCTAGTCTTCATAAAGACACTGGGGTGAGAAGATTCTCTCCCAATTCCTTAAGATTCAATACTGAACCACATCCCACCCGTGCACCTTGCAGGCAGCACAGCAGAGCAGGCGCGTAGGGCTCAGTGCTGCGAGCGTGGTGGGGTCGGGCCAGCCCTCCCACGCCGTGCCATGCTTGCATTGGCAGGCACCGCTTCCCCTGCTGCGCAAAACGGATCCGAGGCTCCCAGGAGACTTAAAGACCCAGGCATATCATTCAAAGGAGATGTTTCTTTCCCAGAAGAAAGGTTCCCAGTGCAGGAGCTCCACCTAAGCCCACTTAGCTGTGGATATCACTCTGTTTATATTTGCAGAGGGGGAAGAGGCTGTGACAGTACGTGTAATGCATGTTGCTGTGGGGATATCTGAAAGCAACAGTTAGATGCTGTTTCAGCTTAATCTGAAATGATTTCTCCATTGTCTGTAATTCCTATTTCTCCCTCCACTCCTCAGGACGAAGGCTTTGTCCAAAGACAGGATGGTGCCTCTGCCAAGTACCACGCTGGGAGCCTCAGGGGTTTGTCCTGCTTTGGATTCTTCTCTTTTACATTATTTTTTAAACACACCCCTGCCCCCAACAAGGGACAAAATGCAATCCCTGAACTAAAAGGTGCCAGAGAACAGTGAGCAGGAGCGTCCCACAGAGGTGGGCAGCCATACTGGTATATGTGGGGAGGGACAGAGGGGTATCAGGGGCCCTTTGTGCCAGCACCTCCTCAGTGGCTCTGAGCAGCCACGGCTGCTGTAACCTACAAGTGTGGGCAACACGGGGGGCTCCGTGTTCCCCCAGCGCCCTGGCTCCTGATGGGCACCCTCAGCTCCCGATTCCTATGTGCCACCAGTCCTCAAGCAGTTTAGTCAGGGATGTAGCAAGCTCCTCACAGATGGTCATGGTCGTTCAGTGTCTGCTCTCAGCCCCAGGCAGTCTGGCAGGCTTCCCCCCAGCATTTTCACAAGCCTTACCTTGTTTGAGCTGCAGGGAGTTCAGTTTGGGGTGAAGGGTAGGTCAGCTCTTATCTCATATCTACACATGCAAATGTAACCCTTACCAGTTCCCTTTCCAGCTCCCAGAGTTCCTGCCCAGCCACACAGTGAGGACCACGCTTTCCCCCTCTGCTGAGGCCTTTCAGCAGGAGGCAAGCAGTGCTAAAGAGCCACAAAGATCTCCTAGGGACCCCCCAGCCTTCAGTAAAATCCTGGGGGTCATCTCTGACCTTTATCCTCCGCAGCCTTTGACACAGGGCTCATGGCTAAGGAAAAGGGCAGAGCCACAGCCCACCCTGGTCCAGGCTGGAGAGAGCAGCCCTGGCCAGGGTGATGCTCCGGGATGACAGGAGCTGAACGAAACCCACACACAGGATCCTGCAGGCTCTGTGAGATTCAGAGATTACAGAAAACCACCCTGGCCCCTTCGTCGTTGTGGAAAACATTTCTTAGCGCAGCTGAGGTGGATTCAGGAGCCTGAGCTACAGGATCTTGCAGTTTGTTTCAGCAAATATTGCTTTCATCAATTTTCCAAATGTCTGTTTGCACACAGACTGTCGTAGCATCCTGCCGGGGCTCCAAAAATTAATCTATGGAGAAATTTCCTGGGCACCTGTGCCTGCATCTTTGCCTTGTCTTCTGACCATTTTAAGACCAAGCACATAAATATGAGAGCCCATGTGGAAATGCAGGTGTGAAAGACTGCCTTCTCCAGAGCCTTTGCAGATGTGTGTGACTCAGGGAGCCCTGCTCAGACCGCTGCTGCCTTGTCCTAACCGCAGCACACCACACTCCGCTCCGAGTCCAAACTAGCAAATCGTATCTATATCCCTCACTGCTGGAGACTGCCACAGGACAAAGACACCAAAACCGAGTGGGGGTGGGTGGGAAGGGAACACTGGAGCAGGCAGAGACAGTTGGTCCCCTGTGTTTTCTTTCTTTAAAGATAAAAATTTACCCCAGTCAAATGAAAAATCAGGAACAATGCAGGAATTTTAAAGAGGCCCAAGCTGCCACCTGACTCAGCGTCTAGGCAGGATATCGATTAGCGAGGCTATTCTTTATTCCTCTGCTATTGTTTAAGACTGGCCTCCCTCATGACAGCAACAGGCGTGGGAACACAGCAGCTTTGGTGTTAAAAAGTGCTTTTATCACTGGGCTGAGTAGAGGGGTCTCTGGGAACCAGAGATGGTGTGTCTGATAGTCAAGGAAATGCACACAGAGCGCCTTATTCCGAGATCTCTCGGGCCCTGCTAACAACTCTGAAGCACACCAATGCAACGGGGCACATCCCCAGCCTAGCATTGCTTCTCAGTTGTGTCCAGGCTCTGGTAAGCACAGAAAGAAAACATCTCTGCCTGCTAAAAAAAATCTTAGTTTTTCCCTTGGGCCCCAGCAGCTGCTGGGATGCTGCTCCTGCACACATACCCACCCTGGGTTTAAACAAGCCAGACTGGGCTCTGTAAACGGTGTGGCACACAGCACAGAGGCAGGCTCACCACCCGTGTCCTTATCCCTCTGCCCCAGCTGGTTTTGCTGGCCAGGCTGGGCTCCAGCCTGCAATAGCTACCACAGTAATGGCAGTAGGCAAGAGATCTCCTCCTCGTTCAACAGAACCAAACGACTGCAGGGTGGCATGTGTCACTGCCACTTGCACTATCCAGGTGCCTGCAGCCCATGACAAGCCAACCCAAGTCCCTACCAAATGAACTGACAGACAGTTATGCGGTTTCCGGGTAGCTCCAGGCAGGAATAAAGCAAAACCTTTGGTTTCCTGGTAATTCTTGATGCATTAAAAAGCAACACACTTCAGTGTTTGAACACACCTGATTTGGCTGAGTAGTGGACAAGCAGTGACCACCAAACAGGTTTTCAATCAAAGTATTTCTGCCTCCCCTCAGGGCGGTACAGCTGGCTTCTGATTTTATATTCTCCGTAGGTTTGTTCTTCATCTGCAACAGAATTTCCCATCCAACCACCTTATATATACATGTGAGGATCTTTGTTTTCACCTACCCTTAAGATACAATTAAAAAAATGAAACACATTCAGGCACTGACTGGACAAACACTTCAAAGACACCCCAATGAAAGAGCACAGTGCACTGCAGAGTGGATCTCCAGACACGGGGCACACTCTCGGTGTACACTAGGTATTTATTCCAGCATCTAGAAACACTCTACAATACTGCTTCAGGTGTCTGTGTAAGAATACACAGTTTGGTAGTAGTGTGACTGCACCAGCTTTTTCTGCAGGCTTTCAGGCTTCAGTTTCATTCTTTTCATGCATTTTTCACCTTCTCAAAGTTTAAAATCAGTCAGGAATCAGCCGAGATTCTCCTCCTCCAGCCTGTGACAAACGGACAACCAAGTTACACTTAGACATCTTTAGTGGGTCATACCACCCCTTCCACAAGAACCATGTTAGCACACAAATACTGTTTGCAAAGATGATGGACACGTTTCCTCAGGACTGGTTATTTACACTCACTGAGCAAATACATACGCTTGCACAGGACAAGCCACACACCAGACGGGGAAGCTGAGACTCAGAGCCTGGCTCGCTCTGCCCATAAAGGCACTGCAGGCACAATAGGCTGGAGCCACCTGGCTCTGTGAAAACAAACCCTACCCCAGCACAAACCTGCATGTCAGGCCAGAAATAAACAAAGTAGCTACTGCATGAGCTCAGCAAAGATGTCGATTATGTCCTTATCCTCGTACTTGGGCAGTCAGGAGCTGAGGAATCCATCATCTTACCCATTACTCCAAAAAGCAATCCAATAAACGCAGCAGGCTGCAGTTCAAGGGACAGCTCCTCTCTCCTTGAGCTCAGCGGCATGATCACGTTTTCAATGCTCACTTTCTGACCTTGTTCCTCTTCCAAACCGAGCCTGCTGTCAGACAGCGATCTTCAACTCCCAAACTCACAGGACCAAGGCACAGGTTCCACTATGATCCCGCTGTCACCCGCACTGTTGGGCGGTCAGCGTGCTCCCTGGTGATTTCTCTCCAGGCCAGTGATGCTCTCCCAGGATGGTTTGGGTGCTGGCTTGGCAAACAACAGCCCCCACAAGGCAGCATGCACAAAAGCACCCTGTTTGGGGTCTGAGGGAGGGAGAGGAAAACCAAATGAGCATCTGCTGTGCCATGTCCTTGCTCTCAAGACCAGCAGAGCAGTCTCTCATCAATGTGAAGACGTTGTCTTTTTGCCCTGTATTGATCAAACCGCAGAACCTCTGCCTGCAGCAATAAGCCCTGTGTTTGGGTGATCATGCCTCTCTTGTCTTCCTACCGTTTTTTCTGTGAGGAGTTTAGTTTACTCAGGACCCTGGAGTATGCAAAGTTCAATATGCTTCCTCTGCCAGCGCAGCGGCTCATACTCCTCCCGTGAATTCCACCTGCTACCACGTTGCTTTGTCTCCTGGCCGTTTTAGATTTCTTCATCACATGAACCCAGGCTACAGCCCCCACGCAACTCAGGGCATGGTGTCTCACAGAGCAGGAGAGATGGCTTTTCAGCACTGCCTCAGAAATCCCCTGGCACATGACGAGGAAGATGTCGATCTGTGAAGCATTTCAACAATTGGTCCCTAACTGGAACGGGAACTCAGAGGGCAAGGATAGTCCATGTGAAGCCTGGGGACAAAGTATCCTCTGCCAAGGGAGTTCCAATCATGGCACAATCTCCCAGAAGAAAGCAAATCAATCCGGAATGCAGGTACCCCATTTTTTAGGAGTCTGTCTTGTTGAGAACAGCTGGCCGTGAAAATAAGTGTTGATAGGCTTTTCTAACCAGGAAAACTCAAGCAACCAAACCAAAACACTACTCTGACAGATCTGTACCTAGAAAAGGAAATAACATGTATTTTTAAACCTAGAAGACTCTTCTTCAGTGAGCAATCTGACCCCTCAAATTAGGAATGTTACAGATGCTGTGGGGCATATGTGCCAATGTATAGTATTACTGACCAGATGCATACATAGGTAGATAGATACATTTGTGCTAATTGTGAATTTGGTCATGTTCTTGTCCCTATTGAGGTCACTACTATATATTTTAAACAGCATCTGTGCTACAAAACGCTTTGGGACATGTCCCTTTATTAATGCTTTTCTGTGTTAGACTGGTAAACTACTTCAGCAATTTTCTTCCTTTTACCTGTTCATGATCTGTAACAAAGCTTCCTCCTCAAACCAAGGCCACTCGTCCTCCTAAATAGCTTAATCCGAGGAATTTTTTAAAAATAAGATGAATAATTTCTCCTTTTACTACTTTCCTTGATATGCTGAAGAAATCCTGTACTCTGGTATGATTTACCTATACAGAAGCAGCTGCACTGACCTTGACCTGCTACAGACCATCTGCTCCCAGCAACTTATTATAATCATAGCATAATTCAGGTGGGAAGGGACATCAGGAGGTTTGAACTTCTTGTTCTTCAACTTCACCAGCTGAGACTAGCCTTCCTTTTTGACACCAAGTTTCCCCAGCAGTTCATCTTTACCGCCACTACTGGGCAGACCAGGGGTCTAGCCTGGATTGTGGCAAAGCTGAGGGTGGTACAGCTCAGAGGGCAGCCTGTCACCCAGCTGGGCAATTCGGAGGCTGCTGTATGTGATGCAAGAAGCCTCAAACAGTCCCAGAGCTCTGAGGGCTATAAGATGGGTTAAGGTTCAACAGGCGGTGGGTTTCCTCTGCTGTTTCCCCATTCTCCTTTACTGCAGCTCACAACCCAGTCAAGAATGAATTTCTCCATATTAACCACACTTACTGCGTCACCACCTGTCCCAACAATGGGAAATGCTGCAGCGCATTTCTGACCGCCGCCAGCTGAGTTCAGCAACTTGGACACAGGGTTAACAGCAGAAGACTAAAGAAAGCAGAAGGCCCAGAAATTTCCACCTCTGGAGATCTCTGGCCATTACCAAGGCCAGACAATATTAATGTTGGCATCACATTAAGTTTCTTCAGCTCCATCTTCTTCTTTTTTCATAGATGAAGCATCTCACAGCTTTGTTGCAGTTGGAAACAAAATGTGAGCTCCCACCCAGTGCAGCACCAAGTAGCTTGCCTGCACAAAGCGGGCCAGATGCCACTCCGCAGATCACCACTGACCTCTGCGTGGATTCCTGTAATGCTGCTCTATTTGCTCACACAGCTGCAGGCTACTATTTCAGATCACTTCAGTAGCTGAAAGATAATCTCGTGTCATTCCTATGCTGGAGTTTCCATGTGGGTCCACTTTTCAGAGTGGAAAATAATTCTTTTTAACTATATGAAGCCATTTCTCCAGGTATCTTTCTTAATGCAAGGATGATCACACAGTTCTGAGCAGAGGAGGAAAAATGGAAAGGATTGCTCATGTGGAAGGGAAGTTGTGTGACCTGGACTGGAAAAAATTTGGCTGGAAGACTGGCTTGGATTTGCCTAGACCTATCAGATAGGAATGGGAGAACTTCTCTCAAAGGTTTTTGGGACGGGGCTGTAGGGAGTGCAAGACAAAGCACCTCACATGATCAGTATGGGCAGCCGGAGGAGCTCCAGGAGAAATGTTTATTGAGATTTACCCTAGATTGTGGCACTTGAGAGTTCTCCAGCTCTTAGGAATCCGATGGCATTAAAGCACCAGCAGCTACTCTCAAGGCAGCATTTCTCATGTTTTCCAAACGATTTGGGAACTGCAAATCAGCACAGATTTCTCAGCTCAGTAACTGTGATGTTGCCTCAGCACTTTTCTATCAGCATACTTCAAAGCCCTTTAGATTTTCTTCCCAAATGCAGCCATCCATCCTTCTCCAACAAATCTCAGACCTCACTGATTATTACCAATAAAATTATTGATGTTAGAAATGCTGATGCAGGAAGATGAGGCTATTTAAGAGCGTTTCACCAGATGTTAGTTGAGTGATACTGCACCGTTTCATGCAGCACATTGCAAAACCTCTTTCTTCCCTGCTGCGTTAAATTGTTACTTTCCCTGAGAGAGAAATGTGGCTCTTCACAAAGCTGGCCTGAGAGGAAAGTGGGAAGAGAGTGTGGGTACAGCAGACAACATCAAGGCTGCCCATTTCTCTATTCTCTGCTTCTTGTGAGTAATCTTGCATGACTTTTAACCACTGCCGTTCATATCCTGATGTGCTCTTTCAGTGAGTACATCCTGTGGTGTCCCCAGTTTGGTAGCCACGCTCCTAGATAGTGAACGCATTGTCAAAATATCAGTCTTGGGTTCCTCTTGGTCTGAAAGAACTAATTTACTTTTCTCCTTCAACAGGATTAGGATGACTCCAGGAAGCCTCCACATCATACCATGTGGGTATCACATGCAAAAACCATTAATCCTACTAATACGCATTGCTTAAGCATGTCTGTTTCTCACACACACAGAAAGGCAAACCATATCATCCCCAACCAGGAAAAAAAACACTTGTTATTTTAATAGCTATTTTTGTCATATCTCAGTTGGGGGTGGGGGGGGTAGTTCTTAAGGAAAATACGTTTCAGTTTCCTCACTGAGAAACCAAACTCTGCATTTGAGCACAGAACTGCAAGATTCAGCTCAAAACCGATGAATGTACAGCTACTTCAACTTGTTTCAATCAAGTTTAAATATCTCTTCCTTTTCCAGCATTTCAAGGAAAACAATAAACATCAGCAAACAAACACAATCCTGTCTGACATCACTGACTGGTCAGATTGGATCACCAGGCTTCTGCATGAGCTCATACAGGGGTCATGGCGCCGTGCAAGCCCACTTTGATATCATCTGTCAATCACCAAATCAGAGAGGTGAAGAAACAGCAATCCACAAATGCAACGTCTCGGTACAGGACAGCAGTTTTGCATATAGTTTTCTGCTAGGTGTCCCACGATCACACTTCATCTTCACCTCTGCTAGCATTAAATGCAAGAAGCTACAGCGTGCAAAGGACCCCGTGAGAATGCAGTGCCTGGATTTATACAGAGCAGTCAGCAGTTAGGATCAGAGCAGAGTGCATCGCACTATGTATGAGCAGCAAGGGGAGAGAATTTAAATGAAACTAAACGGGAAGGCAAGTGGGGAAAGCCCTATGTTCGGCCACTGGCAGGAATTCAGCGCTCAGAGAATTTCCTAGCCTCCTCCCCACTATTTGCAGATTTAAACATGAGCATTGCTTGTGGCCAGCTGGGGAGCCGGGGTGGCTGGCTGCATGGCCTTGGCTGGCTGCTGCGGGGAAGCCGCGGCACTCGCTTCCTCGCCTTTGTGGCTGTAGGTGACTAACGCACACACCTGTTTCCTCTGCAGGCTGTCACCTCTTCTGGGCACCGGGCACTGCTAGGAAAAGTCAAGCAGATGGCTTTTTACCAGGAAACCCAGGTGTCCAGAAATACAATTAAGGAGATTTGAATTGACCAAATCCTCCACCCTTCCAGAAAGCAAAACTGGATACAAATCTTTTCCAAGCTTTCCTCTAATAAACGCTCAGGACACCAGCTGACATGTACAGGTGCCTAATGCATCCCCGTGAGCCTATTTGCCGTTACGCAGCCACACACAAGGTGCAGCACGAAGGAGCAGGGCTGCCTGCTTCCCTCGTAGTGCTCGAGTCAGCCTCACGGCACTCCTGGGGAAGGGAAGCCCTTTGCAAGGCACCTTCCCTGCACACTGAGCACCACAACCTTCCTGGGAGTTAGTCTAGCTTGTGAGCTGTTGCCAACGAAAGAAACATAATTTTATTCTATCTCTGTGTGTGTGCGCGCATCCATGCACGCTTAGCACGTGGATATTTGGTCCTCTAATATAAAATGTACCCCTCTAATCTGCTTGGGCCAGCCATGTCCTCCCTCCATTTGCTGTAATTCATGTTGTTCACAGAAGGCTTCAGAATCCAGCCAACACACATCACAAAATTGGTGGGAAGAACCATTACTCATAAATTTGTGCAATTAATTCAGTTCTTAATTTTACCCAGGAGGTCACGTCTTGAAATGCTTTCAGACCATCACAAAAGAGAACAAGCTGGCTGAGAGCAACAACCACCATCTGAGAATCCTCCCATAACTCAGGCTGCTTACTCTTCAGCTTCACTCACAACCATCCAGGCACATGTCTCTTTTTCCTCAAATCCTTTTACTGTTTCTTCCTTTGAAGCTGGCTTCCAGGGAAAGCTCTAGAGAACTTGGCCTTGAGAGCAGATTCAAGTTCTGATTATTCTTCCCCCGAGGAAAATGCATAGAGCAGGCTGAGGTCCTTCTGCCCCACAGCAAAGCTAGCTTGCTGTATGAGACGTGTGCCTGTGATTCATTCTACACGGGCAATATTGCTCAAGCAGCCTTTTCCTAAAGCCTCAGGCCTTAGGGCTGGGAGATCTTGTAGCAGCACAGCTATCTAATCCCACCACAGGAGAGAGCATCCCAGGAAATCAGTGCTGGCACTGGCACCACATGGCAGCACATTGCAGCCTTCTTGGGTGAGAGGTCCACCAGCATCCCTGCATCCAGCTGGCTGGTGTGCTCTGTTATCCCAGGGGTTTCTGAGCAATCATATTGGCTCCTGATTGAAAAAACTGGAGCTTCAACAATCTACATTTTCTAGTCTATGACGTTTGTACGTCGAGAGACCTTTACCCACACCAGCGGCCCCAAGCCATAACTACATCAAGTTCCTCACATGACCAAGTCTTTGCAGGATCCCCGCCTCAGGGACTCCCGCAAGTCCAACAGTCCTGAGCAACCGACAAAAACCCTCTCACAGCACACAGTCGGGGTTGAAATTACTAGAACAAAGTGGGAATTAAGGGATACCAATCCAGATGACACAGATTCCAAATAAGGGCAAATAAAATATTTTTCTGTTGCCAGAACACCATCATGTGATTTGCACATGACGTCCCTTACAGCAGAGGCGACTGAGAAGCATATTGACTCGCTGGTATCTGCCTCGGAATTCCCCCAGCAAAACGGGCCTGGCTGGCAATGTAGTCTGCTTAACTTCCAGGCTATTAAATCTCGTTGAAATCAATGCAACTCAAGAATGTACTTAAAATTAAGTAAACGCCTACGGACTGTGATGAACTAGGATGCTGCACTGCTCTGTGTGCTTCTTTGGCTGATTTGTTTACCAAGCAAATATCTCAGAGGGATAGAAATTAGAGAAGCCTTCTAAAAGCTGTAAGAATACCTTAAATAAATGTGAGATTGTGGCATTTACATTAAAACTACCAAGTCTCTCAAGTTTCTTAGGCCCTTTCTGAGATCATGCACTCACTTTGACCCTTTTATAAGCATCTAACCTGGATAAATTAAAAGGAACATACAAACGGAGATCTTCTACCACTTGCCAATACAAGATGCATTATTACCCTAGGCCTCAGGGAAAACCATAGCTTTGCATTCCCGCTTTTGGTTAAGCTAATGAGGAGAAGAAGGAAGAGAATTTTTGAGGTCGGCTCTTCTTTTCATCTGAAAAGCATTGATCAGAGCTTGCGTGCATACCTCTGCGGACTCGGTGCCTCTCAGTGCCTGACTTTCTAGAGACTACTACTGCACCATTGCAAGGAGAGGTGAGTTCTTCCTATCTGCTCCCTGGAAGCGGGTTAAACAGTCAGCTAGCAGCGAGCCCTCTGAGAAAGGGATATGGCTTTGCATTAAGCAGAGTTCGTAAATGCTTCTCAGTTACTTGCTTTATTCTCTTCTTGTTTCCTTGCAAACGATACAACTCCTTAGAAAGGCTCAGGCGGCATGGACACTTTCTGCTTGTGAGTTTAAAAGTCTGGCCGTCCATTCTTCTCACCAGCCACGTGCCAGTGTGTTTTCAGTGACTTAATGGCACTACTACTTTGGGGTAGCAGAACGGGGAAGCAGACTGCAGCTGCTTCTGAAGGATATAAATATATTTTACAGACGGGGGGCTGCAGCAGCCCAACAGGATCAAGGACACCTGGGCTCTATTCCTGGCTCTTCTGCAGACCTGCTCTATTGCTTTGCACCTTTCAGTAGCTCTAAACAAAGACTTTTCCTGCCAAATTTGTAATCTTAGGTGTGAGGCTTCCGTGTCAAAATGTGAGCCACAGTAAGGAATTTGGGGTGATGGGGCTAGCCTACAAACACAAACCCAGGCATTAATTTGATAAAAACGTCCCACGAAAGTCACTGCGCTGGTGAACACCACGTGTGGCTCACAGGCCACCCTTACTCGCACCATTTACCAGTTAGCCATCTGCTGCCTTCAGATATTATTTTATGGTTTTCCTTTGTTTTCACCAAGGCCTAAACAGGAATGAAACTGTGAGCCTTGTCGCTAGCCCTTTTAAATAAATAGCTCTGCCATCGCTCTAATAAGTTTGACAAGTTGGTCCCAGGCCCTGGGCAGGAAGCTAATAAACTTCAAGTTGCTTTTCTATTGTTTTCCTAAAACAATTTGACTTCCTTTCTGATAGCCTCGAATTCCTTCAATAAAAATAGAGTAGCTGGGAGCCAGAGGAAGAGCTGAACTTGAGCCAAGTTGTGCTTACAATGCCGCCTGCGTAAGATCACATTTTTATCCTGATCCATGAAGACTCTTTAAAAGAATAGCAGGCAGACAGCTGCCAGTGCATGTCAGGAACAGCTCGGGAGCTAGTCTCCCCCAGCATCAGTCCTACAGGCTTGAGGGAATCTCCAGCCAGTGAGACAGTGTCAGACCACAGCAGGAGGCTGAGCTCCTGGGAGCTGACTGGGGTTTGCTTACCCTGTCCAGAGTGTCCTCCCTCAGAGACGGATCTCTTCTGGGAGCTGAACCCTGACGGAGAGGTGGGCTCCAGCAAGACCAAGGAGCTGTGCTGAAGCTCACCCTTCAGTCAACTTCACCTGCTCTTCCCTCTACCTGTGCAGGCTCAGCAAAAAGAGGTAAAGGTCTCTTCTTTCTGTTCTTCTCACTTTGGGAAACATATATATGTATACACACATCTATCTTTGTAAAGCAGCGATTCATCTAGCTGGAAGTTTATAGGACAAGATGAATGTCTAGTGGCTAGGTAGATGAGGACCCCGTGCTTGAAAATGACTTGCTGGTCCTTTGGACAAACCCTTTATGCTCTCCATGGTTTGGTTCCTCCACCTGTAAAGCAAGGAGAGTGTTTATAGGAGCCGTAATTACATTACCATTTGCTAAGCACTTCTCTGCTCAGAGATGCCACAGAGTTGAGAACTGGAAGCAGTAGCTGTGAGAGTGCTGTGCTTTATTTCCAGTAGCATAAAGCTCACAACTGAGCAGTCACTTTGGGACAGATGATCATTTCTCCTCAGTGAGATGAAAAAACCTTCCAGTTTTTCTTGCTGAAAACTTTACTGGTGAATGAGACTAACATATAGTGACGTTTCATGCCTCGCTGTTTCTTGTTTCCTCTTTCCTCACTCTGTGCTGGTTTGGTACTCTGGGCTGGGAAGGGGAAAGCATCCTTCTGTAATCGAATAATTTGGGATTTTTTACTAAATAAGGAACTGTTACTATACAACTGCTCCCCCTCATTCAGGGGCCCATCGTCACATGCTGCTGCTGTTCCCCTGGGCCCAGACCGTCCTTGGGAACTTGCCTCCTGCTGGAGGATGCCTTCAAGCTGTCTCCAGTGGTCTAATGTATAACAGAGAACTTCCCTCTCCCTCTTTCTCTTTCAATCATGTCCGCAGTTTTTTAGATAAAATGTTTCACCAGGCAGGTAGCATCCATCAGTGCTTTAGAGAAGGTACTAGAGGTGCCTGTCCAGCATGGGACAAGATGAAGAATCAGAATATGTGCAGTGCTGTGGCCAGGCATCAGAGATAAAATACATATGAAAAGTTTCTATCTCAACCGCTTCTGGGTGATGTTTTTTTCTGAAATTTCTCAATGCAATAAATCTGATATCCTCCCCAAGCACGAAGTCCTCAGTAATGGCAGGAAAGGACAAGACATTTTCCCTTCAGCCTCTGAAGTTCTCAAATCTCAGGAGAGCATCTACCCATATTCCAAACAGCCTTCCAGCAAAGCCAGATGCTCCAAGAACATGTTTTATGTGAAGAAGGTCTTTCATATGTGAGCTCTCAAATATATTTGCAGACCTTCTCCACGCATTGTGTTGGCTTGCTCTTTTTGTTTGTTTAAAGCCCTGACACAGAATGAATCTTCCATTAAATATCTATGGGATCAATGCCAAAAAACTCATCACACATACTCTATTCAGGATTTACCTGGCTTCTGTGCGAAAGGGAGCAGCTCCGATAAGGCAATAAGGCAAGTACAGGAAATAGAATGAATAAGGGACCTCTTGGCTTATCAAGTTCAATCCCTTTGAATAACAGGCAAATACAAAACAAATGGCCTTTTCTAAACTTACTAAGCTCTGTCCTAAATCTCATTAGGTTTCCGCCCTCACTTGTGCTACTAGAACGCTGTTCCAGCACCTCCTCCCCTGCTCTGTTGCTTAGAAACCTTCTGATTCCCAACCTAAATTCATTCATGGCCAATTTATATCTATTTATTCTTGTGCCACATTGTCCTTTAGCTTATGTAGCTCTCCCAAACCCCAATTTCTAGAAGTATTTATAGGCAGCAAACCTCTCATCTCTTAACCTTTGTTCTGCCAGACTAAGTAACTAAGCTCGCTTATAGTATTCACCCTGCAGGCACATCACACCGTGTTTTAATTACCTTGGGTAGCTGCACTAGCATGAAGTTCAGTGCAAAATAATGAATGCAGAAAAGCTCAAACGGGCACGGCATCGATTTCCAAATCGGCTCAAATCTCTCTCTGCAGTCACTTCTATGACTGATAAGTAAACATACCCTTAGCCGAGAGACACCCTCCGTCCCTCGGATCCCCCTGTTGCCTCTCTCTGCACCTGTTCCAGGCTGGATATCTTTCTTGAATGTGGGTGAGCAGCACTGCACACATTATTCTGGTGGAGTCTCACATCCTCTTGGATGACATTCATTTCACTGGCTGCAACTGGAAATACTGCTACGTCCTGAAAGCTCACTAGCCTTTCACCCCCACATAGCATCACTGGTTCCTCCTCCTTTGGTGACCTTCACCCAGGACATTCCCTGTCTCAGTCCTGCCAACAAGGAACTCCCAATTGCTAAAGGAGATTCCTGCTACTCACTGAGCAACAAGTTCCTAGTGAGTGACTTTGCAGTCTCCTGCTCAACCTCACCTGGATCGCTGCAGTCACAAAGAGCCTTCAACTCTCCGAGTGCTGGAATCCACCTCTGCCCTGGTGATACCTCCCAGCTTTGTTCCATCAGCAGATTTCACTAACATTTCTACTTTCAGTGCCAAGGGTAATTAACACAAATATTAAAAAATATCAGTCCCAAGAGCAACCTTTGAGCAGCCTGACAGATAACTTCCCTTCAGCCTGTTAGGGAACTGGTGTCTCAGTTTTGTCAGTCTCTTAGCTGCCTAAGGATTTCTCCAATACTCCCTGTTTTTTTTTCAGCTGAATCTTCTCTACTAATTTGCTTCTTCTGGGATGCCGTATCATATGCCTTACTGAAGTCTAGGTAGATCAGGTCTGCTATGTTTCTTTGACCTAGGGGGTCAGGAATCTTACCCCAGGAAAGCTACTTACCTCTGATCAAAAGATGGTACATGTCGTGTTATTTTCCCCTAACCTCCTGGCTTTATTTCTCCTTTCCTTCAAAATCTGTTCCACAGCATGGTAAAGTGCTGAGATCTGCAAGCTGCACATGGCAAGCTGTCAGCTGTTCTCCTCATTCCCGCTCTCTGGGGGAGCATTCTCTTCCACTTGCTCTCCTCACTCAAGTCATACAAGTTTTGCATAGCAGTCTCTTGGGGAGGGGAGGAAAAATCCTTCTTCCCAGCTTATCAGTGGGCAAAGCAGCTATTTCTCTAACTGTGGAGCTGAAGAAGCTGCCATGATCCCTGGGTTTCCTTGAAGAGAGTGCAGTAGAGAAGGGACAACACACTGAGGGGCTGGCTGAGGTATCCATACAGCATCTCTACTCGCCTTTCTGTCTTTTGCCTCCCTGTCTGCCTTCACCCATTTCCTTCCTGTGCATCAGAATTCAAATAGTTCCCAAAAACAACAAAAGAAAGGATCCCATAACAGTTACCTCACGTGCATGATGCCCATATTGGAGAGAAACCTTCTCCCCTGCCTCGTTCATTCAACAGAACCAGGCTGGATCTGCTGGATCCAGAGATGAACTCTGTAGGAGAATAACTGTGCCACTCAGGAACGATACCGGGGTAGGAAACACAGAGGAGGGAGCAGGGAGAATCAGACCTGACCATCCTGAGCGTACAGCAACGTGTCAGCCATGCAGGGAGGGGATTGCATCTCAGACGGCTCGCTCACAGGACCTGCCTCTCCACAGCTCATGAGGAACGCTTGACAAGCCTTAGCTAGCCTATCCCAAAGCCATCTGTGAGCTAGATCTGTATTATTAACACCTTTTTTTGGACACTTCTATGGTGAAGTCCTTGACAATTTCACTAGCATAAAATCAACAGGACTTCACATAATAATGCTTTACGGAAATTACTCAAGAAAGGCGAAAGAACGCAGTGGTATTCTCCTTCCCATGAAATTCCATCACAGGTATGCAACTGCCAGGCAGCAGAGGGAGGGACAACACCAGAAACAATCCCATTTTCTTGAAAGCCACAGAAGGCCTTTCAGTAAAGTTCAGAATGAAGCAGCAGATGACTACGGGTCTCCCCGTACCAGTTTACTGAGCTGCCACGGGAATTCACGGTGTTCGTGTCCCACGCTAACCATGCAGCCCTCCCGAGAAGGAGCTGCCCTCAGCTTCAGAGGGAGGGTGTCCACGCAGGACATGCCTCCAGAGGCGGCCTCTGCACAGCACTGTCCCCACGTAGGCTGGCTTTGTCTTGTGACTAAAAGGGATTCAGAGGTTAACTCTGAATCTAAATTAGCAGGAGAACGGTGATTAGCTTAGGAGAGCTGCCAGCACTGTGTAGTCTTTCTGTGGACTGCCTTTGCTCCACGAGCTACGCTATCTGCTGGCATAGGGACCGCTGGGCAGTTACGCTCTGGATGGGAGATATCTAGCCCAGGATGGATTGCTGCAGGGACACCCGCCAGAGCCTGTGCACAGCAAGCCTGTTCTCAGGGCAGCGGAGTCTTCTGTGCAAACCTCACCCTCCCGACACTGGTTGTCTGAGACCAGCCTTTATCAAAGCCAGGAGACGTCTCTGGCTCACCCTCCCCTCCGGGGCCCGATGGGCAGGAATCAGAGGCTCGACTTGACCCACACACGGAACACCAACCTTCGGACACTGGCTGTGCCAAAAGCGTTTCTTTAGAAAGGCCCAAATGCTCACACAGCGGCCCGTGTGTGCGCAGGGAGGTGGCAGGGCATGCGTATGTATCAAAAAACACCTCTCCTGAAGGGCAGGTTATTCTCTTTTTATCAGGAAGGGTGCCCGTCAGACCCTCCAGGGAAGCATCTGGTGCCCTACAGGAGAAGGCCACGGCTGCCCTGAGCCCCTGGGCCAAGCCAGCAGAGCAAGCGCTATGCTATTTGCAGAGGTGGAGGACCTCTACACACGGACTCTGCTTTGCCACGTTAAGCCGAAATAAGTCGGGAAAATGTCCTTCGTTGATGTCTCGCGTGGGAGAAGCTTCCCAGGGCTGGGCTGGTGTAGCTGTGGGACACCGCTGTCTCTTTTCATTTAAGGCAGGCTTAGACCATGGCATGTTATCTGGGGGAGGAGGTGTGAGGGACAGCGGCAGCGGCGACTGGAAGGGACAGCGCGAAGCCGGCAGCAAGTGCATCCTGTCGGCATGGGGAGGGTGGCACAGGGAGAGCCTGAGAATGGAGAGGGAGGAATGAGGTCCATGGTCTTTAAAGGATAAACAAGAGGAAACTAGATTTGAAAAGAGCAAGATTAGGCTAGAGGGGGTGGGAGAGACGAGAAAAGTAGGTGAAGAAAGAAGAGGGGGAAAGGCAGAGAGCCAGTGGGGAAGACAGAAAGTGACACAGAAAGGGGGGTGGAGAAAGAGAGAGGAAGAGAGAGAGAGAACCATATTAAAGGAATAAACCCAAGCAACTGAGAAGAACAAGGAGTCCAACTCAACCTCAGAAAGGAAAAGTGCTAAAGCAAGGGAAGGAGGCAGAAGACAAGACACTGGAAAGCCGGTAAGTAACCACGCGGGGGAAATAACAGAACTGCAGAAGCATCGATGGCAGATGAAGCTGTTACACTCAAGGAGAAAACAGCATGAGGGGAGAGAAGGACGTGGTGAGGCAGGAAAAGAAGGATGGCCAAAAATAACCCAAGAAATTTACTTTTTCCTTTCAATTTCTCTCCAAAACATTCCCACTAGCAACAAGATGGGTTTGGGACATTTTCAAAATGAAACTTTTTTTGCCACAGACAGCTACCGAAATGGGGAGGAAGCCTCCCTGCGATCAAAGGGATAGCAACAGACTTCAGTGTACGGGAAAGCAGGATAAGAGCCCCAAGTAGCCTTAGACATTATAATGTGCAAATTGCAAGTTTCTGTCAGATCCCGTCTCAGCCTGCTGTCAGGCTGCTCGGGGGAGGGTGGTGAAGGGAACTCTTACCTATGAGAGGCTCTCAGGGTATAAACACTTGATCAAGTGTCTGCGTTGAACTGCCTATATTCCAAAGGGCACAGGATGGTTTCAAAATATCGCAGTTTCTTTTCCTTGAGAATATTGCGTCCCGAGCGGTCTGTGACACGGAGCCTGGGAATGCAACTCAAATGTAGAGAAGTGCCTTGCTCGTATCTCCCAGTCACCCGTCCTGCACGCGCCACGGGGGGAATGCCTTTCTCCTCCATCCCGACACTGCCCAGGGCAGCCTCAGCAAAGAGGCACACAGACCTAAAGGGACAAATGCCCTCTCCCACTAACAGCTGCTGCTTACTTTTATTTGCCTTCCTAAGTTTTTTCCCCTTTTTGAACTTGGAATAATCATTCAATTATATTTTCCATAATTGAATACTGGTAGCGTTGTCACTGCATTTCAAAGAATAGTTTGGCTTGAAAATGCGGTACCCCTATACATCCACCTGGAAAGAAGCAATCACAATGAGTGTAAAGGTTGCCTGCTAATTGCCACCTCTGATCTGTGCTGACTCCTTTGATTTCCTGAAGGGTCATTTTACTTGCCATTTGTCATGTCTAATGAGCTTTGTGGCACTCTGATTTTAACAGCTTAGGTAAACTGAGGCAGTGCCTCTGTCACTGAAGTACCATAAAAACAATTGGAGGATCGTGTAATTAGCATTTATTTAAGGACAAACCTTAGCTAAAAAAGTCATAGGCTGAATGAGCCTTTATCGTTGAATTCTTTCTTCATGCTAATAAACCTGTCAAACTATCTCGGTGAAGCAGTGTGTGTGAGAGTTTTTCCCTACTGCTGCCTATGTGACCCTCTCTTTACGACTAAAGAACTTAATGCATGTAATATATGTGTGCATATGCATGTGCAGCTAGGAGCAGGTTGAACTGTTACTCAGAAGCCTCACAGTACTCAGTATTTGCACCAGAAGCAAAAAAAAATCTGCATTTGCTGGTCTTTTCAAATTCTGCTCTGAGAAGAGCACAGATTTCTAACTCTTTTCCCCCTTTGCTTAGGAGTAGAACAGTAGTTTAGGAGAATTCCTGAGGCTTCAGGGTTTAAAATACTCATCAGGCTCCAGTCGCTTGGGAACTATGTTAAGTATTCCTGCTACTATAACTATTTGGGGTTGTTGGTTTTTTTCCACTCAACAGTATATATTATCGCAACATTTTAGTATTACGAGCTTTCATATGAAAAATTCAAACCTTGCCAGAAAATACAGAACTTCATACTCTACCCTCTCTTCTCTTTTTGACCTTCAGGCAGATTTCACACATTCTGCACTTTTGCCCTTGTTTTGTGACTTATCTTGCAGCATTGAAAACAGACAAGAAGGAATGAGTAATTCAGCACTGTACCATGTCATTAGGGAGCACATTTCAGAGACTGCTCCACACCTCGGGTGTTGTTGTATGAGGCACGAGGACAGAGGCTTAAAATTAGAAATAGCTCCCAGGAGGCACCAGAGAAACTTCAGTTTGGGGGCTAAGAATTTAGGGGGGGTGGGGTGGGGGGGTGTCAATTTTACAGCTATTGATAAGCAACAGAAAGATCTCTATGAATTCGAGAATGCCAGCTCTTTCCTGCAACAAAGAAATATTTGTGCCACACAGTAAGCAATGAGCATAGAGACGCATGCTTCTAAGTTTCTAAGTCTCTCTAGTGTGTCTATAAAGAGGGGTCAGTGGTTTTTAATGTAAGAACCGAGGGGGTTACACTTACATTTCCATCCTTCCTCATTATCTTTGTCATTATGGACATGCCTTGAGAATGGTTGAGAATTTCCACACGAAACTCCTCTCCCCTAGAAGCAGAGAAGGTGACAGATGCCAGTCTGTGTCGCTTTGGAAGGGAAGCAATGCGGTGAGGGTGACTGCTGCAGAGCTCCGGGGTCTTTGGCTGATTCAGATGTCTGGTGAAGGGAAGGAATAGTGGGATGGGAGGAAAACTGTTTCCAGTTTAAAATTAGATAAAGCTCTCCAAGAGGACTGAGGTTAATTCTTGCTTCTTACTCCAATTTCCTCTGTTATGATGGGGCAAGCCACTTAAGCCGTGTTTCTTCACAAATGCCCCCTCAGTGGTGTCGTCTTATGGATATCTGACTTGTAGATGTGGTCCAACTGGTGGAAGTGATAAACTCTCCCACTCCAGCATTAACCACACAGAGCTCTGCTTTGAACATACATTATATAGTGCTAAGTACACTGAAAAAAAAAACCACCAGATTAGCAACATTGCCAAACAGTTTCAAAAATTAATGAACATTTTTTATCTTAATTTCTCACTGCCTTAGTTCCTCAGCTGTAAAGCTGATCTAATACCATCTCCCCACCTCCGGGTGGTAATGAAAATAAGTAAATTAATAATTGCGAAGCAATCAGATACTGTTGCGATGAAAGCCATAGGAAAACCCATGAGGAAACTAATAATTCTGTCCTTAGAACTGAACTTGAATAACGTACAGTAAATGAGGCACAGGCCACCCACTGAACAATGAGGAGAAAAGAAAACATTGAATAGCTGCTGTTCAAGAAAGCCCCAGCCAGGCTGGCACAGAACAAGGCAGGCATCCTGTGCAAAGAATGAGGTGACAATGTGAGGATGTGGTTAAAGGCTCATAGCTATGAGGCACAGGCACAAAGAGATTGAATTAAGATTACTGAAAACAGTAACTCTAGCATTTCCTAACTCCCTGCCACTGGGTTTTGCAAATTCAGTATTAGTTGTTTATAAAGGGGGGGTGGTGATGGTGCATGTATATACGTACATACACTCAGTATATAAAATAACCCACTCACAAGCTATAGACAGACTTCACTATGAATGAGAAATTAAATACTTCAGGCAAGGATACAGCAGTGAGGCTGGAGTGTGAAAAGAATCTTACGGATTTTTGGAAAGAAGGCAGAAATGAGATTTGACAAGGTAGTACTAAGTGGGAAGTAGATAGTCAGTGAAAAATTCCCCTTTCTAAAGCTGAAAGCGTTAGCAATCTGGGTGCTGTAAAGAGTTAACTGGTCAAAACTGCCAAAAACCTGAGGCAAGGCTCTGCAGGGGGGAGCTTGACTGTAGGAGAGCAATGGGGAAGTGATAGGCAGGGAGACACTGTTCGGAGAGCAGGGAAGAAGGGATGGGAAAAGTCTGAATGAGAGCCCACTCCTTCTCCCATTACCTCTCCAGTCTGTTTCATTTCAACACTATAACAAGTTGCACCTCGTGCAGTCTATGAAGCAGCCTAAAATCACATGGGCAGGTTTTTGCTGCTATATTGGACCCAGTGTGACGCCTGCCATCCCCGGCACCCTTCTTATACCAGCCTCCCCTGCTGACTCAGCAGTGCTTAAAATCAGCTTCTCTCAGCAGAGCTCAGGAACAGCTTTACTACAGCAGCCCCCAAATTTCTCAGCGTGTTTCTCTTTCCCAGAGCTCTCCCTGCCCTGTTCGTCCCCTCCCCTGTATACAGCGCTGGCCAATTCTGCATTGTCTGCAAATTCATATCAGTTAGCGTCTCCCTGCAAAGATAAAGAAACTGGAAAGAGCACCACGCTCTGTACCGAATCCTGACCTGGATGCTCTTCAACCTGTTAGGTAAGGAGTAAGCAGAGTAATATCCATTAGCCTCTTTGCAGCATTTACATCAGGGAGAGAATTGATGTTTTTTTCTAGCAAAAAGCACATGTAAGGCTTCACTTAGCTTATCCCAAGTCCAGTTTCATCAAATCTGTTGGGCTCTCTGGGGACCCACATTTCTCTAAGGCAAAGAGAGAGAGTCCCAAGAGAATTAGAGGGGCTCCCTGCATCCTAAGTGCAAGCCCGGGTGCCACTGTCATGTAATTATTTGATGCATCCTTGTCAAACACAGTGGGACTAATTCATTCCTCAGCTTGACTCAACTGAGTTCAAGGTCTTCTCTCCTTGGTCTCCAGTATCCACATCAGGCAGAGCTTTGCCCTAATATTTGGACACATGAAAGCATATTTTGAGCCTAGCCAAGGAGAGAGGAGGAAAATAGCAGTAGATGTCCTGGATAGACAAATAATAAAAATGCACTAACTGGGAGACTGCAGCTTCCACCACCACTTCAGATTAAAATATTTCACATAATAATGCCATCTGTGTGTGTAACACATCCCTCATGTACACACTTGGAGGTGTTGAGTGATTTCCCTCAGTCTTTGTCCTCGTGCGTGTCAGGACTGTGTGTGTGTTCAGGAGGTGACGGGTCATTCAACTCCCTTATCTTCTCACCCACTCTCTTTTTTGTGAACTCGGAGATTTTCCACATTTGGAGAGGAGGGGGAAAGCACACCTCATCAAGGAATAACAAGCTGTCTGCAACTGCAAGCAGGGCCAGTGGTCTGGATACCAGCACGACCCTTCCAGAAATTGCAATGAACTCAGGAGAAGCAGAGGGATGAGAAACATCAGATGTCTGTCTTCTAGGACAGGAACTGTTAACGCAGAGCTCTGCCTCTCCCATGAGATTGGAGCACTGGAGTCAAAGTCACTGCTCCTGATACTGGTCCAGCACAGGACTTTGAACCCAAGGAACTAGAAAGGAACCTAGGCAAACATATCAGATTTGTTGGGGGTTTTTTGAAGCATAAAGATGTACAAACCTATTTAGTCCAGATCCATACACAAATCAAGAGTTACAAATTTGGGTAAACAACTGGCCTATTTCAGGAAGAAATTTATCATAAGCACATGCATGCATATACAAAGCCAGAGGGATGGTGCTTGCACAAAAATGCCTAATAGGTCACTGCTTGTTTGTTGTATACACGTATGAAGGAGCCAATATCAGTAAACAGTGAACAAAAAGATACCTGCTGAGGTGGGCTTTGGCATCAATCTGTGTCACAACGCTATGAAAAGCCTCCAGCACTCACAGCATTGTACCCACGCTGGGCAGTGCATTTCTAACCTTATTCATCTTCTAATATTTTAAGTCATGTGTCCCCAAAATGCATCCTGACCAGGTCCTGGCCACAAAGGAACACCGTGTATGTACATCAAAAAGGGTGCTTCCTCCTTTTGGGCACTCACCATGGCTGCGCACCCTGCCATGTAATGACAAGTTAATCTCTTAGAAAAGCACAAAATAATAATAATAATAATAATAATAATAATAATAATAATAATAATAATAATAATAATAATAATAATAATAATAGAACCTCTGGTTCTTCTGTGTGTACCTGCTATAGAAGAGTAGTACAAGAGAGGTTTCTTTCAGGTCACCAAGACAGTATTGTCCTGGGGCACAGGAGAGAAGGGCTGTCGTCTGTAGAAGCAGATGTTCCTTGTGCTGTAGAAGCAGTGTTGTGTCGCTATCACCAAGTCTAAGAGGCAGTGCTGCACAGAAAAAAAGACACAGGTTTGCAAGTCAGCACCCCTGAGCTCTGTCCCCAGACTGCCACTAACACAGTGACCTCAAACTTGCCCTTTTTGTACCCCATCGATCACCATCTGCAGGACAAAGATGACAGCATCTGCACTGGGTGGGATGCTGCGAGGCTGGATTACTCTGGATTACTGCTAACGGAGGGGCTGGAGATCCTTAAGTGAAGGTGCAGCTGTATAGCAAAGCAACGTTAACTAATTAATCTCCAGCACAGAACTGAAAGTGTCCTTCCTAAGCATCGACAGGTGTGAGGGGCCAGTTCTGCAGTGCAGGGACCAGTCAGGCTGCAGCCTGACATTTGTCAACACAGGGGAAAAGATCGGTGTCCGCATACCACCCATGGAAGCTAGGTGTTTAATTTTAATTTATTTTAATTAACCCACACACTAGCCTGGACCTGGTATGAAGTGACACAGCTGGAGGAGGGAAGGCCACAAGCAATTCCCAGGCACTGACCGTGCCATAGCTGACCTGGATGCTCCACTGCACAGGGCTGTCACTTCTCGTGTGCCCAGTAGCTAAAGGAGATGGCTACCACCCCACTTGGTAGCCCAGAGGGGATGGACTTGTTGCGTGGCCTCCACACACAGCCCCACGCTGGTGTGTGAGCCTCTTCAAGACATCTTGGGCCCCAGCCTTCCAGTTCGTTGGGACATCTGGCTCACTATCAGATACCTTTGTATCCAACTGAGCAAATCACAGACACAGATTGGGCAAAAATACAATGGCTTTGACTTCGTTACTTTCCCCCTCTCTGCAAACTGTGCTTGCCCCACACAAAGGAGCCTTCCTCGTAGAGCCTCTCCGCGCACCCCCGGGACCTGCCAAGGGGAAGAGGTGAGCCCAGCGAGGGAGATCAGAAACAGCATTATAATCAGGCTCTCCACTTTATTTTAGAAACATCCTGCAGAGCTGGCGACCTCCTGTCACCTTCCTTGTGGGAAAAGTTAGCGTGAAGTGTCAAGCTCAGCTATTTATATCACTGCTGATAGCCTCGCCTGTCTTCAAAAGAGGGGGAAACTTTCTTCCTAACAACCCATGGGGAAATAAACTCATATAAAGAAGATGATTGCACACAAACAGCCCTCCTGGCTCTCTGGTGTGAATTTCCTAGCTGTTTGGCAGAGCTCTGGCTAGTCCCACCAGAACGAGCATGCTGGCTGGAACAAGCAGCAGCGACGTGAAATGCTTGCCTGTCCTTCAGAGCATGTGGCATCACCAAGAGGATGGGCAAAACTGCTCTGAGAGCAATGGATGCTTCCCCTCCCGCAGAAAAAGGCAGTGGAAAACAGGAATGGAGGAGAGCAGCCCACGGCTGGCAAGCCAGCCTGGCGTACTAGCAGGTGCTATCCCCGCCGGGGTATTTTTGTCATGGAATTTGGCAGTCACAAGGCAGCCCGGAGCTGAGCGGCCTTTTTTTTTTGGTTTTCCCCAGCTTTAGTAGCGTTCCAGGTGATGATTGAACCGGGACGGGCACATCACTGGGTTTGTGCCAGGTGACACTGCTCTTTGTCATACGCACGTTTGCGGGTGCCAAGATCCCATGACGGCGCACAGCTCCCCTGTTGATCCAGCAGAAAGCTGCCAGCCAAAAGGACAGCCGGGCAGCGGCACGGCCCACGGCTCTGCATGGATATGCATGACTCTGCTCTCAAGACAGTCTTCTATCAGGTGCTGAGACCCCGCAAAGGCACCCAGAGGTGTTTTTTGCTGAGTCACGTCAGAGCAAGACAAGATTTGTCTGACCGAGCCCAAACGAGGAACACAAAAGGCCACAGACGCTCGCATTCTGAGAGGTCAAAGTAGGCAAGGACAACAGTAGTCTGGGAATGAGGAAAGGGAACTATATGGAAAATTCCCAAGAATAGTTAAGAAAGGCTAGCTCAGAGGCAGTCCTGCGTAGCCAGGAAAAGCTGTCAGGAGGTGACAACAATCCTTCTCTGCTTACTGGCAGCAGAGTGCTAGATTGCTCTCTTCTGCTGCTCTAGAAGGCCCTCGGTGTGGCGTTGCCAGAATAGCTCACTAATAACTAAAAAACATCTAAGCCAAAAATACTGCTCTAGGAGGGAAACGCCTTCTCTTG
This sequence comes from Falco naumanni, assembly GCF_017639655.2. Taxonomy (NCBI): domain Eukaryota; kingdom Metazoa; phylum Chordata; class Aves; order Falconiformes; family Falconidae; genus Falco; species Falco naumanni. The sequence goes on from NC_054055.1 coordinate 114,415,503, forward strand.
GTTTTCAAAGCCCATTCTCCTGTGGCCACCTACCCCCCGGCAGCAGCCATCTCACCTCTCTGTGAGGCTGCAGCAGGATGCTCGGGAGGCATCTTTGGGCAGCCCCTCCTTTAAGCAGCCTTGTGCAGGGCAGCAGCCGGCAGGGAAAGGCAGAGGAAATGGCCCTATTATCCAGCCTAATCCTCACGGCTGCCAGCCTTGGATCCTTCTGATTTACATCCTCTTGGAAAATTTTCTGCATGCGTGAGGCAGGTGAATTACTGTTATTCTCGCATCCATTAACATTTTTTATTTCTGAATTCCTCTTGCGCTTACATTTGCTTTACTTTGTGTTCTGTACACATTGATTTTTACAATTTACAAGTGTCTAGGTTTAGCAGCCTTCCGTAGGGAAAACAAGCCATGGTAAAATTTCGAACTGCCTGCACACTGAACTGTAGGTAGCTGGTTGCCTTGTCTGCACTATAAGGAAAAAAAAAATATTAAAACCCCTGACTTCAGTGCAACAGTATGTAAATATTTCCCATCCCTGATTTATCTGCCTGTATTTAATGCCCTAGTACTCACAGAATGAAGCCACACGCTAAATTCTCCAGAATGCGGTAACTGCGCTAAAACCGTTTCAGAAAGTAAGACAGACCCACACATTTGGCGGTTTTTATCAGCGCAGACAAGAGGAGTCAGAAAGACTTGCTGATTTTCTGCATTACTGCTCCTCCAGTTGTGGGCTGGCAGCAGATGAAAGCTGCTGCATTCACCAAGCAGCCACCAGGACCCACGTCAGCCCTGCAGCATGCCTGCCACAGCAGACAAGAGCCAAAGCCCGTCCTTTCCTTCCCAGCGCGCCCTTTCTCCCTCCTCACCCGGCTTCTGGCAGGCGGTGGGGCAGCGGGTGGCCACCTCCCTGCCTCCTGACCTGCACAGTCCTCACCTTTCCACAAGGCAGTCCTCAGCAGCACCAGGGATTTTAGGGGATCCCTAGAAAATTTAGGGATTCAACTTCTGATCTTTGCCCCATCCATCCTTGCAGATGGACGCCGCACACAGACAAGCGATGGCGTAAGTCATCGTGTGCGCTGCCACGCTGGATTATATCACTCACGTAACCAGAGGAAGGGATGCCGTTACCCCAGCAAGTGTTCTCTCTCTGTCCTCCAGCTCTTGCTCACAGGAAAACTGCACAATATTGCCGCAGTAAATTTTCAGCTTTTAACAGTGTCTACTCTCCACAGACATTCTTTGCACAGTAAAACTAATTGGCTCTTAAAGACAGGCCAAGGGACAATAAAGAAGAGTTAACAGTTTGGTCCCTATGGCTTTGGGATTCACTTTGTCTAGTGCTTTTCATATTTCATTATGATAATTATTAGGTTTTTCATTTATTTATCAAAAGCATATTTTCAAAGAGAGTGGCTGTGGGAGAATATTCTCTCTGAGGTAACACTGCACACTTCATAGCACCTGGCCCTTAACTCATGCACAGGGGAGGGCTCCGCCGGGAAGGTGAGTATGGTGAGTATAACTGGATCAAATGATTGCTCAAGCACTCCCGTAGAGGCCCACAAAAGATGGATCAAACCCATCGTTCTCTGTTTATCCACGAGGTTAAGTGACTTGGCCAGAAAAAGTCTGTCAGAGTCAGAAACAAAACTGAAGCAGGCCCTTCTACATCTTCACTTTGCAACCTTACCCAAACCTTTCCTCTCATCAAACCACCTACCAAACAGCGCTTCCCAGGAGCTGCTGGTCCTTGGGTGGCGTTCCAGAGGAGACTTTTCTTTGTCTCATTTCAACTATGAATTTTGTCTGCTCTTAAGCAAGAGCAAGATCCACCATACAGAGGTTGCAGCAGTCCCCTCTCAGAGAGGCATGACAGGGTGGCAGCAGATTTGGTTTACAGGGCTGGCACAGCTCATCAAAGTCTTCACACTCCCCAGAACATTTGCAGCTTGTAAATGAAGCGCTTGCAACTGGCGACACTGCAAAACCAGAGCAAAACCTATGGCCAAGGGGCAGGTGGGCAACAGAAAGGTTTCCTCTGCATTTCTTTCAGTGGTGGCATCAAGCCCAGCGCTGCGAGCACTTCACATTGCAGCTGTCGGTGCAGGTATTGCACAAAGGCAACATGAAAGTGCCAAGGCACTACTCAGACCAAGCTGTAGACTCCAGTCTTACCTCCCAGGGGATCAGCCCAGTAAGGATTCCTCGGAGTGCAGTTTGCAGACAGACGAATGCCGCTTTAACTGCACAGTGCACGGAGGATGTAATGTACAAACAGCAGTGAAAGGACTTTCTGAACCAAAAATAAATCTGGCCCATCCTCAAAGCTTTAGCAGCCCATTTAATGGATTGTAGTTGGGTCACGCCAAAAAGGTGACTTTTCATTTCAGGAGCTGAATAAAACAAAAAAAAAAAATGCAACACAGTATTCAGTTGATGTGAAACAAAATTTTCATCAAACCAGACCTCATTTATTTCAGGTGAAAAAAAAAAAAATCCTTTGACACAAAACAAATCATTTCACTCCATCCTTTCCTAGTTGCCCATTTCCTAACCCTCCTTAGAACCACTCTCTTCTATTTTCTCCCACAGAAGCTGTGTCTAATTCTCCCGTCAAGACCTCTCACCCCTCCTGGTGAGCTGAAATGGGGGACTGGAGTTTCCTGGGAGAGTTCCTCGAGGAGGTCCACAAACACTCCACAGTGGTGGGGAAAGTCTGGCTGACCGTGCTCTTTATCTTCCGGATGCTGGTGCTGGGCACAGCAGCTGAGTCCTCCTGGGGAGACGAGCAGTCTGACTTCATGTGTGACACCCAGCAGCCCGGCTGCGAGAACGTCTGCTACGACAAGGCTTTCCCCATCTCCCATGTCCGGTTTTGGGTCCTTCAGATCATCTTTGTCTCCACCCCATCTCTGGTGTACATGGGCCACGCGATGCACACGGTGCGCATGGAGGAGAAGAGGAAGATGAAGGAGGCAGAAATAGAGGCTCGAGAGATGAAAAACAACGGTGACACCTACTACCAGCAGAAGTGCGCTGCGGCAGAGAAGGCTGAGCTGTCTTGCTGGGATGAATCAGGAGGCAAAATTATACTCAGGGGCAGCCTGCTGAACACCTACGTCTACAGCATCTTGATTCGCACGGCCATGGAAGTGGCCTTCATTGTGGGACAGTATGTCTTGTACGGGATCTTCCTGGAGACCCTGTATATCTGCCAGCGGGCACCTTGCCCCCACCCCGTCAACTGCTACGTTTCCCGTCCCACCGAGAAGAACGTGTTCATCGTCTTCATGCTGGCTGTGGCGGTGCTCTCCCTTTTCCTCAGCCTGGCTGAGCTCTACCACTTGGGCTGGAAGAAAGCCAAAGAGAGGTGCTCCCGGTCTTACAAACCCAGCCCCAGCACAGCCCCCGGGAGACTGGAGTCTGCCCCGCAAGTAGAAAGGGCCCAGATGTACACTCCTCCACCAGATTTTAACCAGTGCTTGTCAAGTCCCAATGGGAAGTTCATCAGTCCCTTCAGCAACAAGATGGCCTCCCAGCAGAACACCGCCAACTTTGCCACCGAGAAGGTCCATGGCCAGGAGGATGCTGCTGGTGAAGGGCCCTTCATTAAGTCCAGCTACGTGGAGAGTCCAGAGGTGGCCAACGAATGTGTGGCACCCGCCTTCCCCGAGAACTACTTCAATGAGAAACGCCGGTTCAGCAAGACCAGCCGTGCCAGCAGCAAGGCAAGGTCAGATGATTTGTCTGTGTGACCTGTCTCCAGGAGGGATGAGAAGAAGGAGCAGTCTCAGCACTTAGAAAAACTTCTGCAAAGTGGACTCCAGACTCTTACCGCTAATCTCTCTCTGTTTTAACACCCCTGTGCTCCCTTTCAGTGAACATCATTGTTATATTGTAGACAGCATCTCTCACAGCTTAAGGCAGGGGCAGACACTGGGAGACAGGCACTGAAGAGAGGCGCTGATCTCAAGATGTGAACCTCTTGGCCATATTTTCATCACGAGACCCACAGGGATTGGAGACTCACCGTCCTTAGCCTGGTAGAGCACAGGTCGCCAGACTCCTGAGGCTGCCCAGTGATACCCACTTCGACACTGTATCCACCAGACTGACTGGACCTCAACCCCTTTGCATCTTCTTTGGCATCCAGTCAACATTTGCTAGATCAGCTTGGCAATTATACTGAGCTGAAGCTTCTCCCACCTGCAGGGACAGAAACACACCATTAGGCTTTCTGGAAGACACTCTCATCTGCTTTGTTTTCCCTCTTTCTAACCACCCCCACTCCCACCATTTTCTCTACCTGAGCCCAGATATTTTATACGTTTACCTATACAATAAATCCTACTTGAATTTTTTGACACTGTGTATATAACTTCCCCATGAATGAGGATGTCTGTGGTCCCTCACGCACAGCTGCTTCATGTCTAAAGTTGGAATCCCTTCCTCATTCCTAAGTCAGCATAGCAGACTGGCCGCAGGGATATTGCTTAGATGACCAGTTGGTGGAAATCAGGGAATTTTCCCAAGATACTTGTGTCATCCATTCTAAGCAAGACATCCATTAACAGAAATAGACTCTCCTGTGAGAACAGATATCTTACCAGCAGAAAAAGAGGAATTACCATGTTGAAACCAAATGGGTTTCCCCACTTTAAAACTCATCTTTCAAGCAGCCTGATGCTGCTGCAAGGGCGCTGCCAGCTGCCAGCTTGAGAGAAGAACATCCTTTGTTTATCTGCAGAAGAGGTACGGCCTGTGTCTTCTCCTCACTAACATAACAAAACACTTCAGCAGCTTTTGCAGGGAGCAGGAGTCCTCTCCAGGTCCTGCACATCACTCAGCTCTTGGCTGCCCTCTCAAGCCTGCCAGCCAGCACAAGCCCAAGTATTTGTCCTCACAGCAAGTCTTTGTTCTGCCATCAGGTCATCTTCATCTCTGCTTTCCATCCCTAGCGCGTACGGCATAAGAAATCACCCATGGACCAATTCTTTTTACTGCTGTAGCCTTTTCAGAGCAGCCACCAGTGCCCAGCACCGCACAGTGAGCCCGGTGGGTGAGGTCCGTAGGCAGCTCCCACCCTTGATACATTTTCTCGGTGCAGAGCCAACATCCCTTTTTTAAAAAGCTTTGCTAAACAGCTAAGCTGCTCCCTGCCATTTACCCTGTGCTGCCCTTTCAGACACAGGCCACAGCTTCCCAGCACTGGGCTGTGTGGGAGGGAATGGCTGGGGACCAGCTTACGAGGGGACCGAGCCATCCTCTCTCTTAGGGCCACCGAAAGGGATTGCGAATCCTCGCTCCTGACACACGGTTAGCTTTGGTACAGTTCCCTGTACATATACATGCATATTCACACACGGGGGGGGAGGGGGGGGGGAACATTTTTTTGTTTGCAAGTTGTTTTATACATGTGTATTTTTTAATCCTGAAAAGACCTGCGTGCTCTCCTTAACAAGAGATTTTAGTCAATTGTGTCTAGGTTTCTCCTAATAAAGTTCTAACTCCATCTCTCCTTGTTGATGTTTCTCCTCTCACGTGGCTGAGAATGAGCTGCTAGCATCGACCAGGCTGCCCGCCAGCCTCTGCTGCTCAGAGATCACAAAAATTCCCATTGCCCAGAGTGGCAGGGACGAGGGGAGGGCTCGGCCAGGGGGATAAATAATAAACATCAGGAAATGATTGATTGACTGGCTAACAGAAACCCCCTCCAGCTCCCCTGCCTGCCTCTGCATTACCAAGGAAGACTGGGAAGAACTGGCCAAAGAGCAGAGCTTCCCCCCTCTTGCAATGGAAAAGCTCCCTCCTTGCATCCCCTAACACACCTCTGCACCCAGACGGGCCACCCACATGAGGCCAGCTCAGCGGGGAGAGGACAGCAAAAGCTGCCCCTGAGCATCTGATTGCTTGTCCATGGGGTAGCAGGGTTCCTGAAAGGCTTTTTAAGAGGCAAGGTCTTGAAAGACATTGAGAATCCACAGCTAACCGTCTCTGCAAAGGGTTCCTGTGGGTACTCAGCTCTCTTTAAGATGTAGTTGCCCAGCCCAAAGAAAAACCCTTTCTGTCCCCAGCCGATGCCTCGCCTCTGAACTTCATCTCTGCTCCCACTTTCCAACTTTCACAGGCTCCCTCCTTCTGACCTTGGATCCTTCTGTCCACCCAAAGGAAGTGCCCTTCTTTCCTTTCTCCACACAATCTCCCATCTCATGGGACTCTGCAGGCTGGGAAGGTAGAGACCAGTAAAGTACTGGATCCCAGCAAGGAGCCTGGGCCGGGGGGGCGGGGGCTGGGGGGGGGGGGGCGGTGCGGGGAAGCATAAAGAATGAAACCAGAATTTGATGAAGACACCGGGACTAGGACTTTCAACTGTGTTAGAAACTGCAGGGACCCTTTAAGATTAAAGCACCCTTGGTCTGGGGGCTTTCAGCCCAGAAAGGAGGATGCCCCCTGAGCACCCACAGGTACACAAAGCAGCAAGGAGGCAGGATTAGTCCTGCAGGCCTGAGGTTTTTAACTGGTACGTGCACAGCCACGATCACGCCTGCCCCTTAGGGTGGCACCTTGCTGGGACAGTTGCGCAGTGGGTAAGTCAGGATCACTCCCCTCAGAAAACTTGGTTACTGAGTGACATTACTGTTCCATAGGGCCACTCAAGCACTACCCCAGGCCTTGTTTAACAAACTGTTCTTAGTTAAGAACGAGCAATAGGACCAAACTTTAAAAAACTCTGAGCTACAGTTGCACAGCTGCACGCTGCATCTATACTCTGCTGCAGAGCAAGGTACAGATGAAAACCAAGGGTGAGGAGCTCCCCTATGCCATTTCAGTCCTCTGTAGTCCAAGCGTGTTCACAGGTGGTGTTTTGGTGATCGCTGAGACCACCGGAGTACAACCCAGCTCTCTGTCCCCCCGCCCAGAGGATACACATATCAAAGCAGATAATTTCCCTCTGCCACTTGTTTCTTAATGCCTCCCTGGTTCTGTATAACAAACGGGGAATATTTGACAGATGGATGTTTGCACTGGCTGACAGACCATAAGCTTACAATTCCTGGAATCCACTGTCAAGGCCGGCCAGGCTATCGCGCCACGATAGGAGCACATTTACTTCAGCCAGAGAGCAGAGAGGCTGGCCTGTCATTTCAGACAGAATTTTTATGTATTGCTTTGTACCAGACGGACGGATGGATGGACAATCTTATAGTTGTGACCTAAATCAACATTATATATTAAATTCAGCCCTTGGATAGGCACTCAATCTTTAAATGGCAGTACTGCAAAGATAATGCTCTGGGGCAGGGGGGAGAAAATGTGCGAGGTTTTCATTCTGCTCTCATCCCTCTTTTCTCCAGGTCTTACCTGCAGGTTCTGCTCACCCTCTCAAAACTGTGAATTCTCCAGCGACAGCTGGAACTGACATTTAACAGATGTAGTGTGCCCAGTCATCTTGGTCAGCATACCTCAAACCATTTCAGCATCGCCTCTAACTGGTGTGTGAAGGAGCCAGAAGTCAGTTCTGGTCTGCAGCCTTGTGCTGATCAGCTGCCGAGCCCAAGATAGGAGAACAGAGAAATGTGTGTTTCAACAAGCTCTTAAAACAGAAATACTTAATCCTATAAAAGGAAAAGCTATATTTAAAAATACATAGAATGCCAAAACTAACAAAGTAATGAAACGAGACAAGGTCATGCCTGTAAGTCCCTCTCCCCAGACAGCACAGTGGGACAGCTGAGAGGGCTCAGAGACAAATGAGGGAGAAATTGAGAGACACACTTAAAAGTAATGGCTGATCTAGAGCACATGGGTCAAGCAAGTTGTTTCCTCTTTCAGAATACGTGAGCGAGGCGATGCTCAAGCAAACTCAAAGCTGGTAATATTTCAGACTGTTACAAGGGAACAGGTAAAAAGATGCCAGACTACACAATCTCTCCTCAAACGCTTTTCCACGAAGTGTCACTGAGGCCAAAGAATTAGGAAGACTCAAAAGCCAAGGAATAATAAGCGCTGCGTGTCGGGAGGAATGAGAACATGCTTGACTGGGCTGCAGATGGCCAAAGTACAAAGAATGGAGAAATTCACAATTCAAAAAGTCAGCGGAGCATAGCAGAGAGCCCGACCCGCAGCAACGGCAAGCACTCCAGGCCACCAGCATCAGCAGGAGCCGCGGAAGAGCAGCATTCCTGCCAGCTCTGCTGCCTCCTGGGAAGCCTGGGACTAACATAGGCACGAGGGGAACTGCTGTCCCCCGGGGGAGCCCCCTCTGTCACTGCTCCCTTGGGAGGCTTTCAGCGGCAACGCAGTCTGGCCAAAAGGATGCTCAGGCATCAGTGCTCAGCAGGCTCTAACTATCCCGAGGGATTCTGGCACCTCCTCCCAGCAGGGTTACAGGAGGGGTGCCTGTGCAGGGCTGATGCCAGTTTTTGCACACATTCGCGAATAAAGCGCAACGTTTTAGTGATTAGGTTACCAGCTGCAGCAGAGGTGTGGATGGACTGAGAATGAGGATGGAGTGTAGCAGCTTCTTAAGGTACACTTTTTAGGGGGAAAAGCTGTGACTTTGAAGTGCAAAATCAATAGCTTTGCTTTTGCATTAAATGTTCATTGCTTATATGGTCTAGACGATTAAAGATCTTTCTGGGGACCACAGGAATTGTAATACCATATAAACAAAAAAAAAAGTCATGAAAATGTGATGACAAAAAAAGAAAGAGGATCAAATGAACTTCTAACACTCATTCTAGCCAAATAATGTAGAAATGCTTCATTTTTCCTACAGTGAACATTGGTTTACATTTTTTTAAATGAATTTGCCGAGACCACATTCACATACCACCACTGGCTTCCCACAGACATTTGAGCAATTGAATTTGACGGGCAACAGAGTTCTCAGAAAGCAAACGTCAGTCATGGAAACCTACATTTTAAATTCATACAGGCTAATATCCACCCCAGAGGCAGCTGTGTGTTCCCCCAGCCATCGGGAAGCACAAACAATATTGTGTTAACTAACACTGTCAATCACAAACCGAGCGATGCACCTCCACTGGAGAGCACGTGCAATAAATAGACACCAAAAGATGTTTTAAAGACAGTTGTGCATTAGATCAGTGATAGCAAACATCAGAGAGAAGCGTGATGGTGGAAACAGTGGGTACTTCAAATGTGGGTTTAGGTCCCTTCCACTAGTCCCTAGGAGTCTGAGACATGGCTGGGAATCCTCGATGCCCACGCAGGAACCCCCGCAGAAGGATGGATGTGGATAAGGGGCACAGAAAACCCTGCTTCCTCAGCTGCTCGTGAAGCTTCTATGGGAAGGTTCAAGTCCTTCAGCAGTTTCTCCCCGTGAACACTTTCCACCATTGCACGCTCCCACACAGAGGGTTTCATCACCCCCTTACAAGCCTCTCGCTTCCCAGGCACAAACGTAGCAAAAGCACTATGAAGGCACTACGGCGCCGGCATAAAACATGCTCCTCGTCCTCAAATGCAGTTTGTGACGCTGGGCTTTGTAGCCTACCTATTAGGGCAAAATCACCGGTCTCTGGATGAATAAAAGCAATCACACCACATTTTCTGTCAAAAAGCGTTCCCCCAGAGCAAGCCAGGAAGCAAAACTCAGAAAAGCTGCAATATTTACGTATTCCTTTAAAATTATTTCTGGCCCAAGGCCTGTAGGGCTGCTACATTAAGCCATTTTTATCACTCGAGGTGGCTACATTTTATCAACAGATTAGCCACTTTTTTTTTTTTTTTTTTTTTTCCCATTTCTTTATTACAAACTCCATTTGGCTGGCCCATGACAAGCTCCTGTGAGTCAACAGCCCCACTGCAACATTTGCAAGAGAAAGAGCAAGCCCCCTGCAGACCACTGTTATTTTTTGAGAGGACATCTCCATCTCTTGGGGCTGGACCACAGCAGCAAGGTGCTCAGGCTGGGGTTTGTGAGCCATTATTCACGTGCAGGAGCTCCTCTTTATAGTACGGTTAATTTTGATGGGAAGGGCTAAGACAGATGGGGCCAAGCTAGGCATCAGAATGAACTGTTAGGGACCCACGCAAGAGTTAAATTTTCTTGTTCGTGTTGGACATGAACCTAACCCTAAAAAGGCATGTCGGCAACGGTCAGCTATATGATAACATAACGAAAGCAAAAGGCACCATCGAGAGATTTTTCTAGAAACTGGATACGGGCTGGTAGGGCATGACATTTCTGACAGCAGCCCCAGCAAAACCCAGCATTCTCATATCCAGCTACACGCAGGGTTTCACCAGAAATCATGTTAGCCACCAGCTCCTACCCTTAAAAGGGAATCAGATCAGCAGGGAGAGGCAAGCCTGAGGTCAGAAAACTGCTGCTATTTCTTTGGGTTTGTTTTTTAAGTAAATGTTGGGCCAGCTCTTCAGCCTGGGAACAAAGTTTGAGGTTGAAAAGTGTTCCTGACAGAACCAGTTTGATGGGTGCCAGGCTACGGGCAAGACATTTCAGAAACAAGTGTCTAAAATTAGCCATCGCTAAATCACGTAGTCCAATGAAGCCATGTTCAGTTCCCACCTTGCTTTTCTTCCATTTCAGCCCAGATTCAAGAGAGCACTTAGGTACACATGCATAGCAGAAATTACCATCACCTTCGCTGTATAACATGTACTGTCAACCCAAAAACATATGTGGTAGCTGGTATTTCACTGAAAAATGGGATTTTTTTCCATTCATTTTCCTCTCACGGTTCACGAGAACTCTTTTCTCACCGTTTTTTCATCTGTAATTAGGCTTTGGATTATTTTTTCCCCTCTGTGGTCTTGTATTTTCTTAGGATACAGTTACACTTTCCTCTCCATATTACTCGTTTCTTCAGATTCATTTCATCGTTGGCATTTCCAGAGAAATGCCAAATTTGAGGACTTTCTGAAAAGTTCGTTAAAGCGCCCAGCCCTAAATCAACAACAAAGACATTCATTAAATGAAAGAGAACTCAGAATAATCCTCACTGATTCCTGACGGATAACTCTGACCACACAAGCACATCACTGCTCCCAGCACAGTGAGGTACCCGAGAGCTTGAAGAGACCATCAAAGGGAAAACACTGAGATACTTTAGCCCTTTCTCTCTCCTAAGGTGTACTCAGGGCTAAGGTGAACAGCCTGCTTCCTATGGTGCAAATAGGCTACAGCTTTCCAAAGCACTCCTCCCCACGACCTACATCACAGCTGCCACCACCCTACGCGTCTTTCGAAGCAAGCAGCAAGGCTGCAGGGCACAGACACACATGCATCGCATCACAACGTCACACAGCCACACCACCCCAGAGCCAGAAACCCAAACACGGCCGGGCCTGGCTGCTCCGTGCTTGCACACAATGCCAGCGCCGACGTCACCCCCAGCACCTCTGCACCACGTGCTGGCCTGCAATGGGAGACTACAGCTTGCTCTACGTCACCTGCCAAGACAAGGTAAGAAGCATTTTAATCCTAATACATAAGTACTAGCAACAGCGACAACATCTCTGACAACTGATGCTCTTCTAACAGAAGCCCTCTTATACTGAGAACTATTATTTTAATTAACAATTGAAAAGCACAGTCTAGGGATGAGGTAATTTCTAATTGTTGCAGTGGGGTTTAAGAAGGTATCACTGTTACTAATAGAAGTTACTGACCCCATCAGAAATTATGGGTTCAGGTCCTTTCCCCTACACTAAGCAGACAGTCAGACCAGACAACCCAGCATTAAAACCTACAAATCTGTGAAAAATTCACTGCGGTCAATACACTGCAGTTCATAATGATTATTTTTTGTCCACAGTGCTGCTGTTTGTTTCAATCCATTTAGCAATATTCATTAGCTCCCCACTTCAAATTAGGGTAATTGAGAGTAAGAGAACATGTAACGGTTTTTTACTAAGGGCGACGTGCCACATTCCCTTCCCTGATTCATTTGCTGACTCTGTTGACTTGCAATCACGTTTTACCAGGAATCATTCTTCAGAAATGCCAAATGCATTACGAAAAATGTTGTGCTGTCCCTTTCTTACCATCTCACTATCACTAAAGATTTTAAATCATATGTTTCTCTTCCCATTTATTCTATTATCTTACAAGGGGAGGATATTAAACTCCTATGCCAACACGGTTTTGCCTCTGACCCTTTTTCATGGCTGAAACCACAGATATTGAAGCCGTAGAAAAACTCATGTGTGTCACCAATCCTTAAAATAAATACTAAAAAATAGTCTTACGACAAAACCGATGTTAACCATACCATTGCTTGGGATACTTCACATTCTTCCTCTCAAGGAATCTCAGTCACCCGCATTAAATGACTCCCAATTGAGACATGAGAACTGGCAGCAGCATAAATACCCACGGAGCCCTGGCTGGTACAGCTGACAGCCAGCTGGGATCAGAATGGCAACAAAAGATAACACTGAGTCTGGACAAGCAGCTCAGGTACCAGTCTGAAATTTGGAGCGCCCTTGGGTTCCTACTCCAGCAAGTTTTGTGTCTGACAGCAGGCAAGTCACCCAAGCCTTTCTCTGCCTGAAATTCCCATCTGGGAAATGAACATAGTGGCCCTTGCCTCCTGCTAGGGAGGTGCCAAGCTCCTACAGGAATGCATGCCCTCAGATAGACAAGAGATGGGCAGGGGAACCAGAAAAAAAACCCACCTTTGTGTCCACAGGAAAATCAGTTGCAGAAGAGGACAAATCAGGATTAAAAAAAAGTTTAAACTCCATGTCTGGAGTGACAGTAAAACACAGATATGGCACTGTGTGTGCACCCAATGCAACATGCACAAAAGCAACACAGGACTATCTCCTTTTTGTAATAGCAGTGTTGTTGTAGCCATGAGGGTCCAGAACTGTCAGGCAAGACCTGAAGGAAAGGTCACATACGTCAGTCAAGCAGCTACTAATACAGTTCAAAAAAACAGCTGAGCTCTTGCGTATACAAAGCCTTCTGCATGTGCTTTGCTATCTCACAGCCTTCCTGGTGAGGCAGGGAATAAGCATTATCCCCATCTGCCAAAAGATAATCTGAGTTTGAATGGCCTACTGAACACTGCATGTGAAATTACACGGACTTCCATTCAGCTCAAGTTCCCAGCTCTCCCTCCACAATGCTCATCGTGTGTCAGGACCCAGTTTCAAGTTCATTACCTTCATGTTTTGAATTAGCCCCTACCTGCTGCATACAAATGTACTATTTGCAGCTAACACTTCAACGGCTTTCAAAAACAGTGAAAACTCTCAGAAGAGATGAGCTCGGTCCTTCCAGCACTGTTGCACGACTCGGGTTCCCAGGTGCTGCGCTCTGTTTTGCCATGGATTCCCGGCATCACCGGGGCACATCATTAAATCTCCTCACAACACCGTCTCTCCTGGGTGTACACTAGAAATCACAACGATGCGTGTACGACTTCACTGGGGAACGGCACAGATTAGCAACTATGACCTGCTTTGCACTGCACGGATGGAAGACACTGTGGACATGTGAACCACAAAGTTAATACAGGATAACTATGTATTTCTTCATTCAAATCATCAGCTGCTGATTTGTAATGGATTTCTCTTGCTGATTGCACGTAATAGCAATATGCATGTCCTTTGTTTATGAATGTAAAAGACCCACGGCACGCCTCAGCTGTCTGCTAGTAGTTGGCACAAAGGGCATTCGCCCTACAATTCTGCAACCGGTATCAGACCCGATCTGGAGACTGCCCAGTCTCTGCCATAATTCAGCTGGTTTTGTGCTTCCTCATAGCTGGTGGAGGGGAGCAAAGTGGTGTTGGCTCCCTACTGATTTACACCACCCAGTGTCTGTGTCAGTCTGATATGCAAAACAGTTTTTCCATTTGACCATATGAAACGTATTAAAGAGACCTGCCACGCATTTGCAATTAGGCACTGAAAAAGAAAGTGACAAGAGTCAACGTCTGCTTTGAGAAAGTTCCGGTTTAGGCCAACAGAACTGAATTTCACAAACCTTTGGGGAAGATGCAGTTTTTTAAAAAGTGGCTTTATTTTCCCAGGATATGAAAGCTGCAGGACCGAGAATAGAAGGACGAGTTATAAGCCTTTCAAAGCAGGGATTTATCATGGAAATTCTGACAACCGTCAATGTGAGCAATGCCGCCAGGCACCACTCTCGATCCACAGCATCTTTCAAACCTGTCAGGAGTTTTTAGAAAGGGCTAAAAATAAATGCAGAAACGCAGCAATATATACACACACACATATATATACATATTATTGTTCGAAAAAGAACAGGTGGTCCCGCCAGCAGTGTAAACATAGACGACTCTTGAAAACAGCTAACAAACACCCGGCTAAGCAGCCTTTCCTAGCCATTCAAGCAGCACATTCAGAGCTTTCCTTGAGTTCTCCCAGTCTGCAAGCCATAATCATCTGGGATCCTGACTCTGTCATGACAAGGCCTGAGGACTTCCAAGCGTCTTGATCTCCTTCACCCGACGTATTCACACAATTCCACCCTCCTGACCTCCCATGGATTATTGCCCTTCTGAAAATAACACACATGGAACAGCTGGTGGGGCCAGAGACATCTTGAATGTAAATAGCACAGGTCCCCGAGACGTTTATGTCCTCTCCTCTAGCTCCCCACCACTTGATCTGACCCCTATCCTCATATAACAAAGATGAGTATATACTGCAGGGGAAAATGGCTCAGGGCACTATGGACAGCTCAGAAGGACTGAAACGGCAAGCCTGGATGACGGCATGTTGAAACCCATCAGGTCCACCACCCGCAGGGAAGGCAAAGAAGAAAACTGGAAGCAGCCCTGGAGCCTCAAAATTTATCCTGAGCCTGCAGCAAAATAAGAGGATTACATCTTACCCCAGATTCCAGTTATGCCTCCCCAGCCCACCACAGGAAGAAGACTGAGGTCACAGGTTGTATCACACACATAAATTCTACTGCTTGGGCACTTGTGCGTAGGTGTGAAAAAGCATAACAGAACAACTTTGCTAGGAAGCCACCGTAAGGCTCAGCGTGATCTCCCCGTAGCTCTCTTACCCTGGGCGCTTACAAAAAAGCGACTACCATTTACACTTCTACCATCTCCTTTAATTTCAAACCACTTGGTGTAATACATATTCACAAAAAGCAAAGGAGGTGGTAAAGATTAAAAGCACCAAATGGTTAAATGCTGCCACAGGGGAGCATGTCTGCCACCGCATCAGAGCAGGACGCAGCATCTCAAACACTGGCAGCTCTCCCACTGCACCCAAACAGCTCCACCATGCAGACATGAAGAGTCCACCCGACGTGGCTGGGAACAGCTTATCCAGCTTGCTTCTGGAGGTTCCTTCTTACTCCAGCCTTCCTTTGCGCAGGAAAAGCACTTTTTCAAAGTTGAAGAGAAAACTGGCCTGCTGTTATCCCAGAGAGGCGCATAATTGAGTCGGCATGATGCCGCAGACTACCAAATGCAGCAGATGGCTGTAGGCATCATCCAGTTTAGGATGACAAAGTTTGAACAAAAGAAAAACAGAAGGCAGGGAGTGCATCTTCTGTGCTAGATTACAGGGCAGGGGATGAACCTTCACACAATCGGTGTGTTGCCCACAGCGCACCAGCCGGCTTCCAGCTCTCTTGCTACCACACCGACAATGACCAAATGCCCGCGCCTGGAATTTAAAAGGAAAAGATAGGGAAAATCATGCCGCCCTAGGCAAAAGGGACATGAAACAACTGACTCCTCAATACCCTGTTTCTAAAATCCACCGAAGAAAATCTTTGAAAATGTCCTCATGACACCAACTCTAAATGCCATGACTTGACTTCCAGGACTGTCCCACATAACCTGCAGCAATTCAGAAATAAAAATATGACCTGCAAGTATCGACAGACCATTTCACTGCTGGAAGGTAAACTGCTGATGTGAAAGCATGCAGAAAAGGAGACGAGATGCATAGATCTGTATGCCGTACCAGGAATGGTGCCTTGAGGGAGGGGCTTGGTCTCCAGTGGCATTTAGGAGTGTATTCTTGCTGATTCCACCCCAAAGGATCACAGAAATTAGGAGTGGAAACATTCTTTCCATTTCCCCAGGCGCCTTGCTCACAAAGCAGCTGGCTACAAGGTTCACAGCAACAGACAGACTGGAGTACACAAGAGCGATACAGCTCCACAGGAAAGAACACAGCACACTCGAACAATTTATAAATAAATTTCTGCACTTTGCAAACACAATACAGTTTGCATGCCCAGACTGACTAGTTTATAATAGCCACCATGGTCACCGATCCTTGCAGGACACAGAGACATCACCGTTAGCTCTACAGTCAGAATGGTGAAAGCTGTTCTGGCTGCAGGGTAAAGCGTCCTGTGACTCTGAACATGAATGCTGCGCGTATTCTTACCCACGTTGCAAGAGCGGAGACCTGCCACTTACAACACCTGAGGCTGTGCTAGCCATCGTCACCTCAAGGGACCAGAGCGAAAGCACCTGAATTGGACTTAGAGCGCCAGCCATGGAAACATTTTGGGGTGGAAGGGGTAGTTGGAAGAGTAGGAAAACATTTTGTGCTAGAGCAGAGCAGCAGACACTCCACCAAAAAGCCGCTCTGGCAAGCAAAGTACCTGGCCATTAAGACGTATTCCGTGCACTCCATGGAGCTTCCCCAAAGAGGCACATGCCCCACAAGAGCAGGGCACGGAGCTACCGTGCTTGCCATGAGCTGCTTGTGGCTCTTTGGGCAGTCACACCGGCCTGGTTATGCCACCACGCTCCTCCAGCAGCCAGCATCACTGCCAGCTTCCCAGAGCAGCTGCAGCCTGTGCGGTGCAGAGCTGTGGGAGAACGTGTCCAGCCCAGCCCAGTCCCCTTGCTGAGCAAAAAGCCCTCGGGAAGGAACCAAAGAAGCCAAGGCAATATAAGTCTATTTTCTGACCCCTACCATTCAGAGGGGAAAAGCTCACCTACCTAAGGGGTGTCCAGATGCTATTTGTGTCTCCACTAGGCAGACATTTTATGGTAAATCTCCAATTCACACCACAGCTACAGCCCTTTGTTCAGGGAGGTGTTCACCTAATCCAATAAACATAAAATACTGGAGCTCATCAGGCTAAATAGTTTCTTTGGCGGGTATTTTTTAAACAGTATTTCCTTTCTATACATGTCGTGGAACAAAAATCTAATCATGATAGCTGGTCGCACACCTTACCAATGCTTCAGCCACAAAATGACTGCACGGCTTGGTCAAACTATGAAACTCACTGTGACTCAGTTTCCTCTTCAAGAAAATCAGGATGAAAATGCAAACTTAACATCCAGGAGTATTCTGAGGTGTCATACATTCGTGAAGCACTATAAAAAGGGAAATGACTGCAATAGTAATATTTTGCGAAGGTAGTAATCATTTTAATTTGGTTAAATTCCAGCCAGGAGGAAATCTGCACTCTGCTTTCAGAGTGGAAGGTTTCCTGAAACTTTCTCGTTTGTTAGAGTTCATTAACTTCCTTCAGTGGAACAAAACCCACCCACAGTGGCCACTGGATTAGCCTTCTGCTCCTTGTCTGGTCACAAAAAGTAACAGAAGGGTAAAAATAACAGGTCCTTTGAAAATGCTTTTGTAAAGATGATGCATATTAGAATAAATTTCTAACACAGTTGGACAAAGAAAAAAAAAGGGCAACACCATTTGCTAAAAAATTGACAGCCGCCTGCTATTTTGGAGAGCTCTCCTCTAATTGCACACACCTGCTGTGGCATGGTATATTCTAAAATATATCTCAACAGTAATGCTGCTTGGCAGCAGCCAAGTCCCCCCAGGAGGGAGCCTGCAGTCCCAGTCTTCACAACTTCACAGGAACTGGGGTTTTATTCCAGGGTAACATTTCAATGGACATTCAAATAAATTCACTGTGAGCATCTTTCCTTGTTCCACCTCTGCTCATTTCTATCACATCACCTCTCACTCTCTTCCTCCTTCCCTCCCTCCCCTTAACTACTTCTTCCTATTCCCCAGCATCCTTGCCCTGCTCACCCTCCCACAACACAAGATTTAGGCTTGATTCCTCCATTTGTTATTTTCTTGGCTTCTGAAATATTTTTTCCTTCTCTCTCTGCTCATCATGCATCTGTGTTTCACACGCTCTAAGCTCAGAAAACTGAGGTAACCCTTTCAGAACAGCACTGCTTTGAGAAACACGAGGAGATCACCAAATCCCCCCATCTGCAAGCCCTGGTGGCCGTGCCAACCTCTTGCCACCTGCAGCAGTTCCTCCCTCTGGCCTTTGTGCACGTCACCATCCTCTCCCTCCTCTTGCTCCTTCATCCTTGTCCTCCCCCACTCAAAGGACTTGCTTTTTATGGCCACGTTTTCCTCCCAACACAAGGCAAATTATTCAGTTGTTTTTGCCGCAGATTTCTATCTGTAACGTGGTATTTTGACTCCAGAATGGTTTGAGGTAACTTGCGCTTAAATCTGGCAAGCACTGAGCCACCCTGGTGACACAGGTTATAGATGGGTTTCCAGTGGGTCCCCCTGGGAGCAGGAGATCCTGGCTCTGCAAAGTGGACATTTACAGGCACATGCGTTCAGCCTGCATGGAGCTTTTTTCCAAGCCTAAATGTCAGCTTGGCACCCGCGACACGTGTATCCACACAGGGCTCCTCTTTCTTTCAGGGGTGACCTCATGGGAAATAACCTTGTGTTTCTTTTCAGGATTTCTTTAATTGCCTGCAGTGGAAAAAATGGAAAGCAGGACAGCTGGGAGCCAGGGAGAAATAGATGGGATAGGAGGGTACGCCGGGAATAGGGACACTGTGTCCTCTCATCCTCACTGTCCCAGCTGGCCCCAGGCAGCACAGGCAGCCTACAGGCTGCCAGCACTCACTGGAGGTGCTGAGCTTTTGAATTCAACAGGGCCAAGAGAAGGGTCTCTGCTGGTGTAGAGTGCTGCCAACGCCAGGCCAAGGATCATGATGTCAGCCCTAGCGTTAAGCGTTAGGTATGGCTGACATTCACCCCGTGTCACCCATGGTGTGCCACTGGCAACAGACCAAAGGAAAAGTGGCAGGAAGCATACAGATACCCGAAAGCTCAGAGTCCAGGCAGGCAACAGACCACGCAGAAAATCAAATTCTTAGAAACAAAGGCAAGACCATCTGCAGAGGATGGGATGCTCCATCCTAGGGCAGCAACGAGGCGCTGAAGGGACTCCTTTACCCTTGCAACAAACCGCAGGCACTTTGCGAGCCCCCAGCGACACCAACTCCTCACTGCAGCATTCTGCACTCGGTAGCTTTCCCGAAGACCTCATTTACTGTAGACATCCTCTTTGGCCCAGTCTCCACAGCATTTTTCTGGTGTGCTGCCTTTCAAAGACCACAATCCACCAGTTCCACCGTCTTGGGGAGTGCCCCAGCTCCCAACAGACAGTGCCTGCTTCCAAATGGGAAAGTCGGAAAGAGGGAGATAGCAAGTGCACTGTGGTCAGGCCTGCAAATGTCTACAGAGAAGTTAATAAACTGATCTTTAAAAACAGTAAAATACCTGCTTGGTAGCTTCCACCAACGTCCCAAATTCCTGTAAAGCTTCCCCTGATCTCCTTGAAGACTTTAAAAAATGTTCACACCCTGAAAGATTAAAGAGAAATGGGGGAAGGCAGAGGATAAGGGTAACCAGGAAAAGGAGGGCACCGAGATCCATCAGCACAAGTAGGAAGGGGGGGGGGGGGGGGGGGGGGGATTAACGAGGTCCTGGGTAAAGTAAGAGGTCCAAACCTGCAGGAAAAGGAGTACTGGAGCCTGTAACATACCTAAAGAGGCAGGATGGCAGACAAGGGGGGACAGAGGAATCCCCGATGAATCCAAGTCAAACACACACGGTCTAAAGAACAAGCAAACTGTTTATTCCCTGATAAAAATATTACTTATGCCAGAGTACTGTTACCACCAGGTCTTGAACCAGAAGGTTCGCAGGAACCAAGGAGACGAGGAACCTGTTGATTGCTTTATAACGCCCAAGAAAGGCTTTAGGAAGGCACAGCTCTCCAGCTTTCACAAACAGGGCAGTTACTGGCTACTACACTAAAAAGATGCTAAATAGAATTGAAGTTAATTTGTACAGAGTCACTAGTCCTCCAGATCACCGCCAGGAAAAGAGAAGCGAGGGCCTGAAGAGACAAGGAGCGGAACATGCACCTCCACGCATGGGGCTCACGTTCCCTCCGGGACAGCTTCGAGGAGTGCTGCCGGGGGGGCCGAGGAGGCGGCTCCCATGTTACAAACAACCCTGAGGGCCTCCAGGTAACACCGGGTGACCCACACGGGGACCAGCCCTCCGTGCCTTCCCCCGCCTGGCTGCTGCGCCTGCCACCGGCCCTGCGCCGCGGTGGGAGAGGCCAAGCGCGGGTCCGTGCCGCTGCCCCTCCCCGGGTGCCCGCACCTGCGCATCCGAACTGGAAAAGGCCGCGTTTAGCGAACTCACAGCGGGAAAAGACGTTATCTAAACAAGAACAAACCGCCGTTGCCACATGTAGCGCTGATGGCAAGGCTTTGCCAGCAAGGTTAACGGGGCGGCCGAGTGCAGGCAGGGAGCGAACTAAGCGACGGGCGAGGAGCAGAGCCCTTCCCCCCCTCACCTCCGCCATGCCGTTACCGGGAGAGGCGGCGGGGACTGCGGGCAGGAACCCTTCCGCCGAGGGCACCGGGCTGCGCACAGGCCCCGGGCCCGGCAGGGCTGAGCCTCTCCCCGCCAGCGGCTGCTGACCGGCGGCAGCGGGGACCCTCCGCCTCGCAGGCCCCTTCCCCGCACCCAGCTCAACGCGGGCCCGGCGGCCTCCACCGGAGCGCGCTGTGCCGGCGGAGGGGAGAGCGGGAATCGCTCACCCCAACCCGGCCCTGAACGACGCCTCCCTGCCGGGAAGCCGGGCCCCTGCGCGCCGTGAGCCGGCCCGCAGGGAGCGCCCGCCCCGGGAGGCGCCAACACAGGCGGCGAGGCGAGGCAGCACCGCCGCCCCCCGTGCGGAAGCCCCGCTACCCCCGGCCCGGCCCGGCCCGGCCGCGCAGGTGTTGGCGGCGCTGCCTCCGCCCCGGGGCCGCCCCCACCCGCCGCGCCCGCTGACGGCGGCTTCCCCGGCAAGCCCGGCCCCGCGGCGCGCCGCCCGCCGGGAGCCGCAGTCCGCCCCCGGGCCCGCCCGCCCCCCGCGGCCGGTGGGGGAACTCCGCTTCCCGCCGGCCCCCGCGCAGTGCCGGGCCGCCATGGGCTGGGGGGCCCGGCTGGCGGGGCTGGGCGGGCTGGCCGTGTGGGCGCGGCGGCGGCGAGCGGCGGCGGAGCGGGACGGCGGCGGGGAGCGGCGGGGCCTGGAGCTGCGGCTGGTGCAGGTGGTGTTCCGGCACGGGGCGCGCACCCCGCTGCGGCCGCTCCCGGGGGCAGCGCCGGTGAGGAGCGGGCCTGGGCCGGGGCGGGGGGGTTGTTACCCCTTCCCAAGGCGCTACCGAGAGGGAATCTGGGGGGAACGTGGGGGAGCTCCAGCGGACCCCCGCGGGCGGGGCGGGCGGGCGGGGGCGGGGGGCGGGGCCGGCGGGGCGGGCGGGGGCAGGGTGCGGGGCCGGCGGCCGGGACCCCCCCGGGGCAGGGGCGGCGGGGCCCGGGCCCGCAGCGGCGGTGACACCGGGTAGCGCTGCCCCCGCCGCCGGTTGGGGCCGGTGCCCGGCGCTCCCGCTCCCCTCGGGCTCCTCGCCGTTGGCCCGGCCCCCGGGGGGGCGGCCGCTGGAGCCGGCCGGTGGGAGTTCGGGTGGTTCGCGCACGAAGCCTTTTCAGTGCGTAACGAACAGCAGCGATAGCGATCTCCCGCAGATTCTGTCCCGTAAAGGCAGGGAAGTAAAGCAAGCGCTTTGCGTCCCGCGCACCACCGGCGGGGGATGCGCCGCGGAGGAGCAAACCCAGCAAACGTCGCTTCTGCACGCAGAGATCACTTTGGTCCTGCATCGCTGGCAAGGCAGCGCAGAGGAACAGCCTGGCGTTGGTTAAAATGCTCTTGAAAGTCCTCGTTTTCCACTGAAGCGCTGTTTTGAAACAGGTGGAATGGCATCCCGCTCTTTTAGACGTGCCCGCTCACACCGAGTTTGATTACGTGGTGACTGACCTAAATGGAGGCCCTCGGCCTCCCTCGCCCTACGAGGAGCAATACAAAAAGACCACGTTCAAGGTGAGGCTGCATTTTGCGGTGGTTTCGTGTTCCCTCTGTAGGCTTTATTTTCATATTCCTCTGGAGACCCTTCCTTTTCTTTGTACTTAGGGTGGTGCAATCGCCGGACAGCTGACAACAGTAGGGATGCAGCAGATGTTTGCCCTGGGGGAAAGGCTAAGGAGAAGATACGTGGAAGAAGCCAACTTTCTCTCACCAACGTTTAAGCCCGCTGAGGTCTTGTGAGTTTCTCGGTTCCCTCCTGGATCTTCCCATCCTTCCTCCCTCTCCCAACAAGCAGCCCTGTGCTAGGGCAACTTTCTGACCAGCACACCCTTCTCTGCCCTAAGGCAGACTGTGTGGCTCCTGCCCCTTCACCTTTGCTCAGCCTGCAGAGCCCGGTACTAGAACTCACTCGAGACCCAAAGCATTCAATGCCCCAGCCATCCCGAGAGTGTTGCCAGGGACAGGTTCATCTCACCTAGTTTTAGCTATTGATGGTGGTACCATGCATCTTTGTGGTGAGTGAAGGGAAACAGGCATTTCTGGAGCACAGTTTAACTCACTGTAGCTTAAGTGACTAAATTGCAGTGAGGTGAAGCACACTCCTGCTGCTCGCATCAGTAATGCTGGCAGCATCTGGTTCAGGATGAGATAAAAATTATGCTAGAGAAGTGCCAATTTGTTACCTCCACTTGCCTCTGAAGGGAAGTTAAATAGACACCTATATCTGAACTGCCCTTTAAGATGGCTATAAGTGAGGGAAGATGAATCCTACCACGGGTTTCCAAAGCTGCAGCGAAACCAGAACCTTCAGTTCCAGCAAGTCCTCCCCAGCTGCAGCTGTGTCCACGTGAAAGAAAAAGTGCTACCTCACGAACTGCTTTCTCTGTTTCAGCATCCGTTCCACTAATATTTTCCGGAATCTGGAGTCCACACGGTGCCTGCTAGCTGGGCTGTACCAACAGCAGAAAGAAGGTTGGGGAGACTTCTGACTCGTGCCTTTCCTCTCTCAGTCTTCCCTAGATGCACACACACCTTGCTCATCCCAACTCTCTCTGGGTCCCAGCTGTTGCTTCTTCCCCCTACTCTTCCGGTTCTGTGGGTTCTTACGAAGTTGTCACTTGCTCCCTCTCTCTTTGTGTAGCTTTCTGCTGGTGCTCAGCTTGGATCTGTTGCCACGAATGCTGACATTTCAGACCTACTGAGGAGGTTAGCTTCAGAATCAAGAGGGCAAAGAGTTCCAGGTCCGTTGTTCATGAGATGCGCGTCTGAAAAAAGTTTCTCAGAGAAACCCAAGTATCTTGGCCAAGATCCATTACAAGTTCAGTATCTGGAGTAACTTTCAGTTGTATCCTGCAACTGACAACTACTTGTATGCCCTAGAAATACACTCTGGGTTTTCAAGACATCACCTCTGCTCCCTCCGTATTCAGTTCCAGGAGCAAGCAGTAGGAGTGACTTGCCAGAGCTCCTTGCGCTTCATGACACAGAAACTAATTTTTGGCACATACGAACGCTAGACAAATTGAGCACGCAACTAGAAAGCTTTACAAGGTGCACAGCAGACATCCCTGTGGAACTAAATGCTGTGTGCACAGAAACAAGCACAGTGGCTTGTCTGGCAGGTGATAGCTCAGGGGGAATTGCCAGTTGGCAGCAATGGACTTGAGGACAAAGACTGTGGGAGTGATTAAAGCAGTCTAAAGACATGCAGATGCACTAGTGATCGCAGAAGCTTCCTTCTCCTTCCACAGGATCTGTTGTCATTGTCACTGAGGAAGCAAGCTCTGAAATCCTCTACCCCAATTACCACAACTGCCAGCGCCTGAAATGCCTGAGCAGGTAATTGCCCACCATATCTCCCCCTATGATTTCGCTGCTGTTTCATTTCAGCAGTAGCAATTTAAAACAGCACATTTTCTTCCCATTTCCCAGTTTCTTCCCCTGCCACTTACTGTTCTTTGGAATGGTTAGCTAGTTATATAAAACACTCAGTGAGCAGAGTCATGTACCAAGCAGTGGCACCATAAGAAAAAAAAAAAATAGGGACTTTTTTTTTTTTCTTGAAAGACCAATTTAATTTAGTCTGTGTCTAGCAAACACTCATTACTAGCTAATGTACAGCTATTCTGCGGCATTGCTGCAGGGCAGAATTAATGTCATCTACATCCCTTAACAAGCCTTTCAACTGTGAACATATTGGGCCTCCTTTTATATTCAACTTCTGGTTCGGGGGTTATTACAACATTCCTGTCACATTTATACCTTGAAGAAACTGAAATATACTCAGCCTTAACAGATTTAACAAAGACTAATGAAGTAAAATAAGGAACATCCTACATAGAAAGAACAGTTAATGTTTGCAGAGTCAAGTACTCTGAATGCCTGTGTCAGGTTGGGCAGGGGGTGGAATCTGAACAAGAAAAAAAATGTATTATGGTTTAGTTGGATTATACAGTGGCATATTTTTGTCCAAAATTCAAGAGTTGTCAGAAATCACTTGCAAAAGCTCATTATATAATGCTTGATTCTGCAGGCAAAGGATTGTTTCTTGAAAGTGGTGAGGCGACAGCCCATAAAAGCAGCACATTCAGCCCCCTCTAGTAACATCAGCTGTCCAAAAAGGGAGTAAACTGCAATCTCTTCCACTCCCCCCTCAGCCCACCAACTGAGCACATTGTGTGACCACATCAAGGTAGATTTTTTAAGCTGCAGTAATAAGCACAGCCTCAGCTTATAGGCTACCTATGCCAGAACTCCTAGCACATTTGATTTCAAACAGAAACCAGAGCTGTCCCTAAAAAAATAAAGAGCAAACGTAGAAACTTTTCCCACCTCCTCCCCAACAGACCAGGGTCAGAGAAGACCAAACCTATGCAACATAATTTGCTTTAAGTACGTGACCAGCATGGATGTTCCAGCTAACCTTTTAAAAATAAGTTTAAACCAGTGTGAAGAGGCTTCTAAGAAAGTGAGAGGTGAATTTAAGCTCTAAGTATCTAGGTGTTTCCCTTTTCCCACACCATACAGCAATCAGTTCAAAGCTGCTACCCCTTCTCCTTTCATGAGGCAGTTAAGGGTGTACTCCCTGAAGACGCAGACTTCTTCTGTTCCAGTATGACTAGATCTGTTAACTGATACACAGCCCTTCCTTATGGGAACCACTTCTGAGGTGTTACCATCTCATCTTAATTTTTTTCCCCCACCTCTGTGAGAGCAGATAGACACCTCCGATCCTTGACATCTAGACATGGTGTCTGTCTGCTCTCCATCTTAGACTTCCAGCATCAGGAATCCCTCATTCTGCGGTGCTTCTCTTTTACCCCTCACTGATGTGAGGCTAGGGTCCACTGGGCTAGGGTCACAAAAAACCCCTAAAACATAGGAAGTCTGATGTATTAAAAATTTTTGGTTTGTTTTCTTAATTCCCTGACAGGCATAAGTTGAAGAATGTTCTGCAACAGCCAGGTATCTCTGATGACTTGAAAACAATTAAGGAGAAGATGGGTATCGATGATGATAAGTCTGTGGATTTTTTTCTCCTCCTTGATAACATTCTTGCTGAGCAGGTGAGCTGAGCAGTTCTGTTGCACTGTCACAGAAAGAAACATCCCTTTACCATGCATATGGAGGAAACCATGGAGTGCCAACACCGATACCAGTGGGTACCCCAGTACCTTTCTATGTAGTCCATAAAGTTTGTAGAAACAGCATTTTAAAAAGAGAGATGTGGAGTAAGCCTTGCTCCAGCATGGGTGAAGACTCATCTCCAGTACTTACCTTGAAATCCAGTGCCTCTTTTAAATGTAATGAAGCAGAGCTAAGAGCAGTTTGGCCTTGCTTACTCCGTTACAAAGTGCTTTCCCTTTTTGGCAGTCAGCACTTAGCAGAGTCATCGTAATCCTGGTTCCACCGTACTACCTGTAAGCCAGACTGCTTCTGCCACTGGAAGGGAGCTGGGCTTTTTTGTACCCCCCTTAGTACCTCTTTTTTGCTTGAGCTAATGCGAGTTGGTCTGGCTGTTGGTTGAATAGCTCAAGGAGTTACACTCCCATCACGTAGAAATGTATCCTTGAGAACAAACATCCATCCTTTTGGTACACAGAGAAAGTTCTGTGTGTTTAAAACCACCCTAGAACCCCTCACGTGCACACCGTAGTACTGTACATGGTGCTACAATACTGTAGTACAAATGCTGTGACGTGAACAGCTGTTTTCTGTGGGCAGGCATCCATGTGTCTTCTGGCTGGGTTCAGAAAGGGTCAACCCCCTCTTGTTACACTACATCTTCTCCTTTCAGGTGCACAATTTGCCAAGCTGCCCTGTGCTGAAGAACTTTCAGCAGACAGTTGAACGTCGATCTGTTGACTCGGTGCTTTTCCTTCTGGAAGATGGTTCGAGGTGATTGCCTGTATCCATGCCTCCAGCCTTAAGGGTTGTCTTAGGCTCGGCCAGGGCAGATGAGCTACACCAGCTTACTGCAGCAGACAGAAGTCATTTCTGATCTGCTGCATGCCCCCACCAGAGGCTACCCCTCACGAGGTTTGTGCCTCAGCCATCTCAGTAAGTCCAGTGCCTTCAGCCAGAAACATGAGCTAGGAAAGAGGAGGCCATACTGAGGAGGCCAAGATGTAGGCTTGCATCCCGTTTGGCTGACAGTCACAGAGCAAGTAGCCTCTGAGGAACAGTAGTAAGCCACTGAGGTAAGCAGAGAACACCTCAGTCGCCACAGTTGTTTAAGGGAACTTGCATCAAAGGCAAAAGGAGAAGAGCATAGGAGATGCCTCCAGCCTGAGCACTGAGGCTGCCCTTGCAGGTGCACAACTACAGTCTGAATTCCAACCTGGGAAGTTTATCTCAGGGATGGCACCTGCACAGCTGGGCTGAGAAGTGTTAGTGCTAGTGGAAAAGGTGATGCCAGGCCTTGCGCACATGCAACTACTTGCAAAAGTACCTGCTGCTACATGCAGTTAATTACCTCCTCCGCAGTTGTTTGTGAAGGCGGCCGAGTTGCTAGCCTAGCAGCCCTTTTCCTTTTGGATTCATTTGCAGCTGCTATATTCGCCAGCTCTTCTTGGGCGGTGGTATAGGACTGCCTTTTCTGTTAGGGTCCTTAGCCTTGTTTTTTAACTTGTGTTAGAGATCTTGGGTACCGAAAGACTGACTTTCTGATTTCCCCCACTCCCACGACACCCAGGACAGTCACAGTGGCACTCATCCTTCATTTGCACTGATGTATTCATTAGGTAGAGCGAGTCTTTCACACAAGAAGACATCTAAAGATCTCTTTATGCAATACAGGGATAAAAGCTAATTTTAAAATATAGCCACCACCTTCTCGAATCCCACCCCTCCCCTTCCTGCCAATGACTCCAGCAACTTCAGCTGCTGTTTTACAGGCAGCTGCAGTCATCTTCCCTAGCTGAAAACCATGCATCTAAAAAAATCACAACTAGGGAAACAAAACAGCATAGAGAACATCAAGGAGTTTCTAGATTTCCCTTTATGTGGGCCAGACCTCATGAGACTGCTTGTTAACACCTCTCCCCTCCCAATCTGCAATCACATTAGAACCTCTGTGGTGACTATGTAACTGCCGAAATAAAAAGTAACCACAGGAGTTGCATTTAATAGTTCCTAGGTACACGCTATACATGTTATCAATTTGTAGGAGAAAAGCCGGTTCCCAGGTGTTCATTTGAAATTATTTAATTTGAAAGTTTAAAACCTAGTAATTTATTTCTGCCTTTTTTTTTTTTTTTTCTTAGAGAAGTTCTTCAGATGAGTGTTGGTCTCCTTTTCTATACCTTACAGAAGAACATTACAGAAGCAATAGATCCCTCATCTGCAGCTGAAAGGGCCAGGTACAGGGCAGATCTCTTCTTCCAACAGTTATAAATTCTGACTTGCTGTCAGTGCAAAAGGCTGGTTCAGCAGGATATTGAGTGTGTGTGTGTGTGTTAAAGAGAACGAGTGCTCATCTGCTAGAGAAAGCCCAAGTGCTGCTGGCTATCCATGGAGGTACACAGCTAACATGTTAGGTTTGGGTTTTGTTTGTTTTTCCCCCTTTTTAACAGAAAGCTCATTCTCTATGCTTCTCACGACGTTACCCTTATTCCTCTCCTGGTGGCACTGGGCACCTTTGATCACAAGTGGCCACCTTATGCTGCCGATGTGACCCTGGAACTCTATCAGCACCAACAGTCCAAAGAGTGGTTTGTTCGCGTATCTTACCATGGAGAGGTAAGATCCCAGGGGAAGCCCCTTGTACAAACCTTGGGCTTTTGGGTTTGCCATGCATCTGTGTAAAGGTGTGAAACAAGGCTTGTTCTGAGCATGCCATCAAGCCATATAACAGAGTAAGACACCTACCGCGCATCCGCGGTAGCCAAGATATCTGTTTAGGCAAAGACTCTGAACCTCTGCCTCGACTAGCGTATTTCCCTGTTGCAGAATGCATCAGTATCAGCAAAAAAGGGCTTTGCCAACACACAGGATCTGTGATTTTGTCTCTTTGCCTTTGCAGGAACAAGTGGTGAAAGGATGTAGAGCAGGTCTCTGCCCACTTGAAGAATTTCTAGAAGTTCTTTCACAGTACTCAGTCAGTCCAGAGGAGTACGATAACCTGTGCTCCCAAATGGAGGGGAATCAGCAAACTGACTCATGATTAAGTTGTCTTAAATTAAAATTAAGTTACTGTCACAATCTTTGACTATTTTTCTTTATATTCCTGCCAGCCTTCTCCACTCAAAAGGTATTTTAGATAAGGGGACTTTTTCCTACCAGACACAGGGTGGCACAGTGTCACTTTCCACTGTTAGCAGCCAGATGAAAGAAGCCACATAACAGAATGGCTTGAGTTCACTTCTGAGGTAGCCAAGCAAAAGCACAAAGGCTGAAAGCAGCAAGGGAGAGAACAGACTTTTTAAACGGCCCTGCTGCTTCGGGAATATGATAGAAAACATACCTGTTCCTCATCTGCTGGGACTGTGGGATGAAGCCCAGCTTGCTCTGTGCTGCCAGACTTGAGAACTTTGACATAACGATTGCTTTTGTGTATGCTGAACTGCAGAAGCCACTGTGCCTTTCCTTTTCTCTTGTCATGTTGGAGGGTTGCTCTGCAGACAGATGAACCTCCCAAATTGCATAGCGTTTAGCTACCCCATCTTCTTGAGGGCATTTTTGCGCACACAAAACCTCTCCAAAGGGACAGAAAGCCTCCAGACCTCTTTCCTGCACTCCTGTAATTATGGAAATTCTGCTGCGAACATGCAAAACAACCACAGTGGGCCAAGTACAAGAACATGCACTCTTGGTGAACTCTGCTTAATGTGCTTTAACAAGGAAGTCCGGGGAGCTGCTATTGACTTCAGCTTTGAGCAGCGTCGCATCCATTTTGCACTTCATGAAACAGGAATACACCAGCATAGCCAACAGAAGTACTTTCAATCAGTAAATAAAACTTGGATCCTGACCTATTTCTTTGGGATAAGTAAAGGCTAAAATAGGGGGACCACATACTAAAATGGCCCTGCAGTTTTGCTTCTGCATTACCCCCCCCCCCTTTTTTTTTTTTTCCCCTCCACTTAGCAAAAACAGACTGCAGTGATGTTAATGTAAGTCATTGACAGATATGTGACTGGAGGCACTACAGTACCTTCTCCCTGAGAAGCGTGGGCTGGATTTACCTCTACTCTCTCATTAGCCTGCCCCCACCACAATTACATGTTGACACCATGCACAGTGAACAGAATAATTTGAATCCTAAATACATAGCTGGAGGTCTCACTGAACTGCTATTAGAAGCTGTCAGGAAAGCAAACAAAACATTGTTACTTTTCACCAAGTTTTTATACAGCCTAAACCCGTAATGCCATTGTATAAAAATCAATGGCCCTACCCTTGCTTAAGAACAGTGTGTTCTGCTCTGATCAAGCTCTCCGTTATGCACAGTCTGAAGTATTTGGAGAATGGCGATGGAAACATCAGGCATACGACTGCAAGTTATTTGTGAGACGTGGACTCCTTGGGAAAGGGGTATCGGGGAACCGCATGAGAGGCTTTGGCCACACCACTAGACAAAGGGGGAATTCACACACCTTCTCCTCAGCAAGAGCTAGGAGCATCTCCCAGCAAAACTGACCAACCACCAGGTTAAAAACCGCAACATGGGCAAGACCAGCAGAATTCAGCAAGCTGTTCTAGTGCAGGTAAGATTCTTAAAGGGCACTGCATTCACACTTGAAGTGATCGTATCACTCTAAGCAGGGTAACATACATTTCAGTAATATTTCAGGGAAACAGGCCAGCTTCTTGGCAGTGGCAAGGAAGAGGCCTCTGCTGGGAACAGGTTACTTCATCATTGCCCTCCACAGGGTTTCTGCAGTGCCCTCTGTGCCCTGCTCCAGCCTCACCCTGTCCCTCAGCATAGAAGTGGTTGGGCTGTGCATTGGTCTCATCCTACTAAACTCCTCCATGGCAGTCGTGGCCCACAGTATCGAGGAGGAGTTATTTCTGACCACAGCTAACAAACAACCATTTCAGAAGAGGCCTGGTGGGACACTGGAAGTTTTAAGACCAAAGGACACAGGTAAGTGGGAAGTGCTGAACTGCAAACACAGCATGGAAGAGCTGAGACATTTCTGAGAACGTGGAGTAAAAACTTCCAGAAATCAACAATTTCCCATGGAACCAGTGCATTTACATAAATAGGCTGACTCCTTCCTAGGACTGGGAAAGACACAAATCCCAGGGGACAGAAAAAGAAATCCAAAACTTTCTTACCCTGGGCTGTTACTATGAGAACTGCTGACACGAGCAGCTAGTATGTACAACCTCAGGTTCCTTCAAACTTGAGCTGGGGCTGCTAACCCAAGTTAGTCTGTCTGCCTTGCTATATTAGTCCAATACAGTTAACGCAAGTTGGTCAACTTAAGCCTAAAAGACGTCCTTCTTATTCTGCATTGCAAACCTATCCTCACACAATATGTTTAATTTAAGGCAATGTTAGTATAGTAGGTAATTGGCAGGAAAGATGTCAACTTAAATTTAAGGTTTTGTTTTCTCCTTGTAAACATCCTTTTTTAAAAAGTTTCCAACATCCCAGAAAAAAAACAGTATCACTTTTTTTCCTGCCTCATTCTCTGACTCAAACACGACCGTAAGCTTCAAACCTGAGTGCATGAGTCACAAGGACCTACATCTCTCGGCACAAAAGGTTTGCCAGTTAAAGTCAAAAGATCAAGAGTTTAGTGATCTTGGCATATTTGTCAATAAATCCAACATAATAAAACTAGTAGTCTGGGTCTTTATCAGGAGTGCTCTTCAGACCTTAAAACGTGCTTTAACCGTAAGCAGAAAGAGCATGATAAAGCTAGGTGGTACATGCCTACCACAACCAACAGCATTAAGAGAAATTATCGGAAACTATGTGGACTGGCTAAAAACTGAAAAATCTTTCACCTCACCGGAAAGATGACACAGCACATATGCAAGACAGCTCACCTTTTTTAGCTTAAGAACTACCACCAATTGTTACAGTGAAGTGCTCTACTAAATACAGGCCTATATCAAAAAACATGGATCATTTCTCCTTGAGAAGTATCAAAATAGGGAACAGGTTTCAGCCAACAGCCTGCCAAGGCTGCAGGAGGAAAACAGTCACCATCGTGAGTGCAGAAGAGCACCACCAACGAAACACTGCATTTTCTGCCACCAGAATGAAAACCAGCACAGCAGACTGGCACCATACCAAGCACTGCAAAATTAAGCCCCATATATGCCATGTTTGTAATGGCCCCAACACTCTGGCACAACAAACGCTGCGTTCCAGCAGCCTAAGAACTGCGTGTTTAGGATTCATACTTATCCTCAGGAAGAGGTGGGCACCCACATCCTACTCCAGGGTACACATATTGTGCCAGAAGCACCACCAGCATTTATATCCCACCCAAGACCAACGCGGATCAGATCTCCACATACTGGTCTATCTTCTGAAATGTCACCCACTAGATGCCACTAGGAGGTCATGACTAAACTCGCAAGGCTGGCTACTTGCTTGTCAGGTCTTTGGTAGATTAGCTAGCCCATGATACAGGTACAAAGCTCACGTTTATTTGGACAGTGCTTAAAACTGCCAGCGTACTTCACAGATGACCTGTTTGCAACAGCCTACTACTTTAAAACAAACAGATTTCAAATATTTTAAACTTTTGATTTAGCAGGCACATTACTTTGCGTTTCAGAAGTTCACCATCTGCTGGGTTTACCTTTTAAGTCTCTCCGCACTCCGGCTGCGCAGCCATCTGGGATGAGATAATTTGAACAGCAGACTGTTTCCTCCCATGTTACTAGAGAGGAAGAGCAGCCAAGCATGTATGAATAAAGCCTATTTCATTCTTTCAAACAAAGGTGGAGGAGGATGATTTGAAAGTTTAAAAAAAAAAAAAAAAAGAGGGGGAGGGGAAGAAAACTAAAAATGGCAACCTCACTTTCCGTCTTCAACTGTACCATGACTACCAGAGCTGAGTCACAGTTACTATTGATTATAAATAAGCAGGAGAGAACAGACCCTGACTTACAGAACCCAAGGTGAATTTGCAAAGCTGGCAACTAGAAAGCTTTTTCATTTGCAAAGCAAAAAGGGGAGAAGTAGAATCAGAGGGAAACAAAGAAGTTCAGTTTACATCTACCAAGTCATTTTTCTGACTGGAGCTGACTAAAGTATTAAGCATCTTTTGTCCATCACCTAGTGCAAACCAGGCAATGCCACTGAGGTTGAGTGCACCTACGTGGACTCAGGAGAACTCACATCATCTGCATTTTCTGTAGGAAAACTCTTGTTAAGATACCGAATGCCAGCATCTTAAGTTAGACAGACACAGAAGGTACTTTAATTATCCAGCATTTTTTAAATGTACCCTTTCACTATCAAGTGGCTTTGAGACAGTGAATCCCCTAGGCTAATTTTTTTCTAGAATGAGTCACAGTCACCTTAAATCCTTTGCTATTCAAAATGCCTCAACAGACATAGGAGGCACTGCAAAAGGCTGTTAAAAAAACCCCAAACCCTCCAGGTTATTTCCACGTCGATCAAGAAGTTTGCTTTGACACGGTAAAAACAGTCAGGAGTTGTGGCAGAAGTGGCAACACTTAAAATGGTTGCACCGTGACAGTCCCCATGCAAAAGGGAGCTGTGCAACCGTTTAAAGAAGAGGTAACTCCGCTCTACAGAAATAACACTTACTGTGTCATTGTCAGCTCTTCTTAAAATCTTGACAAGCCCGTGCTTCAGGCACGCTGCTTGTCAGAGGGAAGCACCACAACATACATCCTACACTTTGTCAAAAGAGTAATTCTCACCCAAAATCATTGTAAATTTGCATGACAGCACAAAGGTGAATTTGGAAGCAGGCAACAGAAGGCTCTGAGGCTTGCGTGCCTGCAACGACGTGTGGCTTCACTCATTTTGTAACACTAGCAACGAAACTTTGGTAAACTGGCCACCGACAGCAATTCTTTTTCCACCTGTTAAGCATCAGTTAACTCCAAAAAACTCTCACGCACAAGCATATTAAAGAGACTCATTCTCCACATGAAGTTTCACGCCAAATAGCCAGCCCTTTGAGGAAACTACTCATTGAAAGAATTTCAAGTAACAGTAGGTGGAAGGAGGGACAGAAACGACACACTCCATATACAGCACTGGGGGACCGAAGAGCAGCCAGCCATAGAGCCCTGCCCTAGAGATCCACACCCCGATCTTCTCCAGGAGCAGGGCTCAACTCCCAGTCCATGTTTCAGCATCAAGTCTTTCACTCCTCATAGACAAAACCATAAAACCTTCTCGCCGAAATCCTCTCAAAAGGCAAGCTCGAAAAGACAGGGGATTAGGAGTTGATCGATGAGAACTGTGGCAAAGCAACAATTTACCCAGCAGGGTTTTCTTGATAAAAATCTGCGTACTGATGATTTCCCTCTCACCTTTGGTATTTAAGCTCATCCATCCCCCACTATCTCAGCCTCTGAGCACCGGCAGTCCAAGACCCTACCGGATCCAAAGCCCCCAGGGGGACACTCAATCCCAGTGCCCCGCCGCACAGCACTGGACCACGGTGCTCAGCAGACAGACACTGCTGCTCAGGGAAAGCTCAAAACCACGTACCTTGTAGTGCTGCAAACACTCACCAGGAGGAAGTGACAGAGACAACGTTTCATCTGTTCCTTGACCCTCGACAAACTGAGGAAGAAAGACTGTAACAATTGTCCCTGGGGTGTTCTGAAATAAGACCTTACTCTGAGAAAAAAACAAGCTCGGTTCAGGATTAAGTGAACAGAAGTGCCTTGCAAGGAGCATGCAGCTGCCTACAGACCAGACTTCTAGGAGCTGCCAAAGCTTGCCCCACCTGGCCTCTAGGCTGGCTGTGACCGTAAGGAAGAGCAAGCAGTCATCTGGCCAGCTGTCTGATGTACACAGAAACAACTGGACTGGATAAAAAAAAAGACAGTTCATTTTTGTAAGAAACAATATATTTTATTTTTCTGACACCACAGCCCTGGCGAGTGGTTTTGTACCAAATTTAATGGAGGTTACACAGAACGTTTTACGCTGGGGAGGAAAAAAAAATAACCACAAAAAAAATCCTGGATAACTTTTAGTGTCTGTTCCACTCCCACATTAATAAAATCACTTGGGGTTTCTAAGAAAAGGAGAATAGGAAACAGTGAGAGAGACTACTGTAGGATGTAACAGTGTCCAAGTCCAGCCCCTTCCTAAAAGTGGGAAGAGTCCCCACATGAGGAGAGGCTCTCCTAGATTTACTCCCCAAAATAACACAACGTATTGCAGCTGCCATAGGAGGAGACAGAAGGGGGACGGAGAGAGAGAGAGAAGCCTATTTAATAAAGAGTGGGAGGGAGAGACAGAAGGTGCTGGACAGCACGCCATAATTTGAAAAATATGTCCTTAACTTATTATTTATTTCTTTTAAAAGATTCTCCTCACTGAACTTAAGTTCCTTTTTGTGCTTTTCATTAATACTCTGCTCTGAGGTCGTAGTTTGGTTTTTCTATACATTGGAGTTGAAGGAAAATAGTCCGAAGTTCTGAAGATGGATTCTCCACCTAAAGTAAACAGCCTAGAATCCCATTCTCCTCTCACCCCAAAGACTAAAGTCTCTGCTAAAATCCCTTTTACAATATAGTACAGTACACAAAAAACCCCAAAAATAACCAAGAGTCCTGGGAGAAGCCAGTCCGAAGGACGTAAACATACAGAGAATGGTGCAACTTGTGACAAATGGCAATTCTCAAAATACAGCTACAGATTCTCAAAGCAGGTGCCGTCACGGGATACCCAAGTCCACAAAAATAATTTTTAAAAAATAAATCTTAAAAAAAAACAACCTGTTAAAATGAATAATTTTTTTTTTCAGGTAATTCCATACATTCGAGATTTCCCAAAGCGTCCTCTGGTCTCTTTTCACCTATTGCATGGCCAAACTGTACTCCTGAAGCTCCCAAAAAAGCCCTCAGGACTTGGAATCTCATCTTGACAAGGATCAGAACATCCAGTCTTATGGTAGCAGCTTAAAACATCATGTTCCCTGGGTTTCCAGGGCCTTGGCTAAATCCTCCCATGCCAACGTCAGCAGCCATACCTCGGGGCCTCATTTGGGGGGGAATCATGATGTTTTGTTGGGGTCCCATCATGCCCTGCATTGACATCATCATACCAGGCGACCCTACAGGGCCCGGGTGGCTGTACAGCCCTGCGGGGGCTCGGTCCTTGCCTGGGATCATGCCCACCGCGGCCACAGGGTTACTCATTAGCGCGGGCTGGCCAGGCATCGCCGTCTGTGCTGGTGACATCATGCGGTGGTGCGGCCCCATCATGCCTTGCTGCAGGAAGGCAGGCGGCCTCATCGGGTTATGACCTGGCATGGATGGAGCCGTCCCAAGAGGGATATCTGGAGTTCCCACTGGCCCGGGGCCCCCCATGCCAGGCAATGTTAGTCCCATCCTCGGGGTCTGCTCTCCTATCATCCCCTGCATGTGGGAGAACCCAGGCCCAGGACCCTGCGGCTGCTTGCGGCCGGGCACCTCCCCACGAGGGAAATACTGTAGTGTCTGGCTGGGCTTCTCCGACGGGATAATCCTGGACAGGTCAAACTCGGGTATTCCCGTGGCTCCAGGACGGATCACCTCCTGCAGCTCTGGATCAGTGAAAACCGAAGGCATATTGTTTCCAAGAACAGTGAAGGAGTCTGGACCGCCAGGGCCTCCAGTCTTGCAAAGTGCTGGATCTGTCGAACTTTGGGGCAGGTTGGTAGGACGCCCCAGAGGTCCTTCTCCGTGGAAGCCCATTCCTGCTGGGAAGTTGCCTTGTCCACCGCTGGGCCCGTTGTGTGGAAATGGCACCTGCTGCGGAGGGGACTGTACAGGAGGGAACCCCTGTGGGAAGCCCAGGCGTCCTTGAGGTACCATTGGAGACTCCTGGGAACCGTGCCCCATCATCGGGTTGTGTGACATCAGGCCGGGTCCCACGGGAACCCCATGAGGAGGTATATTGGGTCCCATAGCATTTGGAGAGGGCATCTGGTTGTTATGGGAAAGAGGCTGGGTCATTCCCATTGGGCTAAGGGTTGGCATTGGACCCACTGGGTTTGGACCTGAAATTCGAGGATTCTGAGAATTAATGCCCATTCCTAGGGAAGAAATAAGGAATCACATTTAGATAACAGCAAATAATAAACAATAAAGCTATCGAGAGACCTTTCTGCAAGGTTACCAAGCCCGCGCGCGCGCACAAAAAAAATTGTGCTAATAAAAATACATCAGTAGTGGCTCTGGAAAACGTTACTTTAACCAGAAAACTGAAACCATCTGCACAGCTGCCTCCCTAAGCTTGTCGCTGCCCTATCAACAAGTGATCAAAGCCTGCTCTGCCAGTACAATCTCAATCCAGCCCACACCTTTACTGCTTCCCTGGCACTCTAGGTGACACAGGCAATAACAAACATGTCTGTGACCCGTTATCTGTGTATGGACACTTGTCCACTGGGAAGTGACTGAATCTCCTTTCAAAACTCAAGTAGAGATAAATCAGGTAACCCTCATAAGACTAAGAGGCGGCAATCAATGAGGTTAATGAGCTATCATCATGAACTTATTCAATTAGCCAGCTTCCCCAGGTATATTCAGCCACTCTGATCATTACTGTGTGAGACAGCAAAGCTACAGGTAAACTCATCAAGAATTCATTACCAATTGCCAGTTTCATGAAACATCCACCCATCCCCTCTTTCAAGTATGTTAATTCAATTGGGTGGAGGGGCTACCACCTATTTTTGCATTAAACACATGGGTATGTGTTTAATTTAATTAAAGTTAACATTAATTTAATTAATTAACATTAAGCTATCAGCAGGGACTGGATTTCTCATATGAACACGCTCACCCACAAGACAGCCCAAAAGAATGATGTTTCCTTTTACTTTTTCTTCAACTTTCTCATGTAGGGACCAGGACAGTTTTTTCCTTCAGTCCTGGCTGAGGTCACCTGCCCATTACACATTCCCTATATGAAAAGATGTACATTTTGAAAAAGCTCTCTAACGCTCTCTAACGTGGATTGACAAAGGCAATCCACAAAGCCCAGAAAAAAACCCAGATGATTCAGTGTCAGAAAAAACCAAACCAAACCAAAACCACTGTGACACTGCCTTAAGACAGGGAAGAATGGTTTCCTCTCGATAACATGTTGTAGGTCTGACCCTTATTCCCATGAGCAGCCTTCACTCACACAAGTAATTACAGTCTGCCTGAGTGAAAATCTCTCCTACGCATAAGGGTTTTCCAGGTTATACACTTGCTGCAGAACAGACACTTTCTGGACAAATTTAAAAAAAATAAGTTACAAAAATGGTTGCAAGGAGAATTCCTGTCTCCCCATTTCAGAGAATTGCAACAGTTTTCCTCAAAAACAACCCATGGCTATATATTCTTCAAGGTTTTTCCCCTCTCACAATCTTCATTTGATGAAGTTTCCGTAAAAATCACCCTCACTGTACTGCCTGATAGCTTGGGCTTATGTTTCTTTGAGTTTCTTACCTGGTACGCTGTTCATAGGTGGTAAGTTTGGGGAGCGTGCTGGAGGGGAGTCATCATCCGAGCTGGCCACAGTTTTGATGGCATCGTGATAGAGCGGTGTAGAGCTGGGCATGGCAAATTTGGACATCCTGGACATCATAATGGAAAGGGGATTCTGGGAGAGGGTCGGCTCTGGGGGCATTGTGTAAGGACTGCTAGAGGGAAGATTTCCAGGGAGAGTCACAGGAGCAGACTGGCTAACTGTGGAAGGAGGTGGACCACCTTAGGGGCAAAAAAAAAAAAAAAGAAAAAAAAAAAAAGGGGGGGGGGGAGGGAGGAGAGAAAGAAAGAGACTTCAGGTTTTTTTCTTTAAAAAAAAGACAAAAACAAACGCCCACCAACTTCTCTTTTCAACTATAAATCTCAATGACTAGAAATCCCTTTTATTGCAAGAGACCATCTGACTAATGCAGTCAATGCCTGTGAAAGGTAACCAGAAAAACAAGCCTATTGATCAAGATGGTTAACGTTAGTTATCCTGGATTCTGCACTTCTACTGGAACTATCTTGAGCCTCTACAAATCCACATGAAGAATTATCAATTAAATCTGAAAATCCTACTGTTCAACTTCCATACACTGATGACAGACTTAGGTACCAGGTCTAGCCATAGAAATCAAAATCTAGTTAGTTAATTGTTTCTACACCCACCAAATGTCAACTGTAACTCCTCCTTTTTCTTTAGAAGGCAAACAAGCACAAAAGACATAGGCAGCACAACAAAAGCTGTAGCAGATATTATGCAGAGACATGTGAGCAGATTTCTGACAAGCTGCATCAGCAGCTACAAGTAAAACTCCCTGTTTACGTTTTATTTCAGGTTTTCCATACATATATTTACTGCTCTTTCCATTTAAAGAAGCATTCTCTGCACCTATTAGCTAAATATCATCCTTTGCTCTCCCAAAACTGGAAGTGCAGTTACATTTATTTCGAATCTCCTTTGTTCTTCATCAATGAATTTCATGCCACCCAGACCACATGCGAAGGAAGATGCTAAACCGAAGTTGTGCTGTCACTGAAAATTCACCACACATTCCCCCGCTGCCCCCCTCTCCCTGCCAAAAAAAGGAGAACAGAGAATACAAAAGTCCTGCAATGCCAAAACATTTATGCTTCGGAAGAGCTGCATGTAAAAGCATTCATTAAGCACAACGGTTAGGGATGGAGTAAAGCACTTGGTTCTGACTTGTAGGCACTCAGGTTGATGGCAGGCTCAGCATCAGCAGCCACCATAGATGCCACCACCAAGGCTCGCTTCCCTCGGTGCAGAGACCCAGCCGGCAATCCCCACAGCCCGTGAGAGGGGCCACCCGTCCCGTCCCCGGTCCCCACAGCCCGTGAGAGGGGCCACCCGTCCCGTCCCCGGTCCCCACAGCCGGTGCCAAGGGCCACCCGCCCCGTCGCGTCCCGTCCCCGGGTCCCGTCCCCGGCGCGGCCGCGCCGTTACCCGCAGCGGCACTAGGGGGCCACGCGGGCAAGCGGCGGCTCTGCGGGCGCGGGGCTGCCCCGCTGCGGCGCTGGGAGCCCGGCCCGAGGGGCGGGTGTGCCCGGGGCCCCGCCGGGAGGGCCGGGGCAGCGGCAGGGCCGGGGCCGGGCAGGGGCAGGGCCGGGCCGCCCCCCGCCCAGGGCCGCTCAGCAGCGGGGAGCGCAGCGCCAGCACCCGCCCCCGAGGTCCCCGGCCGGGCAGGGCTCCGGCGTGCGGCTGCGGGACTGGCTCCCTCCGGAACGGCGCTGGGTCAGGGCCGGTAAACCCCGACAGCACCGGCCGCACCTGAACCGCACCCAGACACGCGACCGGCCAGCTACGCTCAGCGTGTCTCCCCTGGAGCCTTTATCTGCAGCATCTTCTCCACAAAACTACAATCACCAGAAGCTACGATCACCAGAAGCTACGGCCAAACAGCCAAAAACCCCTCGAGAAAGGACTTCTCCCACCAACACTCCACGTCTTTTCACACCTCGTGACCCCACCATTTCACTTGCGTGTCCTCTGAGTGACCAGCCCTCACCTCGACGCGTGGGAGGCATGGTACAAACCCACAAAGGCAGCAGGAGGAACAGCCCATGTGCCTCGGCACAGCCTCCAACAGGCGAAGAGCCACCCAGCTCCTGCCACCCTGCAAGAAACCTCCTCCCTCCCCTTGCTGCACCCCTCGGGGCAACCCACCGCCAACCCGGGAGCCAAAGGTGGCAAGCAGAGGTGGCACTCACCCGACTCCACGTTCCCCAGCATGGCTGGGGAAGACATGGTGAGAGATGCCTTGTGGTTTGGGGGAATCCCAGGGCTCTGCAAAGGAGGCTTTGGAGATGAGGTCCATCCGGGAGAAGGTGCAGGGAGAGACGGAGACTTGAGGTGGACAGGAGAAGCAGCAGCAGACCCCAAGACAGGGGGGGACTTAATGGAAGCAGCGGCAGCTGCGGCAGTGGGGCCTGCAAGCATTCCTGCCAGCTGGGAGGGTGTCTGAGGAGACTTGAGGTTCCCCGAGGGAGACCCCATCATGGGAGACTGGACCTGGCGCATCGTGGGAGACTTCAGGGGGTTGATTCCTGGCGAATGCACCTGACCGGCTGCGGAGATATCCAAGGGCTTGCGGCCGAGGCTCCGCTGCGCAGGGGGAGCAGTGTTGAGGCTATTAGGGTTACTGGTGGGATTGAGAGGTAGTGGCGGCATGTGGCTGAGCCGGTTGTTAGTCCTTTGGTCAGGCCCGATCTGTTCTCTGAGATTTCGGAGACCGACTCCTGGGCCCTGAGACATGGGAAGGAAGGGCCTGGGACCCATGCCATACTCCTGCTGCGGGTGCTCCCCAAACGGCAGTGGCACCATTTTCTGCTGCGAGGAGAGCATCTCCGAGACACCGGGGCGCAGTTTCATCATCTCTTCTGGCCCGACTCCTGCCTCCCTCAGCTTCTGAGGGACCAGGGGTGGGTTGGACCCCATGGTGACATTCATGCCCATGTCCCCCTTCATGCTGCTGGGACCCATCCCGAACTCCAGCTCCCTGCTAGAGGCCATTTGTGGGGGTATTCCTTTCGGGAAGTCCCCCCTGGAGGGGCTCATTGGCCCTTCCACCGGCATGCGAGGGAAGATGGGGTTGTTCCCAGGCTCCATGTGTCTCTGGGAGGGCATCATTCTGTTTATCTCCATGCCAGGCCTGATGCCTTCCATGTTCAGGCCGGGAGGGAGGCCCATCTGCTTCTCCGCCAGCTGCTGCTGATAGAGCTCTTCAGGCAGGCCCTGCGGGTTGGGGAACCGCTCCCCTCGGCCAGGGCCGCTGAAGACACCCTGGCCAGGAGGGAAGTTTCGGCCATCTGGGATTTTTGGCACGTCGTCTGGCCAACTAACTCCCGAAAGCCCAGGCCGGGAGGCGGGATTCGGGACACTGGGGCCCTCCATGTCAGGGTTCATCATTCCTGCAAAACCAGGCAGGCGCATCTGGCTCCCGGGCACATTCGGATGAGGAGCCATGCCCCTGGGGGGCAGAGAGTGCGACATGTTCATGCCTTCAGGGAAGGGCTCTGGACCCCCAGGTCCCCAGCCCTCCCCAGGGGTCATCTGGTAGGGAGGGGGAGGGCCTCGGACCACTCCACGAGGCCCGTGCTGGTGGACCATCATGTCCTGCAGGGAACACTGCTGCACCACCACCTGCTCTTGCTTTCTTCTTTTCTCCTCGTAAAACTCCTGCTGCAGCTTGAGCCAGGCCACCTGCTCAGGAGTCATGTGGTCCAAGTGGTCTGGGCCTATGGGTCCTGACTGGGAGTTCATTGGTGGTGGCCCCATTTCATCTGGGGAAAAAGGCATGTCCCTGTGTCCTTGAGGGCCAAACGGAGCCCCTCCGTCTGTCCGAGACCCTGACCCTTTGCCTAAACTTTGGGATTGAGCCATCATGGCCTGTATCGGCCCTTCAGGTTTCTTTTGGGGACCATCCAGCACCCCAGCATTTGGGGGTGGCCCCCCACTTTGCCCTCCCGCAAACTCCTTCTCGTCAGGAAAGAGCATGCGCTGTATGTCTCTCAGGGTCTGCAACGAGCGCTCTCGATGCTCCAGCTGCTCCTGCGACAGTCCGTCTGGATTCTCGCCCAAACTGGACGGATCCCCACCAGACACCGGCTGGGGAGGACCTTTGGGGTCTGCAGCGGAGCTATTGCTACCTTGGGAAACTGGGCTAACTGCTCGGTTATTGGGGGTTGAACTTTGTCCAAATCCTTCTGTCTGCAACGGGGTAGAGTTGGCAGGGCTGCCCACAGACATCACTTTGCTTTCCACGCTGGGACTGTCCTGATCTATGGGACAAGGGGGGCCAGTGGATTTGGATACTGGCGCTGACACAGGTGGAGTCGGCTGCATTTTGGCGTTCTGGGGAGGGTTCTGGTCCTGGGCAGTGGGGGGCTGGGGCTGCGGCAGGGGCTTGGGTTCAGTCCGAAGTGCAGTGATCTGGGGGTTCTGCAAGAGAAAGCCACACACTGTCACTCACTCTTCTTACAGCCCTATCGCATAAGCAGCGGTGCAAATGAAACGTCCTGTCTCAACCCCACCAGCCCACACTTTGCAAGGAAGGGTAGCCTTCATGCAGCGATTACAGAGCAGCATCTTGGCCACGCAGAAACCTGTTTTCCTCAAGCATTACAGCAGGTACTCCTTGCCTGTGTGCTAGCTCTGCATAAGCAATGGGTCTGAAATATACTACCAAATATCGCAAGACTCAAGCTCTTCTTTGGATCATCCAAGACATTTATTTGCAGAAGGCTAGAACAACAACTCTCCCTCTCTTTTCCACCCTAAAACTTATTTCAGGATATAAATACTCATCCATCTCTCTGAATCACGCACACACAAGCACATTTACCAATTCCCTTCCCACCCACATGCAGGTATTCCCTACCAAGGGTACAGTATTTCGTTCCGCCTTGCTGTTTGAGATGTTCTGGATATGAAAGGACACAATGGTTTCCACCTGTCCCTTCAGCACAGCTTCTGCAGCCCTGCAAAGACAGACAGACAGGTGCACATATCCAGTTGACGCTAAGAATCCATTTTTATTAACCACCCTCCTCCCTTCTCTCCTTCAGCTGAAAGAAGGGAGAAAGATTTAACCACCATACTTCACTCTAGATGAGTAGCAAAAGAAAAACGCTTGCACCTACAAACTCATCAGCATTCAGGGTTCATGTCTCAGTTTAAGCCATCCTGGCTGCTACTCACTGCATGGATTGTAAAACAATATCTACCAGCATTTGCCAAATGAACAAACAAACGACCAAAAAACCCCCAACAACCAACCAAAAAGATAACAAACAAACCCCCACACTTCAGAGAAACAATAACTTCTCAGAGGGCAAGAGAGTGACATTCTCCACTCCAGCCTCTTCAGCATCCCCAAAACAAGTAATGACTTTTTGCTACAAGAACACACTTGATGGAGAAAGTGTACTTGAGAATCTCTTAAAAAGGGAGCACAAATATAAGCCCCGCTCCCTGAAGACATTCAAGCATCTACCTACTTACTTGTTGGCCATCTCAGTAGAAAAGACGTAAACCACTTTGGATGGAGTCTTCTGCCCACTTGCTGGCTCCAAAGAGGCAGTCAGGCCATGAGAAGGTGTGGAAGACCTTGGGGCTGAAGCATTCGAAGGAGTCATGGAGTGTGGTGTGTGTTGAGACTCCTGGGACTTCACATGATCAGCAGAATTGCAGTCTGGAAGGGGAGAAAGAAGAAAAGAGGGGAATCACTACCTTGGGAGCTCCTTGGAAACCATTTCTGGAAATTGATCAGAGCTCTTCCTCCTCTGAAATGTCCCACTTCTCTCTCAAGCACCACTAAAAGTATTCTATTACACCACACACCTTCCCTCTAATGCCGTGCTGCCCTTCAGGCACCACTGGGAGAAAGCTCATTTTGCCCCTTTCCAAGGCAAGTGGCAGTTCCCAGAGCTGATCCCTTTGAACTCTCTGATGGCCACACAGAGTAGCAGGAAAATTACACACCAAAACAAACAGACATAAATATGTCTGCACCCAAGGAGAACACTGTGTGAAACTTTACTTTTTTTCCCTTCAGCCACCTTAGCCAGGTAACCTAGCGAACAGATAACAAAAGGAAAGATGGACAACTGCACATCTAGCGCACATC
The DNA here is from genome assembly GCF_017639655.2 of Falco naumanni. Lineage (NCBI taxonomy): Eukaryota > Metazoa > Chordata > Aves > Falconiformes > Falconidae > Falco > Falco naumanni. The sequence goes on from NC_054055.1 coordinate 114,459,948, forward strand.
TTTGCACTGCCTCACACAGGCAATGCTGGAGCCAGGAACAGAACACAGAAATCCCAATTCTGCCTTGTGTTACCAGTCAGGGTGCTAGGGGTTATGTATCTGTGTTGACAGAACAGGCTTGCATTTTGTTCAAAATCCCAGTTACAACAGAGCAGTTCCTGAAAGGCCAAAGGCCAGAAGGAAACCAACAGGTTGCAGTTGTACTTTCAGATCCTCTGGAGGAGTTTCAGAGCTACAAGGGAACTTTCCCACCAGGGTCAGGTCTGCACTTTAACTGAGCATGAACAGGTCATTTACCAATGCCAGCTATGACAACCTCTCCTCTGCCTGCTCTCAAGACCTTTAGAGACTGCGTTGGTTGGAACTTACAGAACCCCAGACAAATAAATGTTTCTCCAACACTTGCATAGCGATTCTCCATCTCACAAAGGACTAGGATTAAACATCTGCACTTGCACACAAATCCTAGCAAACGTACCTTTGATTTCAGGGTCATCGTGAGGAGTCCCAGCTTCCCTCTGTTCAAAGGAGTCTGCCGAAATGCTCCTCTCTCTCTTCCCCTTCCCCTTGGCACCATTTCCAGCCCCATTCTTCAGCCCCATGCTCCCACCTGGGCCAGGGAGCACTTTAGGGGGGTGACCTCCACTTTTGGGGTCACAGGGAGAGGGCTGGGATTGGCTGGTGGAGCCCCCTTGTTTGCCCTGGTTGGAAAATTTGGAATCCAGCTGGGGGTTGCCAGACGGGGACATCACTGTAGGGGGACGGACCATCACCTCCTGCTTTGATTTGGGGCTACTGGGGACAGAGCAAAAAAAAAGAAAAAAAGGAGAAGAAAAAAAGTGACAAATCACACCACTGATTCGTTCAACCCTGTAGGAACCAATTAGAGAAGCAGAAGCAACCACTGCCACCTTTGCAAGCTAAGACAATTGCTGACAAATAAAAAATGCCTGCAAGCTTGGAGTCATGCAGGTGCTTTTTTGAACATGCCCTGAAAGGGTTATTATCCAAGATGGGATCTCATTGCTCAAGAAGGCACCAAAGCAAGCTACAGACCTGCCAGATCCCAGGAACTGCTGTCACATGAGGACCTACCTCTGGGGCTTCTGTCAATAAAGACAACGGTTTCTATGTGCACAGAGAAGCGCCTCACACCAAGACCAGCTCAGAGTAAACAAACAAGGCACAACAAAGTTCACCTCACCACTCTCCTGGACCCCAACCAATATGCCACAGCTCTGATCAGAGCAGACCCCACCACCCACACCCCCTCCCTTGCACCTCCCTATCCAGTTCTACAGGGAGCACAAGGAAAACCCAGCATTACTGCAGCATTCATCATACATTGGGGCGAGCTGCCAGGCAAACACAAACCTCTGACCGTGAAAACAATTAAACCAGCTACAACCTGCCTCTGAATAAGGGAAGAGAAGGATACCATCTCACTGCACACTCCTGCAAAATGGGGCAGATGAAACTTCTCTAATTTGCCAGAGGAGATTCAGAGTCTTTCTTTCCCTCTTGATTCAGCAAATTGCATCCTAAAAATATTTTGCTGCTCTGGGTTTTACAGGCATACTAGCCACCCCCCCTTCCTCCTCACGCTCCAGTCACTCCATTGCTATCGGATCTTCTGCACTGTGTTTTCCCATCTTCATCACTACCACTTCCAACAGGCAGCGCTTGCTAGCATCCTCACTGTGGGACTCACCCAGGCAGTTTCCTCCTTTGGACAGACAACTGACTCAGAGGCGTTCCCTCTCAATTACTCTTAAGCTCCAGATGACCTCTAGAAGTAAACAATCAAACTCGAGAATGCTGTCAATCAAACCATTGCAAGTCCCTGGACACTGCTTCACTTCCATATTTTCCCCTTCCAAATTAGTGGAGGAGAGATACTGACCTGCTGCACCAGCAGGTAAATGATGCAGAGGATCTGATCAGCTCTCCAGGCTGTTCAGGCCAATAATATGGAGGAAGCATTTTGTGTGAAAGCACAGACAGGGAGACCTTCTGCTGCCCAACCACCCCTTGGGGAAATAGATAATTAGAAGAGGGGGAAGAAAAAACAAAAAAAAAGAACCCCAACCAACCAACAGACAGAAACAGCATGTTTACTCTCCTACAGCCTGTTCAGACACCTGATGGGAGGGAGGAGGGCACAAGGAATGGAGAATCTGCACATCACAGGTTTACAGCTTTCAGCTCGTCCTGAGCCTAGCACGCATGGATGCTCCCCAGCACCGTGCAGCCAGCACTCAGGTACTCGGTGGTTCCGATGGGCGCACAAAGGAGGACCAGCAATTCACATGCACCGGTCCTTGGCTAATCCTGCAGCAGAGCGGGGACAGCATCGTGCACCAACCCAGAGCAGCTGACTGCAGGCTCTTCTCCTTACCTCTGTGTGTTGCCTGACGGGGAGTTCCTCACTTTGGGGTTACTGGAATGCATTGACAGAAATCCTGAGCTCACAGTCTCACACGCGCGCAGATGGGCTCTCGTCAAGTTCCTCTGGGGAGTGTGCCGCCAGAGGCAGCGTCGAAGCACTTTCTGCCACCCGCTTCTCTCAATGCTGGCTGTCTGCTTGCCTTTTTTCTCTTTGTTCCTCTCTGGTTTTGCACTGGGCACTTCCCTCCTGCAGCTCCAGCATTCTCTAGACGCGTGCCTCCTGCTGCCCAGGGGAAGTCTCGCATCTCCAGGGCACACTGTTAAAACCACCCCACAAGAGAACAGAAAACCAGTGAGGAACTTCCCAAGCAGATGTATCTGGTGTGAAGCAGTAAGCGGCAATTCTTCCCCCATTACTGAGAAGACACAGGAGAAGAGCTTTCAGATCAGTACAGCTCTGTGTTTCAAACTGGAGGCAGCCCTTGCTGGCCATTCGGTTTACAGGCAGTGAGGCCATCTTCCCTTCATCCAAAGGAAATCACTCTGAAGTAAACAAAACAGGGAAGCACCTCGTATCTGGACACTTTCATTCTGTATTTGTGCCCAGCTTGAAGACATCTCACAGCAAGTCAGTAGGAAGCCAAAATTACAAACCCCCAACATGACTTAGCTATCCAGGACTCTCCTGTGGATGGCCATAATCTGATATTTCTTAAGAACATAAACTCTGTTCAAATCTTTTGCCCCCTTGGTCCAATATAACTAGACATATGTTCAATGATGTGTGCTAAGGGTTGCACAAAGGGAGGAAAATAAAATAAAATGCCTTCCTGACCACCTGTAAGCAACCAGCTATGCTGTGATTGCTCTGAAAACACCAGGTTAGTATCACCAGTGTATCTATTAGAAAGGCCAAAAGATCACTAGAGAACTACCTCTCTAAATTTGCTCAGCAACACTATGCAGACTCTTGAGGCTTTAAAAAAAAAAAAACAACAACCAAAAACAATCACATAACAAAAGCACTTTTTTCAGCTTCTTTCTAAGAAACAATATGCATGACACAGGCAATAAGGCACATAAAACTGTTTCTGGAGGAGGAAACTATTGAACATTACTGTTTACGTCCTTTGGGCTAAATTATTCTGGAACAAATTTCTGTCTTGTTTATGTTTCAACAAAATCTCTCCTGTTCATCTCACCTACTCAGATGCAAATCCACTTAATTTAGAATCTAACCAAGATTTATTGTTAATGTATTAAGCATTGCTAGTTAAATATTATTCAAATGTAAATATTCCTGGTATTCCTTCTCAGCACCCAAAGAAGCAGTTTCTTCCCGTGTATATCAAATGAAACAAAATAAATCTCACCAGACTGGGAGAGTCTTGAATTTTATGAAAAAACTACTGTTCAAATTGTGTTTAGAAAACAAAAATTGGTTTGCTTAATTGCTGACACCAGAGGATTAAGAAACACAGGCACCACATGACCAACTAGCCAAGGAGTTACCAGTAACTTGTAGTATTGAGCACCATGGGTTTCCAGTTCCCCAAATATATCTTGTTGTGAGGTTGTGCCATTACAGTTTTTAGTGACTTTGCACTGCTGTACATGATAGTGCTCCACACTGCAGTTGTTCCATGAAGCTCTGCATCCTCTCCAAAAATTCTCTTCTCTACCACATGCCTCCTTCGTAAGCCACAGAAATCATCCTGCTCCCTATTCTCACCTCCACCGTGCTGCACAAACCCATGACTGTGGGGAATGTTTCTACAGTAAAGGTCTCATTTTTAATGCCTTCTATTAGGTAATCAGATGAACTCCAGTCTGAGCCACACACTCCACAGGATCCACCTGCCTCTGGGGCTATCAGCTGGTTAGCCCTCCAGTTATGCCAGCAATGTTGGAGTTACTCTGTTACTATTGTTACCACTAACATGCTGTAATTGGAGCTGGTGCTATACAGATACATTAAAGACAAGAGAGACCATCTTCACAAGCCTCTACATTGTACCATCTTCGCATGCAAATTTGGCTCTGTTTTGACAACAAAATCGTAACATTATCAACAGCAACCAATTCCACTTTTCAGAAGAGATTTATGCATCTTTGAGTCAGTGCAACTCAGTGATACATTGAGTTCCTCACTTACAGTGAAGGTATGACCGAAAATAGAGTAAATTTCAGGTAAAAAAAAGAAAAAAGGAACAAAGTAAGCAAAGCTCAATGCTAAAAGCAGGATGTAGATGTCTGTGTGATGAACTTAAGTATTCTACTTGTTTCACCCTCTGCTTTTCCACTTTTGATATTTATGCATTATCATGTTACCTGTTATTGTAAGATGAGAATTCTCTCAGACTCCCAGTCTTGCACAGTGCAATGAGAAAACATGAAGAACAGAACCAGGATCACACTGGCTGCACAGTATTTCTGACATCACCAAACTTTCAAGTACTTCACGGGGGAAAAAAAAAATAAAAATCAACCTCCTCCAATTTTTTAACCCTACTTTTTTATTATCCTATATACACGTATCTTCCATCTATTAGAATTGATGCGCTCTGCAAGGGAACTGTATTTTCCAATCTCACTTTAAATTTCTTCTTACCAGAGAGAGCTATAAAGGATACATCAATATATTCATTGGTGGAACAACAGCAGCTCAACCTCCTCGGCTTCTCATTTCTGCACACTGGGAATGTACCATCTTTTATAATGTGAAATGGAATGTCTCATGGTTTTTCTAAATGCACTTCTAACATATGTATGTCTGGGAATCTAGGGTTCAATAATGGAAAAGCTCTAGAGAAATGTATTTTGCAGCTGGAGTCTGCCTGCCATAGCAAAGCCTTTATCATTGCTCTAAAATTAGAGGTAGGGTCACTGACAGTGAATGGTCAAGCCAGCCACTTTTCAAGACATTTTGGCAAGCTACATCCAAGGCTGCATTTTCAGGATTGCTTTAAGGTATGCCAAGCAACAGCTGCAGGGAAAAAGGATGGTTCAACTGGCTACTCATTCTCACCACCTCTCTCCTGACCACATCAGGGAAAGATCTGAATGGGAACAAACCCAAGGGAAACAGCAGAAATCTCTATTCAGCTGGATTAGTCCCCTGATCTGGTTGATCATGTAACCACATCAGTGCCGCTGCCAGCTCAGAGGAGGAAGTGAGAACAGGTGAAAAGTAGCCTCACCCCACTTGGTTGCAGCTTACAATTGGGATGGCTTAAAATTTCTTCAGACCTCAACTGCAGAGACAAAAGAGATGGACCCACATCTGTGGAGATACGATAGGTCCTCGCCTTTCCAACAAGTAGCTTACCAAGACCCCTGGTGTCACGACACGGCAGTACTCATTGTGGAGGCCATGAGTTGCAAACCACTTGTCTGACAAGAAACGATCACCTGGAAAAAGAAGAGAGGAATAGTTTCACCAACAAGAATGCACAGCCAAGCTGTGTGTCCCTCCCATGCAGCCAGCCACAGAAGCAGAGGAATCGAAACTTGCTCTGAACCATCGGCAAGGGGAAGCCTCTGCTCAGACTGGCAAGATTTGTCAGCAGTGAAAAAGCCACCGTCAGAATGGAAAAGTCTGAAGATGTGTGCTGCGCATAGAGGGGAAATAGGTCAGACCTGCTTTAGCACTCCCACATTTGAGCTAGCTGGATTCCCATGAGCTCATCTGTGCTTAGAGAAGCTGGCACAAAGCTCGGACATGTAACCTCCCCTTCTCTGCACCCATCTCTCTTCAAAGGCTCACCTTTCCCTCACTATGTGCCCAGCAACTTCTGCCGAACCCCTGTGCTTCATATATACAATCTCCTCCACAGCCAAACAACACATAAATAAAAACATCAAGCATCAGGTAAAGCCAGGCAATCACATCCAGGGGAAAACCAGGCAGGTTTTAGAAGGAAGAAGCACTATCTGCTACTGTTCTGGCAGCTCCTGCTTCACGTCATTGTGCTACACTACAGGGAGAAGGGGATCCAACTGCAAACCTTCCCAAGCAAGACATACTGCAAGCTTGCTCAAGATAGATAGGTGAGCCCCACCTTGCACTACGGTTATTTCCTATAAAGCCAAAAGAGTTCCATGCCCAAGAACCGATCAGCCACACTTTCAGTAGTGGAGACAACTCTGCATCAATTAGTGTTCACTCACATGTTAAAGCAAGTTTAAGTACCTGGAAGTTCAGTCATACAAAGCAACACAGACTCTGTGGAACGGCTTAATGCTAAGTTTGAGGTCAGTAAAGACAGACAGAGCAGCTACCTGCCAGATTCTCCCTCACCCACCGTGAAAACTGGAAATGCTGCAAAAGCAGTATGAATCCAGACAACTTTCACACTGTGAGGGCCAGCGTGGTCTCTGGGAGCATGCTCAGCTGTTTACACAGCATGGACAGTCTTGCAGTTAAAGTACGACTGCAAACTGAAATCACTACCAGAGGTTTTCTGTGTAATCCCAATGCATTCTGCTGACCAGATCTCCCAACAGGAACACAGGAGCTGTTGCGAGGCTCAATTAGTTACGCATTGTGAAATCCTGTGCATATTCTCTTCCCTCCAACATTCTCCAACTATTATCTACTGCAGCTTCACCTTAATAATGTAGCAATGTGCTGCCATGTAATCCACTTCAACAAAACCGAACTACAAAGCTAGTCCCAAACAATGCAGCTACATTCTCCACCCAGTTCAGCCAAATCAAACAATGAAATCATCGTGATAGACCATCCTTATCTAGCCAAGTCACACCTGCAGACAGAAGCTGAAACAAACACCTATCGCAACAAGCTGCTTCATCCAGTAAAACCTACCACAGCAGCATAATCATCCCTGAATCCAATTACCCAGTTATATCTCCTCTCTTCTTTCCCCCACCCCACCCAACAAAACAATACAGACTATGCCATGCCAGTGCCAATACTGACACACCTCTACCAAAGCAGTGACAGAAATCACCTTTTCCCTAGAAAGGAAACACATGTGAACACCAGCACACATCAGGATGGAGAGAATCTGTCACAGCAAACCATCAGAGCTCTATTGCTTGAAACATTCAAGTCCAACTTGGCAAAGTGCTGAAGCAGGGCAGCCTCACAGACCGCAGCTCAGGACCGCAAGAGGGATACATATGATCTGACACGATCCATCCTTAAGGCTACCCAGACAGTTATTGCAATGTAATTTCATCGCCTAGTTTACCATCTCTGCTGCTCACCTGCATAGTCGGTGCCAAGACAGCTCGCTTCACAGTAAATTTAAGAGCAAAAGGGTGAGAATGTGTAAACAAGCGGCTACTGCAGAGTAACTAACAAGACACAAATGCACATCTTGGTTTACCCTTTGGTAAAGTATTCATGAACCCTCCCTGTACTTCTACGAACTAGCCATCACATTACTGTGCTGCAAACAGAAGGGAAAAAAACATCCAAACTAGCTTATTCCTACTTTATGCCCTTAAACTGCAGAAGCTTGATAGTGGCAAGTGGTCAGGTACTTGGAGGTGTACAGCATTACGGCTGCTTCAGCAGGAACAGCTGCAGTTATCACCAATTCACTTCAGTCTTTTCTCCCTCTTTGAGAAGGAGAATGTGGAGAGATGAAATAAAGGCATACCAAGTAGATAAAAGTATCAAACTTGTGGCCTTACTGTGACACGAAGCATTAAAGGCAAGAAACCTCTTTCTCTGCATACAAGAAAGAGCAAGCTTCTTTTTTCCCCGCGGCCTTTCTGAGACTGTTAGTCTGCGCTGGACTGAGGGTGGTGAGAGCCCAAAATCAGCACGGAAAAAGAAAAAAGGCTAGAGACCTGCTGCTACAGAAAACAAACGGTAACTCTGAACGCAAGCTGAGCCCGCACCCTGAATTGCGGCTGGGATAGTGGAGTAGGCAAGAAAGAAGAGAGTGGAGTAAGAGACTGCTCTGGGAAGAGCAGGAGCTTCAGGAGGGACCAAGAACAGCAGCACCAACAGCCGTTCATCCTGACAGCCACCAGGAAGCAAACCTCTGCATGTGCATCCACCAGCGGATTCCCGGTGTGACCCGGGAGGTGGGGTAAGGCAATGAATCAGCCGACATGCTCCTTCAGTGCAATTTTACTGGGAAGAGCACATCCTATTGCTCCGACCCTCATTCAACCACATAAGAGGGAGAACAGCTGCACTGGCAAAAGGTGATTCCACTACACCCAGGACACCCCAAGAGCTACCACTGGTTTTCACCACATGCTGCACTTACCAGTTTTGTTAAGCATTTGTTTATTTTGCACACTTGCAGTTGAACTGCACCTTACTTTTTAATAAGTTGCTCTTTATAAAGTACTTGCTTACACACCTCATTGATAAAGAGTGCAACTGGGAAACAAGGAAGATGCAGGAAGTGTCATTCAAGGTTTTTATTGAACCGTCAGACTCCCTTAAGATCATATAAAAGTAAAAGCAAACAGATAAATTGACAAGAGTATTCTACACCCCACATGCCTCCCCGTGACACTTGTGGACACAGGGACACTTCAATCCCTTGAACCAGTCCCAATTTCCAGATAAGGCCCCTACTAAGGGCTTTTAACTACACCTCGAAATCTGCCTCTACCTCTTAGCAAAAGCTGTCCTCCTCATCCTTTCCCATGAATGCATAAAGCATGCGCTTATAACACGACTAGTATTGGACCCATCAGTATTCAAATCGATTTGTCAAAAATGCCTCCTGACGTACGTACACCGAGTGCATGCTGGACCCAGGAAAGCAACTTCAGCCAGCCTAAATCTATCCAACTCAGTCCCTTCCAGCCATCACTAGCACTTGTGACCCAGCTGAAAACTAACTCTAGATAAAGATATGATTAATTTTCAGAGACAAGCTTTCCGTTCCAGCCAGCCAGGTGGCCACATGCTCACTGGCATTGGCACAAAGGAGGCAGCAGCGACCGACAGCACAGGCGTGGATAGGCTTAAACTGGTTGTTCAAATCTACTTGTATTCTTCGCCCACCAAGTCCCTCTGTCCTTTTTATGAAACCCCTAAAGAACTACTGGGGCTAAAGACACAGTATCAATACGCATGTCATCCGGACACAATACAACTCTGCTTGTCCAAGCAAGGCATCAGCAGATGGGCCTGACGACCTACTGTCCTGGCTCTTTCCATTGCAGGGTTTGCAGACCTCATCCTTCAATGACACCGTAACGCTGTCACACAGTAGACTTTCAGCTGACAGGCTCATGCCCTCCTTCTGCCAGAAAGGCAGTGGCCACTTGCACCAGGGGCACCTCATTGGCACATGGACCATATTCTACCCAAAACAGCTGCTGACTGGGGAAAACACCACGTTCTGTCATTCCCTAGTGAGCCACAAATACCGTCTACTTAGAAATTATTTTCTCAACATCATGAACTAACTTATTAATACTAAGCTGATTAGATAGCAACTCACAGCCACTCACCAGTTTCTAGATGGTCCTAACTTACCCTGAAGCAGTATGGACTTTTCTGTGTTTATGTCTTGCCAATGAAAAACGATGGCCTACACAAAGTTCTCACAGTTTTTCAAAGCCAAGAATTCCTCCTTATGCACATCAGAGAAATCACTGCTAATCCCAAGCCTGCACAGTGTTACCTCTTTGCTCATAGTCTTGCATCACAAGCAACTCTCAATCAAAAGAAGAATCAAGAATCTGTCATCTGAACTAATTTTCCTACACAAATGCAAAGACTACGCAGTCTTCACCGGGCAGCCTTACAACCTCCACAGAGAAAATATCTTCTCCTGTACTCGTGGCGCATACACACCTCTAAATTGTCCGCAACTACATGTCCATGCCTTAAAACACAGAGAAAGGGGCTGAGCAAAGAGAGCCTCCCTTAAAATTAACACCTTGATGACCTACAAGCACATCGACATGGAAAGAGCATGCAAGACTTCACTGTTACAAGGAAGAAAAGTTCCTTTGAGTAGCCTGGATTAACGTAAGAATTTAGGACAACAGGACAAGCCTCCCAGAAACTCTAAGAATATACTTAATTAACCACCCCTGCCTGTGGAAATGCAGTACATATGTTCATACAAACACAGCTCCGCTGAGCCTACCTGTGCCTGCCCATCCACATATCTTGAGTAAGACAGTGCAGATACCCTTCCTCCCACACCTCACCCCCCCCAACTCCTATCACCACGCACATGGACGCTTCCTGAAATCCATTCACAACAATGGCCACAGAAAGTCCAACCTTTTGTTCTCTATCCTTAAAAAGTGTAGTCAAGGCAATCACTGACAAAGCACAATAAATACAAACCCAAAGGCTCAGAAAATGAAATGTTTTATGACATTTCCATGTAACCATCCACTGCTCTCAGACAATGGTATCTCTACCAACTATTCTCTTCCTTCTGACAAGCACATCAACATTCAACAGAAGCCATGATGAAAAGGCTGTTTAAGTAATTATTCTTTCTAGGTATTTACAAAAATCATTCTGAAATAATCTTCTGCAACAGACACATTGTCTACTACTCTCATAACCATCACTTCTATGAGTTGTGAGTAACACTAACACTTTTTATCAAAAGGACAACTATGTGTCAATTCAACTTTGTTTTCAGTGCATCTAACAATACTTCAGTGTGTGTTAACACAGTGGAGATGAACGGCCATCCTAGACAGTTTCTGATTTTGTACAACTCTTTCTACAACTCCTTCCCTAAAGTAACAGGGGAGACAGGCAATTACGGACATTGGTGAGCAGATTCAAGGTGCACATAGCCAGACATGAAGTCCCTTTCAATTTCCCAGATACTACCACGTAAAAAAAAAAAAACCCACTTGAAATACTTGGTCCACCTGGAACTAGAACAACCTCTTGGTACATTCTGACACAGTTCTAGAAACCAGTCTGGGGCAAAAAGCTAAAAGAAAAACCCTAAAAAATCCCCAAAGCCTAAACTACAACTATTCACTTCTGTACAGGAATGCTGTTAACGCTTCCCCTTGCTGTTCACACCATTTCAGCTTCACCAGCATTAGTGGCATTTGCAGGTGCAGGTCGGCTAGGCTGCTGCCAGGGCGTTAGGCACGCTGTCGCATAACCCACAGCACACCACGACGTCGCGAGGACCTCAGCTCAGCCTCGGTGTACTCCAGCACAGCTGCCAACATCGGTTTAGCTCCACCTATGTTAGCAATGCTGGGAGCAGTCTATGTACATTACAACTGGAGTTTGAAGCACTTCACATGGGAGCGTCACTTACCTTAGCAGCAGCCTGCCTGCTCTAGAGTTCCTACTATTGTTAACACTGATAAAGATCAAAAGCTCTAGCAATAAGGGATTTTTCAAGAAATGTTTTAACAGTATTTCCCTAATATATGGCAGGCTTCTGCAGCTTACTACATGATGTCAGCAGTTACCACCACCAGCACCAGCCAGCATTACATGCAGGAGTCCAGCAGGTAACACTAGAGCTTTCTGCGGGCTGCTTTCATAGCTTTTCCTTCTGACAAAACTCCATCTACTTTTCAGGAAGTAAGTAACGTGTTCACAGCCAGAGGTGATCTCTTTTTCTCTTATTTCTCTGTGTTTATTTTTTCTGAAATTTAGATAGGGACATCAACGTGAACAACTGTATGTAAAATACACCTGTATCAAGCTTGCCAGCAGCCCATTCTTCAGGAACTAATCTGCAGAGGGGGAAGGACGTAGAAATAATGGATGGGAGGACAGAAGGAGTCAACACGTAGTAACACCAGCAGAAGGCTTGGGAGAAATAAGCCACCTATCAGTTCAGCAAGTAAAAAAAACAGGTGCTTTTTCTTTTCATTTCAGCATCCCTTCACTAGGCTACCAGAACAAGAGACAAGAAACAATCCTCAGGCATAACTCCTCAGGCTGCAATCTTGTCAGTTCTCATAAGCCAAGTGGGTCTGGGATGGGTCAGTACAGGGCAGACCTCCTCTGAGGAAAAGCCAGCGCTACAGCAAGCGGCAGCTCTCCACTATGCTGCAAGGGGACATCACAGGTGATGCCTGTCAGAATTGCTGGGGGCAACCAACCCACACACCTTCCTTCATGTTAGCCTTCGCCTTAACAGGTATCTGGTCTCTCTCTTAACCCAAGCGAGCAGTTTTTCAAGAATCCCAGCATCGCTACCTTCCAGCGCTGCCTGTGAGACCCGTTTTCACTCAGGACTGACACCGCCAGCCATCCCTCTGCTCTTCTCTCCTACACAAGCCTCCTGCTGTCTTATAGCACCAGATACTCACACCTGGGGAGCTCAGCACTGCAAAACAAGGCATTCCCACAGGTGCAGAGCTGAAGAATTACTATATCATGCAGTTTACTGCTGGGTAAGATGTATGTCAAGGGGTACATGTTCCTGGCACATGAACCTCTCATTTCTTTGCTTTTAGACCTGCATTAGGCACATTAGATGTAGCACAACCTTTAGCAACACAGTGGAGTGCTTCTGTATACTGGTTTCCTAGTCATTAAATGTAGGATCTTAAACAGAGCAATGACTCTTCTAAGGAGTAAGGCACTTCAAAGAACTCCAGCAAGCAAAGACTACATGTACACAGTGCTCCACGATGCTACATGACTATATCAAAGCTGCTGTGATGAAAAACTGACATTTGATAAATAACATGAGGTCACCTAAAAGATCTCAAAACACTGCATGTAAAAATGTTATTTTGACAAGAAATTAAGCAATTGTATAATCAGGTCTATTATCAAATCTACTGCTTTGACATGATCTTACAAAAAATATGAAGAGCATGCAAATCCAGTTGCTGCGGGATCCTCCCTCACTCAACAAAATATGTCAATAAACTATATTCTTGTTTGTGTACATCCTTCCTACTTTTAAGATGTATACGCTTAATATTCTTCTAGTTAGCCACGCATGTACAGCAAAGCCTAACGTACTTCAAAGTACTTACTGTACTGTATAAACAGAGCGCTATTTTCAAAGACTCCTAACTGTCAAATCAAAGCTAGCTTTCACAAGAGCATTCAGAAGCATTTCTGCTGGATGGTGGCTATTTGCCTGACAGTTTCAACTTTCTATCCCCAACTACAAGAAGGTTAATTTTTAATTTTTTTGAGAGAAAAAGAAGAAAGCATTTTTTTGCTAACAAGCTGTCAATCCATTTGGGCCTGAAGTTCTTTACTCCCTCCTCATGCATACATATACAATGTGGTGGAAAATTTCAACTCTGCTAGCAAAAGTTCCAAGAAGTGTTTCTCCATACATAAGACTGCCTAAACTTTCCACCGTAACAGCTCTCACTGTAGAAGCTGTGACTATTCACCTCAACAGGCTACAACTTCGTTTTATATTACACTGCAAATACTTTCCTAATCAGTCCTCAAACAACACCAGATTGGTACATCGATAAAACACTGCTATTTCACAGGCAGTGGAACAGCAATATCAAGACACCTGAAGAAGTCAGTTTAGCAAAATGCAGAGACCATAGCTCCCAGCAACCTGCAAAAGGGTCTAGTGCTTGATCTTACCCAGTGTTTTTATCAGTGAACCACTAAACCAGAATTTTCCTTCAGGTTTTGCATAATTCTATACACACTGCAAGGGCAGCAAAGATAGCTTCATGCAACATACACGAGCCGACTCACAGATTTAAAGCAATTTGTAGAGCGTAAGTAACATGGTCAAGCAGATAAATCACAGGCATGTTAAGAGCCAGGTTCCATTCTCAAGTTCACCACCAAATCCAACCTAATCTGGTTTTAAGAGCCCATGGGCCCTAGCCACACTACTGATAAGGTAAAACAGGTATCTGCACCCTTTGTTCAGAAGGCATAGAGGACAACAACAGGCACATGGACACCATCCAGTGACAAGATGGGTCAGCAACTTACAATCCCCTTGCTCTACTGCCATGCAGACAGCCCCAACAGAAAGCTAAATAGCAAGAATACAGTGGCACTGCTTTCTTAAGAGGCCAATCAGCCACGGAAACAGGACAACCACTCAAAGTAATTGCAAATGTTAAGAGTTGAGCAGGCAGCTGTATGGCTACCTGTGCCTGAAGCACAACTGCTCTGAACTCAATACAGAAAGCAGCAAGCTCTCCCTCAATTCCATATGCAGTTAAATTATTGTGTATATCATACACTCTTTTTGCCATAGATTGTACCACTAAGGAGCACTTAAAATCAGTATTGTTTTCCAGACTACAGCACCCAATTTCCAGTGAACTCTCAGAGGATGTTGCTCCACCACCTCTCAACCCTGCTTTGTGGAAAGGAATTATGTCACTGGTAAAGCATACCTTCCATTTTCCTTCCTTCAAAAGGATTTCATTGATTCTGCCTAGGCTTTAAAAACAAACAAACAAGCCAACCACATTACAGTTCCACTTTTCCTCTCCCTTCCCTATTCTACAAGCTCCTTCCTTTGCAGAGGCCAAACAATCAGAAAGTTCACCTCTGCTTTTAAGTCTGGGAAAAAAATGGATCTCTGAGCATGTCTATCTACTCTAAAGAGATAACATTCATTCTTCAGATATGGTAAACTGCAATTTCCTAAGAGTCTTTAAAATAAATTCAATCAGTGTTGTCAAAGTAAATTGAAAACAGAGTGCTGAGATCTGACTGCTGAAGAGGAGGCAAGAACAACCCACAGAAGTAGGAGTAAAACAAATGTAAAAGGTCAGGTAGCAGTAGTTCACTTTGCAATAGCCACAGTTTCGTAGCTCAGACCAGATTTCAGGATGGATCACCAGGATCCAACCAGAAGCCTATGCAGTTTAATGACACATCTCACACACTGGTCTCAATCAAGTTTCCAGAGAAGTGTGTGAGAACCCCGCTGCAAACCCAGGCACAACAAGCTATCCCCTCCCTCTCTTTCCCAGTATAGAAGGGTATTTGTTAAAGCAGAACAAAAATCAAGGTTTAGACTACAGGCTTAGTACCTCTTCCAAAGTTTCTACTGTCGCTGATTATGATAATTGAATATTATTCTTATTCCTACAGACATCTGATCCTTTTTAACTCTTGTTGAATTCTTGCTCCTGATGATTCTCACAGCATGAGCTTCACTGCTTAATTGCAACCACACTAAATAGTCTATCATCAATTTACACTACATGTTCTGTATCATCAGTCAGTCTTGAAGCAGCAGAAACTTTTCCATAGCTAAACCACCAAACTCTTCTTTTTACCCGGTTTAAAGCTTCTTAAAGAGGACTTCTCTTTTTATACATTGCATTCAGAGATGAGAAACATTTTTGGCAAAGAGAACAAGGTAAGTAAGCTGAAGGAACTGTTCTCAGGCAAAGGAAGGTGTAACAAATAGGTGTAAGTAACATTTAGCAAGTTTAGCAGACTCTTAGGGGTATAGATGAGCATTCCTCTTGGCAGCAACACCAGCTTAAAAAACTGCCACTACCAATATTTACTTCCACTCCTGCACCACGCTGTCTGATGTGTCCATACAACCATTTGCATGGCCAAACCATGAACCAGTTTGGCAAACCAATGCACGCTAAGTATAATTACTTTTTTGCCAGGCTACTTACAATCCAGGGCAGTTCCTTGATGCGTTTCAGTCTACAGCTGCTCCAGCACACACAGAGGGGTGGTGCAGAGTCAAAAACAGACCAGCGAGCGCCAAGGACTCTTCAGAAGCCAATTCTAGCACCAAAATAAATGCTCACAGGCATACTAACAAAGGGTGGCTAGGTCTATAGGTAAGGGTACAGCCACAAAGTACAAGCCTGCTTCTTCAAAAATAGAAATTTAAGTCAATGTTGGAACAGTTCATTTGAATTCAGCACACATCAAAACATCACCTCAGGTTTTGCTATTGTTTTTGAGCTAACTAGCGTTTGTAAGACCCTGCGGTCTTAAAGGCAACTCTTCAGAAATTTCCCAACAGATGGACTTTTTTTGCTCAAGTTCTTCAAGATTAACTGGAATTCCTAATTATGAACAAGGTTCCTGATCTTCTGCATTTGTATCGCTCCCACCACAAAGCGGGGTCCAGCTCCAAAATGATTAAACTTTTAAAACAGCAAAAAAAAAACCCAAAACCAACCTAACAGACAAGTAAAGGTACAGGGGAAAGCTATTTTAAATACGATAGGCAGAGCAGTGCTCAGACAAAAATTCAGCAATGTCCTTCCATTCACAAACTGCTCTGAAAACCTGAGTTAACACCTTCATTTTGCCAGCAGGAAGACTAGAAGGACTCCAACAGAGCTTGTAAGCAGGAAATCCAAGCCCATAGCAAATCTTCTGGGTTAAAGGACTTGGTATCTATGTAAACAGACCACAGACCTTACCAAGGCACAGAGATTTCTGTGAAGTCCAAGGCCAACGCAAACTAGATAGAAGGATTTTATGAAGGCTGCCTGCATCACTGACAAAATTATGGTAAACTTCTAGAAAGCAGAAGAGATCAAACCCTGCTAGGTAACACAACTTACATTTAAGATGGGAATTAGTTTGAATACTCACTTGCGTGTAAATTGCTCCACAGGATAAGGTTGTTGTGGTTGGGGGGGGGGGGATTGAATTTGTAAGAGACCAACAAAATTCCTGAGCCATAGGCACAGCTCGTAAGGCAACAGAATTGACATAGCATGTCAGGAACTCAAAAGGAAAAAAATAATCTAGAAAGAAACATGTAGAAATAGGTATGGAAAGTCAACATATTGGAGAGTTGCAAGCCTTTGAATAGCTTGGAAACATGGATCAAAGGCACTCCATTCTTATCCACCTCAAACATATAAACTGTTCAGAAAAGTTGTTGTATATTAATATTTTAGCCTTGTGGCTTACAGTTGCCTTAGTTTCTATATTTGGATATTTAGTGACAAATGTAGTTTCTCTGGCTGTGGACTAACCCTGAGTGAAAACAATCCAAGTACATGAACTGTAAAGATGAAATGCAAGATGGGGGGTGGGGGGGAAAAAGAGAAGCACAAGGAAGAAAGAGTCCACACCCTTTGTATTCATAATATACAGAAGAGATCTACAAAGTTTCAGGTTGTATGAACAGAAACCTATTTATTTTCTGTCACTTTAAAGTTCAGATCCTGCCTAGCTTAGAAAACTGTTGTTGTTTTGCTTTCCTCTTTTGTGATCAGTTAATTTGTTTATTGGTCAACACATCTCCCCAAAACAAAACAAAAACTAAAAAAGGCACCTATACACACACCCCTAGACCACAAAAAGATGGTTCCAACAGTGCTGTCATAGTCTAGCTACTTCCCTCACAACAGAGTAAACTGCAGTTTCTCCCAAAACATCTTTATTGCATTTATGAGCTAAATAATCTGTACTGGGAAAACTATACTGGGAAGTCAGCAACAGAACTTTTACCAAACGTTGCCAAAACCAAGTACATACACAGAAAAAAAAGACACCCCCAAAAGAATTTCTAAAGTTAACCTGACCAAATATGAGCAGCTGAATGGGAGGGGGACTTAGACAAAAACTTGTTTAGGGTGGAGGTTTTTTTGTTTGGTTTTGTTCACACTTATTTAACGTCAATGATTGATTAACATTTTGGATAAAGGAGGTCTTTGTTAGTGATTCAGCATCTCCACCCCTTCAATTAAGGTGTTAAGAGTTCACAACAGTGCAGTGAGACCCAAGATCCCCAGACCCCTCTCCACACACACACACACAAAAAAAACCACCCCACAACCAAAACCAAACACCAAAAAACACCAAAAACCAGATCAACAACAAAAAAAAAAAAAAAAAACAAAACCACCACATCCACCCCACTGAAAAAAATTCCAAAATCCCAAAACTGACATTGTTGCTAAGTCCAAGTTAAAAAGAGAAAGATGCCTTTCTTTTGTTGTTTGAGGAGGGGCCAGCAAGGGAGACAGGGAAAGAATATGAGCCCTTGAGCCATTTTTATGCTCCGAGTAAGAAAAAAGGGCACATTCATTAAAAATAATCTCTTTGGAGATCACTGTTAAAAAAAAAAAACCAAAACACCAACCACCACCCAACAGAGCCATCATGCCAAATTGTCCAAAATGGCTATAAAATCTCACCAAAGCAACCCCTGTCATTCCCAGGAGAAAGCAGATCGGTCTGCCATGGGATATGGGCACGTGCAGTCTGTGAGCACAGGATGAACACACAAGAACCGCGTAGTTAGCCTCTGTGTAACTTCACCAGTTCAACACCTGTAACTGCCCACTGTAGACAGCAACCGGACACGACAGCCCTAATATAAAGCAGGAGTAAGGTAAACAAAAATACAGGAATAAAGCTGTTTAAATACGTTAATTCTTTCATTCCATACCCTGTGATACTTTTTTATCTGATTTCATGTAATGCCTTGCCTAGCTTCCCAACACTTGTTTTTGTAGTATTTTGAACAATCACTGACCAGGTATTACCTTCCAACAAAGCAGAAGAAAAAAACCAAAATCTACACTGCCTTTTTTTTTTTTTTTTTTTCTTCCTCTCCTGCCTTGTAAAGCTTGATACACTTAAGGATGCTTCAGAGCATCCTATGATGTCTGTGTGGGCTTTTCACAGAGAAATCGAGGACAAGATACTTTCAAGGAAAAGAAAAATGTTACTGGAACCCCTCAAAACTGGAAGAACTGTTTCCCCCGCTTCCTCCAACTGTATTTTGACAGTAAAGCAACTAGTCACCAGCAGGGAGGCTTAATGAGACAAACTTGACTTGGCATCTCTTCTTCTCTGCCCCAAAGTCAGTGAGGCTAACGCTCAAACTAAGGAGACGTTACTTTACAAGGTAAGGACTACAAGATTTGGTGCTCCTCTCCCAGAAAGCGAGGTTCACTGTTATTTCCAGACCAGTTCCAGAGTCCAAGTTAGGTTTGGCTCTGAAGAAAAAAAGTGTCTCCCCTTTCACATTGGTGGGCTTTGAACTGTTCCACAATCAGCTCCCTACTGCCACTTACTATTTCATACTTTCTTCCTTTGCTGCATGGCAGTTTCCTCATTTCTCATTTTGTTTACTATTAAGCCACTAACCATGTAATCATCCCACCTTAATATTGTATAGTGAAATAACAACCCACAATTGACTGTCACATCGGGTTCTTCCCATCTGTGTCCTCATGCTTTGTCTGCCCTCCCAAACTAACACCCACCTTCCGCATCCCAAACATTCAATCGTCAGAGGCCTTTTTGGTCCCATCATCCCATCACCGACACAAGCGGCCTCCAGGACAGGAAAGTTGGACAACACAGAAATACAAGGTGATCTTTCTCATCCTAGAAGTAAAGCCTTGCTGCTTGCATGCACCTACCTGTCCCATCATTTCCCTAAGCGTTTGAGGTCTCCAGCGTTGGGGTTTTTTTCTCCCACACACATCCAAGCCTTAACCTCATGAACTTGAGTATCTCCACAGATTTAGCTTCTGTCATCCCCACTGACAGCCTCCCATACACCCCTTTGCAGTAAACCAGGGCACAGACTCCCTCTCACGCGTGCACACACACCGTGCCTCTTCTCTACCTAGCAGAAACACTTCCAAATAAAACACATTTCCCCTGCCTTGTCAGATACTGCTCTTCCCCACAATCCCTACACACAAGATCCCCTCCCACACTCTTAGTATCCCACAAACTCCTCTTGCACAACTTTCCTACATACCAGTTTGACGCTACACACTTAGCTTCCCTGGATTCCCACTCCCCTGAACTATCTCCACTGCTTCCCAGCTCTGCACCCCCGTAATTCCCTTCCCAACATGTACACCACTGCTGCCCCATACCACAATCCCACTCCCATATCCCTTTCTCCCAAGCACTTAAGTCCCAGCTCCTCACATCCTCCCATCACTACAATCCATCTCCTCGTTTATCAATTTATTTCTCCCCAGCATACTCCATACTTCTTCATCCACCTCTCCACCTCCCTTCCTACAGACACCTGTACTCCAGCTCTTCCTGCAACAAAGCTCCCCATCCCTTCCTCACAGCACATCCCAGATGATCTAATGTCCCACGTACCGTCTCCCACCCCCTCACTGCATGCTTCGCCTCACACCCTACTCCCTACATCCCTACTGCAGGCTTTTGTGCCCCAGCCCCAACGCAGGGTCCGCACACCCAGCTCTCACCCCACTTGCATCAGCTTCTTTCTCCTAGGACAGCCAGCAGAGGCAATTCCAACAATTCTAAACCTGGTGTTGCAGCCCCTCCTATGCTACATCCCAACCCCTCACTGGGATTAAAAACTCAGAGAACTACCTCTGTAAACCACCCAGCGCCATCCTTTCCATACAGCACAGCCCCTAGGGCACTCCAAGCCCATCAGTGCGCCTCAGCACAGCACGCTCCACTCACCTACTCACACAGCACCCTAGTGCTGCAGCCCACCGCACCCCACACAGCACAGCCATGTGGGCACCCAGTGCCCCCAGCACAGCCTATGGCACCCCACACATCCCTCCGCACAGCGGAAGCCCTAGGGCATCCTCCTGCACCGCAGGGTATCCCACACACCCCTCCATGCAGCGCAGCAATTCGGGCATCCCAGGCACCACAATGCAACCCAGGACGCCCCAGATACCCGCCCATAGAGCGCAGTCTCTGTGGCATCCCCTGCAAGCCAGAGCAACCCATAGAGACCCCAGGGCATCGCCTGCACCACAATGCAACGCAAAGCGCTCCACGTGCCCCTCCTTCAGCATAGCCGCCAGGGCTTCCCCGGCACCCTGCACCCCACACAGCCCGCCACAGGGCACCCCCTGCACCCCACACAGCCCGCCACAGGGCACAGATCCTGGGCACCCCCTGCATCCCCGACACATCCCTCCACAGAGCACAGCCTCCAGGCACCCCCTGCATCCACACATCCCCCCAGAGCACAGCCCTTACAGCACCCCCTGCACCCCACACATCCCCCCACAGAGCACCGCCTCCAGGCACCCCCTGCACCCCACACATCCCCCCACAGAGCACCGCCCCCGGGCACCCCCTGCACCCCACACATCCCCCCAGAGCACAGCCCCCCGGCACCCCCCTGCACCCCACACATCCCCCCACAGAGCACAGCCCTTACAGCACCCCCTGCACCCCACACATCCCCCCACAGAGCACCGCCTCCAGGCACCCCCTGCACCCCACACATCCCCCCACAGAGCACCGCCCCCGGGCACCCCCTGCACCCCATACATCCCCCCACAGAGCACAGCCCCCGGGCACCCCCTGCACCCCACACATCCCCCCAGAGCACAGCCCTTACAGCACCCCCTGCACCCCACACATCCCCCCAGAGCACGGCCCCCGGGCACCCCTGCACCCCACACATCCCCCCCCAGAGCACAGCCCCCGGGCACCCCTGCACCCCACACATCCCCCCAGAGCACAGCCCCCGGGCACCCCCTGCACCCCATACATCCCCCCACAGAGCACGGCCCCCGGGCACCCCCTGCACCCCACACATCCCCCCAGAGCACAGCCCCCAGGCACCCCCTGCACCCCACACATCCCCCCCCAGAGCACAGCCCCCGGGCACCCCCTGCACCCCACACATCCCCCCCCAGAGCACAGCCCCCGGGCACCCCCTGCACCCCACACATCCCCCCACAGAGCACAGCCCCCGGGCACCCCCTGCACCCCACACATCCCCCCACAGAGCACGGCCCCCGGGCACCCCCTGCACCACACACATCCCCCCACAGAGCACGGCCCCCGGGCACCCCCTGCACCCCACACATCCCCCCCCAGAGCACGGCCCCCGGGCACCCCCTGCACCCCACACATCCCCCCAGAGCACGGCCCCCGGGCACCCCTGCACCCCACACATCCCCCCACAGAGCACGGCCCCCGGGCACCCCTGCACCCCGGAGCACCCCCTACCCCCTCCCTCCGGGGCACCCCGCATGGCGCTGCACAGAGCGCAGCGCCGGGTCACCCCCCGCACCTCGGAGCATCCCCCACCCCCGCCACGCAGCACCCCCGGGGCGCCCCTCGCACCCCTCACGCCGCGCCGAGCCCCCGGGGCACGCTGCGGAGCCCAGCCGAGCCGCCGGGGCGCCGCCGTCCCGGGGGCAGCGCTCCCCTCAACCGCCGGCGGCGCCCCCTCCCCGCGGCCCCCCCGAGCCCCCCCCCAACTCTCAAACTTTGGGCGGGCGGCGGCGGCCGGTGCCGGTGGTCGCCCGGTGCCCGCCGCGCCGCCTCCCCCTCACTCACCGCCGGGCCGTGGGGGAGGGGCGGGGGCCGAGGCTCCTCTCAGCCCCGGGCGGGAGGGGGCGGCGCAGCGTCTCCCCCCGGCGACGGCGGGTCCTTCCCCCTCCCGCAAACACACACAGGCTCCATTGTCCGCCAGCGCCTCCCCCCCTCCTTCCCGCACACATGGTACCGCCCATCGCAGCCCCTCTCGCCCTCTCCCCCCGCCCGCTCCCCCCCCCCCCCCATTTTCCCTACACCGTTCCCCCCCCCCCCCCGCCTCCCCCCCTCCCGCCGCGTCCCGCAACCCGGAGAGAGGAATGGTACCGCCCGTCGCGTGCGCCCCGCCCCGGGAATGGTACTGTCCCCTACTCACTCCGCCGGCGGGACCGCCTCTTACTCCCCGTTCCGGGCAGTGGTCTCGCCCGGCCCCCCCGCCCCGCCCCTCCCCAGCGAGAGGGCGGGGACAGTGTCCCTTCCCCCTCGCACACGCTCTCCTCCCGCCTTCGCCTACACAGTGGTAGCAGCCGGGCTCTTAAAGGGACAGGCCCGCCGCGGCGAGCGCCCCCCGGGCCCGCGGGAAGCGCCACCCACCCCTCCCCGCCGCACCGCCCCTACCATTAACATAGCCTGTCCCCCGCCCCGGGGCCGCCCCGCCCCTCCTCCCCTTTTAAAGAGACCGCGCGCCCAGGGCGCTTCTTAAAGGACCCGCCCCTCCCGCCGCCCCGCTCCCCTCCGCGGGGCCGAGCGCCGGCAGCGCCCCGCTCCCCGGGAGGGGCCGCGGCGGCGGGGGGCGGGGGCTCCGCGTGCCCCGGTGCCCGCAGCCGCAGGGGAGGTGCCCGGTGAGGCGGGGAGGGGCCGGTGCGGGCCCCGGGAGCCGTCTCCCCTGCCCCCCCCCCCCCTTCCCTCGCCCCGCCCCGCCCGGCGGCGCGCTAGCACCTCGCGCTCCCCTGAGGCGGCGCGCGCGGGGCCCGCCCCCTAACGGCACCCCTAACGGAAACGGCGCGGGCCCCGCGGGGAGGGAGGCGGGGGCGCCCGCCCGCCGCTGAGCCTGGAGGCCTCGCACGGCCCCCCGCGGCGGGCGCGCGGCGGGGCCGGGGGCGCCGAGGGGAGGCGGGTGCCCGGGCCCGGAGCCTCCCCGGCTGCCAGGGCCGGCCTGCGCCACGGCACCTTCACCGGGTGCCGCCCCGGCCTGGCGGCGGGCGCCGGCTGCCCGCAGCGGGGCTTACAGGCCCTGGGCAGCCGAGGCGGGCGCTGGGCATGGCGGCCGGCCAGGGACGCAGCGGCCATCCCGGCAGGGGCGCAGCCCAGAGGGGCGGGCAGGACCGCGGCGGAGCGGCAGGGTGGCTCGGCCCGCGGACACCTGGCGTGGAATTTCCCTTCCACGTATTTCTGGAGAAGGAAGGGGCCGGCTGGCCGTGGGCGAGGCGGGGGGGCGCGGGGGAACTTCGGGAGGAGAAGCACGTTTCTCCTACCTGTGGCTGAGCAACTTGCCTGCCCACCAGCTGCCGGGTTGGTGGAGCCGCTCTGAGATCTGAGGGCCTTTTCTGGTGGGAGAAAGCACTGGGTTAAGCAGCAGCTTGCAGCTAAACAGGGAGGAACCAGACAGTAATGACAAACAGACACAACCTATCAACTCTTAAATATGCTCAAGGGCCCTATCCTGAGAAAATGCTCTACGTTTGGGGGATTAAACGTCAATGTAGTTTGAAAACGGCTGGCAGTTAAGAGTTTTGAAGATTTGTAGCAATCCCCCCGCCCTTTTTAGCCGGCGACTCACTCCGTGAAAAGAGCACTTTCGACATCCACTAATCCTTCTCCTTCACCTCCACAAAATATTCTTAAAATGGGCGATCTTGTGGGTTCTAAGGAAGAGCTTCCCAAACCACCGGTGGCACACAGTTGCACAGAACCGCTGCAGTCTAATGAGAGAAAGCAGGCTGATCGTTTTTGCATATCTGCGATGCCTGAATAACCTGTTTTGCCAATACAACATAAGTGAATAGAAATGTGGAGCGAATTCTCCCTCTCCCTTTATCCTCAAACGACCCACTCTTTACTCTGTCCAACTCCCACTTTTAAATAACCCAGCTCTTCGGAGGATGACCCTTTCAGCACTGAGCATTCACCCCGGGCATCGCTCTGGCAGATAAAACCACCTCCTCCCTTTGCTCAGCCCTCAGTCCCTAAGGGGCTTTTCCTCTTGTCATCCTTCCCCTCCCCTCGTTCATGCCCACTTGGTAACATTGTTAAAGAACTCTTTACAGCTTCCTGAGCACTGCAACAGTACGTAATTCACACCTCTTACTCTAGACATACTCTTCCTTGAGGGGGATACTTCCTTACCGCTGGTTCTCAATCCCTGCCGCTTTGCAGACCACAGCCCTCAAAGGTTTCCCACCGGACAGACTTTCAGCCCACTGATGCCTCTTGCTTGCTCCTCTCCGTTACCTTTTCCAGACAAGTTCCTGGGGCTACAAGTGCCCCGGATCCACAACCCAAAGGTGGAAACTGTTGGTCTCTGGCCAGCCTTCCCAACTCACCAATGCTAGCCCTACCTGTACCTTCCTACTGACCACAGCAGCACTTTCTAAAGCTGAAGTGTTGGTTGAAACCTCACTGATCAGCTCCACTTGAACCACCACCACCTTTATTGCCATCGGTTCAGCCCACTGCCTGACCTGGCGTATAAGCCTTCTCTATTTTCACATTGATACAGGTCTTTTATAACCTAACACCTACAATTCCTCCTCTCCTTGACGTACCCCACACAAGAGAGGGCTCGGTGGACTGAGCCCAGGAAAGGTTGCAACAGCAGCACAGAGTAGACCAGCCAGGCAGCAAAACACAGCAGAAGGGAAAGATGCGCCTCATGGTGCTTTAGACAGAAGACCCAGCCTTGCTCTCACTGACATCGGGGACCCATCGTGGTTTGCTTAAAAGAAAGTTTGTTTCCCCTGGGCAGTAGAGGCTGGAGTTTTTCTAAGGAGCCTAAAGGAAGCCAGGCACCCAACTTCCTTTTCCTGAAGGTACCTTTTGGAAATCCTACCCCGCACTTCAATCCTGACACATGCAACATCAGCGATAAAACATGAAGTGTTAGCAGACTGCCTTTTTTATTCTCCTCCTCCTCTGACCCGGTACTTTGCTGTCTTGTCCCTTGAGGAGTTAGACCAAGGAAAATGCTACTAGTTCGCAGATGCCGTGGTTCCTCCAACTCCCCTCCCTCCCCCCCCGACCCCATCCCCCCACATTTCAAACAGTTATAAATGACTGTGCAACTCTGCAGGCAGCGGTCTCAAATAACCACACCAAGCCTCTCCCCTCCAACGGCTTTATGTCTCTTCCTTCCTCTCTTTGGGGCTCCAGATAGCAGCCATCAAGGTGTTTTGCTTCACTCTCAAGTGAAGTTGCTACTTCATCCACCACCTTTGGGAATCTGCCACAGCAAACTGCCACCAGCAGTGAATTCCCAAGGCAGGGATTCTCAGCTGAGAAATCCCTCCTGCTGTCCTTGAAGGGTTTTACCATGGGAACTGACAACAGGCTCCCAAATGATCTTAACTGCGATGATAGGTTGTGAGGCAGGATTTCAGGTAGCAGGAGCACCAGCCCATGGGACTGTCACTGCCAGCACTGAGAGCATCGCCCCGTACCGGGGCCTTGCCCTCCCTTGGCCAAGCTCATAAAAACTGCCCCAGAGAAGTCAGCTGTCCCAGCTCTTTAGAGCACTCCGGCAAATCCAAGAGCATCTTGGAAACATTACAGCTCTCACCACACTGCGTACACTCTCCTCACAAGCCCCTGGCTGCAGCAGGGACAGAAGATCAGTCTTTATTCAAAAGCGAGGTTCCTCTACCATTAGAGCAAACGAAGACTAAGGAAAGTTGCTACTACAGGAGCTCCAGTTCTGCAGAGCAGACAGATCAGACAAGATAGGCCTGCCGACAAAATACATTTGCATTACACTTTCTATATATGGTTCAGAGCATGGCACACCCCATCGTGGCTTTTATTCTCTTCAAGGGCTGGGCCCTACAAACACTTAATTTTACATGTGTAAGTAGAGTCCCACTGAAACACAATGGAGCTACTCATGCAAATAATGTTAAGAGTGTGTAGGGCTGTGGCGAGGGTGTAGGGCTGTGGCTCTGTTTCACTACTTCATCTGCAGCAGACCCAGTTTAAGAGGATCCTGCCATGCTCTCTCATAATTATTGCCACTCACTTGTGCCAGCTAAACTATTTACGTAGCCACGCTCATAGGTAAGCTCTTTAAATTATCCAACTTTTTTTTCTTAAAAACCCTGCTAACAAGAACACATCCTTAAAGCTGGACCAGCTCTGATGCAGATTTCATCCCCACAAGCAGCTGAACTGGCACAACTGGAGGAGGTGGAAACATCTGAGGAACAAGGACTTTTGAAGATGAGATTGAGGGCAGGCAAAATGGCGACATGGAGCCTTAGCGTGTGAAGGCTGGAGGCATTAGTCTCTTCTGAAGTTACACCTTGCTCCTGACCATCCACTCTCTGACGCGGAGCCTCTTCCCCAACCACACAGCCGTTCCACATGAAAAAAGTTTCACCTCAAATGCAACAGCAGATTGAGCCCTTCCAATCATTAATGCTTAAAACCCTTCCCTTAAGAAAATCTGTCACCATTAAGAAGAATCTACTGATGGCCACTATACCCAGGATCAGGGATGTGCGCTCCTCCTTGCAGGTAAAGGATGTAGTCACCATGCGCATCTGTAGCCAGTATACCGCATCTTCTGCAGTCAAAGGATCCCTTGCTATTAGCTTTGACATGGCGCATTTGGGCCACGCAAAGCGTTCCCTACAATTATTTTTTTTTTTTCCAGTTTATGGGCTGTTTTATCTCTAGCAACTCTGTGCTGAAAATTGCATCACGTATTTCCTGTCTGCTGAGGCAAGATTTCCCTCTTTCAGTGTGATTATAACCTTCCAGCAGGGAAGCTCCACTAACTCCTTAAGAGCTTTGCTCTCTATACTGCCTCCGACTTGTGCATTCATGTACACCTGTGCAAAGTGGGTGTAAAACACTGTCACTGTTGGAAGTGAAGAACACACATCATTAGGAGGATGTTTTGCTTTGTTTGTTTGCTTTGAGTTTGAGGGGGTTTTGCCCTCTTTTTGCTCTGGTGTAAATGATCAGAGGAGCTGCAGGACCAGACAGAGAGAGATCAGGCTCTATGAAATCTTTTTCTTACAAGCTTTGAGTTTTACATGGCTGCGTGCTCTAATGAGCCTTTTTGAAAGGAAACAACCCATTTCTGTAAGGAATCCAGGTGATTACGGTTCGCTTACTGCCGTGATCTCTCTGCATGGGCACAGGGGAGCTGCCTTCATGAATCTTGCTGCAGGATGAAGTCTAAAGATGGGACAGTGTGAAAGAGATGGGAATGGACCACAGGGAAGAGGAGTTTAACACCTACTTAGCTTGGGGGGAAAAAAAACCCACCTTCTTTCAGAACGTCTTTTATTTATTGTAAATCATTCCTAAAAGATTAGGAAATCAGGCCTGGGGGAGGGGAGAGATTGTTGTGGCTTTCTAGTTCAGTGTCTTGTGTCTTTTGGTATCAGGCATCACCCTGAGTCTCCCCAGTTTTGCTGAACCTCAGTCCTGCAGACACGAGAGAACATTCTTAACTTGGTTTGGGTGAAGAAGTCCCTCTGCAGCCTGACTCATGTGGGCTTCACAGAGACTCACCGCGGAAGGAAACGCAAATATATTCATTTCAATGTCAGTATCCATACACACACACACACCCCTACCTCTGTGCCCACTACTGGCTTAAGACCACTCGTAGCTCACCGGTACCGATTGCTACCCTCGCTGGCTGCAGTGCGCAGAGCTCTGTTAGGAAGGAAGCTGGCTGATGGATCTGACCAGCACTGGCTGCACATCACCCTACAGCAACAGCGTACAGATGATGGCAAAGTCAGCTGGGCAAGAAAGGCTTTGCCCTCACTTCTCAATCTACACCGAAAAGGGAGAAACTGTTGATCTTGTGTTTTCCTTTTCCTACTCGCACGTGAACACCTAAACAATCTGAGCCTTCACCAAGTTCAGGCTGGAGCATGGAACTGGGCCTGTGGTTAAAATAGTCTTCCGGATCTCCAGAGACCCTTCTAGGTGATCTATCCCCCTTCAAGATACTATCCTACATCAAAACTCTGACATGATGAATAAATCCCAAGTATTACAACAGTCCAGTCGCAGGAAGCTCCTGCCCTACTTAGAAAGTCATCTCTCAAGTCAATAAGCAGGTACGAGGCAAATACCACACGGCCATAGAGATAAATGCTCAGCTTTATCTCCCATGATTAAAAAAAAAAGGAGACTGAGGAGGAGAGAAGAGATACTGAATCAGAAGGGAAATCAGGTAAACAGAATCTGGGGAAACGTATGCTCATGCACTACATGAAAAATGTGAATTCCTACTAAACAAAGGTGGGAAATTTTGGCATACAGGAGACTCCAAAATCAATGTCTGCCCAGGAACACTGCTCCCGTTACACTGTCCTCATGTTTTACAGGGAACCGCTAACACACACTGAGTGCTATGGTGCCGCCAAGAGAATTAGGCTGTGGAATTGCCTGACCCTTGAGCCTTTTAAGATTCTCAGCCATGACTTTACACTCCCTTTGTATGTGTATGAACATCTTTGACTTCAACGAGAAAAGACATGGCAGCAGCTCAGAAAATCGCCAAATTCATCTCCTGCTTCCATTCAGCCACCTGCTGAGCCTAGTCCAAGATAGCAAGCTCCCTTGCACAGCCACGCAGTTACGTTCTCTGAAATGCCTGCCCCAGAGCACCAGGACACGTGTGCACTTCCATGGTGTAAAACCAACCAAACGAAATTTCATTCCCAAAGGAATATCTCTGAGAAAGCCAAGACCAGCTGAAGAAAGCACCTCTCACTGGGAGCATCCTTCTCACAGAATAAATAGGAGGAGGCTAAGTCTGCCCTCAGACAGACAGAAGTCATCATCTGTCGCCAACACATACAACAGCTCTCTCGGCATAAGAGGCTTTTTGTGCCTTGTGCTGCTCCTCCAGCATCCCGCCGTGCCTGCTGTACAACAGGGCGGCAGTGCACGCAGGTTACACTCACGGACTACAGCTGCCCCTACAGTCAGAGCACAGGTATTCACGGCTAAAATTTTGCTCGTGTCTCTCCTGCAAGGCTACAATACAATAAAAATAACTTCAGCATGATTTCCCCTCTAGATTGCGCACAAAGAAGAAACCAAGCCCCCACTGTACTGCAGACTGGCCCATTAAAGCGAATGGTTAAATTCTTGCTATGAAAAAGTAGGCGTTGTTGTCTGTTTTGTGAGGCAGAAATCAATATTCCCGCCTCCTCTCCTTCTGTTATTTCACCTTGAGATACTCATGCTCAGATAGATGAGATCTGAATCTTACTCACTGTTACTGCAACTTTTCTCTCTCCAGCATTTCACAGGGTCACAGATGTTCTTGGAGTCCTAACCTGCCTGTAATTTACCACTCAGCTCCCTAAACTGAACACCACTGGTGACTGAAGTAGTGACTGATTTTCCTTCCCAATCACACCGCTGCAGCTATTTCTATTTATCTGCACCTTCTATCTCAGTCATTTTGCTCCCCGTGCCCTCCAATAACAACCCTCTCTCTGCCACAGCCTCTTTCTTCTCTGGACCCCTATAATTCACTCCCCAGTGCTAGCCTCTTCCGCGCCGTGGCCATGTCATATAAATGATGTTTTATTGTGAAATGTCCCTTCTTCTCCCTGTCTCCCTTTAATCTAAATGTGGGGGGAAGCGGGGGAGTAGCTTGGTTAAGTCTATGAATTTGGGGGTGGGGTGGGGAGTGTACAAGGGGGGAAGGACCTGGGTGACTGATGCTCAGCCCAGGGAAGACTGAATCGATGTTGGCTGGGGAGAGACAAGCAGGGTACGATAAGGCAGCACCATACCTCAACAGCTGCTCATTCAACTAGGTTTCCCTTCGGCGGTTCAGATTCAGGGGCCTGAACCAATTCCTGCAGATCAGGTAGCAATAATGCCAGGCTGACTGGGCTGTTCTGATGAGTCCTCTTGGATGCAGCTCTGTCTACTATCATGCCTGCCTCTATCACCTAAGGATTAGACAACTGCAATATGCTCTGTTTGGCACCATGCTTTAAATCCATTCATAAACCGAAGGCAACGCAGAACTCAGCACTCTGTTAGATAAGCCGCGTCTCTCACCCACGATCATTCTCACGTTTCTGTTCCATTTTATGCCATCTGACCACTGGTTTTCAGACAGACTTTAACATGTTCCTGTTGACCTCCACCTAGTGCCTCACAGACCAGAACCCTTCCCACCTGAGAAATCACCTCTTATATTTCCTAGAAGCTGTAGAAAAGGCATCAGGTATTTTCACACAGGTACCTAGGAGAGTAGAGTTGAGGGTTGTTCAGCATTTAATTTACTATTGTTTGCTGATGACAGTCTGATGGAATTGCTTGAGTTCTAATGAAGACAGTTTTCATTATCTGTCATTTAAAAATGTCAAGGGAGCTTAGACTGAATGGATAGGTGCTACCTGTTGTTCCAAATAGCTTTTGATGAAGGGAATACATTTCAAAAGTACCAGTCGCTGATTTACAGGTGCTGTGCAAAGATTACGTAAAACAGTGAGATCCCTCCAAAGAAAACAAGCAGATTTCCCCCTTGCTTTTTAGTTTAGACATTGGCTTATCGTCAGTGTGGTGCTGATTTTTTTCTGCAGTAATCATCGGCAGCCTTCAGATCTGCAAGTTCCTAAATGATAGAGGACAATACTGACAAAAAAAGGAGTCTTCACTATTAGAGGGCACTTGAGGGTGTTGGCTTAGCTGCATAAATGCTTCACTCTCGTTCTTTTGCATTTTTCTTGTGCACTGTTATAGTGCAGACTATGGACCACTTTAGCAACAGATGTCATGACTGGACATACTTCTGCCCAAACGTTTTGCTAGTCCCTCTCTGCTGAAGGTGTTGGCCTCTCACAGCTTAACTGCAATAACAGACTGTGTGAATGTTCCTAGTCCATCTGAGCACAAAATCTGCCAGCTTATTTTAAAGCATATCTGTTCATGCCCTAGCACGAATACATCTGCTTACAATACCTGCCTTGCAGGTCCGGAGAGACACCTAGGACAGCGTGTTTCTTTTCTATCTTTATTCTTCTATTTTAGAGCATCCTTTTAACATGTGAGAAGGTGCTGCATAGGGGACCTGCCTTGGTAATGTAACTCTGATGGGATACACTCCCTTGTGCCTTGGCTTGCTTACAAGATGGGCTGTTCCTACACACAACCTATACCATTTGCCTGTCGTTTCTGTCAAACCATGACAAAATGAATGCCAGCAGTCCAGCCAGCATGCAAGGAATGCAGGTAGTGCTCTGGCTACAGTGTCTTTAAGAACCACTTGCGTTTTGGTAATTGCTTTTGTATGAGTGTCCAGCATCAAAGACTGTAGCACGGATCTCTTTTAAACATTTAAATGCTGAAGCACAGGTACCTTCCACTTAAGAATCAGACAACAAAGACTGCTGCTGCTTTGTCCACACAACTTCAGCCTGCCTGACTCTCACGTAAGTCAGCTGGCTTCCTCATCCAGGTCCCTGTTCCTCCCATGTGCAGAGACTGCAGTGTCCCCCATGGTGTCCCAGCTCTTGGTGGGGTATATCGTGTTCAAAACTAAGACTTGATGGTAATGAGGAAGGAGAGAAGGACTGAGCCTTAGGATGGCGGACTCTGAAATTCACAGATGTGGGGTAGAAGTAAGAGCTGTTCTGAGACCTGATTATTTCTGCGTCTTGTTTCCATTAGGACAATGTTTCCCAGGCACTTACTCCAGCCATCCTTACAAAGCATCTCCCAAAGAAAAGGGTTTATGTTCCTGGCAACATGTTCCAAAAAAAACATGTCCCTAGCTCCCTGCTGCCATAAGCAAGCACAACTCCAATGATTTCAATAAAGCTGCATTTTCTGTGGCCCTAAGGCTATAACACTACAGTAAACAAAGCCAAATACCGTAAGCCAGATGCTTTAAGGTCTTCAATGGCTTACACATACGATCCACCAAAAGATGGCTGAGCCCACACTTCAGCTGGCTCGCACAGAGCACTTTCACCCACCAGCAGAACATGGAACCCAGGGCCTCATCCTGAGGCAGAGCAATGGCTGGCGGACCTCAGCCTGCTCTCCATGGGCACTTCCCCTCGGAAGGGCAGTGGTACCTCGCTCCTCTGGGCTCTGTGCTGCGCCGGCACCCCCAGCCTCCCCTCTGAATCCTCTGCTCTCTCCAGAAAGAAACCCCCACCCCACTCTAATGGCCACAAGGATGAGTCCAAGCAACAAAATGCTGATACCAAAACCAAACCACCTTACAATTTCAGCTGCTCACCACTCCGGTTTCTTCACTTCCCCATTGTACAGCTTGTTTTCCCTTCACATCTAAACCATCCAGACAAACACCACTCACTCCAGGCAAGGGATAGCTCAAGGCTGTTGCCAGACTAGGTTTGGGACCCACTGGCACATGCTGAAAGCAGACCCACGGCTCAGTTAGATGACAGCGTACATCCTGGAGTAAGAAGGATGTAATGCTGGAGAGTTGCTCAGGACTGAGTGAACACAGCGAATGAATGGTCTTTCCGGCTTCAGAATCGGTCCCTGAAGGCCAGCAGTAAGGGACTTTGGCTTGATAATATAGTCTGGGGAACGTACTGCACACAGATCCAGTGAGTAATGTTGAAAATCCATAGGCAAAGGAAATGTTTTAAAACAGAGGAGGAAAATCTACTTGCAATCAATACCCTGAAGGTCTCTAAAAGGAAACTCTCTGCAAAAAAGGACACATTTGCCACATATAAATCTTTAATGATATCTTGTAGTTCTAACAAAGCCTTTTTTTTTTTTTTTTAAAAAAAAAAAAAAAAAAAAGCAGATACTGTAATACACCTGATAGAGCAATCATCCTCACACAGCAAAATATGATTTTCACACCTGGTAAATGAAATGACTGCTGCATCTCGAGGCCAGGGTTAGGGGCTAAGGTGAGCTGCTAATGGAAGGTTAGAGACCACATAACAGCTCTTCAGGGAGCACCTTTCAGATGCTCTTTTCATGTACAGTAGCACACAGTGATCAGAAGGCACTGGCGGCACATACTAAAGTCACTGTCACTGACAGTGGTTCTAACTGTGCAGTCGCCAGTGGATAGCTCGGGTTAAGATAGCCGGCTGGCACGCCAGCGCTCCTCAGACCCTGGATAAGACTCACTCTCTTGTAAGAGCAAGCCTGTATTCCTTCATCTCCCTCCTGGTACGCCTTCTGCACCCCACCAGTGTTAACCAGTCGCCCTCTCCTCGCAGTCGAAGAGCGAAGCTATAGAGCCGAGACAACAAACTTTGCGACCGCAAACAGCTAGAGCCTCTGAGCCGTGACAAGAAAAGCACGTGGTGAAAATCAAGGAAAAATACTGATCCCAGGCCATGCTGGTGGGGACCCAACGGCATTCAGAATCTGCCCTGTATCAGCTCGTGAGACCGCCAGATCCAGGCAGGGTAGCTACACAGTTTGCCAATCACTTGGGAACAGGAGAGAAGTGAGACCTGTGGAGAGCCAGCAGGCCCTGGAGGTACAGGTATTTACAACAAAAAAATCCGGCTGGAATCTGCAAGAAGAAGACGCACGGAGAAATATACTGCAGGCACTAGCACCAAACAAGACACATGGCTTAACAAGATGCCTTAGTATATCCGGCTCCATAAATTAGACTGGGATTCCCAGTTCTTTAGCTCGCAGCTCCTGCTGATTTCTGTGGATAAAGGGGATGTTTGTCACTCCCAAGATCAGATGCCAGATCGAATGCTTTTCAAGAAGTACACAGATGAGTGTGTTCCTAGGGAAGAACGAGCTAGAGCTAAGCCTTCGAATGAGCACAAGGAGAACCTCCTGCCCACAGACAGGAAAGTGGTAACCTCCTTCACTTCCTTTGTGGCTTTAACCTAAACCACAACTCCTCCCTTTGGGTTAGGATTCTCTTCCACTCATTCAGATGTTTGTCAGCTTGTCTCTCTCTTAATACCCAGCATCCATCGCTGCCACATAGGGGAAAAAAAGCGCTCGTCGTCTTTTCCTCCCTCCCACACCCCTTTTGCAGTTTCTTCCCTAAACAAGAATGGCTTCAATGCACAGCAAAGCAAGTTTAAACTACAGCTCTTCAGGCACCGACACTGAAATTGGCAATTGCAACATGAAGGAGCAGGGAGAAAGGAGACATTGGCATACCGGCTACACCAACGTTTGGGAATGCTGGTAGTGAGGAAACGTTGCTGCCAGCAGGAAAAGTGATGCCAAACCAACTCACAGGGCTCTTCCATGAGCTCGAGCACTCCTTCCCAGCCTGAGGTGCAACATCCCTCTTCTCCCCCAGAGAGCCTCATGAGGAGCACGGACCGAAAGCAGGGGGGTGAGTGCAGTGAAAAGCTGCGCCACCACACAGGAGGCCCCTTGGCGGTGCACAGAGAGGTGAGGACAGGTCCCACCACCCCTAGTGTGGGGCATCAACGAGGGAGAGGCAGCAGCTCCCCCCTCACGGAGATCCCATCATCTGCTGAAGGGAGGTTTAAAGATGTGAGGAGACTGCGGCTCCCACCCAAAACCCTTGTCCAAAGGCTTAACCCTTTGATCCCCAGGTGATACTGGGGGGTTTTAGGGAGAGTTGGGTCTTGTGGAAGATTTGAGCAGTACTGCACAGCCATTTTTTTCTACCTTATAATATACCAGGTAGGCAGAGAGGTACCTGGGGGAGGGAACCTCTCCCACTGCTCCCACTGCTCCCACTGCTCCCACTGCTCCACACCCGGCAGCCACACATGGTGTCCAGTGATGCAGTCCACCTCCCACTCCCAGGACACTTTGGGACTATGTAGGGTGAAAGGGAATGTTTTTTGTTCCTTCAAGATTTCCAGAGATTTCAAATCATTGTTCTATATCTGATCGGGGTAAAAAATAGTTTTCAAAACTTATACCTAGAAATTATGACCAAATGAATTAAATGCAAGATTTTATTTTACCTTCTTGAAGCACTTCATTTTGACAACTTCAAAACTTTTCTCCTTTTTTTTTTTTTTTTAAAGATGGGACAGAAAACTGGAATCAACTTTTCCCGAAAATAGCAACAGTTTTGGCAAATCAGCAATTTTCTAACAAAAATGTATCACTGGAGAAAAATCTTGACAAAACCTAGTTCTATTATTTCCTCCCAGCACCGCACAAGAATATGCCTCCGTGGTGTAATTCAGCCTTAAGTTTCATAGCAACTCTGATTCAGACATATTGCATGCACAGCTATTAGAATATGCCTTTGACATCATGAGAGCAATGCAAAATAGTGTATATACAATATGGCCAAGCAATGCTGCTATGGAAACTCTTGCTTTGAATTCCCGTATATGGGATGTTTAAATTCTTATCCCTAATATCACTTTAACAGAATGTTGTGTATTTTATTTCCTTGCTCAAGTCATCTCCCTCCTTCTGGACTCTCCCCTTTGCAAAAGAAAAGTGCTTTTGTGGGTGAAGCAGAAGGTGATGAGATCTGCGCCGCGTTCCTGGTGTTGCCATATACACCAGCGCCATGAACTATAGCAAGGGAAGTAACGGATTTGTGCCTCAGTTTCTGCAGCTGTACTATGGAAATAAGATGACGTTTTACTTCGGATATGACTCGAATGTGCTTTGAAGTCCTCTGTGACAGCCAGAAGATACATGCATCCTTATTCCTATTTGTTACTTTCCGTAGGCGAGGAGTTACTGTCCTCTACAGACCTATGCTGATGATCTCTCTATATTGAAGAACCAAATCAGGAAGTAGTCGCCCACTCACGCAGCGAACAGATAAGTAATAAAGCAGCGCACTTGCCAAATCCTAAGGAGGTGGTTTCTTAAAAAGACATAGGAAGCTTTCATGTTTTGAAGCTGACTAATTTCAGAAAGTTCCCGTTTCGCTCTCTTTTTCTCGAACTTCCTCAAAAAACATCTGTTTACCTGCTCTTCTGAAGTGTCTTCTGCTAGGCGGGGTCTGACCGGCCAGACTAAAGGTAACCATGTGGGAAGAAAAGAGGACGCTTTATCTGTCCACCTCCTCCATTTGCAAGGTGCTCCTGGTGACCCTAGCGGTACTTTGGGGGTCTTACCCCGACAAGGAGAGGATGCTGCAGCCAGCAGCGGTCATCCAGCCCTGCCCACTGCTTCGGGGTGCAGCACATCCCGGGACACATGGCACCACCTCCTGCAAAATCTGAGCAGAATGTGCAATCTCATAACGATCACCCAGCAGCCAAAGAAACTCACCCGTGCAATCCAGTGATCACAAATGCAGATTAAGTTACTTGCATTCATCTGATGGTGTAATTGCCAGACTGCACATTCAAATGAGTATTTGTTTAACTGTGTGATATACAGATAGAGCTTATGCACTTGAGGCCAAATTCACCCCTGTTGTAATTTCCCTAACTCCAGTAGCAATTACTCAAAGGATTAATTTGGCCCATAGTGTTTCCTAGTATGTGTGATTCATCATTTCTTTCCTATAACAAAGAATAATACACTGTTTCAATCAGTGGTGATGTCCTGGCCTCCTTGAGGCTGCCGGACTCCCTGTTTAATCAGACATAAAACAAATCACTTGCAGAGGCAGAGGCGTACAAGCATGCTTTAATTACAATATTGTAACACCAATTAGAGATCTATCTAATCGAGGACTCAGTACTTCCTACTCGAGTATTACTCCCATGTTGGGATAATTACTGCTAATTAAGCTTGGAACTAATTAGGCCAAATGATCTCATTTATACCAACATAGATGACTTCTAGGAGTTCACACACACCAAAAAAAAAAAAAAATCCAAGGGCGATTTTATCATTCCTGGACTCATCAGTGCTTTGCTTTTGAAACGGACTGTCCCTCCCTGATGGATAAGCCCTGCGAAAAGCCAAGTCCCACATCTCAGATGATCTCAGATTCTCCCAAGGTACAGAAACGCTCTCTGAAGGCATTGCAGTTGGTTGGCTAGCCCAAGTCACCTTCTGCTCTAATAGACACAGCGGATTAACAGAGCTGCGCCCCATCACAGCCGGGTTCATTCAAAACCTGGAGGCCACTCGCACAGTTACGGTGACAACTTCTCAGCGCGCTTAGCACTACCTATACTGTCACGATTGCTGCACAGAATAAGGAGGTTTGCTGGAGGGTGCTGTGCAGTGTTAAGACTTCAAATAACTTTAAAAAAAATTTCTTAAACACACCAATAGACATACGTACTCGTCGCATGATTTGCATCAAAGCTGCGTACAATTAGAAATTGC
The DNA here is from genome assembly GCF_017639655.2 of Falco naumanni. Taxonomy (NCBI): domain Eukaryota; kingdom Metazoa; phylum Chordata; class Aves; order Falconiformes; family Falconidae; genus Falco; species Falco naumanni. The sequence goes on from NC_054055.1 coordinate 114,497,911, forward strand.
ATCCCAACGCTTCCGTGACGGTGGCTCAGCTGTGCTGTGGGTGATGACTGAGGGAAGAGGCTGACTCTAGCTCATAGAGTCACAGAGTCACAGAGTTCCTTGCAAAGCCCGTCTGTGCTACAAGACTCCCCGTGTTCACAGTCTGTCTAACAGAGTTGGCTTTACGCTGCAGCCAGAAAAATAAAGGACAGCCCGCTAAGCTGCATTTATGCTACAGCTTCTCCTTCTCCCCTCCAACCCCAACATTTCTGCACCAGCTCAGCACCGAGACACTCAGGTAGAAGAGACACCCGGGCAACTACCATTTAGGCCTGCCCTTGGCTTGTGGAAACAGTCGCCGGCAGTAAGTAGGGTGCTCCCCACAAAATACTGACATGGTTGAACTGGTGGGTAAAACAGAGCTTAAAAACAAAAGCTTTGAGGACTGCGTTTTTGGCTGCATATTTTGGGAGCTATGAGCTGGCCAGTATTTCAACAGTTGCTTCTCACCCGAAGATGGTTTGCACCAGTAGCGTGATACTGTCCTGCGGTATTTGCTGATTTCAGTTTCATGGCCGAGTGAAAGAATGCCACCTACCAAAACACCAGCCCCACCTCTCAAAGTGACTGGACATCTTTCAAATGGGAGGAGGGACTAGTATCCAAGAGCTGGCTGGGAGCACCCATCCTGGCACCCATCTGTCTGCGCTTTACAAACTTTACAAACCTCCTGTCTCTGGGTAGGCAGGGTACCTCAGCACCTCTGCTTAGCCTGCCACATCTGCTGAGGCTGCAGCTGGCACGGCTGTGCGGTCAGGCGGTACAGAAGTCAAGAATGGTTTCAGTCACGTTCACTGCACAGGCCATCTTCTTTCTGTACGTCCCTTCTTCCTACTCCTGCCTCGAATTCAAGCCTTCCAGGATCCGCTTCAAGGCGCAGCGTGCAGTAAAACCTGCTTTCTCTTTACTTTTGGCCTTCCCTCCCCAGCTGCCTTTATTACTCCTAAACCTTTCTCCTAAATACTTAATTTTCTCACACTTCCTCGTACTTCAGGCTGGAATCCTGAAGCCCTTTAACCCAGGAATTCACCATTGTCTCCAGGTCTTCTTCCAGCCTGCCCCTTTATCCTCGCAGCGATCATTGTTCCCTGGTGAGTCACAGACACCACCACCCCCCTTCTCCCCTCCAAATGCCTCCTGAACAATCTTCTCTTTTCCAAAGCCTGTCAAAACCAAGCCCAGCAGGATTCCCTACACCAACCTGACCTGGTTACAATACCTCCTGGAACTGATCCTCCAGCTGTCTGTGAAATTTCTGTAGAAGTGCCACTTCTTTATGCAGTACCATTAGCAGAAGATTAATAAATAATGCACAGGAATAACACAATCTCCAATAAACAACGTACTACTACTCCTATTTTCTTAAGTGAACAACAGGGATCCTAAATCTGATCTCTCCCTCCAGCTGTTACCCGATCCTCATCTCAGCTACCAAACTCTCTCCTCCCTCCCCTGGCAAGCCTGTCATTCCTTTCTTTCCAGATGCCAATGCCTTTGCTGCTACCTCCTCCAGCCCAAGTACACTAGCAGACACGAATGCGAGCACCCGTAAAACACGAACGCGAGCATCCATACAAGACAAACGCGAGCACCCATACAAGACAAACACGAGCACCCATACAAGATGAACGCGAGCACCCATACAAGACAAACACGAGCACCCATACAAGATGAACGCGAGCACCCATACAACACGAACGCGAGCATCCATATGCATACCAGGTTCCGTGTTGAAAATGCACACACTTCCATACGCTGCAATACAGTAGCCCACGGCCCACGGAATCGTATTTGGCTATCTGCTGTAATCCCTGCAGGAAGAGGTGAGTTGGAGGAGATCTTCTAATGGAAACAAAATCACTGAACCTAAAGTCTGAGCAAGACAGTGGTAGATATATGATCAGGGCAGTGTTCAGCAGAAGCACACATTGGGCCCAGGGGGCCTCTCTGAATGGCATCTTCAGCGTTAAAAGGGAGGAATTCAGGAGCTTTAGATCAGAAGTGCATCCCAAACGGGCATTAGACTCTAATAAATAAGACGCTTTACACTGACAGAGTGCCAGAAACCTCCTAACATCCTCCCCAAGCTCTGCAAACAGGCGTCTCTTCAGTTGTCGGTGGTTTGGATGGCAGAAACCAAGCAAACAAGCTCCCTACGTAACAGAGGGGGGAAGGGAAGCAACGTCCTGGTGGAGGAATGTGAAGTCACAACCACTACAGAAAGCACCATGAATGCTCTAATTTGGGACTACAATAAGTCCTTCAGGACAGGGACTGTCGCTTTCCGGTGTCTGGACAGCACACTGCACGACGGGACTCCAGCCCCGTATCAGCACTTCAGTATGCAGTGTACAAATATTTACTGTCACCAGCAGCCTGCAAAGAGAGGCCGTCTCAGATGGACCTCCCCAGGGGCATCTGGAGGGGATGACAGAGTTTTGAGTCAGTGACCTAAGATCCAGGCTTGGGAAGCTCGCTGGCAGTCACAGTTCAGTATGTCCTCCTTGCAGACAGGTTCTCTCAGTTATTTTCAAACACCAGTTTGGGGGGTTTAACACTTCTTTTTTTTTTTTTTTTTTCCAGAGCAAATCCCATACTCTTATCCAGGGTCTGCCTACACGCAGAGGTCCAGTTGGTGGGTAGCCCTGTATGGCCCTGTAAGGTCAACCCTGTATGTGAAAAGAAGAGGCACAAAGCGCAAGGAAACGGGCCAGAAATAATCAGACTCTCATTCTCCCAGCAAGCCAGCTACCGGAAAACAGCCAGGATCCCAGCAGCAAGATGGCAGGAGAGTGGGGAGCCTGCCCCTGTTCCCTCCCAGCCTGAACATCTGGGTTTGTACCAGCTGCATTTCCAAAAGGAAAGCAAAGGGGCTGCTGCTTACTGCTGGCAGCTGCCAGGTCCGTATCCTCAGCCCTCCCAAGAGCCCTGGCTCAGGCTCTTGTTGCGCAAGGCAAAGATGCATCCCTAAGTCTGAGGTTTAGAAACAAGATGCATTTATTTGTTATTATTTTCAGTTATCTAGAGTGCGGTAAAGGTCAGAACACTTATCTTCTGGGGCTGGTCCCTGCTCCCACTCATGTGATTCAAAACCAATTGAATGCTTTTTTTTTTCATACTTCTCAGACAGAAAAAATCCAGTGGGAATGAAACCTGATACAGGGCATTTTCTAAAGAGGATCTGTGGGAAACAAGGATCCACCGCAATGGGAGGAAGGGGAGGCTTGTAGGCATTCCTGGGGACCTCCTCCCCATTAGACACAATGAAACATGAATAAAGATGGGTGGGGAGGCCACAGCTTTTTACCTAAGTTTTAACCTAAGCTCATCTCGAGGACTGGAGTGGACGTATCACCTACATAACAGCCCCAGCGCTGCCTTTGGGGTGACAAGACTCAAGGACAAAGCTGAATGTCCTGTGCCCTGTGCACGGGCTGCTCCATAATCTTCAAGATTAATTTATGCAAAACACGGGAAGACGTGCTTTTTCCTTTTGCAGTGAATGACTTCATTAACCTTTCAGGAGCTTGCCAATAGTGAAGTAGAAGCAATGGGAAAATCACTCTTCTGGGGGAAGGGGACTTCTGCTGTGTTGCTAACGGCACGTACCTGGGAGAGGCCAAAGACCCCAGCAGATGATGGACCCTGATCCAGGAGTGCTCTGCCTTCCCCCTCTGCTCTCCCAGCCACCCTCCAGTCTCTGCCCTGCTCTTGCAATGGTCCTTCTCCCCTAGCTGCTGACAGCTTATGGCGTGACCAGAGAGACAAGAAAGCTAGATGAGAAGGCAGACTAAGGCAGAGGAACACGATTTTGGAAAGAGTCTGGAAAGAGACCTAGCCCAGAGGCAGAGCGGGAGGGAGAGAGCAGGTAAAACAGGTGAAGCAGGTACAGAGAGGGAGAGAAACAGCTGTGGGAAAAAAGGGAAAAGGTGTATGGCACCTTGCATGGAGCACGAGGGATACCATCTCAGCATGCTAAGGACGGGTCGGTCTGTCGTAGACACAGAAGGGAGAAACTGGGAACTGTCTGGGTAGGATTGCTGAGGCTCGGCTCGTGACTTTTATGAGCCTGAGACTGAGTCATGCCTGGCAGGGGCAAATGTGGTGCTACCCAGAAATGGAGCTAAACTCCACTGGAGGCCAGAAAGTCACCATGATGCCCTGTCCTGTAGGACTCCTGATGAACTTCAATATGTGACCATCTGTGTGACTTCTTCATGCCTTGCCATCAGGAACAGCTGATGAGCCCTGATTCGGCCAGCTCTCCCATCAACCTAGCTGCAGCCACCTCTCCCTGCCCTGGGGAAGCGACTTCTCCATGTCACATGTCCTCGTGGGAGGCAAAACACAGTCCATGAAGGGATATCCAAAAACCCACCACCTTTCAACTGTCGCTGCTGGCCAGGATCCTTGCAGCCAAAACCCCATCCCTGCAGGGAGATGGTTAAATAGTCTGCATCCACTCCAGCTGACTTGGAGGAAACTCTAGCTGGAATCAGATAGTGGGACAGCCTCTGCATGGGATCAGGTGGCTCCCTCCGGCAGATGGGAGAGGGATTCTCCCTAACTCAGTGACCCTGCTGTTCCTGTCCTGTCAAAAGAGCTACTCTTCCCCTGCTGAGCGCAGGTCTCCCAGGAACAGAGCACAGCCGTGCCAGTGGCTTGTGGGCTTCAGTGCAACTCTCCAACAAGATGCTGAGACCTTCGGTGTGAGCCCTCTCCCTCCCCCGTCACGGCTTTCCCTGGTAGAGCAGAGGGCCCTGAACTCAGCTGGGAGCGACGTGGTGGGACAACCACCCTCCTCTTGACAAGCACAGGCGTCTCCCAGCAGCCAGGCAGCACACCGTCCACGTGTTCAGGGCAGAGTGTAGGGAGTAGGACAATAGGTCAGGACCAGAACAAGTCGCAAGGCCATGTCCAAGGAGGTAAAAAGTGACGTCAGGAGACAAAATTTGTGACTACAGACTTCATCAGGCTTCCAGGCAGAAATAAAGTACTCGGTCATCAAAGTGACACCGTGCTGCAGCTCAGAACAAGACCCGAGGCAGCCCCATCCCAAGCCGGCGGCACACAAGCGCGTGGAGTCTCACCGTGCACCGTCACAGGGCGAGCTCCACCGTGCCTGGCCAACGGCAGGGCCATGGCCGCGGCGGGAGGCTGTCCGGCCGCTACGCCTTGTCCTTCTCGCCCAGGCCCCGGCCAGCCAGCCCCACCGGCAGATCCCGTGCGGCCAGGCTGCAGGGACACACAGCTGGGGACAACGGAAAGGGGTCCGTGCCAGACAGACGTGTAAGGGAGGAATTTGGGGGATAAACTAGAGAGAGGCGATAGGAAGAGTGTGCGGTGCATCAGTAGTGGGGGAGGGTAGAAGATACAGGGTGAGAGAAGAAAATGACATGAACAGAAGGAAGGGAGCTGCAAATAGAAGGGGATATGGAAACAGCAGAGAGAGACAGATTGCAAGAGCGGTGGAAGTAGAGGAGACCTAGAGGGACAGAATATAATAAGAACTCTTAAAATGAGGAGAGGGAGAGGGAGAGGGAGAGGGAGAGGGAGAGGGAGAGGGAGAGGGAGAGGGAGAGGGAGAGGGAGAGGGAGAGGGAGGTGGAGAGGGAGAGGGAGGTGGAGAGGGAGAGGGAGAGGGAGAGGGAGAGGGAGAGGGAGAGGGAGAGGGAGAGGGAGAGGGAGAGGGAGAGGGAGAGGGAGAGGGAGAGGGAGAGGGGGGAGGGGGAGGGGGGAGGGGGAGAGGAGAGGGAGAGGGAGAGGAGGGGAAGAGGGAGAGGAGGGAGAGGGAGAGGAGACGGCGGGAGAGGAGGGAGAGGGAGAGGAGACGGCGGGAGAGGAGGGAGAGGGAGAGGACATAAGGGGAGAGGAGGGAGAGGGAGAGGAAGAGGGAGAGGGAGAGGGAGAGGGAGAGGGAGAGGGAGAGGGGGGGGGGGGGGGGGGGGGGGGGGGGGGAGAGGGATTATTTATGGTCTCCCAAAGAAGGCAGATGAAAACCCTGCATATTTTTCTCCTTGGCTTTCAATGATTTTGTGGAAGCAGAGCGAAGACTTGTCATCTTCATTTTAAGAAGGGAGGAACTAAGGAGCAGAGACTGAGAGAGGCAGTCAATGAGTGAGATGGTAGAAAGGAGCTTAGCTCTCTGCTTATGAGCCTTCTGTCAAAGATACACGTGAAGAACAGTCCTGACTTCTTTTTCCTGAGCCCACCAAAGAGCCCACTACCCAAAGATGGTAGGAAGAGGGCCTGCTAGAAGAACAAGAGATAACCCAAAGAAACAGGAAAAACAGAAGCACCTGCTCTTTCTCGCCAGCACCAAAGCCTCTGAAGATCCGGACTTAGACGTATTCAGAGTAAATTAACACAGAACACACCAAAACAAGCACCGTCTGAGTGCTTACATGGAGAATTACCTGCAGGGAGAAGAAGTTGCAGTGTGGGTTCAGGTACTTGCTAACCCTACCAGCTTACAGCCAGCTGCAAGGAAAACCAAAGAGGGGTGCAGGGGAGGCTGTGCGACGGGGCTCTGCTCCTGCAACAGTCACTAACATCTTCATTTGCAGCTTTTTCCTTTTTTAGGTATCTAATATTTATCCGGTTTAATTTGTACCACCTTTGCATTTCAACTGCCACTATGGTAAACAGGCTTTTGTGTGTGTACAAACAAACACCAAGCCCCCAACGCCACGTACACCCCAGCCAAATACAGTTTGTCAGAGCCCTGAATAAACCAAATAATCAGGTGCCTGCTTGCACTGCCGTACACACACGGGCAAACAGAGCTTTCCAGTTACTCATTGCACACAGGAACCCAAAGGTTCCGGTATTTTCCTAACCTCAGACAACACTACTTTATGGCTTGCTAGGGCAGGAATTGTCTAGGATTCCCTCATCAATGAGTGACGAAGGTCTCTCTGCTATAAACTGATGTTAATGGCAGGTTGTGTACCTTGTTTGTTTATTGCTGAGGAGGAATGTTTGTCGTGGCTGTCAAGTTTATAAAAATATTTCCATGACTTCAGACAGCTTGGCATTTTTACATGCAGCTGAGAGAGTGGGTGAATGTACAGATGAAAAATTGAAGAAACATTATTAAGGCAGGGAAAAGAGTATCTCCTAGCACCACCAAGACAGCTTAGAAAGGCCAGGGAGGTCAGAGATATTTCTGAATAAAATGCATTTTTTTTCCCCCTCCAGGGTTTCTGAAAAGCTGGCAATAATTAAGCATTACAACACCTTTCTGGAGTAGATAAGTCAGCTGAGGCCACCTGAGGTTAAAGGACTTGCCTGTGATCACACACAGCAAATCAGTGGCAGAGAGGAGAATTAAACCCAACAGGCTTAGCCTCCCTTGCCCGAGCCCTACACCCCTGGATGATGTCCAGATCAAAGGACAGGAGCTGTGCCCACTGTAGACCTGACTGTCAAGCACAGGTCCTCCAAGACAGTACAGCAATTGGGCGAAAAGCTGAGCGGCAGGCATCCGCCCTAACTTAAAGATGGTAATTGTGAAAACAAGTGACAGAAGGCTGGGAAGCAGTGCCTAGTTACGAACTGTGGTGCCAAGTGGATTAAATATACATCGATGGATTCAATTACAAAGAGCAGCATGCAAAATGGAAGTGACTGCAGTCAAGGACCCAGGATGGCAAGAAGTAACCCCAAAATACAATCGTGGTTTTCAGTAGGAAGCAATCCCTGCTTCCAGACCTTGTAGAGAAGGTACAGCCTTCAGTCTCCAGGGGGACTGTCCCAGGCCACCCCAGGCAGTGAGCTGACAGTGACAACCAAGCCCGAGGGCTAGTGAGAAGCCTGCAGGACTCAGGTTTAGTGGGCTGAGAGAGATCCATATCACCTAATGCCGAGAAGCCCTTTGTTATCGCTGTCACCAGAGAAGCCGGGAGAGTGAAGTGGTGGAGAAAGTGAGCTATTCCCCTTCCCTCTTCCCCCCACCCTGGCCACCCCCCATCTCGCCAGGGCAGGGATGAGATGCATCCACTGAGCGAGGAGGAGGAGGAAACCTGTTCCACGTTTTGGGGGTCCACCCTGCCCTGGGCCAGAATATTCAAAGACACAGCCTCAGTCACATCAATATTGAGCCCTGCATCCGTCTGTGCCCAAATGCATGTTCTGTTTTTTTTTGGGGGGGGGCTGAAAGTACCCTGAAAGAATTTGGCAGAAGGCAAGGCCAGATCCTGACACCACCGATCAACCCGATGGTTCAATAGTCCTTGTCTGCAGTGGGAAGAGCAGCTCTCCTTCTTCGTCCATGCATCTCCCCAGGATTTCAAAGACTTATGAAATTATCATTGCAAGCCCCCGCCCAACTTCCCCCTGCGCTTACCACGACACAAGCACTACCCCAATCACTAGTAATACTTTAATTTCCTCCCTCTTCTTGGAGCAAAAATAGCAAGGATAATCATTCAGCACTCCATACACACAGCTGCCACCTGAAAAATGCAGGTGAACGCAGTTAAATGGAAAGGTAAGTACAATCTCAGACCATTTTTTGTACCTGGAGAACTAGACCAGCAGTATTTTGCATGCAAGATTACAGGTCTGTGTGTAGTTGCATTTTCACATTCCATTACTGCAATTGCACACAGCCAGTTACGTGCCTTAGCAGCAGCTTACAAAAGCAATTGCTGCTAAACATACAAAATCCAGCCCCCAGATGCACACGCGCAAGACTAAAATACTGGTCCTTATTTTTCTGCTACAGAAAAAAAATGTATTTGCTAGCTGCCTGCCCCCTGCGCAAACAGCACACCAGCTTATTTCCTTGCACTTGTATTTGTATGTCAATCCACATATTCATTCGAGCCTTGCAATAACCTAAAATGTATACAGCATTTTCAATTAGAAGCTTCTCAAAAATGCAAAAAAGGCCCCAGTTTTTGCATAAAAAATTCTTCTCCCAGCAAGCAACTGTAACCACCTCTCCAGCTAGAACGTACTGTCTGTTTAAGGCTCCAGAGAAACACAGCGCTAACCCTTTAAGACAGTAAGAGATGAATACTTTTTTTCATTTAAACTATAGGGGAGTTTTACCTAGATAGACTGCAATTTCCTGAGCTAGAGTCTGGCAAAGTGCCCGGGGCTAAGACACCCCCCCCCCCTTCCCTCCTCCTTTTGGCAAAAATTACCATGGCGTCTTTAATAGAAGTAGTTTTTAGGGTTTTGTTTTTACGAAAGATGCTGAGACAAAACTCAGTTGTAAGCAAGCCCAGGTACCGCAGAACCTCTTCCAAGAACTAAACTGATGTGTGACATCCTAAGCGTACTATCCCCAAACACCCTGCTGAGGGATGGTTCAGCACTGAGTCAGAGGGAAGCGGGCTGAATCACAACTAGCCATTCCTGCAAACTGCTCTCCCCACCCCCCCACCCCAAGTTTACAATCCGAGCAGTGACCAGGTTGCTGTTAGCTTGGGAAAGCTGATGAGATCACAGTCTGGGGAGATACAGCCTCAGACAGCCTCAAGTTTTTGTTAATCAGCTCCTTGTTTTGCGTGGAGACAGGGACAGCAGTTGTTATACCAGGTTTACCATATGTTTATAATATTGTTGTTATGGGAATACATGTACAGTCCATGTCACTGGCAAGTTGCGCTGTTTTCTGCTGGAAGGACAAAACAGAATTCACTGTCCAACAGAGCGCCGAGTGTGCGCATACTTCTAGCAAAATTTATCGTAGCATGAGTCACGCTTGGTGCAAAACCGCATGCTTTCTTCATGCGATGGTGTGCGAGCCCGCCGTCGCGTCTGCTCAGGGGCACGCGGCGCTTCACAGCGGTACGCGAGCCATTCAGCACGCTGCTCCTTCCCTGGGAGGTGGGCAAGGCATCACCCCCATTTCGCAGATTTCAGCAGGAAGATCGATCCCAGCTTTAAGGCGATTTGCCTAAGGCTGCCCACAAAATCAGTGTCAGGAACGCGAGCTCTGAGAGACCTCTGTGTCTGAGACTGCCAGCGCTCAAACGGGACAAGCGAAGGATCAAGCAGGGGTGACGTTAACTCAGGTACATAACTCCGCATCGCAGAGCAAAAATATTTGCTCCTCCATGTGCCCCAAAATGGTGTTTAGGGCAGTGAGTTTGCTTACAGGACAGGGGAATAACGTGTTCACATGTGTCAGACTGTTACCAAAACTATGATGCCCGAGATGCCTGCACCTTTAGGTGTAGAGCAGGGGGCATCGGCGGTGCTCGCACCTCCGTGAGTAAGAGCAATGTCGGTGGCTCGAGTGGCTCTGCCACGCAGGAGCAGCACCGAGTAACTGCTGAGGAGAAATCCGCTTGTCTGACGGCCCCACCACCACAAAACCCAGGTCGAAGGAGCGAAATACGCTTTGTTTACTGCCAGCCCCACCAACTCCTGAGCTGCTGCCGAAGATCTCAGAGGCAAGAGCAGCTGATGGGAGCAACACACAACCAGTTCAAAGGAAAACCGATTTACCCGTTTAGTCTCCTTCCAGACATCAGCAAACAGCGTAAGAAATGGCCAACTCCCCTCCCCGCCCCCATGCCCTGCCCCCCCACACCCCCCCTCAGCCCTGACACGTTGCCATTTTCTGTCCCCGTCTCCATGCAGCTAGTCACATCCCATGCTGTAGTTGAGGAGCAGCGTGCAGGGTTTAATTGTGCACACGCTCTCCGGGGAAGGGCGGCATGGGATGCAAACGACTGTCCACAAAGGAGCGGAGGCAGGAGGCCAAGGCTGGTTACTGGCCTCGAGTCATACTTGCTGATCGGCGCGTCGAGGATTTTAAAGCGCATAGCTGATCAGATCAGCAGCTTGTCCTAGAAGGAGAAAAGTGACATAAAATATGCACAAGCCTTCCTTCTGTCCTGACAGCAGGTTAAGTTTTCAGATGATGTGGAAACAGCAGCCTGCTCTCCTCCCCCCAACATGGTCTCCTCTCGTGCCTTTGCTGCAGTGCTGCCATCTCGTTCCCCGACTCCCAAGACTCCACTCCCTCCCCAGCCTTCATGCTGAGGCTCAGGCTCTGGCCAGGGGGCTCCATGCCACTGTTTTCATGCCCACTCAGCCCTCAGCCTTTCTTCTCAGCATGCCAAGCAGGGGCTCATTAGTGTTCTCTGTTGTTAAGCTTTTGTGCCTCAAGCCCATCCAGCACCAAGCCGAAACACAAAGGGCATCAAATCCCCATCCAGGGGGGTGCAAAACTTCCCCACGCTGCCAGCCCAGCTGGAATTCAAACAGGTGATCCCAGATAGGAAAGGTGGAGCACGCACACGTGTGACCCATGCATGCAAGAGCAGCATGCAAGCTCTGTCTGCAACAAGCAGCCTCTTCCCAAAGAGAGCAACTTCGAGTATGTCTGACCCAAGACTGGTCCCCTGCATGTGTATGTGCATAACATTTTTACGGTGTCGATTGTGTGCGCGACGTCTGTGGTGTGTGCCTGTTCCGTCATGGGAACGTTGCTGTGAATGGAAAAGCCAGAACATGGCACATACTAGTTTGAAGCCTTAGCCGTCATTCACATCTTAATTCGTGCTGTCGTGAAGTTGGCTGTCAAATACTACCATTACCAGGCTGATAGAATAAGCTATTATGTAAACTGAGGAAAACACAAGAATTGGGCCGTGTCTGTGCAGGAACCACGCTGTGCACGTTGCCCCTCAGGAGGAAGAATGTGCTACACAAGCAGGTGTGTTTGCACAAACTTGCTGTTTCCGAGCATGCAGAGGGGCTGGGTACATGGGAGCATTCACCATGAAGCCTTATTTCATCCCCACACATATTTTCACAAGGGATGGATATTTTGCCCTTCCTGTTGCCAGATTCCAGCATAACGAACAGAAATCTACAAAGGCATTTGAACAGAAGGTCCCCCTACCAGAGAAACCACCTCTGGAAAAGGCAAGGCACGCGCTCTCTCTGTCCCCTCAGCTGCAATCCTTGTCTGAGCCACTGTCACCCCTTGAGCTGGCTACAAAAGACCTCCTCCCCCTACCAACCACCCCAAACTCCGCCGAGCCAGAAAACTCGACCTCTGTTTTCATCCATGGTGAAAAGTCCTGCTACACCGCATTCAGCGTAGCTACGCTCCATCCTTGCTCGTGTCCTGATTCAATTCAAAATTCCCCCTCTTCTTAAAGCCCTCCAAGGAGACAGTCCAAGGTCTTCCTTGGACAACCTTCCTCCCCGCTCCCCCACCTGTCTACATCCTCCCTCTGAAGGTTTTCCACCCAGCATCAGAACTGTAGGTGCCGGAGCCGCCACCTCCTCCTCCTCCCCAGGTCCAGCTGCCTGGAACAGGCATTTTTCCTCCCTACCTCACTGCCTGACAAGTCTCCTTTCAAACACGATCTGATACTTCTCCCCCTCCTGTGACGATAAACCTCAGAGTCTTTCTCCCTGCTTCTCACATACCTCCATCACCGGACTCTATCTGACTGTAAAGCGTGGGGGATAAAGGTATCATGGAAAATGTTCCAGCAAATCATGGGGGTTTGCTTTGATTCTTTTTCTGCTTATTTATTTATTTCTTGAAGGGAGGTAACAAGTCAGAGAGAAGCTGGCTGAGATTTCTGCCGTACATTTTTTTTGCAGCAGCAAGATCCTCCATCTTCCTTGCTGGATTGAATAGGGTCTCAGGACAATTTAGACTCCCTCCCCCACCTCCCATTCCTGCTCATATTCTTCAACACATGATGCTCTCCCCCCAGCCTTTGACTGGGAAAGCAGATAGCTTCACTCTCTCCCCCTCCTTCGGCTCCTGCCTCGTATAGGTTGTACCAGGACATTAGGATGACGAACATTTGTGCAGCTCAGATTCTTGTAGGTTATTTTTTAACAAAACAACTAGAATCGACACAACCTGAACGATAGCAGACGACAAACTTAAAAGACCTTGCGCGGATGCACCCAGCGCACTGGGAGGCTTTCTGCGTCTCATGCCAAAAGGCAGAAAAAAATAACCCTCCAAATTTTAACCAGACCCAGCACCGATGATGTGACGAGGCCGGGCGTGAGGGTGAGGGTTTCTCTCCCCTCTGCCTTTTATGTTTGTTGGGGTTTTGGGGGTGTGTTGTTGTTGTTGTTGTTGTTTTCTGCTCTTGCACATTATCGACCCACCAACTGTAGGTTAACAGCCACAAAACCTCCAGGCAGGCAGCGGGCAAAGCAAGCCGGCTTCGCACCGCCGCTCTCACGCCGAGCCGGGCATTGACTTGCTGACAAACGGCGACGGTAAACACCGATGGGTTAAACCTCCCATCATCCAGGAGGGAATAAAACACCCATGTCCCATCCCCGGGGCAGACTGCCCGGGCGTGCCCGGCTCCGGGGGGCTGGGGCAGTGACAAAAGCCCCCCCCGCCCCGCCGCCCCCCCCCAGCCGCCGGGACAGGAGCCAACAGGTGGAAGGCGCTTTGCGTCCCTCCCGCGCTCGCTGCCGGCTCTGCCTCCCCCCGCGCTGCTCCCGGGATCGGCGGCCGGGGGGAAACTGAGGCACGGCGCGGCGGGGACGGCCGCTGACCGGCCGCGGCGAAACTTTCCGCCCCCCACCCCCCCTCCCCATCCCCTCCCCGGGCCGGGGGAGCCGGGCAGTGCCGGGGCTGACTGCGGCACAGCAGCCGCCCGCCCGCATCACACGCCGGCGCGCACACGCCGCCCCCCGCCGCCGGGCTGGCAGCCGCGCCGCGCCGAGCCGGGGGAGCCGGCAGCGGGGAGGCGGCCCCGGGGGCGGCGGCGCCAGCCATCGGTTCCCCGCCGGCAGCGCGGCGCGCAGGGCTGCCCGGGGGCGGCGGGGCCGACCGAGCCGAGCCGAGCCGAGCCGGGGCGGGCGGCGGGGCCGGCGCTTACCTGCCTCAGGCGGCGAAGGCGCGGAGCGGCATGTCGGGGGGCGGCGGCGGGGAGCGGGACCCTGCCGGCGGCGCGGCCTGCGCTGGCCGGGGCGCTAGGGCAGCATCAAGGCAACTTAGGGGGAACCCTTGCGGGGCCTATTGTCTGCGCGGGGCGGCGGGGCGGCGGGGCGGCCTCCCCCCGCGGGCGCCGCGGCGTTTGGTACGGCCCAGGCATTCATGCCAAGCGGCTTTCACACATGGAGGCTTGTCTCCAGCGGCTGCTGACAAGCCACAAACAAGACGTCCCCCTCCCTCCTCCTCCTCCTCCTCCTCCTCCTCCTCCTCCTCCTCCTTCCCCTTCCCTCCTCCTCCTCCGGCCTCCTCCATGCGAACTCCCAACTCCGGTGACAGGCGGGCGGGCCGGGCCTCGCCGCCGCCTCTCCCCGCACGGCCCCGCGGGGGCAGGGGGAAGGCCGCCCGCCGCCTCCCCGGGAAAGCGGCACGGCAGGCCGCCTTCCGCCGCCCAGCCGGGCCGGGCCCGCCGGGGGGCTGCGGGGGTCCCGGCCTCCCCTCGGCCGGCGTGCCGCGCTCCGGAGGAGAGGCGAGCTGTAACCCTGCGAAGTAAATGGTACATGTCCCCCGTCCCCCGCCACCCGCCCTGGCCGCTAGCTGTGTCCACCGTGCTCCGGCTCCCCGGGCGGCCTGACAGACAGAGGAGCCGGCGCGGAATTGTGCCTCGTCGCCCCCAGGGTCGCCCAAATGACGGCGCCGGCCCAGCGGGGGAGACCTAGCGCCCGGGCCTGGGGCCAGCTCCGGCCTGCAGCCCCCAGCCCCCCTCACGGCGGCCAGAGGCTGGGGAGAAGGGCTTGAGGAGGAATCGTGAAAAAACAAAGCCCTCGTGGGCTCCCCAAAATTTTCACAAGCCTCTGGCACCGTTAACGGTGGGGGCGAGGGGGTTCTCCAGTGGGAAAGTTGGGCTGTCTCCAGGCATGGCCAACCTGAGACACCCGGGAAGGGTCTTGCCCACCAGCGGGGCCGCGTTGGGTCCGGGCTTGCAGAAATTCGGAGAAAGTTTTGTGGGTGGCTTCAGCTGAGAGGGTTCCCCGGACACTGGGGTTTGTACACCCTCCGTCCAACAAAAGCTAAACCAAAACACAGCCGGCGTGAATCATTAAACCCTGTGCTGCCTTACGTACGGGTTCAGCACGGTTCAGGCGGCCCAGAAAGCAAACCACGTGACCGACTGTCATACGTTTCATAACGAAACCACAAAACTCAATCTCAGAAAACACAGCCCTGTCCAGGGACAACAACAGTTTTTTTCTGTGAGTCTCAGCAGAAAAGGTCTGCGGAGCCCAGAAAAGTGTTGCACAAGCATCGGCTGGTTTCATTTAATAAAAATAATTATAATAATCATAATAATCACCACTTGGATGGCTCTTTTTTTGTCCAATGATCTCAAAGACACTTTACTAACCCAAGCAAGTATTTTTATCTAAATTTAACAAGAGGTAAAACAGACTCGGGCTGATGAAGTCACCTACCCAAGGTCATCTCCTGAACCTGCAGCAGAAGGGAGAACGCATGTTTTTGAACTCGAGCGCTGAAGAGAAAAGCCACTTCCCAAAACCAGAGCTCCTACAACCCCTCCAAAACTCAAAAGTTTTACACGAGTCAGGGCTTCACTGTGAGAAATTTTAACCAGGTCTAATTTGTAGCTTGGATACTAGGACAGATGCAAATGAGGTGCTTCCCAGGGAAGAGAAATAGAGGTCAAGCGGGGAAGGAAGACTGTGACCAAGAATGACTGGGGAGAAGGGAGAAGTGGAGGAGCAAAGCCAGGAGAGAAGGCTGGAAAATCAGAGACGCTCTTAGAAATTTCCCAGCTGGAAGACCAGGGCTAGCGCCAAGAGATCTGGGTGAAACGACTGAAGGCAACGTGGAGAACATGAAAAAGGTGGAAGAACCTACGGTCTAGAATTTGACAGGCAGGAAAATTAAATCAAACCGTCTGCGGTCAGGCACTTGGGAGTTGGCAGAGCACGCTCTCACCAAAGCCTTGGGCAAAGGTGTCAGTCACTCCCCCTTGAGCAGGCTGCCCGAGTGCTCCCCTCAGCAGGACTCTCACCTGGGTGAGTGCTGGGAGCTGGCACTTGCAGGCCCTCAGAAGAGGATGGCTGCCACACTCGACCTGTTGGAAGCAAAGCCAGATTATGCGCAGGGTGGTCGTCGTGTCCGGCTTCATCTCCTGCAGTTGCTGCAACGGGACACAGGGCAGCAGCTGTGCCTACTGGTGCACAGGGTTCTGCAGTAAGGCTCTGACCCCTCTCCTGAGCCGACCTATCATCCAGCTCAAGGTTTCTGAGACTTTTAAGAGAGAGGAAAAGCCTCTCTGTATTGTCACAGGTTGAAGCCTGATTGTTTCAAGTACCCACATTCTGCTAATGGAGAAAAACAACCCTGGGCTAAACTTACCTTCTCTGGGCACAGCTGTGCCCGATAGCTAGCCTTTCTCTACTGCTCCAAGTATCACTCTTTCAGGTTGTTTTTGAACCTTGATGGAGATGACTTGGTCTTCTTTTCCAGTCCCTGGACTTCCTAATGCCTAATCAGCCCTGGGTGAGGCTATATCTCCTTGCGACTGATGAGAGCTGCTGCTCTTGGCAGGGTAGATTTTCCCTCTTCCTTCATTTCCATAACGTTTCTCTTCTGTTTACTTTCCCATTGCTCTCCTCATGGCCCCAGTTCAGGACGGCATGTAAGCACATGTTTAATCTCATTGATCTCATGGCACTCCATGTACGAAGGAAAACATGGGTCCCTTTGCCCAGTGACTGTTTATGAATTTTATGTTGAAGAGACATGAGGTAAAAGTCAGAAATGGTCACTCAAGAGTGGACTGGAGCGTGGGCTTCCCCCTCCTCTCTGCCAAAACTCCAAATAGCCAGGCTTGCGATTCCTGCAGATGCTTCCTCTCTGGGGTGTGTGTGTGCCCAGGGAAGCCACAACTCTTTTAAGAAAATCATTAACGCCTTTGGCAGAAGAGGTGAGCATGCCCTCTCTCTCCAAAACAGCCTTCGGGAGCTGGAGCACATCCATGGGAGATGCAGACAGGAAAGCCCTGGGGCAGAGGAGGCAGTGCAGGCTGGGTCTTCCTTATCCTCCTTGGGTGCTTTAACCCCTTTGGACACTGCGCCTTAAAAAGAAGCGTCATCCTCTCTGGGGGCTTGCACAGAGCCCATCCTGGAGGTATGCTCCTTCAGGCAAGGAGGTGTTTCATGTCCAGCTTCTCCTGCTGCTGCTGTTGTGCTTAACCTTGTCAAGTGGGAGGCTTTCTCAGATCAGTGTGGAGCAGAGCTGCTGAAGCCGTGGGGCCTTGCTGTCAAAGATGCTGGACCTGAGGGCTCTGGGCATCCTCAGCACCGGCCATGAGCTCAGCAAGGGGTTGCAGGATCATAATTTGCTTTCAGACATCTAAAATTCACCTGTCTCCTGCTTTAGGAGACTAAGAGCTTCCTTTTGTTTGGCTCATCATCTGTCAAATAGGAATTACAATGCCTTTTTCTTGCACTTCTGTTTATTTAGATTATATGGTGAGGGATTTTGGGGAGGAGCAGGGAAATAACACCTTTTCAATATGTGCATGTACAATGTCTTGTATCATAGGACCCCAACCACAGTTACATTTTTTAGGTGGCTGCTGTAGAACAAGGAGCATGTAACAGGGTAGTCTAGCCTCCGTACATATGAATATACCTAAGTTTCCTTCTCTACTGCACTGAAGCATTCACCTGTTCCCTCCTCTATAAATACATGAAGAATGTGTAAAAAAAACCCTTATGTTTGTCCTGTTTCCCAAGCAGGAATGCATATACCTGCACCATATAGATATTCTGTGCATGCAGGGTAGACCAGACACCTTTAGAGTGTGCTGGGCATACTGTACATATGCAGATCACCTGCACAGCATATGCACAGCAGGTCTGACAGTTTTTGGATTCGTTAGACACAGTGCATGCATGCATGCTATACAGTTCACCTCTCCAGTGTACATTCGACCTATCCTGAATTTCTGGATGTTCAGCAGCCCAGCTATCTGAAAGGCCTCATGGGCATGTGGAAATTCTGGATAAATGTGTGCAGGTAGTGAGATTTCATCCCAGCAAAATTCCCAGGTGGAGAAAGACAAGATGTCCAGGGAAATATGCACACGTGGAAGCTCACGATGCTGAAGAAGAGGGGGTGGTTCATCTGTACCTGTGCAGCAACCATCCATATCTCTTCTGATCTATGCTGCTCTGCCTTGCCTAGTACTTATTCTTCTCAGTTGAGTGCCCAGGCTGTTCTGAAAGCTGGGAGTTCCGTGTCTACTCTGCTACTCAGGATTCGCGTGGCTCTCTGTGGTTGCTCGTACACATGTATCCTGTCTCATAATGCATAAGCTGGCTGTGATTGCTGCCTGTCCCCCTGTCCCTTGCAGTAGATGCTCTGAAATGCTGTGCTTGGTCACATTTTGCAGCACTTCGGAGAATCTTCCACTCAGCCCCATTAGTTTTTCCCATTGTCAGTACAGCCCATGTAATTCCACTGCCATAGATGCTTCATTCCCGGTCAGACCTCAGATAAAACATCCTTAAGAAAATCTCAGGAATCCCATTATTGCCAATTTTCAAGCCATCTGTTACTTTTGTTGAAGTCCCTGATCTTGGATTCATGGGCTTATGCAAGAATTTCAGCCTTTGCTAAAAAAGGAAAAGTAACTTCTTTGGCTCATGCGGGGCTCTGACACTGGAATAGGAGACAAGGACCAACGAAGTGATCGTGCATGTATTTTCATGCCAGGTTTCTGAGCTCATGCCCTGATTTGCAGGTCCTGCCTCTCAGTGTTGCTTTCTGGGGGTGACAGGGCATCGTTTGGCTGGTTTTAGACCTTCCTGCTGGAGGCAGAGGATGCGCCATGGAGTGTGGTGAGAGGAGATGGAGAGCTCTGGAGTGGTGCACTGGAGAGGTATCCTGAAGTCTTCTCAGCCGGAGGGGGGACTGTTCCTCTTGCAGTTGCATTGGTTTATGGTGGGGTCACGCAATGAGGTGGTGCCGGCTGTGGTTGTAACCAGCAGGCGGAGCTGAGTTGAATAAACAAGAGCGAGCTATTCATAGCCATAAAGAGGGCAGAGCACTCCTCTCCTAGCAACACAACCAGAAGAAGAGCAGAAGAGCTCTGCCCAACTGGTGAAGAAATGTGTGTGCAAAATGTTGATGTTCCTCCCTTCCTGAGCAGTTCCCGCTCCATCACTGTACGATGCCTGGAGACCTCTCACCTGACCCGCTCCCTGGCTCCAAAGCCTCTGTTTGATCTCAGTGATGCACTCGTACAGGTGGTGGCAATGTCTGTTTTCTGGAGGTTGATCTGTAAAAACATCCTTTTCTGGTTTAAAAGACAAGCAGATGAGCAGTGAAAGGTGGGGTGCAAACCCTGGCAGTGGGCTGCAGTGGACGGGAGTTTCTCACAAGGGCAGGAGGAGCAGGGACGCTCCTGCCCTGCTGCCCATCCCAGGGTGAGTGCCGGACCAGCCTTGGTCCTGAGTAGCCACAACCAGCTGTGGGGCTGCAGCCTCATGTCATCTCTCTGCTCACCTCTCCTTATCAGAAGGCCAATTACATCAACACCTGCACGTAGGGCTTGATTTTTTTTTTATTTTTGGAGGGTGGGAGGAAGTCCTAGTGCATAGCTCTGGAAGCTTTGGGTGCAGGTATGTGATAAAGCCCACAGCAGGGGAATAACACCAGGTAAATGTGCAGGGACATTTTGCAAAGGAAGCTAGTACACCCAGCCGTTTGAAAAATTAGGCATGTAGTAGCAAAGTACTGACAAGTGTTCCACACACCTGTAACACCGCCAGTAAATCAAGCAAAAGCATTTGTCAGCTCATCATTAGGAGAGTAATGAGGTAAGTACAACAGAATTTAGGGCAAGCAAAGAGGCCAGCATCTGTCTGCAGTAGATACCGCCGGAGACAAAGAAGAGTCAAAGTTTAAAAGAAAACGTGTAGAGTCCAAGCAGAGGGAACCCAGTCCCTAATGAAGAGCATCCCTTGCTCTGACCTCTGCATGGTGCAGACGTACAGTCACACCTCTGGGAAGGACCCAGTCTGCCTTTGTCCTGCTACTGCCACATAAGGATAGACACAGACTCCTCAGCCCTCAGGACCACGTGCTTTTGGTTTTACCGGTCCGTATGCGTAACTGCCCCCAAACCAGCACACAGGTATTTTGATCTTTGGCACACCACGATGAGCAGATTGTTGACAGGCATCGTAGTTTTCCAGCAAGTTTTCAATATGCAAATTTAATATATCATTGGGAACAAAAAAGGAGGGAGGGTAATCATAGGCACAATTACAACGTCTATCTGAAAACTGCATACTAGGCTTCCAGATCTCTCGCAAAACATGCCACCACTTGAACTCCAGGAGTAATTATCTTTTATGGAGTTTGGCGAGGAGAGAGGGCCTCGACTCATAGTTTGCCATTTGGTTACAAACTATTTGCTAAACAGCAGGAGAATGATCAAACCCGGGGATCCTGGGTTCTGCTGCTAGCTGTAGGACCTAGAGGTTAAAACAGTAGAGGGGCCAACTGGGTCACATAGATTTAGCCCACCTGGATGAAAGCTGAAGGGGTAAGAGAACTGTATTCTAGTCTCAGTGAATGCCATGCTGTGCAGCTTTTTTCTTTATTTTTGCGTTGCAGGAGGGCTAGGCGTGCGAGGGGGCAGAGACCAATGCCTTGGCCAGCAAATAAGGTTAGGGGAGGGCCCTGAAATGCAAGTGAAATAGCAGCAGGGGAAAGGCAGCGATGCAAGGTGTGCTTCCTCAGCGCAGACTCCCTGAGTCTGCAGGAAATTTACCCTGGGACTCGCACTTGGTGTACCTGATTCAGCTAAAAAAGCAAAAGCCCGGTACAGCTAAGAGTACGTGATAGAAACAGCGATAAGACAAGAGAGAGTGAAGAGAAAGGAACAATTGATTTAATGCCTTCTTCATTTGTATTTAAATAAATAAAGATGCCAATAGAAGGCTCTAGGCACCTTACCACACAATTAACACAACCAAAGAGAAACCAAGTTACGCACCACTCCCACGCAGCATGAAATGATTATCCAGAATGTGCTCTGCCACCTCCCAGAGGAAAAGAAATACTCGCTCCAGCCCTCCCAGCTTCTCTCTCCAAAGGGTGCCATTTGCAGCGCACTTGCCCTGCAGACTTCTGCTGGGAAAGAGGGACAGCGTGCCCGTGGGACCTGCTGCCCTGCCCGGGACCCCCCCTGCACCCTCTGCCTGCCCGCAGGCTAAGGAGGCAGGTGATGCTCCTAGTGACTAGCACATGGGAAGGGGATACAACATGCTGCTCTTCTTTCTCTGGTAGCGCTTAGTGGGAAAAGTGCTGGCTCGCCCAAGACCCTGTAGACACTGAAGGATATTGTTGGCCCCAGTATAACAAGCTGGAAAACTTCTGTGTCCTAATGAAAAAAAAAAAAAAAAAAGAAAAGGAAAAAAAAAAAAGTTATTTCACCAGCAGTTATTTCACTAGCAGGACTGTTATAAGCTCCAGGCTCATAACTTGTTAGTGTTTCCCCCACCACCATGCAGTTTGAATTGTTTCTGTTTCCCATTAGCATCTCTTGCCCAACGCTGCAGCTGCACAACCCCCTGCTCTCCCCGCCGATGGGGCTGGAGCTGACAGTCCTCCCACTCCCAGCCCTCAGCTCAGCGGGGACAGCCGGGCACCTTCCCCCTGCCTGTACCCAGCACCTGCAGCGGGCAGCCAGCACCGACACTGCGCCCACGCTGGGCTCCGCAGGGCAGGGGTGCACTGGGGGTTCGGGCAGGGCTGTGTGTCTTTCAGGGGTGGTGCCCGGGCGCTTGCGGCGTGCCGGCTGCTCATCCCGCATGGCAGCGGTTACAGGGCGGGCAGAGGCTGTGCTTGGGTTCAGGTGGATGAACCTAGATGACAGGTGGTAACCAGAGACCAGTTTTCCAACAATCGTGCTCAAGCGCTAAGCCAGTTGCTCTCAGAGCTGAGGCAGTGTGCTCTAAAGTCACCTGTGAGTGAGGCATTTGTGCTGTGGGAGGGTCTCTCATGTCCCCTCTCGCCAGCCCCTATGATCCCCAGCCCAGCCTTTCCCCCAGGAGCCCCTGAGATGGTACAGTGCTGCAGGGTGAGCTCAGGGACATGCATCAGGCCAGGACAACAGATCAGGGACTGGGATAAGGCACATGAGTGGCATCCACCTGTGTGGCTGATGGTCCAAAGAAACCTAGCAAAGCTGGGGCATACAGCTAGGACCCAGAGTAAGAGGGCACAGAGGCTGGATGCCATGAGTGGGGACAGTAAGGGAATTAAAACTTCAAACTGCTAACTGGTGTTATATTGATGATTTTTTTCCTGGCCAAATATCTGTTGTTATTATCAGGCAAATTAACAACCACAGTTGCTGGAAAAACCCTCTGCTGCAGTAATGTCTCTCTGCTGTCGTTAGCCTGAGCTACCTGCTCCAGGTTCAACGTGAGCTGCTACCCAGACCATCTAGGTGACTGCAGAGGTGCCGGGGGTCAAGCCCAGACTGGCAAAATACAATGTGCTGAGCACTGTCAGGTCAAAAGAAAGAGCCTACCTGTGTGGGTGTAGTGAGGACCAGCGCAGCAGCTGGTTCTCCAGACCTCTGGCAGATCTGGTGCGAAAAGGAGTGCAGCCTCTAAGTCACGTGTGAGCCAGGTACAGGAGACTGACATCACCTCCAGCCGTGGTAGCCTGGTGGAACTTGAAAGTGCAAGTGGTCTTGAACCGCAGATAGTGGTTTTGCTAAGTTAATCCTTACATCACCTCAGCTCCAGCTCTGCCCTCGTAGTTGACCTCTGACCATCTGCTCCGGCAAACACATAAAGTCCTGCAGGATGAAATCACAAAGAGAAGCCTTTCAACACTCCAGTTACTTCCATCTGCCTTTGGGTTCTCTACAGGTTCACAGTCACCAACCACAGCAATAACTGGAGTGATCCTTGCGAGGCAAGGCAGGGTTGCCAAACCAGCGGCAGGTCTGAAGGTACTGGGGAATCACCGCTGGATACATCTCTACAGTGATGGGGATGACACCCAATGACGAGGCAATCCTTATGAAAGCTACACCTCACACATCTGGGTCAGCCAATGCCCTGAAGAGCTAATCTGCATGGTCCAGCAGCATTTGTCACCTCGGTGACACTGACACCTATGCAGTACAGAGAGTTAATTCTCTACCAGAGCATACAGGCACAGCAGAGCTGGTGGGACATGAATCGGCTTGGGTCCAGCACTAGTCCTGCTTCCTCAGTTCAGCAGTGTGCTTCTGCAACAGGCCTTGCCCTTATTACTTTGTGCACAGCTTCAAAAAGATACTGTGGCTCCATGGGATCAAGGTCAGAAGTCTACAGGGCTCCATGGCACTGCATGGGCATAGCAACTTGGGTCCTCACTGGCACAGATATCCTTGCACCAGCTTTTACATCACAGCGCCAAGATGTTGACAATATGCAGGGGGAGAAAAAGGAGGAATGAGTGACATCAGGAGATTTGTTTCTGATGGGGGAATCCAGAAGGCTCATCCCAAAGCGATCTCAGGTACTCTTTGTCACCTGCCCCAGTGCCAGCTATGCCTCAGCACGCGCACTTACATACTCCCAGCCTGGCAGTCATTGTTGTGTGTCCCCTCAGTGAGCACTGCCTGGCTCTGAGCCTTCTCCTCGGGTTTCCATCAACTGCCAGAAGAGCTCCCGCTCTGTTGTCCCTGGTGGCCAGAGCTCACATTCGGCAAGCACAGCCCAGCAGTCCTGCAGGAAGGCATGCTTAAGTCAAGGAGCTGAATTTATCTCCTCCCTCATCCAGCAATTATTTAGCTTCCTCTCCTCATTCTAGGTCCCCAGCCTGAGTGCCTCTGCCTCCTCGCACGCTGGATGCAGTCCCAGCAGTGCTCAGCCCTGTGTGTCAGCTGGGAGTGCACGTAGCCGCAACATCAGGCATGATCCCTGATCCCAAACAACACCAGCTGTCACCACCTCGAACCGCTGGGACTCGGTGGAATGGGTTTTTTCTAGTTCATGCATTCTGGCTGCCCCGAGCCTCAGAAACCCATCCGAGCTGTGCATTACTCAGCAAGCCCCAATCCCAACCACTGTCCCAGCAAGGAAAAGCCAGAGTCACTGAGTCACTGTGCTGCCCGCTCGGGGGCAGGTGGCAGGCAGGAGGGGGTGGCCCTCCCGTGGGTCAGGGAAGCTCCCGGCAGCCTCTCAGCAGGGCCCTGGGCAGCGGGCTCACCCCATCCACAGGTGCCCAGGTGCCCAGCAGAGCTCCCTGGGGTGCTCCAGTGGCATGCATGGAGGGGAGAGTGAGCCAGGGCAGGTAGCACGGACATACCAAACCTCTGCGGGAGGATGCGTGGAGGGAATCCTCTCCTATCAAACATCGAACCTTGAAATCGTGTGGGTGACCTCGTCTGGCTCCCAGTGCGCTCTGAACGCTGGCGGGTGGATGTCAAAACTGTGCTGCTTAAGGTGGAAGAGCCTGGTCCACTCTCAATGTATTTCCACAGGAATCTCTCTTCACTGGCTGCAGGGAGGACTGGGTTTGGGCCTGAGGGAAGGAGAAGAGATGGGGTGCGAGGAATCAACCTGCCCTTGTCAAAGCTGTGCGGCCATTCTCCTGGAGGCAGAGACAGCAAAGGGAGAAAATCCAGAAAGGGACAAAGTGACATCTGGAGCTATCTAGCTCCATAATTCTTTGTCTCTCCAGTATTTATTGTTTCTGCAACAGCAGCGATTAGTGCCCCCGCCAATGTCAAGGCCTCCCTGTACAAGGCACTGAATAGGCGTAATGAGAAACAGCTCCTGCTCTGAGCAGCTCCACTGGAGAAGAGAGCGAGGGCACAGGGAAGGGGGACAGGGATGGGAAATGACTTGCTTACAGTGGCAGAGGCTGGGGGAAGAGCTGGGATCCCAGGCACAGGTCTCTCCGCCTCCCTCCTCTCCCTCTCCCCCGGCCCAGCGCCCTTGGCAATGAAACCACACTGACACTCCTCCACAGCTCCATGCGGCTGCAGAGTTAATTAGTTAGGTCTGTGAATTAGTTAATTTCCAGGAGCGGTTCTCTCATTACAAACACCACACAGCAGGCATTTTACATCTACAGCTACAAGAGCAGCCTCTAAGCCCACAACCCTTTGTCAAGAGTAAAAATAGAAAACAGTTAGAGTAGATGGGAAGAGAGTCAGGAATAAGGCGAGAGCAGGGAAAGATGGAAGCACTACAAGTTCTGTGGAAGAATGGAGACTTCAAAAATACCCAGTTATCTCCAGAGCCTGACAGCATGCTTGTCATGGTTGTGAAGAGGGTGGTTCAGGGCTACACAAAGCCACCTCTAACAGTTACTTAGATTCAAGCACCTTAGACTCATTACTAAGTAATTAGGGAGCCCATCCTAGCCCAGAAGTCACATCTTTCCACGTTGACTTAAGCTGAACAAGGCCCTTGGCATTTCTGTCCCACAGGGGTGCAGAGCAGCAGCAGCATGGGAGCCCTAGCAGGGCCAGGTGGAGGAGGGCAGCTGCGGGCAGGGGCATGAAGAGGGGTAGAAGCTTCAGCCCCCAAGGGCCCGTATGGATGAGCAATGGGGAATACTGGGGCGAACACATCCCTCTGTGGAGTCCTCTGGGGGATGAGAGGCTGCAGGAGGGACACTTAGAGAAGAGGGCAGGAGCAGGAGCAGGAGATGCTGGAGGACAAGCAAGCGCAGCGTTGGGCGAGCAGCCTTCCCGCTGCCTGTGCTCCTAGCCAGAGCCACGGCCGCTCACCTGCACCAGGGACGGCAGTGGGCGTGCAGCCTGTTCATGCAGGGCGTCAAGTGAACACAGGCAGGGCTGAAGTGCTGCCAAAGGCACGTCGCTGCGCAGTCGTGGCATACAACAGGCACGGAGCAACTGCGAGTTCGGTGGGAGGGTGTTTCCAGGACGGGGAGCTGGGAAGGGATGGCTAAGGCACAGGCAAGTGCTGGGCAGTGGGAAAGAGGGAGACAGAGAGGATATTGGAGAAAATAATGGAAGGGAGAGGTTAGGAATGGAGAAAAAGGAGATCAATAGGTCTCTAGAAGATAACACAGTAGGGAAGGAAGGGGCTTTGGTGGCAGGTGACAGTGGAAGAACAAAGCAGAATAAGAGAGGCAGTGTGAGAAAGAGCATGAACAGAGTCAGGCTGAAATGAGAGACTAAAATAATGTCAGGGAGAGCACCCCTCAGACATCCTTCAGAAAGGAAGTGACAAAGAGAAAAAAAGGAAAAAACCCATAAAACACAAGGGGAAGAAGTGGTTATCATTTATTTTTTTTTTATCATCAAGTGTAAGGTGCAGGAACCCAGTGATTGGAAACCACAGGCGGAACAGTGAAACTCCCCAACATGTGCTTGCACACCACAGACACAAATAACCAGGGGATGTAAGGACTGCGTGTTTAATTGGGGTGGTCCCCAGCAGAATGGCCCACCACCTTTCCTACCATGTTTTTGTGCTGGG
Organism: Falco naumanni; assembly: GCF_017639655.2. Taxonomy (NCBI): domain Eukaryota; kingdom Metazoa; phylum Chordata; class Aves; order Falconiformes; family Falconidae; genus Falco; species Falco naumanni. The sequence goes on from NC_054055.1 coordinate 114,524,365, forward strand.
CACAGAGCTCAGGCACCATCCACCCCAGGCAAGAAACCCTGTCAGTGACCCCCTGGCTCTGCAGCCTAGTGGGGGGACACTGCTGCCTTGTGACTGAGGATGCCAGGTATCCTGCACGCGGGGACCCAGGGCGCTGAAAACATTGGGCTGCTCTGAACAGTGAAGAGCTTCATCTCCTCACCTCGGGCGCTCTGCCTTTTGCGTATGCTGAAGGCTTAAAACAGCCGCAGGGAGACGATGTGAACAGCATTGGGGTTTGCCTGGGCTCCCCAGGGTAAGTGCGAGGCTGGCCTCAACACGCAGAGCAATCCAAACACCACATCTGTGGTCCCTGCTCCAATGCTCCTACAAGGGTATTACAATCAATTTTTCCCTACAACTTTCTTTTTAATATTGCAAGCTGTTTGGGCTGGAAAATGTGACTTGGGAAGAGTCTGTGGACATCTTGCTGAACAGAGAGCAGCGAACACGAGAGAACAGGAATGACATCCCTTGTCATCCAGGCACCACCCAGGAGGACCAGCCTGCTGCTGCTCTGGAGGAGGGCTTGGGAGAGGAGGCTTTGTACGCTCTGCCACATGCAGCGGGTTTCTCCACCGAGGGGATCAAACGCATCAGTTACAGCTGTGATTATCAAAGCCAATCTTTTGGTTTCGTTGGTCAAACTGGGGAAATCTCCCAAGTGCTTGTACTGCTAAAATAAGATCTTGTTCACTGGAGATTATGCAGAGCCATCTCTTTCCAGGCATATTTTGTTAGCAAGGGATTAACTAGGAATGTTGACATTTAAGTTGTTGTCACTGCCTATTTGAGGCTGAGTGTAGATTAATTACAGGGCAGTATGGCTCCCAGTCTCAAAGCTCCTTTTTACCAGGAGGAGGGACACAGGGCTGTGTGTGTCCCTGTGTGAAGGAGGGGTCGGACCTACAGGGCACTCCAGCGGGGATTTCAAAGGGGCAGATCAGGGGACAAGAGCAGGATAAGTCTTGTGCTACAGAGGCAGCCTCAGCTAACACCGCATTAAGGTGAATGGGGCAGTGCACATGTACACTGATCGCAGCTACTGTCATTTCAGCTATCCTGCAGATGAAGGCAGGCATCACCTTTTCATAATTAAGGAATTGGGTAATTACTAGAGGTTCTTTGATTGCAGAACCATAAAAAAAAAGGGGGGGGGTGTGTGCGGGGAAGGATGATGCCACTTCAGTGACTTGGCATGTCCTCTCGGTTCCCGAATGGCAGGTGACATTCAGGGCAGTGCTCTCCTTTCCTCCTGAAAGGTCCATCCGTCAGCCTCCGGCCCGGGCATCACAGATGACTCCGAACTAAACCAGCTCAAAATATCAGTACAACCATCCATCAAATCTCATTCACGCTGGATTTCAAACCTCATTATGATCCGAAAAGGCACAGGCAGAAATTCACAGTTTTATGACTGTCCTTGTATTTCCAGCATGAATGCATTCGAAATACCGCAAGAGAAGCGGTGCCTCGGCACACAGACATATGGCAGCGGCAGAAAAAGCTGCTCCGGTGCGATTGTTCAGCTCCATTTCATGGCGAGAGCTGCGCGGAGGGAGGGCTGCGCGCCGGGAGAGGAGCGGGGAAACACGCCAGGCCACGCAGAGCTGAGAGCGGCAGCGGGTGTGAATGGGGGGGCAGGGAGAGGGGGCAGCGGGAGGCGAGTGCAACTTCAGGGGAGAGGCAGCGACACCACCAACACCCCCTCCCAACAAAAATATAACGCAAAAAGGGGAAAGACGGGAAGAAAAAAAAAAAAAAAAAAGGAAAAAAAAGGGAAAAAACGGAGAGAAAGGGAGGAAAAAACGAGGGGGAAGGGGGAAAGCCAGGTGCGTGCGTTCCGCTTTCGAGGGCCGCCCACGAGCGGGCCCCGGCCCCGGCCCCGGCGCGGGAGGCGGGACCGCGCCTGCCCCCTGCCGGCCCCGCCGCGCCACGACAGGGCGCCCCCTGCAGGGCCGCACGGCGCGGCCAGGCAGCACCGCCGGGCCCTCCGCCCCGTTCCGGCCCGGAGCCCCCACACCGGGCGGGCCCCCCCCCGCCGCTGGGTTACCCAGGGAGGGGACGGAATGGACACTGGAGCCCTGGTCACCCAGGGAAGGGGACGGGATGGACACGGGAGCCCTGGTCGCCCAGAGAGGAGACAGGGTGGACATGGGAACCTTGGTCGCCCAGGGAGAAGATGGGGTGGACACAGGAGCCCTGGTCACCCAGGGAGAGGACGGGATGGACATGGGAGCCGTGGTCGCCCAGGGAGGGGATGGGATGGATGCAGGAGCTCTGGTTGCCCAGGGAGGGGACAGGATGAGGATGGACACGGGAGCCCTGGTTTACTCAGTAAGGGGAACTGTTTGGACAGGTAAGACCCTCCTGAAGGGCAGTGAAATGGAAAAGCAGCTTTTCTGGGGAGGCTCAGAGCTAATGTGTGCCTTTCACTATGCGAGCAGTGTAGCACCACCACTAGAGAGTGAGGAAGGGGTTGCCTGGCAGACACAAGTTTGCCACCCACACCAGTGGCAGACCTCAGCCTGCCCAGTATCTTTGCTCTTAGAGCATGTAATGCAAGGACAATCCATGGGATAAGGGCCACGAAGCCTCAGCAAGGGACTCAGGCACTGTGACGGGAAAGGCAACCCAAACTGAAAAGGTCTTATTCCTACCACAGTGGAGAAGGGGCTTCTTCACTTACAGGGATAACATAAAATGGCCAGGGTGTCTTCTTGAATCATTAACCAAGGAGCGCAAGATTTGTGCATTTATTTATTTTTTCCCTCTCTGTGCAAGGGACTCCCTCCCTCCTCCTCGGTCGCGCTTGGCCAGGTGCTGGGAACCCTTGTGCTGAGCACCCGGCGCAGCAGCAGCAGCAGCAGCAGCAGCAGCAGCAGCAGCAGCAGCAGCAGCGTGCCTAACTGCCCCCCCAGGCCCTCCTGCCTGGGTGCAAAGCGAAGGCAGCAACTGCCTGTTTACAGTGGGAGGGTGCAAATTAGCCTTCTGGGAGAGCCCAGCCGCTAATTTCCCTGCAGCTCGGGGTTGGGCGCGGGGGAGATCTCCAGCTGAGGAAAACAACCGGGAAGGCAAGTTATCTGCCATTTCCTAGGGGGAAAGGATTCAGAGGAGAACTGTCTGAGCCTATTAACTGATGCTGGTTCCTGTGGAGAGATGGTGGCACACCGGTTTACGTCAAATAGTCTGTTTCCATCTCTAATACCACCTTCAAGCATTCAAAGCCAGCCACATAGAACTTCCTTCCTGCTACCTTCTACAGCGCGTCTCTTGCCAATGATTTTATTTTCATAACAGGAGACCCGAAGCAGGGTTTGCAGTAAATGAAAAGAACCGTGTCCATTTGCATGGTTGCATAATCATGTTATACAGGGATCTTTCAGACGCTGGAGAGCAGAGCGAGAGAGAAAAGTGGGACGTCACGAGCGGGAGCTAAAAGCCAGATCTCTTGATGAGATCAAGGAATAGATGTGAAGTCAGTCAGATGGAGAAATGTCTGGATAGCTCTTCCAAACAGCCAGAGTCACAAGCTTAGCTCGGAACATAAACAAAGCGAGATGTTTCGGGGGGTTGGGCTAGGTTTTGTATAAACTCTGTTTCCTCTTCCATCATTGAAACCGGATGAGAAGAACAGCCTGTAGCCGGGATCCTTTGCCTCTCTGCTGAGGGCTTACACAGGGCTCAATGCCCAGAGCGGTCAGGCCAGGACTTTTCACCATCATCATATTCACTGCAGAGTGAAATTAAAATCGCTCACATTTGTGCTGTTGAATAAGAAGCCGAAGCTGAGCATCGCTGAGGAGTGGTATTATGCATTCCAGAACACACGTTTTCCTCTTACTAAAGAGTAATTTACCAGGACTGGCAATATTCCCTTTTGGATTCCCCGCGGACCTTTGGTTAGCCCAAGGCTCAGCCTGGGGTCACCAGGACCGCAGCTCTCTGAGATGGAAAGCATCACTCAAAAGATAAACATTATTAAACTGAAATGGCAAATTTTCACAGAAATGAAATATGCTCTGAAACAAAGGAAACCAAAACCAGGCAAGTGTAGCATGTCCTTTCTAAGGATGAGAAATGCATTTTAAAACCTAACATCACCCATTTTCTTCCTAATTACCCTAAAATTCCCACCTCCCCTCCCTTACTCCATTATTTGTTCTGGTGTCAGTAGTAGGAGGGTAAGAACATCTCCACAAACATTGCATGGTCCACTTTGTGACTCAAGTACTTCTGTGAAATTTTTAAAATCTAGGACATTTACCCATCCAAACCATTTAAAATGTTTAACCATCTGAAGGATTTCTCAGCTGCTTCCTCGAGTGTGAAGTCAAACATTGCCTATCCTGCAGAAAAGGGAGAGTGGGAGGACATGTTTTTTACATGTTGTGCCTCCTCGCTTCCTTTGCACAGTCTGATTTCTTGCTCACGGAGTAGGTAATGAGTACAGTGTTTAAAGGAGATGTATCCTCTGCCAGAAAGGACAAGGGAGCAACAAGTGCCCAATCTAAATTAACTGTCTTACCCCTAGATGCAAAGCTGTCATCGCCAGCCCCGAACTCGTTACAGGATTAAAAGGCTAGCGTGAGAGGCACAAGAGAGCCTTCCTTCCCCGAGCAACCTGCAGCATATGGCAGCGGGAGCCTGCAGGATTTCCAGTGGCATGAAGCACGACTGCCAGGGGCTGCCTTCCCTTTGATGCTTGGGCCTTTGTGCAGCATTCAGCAAGAGGCAACAGGTGACAAACAAACCTGGCCCGCTGTGCTCACATGGAATTCCTCGGCATGTGGTGTTTCGTGCGAGTGGGATAGCTGTCAGACATTGCCTCTTGAGGACATGTTCCTCAGTGGGCTCGGGCTGATCAGATAATCCTGGATTCCTCCCCCAAGCCAGGCAGCTCCGGGTTACCTGTCTCTGCACCGCTGTGCCATGTTCTGCCGGCTGCAACTGCACCATGAGCACGGGGGCATTTATCTGTACCTCTTGTACCTCTTGTGCTCAGCATAGGCACAGCTTAGCTAAGCGCATCTCCTTTCACATCACTGCAAATTCCCAAGAGAAACATCTAAACCTCCCAGGGACTGTGAACCAGCCCCAAGAGTGGGACTGAGAAGCAAGCTGAGAGGGGTATGTCCGCAGCACACACTGCCGTGGGGGGGGGGGATACCCGGGCTACCTGCACATGAGCTTGTTCAGGCTCTGGAAGCAGACTGGGAGATCTGGAAGCAGACTAGGAGATACACACAGATGCTGCTTGCAGCTGCAAACCACTTGACATGAAACATGATGCATTTAGCACTAGAAAGGATGGGTAACTCTTACAGATTTTGCAGGAACTGAGATATTGCAAGTCCATTGCATGAGCCTGTGAGGGGGCCAAGGTATCTGCAACGTAAAGATGAACAGGACCTTTTCATCAAATTCCCTACTAGTTTTCTAGCTGGTATCTCAAGAGGAGGAACGAGGCCGTATTTTTTCATTATGAGAATGTTCCTTTTTGGCCTGGACTGTGCCACATACACCTTATATACTGAAACAGACGTCAGGTACTAAGCAGGGGAAAGCTCCAAGCAGGACTCGGTGAGTGATCTTTTGAAGCTGCTACAAAAAGCTAACAACTTGGCAAGCTCATACCATGCCCCAGGCAAAGGGGTTAGCCTGAAGTAGCAAAGGGACAAAAGTGGGGAGGGAAGGTGACTGACTTTGCCTCTGCGATGGCTCAGAGGCTTCTGCTCTACTTGTGGCTGAGCATGTCTTCTGGATGGCAACCATGAAACCGATACAGAAGAGCCCAAGGAATAGGCTCACTGCGATTGAAGCATGATCCACGTGGAGAGCAGCTTTTCCTGCAGATGTCTGAGCCGGAGAGACACCCCAGAAGTGCTGAGCTGTTGGGAGTTGCTGATGGCTAAGGCTGACATTAGGACATCACATACCAAGAAGCACACCAAGCCACACAGACAGAGAAATCCTTCCTGCTGCAAACTAGCCATGCTGTTCATGATATACAAGTAGTGTAAACACCAGCAGACAGCTACAAAATGGTCATAAAAGCCATGACAGCCAGCAGGACAGACCCCATGCCAGGATAGGTCACAGTGCATCACAGCTGCATGATGTGGCCAGTGTAGGATATGGTTTTCATGTTTCGAAAATGTTTGCCAGTGTAGCTGGAACAAAAGCAGGCAAATAGCAAATGTCTATGAGGCAAACTACCAAGGGAATAACACTTGAGTAACACTTGGGTGTGCTGGATCAGTTCTAAAATTGAGCACTTTCCTCATCAGTGTCACCGCAAAGATGAACAAAATCATCAGAAAGAGTAACACCTAGAGGGACAGGTGGCGTGGAAAGCCTAGAAAAAACAATACCATTGTTGAAGTTTGAGTTCCTATTTATACAAAGATTTTTTTTTAATCTACTGACAAAAAAGATGCAAAAAAATAATTTGCGTGGAGACAGTGAGAGTATCCCGTGGAAAAAATCTTAGCTTTTCTAAAGAAGTTTCCAAACAATGGGCCAGATCTCCTTCAAAGTGACATTTAATCAGAAGAAAGAAATGCTGCCACTCAGATTTAGTGAGGAAGTGATCCTATTGTTCTAATGTTATTTTGTTTTACTGATGTTATGAGAAATTGGCTCCCTCTGGTCCGGATTTTTCCAGACTGGCACAGGACAGATACAACAAACAAAGAATGCCAGTAGGACTATAAATGGAATAGAACTGTAGTTTCTACACTTAGTTATGCCTGTATCTCACATACCGGAACAAAAAAAAAAAAAAAAAAGGCAAGGGGGGGAGCTATCTTGACATGGACTTAGGGCTGAGAGTAGGTGTTAGTAAATTTAGGGTAAGATAGATCCCAGAGCACTGTAAACTCTCAGAGTTTAGCATTAACTTGGAAAAAACCAAACAAAAAAGAAAAGAAACAACATAGTTCTGCAAATGCAGAGCTAAGGGCACCCAAACAAATGTGATTTTGTTGTGCAGTGCTACTGTTGACCGAAAGCATCGTTACAGTCACATCATTTTGACGTTTGAAACCAAGCACCCTCCCGTCTTCTGCCAGCCACCATGGTAATTCCCCACGCAGTGGGACTCCATCTTTGCTTTTTCAGATATCTCCATTTTTGGTTTAACCTTCATCCTGAATTGCAAAATTTCTATTTGTAGCACATCAAATAGTTACTTCCATCCACCCACAACAGTTTTCTGTGAAGTTTACATTTCCATCTTCATCAATATATTCTCCGCATCTCTTCCATAATTTAAGCATTTGAATATACCCAAAAATGTGCATTTCATACGAGATGAGTTCTGCCACATCAAAGATCGCATGCTCACTGATTCCAACCTGTCTAAATACTCACATGGGTATTTATTTTACTTAACCTTAAAGCAAAGCAGCTCAGCTTTGTTGTGTAGACGATCCTTATATTTTCTTGGTTTTGTGAATTTGTATACAGATAAACAACATTCAGGATCTGACATTTCACTTTGATTGCAAGTTGCTGTAATTAAGAACCAAAGCTTTATGAATTTTAATCATCAGCTGTAAGTGGTACATTATCTCTAGTTCACAATGAAAGCAATCAAGTGGACAAGATATTTTTAGAGACATTACTGTGGTAATATTACATTAAGTAGTGGTTAGTACACTATTTTCACACCCAGTGATTTCACACATTAATGCGGCTATAGATCAGCGTTAATGACAAGGAAAAGTTATTTTTCAAGTAGTATGTGAAGGGTGGTTAAAAGAGCTACTGGGGATTTACAGTTGAGCAGCAGGAGGGGCACCACAGCAGGGCTGCAGCTGAAGACGCTCCAGCAGCAGGGGCCGGTTCCACTTCTGGAGCCTGAGGCAGAAGCCCTGGTTGTCCCAAATGGATCTGGGTTAATGACAGGGGCAACATTTTCTCCCTGTCTCTTGGGAGGGAATGAAGAACAGGAGAGGAGAGCAAGGCACAGTACCCCCGATGCTGGCACTTTAACCTCAGAGCTGGTAAGATAAATCACGTACCACATCTTGCCCAAGGCTGCCACTTCAGCAACACAACACTTCAAGGGGGGCACAGTAAAGAACAAATCAGAAACACCCTATAGCTTAGAGGAAAAAAAGGCAGGGAGTCTGGCACATTTTAAAGTTTTGGTTTATGCTACTTCATGTGGATATGACAACACTGTCTAGATAAACCTGTAAATATAGAAATCTCTTCTTTCAAGGCAGGAGGGACTAATGCACAAAGCACACAGCCCCAAAAGGAGTGCATTTAAGGTACTATTGTCCCACTGACGGGTATCAGTTCATCCAAAAATTGTTTGCCTGAAACCAGGGCTAATGAGAAACACTGTTCTGGGAAGGAGAAATTCTTCCTCCTTCCTGGATTCTCAGATCTGAGAAAAGAGGAGCTCCAGCAGCCTCACCCTAGACCTGAAGAACATTTTATTTTACTGCAGAGGTCCTACGAGGATGTCAGGGCTGGGATTCAGAGAGCTCAGCAGCTAGTTGTACCAGGAAGAGAGTATGCTACATTGTCTGGATGTCACCGTGGCAGACAGCTGTTGTCACAGCATCTTGGATTCTGTTGGAAAAGCCCTCACAGAAAGCCAGTTCAGCTCCACAGAAGGTGGCACTCAGAGGCTAACGCTGCTGCAGCCAGAACTTTCTGATACCAGCTTCCTGGCAGCACTTTGCAATTCCAGTTCAAACCACCTAAGCAGGCCAGTTGTTGACGACAGGTCATTGAGAGAATTTAGGTGGCATCCAGATGCAGTGATATAATGACCTCCTTTCCTGCTTTCCCTCACATAGCACCAGTTACATCTCAGTAACAGGTCAGCCCTCAAATTTGGTCCAGGATTGTTGGATGTTAGTGTACAAAGACTGCACAACTACTGCTCGGTGATATAGAGAAGCAGCATGGAAATACCAATCAGACTTTATGTACATGTTAAAATGTCTCTTACAATGTTTGCCTTCTTATTTTTTGTTATAGGGTAACCCAAGCAGCTCTGTCACAGAACAACCTGAAGTCGAAGCACAAGCAGAGCTCCAGGTTCTGCACCCCGAAGTAAGAGAGGAATCCTGCATCTGAGCAACGTATAATGCTCTTTGACCTCTTCATAAACTAAAGATTTATTTATTTCTCAGAATCCTGTAGATGCCTTCAGAAAGCAGCATTTAACTACATATCAGGGACCTATTGGACAGACCATATTCGCAGAAGTGTCTCTGCAGTGCACACAGACTGTACCACTTAGCAAAACAGGATGTTGAAATAAGAAAGGGACAGAACAGGAAAAGGTCTACCTGAGAAGCTGAGAGAAATACACGCTCTTAATATACCTTACAGAAAACCCCAACACGCTGTTTGCTCATTGCCTAGATTTTGAGGGTCTGCTGGGTTGTTTCTATGTGGAGCAGAAATCATGTGCATCAGCAAAAGCGTTTCTTGATACACCTCTGTCTTTTGTTCCAGTCCCATTTGCCTACACACTGTGGAACTGCACAAAGACAGGGGGTCTCCCCGTAGAGAAATTGGAGTCTGCCTTTGGAGCAAGTGCTGTCTCTTGTCCCTTGCCAGGCAATGCTCCCAGCTCTTCCCATGGACCTTCCTGGCGGCAGCTCCACAGCTCTCCATCCCCTTTTTCAAACAAGTCATTTGAAGCTAATGGTACCTTGTGTCAAGGCTGTGGCTTGGGGCACTGGCTTCTAGTCCTCTCCCACTACAGGAAAGAAAGTGTAATTGCTTCATCATTAGGTCAGACTGGGGATGATTTACGTATCCATCTATGCCTGTAATTAAAAACATAATGCTAGGAAAACATTAACTATAATAATAAAGTGTGTAATGAAGTAAGAGCATTCTTAATGGTGTATCCATCCCTGTACGTACAGAAAGGTCTGCGCTTAGATCACACAGGGCTTTCTTCCCTGACTCCTTTTGCCTTTCCAGAGTTAGCTATGTGTAAAATGTTAATTTGGCATCAGTTGGCACAGGTAGAGGTCTCTATGCTAAGTGTGAGAGACACAGGGAACAGACACTTTTCTCTCATTCCTGACATCAAAATGCAAATTCCTCCTTTGGACTTCCGTGCAAACCGGAACTCGAGTCAGTGCCTTGTTTGTGATGGTGCCACATAGGGATGCTTCAGAGGAACATGTTAAGAACATCCCCAAGAATCACAAAATCTTTGAGGTGGGAAGGGACCTCTGAAAATTGCCTGGTCCAACCCTGGTCAAAGCAGGTTCAGATAGAGCAGGTTGCTTAGGGCTGTATCCAGTCAGATTTTTTAATATCTTATCTTCAAGGACAGAGACCCTGCAGCCTCTCTGGACAACCTGTTCCAGTGTTCAACCCCCTGACACGGTAAAAAAAAAAGTATTTTCTTATGCTCAGACAGAATTTTTTGTGTTTCATCTTGTGCCTGCTGCCTCTTTTCCTTTCACTACATGCCATGGAGGAGTGTCTTCTTTACTGGCCCCGTCAGGCATTTATACACATTGATAAGATTCCCCTGAACCTTCCCTTCTCCAGGCTGGACAGTCCCAGCCCTCTCAGCTTTTCCCCGTATAAGAAACACTCCAAGCCCTTAATACTTTTTCTGGCCCTTTGCTGGACTTGGTCCAATAGCCTGTGTCTGTCTTGTACTGGGGAGCACAGGACTGGACACCACTCCAGGTGTGGCCTCACCAGTGCTGAGCAGAGGGGAAGGATCATCTCCCTTGACCTGCTGGTGATGCTTTTCCTAATGCAGCCCAGGAGCTGTTGGCCTTCTTTGCCACAAGGCCACACTGCTAGCTCATGTCCAGCTTGGTGTCCACCAGGACACGCACAGGTCCTTCTCTGCAAAGCTGCTTTCCAGCCTCTCAGCCCCCAGCCTGTACTGGTGGCACGGGGTTATTCTTGCCCAGGGACAGAGCTTGGCATTTCCCTTTGTTGAACTTCAGGAGACTCCTGCTGGCCCATTTCTCCAGCCTGTTGAGGTCCCTTTGAATGGTAGCACAACCATTTGGAATAATCTGCCTTATGCAGAGGGCTTTTCCTGATAGCAAAAAGTTAGAGGTTGACTTAAATCTTGAAGGTACAAGGCATCATTACCTTGAAAATTTCAATCACCCCTCTTGGTCATATGAATGTCTAAGCATTCTGAGAAGTACTTAGCTACATGCGGATCAATGTACCATCAGTATGAGACCACCGCATCACTCAAAAGTCAAAACTAGCAAATCATGAGAGCTTTTTTCAAAGAAATGAAACCTTTAAGGAATTGCCACAATTTCTCTAGAGGTAATACCTTTTCCAAAAGACTTAAATCCACAAGTTTTTTTCAACAATCTGCTGAGACTGCTTCTGTAACACTCCAGCTTTAAGGCCAGGAGGTGTCCTGGCCTGGTAGCTGTCTGGTAGGGTGCCATAAATACTTAAAGAATTTCCTTGAGCAGATCATCTCTCTCTAAATGTTTATAGATTTTACAGCTAAAGCATGGATCTTCAACAGTCTATGAGTAAATTCTGCTGTTAGGCATAATCTACGCTTTCCCAGCCTTTGGAGACTTTTCTTTGTAAAAGATTTTAAAATTGGAACAATTCACAATCTGTGAAAGCAAATTGTTCTTGGTCTCAGTTGGGGGAGAGGGAAATTTTACACCCAGTGAAGTTACTGCTACTTCTCCATCAAACTGGGCAGAAGCTTGATTTTTTTAGGGAACTCTCCCAGAACTTGTATTATTCAATATTTTCGTTAATGACAAGAATGAAGGAACAGAGGCTGAGTTTATTAAACTTTTAGATGGCACCTTGCTGGGAAGGGCTGCAAATACTCTGGAAAACAGACTTAATACTCAAAACAGCTGTGGTTATCTGAGAAAGTCTGGAAGTAAAAAAGATGTTATTCAAAAAAGACATGCACAATTCTACAGTTAGTTAGGAAAAATCAGCTATTAAAATGTAGTATACAAGGTTAGGACAAGCTACACAGGAGCTACAATGCTAGCATTGGAAGTCAGAATTTGGACTTACCATGGAAGCAAGCCCAAAATGAGCCCAAACTTCCTACAAGTCTGCAGGCTTCATCACACAGCATGTCTTTAAGAGACGGGCAATCGTTGGTCAGAATGACAGAGACAGCTAACCATGCTGTCGGATAGAGGAATGGACTAGAAGGCATCCCAATGCATCTTTCAGTCCTGGCTTTTGAGTTTTCAGTGATGCTGTATTTGACAAGAAGAAAAGTTTCACTGTTTGTTTCAGACAGGTGGGCGGCTCTGAGCTATGCCCTATCATCACTGACAGTCTGTCTCAGTATCCCTTTTAAGACAGATCTAGTTGTCTGACAACAGGAGGTAACAAGAAAACCAACAACTACTGCTTTTGGAAGTCTCTTCCAGACGCTCTCCTCTCAGATCAGTAAAAGCCTTTCTCAAATTTTCTGCCTAAATAGAGTCAAAATCAGTCTCTACCTTTTCTCTTTTACATCTCTTTAATTAGCCCTTTCTCACATGCTTCCTACTTCTCTTCTAGCCTTCACAATTGAGTAACCAACAATGCTATCAGGAAAAGATTTATCTTGTTTTGAGGACTGAATAAGCCAAGTGCTTTTAGCCTTGTGGGTACTCTACACAACACAGCTGCTTGCAGCACATGGTCTAAGGACCTGGATTCCTAGCCCAAGGATATTCTTTCCAGTCCTGTTACAAGAAGATGTCCCAGGTTGCTGTAGAGTAGTACAAGCCGTCTGTTGAACTCTGTGCCAACTGCTTCAAATCCCTTCTGGATACATGCATCTCTTGCTCCTCAGATCTTGAACAGTGGGTAATTATTCACCCTTTATAAACTGCAGGATTTACCTGACAGGTGAAGTAGAACTATTATTTTTGTAGCACAGGCAGTAACAGGAGGAACTCTGAGGTCATGTGTTTGAGTTGCTAGCTTAGTGCCCGCTACAACTTGGTGATTAGCAAAACAAAGACAATAAGGAATGTACCTTATGGTCTGCAATGGCCTTGAAAGCTTTTGAAGCCTCTGGTGTCCCTGACGACCCTTCTGTTATTTTCTTCTCCCTTCCCAGTCTCTCTCCATTTGTTTCACCTTTGAATTTTCCAAATGTATATAGAGACTGATCGACTTTTTCTACAAGCATCCCCTTTCCTGTTGGTGATAGCTCATTCAAGCTGCCCAAGTCCCTGAACTGCTCTCTAACCATCTGCTCTATGAGAACATCAGAGTAAGATGTGATGCTCTGACGTTACAGCCAATGTACTAGTCATTTAAATAGTGTAGTGGGATGCAAAGTTGCAGTGGAAGACTCAGTCTTTAAAAAAGAAGTTCAGCTCTGATAACTGTTCCAGTCAATGGAACTGCAATAGGGATTGTTAGCCTAAAGACTTTCCTCATGGCAAATTTGTCTCAGAAAGCAGGTTGTTCTCTCTCCTTAACTTATGTAGACACAGGTACTGAAGAATCCAGCTGGTTCATAGGCCAAAAGGTGTGCTAGACTGGAAAGAAGCCTACCACAAGCAAGAGGCTTAGTAAGAGAAAGGATTTTTTAAACCCCAGAGAAGTTCTGCTTTGAATTTGCTTCTCCCTGATTTTAATACAATCTTTAGCTGAACCAGAAAGAACTTTCTAGATGCCCAGCTAAGAGGGGTGTCACTGTGAAGGGAAGATCCTGCTCCTGGGAAGACATGAGCTAGTAATGCTTTGGAGACCTTCCTATCCTATTAAATATGGAATAAGAAGTTGTCCATCTTACTGCCACTTGAGACCCAGCTCTTACAAAGTTTGAAGAAACTAAACTAATCACCATTAGAAAACAAGGGTCAGTAAGTGATAATTAAGTAGCTTGGGGATCTATTAAAAAAGCCCGTACAAATCAATGTTTACACTATGTTGTTACAAATTAGCTGCGATGGGCATTGTTAAGAAACCATTTTTATAAGGCAAACACTGAATGTGTGCGCATTAGAAGAGTTCTCCCATGATTAGAAATCATAGCACAACTCATTTTATCCTGTCCCTAAATTAGAAACTTAATGCCTCAGTGTATTAGCAGAAGGAAATTCTATTACATTCAAGCAGTGTTAAGATACAGAAAGGCACAATTTTTGTGCAGCTCTGCAAAAATAAGTGGTTGGAACAAAGCTGCTCACAATTATGGTTCAATGCTTCAATGATTTAACAACTTGAATGAATTAACATCTGTGAAGTCACAAACCTCTAGGAATTCTCCAGTGATGATGGTCCACAGGAAACAAAGTAGCTGAAGCAATGACACTGGTAGTGACAAGTGCTGGGACTTTAGGAAGAACTAGAGTCCTCTCAACACTCAGCGCTTCCTACATGGACACACCATTTGTTGCCAGTGGAACTAGCACCTAAGAGCTCCCACATTGCACGTTGTTCAGGAATCACTTCTAACCAGGAACCCCAAAGAGCTTTGCGTTAATTGCTGTCTGAGCTCTAGCTGGTTGGTGCTGTTCAGTGTGAGCCTCTGCACAATGGCACCTCCTCCGCGAGCTTCTGAAAGGTGCAGGTCCCCAGAGCTTCCCTGGGGAGCCAGGTGCAGCTGCGCCCAACTAATGGACAACAGCAAGCACATACAAAGTGTCTGCTCCCTCTAATAAAACATCCTGTTGTCCCAGATGTCCCCTGTTGTCACCTGTGCCCTCTGGAAAACCCGTACCGTGGTTAGTTAGCAAAAAGCCCACTACTTCTAACTGCTCGCCTTTCTGGACTACAGCCACTCTAACCTGACACCACCGCCGTGAAAGGCAGCAATTTACACTCTCCCACTCCCCTCTGGAATTTGGGAAACGTGAATCTATTTCTCCACAGCATGCACAACCACTTCACATGATCACAAACTCTCCACAGAGCACACCCCATCTGTAATTGTTGTTTCTTGCTGTTACTATGCATCTATATGACTTGTGAAACACTGCCAGTCCCAGAGTACAAAATCATACCACATTTTTGTTCCGCTTTTTCTGTTTACTTATCTCATCCAACCCACCCGTACCATGGTATGTGTTTCTGCTAGCACAGATGTGACAATCCACTGCAACTGAACGGTGCCAGAAGTGCAACAGATTGACACTGCCCCCTTTCTGGCAGTGTTTCAACCTTGCCTTCCACCGGCGTGGTAGGTTTAGGCACTGGGGATTAGCTGCGATACACGTAGGCTTGTGCTGAGCTGTAGTCCATTGACAGACATTATTGTTATGTATATGAAATCCACTGTTAGCAGATGCAAGCGACCTTCTCCCTTATAATGCTGTAGTGCTTTCCAGTAAAGACTGCCCAGCGGTATGAAAATGGCTGCTCAGGACTCCCACATCAAGCTGATGCAAGCCTACTTCGTTAACTTCCTTCTAGAGGGTGAGTGTTTTCCACCAGCATGCGCTCCTCCATTTAACATCACTTGTATTTCTGGCTATCGAGGGAGGCAGAGATGTCTCGCGCTGCCTTCAGGCTCTAAATGGCTTTCTGTATCTTTATTTTCCTGCAACACTTCAAGGATCAGTTTTCTTCATGCCTCAGAGAAGTGGTATCTAAATCGTTTTAAACTGAAACAGGGACAGAATAAGCTGTGCAAATCATTTTCTAGTAGAACCTTAATTACATCCTGCAGTGTCTCATCCTCAGCAAACCACTAGCAATAAAATTCTGCATTTCATTTGAGAACCGACAGGGCTGGGTTTTTCTGTTTTGTTTTCCCCAATTGACATATACATAATCTAGCCTGGGACTTTGTTCCACAGCATTTTTGTCAAAGGCTCTAGAGAGTATGCCTGCAACTACTAAATCTTTCTCAGGTTCGCATTCAATTTGCAAGTTATACAACTGTAGCTAAAGAAAGAGACGTTCTGTTTGCAGGAAGGTGTTTGCCAGATCCCCACTGGCAATGGCAAGAAATGATTTATGATCAGTTTTAGTTAACATGGCCTCTCAAACAGATTTTTAAAAGTCTTTGCAGCCATGGCCTAATGCCAAGGCCTTTTCTGTAGGAATGTACGCAAATTTAGCTTGTGTTGGTGCCCTGTGACTCAAATGCAAAGGCAAGTGGGTACAAATATTGAATACATCCTGTTGATGAGACAAAGGGCTTTTTACTTTCTGAATCTAACAGATCCCCCATGCTCTACCATTACAAATCCATGCCTTTCCCAGTTTGCTGTTTGTGTGGGGATGTGGATGACTTTTAATTCTTCACTGCATCCTTCTGTGCAACAGTCCTGCATTTTCTTCATTCCTCCGAGAAGGGTGGATCTGCCTGTTCCCTTTTTCAGGGGGTACAAATAAAAAGGCTTAAATACCTTCCTGGCCCCATATTCATATGTGCACTTACACATACAGTTCACACTAAACAGGTGTCCGTTTTCTCTTCTGGGGCTACTACACTCCGTTGCCATCCTGAAAATTTCTTTATAATACTGTCATCAGTGTCATGAGCACAGGCATCCCCTGGCACATACAAATTCCTCAAGGGATGAAACCACTGCAGTTTTTGCATCTTCTCTCAAGCACCAGATGTGGTTGGTTTGTGTTGCTCTCACAGCACGCACAAGTACTTAAACTGTGACCTTGGGCTCGAGCTACAGATGCCTTGCCCACTTTTTCTTGGATCCTCCATTGTTTCCGTTGCCTTCACAAACCCTCGGGCTGGGCTGAGGGCTGGCTTGCTGACTTCCTGCACTGGCAGACTAGAATGGGGATTCATCAAGACTGAACCCTGGGATCTCCTTCACTTGTTTTGCCCAGTCCAACACAGCAGTTCCGCAGGCCCCGCAGAGTCCTAGTCTGAGCCTCACTTAGTTCATGACCCCAGCCCTTACTGGGTGTCGCATATTCTGGTCCTACACTTCTCATGCAGTGCTCCAGTCGCTGGAACAGTTTCATAATTAGCCTCCTTTACATAAAATAATTGCATATTCAATACCAAACAACCCCAAGCCACATACTGCAGATATGGCCAGCTTTCCTGAATCCCAACAGCCACAGACCGACACCTCCACAGGGCTGTGTGTTACAGGACAGAGCTTGGAACCAAAGAGAAAAGAAGCTCCACGAGGAGCTCATCAACAGGAAAAAATCTTGACTCTCTAGAAGCTGTGTGGCTTCTGACGGAGAAGACTGGGCTCAGCCCCAGAAGCCTTGGTAACGCCAACCACGGGTTTTGAACCTCAGCAGCCTGTGTTTTTTCCCTCCTCCAAGCTTTGAGACTGCCTAAGCCTTTTGCAGCAGCCTAGCTCCACTGACCGTCAGGTGTGAATGCTGTAAGAAGAGCCACACATCAGCTACCTCTGAACTATTGGAAGCTTCATTTATAATGTCTGGGTATTTCCCCTTCTACTAGCACCACGTTTTCCAGCTGCTCATAAACCTTCTCCAGTTGTCTGTACTTCTGGAAAACTCCAGTGCAGGTAGGGTGGCCATTCTCCATATGAAAAATTCACCATTATTTGAGGAGTTCAGAAAACCCAAGAATTCCATTTGGCACAAGAGGATGAATTAAAGGAGAAATGCCCCCACCATAAGCACCCCTGCACAAGCAGACAGTAGCAATTAGAAAAGCCAGACCACAGCTCTGAGAAAAAAATCAAGATGTAGGAAGCACGTTTTCTTTAGCTCAGTCTCATAACCAGCTTGGAGAGCCAAACTCTTTCGCAAGCACCCTTCTTCTAACCTATGTTGAATATGTAAAGCAAGGACACCAGACTTACAGCCAAGTGATTTTCCACTCCAGGCACATGGAACACGATGAAAGTAAATTTGTGGGTGTTTGTGCTTGATTTGGCAGAGAAAAAAAATGAAGGAGGGACTGTGTTTGAGGGAGGGTATCAAAGATCAGAGCCAGATGCTCCTGCACAGAGCTCTGGATTTGCAGGAAATTAAGAAGGTAGAAAAGGTGAGGCAAAGGCTGTGTTTGAAGTGAGAGTCAAGGGGTTCTGAAGCTTACAACCATCCAAGGTGCTTGGGGGGAACTACAGCACATGCCAAAACCACACCACAGTGGCCTGGGGTGCTTTCATTATACAAAGCCTGGGAGAGCAGAGGCTGTAAATGTAGCTTCAAAAGGAGCTTCATCTTAAAGTCTTAGCTCTCAGGGCCTATTAAACATTTATGCTGACTACCACTCCTACTCTTTGCTTCAGAGAAAGCACCCGAAATAACCTTTGCTACAGAGCGAACTACTACAGCTCTACCAGCTGTGTAGGAGACTAGCAGGGAGCTGTGAGAAACAACCAGAAACAGTGTTGGAACAGCATGCTGATGTCTTTATTCAGTCAGCCGGGAAAGAAGCAGGAAAATCTGGTCTGGAACCTGAAAGGGAAGACAGAAAACTGTGCTAGAAATAATGGGTGGATTAGCCATGCAGAGATGGCTGAGACTGAGTGAGGCCAGTGGAGGCAAATACAGATCGGCAATTTTTGCTTTTCTCTTACTTAAGGTTCACACTTTTGGGGGAGTCTTCAGACTAGTCTCCAGTTTTGGATCTACGACTACTGCAGCTGTGAGAGAGACTGTAGAGGAAAAGGAAGGAAGCAGACCCTACACAGAAATCAAAAGGAAGACAGGAACCCTAGGAGAAGATGGAAAGAAGTTGTTAATTCCCCTGATTTGCTTAAAAATCTTCAGCTGTGCAGCAGGAGTTTAGGATGAAACAGCCAGAAGTACTCAAAATTTTCATTCTAGGAAGCTGTTACTACTAATAGCAGGTAATAATACACACAACATTCATTTATTCCCTTGTAGTTCACTCATACGGTCACTCAGTTACCCAGTTGGAGCAACAGTTTGGAGGGACAACCCCAGCTGCACACTCAGTAGAGGGTTGTGCTGACACACTAGCAGCTTCCAAGCAGGTGTTCAGGAAGTCCCTCAAAGTCATTTATTTCAACGGATGCACACACAACCCTGCAGTCCGTGTCCACACGTAGGAGCCCCTGCCCTCCAGTCACACAGCCTATGGTTGATACCAGCATTCACTTGTGGCCTTGCACAGATCGAGCAGACGCTTGGTGCCTGGAGTTTAGCAGCTCCAGGACTACCAGTCTCCAGAACTGATCGGTCCTTAGCACACCTTCATGCTTCTTCTCAGCACGTGCTTTTCCTCTTCGGTCTGTTTTCTGGCAATTATTTCTCCACCCAAACCTACAGATACCTACAGGACCAACCCAATTTCAGACAAAAGAGGCCTTTATGACAAGTTGAGTTGGCGGCTTGTGTGGCTGATCACTCAGCGTTCGCTCTATAGGTAGAAACTCAACATAAATGTGGCTCCTTTCCATTAACAAGCAGCCACAGCACCTCCTCCTGGAATCCAAAACCACCAAGCTGGATCTGGGCTGGGAAAGATGAAGTTTTAGTGTTGACATCTGAATACACAGACCCCACAAAGAGGGGACAGGCCTTCCCACATTCACTTTAGGGAAGAAACATCCATCGATCGGTCTGGATTTGTGTTAGGGTAGTGTCTGCTTAGCTCCAGCCCCTCTGTCCTACGTTAATTTGGCTGCTTATCAGCCTGGTGATTAAATCCAGCACCGGGTTAATGAGCCTGACTGCTGAAGGCTGGCCAAATACGAGCTGACCCAAACACTAGGCAGAGGGAAGCTGTGAAGACTGTATTCTTAGAAACCATTTTGCAAAGAGAAGGCCCTACACGTTACAGTGATGGCACTCAACCACCTGTTCTCAATCCTGCTGTTTCTCTTTTTTCTTACAGTCCATGTCCCTGAAGCCGTAGAGAAGTTGATACAAATCAGTCTAAACCTTTATATTGTAGCAATGAGATTCACAGCTTAATCATGAACAATCAAATGGCAACAGCAGGCGGGCGTGCCTGGAGGAGGAGCCCTTACAGGCTGAACAAACTGCTTGGTGAATTCAGGTGTCCAGGGAAGTTTCCCCCACTAAAAAAATGACAAATCACAAAGGGATTGAGGGCCACCAGGTACACAAGATCTGCATAAGACTCCTGGCATCCCTGAGGCTCACGCTGGCTGGTTACTCGGAGGGATGCAGGCTCAGCCCTTCTGCGGGCAGTGGGGCAGCACAGCCCCCACCAACTCTGGGCCCCCTACACCAGTGCCTTTATTTCTGTTAAGTTACAAGAGCCGTCTGCCCTCACACACACAGGGCCCTGGAGTAAGGCAGGGTCTCGCCGCCACTGAGGCACGGCGGGAACTACAGCTCCCATCAAGCCCGCTGCTGCCGCCATCTTTGTGCGGGGCTGGAGGCGGCCGCCGCCATCTTTGTTGGGGGCACCGCCGCCCGCCCGCCGGCGGGTCGCGCATGCGCAGGGCGGTGCTGGCGGCGGCGGCGGCGGCATGAGGCGGGCGGCGCTGGCTCTGTGGGCGCTGGCTGTCGTGTGGAGGCTGGAGCCCTTCGTGGCGGGTGGTTCGTCAGGTGAGGGGTGCTCGGGGCTCCTGGCGTTAGCCTGGGGGTGAGGGTGTTGCGGGGGATGGCGCTTTGAGGCCGGCGGGGAGGGTTGGTGGCCCGGGCCGGAGCCCGCGCATCCTGTGAGGGCGCTGAGGGATGCTCGCCGCCTCCTTTTCCTCATCTTCCTCGCCAGCAGCTCACCCGGCGCCCTGTGGTGGTCCCCAAGGCTTCTCCCGGCTTCCCTTTCAGGCCGGGGGCCACCACAGGGTGCCCGACCCGCTGTCCCTTCCCCAGTCCCCCTCAGCTCTGTGACCCCTTTTCCCAGCCCATGATGGCCCATCTTTCCCCCCGTTGCTTTAGGCATGCTGTCGTTGGGCTGGACTGGAGCAGCACTACTGGTGCGTTGCTGTTGCCAGCTGGACCAGAAGTGCTGTTCGGGTAGCTGTTGTGGTAGTTTGATGGATTAATTCCTTTAGGTTTTCCTTGCTGTGTGTTTCAGGTGCTAAATGGAAAACAATAACTGACCAAATTAAGAAAGCCGTGGAGGTTTATGAGCCATGCGTAAAGGGGAATTGCAGCTGCCACCAAAGGTGAGAAACTGGTTTCCTTCTGACTGCACAGGCCTCTGACTACATGAGGGAATGCTTTTGCTGGCACTGATGGTTGGGAATTACCTTAGAGTCCAAATATTCTCTAGCAATTGCATCTGCAACTATCATAGGTCATGGTGCTTGCAAGGAGGTTATTACTGGCATCACGTGAAACAGGTTGACCTCCATAGTTCCAGCAGAAAGCGTGTCCACCTGCAAACCGATCACACTCCTTGTTGTCTTCCATGATTGAACATACGCAATGTCAGCATTTCATATGTGATCATGCAATAAACTACACGCGTAGCTGGTGACATTTCTGTCTTAACAATCCACTTCTGCCTTCTCTCTCAGTCCAGTGTTGTTGCTAACAAGTCTTTCTCATGGGCTTTTAAAAGTGGAGGAAATCAAGTATCTGCGAAATATTCTAAATAGCAGGATTAAGGAAAGGTTGTTACAGAACACAGATTCATTTGGTGTGACAGTGTCGTACTTCTTAGCACTCTTTCTAGGCAGTTTGGTTCACTGCCTGTGAGAACTGGAGTGATGGTGGATGTTTAACTTGACTTTTACATCACCAAAGCATGATCCAAGAGGCTCATTCAGGAAGACGCAAGTCCTGTTTATTTTTTTTTATAACTGTGGAGCATTATGTATAATGCCAGCATTCTGGCTTGAAATGGTGGCCTGTAGTGAATTTAATGCAGAGAGCTAGAGGCTTATATGTGATGCAAGAACACTGCAGGCAGTACAAGTGATGGCTGATCTCTCTTGTAGATGAAGCCAAATCAAGCTTCTTTTCTGTTTGTAATGACAGAGCATGGGTGCAGTGTGGTGAACATTACAGGTGCATAGGTCGTCATTGCCATTGGGGCAGGGATTGTAGGACTGGGGCTTTTTGATACCTTTAAGCAGTATGTTTGTTTAAAGGAGAAGAGGGAATTCAGGGAAGAGTCAACACCTTCTGCCTTTAGGATTCCAAATGCAGAAACACAGATGCTCAGCTTTAAGCCTCCTATTTAAAAGTACCAGATGTGCTCACACATTTTGGGAGTGAGATTGAGTCCTATATTGGCTTTTAGTATGAGGTGAGTCATATTGGGCAACTGTTTGTACACTCTGTTTGGAGGTTTTGGTCTTCAATGCTCTTGAAATACTGATGAGGAAAAGTCTCTTCTAGTTTAGCCTTCTGTTTTTTTCCTGAGTGCCAATTCAGATACAGCCTAAAGACATTAAATAGTTAAACATACACTCCACCATCTCCTGCCCACCTTTGGATAAGAACACCTTTGCAGGTGTTTACAACCTCCAAATCTGCTTCAGAACATGATAGTTGATGGTAATACGAAGTTGTGGTTGCTGTGGGTCTCGAAACCTAGTTTTTACTAAAGCAGTATTTCATTTAAGGGTTATTAAGGAGTGCTGCTGTAGTGACAGGCATTACAAATGAATCCAGGAATATAATGCAGCACATACGCAGTGTGACACTTAACGTCGTTCATTTTGAGAGCTGGTTTGAAGGTATGTAAATATGCAGCAGAATGCTGAAAGCTGGTACTTTATGTATCAGATTCTATTTATGTTTAGTCTTCTGTGACTCAGTGGCCAAGAACTGAAGGTTCTATCTTGTTTGTCACTACCTTTCAGTTGTCACTTAGGTTACAATGACATGGATGTGCCATAAAACTGCAACTTTCTTCCTGTTCTCAAGCTCATTGCATTTGCATCTCTGCCAGACTGCTTATCCTGTGGTCGGCCCATCTGCACAGTGGCAATTCTTTTCGTAGTTTTACTGTTTCCTACCTGATTATGAAATAGCAGAATTGTGGAGGTTGGACAGGAACTCCTGAGATCATCAAGTCCAATCCCTGTGCTCAGGCAGGTTTTCCAGGACTCTGTCCGATCAGGTTTTGAGTATCTCAAAGAACAGAAGCTCTACAGCCTCTCTAGGAAACCTGTACCAGTGTTTGACCACCCTCACAGTGGGATCGCTCCAGCAGTGTTGTATTAAACTAAGCCATTGATGCAGTGTCTACCAAAAGGTGGGGAGGATGTCTCCATAGCTGTTCCAGTCTGACAAATTTCATTAAATGCTCCAAGCAGCTAGATCTGAAGGCCTTTAGGCTAAATTTATATAAACTGCATCCTTCTCCTGCATTTTCTTAGATTCATTAGGCTTATGTTTTCATACTGCATTCCTGGAGCTCACTGGTCATGTGCAGATGTCACAGAACATGTGCTACATAGGCCTGTCCTCCTGGGCTGGCTTTCACTGCACCCAGCGTTATTGGGCAATGCTATTCCTTGCAACTAGACTCTTACCTTCTTTTTTAATGTCTAAATTGCATGATGTTGTGTGAGGAATTTGGTCTTGGTGTGGCTCATAATTTGTGGAAGGCCAGAGCACAAGCTTCACAACTCAAAGGTTAAGTGACCTGATGGCTTTTACCCATAACCTGCCAGGGTATGTAAGGCTCTTTCTGGGAGAGCAGCTGGAGTTATCCATGTTGATTTAGCCCCAGAGTCCTGTGCTGGGCTTTCTGTTTGGGCAAGCAGTATGTAGATAGTCAAAAGAGTGAAGCTTGGACCTTTGAGTCTCTGAGTAACAGCTCTTCCAAGTGACTTAAGTTAAATTCCTCATTATGTAGCACAGCCATATGTAGCAGAGCTCCTGGAAGCTACATGGAGCTTGTTCTAGCTAGAAGTCTGTTCTGTATACTGCGGTAATTTAATGCAGTATCCTCCCTGTTGTACATAATAATGGATGATTGTTTTGTTTCAGTGTCTGGAAGCAGGACCTGGCTCTTTTTCGAGGTGGCATTTCCAAAGAAATAATATCCGATGTGGTGAGCAGGAAGCTCGGGACGCACTACCAAATCATTAAGAACAAACTGTACCGTGAGCAGGACTGCTTGTTCCCTGCAAGGTAAGAGCTGTGCAGAAGATCTCATCTCCCTAGCCTGGGACACAGGGGTACTTCCAACACTGCCAAGCTGGAAGTCACTGAGCACAATGATATGTCAAGAGGTCTGAATTCCTTATCAGAGCAAAAGCCTAGAAAATTATGGTTGTGGCTTTAATATAGCAAGGCAAAAGTGTAATTATTGCATTTCAGTGTACAAAGGATTGGTTGGTTGTGGGATCCAAGAGAAAACTGCAGATCTGGCCAGATTGAACAGGATGGGTTGCTTCGTTGGTGTCTATGCTGCATTGGGGCTTGGAGACTGCTATAGGCGGTTCCCAGCCTGCATCATCATATGTCTCTGATTCACCATCTCTTCCACTCCTGCACAGAAAGGCCTGCAGGAGGCTTCAGGGTTCTGCCTTCTCCTTATAGCTCTTTGCCATATGTTGTTTCTCCACAGATGCAGTGGAGTTGAGCACTTCCTTATGGAGATCATCAGCCGCCTCCCTGACATGGAAATGGTGATCAATGTGCGAGACTACCCCCAGGTCCCCAGGTGGATGAAACCCGTTATCCCAGTCTTCTCCTTCAGTAAGGTGCACACACCTTTAGAAGCTGAGTGTTTCTGAGACATGCATGTCCTTTCTTTTGAGAACATATTTTTAAGTATTGTTCCCCACAGATTTTCTGTGTCAGAATTGCTTGCTCTTTTTCGCTTTTTATTTCCTTTTACTTCCAGTTTTGTGGTGGACAGACTTGCAGATTTATTCAACAGAACACTTTTCCCCCTCATTAGCTCCTCTTCCAGGTCAAAAAATGTACTTCTGCCACAGTGAAATGGTGCACAGCGGGATGGGATATGTGCCGGCATCACTGTCATTTGCTACAGTGCTTCTGTTAAAGTCGTAGCAGTACTTTATCAGCATTGCTAAGGATTTTTGATTATCAGTCAGCTGTCACACAGTTAATCTCATTTAATGTGAATATATTAGTCCTCTTTTTTGGTACCACAGATAAGTGTTTCTTAATTTCTTTTTTGTGATACTGCTATCTCCTGTGAACCCTTTTCCCCTGGATTTCCTCTTCCATCCGCAAACATGCACGCACACACATAGACATTCGTTCTCTGTTCCTGACTCAAGAGCCTTCACATATGTTTTCCTTCCTCTCCCATTGTTAAACCTGACTGTACTGTAGCTTCTTACCCTTTCCAACAAAATATCGTTACACCTCAAGCTTCACCTAATCTTGTTTTGCCTTAGTGTACACCCGACGTGCCCAAATCCTGCACCGTTGCTACCTAACCTTAATCATGTCCTTGGCTGAAGCCCAGCAGAGAGTAAAATGCAAAAAGAAGCAATAAACCATTTGCTCCTGCTAGTTCAGGCCCTATCCTGTTTCTGCTAACTTGTAGCATCTTACTCTGAACACAGGTGTTCAGCTCATGCAGTCTGAACCATGATAGGATCCATAACTATTGCCTAGTCCCCAGCCATCCTAGAGCTCTCTCTATTCAGTACAGCACTGCAGGCACTGTCACTCAACAGCCGTGTTCACTGCCAGATGTAGTAGCAGAGCAAGCTGTCTTGCCTCTTGACCGTCGCACAGCCTTAACTCTAGCCAGCAGAATCCAAAATGATGCAGAGCACGTTCTAGGAACTTAACTTTTGCAGCCATGTTCATTGTCCTGCCCCCGGTGCTTTGCAAGACCCTGTAAGAAACTGAGTTCTCTGGTCACCGTTGTCCAATATCTGAACTGTAACCTCAGCCCTATCCTTAACTGAAACCCAGTGACCCAGTCACACCTCCCATGTAACCAGCCAGTGTTAGGAAGGCTCCAGGATGCTGGTCCAGGGTGATTTCTAGGGCTGAAAGCACAGGGGAGTGAAGGATTGTCCTATTCTGCATCTCAGAAGGCTGACCCTGGGGTTGCGGTGGAGCTGTCATGTTTTTTTATCAATGCCTGTTTCTAGCAAGATTGAGAAGGAGCAGATCATAAAGGCACATGCTCATTTAAGTTGGAAGGGACCTCAGGAGGTCACCCAGTCCAACGTCTCACTCGGAGCAGGACCAACTAGATCAGGGTGCTCCAGGCTGCGCCCTGCTCAGCTCCGAGCGTCCGTGAGGACAGGGTGTCCACAGACAGCGTTTGACCTCTGTCAGAATGAAAACGTGTTTCCCAGTATCTAATGGGAATTTCCCTTGTAATCAAAGCCTGTTGCCTCTCGTTCCGTCCCGGCGCTTACGAAAAGAGTGTGCCTCCATCTTCTCTGAACTCTCCCGTTAGGTAGTAGGAGACGGCATTTAGATTTCCCCAGGCTTCTTCTTTCCTGTGTGTGAACAAACCCATTCCTCAGCCCCTGTTTATACGTCATGTGCACCAACCTCCTAACTACCTTGGTGGCCTTGGACTCTCTCCAGTATCTTCAGGTGACAGATAGGTGGATAATTGTATAGGTTTATTACTAGTGCAAGGAGTGGCCTATAGTCTGGTTTTGTGAAAGGGTTTAGTCTTAAGTGCTGGCCTTCCCTCTGATTATATGGGGATTTAAGCATCCAGATGGGAGCGAGGAACTGAAATTCTTACATGATCTGGGTATTTATTATGGTGAGTTGTTACATGATCTCTAGGAGGGCTGGAATGAACTGAAGTGTTGGAAACCTTAATGTCAAAGCATCTCTAAGTGCCTCTATCTCTGAGAAGATAATGCTGCCCCTTAACTTACCATCAGTAAAAAACACTTGTAGCTATACATAGGCACAAACCTTTAGAAAGGTGAGTGGAGCTCAGGTCTTCTTTCTGGTTATGAATTGGCTATGTTGTGGACCTCTTTTTGTCATTTTGTGACATGAAAGTCCCATGTTGTCATGCAGCAGGACACAGCCTTTTTAAAACCATTGAAACATTTCAGTAATGGGTTGTCTTCATCTGAACCCCAGCAACACCATGGTGACCACAAAGCTCTCACGGCTGCTTGTGGAGCAGTAGCAGAGAAAGCTGACAGGACTCCCAGCAGGCCTGTTCGTTACTGGTGGGCTGTCAGTAAACTGGATTAGACATGACTTGATTCTTACATTACTCTCCTTTTTCTTAAGACACCTGAATACAATGATATTATGTATCCTGCCTGGACTTTTTGGGAAGGAGGACCAGCTGTCTGGCCAATTTACCCAACAGGTTTAGGGCGCTGGGACCTCATGAGAGAGGACCTCAGAAGGTATGTTTTGGAAATGGTTATGTGTGTGTGTGTAGGTTTAATGGAAGACAGACTCACAGTAAAAGCTGTCCAGCACTGAGCAGCATTGGGCCATTGGTCTGTTGGCCTGTGATCTGTCCTGCTGCCTCTCATTAGCTACATACAGCCTGACTGCTTTATAAGAATTCTCCATGGAAACCTTGGATGATGTAACTAGAAGTTATAATTAGCTTCTCTGTTTCCAACACTTTAGTGAGGAATACAGAGGACAAAATATACACAATCTTCATGCTGTCAGGGCTAGATTACTATCATTTTCGGTGGGATAGGGCTTGTCAATAAAAGTAGCAGTTATCTTTTGCCTGCAGAAATCTCCCTTGACACATGGAAATGTTTTCCTTTGTTTCCAACTACTTCGCTAGGAGCTGTGGTTTTTTCACTGCAGGGATGATCCAGGATGTTTGTATAAGCTTCTGGAAGGGTAAAGGAAAGCCATCTTTAGATATGCTTTTACTTGAGTATTATTGTGCAATAGAGAAACCTGGAATCGTTCCCAAAATCAAGAGTTGTTACTGGGCTCAGAGTAAGACAAAAGGCTCCCAGTCAGAAATGTCGTCTTTTTGGCAGGATCTTTTGCTGTTAGCAGAATGAGGGGCTGTTTCCCATGGAGAGTGACAAAGTGTGCAGCAGCAAGTGAACATAGAAACATAACAAGAAAAAACACCTTGGTGTCAATCACTTGGCATGAGAATGCAAGGTTGAATGTTTCCCCCTTCAAAATCTGAAGTTCGATGGGACTAGTCATAGCAGAAGCCTACGGTGATATAATACAATGAAGTTCCAAAACATTTACTTACCCTTGCTTTCTCAGTGAACCCCACTTGTGTCACTGCATTATAAGCAGATGCAAAGCTTGACCTGCACAGATCAGTTTGGGGATCAGGACCTACATGTCAAACCAGATGCAACAGAAAAGTGCAACAAAGGGTTCCGCAGAGGGAGGTGGGTGACTCCACTGACAGAATTAAACATGCACCTATTTTGAAGGACTTGCTTAGATTGAAAATGGAAGTTATTTGGGAAAACGGTGAACCCCTGTGTTTTAAATGCAAAACACCAGATGGGGTTTTTTTTGTTTGTTGTTGGTTGATTGCAGTTTTGTAATGGGAAATGAGAGTGGTTAGAAACTCTCTAATAGTCTATCCATATTCAATGAAGTACAGAAAAATAAAGCAACAATACAAAAAGCGGATTCAAATTTTAGGTAAATTTTAATACCCTTAGAGGTTTGGTGAGGGGATCATATGTAATTCATCATTTTGACTGAAAGGTATTCTGAAAAGTAGCCTGTGTCATGTTGCCTTAAACACAATATTCACAGGAAAACCTGTTTCATTAAACCTGGCTGCTATAATGAAGAAAGTGATTTCCATCAAAAATGAAGAATAATAAAAAGAGATCATGCTGTGAAAACTGATGAGAGTGCGTTTCATGGTTATATTAAGTCATTTATTGCCATTTATAAACAATATTTTCAGATCTGCAGAAAAATGGCCATGGACGAAAAAAATCTCTAAAGGCTATTTCCGAGGATCCAGGTGAGCATATTTTCCTGTAACAGGAGATTCTACCAACGTGCTGTGATAGCTGGCTGTATGCAGAAATTTCTGTATCTCCAAGACCTAAACAAGTGTAACCCAGAATGTATTTTTTAGATCTAAGGAAAGTGAGACATACTGTA
The DNA here is from genome assembly GCF_017639655.2 of Falco naumanni. Classification (NCBI taxonomy): domain Eukaryota; kingdom Metazoa; phylum Chordata; class Aves; order Falconiformes; family Falconidae; genus Falco; species Falco naumanni. The sequence goes on from NC_054055.1 coordinate 114,553,210, forward strand.
CAGCAGCGTTTCACCATTAGTGATTCTCCATAAGAATTGCAATTTGCAACTGTTTTATTATAGTAAGTCTAATATTGGAAACGGATGTTGTGATGGATTTGCTGTGTTGTTTATTAATAAGTAAACCTGTCACAGTAGGAACCAGCTTGTTTTGTTCTGAGAAGGGAACTGCAGGTGCATGATACAAATGTAAAGATTTGATACTGATGTGCATGTTTCTTGCCAATGTGAATACTTTATTCTTCACTATGAAAGTGCTTGACACCGAATTGGAAGTATTCTTGCTTTCAGTTACCTGAGTGGCGGGGGATAAGAAAGATTATTTTTGCCCTCTTTCCAGTGACAGTTTGAAAACAGTGTTAAACCCAATACTTTGTTCTTCCCCCACCCCCAGCAGGGAAGGATTTGGTATCTTACTAGGTGGGCTGAGGAGATGAGGAGTGAGTCTCAGGGATGTCATAACCTTGTTTATCTGTAGTGTTTTAAATTGGCGTCAGAGGGATCAGCTCTGAAGATGCTTATTAGCATCTCTTAGGTCTCTCTGACTTAGAAGGTAGTTAAAGTATTTGGCACCCATCAGGATACAGCCTGAAGGAAACAACATATCTGCTGAGTTGTCCTGAGAATTGCTTAAATAATGCTATTAAATATTTATTAAGTGAAATAAAAATGGCCTCGGATAATTTCGGTACACGTAACTCATTCTCTTCTGCTCATATACCCTTGGACAAAAATATACTGCATGGTAGGTGCTTAATAATGTTTTTGGGGCACATAGGCAGGTCAGCATCATAAAGAGGTAGGCTCTTGAGTCCTGTAGTTTGTTAGCTGCGTTGGGTCATGTGGATTGGCAATTACTGATAGCGTTTCTTTTGCAGAACGAGCCCTGAGAGAGATCCCCTCATTCTGCTGTCCCGAGAAAACCCAGAACTTGTTGATGCTGAGTACACTAAAAACCAGGCTTGGAAATCTGAAAAGGTGTGTGGGTGTTGTCTGTCTCCTGAGTGTCAAGGCCAGAAAGTGTAGCACTGCAAGATGGCTTTGATGAATGAGAAGCATCTTGTTGGAGAGTTGTGGGGGAGGTTTGTAGTTCCCTTGATGGCTGCACCTCTCTGATGGATGAAAGGAAGGAGTCTCTAGAGCCTGGCAGGCCAAACATTTTTCTTCCATCTACGCTTTTTGTTCAAGGAAACCAGCACACATAAAAAAACGAATCTATGCCAATCCCCTCCTCTTCCATTACAGCAAAATTAGCCCTGAGCTGCCTATGTGTTGTCAGTCTCTTTAAACCTTTGTCTGCCATCTCCATTTCTTGATCTTGTTGGTAACTTTCTGATAACTGTTGCTGATAGCTCTTCAGTTCCATGCTTTAGCATACAGTGCAGCTCTCTCCAGACAGTCTTGGCTAATCCAGTTACACTTGGCTTCACATAGTCCATTGTCCCAAGCTGTTTTCCACTCTGTAGCTGCCAACTAAACATTATCATTTAATGTGTTTGTGCTGGCATTTGCTTACAGGCAGTGTGTAATTTACTGAACTTTTTTTCTTGTTTGAAGGGCTAGGAATTCTTCATAATACTTCTAAAAGCCCGCCAGTGAAGGTTTTTCTCAGAAGTAGGAATGGAGAGTTTTGAGACTTCAGCTTTGTTTCTAATTGAGAAGGAAAACAAATGTGAAATCACCGTGTAAAGCTTACTAATTCTTTTTGTTTAATCCTCTTTATTTTAAGGACACCTTAGGAAAGCCTCCTGCAAAGGAAATTCCACTGGTTGATCACTGCAAATACAAGTAAGAGTTTTGATTACTAAAGCAGCTAAAGGTCTGTGGGTTATTTTTTGGTGTGGTGTAAGGTCTCATTTTGTTTTAAGGTCAATGCCAGCAACCAGCTCCATGCAGATAAACAAGCTCATGAACAGACATAAGACAGCTGAAAATCTGGAAGCTTAGGATGGCATCTTTCAGTGTCTGCTTTCCCCTGTCAGGTCAGGAGAAATAAAGTGCTTTGGGGAAAGTAAAGGTCTGAGATCACTAATAAACATATAGATAGATATTTTTTTTTAAAATCAAAAAGGCTTTCTATCAATTTTTCTTTATATCCCTGTACCAAGCTGTGTATTCAAAATGATTTTTTCAGTGCTACAGTGATAGCATTACTGTCTTCAAAGACATAAGGAACTAAGGAATCATGTCTTCATATGCATACTGGGGCAAGTGTTGCCACTGGATGTATATAGTAAAAAAGACAACCTGAAATATGATTGAGCAGATAGAGTATTAATTCATACTTTGTACGTTGTTTGGGAGAATGTGGTTTTGATTTACAAAGGTTTTTATTTTTTAACTACTTTAGGGAGGGGTTTTTGGTGTGATATTCTTGGGGGTTTCTCTGTAAAAACAAACTCTTAGTGTGTGTGCACTTCTGTGTCTGATGTTTTGCTTTTTCTTTTGCTTTAAAATTACCTAGTTATGATTCTGCCAGCTAGAATCTGCTGCTATAAGAACTCAGTCATTTGGCTGGATCTGTGTTTTTGTGCAAATGTGATTGACTTGTCTCATTTTATATTTCACTAGACTGTTGCCCAGATTTTTCCCTTCTGTTACACATAGACTTCCCAACTCTGCTGCCTCCTAAGCCCCTCGCGCAGTATAGGCTGAGACGTTCTCATACGCTTTTGTCGTAGCTCAGGGTCTGGTAGGGTCAACATGAGCTTCTTGCTGTTCCCTTCGGTGTAGGTGCTGTAGCAGGCTGTCCGAGAGCAGCGCTCAGCAACTTGGCTGAGGACACGGATGGTGGGAGCTGTGTCTGGAATTGTGCAAGAGGCATCTCCCTCCCTTGCAGACCACTGTTCTTGTTACACCTCTGCGTGTATCTGTTAAGTTCCTAATACAACGAGCTCCTCATCCCTGCTTTGAGCTCCTAGATAATACAAAGAATGTAAAATAGTTTCACATTTACTCCTTGTGACTTAGCGCTGAACTAAGTTTAGCTATAATTCCCATCTCACTCCAAATATATATAATCCCCATCTCGCCCAAAATAGCTTCATTAAAGGAAGAACTCCCTTCCCCCAGCCCAAAACGTTTGACTTCAAAGATTAGTTCTGTGTACTGAGGGGTTTTACCCACAGGAAAAACAGCTTTCCATGTAATTGGAGAAATGTGGGTTTAAAAAAGAAAGCAAGTAAACAAACAAACATCCCTCTGAGATACAGTTTGCTAAGAGAAATGCCCCCCTCCCCCTAAGTCAAGCCCACTTCACTAACTTGGCAGAAAATACTGAAAACAAAATTTTGGATTCTTTGTTATCTGCAAAGTCCATCTGTTGTGTGCTAGCCTATTTAACCTCCTAGGGTTGCATTCCCAAGTTAATATGAAACAATTAGATTCGGATTAAAGCCGAATCCCAGAGGAAAAAAACCCAACAAAAAACCACTGAGATACATGTGGCAAAGCAGAACAATGAACAGAAAAGCTCACTGCAAGAAAAGGGAGAATTGGGGAAAAATTCGTTGTGGTAACAGTCTCTGAAGGGTAGGGTCGAGTCACAGGATCGGCATCCCCGTTGTGACTTCCCGTGTCTTATTGGCAGTTGTCCGTGAGGCCTCCTTTGGTTTGTCACAGACAGGTGTCTGTATCGGAGGTAAAGCCTCGTGCCTTGCATTTTCTCCCTCGGTTCTCACAGACAGCAGAGGGTCACCCAGCACATCCTTAACCTCAGCTCACCTTTTCTGTGAGGAACTTCCAAGAAATGTCTTCTCTTTGTTTTAGTGACTGGTTTGTAGCTCAGTGTAAGGGAGATGCCCCCCAGCTGCTGCCGGGCTGACTGCTGCTTGGAGCCTGGTTTCTGAGCCGTTTCCTTACAAAATGCCAGGTGTAACTCTTTCCTTGCCCTTTTAAAGGTACCTGTTTAATTTCCGAGGAGTGGCTGCCAGTTTCCGGTTGAAACACCTTTTCTTATGTGGTTCACTCGTCTTTCACGTCGGAGAAGAGTGGCTGGAGTTCTTCTACCCCCAGCTGAAGCCTTGGGTCCACTACATCCCAGTCCCATCAGACCTCTCCAACGTCAGGTGTGAGACCCCGAGCGTGCTCAGCAGAGCATTGCATGCCACAGGGAAACACTGCTGTGTTTGGGAGGGCACTTTAGTTTGTGTGACACGAAGGAGTGCCTCCACTCCTAGGCGTCGGCAGAGGCTCTTGGAGGTCATGTTCTTTTCTCTTTATTACTGCCCCCAAAGAATCAGTTGCTGGTGTTACGTGGTGCAGTTTCACTGGAGTACGTAGGGCTGTCACTCTCACTGAGATCAGCAGGCAGTAAGCACTTAAATTTGCAAGTGGGCCCTGTGGCACATACAAGGGGGAGAAGAACTGACAACTGGGCCAAAACACGTGTTAGCTCCCAGATTTCAGCATGCTGTCCGGAACTGATACAGAACAAATGAGAAGGGCAAGTTTTTTCCATGCTCTGAAATGAGGAGGACCAGTCCCTCGCTCAGGTGTGGATCCTTGATCTCATCCTCCACAATGGTTTAGCTGAGGGACAGCATTCTCCATTGAACGAGTTGTTTTAAACCTTTTTTTTTTTTTCTGATGTTCATTTTAGGGAGCTGTTGCAGTTTGTAAAGGAAAATGATGCCATAGCACAAGAAATTTCAGAGAGGTAAGTTGTGTTCCTTTCTGGCTATCGGGTGGTCTTCTTCCAAAGCATTTTCTTACACAGCTTTTGAAGGGGTTGCCTATCAAAGATAACCCAGTGTTAAGAGGGTGCAGTAAAACTGATCTTCTGCCATAACAGCAGGAGGGTTGGAGGACTCCTAGCAGCAGGGGGAAACTGGAGGACAAAATCACACACTTAGGTCTTTGGTTCAGACGTGACCTGTGTCAGGAACCCCACCGAAAGCTATCAGAATTTGGGAGCTTTCGTCTCTGTGTGAGGTCACTTGGCCCCTGGGAGCTGTGCCTGCGTTGTAAGTGTTATGCATCCAGGCTGGCAGCGGCCAGTTTCTGAAGCAGCGTGTGTCCGTGCTGCTCAGGCTCCGTCTGATCCGTGAAATCTGATATTTATTATCCCAGGTAACAAATACCATCTTGAGGATAACGAAAGCACTGCAACCGTCGGAGCTGTGAGCATGAATGACAATTGTGAAATTAAAATAGACGGTACAGAGCAGTGCGTGTTGTTTCTCTTTTGAAACACGGAAGAGTGAAAGTTGATATACATATGAAACAAAACCAGAGCCTCTGGTAGGAACTGGAGACTGGTTTTGACTGTGCCTTATGTGTCTCTAGGGGACGCCAGTTCATCACCGAGCACTTGCAGATGGAGGATGTCTCTTGCTACTGGGAGCATCTGCTGTCTGAATATTCCCAAGCCTTGACTTACAAAGTGAAAAGGAGGAAGAGCTACAGCGAGATCACTTCTGAATGGCTGAAAACAGAACTGTAGAGACTTCTCTGTTTTTCTCTTCAGCTCAAACTGATCTCTGTGGAAATCTGAAGATATCTTCTTGTTCTCTCAGACTTCTTATCCTTTACATTAGAACTACAGAGGACAGCAGCAGCCAACTTTGAGATTGCTCCCAGGCAGCAGGACCCGGTTAGACTGTCGTCGTAAGAATGTTTAGTAGAATGAGGGATTATGGTTATTGATCGGGGTGGTTACGGTCATGTCTGGAAGAGGCTTGTTGACATCTACGACATAGTTACCACTGGTTTCTGACCCTAAATCCCATTCACTCAGTGAGAAGCCTTTCTGTTAATTTTACTGGACTTTTTTACCAAGTCCTCTGTACTTGGGGGCAAGGTACACAGACTGTCAGCTACGCTCAGCTGGGAAATACAGGCCCCCTTTTTCGGCCTCCACTGTTTTCTCACCTGTGTGATAGCACTTGGGATATTGGGTGTTCTCCGTCAGAAGCAGGTACTGGGATTTGGAGTAACCTTTCTCGATGGCTTAGAGCTTGTATTTATGTCAGGTTTTAGAGGTTGAGGGGAAGGCTTTGGTGTGCCATTGAAAGGACAAATGATCCTTCCACAGTTCAACTACCTACCTCATTGGGGAGCAGCCTGTGATGGTGGTGATGCCAGAGTGCTGAGCCTGAGCAGGAGTCAGGCAGTTGGCAATGGAGATAAAAGCGGTTCGTGCTCCGAGAGATGAGCTGGGTGCCCGTACAGCTGTGCAGGGTGAGCCCCTGGTAACGAGCTGCCACCGGTCGGCTGACCAGACATCCTCGGACCCTTCAGGAACCAGAGAAAGTATTGGCAGAGGTGGATGCAGCTTTTTTTTTTTTTTTTTTTTTACTCCAGATGTTCACAGATTCTCTGCTCTGATCCCCTTCTGTAGTCTTTCTAGGGATGTTTCTTTAGTTTGTTGCAGGGGTTGTTTGTTTTGGGGTTTTGTTTTGGTTTTGAGGCTGGTGACATGTCTGTTCATTTCAGTATTCACTTTTCTTTCCCCCAGCTGTTGCACTCCTCATCTCCTGCAGTCTGGTTGAGGGAATGTCTTCAGTCACACAGTGGCAGCTCCTCACGTTACTCATTTGGGGTTCAGTCGCAGGTTGCTTGCGCTCGCTGTGCTTGTGCCCGCTGCGGGCTGCTCGGCCTCGGGGGAGCGCCGCTTCTGAGCTGGCTCTGTGACCCCTGAGCTGAGGGGCCTGGTGGGGACCAGCATCTTCTCTGGCATCCAGAAGGGTGCTCAGAGGAGCGTGGGCAGCAGCATGGCATCGCAGGAGGGCTGCTGGCTGCCGGCTGAGCCCCCTTGATGGCAAAGCAGCCTCAAGGCTTAGGAAGAGCAGCACGGTAGTGGAAGGGAGCAACAGCTGATGGTCCCCTCTGCAGTCAGCTGGGGTCAGGGAAGGAGAAAACGACAAGGAGCAGTGACACCACGTGCCCTCATACACCTACCAACCTGCAGGGAGGCCTTGCACTGCTGGAGCCCCGTGTGGGGCTGTGGCTGCCCGTCAGCCGCGGGGTGCTGGGGCCGAGGGGTGCTGGGCCAAGGGGTGCTGGGGCACGTGCCGCTATGGTGGTTGCATTACCCCAGCCTGCTGGGGGTGGCGGTCAGGGCGTGAAAATAGCCCAGCTCTGGGGGAAGGAGCGTGCGAGGGTGGGCAGGGTTTTCTGGTGTTTGTGGGTTTAGTCGGTGGAGGGAGAGCGAGCGCTCCGCGAAACCGGTACAGCCGTGTATGGTATTTTTAAACCGTTTTTTAATGAAGTGCTTTTGGAATAAAACAAACGAAAATGAAGCTTTGCTGGCTGTGTCGTTGCTTAATAAAACACCGCGGTAGGCGGCAGCTGCTCTGCCGCAGCAGGCGAAGCGTGGCGCTCGGGTGGCGTTCGCTGGGACGGTCGCGGACTGGAGGGAGGGACGCGCGGGGCCGGGGCCGGGCGGTGCGGGGCCGCCTCCGGCGGGGGCCTTTCCCTCGCACCGGCAGCGCGGGGAGGAGCGAGGGGCCCGGGGGCGCAGGGCCGTGCCCCGCCGGGGCGCAGGGGGCGCTGCCGTGCCGTTCCGTGCCGTGCCCCGCCGGGGCGCAGGGGGGCGCTGCAGCGCCCGCCCAGCGCGGCCGCCGCCGAGCAGCGCCATGGCGGAGGGGGCGGGCGCCCAGCAGAGCTACGGCCCCCCCGCGCCGCCGCCGCAGACGGGCTGGGAGCGGCTCAGGGAGCTCTGGCGGCGGGAGTGAGCAGCGGGCCAGGCCGGGGCGGGCGGGCGGGCGGTGGTCGCTGGGCCCGGTGGTGCCCGCGGGGGCCCGCGCCCCCCGTGCAGCGCCGTGCCCTGAGCCCTGCCCTTGCCTTGCAGCGAGCTGCAGCGGTACCCGGAGGAGACGGTGAACATCCTCAAGTCGGCCTTCACGGGGGCGGTGATCGGCTGGGCGTACGGCGGGGTGCCGGCCTTCCGCCGGGCGCGGCGGGCCTTCATCGAGCGGAGCCACGGGGAGCTTTTCCAGAACCGCGCCGATGCGGTGGTACGAGCCCCGCGCCCCGGCACAGTGCGGGGGGGGACGCGGGGGCGGGCCGGGGCGCCGCCGCCACGGGAACCGCGCGGGGGTGACCCCTGGGGACAAACCGAGTTGCCAGCAGCGTGTCCCGCTGTCGGACGGCGGGGTGACGTGGCCTGCAGCCCCCTGGCTTTAACCCCGATACATCGGGCAGAGACCCCGCTCCGCAGCGTGGGGCTGGGGGCGGCCTCACGTTAACGTCGGTTTTTCTAAAGCCTTGTAGCTGATGGCCGCGCCCCGCCGCAAAGAGCGCTGGTGACATTTTATTGACGTGTCTGAGCTTCTAGGGGGTTGCCGGGTGGTTAAAGCGCTGCTTACCTGCACCGTTAGGAAGAAACCCCCTCTAAAAACCCACCTGCCCTTACACCGCTCGCTGCTCGGGTTTGGCCCCATCGGGCAGTCTGGCTCCGCTCGTCCTGCTGGACCTTCCTGTGCCCCTGCACCCGGGCCAGGCACTCACCCCACAGGCCCTGGAAAAGAGAATTTATTTTCTTTCATGGTATGAACTGGAGTATTCTTAATCTTTACGGAGCTGCTGTTGGTCACACCTTTTAAAAAGCTGCTTATGGTGAGACTTTTCAGCACCAGTGCTACACTGCGGGGTTGGGTGGTCTCTTAACATTTAAAGTAGGTGGATATTATTTACTTATTGTGGTCATTCTTTATTAATGGTTATTATTTATTAATACTTATGAACTCATAATAATGAACTAGTTTCTAGTTTGTCCCCCCTTTCTCCTCTGCTGCTCTCCTGTACTGTCCTTGGGAAGCTCTCCCCGTCCCCCCAGATGTGTTCCAGCACCAGGATTTGGAAGACTGGTTGATGTTACAAACTGGAATTAATTTTCAGTTTTCCTGTTGCTGTCTGGGGTAAACATGAGCTGATTTTCCTCTGAAGGCAGCCAACGATCCCTGAGGGTCAGGGTGTCATTCCCAAGTGACACCGGTCCCGTGACCCATCACGGATACCCCGGATGCAGCGGGCTGGCGGTGCCAGCTCCGTAACTAACCGCTCTTCTCTCTCCCCCAGCAATCTGCGCATCGTGCTGGGCTCAGGGGCTTCCTCCGCTATGGCTGGCGCTGGAGCTGGAGAGTCGCTGCTTTTGTGGCAATATTCAAGTAAGTGTTCCCCGACGGCGGCGGGAGAAGAGCTGGCTTATGCTTAAGCACCGGTGACAAGGAGCCCTTCGTGCCGGCAGAGCTCGCAGCTCCTTGAGAGATGACTGATGGTTCATTGAGGCTTGGAGTGTTACCAGGGAGTCTGACTGATGAGGCATCAGCATGAAGCGGATTTAACCTTTTATAATTGCCCCCGAATGCAAATCTTCTAATGAACCAACACAAAAACGAAAACTGGAAGAGCGCTGTTCCTTATATCTGTTCATCCCTGTACCTGACGGCTTCTTTCTGCTTTGGCTTCATCTCTTTTTTTTTTTTTTTTTCATTTTCCCCTTGTGTTTTTCTCTCGAGGGTGTTAAAGTGTGTTGGCTGTTTCTGCTTTCTATCCCACACTAATTTTTCTCCTTTTTGTTATGTTTCCTTATTCCTAGTTTGCATACACTAGCATTACTCACAGTTCTTTGTTCTTGTCCTCAAACGCTTGCAGATGATCACCTTGCTCTAAGCGGGCACTGAACGTCAGACCTACCAGTTGTATGTAACTCTTCAGGTCTCCAAATTTTTCCTACACACACAACCAATGCAGATAGTGTTCCTCTCGGATGTTTCAGTGCATTTCTGACAATATAGTATCAAACTAACCATGCCCTTTCTGAGTAAAGCCCTTTTGAGCTAGGAATATCTCTTTCCCTGACGTTCAAAATGGTAAATTTATGTGTAGTCCTAAACCTGCATTGACTGTATCTGCAGGTACATTCCATTTAAATTCCCCATCTGCTTTTAAGGTACCAGCAGTATTGACTAGCTTTTATATTTGTCCCCCTATGGCTTTTTGTACCTTTCTGAATTTCTCCCTTGATCTCTCTTGGTTTCTTTGGCTCCTTTTGGTTTAGTGTATGTTCTTAGGTTCAGTTAGCGTACTGTCTGCTTTCTCTCCTGGAGCTCCTGATTTCTTTAGATTTTCCTGGGCTTGACTTGTAACCTCGTCGTCTTCCACGAGGTGTCTCCTCTGCAGGCAGATCATCGCCCTTTCCCACTGCCCTTTTGTTGAAGGCTTTGAAAGCAGATTACTTGCCGCTCAGCGTTAATTATTTCTGTAAAGTCCCAGTTGAAGATTTTGTCCTACGGTTGTGTGAATTCTGAGTTTTTCAGTTTAAACCCAAATTGTTTAGCTTTACCTCGTGCAAAGGCTAGGGTGACGTTGCAGTGTTGGGAAGGAAAGGAAGATTGCTGTCGGCTTGGGGGTGGCGTGCGGGTCACTCCAGGAGGCTCGCTGGAGTGCTGGTGAGGAGGTGGCTGCTGAACTGAGGACAAGTGCTTTGGGGCTTAACTGATGTCTTTGGAGGAGATGGTGTGGTGTACCTACCCTGGGAAGAGACCTTACACAAGAGTAGGTGACTCTGCTGATGTCGTGAGCGTGACTTCGCTGTAGTGGTGGAGACTGTCTGTCAGGCAAGATTGTACCGGCACACGGATTCGGCTTCTGGGATAAAGTTCCTATATCGGGACGGACTGACTGACAGGGCCTTTTCATTGCTCAGTTCCTTTTGTCCTTTGACTAGAAGATGGGGAAAAAATAATCTTTGATTAAAAACCCAAAAAGAATTAATATCCCAGATCCAGGCCAGGAATCCTGGTATTCCGTGGCCTCTGACTGTGCAGCTGCCTGCAGTAAAGTCACAGGAATCCAGGCACTTGTGGCTGGCACGTGTGTGCTCTGGACAGATGGGCAACAAGGCAGTTAGAGGCAGCCTGAGGGTTGGCTTAATGAAATCCTTATTTCAGGCTGTTTTGCTACCTGTCCTTTTCCATGTGCAACTGCTGACTTCTGTGCCTTACCTTTGCAGCACGGTGAGCACCGGTCTGTCCGTGTACCGCAGTAAAACCACCATCGGTAATTTTGCTTCGGCAGGAGGTAAGACTGCTGCAACCTGCTGTACTTCGTGAGCAAGGGTCATAAGTGCAAAAGCATAAGCAGAATTCCATCTCTCTTGGATTTGAGCAGGTCCCCAGCTCCTGTGCTGGGTTTTGTTTCCTGTTCTACCAACTGCCATTGTAACTTTGCTCCATTGTGCACCGTTATTTGTAACAGAGATAATCGATGCACTTCTGAAACCATTGGGGAGTTGTGTGGTTATCGTCTTCAAAATACTTGCCAGAGATTTTGGGGTGAAAAATGCTTGTGCAGGGAAAAGGCAGCACCCTGTGCATGCCCCGCTCTCATAACCACCGATTTAGCAGGGAACGCATTTCTCATTTCCACTCTTTGAAACAGTTCAGTGCGCTGTTTATAAACTACCCTTTTCATGCTAAGTTTTGCATGTCTGCTTTTGGCAGCAGGGCTCCGGATAAGTGATCAGCTTGTTCGGTTTTACAAGCTGTATTGCCCTTACGGTGGGATACACGTTTTGCTGATCTTTTCTGCTTTACATGGCAGCTACTATTATTAGCCGTCGTCAATTAGGGAAAAAAAGCGGGGGAGTGGGGTCATGCTCCAGCCTGGGGGAGAGCTCGGTTTTACTTTCATAGATACTTTTATTTAGCATTTCTTGGGGAGTTTTTCTGAAGCCGAAGGAGCTTTGTGTAACATTTTAGTGCAGAAACCATGGTGACTGTATGGTGAGGGTCCCTCCCGCTGGCTGCGGCGCTTGGTTTCTGCTCTGTTAAAGGTAGATGTCAGCTCGCGGAGAGGAGAGATGCACCAAAGCAACCCCCTCCGTCTGTAAGCGGTGGCTGGTGGGGGGCTGTTTGTGGTTTCAGTGGGTTTGTGGGTTTTTTTTAGCCTTCACAGGAGCCGTTTTCAGAATGCACTTGGGCCTGCAGGGACTGGCAGGCGGCTTCGTGTTGGGAGCAGTGTTTGGGTAAGTTGTGACTGCTGCCGGTGAGTGATGGAGACACAGCTGCTCTGTGAGGGTGTTTGTTAGATGGTGGCCGCACACACCAAGCCTTGAGTCATAGGTGGGGCTACCAAAGCTTCCCTTCCTGTCTTGCCTTGAGGAATTTTCTCTGTCTCTCTTGGGACCTCACGATGATGACTTTTCTTCCAGGCTTTAAGCTGTTGGTTTAAATTCTTTTTTTCTAGATTTGTACTTTGCTGCTTCCTCAGGGAAGGAGCTCAGTGCCCTCAATGGGAGCATCTTACTTGCTGCTATTTGCTTTAGAGGAGACACTAACTACTGTTAAATAGGAAATTGTGAGGATGCGTTATAGACGTGTCTCCTGTCCCCATTCCTTGGCACGGTCGCTGCTGAGCGCAGTGGTTGTGCGGAGAAACGTTGGATGTCTGTTTTAGGGATGTGTGTTATCTGTGGGTAAAGGCAGGAGCGTAAGACACGGTTTCTGGGCTCCCTTCTCAGCTTCATCAGCCTGCTCCCGTAGCAGCTCAGAATCCAGACAGCATGCAAGAGGTGCTGGATGTTGTGATGGCACCTTTTGAAGAAGGGGGCTCCCTGGGGACTGCCAGCCCCTAGGTTAGGAATCTGTGTAAAAATGATTTTTTTACAAAATAGGCTCCATCAAAGCCAAACGTGGAGCATCAGTGAAAACACAGGTCCCACCAAGAGCTGGACAGAAGCTAAGCAGGCATGTGACTGTCTCAGTTATGGGTTAGGTGATCTACAGGGGGTTCGGGGACACCTTAAATCCTTCCACCTCCTTGCCCTATGGATGCCTGTCAGTGAGTAAATTAAAAATGTGTTATCGAAGGGGTTAGAGTGAGTCACAGCTGAAGACAGGCCATGTTTGGTGGCTGGCGGTAGGAGTACCTTAGTCTGTGGTGTGATGTGAGTATTGGGGAAGGTTATGCTCCACTGATCTGGTGGCTAGCTCCCACATGCTCCTTTTGCTGATGCAGGTAAGTTCTTACTCTTGAGGGTCCCCTGGGTGACTTGTGACTTTTCTGCTTCCTCCTCTAGGATCCCTGCAGGGGCTTTCTTAATGGTGATGCAGAAGTTTGCTGGTGAGACCTTGCAGGAGAGGAGAAACCGTGAGCGCAGGGAGCTGTATGAACAGAAGTTAGCGGAGTGGTAAGGAACAGCTCTGCCTGTTCGAGTCCTGACTAGAAGCGTGTCTAGGTCTGTGCGGTTCAAACATTTAAACCATGACACACTAGGTTTTCTAAACCTTGTTTCTTCTGCTCTTGGGTTTTGATGTGTTTCACGTACCAGTCCCAGAACTGCTGACGCAGTGTTTCCAGTGTTAGATGTTGCTGCTTATTTTGTAACAAGGTCTTTTGTTCAAAATTCATGCCCCGCCCCAGCCCAGTAACTGCATCAGTTTTTCACTTTTGCGGTGGCTGAGAAGATAAGCCGAGAGGCCAGGACTCTGGCTTTTCCTTCATTGCTGCCTTCTTTCCATCCCTGTGAAAAAGGAAGAAGGATAGCTGGAGGCTTTGGGGAGAAAAGGCTGTGACGCTGGTTGCATGACTTACTAATGGGCACAAATAATGCCAGTTCTAGAAGAAAAGTTTCAGGAGCAGGTATTCCGCAGTGATGCCTTTGTCAGGAGGAGACAGGCATAAATTATTTTGCGCTCTCTCTTCTCTCATTAGGCAATACAGGCTCAATGTGACTGAAGTCTTCGGTCAAACAGAAGGCGACACCCAGGGAGGACTGGAGACGGAGGGAGGAAGAGAATCTGGGAGCTACTGAATCTTCCCCAGATCTCTGTTGCAAGCAGCTACAAAGTATTTTGATTCTGTTCCTGAAAGTCTTCGGTCAAGGGGTGGTGGAGATATGAGTGAATGCAGTTATGTCCTGTGCACTTGTGAAAAAGCATTTTGCTGAAAGCATTGTTTGTGGATGCATATCACTGCACAAGAGCTCGGAAGGGCCAAACCTGTTTCAGCTGAGAAGGTGGGACTGCCACCTCTGCAGACTAGGAGGTGTCATCTAGGTTTGGCAGGGCGAGGGCAGCCACAGAGCCTTGTCTAGAGCCCATTTCACTGCTGAAAACGTCCAGACCACCAGTGATGTAGAAGTGTTCAAGGTAAAGGAGACTGTGAATAGTTTGGATGCTAAAAGTACCCTGATTGCAAAAGCTAATTATGCTCTGGTGAAAGCTGCTGTTGAGACAGCGCCTGAAGAACTTGCTGTCACAGCGCAGTACAGGCAGCACCAGAGCTGGTGGTTCTCCTCCCCTTGTCGTCCCCCTCCCACCTGGCCTGGCCGGGACCAGGGCTGTTTTGCCAACAGTGGTTTCTTCAGGCTTTTGGCAGAAAGCCACACTTGGTTCCTAGAGTACTTGGGATATTTTGCAGTCAGTGGTGAAGGGTGGAGGAGCTGGGAACGATACGGAAATACCCTGCAAAATACATGGTTTAGGTTCCTCAGTAGAAGTATGGCTGAGGGGGCCACAGAAAGGATGAATTGTTTCTGGTGAGGATGGGGGAGGAACTGGCACTGTGGACAGTTGTAACAGCAATAAAAAGGCGTCTAATGTCATTTGAAGGCTGGGAATTAGGGGATTACCTTTGCGGGAAATGTGGTTCAAGATGCTCAATAAAGCCATCTAGCAGTGGTGACTGTGTCCACAAGCTCTTTATGTTAGTACGGTATTTGCATCAGAGAAACATGCTGGAGTGATACCCTGTGAGAAGAGCTTTACCTGAGATCCCACCAGCTAGCTGTAAAGTCTGGTGGCGGAGTCAGACGTTCCTCTGTCCAGGCAGTAACAGAGACAAGCGCCAGGAGAGTGCCAACTCTGTCAACTATTTTGTACCAGAGATAACTGTTAAGTCATAGCTGTTACCTGTGGGTAGGGCTGCGGTTAATGTAGCGACGGTCTGAACCATCACCATCTCCTGCAAAGCAGAAGGTCAGAATTCTTGTCCCCTTTCTTTGTTGGAGCTTTTTCTCCTATTCAAGGGAGTTACATCCAGGCAGGGGGTTCGGGTCTCCTTCCCACGGGAAGGAGTAATCTGTTCTGGTTGAGCACTTTTCTCTTTTACAGCTGATTTCTGTTGAATGAAATACGAACAGTTGATTCCACAGAGGGTCTTCCACCCACCCGAAGCAGATTTTTAGCACAGCTCGCTTCCAAGGTGGTGTTTTGCTTTCTGACTTCTGAAATCAGCATTTTGCTTTTTAAACACCTCAGTGTAGTTTACTTTTCCATTGAATAAACACATGCATTTCAGGGTCGTCATCAGCCAGCTCTGATGTTCCTATTTTATGTGTGAGGGATCTGAATAAGCAGAGGTACGGGTATGTCCCTTCCCCGTCCTGTTTGAAGCTCTGCATGCATTGGTGACAGTAGTGTTACTGTCCTCTGCCCCCTCAAAAAACACAATAGGAGGCCATTCTGAGTCACATTTTTGCCATTGCGGTTACACAGCAATGTTTCATCTTTTTCTTTTTTGTTTTTCTTCTTTTTTTGCTCTTACATCCTCACCCAGTACCCCACACTTTTATCTGTACAGCACTTCTGATGACGCTTAGCTGTGTCACTGCTCAATCTTTCTCTGTTCTTATTTAGTGGTATTTGATGTGCTGTTGAAAGAATACCAATTCTCTCATGTCTGACCGTTGATGCAGGGGTGTTCTCTCATGGCAGAGCCAAGGTGGAGCAGCTGTGTGGATTTTCTCTCCATGTAAGGAAGGACGGGCCTGCTCGGTGCCCTTATGCTGCACTTAGCAAGGGGAAGCAGAGACTTCCATCTACACTCAAAATTAGTGGCCATTTTTTGCTCTATTTTCTGCTGAATTTAGTTCCCTGCACTTACACGTTTCTTGTTTTCAAAATCACTGTCCAAACGGGAGTGATGAGTTGGTTCAGAACTTATTTTTTAAATATAAATGTAAAGGATTCTTCACCCCCCTACACCCTTTCCCCCCACCCTTCCTCCAGCACAGCACTGAGGTTACCGGTCCTCCACTTTGAGTAGGTTACCACAGGTAGCAGGGATACACTGAGAACATCTTACAATGGATTTTGCTTTTGCAGAGAACCTCCCTTTTGGGATTGGGGAAGGCAGACGTGTTGCAAACTGATGGTGCAAACTGAGCATCGAGCACCGTAGCTACACTGACATTTGTTCATCCCTGACAAACTGACAGACACAAGATACGTGGAAGTTACAAACTGGGCACCTGAGTGCCGTTTTGTCGCTGCTGTTGAGCACACCGAACAGCGCTGAGCCTTCATACCAGCTGTACCTGTTACAGCTTTGTCAACCAGCTGCATCACCTGCCTTGTTGCTACGGAGCGTGTTTTTAGCTGCTGCAAAATGGTGGCTGGGTCTTCTGTGAATAATTAAAGGCTCTACCGTTTCCCAGCACATAGAACAGACGTCTTGTATTACTGAGGAAATGAAACCGAGTTTACCATTTATTTTTTAATACAATTAAAGGAGGAACCCCGGGGAAAAAATGTTATAGACAAAATACTTGTGATAAACAGAGCAGCTCACCTAGGACAAAGACCCAGATATTAAGCTGAAAAGGTCTCACAGAAACCATTCGTGTGCAATTCACTCAATACAGCCTAAGGCAATAAATCCCACGATTCATAATATAAGTGCTTAAGGAAAAAATAAACGAAATAACCCGCCCATCAAGAATATTAAAAACTGATGCTAGACATATTTGTCAGTGAAACTTTTTTGTTTCCTTTAGAAGAAGTTACTTAAAGTGTCACAGGAGTCTGTGGTGATGTAGAAAGGTTTGGCGCGGTGCAAAAGACAAAGCCTTCTCCAGGAGGCTGTGCAACTGTCAGTCAGGAGCAGAAGCAGAGCACGGGACAGTCAGAGGGAAAATATGCCGGTGCATCTGGCAGAGTTGTGCTGTGGTTGACGAGGTGGAAATGTGTCGTGCTTATAGCAGGGAAGGAAGCCCAGTGTTGAAAACGAGCTGAGAAAATACAGAAAGAGGGTGTTCAGCGTGCAAGAAGGTAGCAGTTTGTGCTGGAAAGAACAAGCACAGACTGAAATAAAAGGAAACTCGGAAAGTATGAGACGTCATTGCCCGTACACCCAAGTCCTGCAATAAGGTCAGGCTACCTTTTGGAAACACTGCTTTCAGCGTCATCTATGTTCTGCTTGCAACCAGAATGCGCAAGCGCAGAGTGCGCTTTCCCTGTCACCCACCTTATCTCCCATTCTCTGTCAAAACCCCCCTGCATAAGGATGTTCTGAAGTTCCCATTTTACCTCATACAATGGGAAAGCAGTAAAAAAGCTGATGGGGCAGCATGACTGCAGGAGTAGAGAGGGAGCAGTGTCTTTATTTTTTATTGGAGACATGATCCCTTAGGCTGTCATAGTCCAATCCTCTATAAACTGCTTTTGGCCCTCCTATCTCCTCCAGCAATTTCTCTCTCAATATGTACCTGCTCGAGAAAAGTGAAGTGTACGGAGTATTTCTTTGCTGTGTCCTAGCAAGATAAATGGCTCAAGCAACAGAACATCTCACAAAGGGGACGACATGGTGCTCTCAGGCTTTGGTCTGCCCTGTTAACTACACACGTGGATAGAGCAGTAAGGGAATGGGCACAGCTGGCAGTGGAACAGAGCAAAAGGGGAGAAACAGACCTGTCAAACTCAGGGCAGGGTGGAGTTAGGTTAGTATGCAGAGTTGCTTAGGAAGCTTGTTGGGGCTTGGGGCTTTTTCCTCTTTTCCCGTCAAAATGAGAAACCACTTTTTCCTACACAGTAGGCAAGAATGTCACCCAGATCAGATGAGTCCTATCCAATGTCAGCATCCTGTAGGGAACTTCCCTCAAGTCCTGGCTGGGTAGAAACAATGCTGGCAGAAAGCAGCAACATTCAACGCAAAGTAAATCTCTACGTCACTGTGAGAAGCTCCCAAGAACCTGGAGAGCCTTACCTAGGCAAATGCACAAGCAAATGCAGACCTGTTTTGAGGAAGCAAGGCCCTGAGTTGCATTTCATTACAACAGATACATGTGAGAGAACCACTGAGTGTTACAGAAATGTAAATGGGGCTTTACAAGGAATGCACATAAAAGCTCGTACATGTGTATGCGCAAAGGTGTGCACATGTGTGCACTCACATGCACCACCCCCAGCGAGCAGGCTGTGCTGTGTCAGACGTGCTCCTGTATCTCTGAGGAATTTAACGGAGGAGCTGTATCTTGGTACCTGGGTTGGCAAGACCATCCTTTCAGGACAAAAAGGTTATGAGAACTTCTGCCACTGCTGTAGATAAGCAATATTAGTTAGCTGTTAGGTGTGCCTTCAGTATGTATCATTCCCTAAGAAGTCTCATAGCACTGGAAATAAGCACGAGGCATCCAGTCCCACCTCAAGGTGCTGCCTCACGAGAAGTGCGTGCGTTATTGCCTCTTCAGGGGAGAAGGGACATGTATCTGTAATGGTCAAGTTCAAATCCAAAGTCTTCCAGCACAAACAACAGTATTGGTACATATCCGTGTGAGGCTGAATATAAAAGAAGTTTTAGCTGCTCCCAGTCACAACACGGAGGCAGAGCCCGACTTGTGATTGTGTGTCAGGGCCTGGGCTCTCCCCAGGGCCAGCTCTGCATTACTGAAGGGCGTAGGGGGCATGGGCTACCTGCTAGAGCCCTGCAGGCCCCCTGATTTTCACAGAGGCAGCATCAAAGCCAGGGGATCCCAAACTCTTGAGCTGGTGTGACAATGCTGACGATGCTCTTCTCCTGCCCCATTGCAGGAACACGGAGGGTCCTCCCAGGTGGAATTCCAGTGACCCCATCGTAATGTGACCGCCCCCCAGCTTCTGTGCTGTAGGTGGGGGTTTGTATTCATTCACACAAGACTATGTTGTCAGTCTTCTTGAGCAGTTTTCTCCTGCTGTCATCCCCTTTCAGAGAGCCAAAGGGTCAACGCAATAAGCATTGCTGTACAACAAACAGTGGGGACTGCAGTGCGCAATACACAGGGTAAGAAACCTGAGGGACACAAAGAAAAGATTTTAACGATTTTTTTTCCCCCTCTTCTCCTTAATCCTAAATGTCAGCCAGAATGTTGCAGCGCTGACAAACAGGGACCACCTGCGATAGCCCTCCACGAGAGGGCTCCTATTGCAGTGAAGACAGAGCCGTTTCAGAGCCAGGCAGCTCAAGACAGGCCCTGCAGTGAGCTACAGGCTGGCTCAAGGCTTACTGTGGAAACCTTTGGGCCATACGGAGGTGCTACCCCTCTGCGAAGTGAGGACGATTTCGAGATGACGGCCACTAAGGAAGCACAGCTTCTTCCATCCCTGTCCACAGGCAGCAGCCCTTCCAGGCACTGCAGCTGGGAAACACCAGCCACTTACAGAAGAAGCCTGGCAAGCTTCTATAACAAAAGAGTAATGTGGCAGAAGGGATTTATTCGGTAGGTGAACTCCTGTCAGTCCCCTCACAACCTGCCCCCCCTCCCAAATTCATGCTAACCAAGGCTCTCGTATCTGTTCCAGAGAGGGCCTTCCCCCAAGGAAAATGTGAGTGGGTGGTCAGGTTTGGAAATGAGACAAGTGTCCTGAATGATACGTTTCTCCTCTTTTCCATCTCAAAAACATGAAGCTTTTAGATTACTGCAACACACAGTGTGACAAATTCATGACTTCTAGGACTCTGCAGCTGTTGCTCTGCTGCATTACCCTGGCAATGCAGCATGCTGAGGTGAGAGCAGGAAACGCAGTCACCTGGATAATGATGTGAATAAGAACAGAGTTAGCTGCTAATCTTGCCTAAGTCTCTTGGCTTGAAAAATGTCTTTTTGGAAGACATAGCCCTGAACACAGCGGCGCTTTCAAGCCAAAATGAATATAATGCTTTGGAGTCATAAAACCCTGGTAAGCCCCAGCCTTCCCCAGCCCATCCTTCACAACACCTCATTATCAAAAGTAACTCCTTTTAAAATATGAGTGTTTCCTGGGCAAGTCTTAGAGGGAAAACTTTTCCTTCTCCATTCCTCCAGCTGCTGAAAGAAAGGGAGATATCTCAGTAGACTGGCATTGCTAATCTTACTGGGATAGCTGGAGTTCTTCTCTTCTTGTTCACCTCTCCCTCATCACCATTTGGCCAGTCCTTCATTTCCATCATCAGTGATGTTCCCCTGTTTATGCATCAGATCAGGCACACGCCTCACAGGGCATCAGCCAGAAATAACCTCTAGGGGCTGAAGCCACATGTGTGACCCACAGTAGTGATGAGCTACTCACGAATGAGTCCAACTAAAAGACTGCCCAGTTCTTAGTTGGGAGGCCCATAAAATGAGCACAAGGGCAGTAGCAGGGGATGTCACTCAGATCCTGATAGATGGATGAATGGGCTACAAAGCCACCTCTCAGATATTAATGAGCTTCCTTACACAGGTTCAGAGGAGGCACTGGCAGTCAAAGTTGTCAAATGTTCCTTCTCCTTCATCTCTCTCTCTTTTCATCCCCTTTTAGTCCCTAAAAATTTATGTTAATTAAGGACATAAACGCCACAACACCTTGCAAGTCATCCGTGCAGGGTCCACTCTGCGGAGAAAGCAACTTAGCAGCCCAGGAAATTCAATTCTCCAACATTTTTCACTAGATTCATTTCTAGACACTTGAGATAACTCAAAGCAAGCCATACACCACAAGCAACAGGAGCATCATTCCTCTGGTTACCTGACTGGGAAACACCATGTGTCTGAGTTGGCAACAGCACTCTAGTGCTTTTCTTTATCTTAAAGGACTGCACACACTCGTGTTAAAAGCCACACGTGGTTTTGTGAGCTAAATCTAACAGTATTTGAGAAGCTATTTTGCCAAGAGAAGAATGGTGAAGAAAACTACCTGCAAATGCAATCTGATCATACAGATGATGTTTCAGATGTCACTTTAGAGCTCATGGGTGGCTTCATATATTCTTTCACACCCTCTTCCACTGAATCCTGAGGCTTACAACAGTGAGAACAGACTGAAAAAGAAGATCCCTCATTAGTATTTGGAGTTCCAGAAGATATAAAAGCACTGAATCCAAATGTCTTTTTCAACAAAGTATAACTGAGAATGGAAAGAAAGAAGAGAAGAAATCTTTCAGGTCTGGTTACTTCTGTTTTTCATTGGCAGCACTTATCCCTGCCATACATCTGAATACGGCTGGCCCATAGTCTGATCTGGTAGAAAGCTCTGTTTTATATAAATGTGACCTATATAGTGTCATATGGATAAAACAGTTCTCGTTGGCATGGGGCTAGGACCTCAGCCTGGCACAAAGACAGGTTGCTACATGCTAATATAAGGCCAGAAGGGAAATAATGGTAAAATTTACGTGTCACTAGATGCAGTTTACCCAAGCAAGTTAAGAACCAGCCAACAAACTCTTTCAGTGCTTTAAAAGGAGTTCAGATTAAATAGATCCCCTTCGTATCTCAGCACCTAGGAATGATTGTTTTAATAATTCAAGATGACTCTCTCTGTACTATTACAACAAATTGTATTTGCACAAATTTTACAACATGGATCCTAAGCTATCCTTCAAGTGACCTCTAATCTTGGTCTAATCTTGGTACTTTCTGTTAAATTAATTGAAGAACTCCCCCCCAAAAAACAATCTCAAGAGTTTCCATTCTTAAATTACTACAAAGATAGGCTATGAGGTCCTCCAAGTAGGGAGTTGTGAACCTCAACAAAGCATCTAGATGTTTTGGTCACCACCACAATTACACATCTGAGAACCCTTATTTCCGTTTTGCTCTATCTTTCTATTCTCCCCTCCCACACTTCAGCTCTTTGAAGCATGGCTTTTTGAGCTCAGAAACCACTCTTGGCATCAAGGCAGCTTCCAGCTCAGCTTTCCATATGCCAGAACAACAGAGGTACTCTCAGACCTGTTTTGAGCTCCCACAGTAGCTCTTGAAAGGTGGCAACACCAGCTGAAAGCACTCTTAGGACAGGTATTTCCCTTCCCAGACGGGTGGCAACGCACGGCAGCACTGAAATGTGACAACCGTACAAACTGGGAAGTTGGATTGAAGCTCTTAGCTTCAGTTTCTTACAGCAAATGCCTGGTCTGAAAAGTGGTTGTACAAAACAGCACCACTTGACTCGGCAAATCTACTCCCTGTGCATATTAGGAAAACGGGACTGAAAGGGAAATTCCAGTTTATGCAGCCATGTCCCATGCTGTTGCAGGTGATCACATTCGACCACGCTGGTATGCTTTTTACATCTACTTTAAAAGCAATCTGGTTTCAATATAAAAGGCTATCTCAGAATGCTCCAGAATACTACTGATACTAATTAAGGAACCTTTTAATTTCCAGCCTATATTTGTTTAGAGCCAAATCTTCCGATTCCAGTTAATTTTCTCCTATAACCGGAGGTTCATTATCCACGCAGCTAACAGCACAGGCTGTGATCAGCTGTGATTTTTCTTGGTTTCAACCTGCTTGCTGCTTTCCCATTCACACAGCCCCAGGGAACAGCAGGAGAGAACCAGCACTGGTGTCATAGGGGCACGAGTGGAAAATGAGGAGGTGCAGAGGTGTAGCCAAGAGTCACTGCCTTCCAGAAGCTTCCTTTCTTTGTGATAAAACACCAAAAAGAGAATTAGCTCAGCCTGACTCAGTGGTCACATGGGTTTTTGAAGGGATGTGGTTGCTGAGGAGGGAAAGAGAAAAATATTAATGCTACCTCCACACCTCTGACTTGGGAGTGAACTTGTCTGAAGTTGAAACGGAGGCAGCAGAGGACACAAGCACAACAAACTTACAAGCGTCCCTAAGTGAACTGAGTCCCTGCTGCTTAGCAAATAACCTCTTTCCAACCAGAGGTACCACTGCAACTGTGATGAGCTAAGATGCTCAGACTGGTGGCTTCTGGTTTAAGTGGGCTGAACCTAGAGCACCCTCAGTGTGGGATACTTGTCTCCAGACTCGACTTCCCCAGCGACCAGAACTTGATTGGGTGATATTTATAACGTGTTGCTATCTTTCTCCAGGACTGCTTTTCAAAGCTGCTAACAGGGTGTGGATAGGGCACCTACCGCGGTTGACTTTCAGTACTGACTGGATGCCTAACTGCCTTTATAGATCCATTAGATGTCTACCCACATTTTCAGGGGCTTTTTGGCTAGGTCAGCTTAGACATGATTAGGAGCGACAGCTAACAGATGAAATTTTTTTTGAGCCACCAAAAAAAAAAAAGAAGAAAAAAAAAAAGAATCTACTCAGCTGCCAGCTAACCCTGAGATGCTTGAGGTCCCCTTTGCCACTGAAAAGCTCCTGGAGACATGCCTGGAGTTACAGAATACTTCATAGGTTGGGAAAGGGCACATCACTTGTGGTGGTTTTGGCCACAAAAAGATGGCAAATCCATGTCTCCCAGTTGGGGTTCTCCTAAAAGTGGGGCATTGCTATGCTTCAGTCTTTTCTGTGGCCCTAGCACTATGTATTTTTGTAACTTTGGCTCCGTGACTTTTCTGAGGGATTGTCTAAGTAGGGTGAGTAGAGAGACCCCGTTTTGAAACCGTCAGTGCTCAGTTGTGTCTATAATGATGACCAAGATTCTTGGCATTGATTCTTGGCATACATAAAAATGGACCTCTGTGAATCTCTTCAGTCCTGTATACCCCTGATTTTGGAAATATTCTGATCTGCTTTCAAAACTCCGCATCACCCCTTCACTCTTTAAAACCTGAACCCTAGTGCTGCCTGCACACAAAAACGTAGGAAAGTCCTGAGCTGGACTTAGATTTTGTGACAGTAGATGCTGCATTTTAATTAAAAAAAAAAAAGGGGAAATGAGAAGGTACAAAAATACCTAGTGTGTCAGTTTATTTTCTATAAATGTATATCTTACATGGAAACTCCATAAGCAGGAAAAGACACTTTCTTGAAAAAGGAGCTACACTTACCATGCCTTGGGAGGTATCTTGCTGCTAGGGTGATAGCCAAAAGGAAGATGATAATGATGATACTTGAGGCAGTAATGACATTATAAGATGGAGGCACAGTAGGGTCAATGCAGTAATTTGTTTTTTCTGAGACAGAAGAAATAAAACATAAATAAAAGACCCAACAACACATTGGCATTTTCATGTAAGAGCAGGTATGTGAATTTTGGTGGTTCTGGCAAAATACTAATTTAGATACTCAGCCTGAAAACTCACCTATTCAATAAACAAAT
The DNA here is from genome assembly GCF_017639655.2 of Falco naumanni. Taxonomy (NCBI): domain Eukaryota; kingdom Metazoa; phylum Chordata; class Aves; order Falconiformes; family Falconidae; genus Falco; species Falco naumanni. Next base: position 114,577,401 of record NC_054055.1, read on the forward strand.
AGATGAAGCTAGTACCTGAACTTCTTCCATTTCCCCACAATTTGCTATGTTCTGAAATTTTTAACATACCCACAGAATCTGAAATGTTGGGTCTTTGTCCACAACAGGGTCGAGACAGGCAATACTTAAAACCATTAAAACTTTTTTTAAAGAAACTGGTTATGCTCGGTGGAAAAGTCTGAGTCCGTATCTAGAAAACTTGCACTCTCAAAGGTACTCTGCTTTTTTTCTTAATGTTTTCACCCAATTTATGCCTATTTTTGTCCCCTCTGCATTCAAAAGTTATGGAGAATGATGCATTAGATTAGAATAGACTTTTTTTCTGCACGGCAGGAAAGCGTTGTGGCAAAGTTCAGTTTTAGTGGATCTGGAGCCTTAGCTTTTCACCACTGGAGATGACCATCCTGCCGCCTGGACATTAGAATAGATAAGAACAGGTCATTCTTGTACAGTACAGCTCTAATTCGACAGGAGGGACAGAGCTGGTGCCTGTTCACGGGTCTTCAGATCTTCATCGTCTGCATCTGGCACAATTAGGCATCATTCAACTTCTAAGGCACTAGCCTGATCCACTGTACAACCTTCCCCCCCACTGTAGGGTTGGTCTCCTATGTTTGCCAGGGGCTATATTCTGTCTGGAACTCCATGTTCAGGAAAGATTTGATTCAAGGACCCTTTCCATCATACCAAAATGGGAGCGGTTCCACATCTTAAAAATCAACAAGTGGAGGTTTTGTGACTGCTCTTGCCACTCTTGATTGCACCCTCCTCTGAGAATCTGTGACAACAGTGTATTACTATTGTTACTTTTTTTGTTACTCTCCTTTTCTATGTAGCACGATACTCATAACCTTCTCCCATTACCATCTCTAGGGACATTGTGCACTACATCCAGCAATAACCGATATTCATAAAGCACTAGTTTCTGGCATTTGTTCTGAAGCTGAATGGCACCTCTCCTCATGAGCCCCTTTGATTTTAGTAAGATTGATGAATGAGGCACCTTGATGAATAAGATACAATTCCCTAGGAAATATAGCACTTCTCTAGCTTCCCTTGAAGATGCCCTTATCTCTACAATGAAAGCTTCAGACCCAGAGACATTTCGGAATACTTTTTTAGTAACAACATTAAAAAAAAAAAAAAGGTCTTTTGGCTTTAAGGATTTTCTTGCAAATCCCGTTCTACTGTAAAACATCTGGACTGTAGTGTGCTGCCTTCCCTGTTTTCACTTGTACCTCAAGCTTTTCAAAGCACAGACTTATCTACTACATTATCACTTTCAAGCCACACACAGTGTTGGAATTTTTCTTATGAATTAACCCTTTATTAAATATGTGCAGGAAAGCAGAATTTTTTCTTGATTCCAGCTGACAGCTTCTGAAGCGGGAACAAACATGCTTGTTAAATGAGGGAATTATTTTTCAGCGCAACATGTAGCTGTTAAGGCACACACATTTCTCAGGCTCCTCCATTCAAATGCCAGGTCTGTGTCACACAACTGGCTGCAAGACCATGCTGGTGCAGAGGGGCACTGGGTGGTGGCAACCCCAGTCTGTGGGAGCTACTGAGGCTGACATCACCAGATCACAATGGGACCCAGCTGCCCCCTTAGCCCAGCTGTGACTTGCGGTAGAGCAGCAGGAAGACAGAGCCATCTCGGCTTGTCAGTACTGTTGTAACTCTCTTTTCCCACCCTGCTGTCTTACAGCCTTTGAAATATTTGGGTGTGCAGCTCACAGGTGGCATCATTGGGTCATCCCTGCATGAACAGATACACAAAATCTATTGCTTTCTCAGAGAGGCAACTCAGCAGATTCAACAAAATGGTTTTGTAACAGAAACTATTAAAACCTACTCAGAATCAAACTGGTGGTCTTGGCAAGGCCACCATATTCAACAGAGCAAGTGATGTTGGTGTCCTTGGTCACGTTGAACGACTGTTTGCCAGTGACGTTGTATGGGCTGAAGCTGGACTCAGACACCCAGATGGCATTCCACACCACAGACATGTTGTTGAAGGTTCCAGAGATTCTGGGTTTGGGGAAACCTCCGTGAGAAGAACATGTTACCACCATCTCAGTTGAGTCACAAGAAGTAGCTGATACTTCTGTTGTTATGTTTGGCTCACTGAAGTCAGCTGAAGCAAGAAAGATTTAGTTACCATTCTGTCAGATTACAATGAGGGCTGCAGTCCTGATCACCCATGGTCAAAGCAAAGACTCCCCCACAGGGCATTCTTCCTCTATAATAATCTGTTTGGCCTTTCTCGTGCCTTAGCACTCTCCCCACAGCCTTGACTAGATATGGCCTAAGCCTTTGCTTCTTCTCCTTCCTGTGCTGTACACAGCCCTCCTGACCCCACCTCTCCAATGCCACCATTTCTCTCTACATACAGCAGTCTGTGGAACAACAGAAGGAATCCTAAAACAGGTAGGAAAAATACAGCACTGAATAAAAATCCGTATTACAGGCAATGGCAGACCGTTTCATTTTCCCTCCCTCATTAGTCCCTTCCTAGTCGAAAGCTCACAAAGGGTCCATCTCTGCTAGGAGAGGAGGTGAGTCACATGTTGGACTTTCAGCCAGGATAACCAGCAAAAGACTGAATTATATTTTCTGCATGGGAGCCCCTCCAGAAGGCCCAGCTGAAAGCAAGACCAAGTCATACATTGCAAAAATGCCTAGCAGTGCATGGGTCCTCTCAGACCACATTCTCACTGGACTTTTTTCTCATTGACAAAAACTATTTTCAGAGGTTTCCCACTCACACGGCTTGTTCCATGCCTTCTCTCCTAGTCAGGTGTATTGCTGTAAGCGTTTGTGGGGCTGCATGGTGAAATGGATGAGAAGACTAACATGAGTGAAGAAGGAGAAGAAGGATGGTGCCCTTTTTACTCTGCTTCACTTTGCCAGTCTGGTTCACCACGTTACTGTAAATTGTTGCATTGGTACAACTAAGGATGCCCACAGGTTGCAACAAACAGTCCAGGGTGAGGAGGAGGAGGCGGCAAGGGGTGGCAAAGGAGCTATTTCAGGCAACTTTCACACTGGAAAAATCCACAGGACTACATCTTTAGCAAGAGAGGCACCAGTCAGAAAAAGACTCAGCACATGGCTTCCTGGTGGGCGAAAGTCACACCAACACCACCACGGCCAAAGGGACCACATTGTCCCTCCCACCCCTGCCAGCTGTAGGTCTGTAGCCTGCACACCCCTCAGGCGCCAGCTCACTGCAAAATGGCCCTTTTTGGAGCATTTAAGGTTTTGTCTGCAATCGCTCCCTGCCTGACTTGCCATTTGACCACATGACTCCTGGGATCTGCACAAGGCAGAAGGGCCTGCAGTCGTAGCGTGTCTTCCACAGCTTCTGCTGGCCACAAACCCATAGTTTAGGCTACTGAGGAACCAGTAACTAATGAAAGAAACTTGCTCAACATTGCATGACCAAGCAGTGGCAGACAAGGAGAGACCCAGATTTCATTCCAGGCTCACTATCTCTTGATCAGTATGGCACTGACATCCAGTCTGGAAAGTCCCTTCAACCATCCCAGTCAGCTTCACCAAGCCTCCCTGGTCTGTCACCAGGGAGTAACACCTTTCTGCCTCTCTCAGGTTAGCCTGATGCCAGCAGGGCTGAGGGGAGCTTTCCCTTTCCCGATCCCCACAATAACTGATCCCACTTTACCAAAGGGAGCAGAAGTCCACAATTATCACAACCGGTCTGTTAAGACAGCAAAGATACTTCTAGAAGGAAAGAAACTGGAGTATTTGCAAGGAGGAAAAGGCATCATAGTTTCACATTTTTCATGCAGTTAATTCCAGAGCCCTCATGGCTAGAGAGGGTGCTGGCAGTGCACTTCCCTTTTTTCATATCAGGTTCCAGAAAGATCACTAAATTTGTCTCCTTGCACATATGCCTACCATGCCCTCAAAAAAAAACACGGACAATGGCCAGACCTCAGGAACCTGTTGTGTTTTTTTTTTTTGCTGATGAATCTCATTCAACATGGGGAACACTCATTCACTGACTTGTCTGAAAGATTCCTGGAACTCTCTACTGGTAAAGGTATTCAAATGTATGTAAATATTTATATCTGTTACCAGTATCTCTGCCTTTGGTGGAAACCAGCTGCCAAAATAACAGTGGTGGAAATGGAAAATAATGTCAATGGAACTTTTTGTAACCTCCAAGAAAAGATTCAGGTTCATTTTGAGCAAAGGAGCTCAGGTTGTTTCTTCAAGGTAAAAAACCTCAAATCTGCAGCTGGGTTCAGCCTTAGGCTGTGGAGCTGCAGTGCAGCTGGCGAGCTGGCCAGCCCGGGCTCCCCAGGGGTGGGCTGCAGGGCTGGGCTGCTGCCGTGGCCACAGAGGAGCAATGCCACCCTATTCCTCTTTTGGCCCGAACGCTTCCAGTGCGCCAAGGACTTAGTTTCTGCTTTGCCCAAAAGATGGCAAGGGGAAGAGGTGGCCTAGGGCACCCACCAGCAGTGGTACCTGGGGATCTGTCCTGGGAAACGTCCTTTCCCAAGAGGGGGGTATCAAAGGGAGGGTGGTGGGAAAGACAAGTTTTCTGTACCTGGGGTAGTTTTGGAAAGGAGGAGGAAAGGAAGGAGGCTGCTACAATGGAAATAGGTAAAGCACCTTCCTGTCGCAGCACTCCCCAAACTAGCCAGCTGCAACAAGGTCTTCTACCATCTCATACCAGCACACTCAACATGCCAGTCCCTCTGCTGCCTTCTTGTCTCACCTCATCCAGGGCATATGTTCTCTCTCTGCTTCTTCCTCTCTCACCTTCTCTTCCTCGGCTGCTCTCTTCCCATTGGCTGCCCAACATCTTAACTTAACCAGCCACACCTGCACCTTATCTACATCGGCCAACCCTCCACCCCTGAAGCCAACCCACATTATATATTATCAATGCTAATTAACCCAGCTTCATTCCACTACACCTTCCAGCATTCTTTTAGGTTTCCTGATGAACGTCTTATCTGCTGCACTATGACTAAAGCTTAGAGCAGTGTCCTTTACCCCCAGAGGCTGACACCAGAAAGCCTCAGGTGTCAGGAGGCAATCCACCTACCTGTAACAATGAGGGCGACAGCCTCATCACACACAACAACTGAGTTCTGTGAAATTCTGCGTTGAACTACACACTGGTAAGGGCCATTGTCTAGGATTTCCATGTGGGAGATCCACAGGGTGAGGTTCCTTGGGTCCATCTCTGTCCGATTCTTGTACCGGTCATGCTCGGAGATCTTCTTTCCCTCTGCGTAGGCAAGCACTACTTCTGTAGTATTCTTCTGCCAGTAGACCCGGTAATTATGTAGGCTTTCCCAGCTGGGAATTTCATGACAACAAGGCAGGCCAACTTTTTCCCCCACTTTGCTCTTGACTACTTTCTTCTCCAGTGCGTAGCCTGTAGGTGGGGGGCAAACAAAAGTCAGTGAGGCAGTGATATAGCCTTGTGGCAGGGTCTTCTGCATAGAGCTCACCTCTTTCAGCTCTGCACCTCATCACCCACCGAGCTGTTTACAACTTCAGCTCTGCACTGAGGGGAGCTCTCCCTTGGCATTGCCTTTTACGTGATGCTCCAGTCCTGCTTAGGATCCTGAGCTAGCAGGCATGCAGTGATTTCTGCATGAATTACAGAAGGCGAAGACAGGAGAACTACCTGCCTGGACAGAAATTTTTCTGCTCCCTTAAAAATCACACACCTGAGATGAAAAAATTGCCACTATTCATGTAAAGGGATAAACCCACATGTGCCAAACTACTATCTCCTCTGCTCTCCCTTTGCAAAGCTCAGTGTTTGGAAAGTCTGTGTCACCCTCTGATGGGTTCCCTGCATGCCAAACAGAAGCACAGTGGACTATTAGTTTGGGGGTTTGGGGTTTTCTTTGGAAGGTTTTCTTCTGTAAAAGAAAAAACCCCAAAACTTTCAAGATCCCAGAAGCTAGAAGCAGCCCTACAATGATAAAACAAAGGTTACGGCTACATTGTCATCAGCAAATACATTATTAGCACATGAAAAATTTTGCCTAGTCTAGCTAAAACAAATTTATATTTGTGAAGCCCCGTGCGCCTGCCTTGCAAACCAGCATAGGCATTCCTCAACTCCTGCCCAGCGACCACACGTGTCAGTGCCATACCTAGTATGCAGGCATGTGCTTCCAATAAAGAGCTGAAATCCATGCAGGGGGAAATTAGGTACAACTTTGACCATGCCAACAGTAACCCCAACCCTTCGCACTCTGATTTCTATGCACTCCACTCCCGTGATCAGCCCTGCTTTCCCACTCCCCTTCCTCTTTCCAGTGGGTAGGTGCTTGCAGGGGGCAGGACCTGACACACGAGGGAGCAGCCTAGCAAGTTGTTCCTGCTGTTGCTGGAAGAGCGCCCCAGCACTGATGTGCGATCCTGTGCTGCACCAAGGCCAAGGGAGATGGTTGGGCTTTTGGCTGGGTTTGTGCAGCCTTCAGGATGATGCTTATCCCTGCACACCCTGCTTTGTTAGTCCAGGAAGTCGGGCTGCAATAGGTTTGCCCTGCTTGCCTCAGCCTCACTACCTTAGCACCCATCTCCGGTAGTGGGAGATACCCATCTACTGCACTCCATTGACTGAGAGCAGAAAAACAAGGAAATAGCCAGCCTCAGGACAGACGAAATTTAAATTCCTTCTGCCATCCCTGAAGAACAGATCTCAGTAAACATGTCTGAGAAAGAAAGCAGGGATGTCCTGGCCAGACAGTGTGTCACTGATGAGGACAGTGCAGCATCACCCATCCGTGGAGGTAAGACCCCATGTGCAAAGCCTCTGCCTGACTGCTTGAAAAAGCTGAGTCTAAGAACTGCCACCCACCCCAGAAAAGTCTGGCTGATGCTGGCTCACACATTATTGTCACAGCTAATGCCTAACCACAGCCATGCTGTCCACAGGCACAGAGTGCATCGCTCAGGGTGCGCCTGGGGCGCTGTGACATTCGGATTCAGCTGAAACATCTAAAACTGACATAAGCTTGCTGCCAGCCAGGGCTCATTTGCTTAGCAGTGACTCCCAGATCCCTGGGACACTGTCACACAGCTGACAGTGAGACCCCTGTGGCATGCTGACCTGTGCCCAGCAGCACACCCTGATGATGTGCTTTGCAATGCTCCAGCTGCTGGTGCAGGAGGGAGACAAGCAGATGCTCAGCCAGTGCCCTGGCACAGCTGGGTCTTGGGGCAGCACTGAGAGAAGCTTGCTGAAGTTAAGCCCAGACAGCAAGCCTGGGATACAATATAAAATAAGCTTTTACCTCCTTCTCCCATGGCTCACCTACCCTGTCCCGCTTGCACGCCCCTCTCCGACCAATTTCACAATGCTTTACGTTAGATCTGTAGGAAACACATTGAAAAATGCTGGGGAGGTCCTGGCAACACTATGGAATGTTTTAATATGAATTAAATAGAATGGAATATGTAATTAAATGAGTAACTTCTCATTTAACTGGTTTCCCTCCACTCAGTCACTTCATTGGCCTTCCAAAGGGAAAGATTCAAACACAGTTTTTTCCCCCCGCCACTTGTACTTCCCCTTATCATGCACTGCAGACTCTGAGCAACCAAACTGGGGCAGACCAGGAGCCCACTCAGCCTGCTGGCTTGTGTCAGCCAGCAACTGGTAGCAAAATGGCAGAAAAAATAGTTCTTCCACGCCACACGGGATAAGAACCACCATGCCCTGCCAACCTTTGGCAGCCAGGAATTTTGGGATTTCTTGGCATCGGCAGTTTAATCACTACTGCTAGACCTACCCTTCAGGAAGAGCTCTTGCCCCTTCAGGAATGCACATACATTTTTGGCTTCCACAACATCCTGTGATGATGAGTTGCACAGTTTCATTACATGCTGTGTGAAAAAACATTTCCTTCTGTTCCCCTTAAAGCAGCCTACTTTAGGTTGTGATTCTTGAAGTTCCTCCTCCCACATGTCTGCATGCATTTGTGTGTGTACATGTTTTTTTTCCCCTTGACCACATCACTGCTTATTCTCACAGTTCAGCTCTTACTATTGCTGGAGACACTCACAAAAGGAGCCAAACTTTGGGACTGTGGAGTCTCATAAAGACAATTTTCTATTTTCTTTTGCAGCAATAAGGGAAGAGTAGGCGTACAGTAAATGTCAGGGTGACATCACATCATGAGTTGCATGAGGTTGTCCACGCCTTGCCCCTAAGAGTCTCCTTTGCAACCAAAAGGAGAACAAAAACCTTCTTGGCAGTACATGTGCAGGGGCTGGAAACTCCTACTGATGTCACATCTACCCTTAAAAGGCTCTGCACTTTTGAAACTGCAACCTGTATGCTGCAAACCTGAAGGAACCAAAGTCCACGAAGAGTCATTCAGGCCCACAAAAGTCCCCTTTCACTTTAAAGGTGAACTGCAAAGCAAAAATGAAAATTCAGTTCTGTCCCATTTCTGTGCTGAATACTCTCTGTAACCAGGCTGTGGGGGAGGTATCCACCATGGAAATAATTTTTAATGACTTTTCTAGAAAAAAAGATCCCTCCTCTTCCCACCCCCTGAAGCCCAGCTGCTCCCTTGCTGTGCATGCACATCACTCTGTCACTGGAAGCTCGCAGTGTATGGCAATGCTGAACCGATGAAAGGGGCTGACTTTCTGTTCCCAGGGCAGAAAAACACGTTTTATCCAAACTATGTCTGTGCTGCAGATGCCCCATATGGCAGGGCTAATTAGAACAGAAAGGTGAGTGCAGAGAAAAAACGTCCTTTCTTTGTTCCAAGAGTCAGCAAGCAGGAAAGCTGCTGAGCCTGTATCCCTATTTCTTTCACTCCTTGCCCAAGTCCATGTTTCAGAAATTCCCCAGCTACAGAAAGCTTAGTTATCCTGACCACACATACAGTCAGGCGGTACAGGAGAGCAAATTGCTTCTGGGACAGAAGTCCTGCAGAGATGTTTGTCTGTAAGAGGCAGTAAAAGACCATGCAGTGCTTTAGAGAAGCAGCGTTGGACTGTTGGAAACCTGCAGATAATTCCCGGTGAACAGAAATTTCAAAACCATTCTCTTTTCCCTCTTTTCCCCTTTTCTCTGCCCTTCTGAACTGCTTTGCCTTTTTTTTGGTCTTACCTCGTGTCACCTCACTTTGCACACAACCCAGAAAGCAACACACATGAAAGGAAAGGTCCTTCTTGGTGAGCCTGGAGTCCTTTGCCCCTGTGTAAGCAGCAGGTAAGACAGTGCAACTGCACAGTTTTTCAACCAACAGTGCTGCAAAAACCTCTGAGGCAAATTGTTGGTGGCCCTCCCAAACCAGGAGGGTCAAACCAGCCTTGCATTGCTTTTTTCCCATAGGGCTCCCTAGTTCTCTTTGCAACGGCAGCTGGTCTCCCTACTCTTAAATTATTGGCATCACTGAACTTTGCCTAGGACCATGCACCTGGGACTCCCGCTCTGCTGGGGCGCTGACATCTTTCTTGCCCTCCACCCGTGCATGGGTTGGAAAAAGGGACTTGGGCCAGCTCTGGGAAGAGGTGCACATCACGTTGTAGTGAGTCAAGGGCATTTCTCGTAACAGGGGCTGGGCCAGCTGAGGAAACCCATCTTGTGGGGCTGCGGCTTTCTCCTGGGCAGCCATCCCCTGGGGTCAGTGCGGGAATCATACCTAACAGTCCCCAGGTAATTCTGCAGCTCAGGACCCTCATATTCTGGGAAAAGCACATTCACCCCAAACTTGCAGGATTTATCATTTGAGGACAACACAGTATTTTACAGGGATTTCCAAGCAAGACAGATCATCAGTTGAAAAACTGAGGAATTTTGAAAAGCTGTCTTCAAAGGACCAGACACTGCCCCTCAGTCTTTTCTTTATCCCAGGTGATTTTACCAGTGAGGAATCAGATTCTCCCAAAGCTTTCCATGGAGTAAAAATTCAGCAAACATCCTGTGCTACCCTGGAATATGTGAAGAAATGCTTTGTATTTAAATCAGTGTTGTGACAGACCCTGTGAATACACTGATCACAGAAAGACCCCATCAGATGCCCAGATACCTTCTATGGGGAGATATCATTTCATAATAAATGCGTAAAAACACTGCTTTGCTCTGTGTGTCACTGTAAGAACCCTGTGCCATGAGGAAGATGGGATGAAAACAGAGAAAAGCAGGTGCTGGTAGGCCCTGTTGGCTGTCTTCTTTAAGGAGTCCATGACTGCATATTAACCCGGTCATGAGTGCCTGGCAAACCTCCTAGGCTCCTTCTACCCAGACTCCGCTCCAGCAAGCAGAAGCACGCAAAGGGAGGTCTCAGCATGCAGAGAAAGGAGGAGCAGCCCTTTCCCCTTGCACAACCCCAAGCCCAACCTTGCGGTCATGAACCATGGGCCTGCTGCTGCTCTAGGCTTCTCTGGCAAAGCAAAGCAGCTGCAAACCTGGCTTTGCTGATGCCACATTGATCTCTTGCAAAGTCCGTGTTCCCTTACTCATCCCAAATGCAGCGAGAGAGAGGAGCAGAAGAGAAGGCAGCCTGAAGAAAAGCAGCGATGCACTTCATTCGGCAGCAGTTCCACTCAGTCTCGCTTCCCCATACCCGCTCATGCTAGTCAAGCGTGTGCCTGCAGCACTTAAGTGACCGGATTAATCCTAGTTTACGATGATGTCATGGCAGGCCTGAGGTAGGGAAATGGTTTGAAGAGGGTTTTCTAAAAGTTCATCTCTGCTTGCTTCTGCACTGTAACCTCAGGGCGCCCTGCTGGAGCAGTACAGCAAGAGCACGGCACCCCTTATGGGGCTTTATGCACTTCCCATCTTCACATTGCCACACTCTCAAACAGAACAGCAACCTTGCTTTGCCCGGCTCTACACTGCTTGTTTTGGCAGTGATAATAATACCGCCATGGTGTTTTGGTTTCAGCAGCCTTCATTCCATTTTAATGCTGCTTTGTTTCGTGTACAAAGCCTTTAGTGAAGAATTCCTTGAAGTCGTGAAGCAGCTGTGAAAACCAAAGGACACCTTCCTGCATCTATAGGCAGAAAGACAACCCATCTTTGGAGGAGGCGCACTAATCCCATTTTTTTTTTCCAGCACCATGCTGACTCAGGGCCCTATTGATGACAAAGGGAATGATCAATTGCTTTTGTCTCCCTAAGCATACTTTGATAAGCAGTAATGTACTGTAGGTAACACTCATTTTAGAGTGGTTCACATGGCACTGTCAACACATGGTGGTGTCTGATGTGGGCTCAGTTTCTTAGACCTGCAGTGCTCCCACTGAAGCCCTCTGACTGCAGTCTCCTCTGCATGTTGCAGAACGAATGCTCTGCTTTCTCCAGCCTTAATTGCTGCTCACCAGAATGCAGATTTCACACCACGCTGATTGTCTTTTGCCACAAAATCCAGCAAGGCAACCCAGCCAGCCAGGTAATGAAAAGCAGTGTTGTTACTGAGTCACAATTGTCAAAAACCTGGCTTCAAAGGGAAGGGAACTCTATTAATCATGAAAAAGTTCCATGATCTGCAATTAGCAACTGAGAAGACAAAAGGGAATCTGAAATACTTTGGTAAAGGGGCTTGCTACAGCCCTGGGGCAGCTCCAGCCAGCCAGTACCACTCCCTCTTGCTCCAGCTCATGTTTCAGTACTTCTTGAGACAGAAGATCTACTGCTTTCTGAGTCACCAGTCCCTGGCTGGGACAAGCCCACTGCCCTGGGTATGTCCAGTCTACTTTGTTTTTAACTTGAGTAAGATCGTAACTCTTCACAAGTCGGTTGGCAAATTTCTAATCTCGGCACTAGCTGGGAGGTCAGATGCAAGCAAGGGGCTGGAAATGAGACGCCCAAGTATCTGGGGCTGGGAAGGGGATGATAGCATGTCTTGAGATCTTCCCCTTCGCTGTACAGCCTTCCATGTGGGTGTTGCTCGAGGGGAGGAGAGGAAAGAGGGTTTGCTTATCTCCCACGCTTCATATCAGCAGGGACATCGGCAATGGGTACCGAAGGATGTCTTTGCATTGGGGAAAGGAGCAAAGGGAAGAGTCCTTCTGAACCTTCTCCCTTTCTCCGTTCCCAGCATGCGGAGCGGGTGAACCTGCTACAACAAAAAAAGGCAGGGGGGTCACTAAATCTGGATGTCCTCAGAGGATTTGCATATCTTAGGTCTTTTCAAGATCAAATTCCTGCAACTGGCTCAGCACTCCTAGGATTTCCCAGTTTGGGGGCAGAAACTAGATGTGGCGGTTGTGTAAGACAGGCCTTTGGGGGAGATTTGTCGCACACAAAGACAAAAATAATTTTTTCCCCTGCAGACTCTGTCTCTCGCTGACTGGATCACTTTGTACTTCCTCTATATTTATCTCCCAGCTGAAGATGTTTTCAGATAATTTTCCTAATTCCTCCAGTACCACTGCCATGCATACTGCTGTCCTCGCAGCACAGCTTTTTGAAGTCGAGGTCCTTCCCACTGCTTAAAGCCACGGTTTTTCTTCAGTGCTTGCTAAATCTCACTGTCTCATGTGCTCCCCAAGTAGCCAGCCCACTAACAGAAGGTGAAAGTGCCCAGTAACCAGGAAAATGAAGTATGATACCTCTTGCATAAGCCCACTCAAAATTAGAATTTATTGATTGATTGATTGATTGATTGATTGATTGATTGATTGATTCTAAAGTACTTGCCCACAGCCATAGCAATATTCACCAGTGCAGCTCACAACGCTACAGGCCTGCCAGCCATTATCTTATTATAAAAACCTGGTCCCTGCTCAGGCACTAACTCACTAACGCTGTGCAGATGACAACCTGGCCAACAACCCCACAGCTGGAGGACCGGCTGGAGGAGAGGTTAAACAGCCCTATATGAGTGCAGCATGGCGGCTGGTAATTAACTGAAGGATGACTAAGGAAATGAGACCAAAGCAGTCTAGAGGTGTCTGAAGCTACAAAAGCCGCAGAGGGAGTGAAATGAGGGACTTGGGCAGGGACCACTGGAGGCACTGGCTGGGAACATCTCAGGGCAGGGTGGCGTGGGGCAGGGGCTCTCTCGGCTGGTGGGAAGCAGCGTCTGACAGCGAGGTCTGTTCAGACTGAAGGACTTTCCCTGGCACAGGGATAAAATCCTTGTCTGCCAGGCATTTAGGACTACACCTGCTATGGTGAGAGCAGCAGTGCACAGACTTGCCTCAGTGGTCTTTTCGAACAACTTTTTATATGGACCAGTAGCATTCTGGGCTCTCCAAAAGGTGAATGTCTTTTGAGCACAGTATCACTCGAGATGCCACCATTAGCCAGCAGTCAGCACTTTTGTTTTCAGCCAGGGAGTCCCCTGGGACCAATGATATTTTAAAAGCATAATAGTGAAAAAGCAGAAGCAAAGCCTGTGGCATTTCCTCATTGGGAAAGATTTACATTTTCTCAAATGACCTCCTGAGACTCCCAATGGTGAAGTCCCTCCAAGGGGACAGAACAGCTACAATGAAACACAAAGTTCATCTATTTGGAAACAAAACCTACATCCTTTTGCCAAGCACAGACTTCACTGTGTTCAGCACACTTAGCTTTCCACCTCATGAAAAACACCACATCTACATGTGCGCAGCGTTTATAGTAGGAAACACATGTTTAAAAGGAAGGAGAGTTCCTCTGAACATGGAAATTCTCCTCCAGCCTGGCACAACCTCGGCGTGCAGCCAAACAACAAACTGCCACAGATCTCATGCCTTCTCCCCACAAGCAGAGGGGATCTTGCTCCCCTTTCCCTTTCAATCCCATGTACTCCCAGTACTTTCCTTGCAGGGCTCTCCAGAGGCTGGTTCAATATGCCGCATTGGTATAAAACAAGGGAAAAAAAAGAAACTAAGCTGGAAGGCAAATTAGATCATCCAAGGATCAGACATGTACCAGAACTAGTGCAAAGGAGAGGAGAATCGCATAGCCCAAAGCAGCAGAAAAAGGAGCAGAATTACACCTTTTGGTGGCAGTGACCTATTTGTGTCCCTCAGCTGTGCAGTCTGTCTGCATCCCCCTCCAGGGTACACAGCGTCAGGTGTAAAAGCAAGCTGAAAAGAGCGGGCTGACCTCTGCAGAAAACTAACTCATCACAAGCGAGGCAGGGGGATAACTCTGTCAGTGGCAGCTTTCATCTATGTCAGATTAATTACATCTATTAAACCATGCTTGTAAGCCAGGATGGAGGCAGCAATGAGCAGGAAAGGTGTGAGGGCGTACAGGGTGCCAACTTCTGCTGGTAACCTACCGCAGTGTGTAAAAGCTTCAGCCCCAAACTTTGCATGCTTAAATACAGGAATGTCTGACACTCACATTGCAAAAAGGATACAAATGTCTCAGCGATCCAAGAAATGCAAAAAAGCTGTTGCCCTCAGAGTAATGTGAGCTCACTGGAGTTACCTGGGTTCATTCTGATCTAACCGGAGAAAGGAAACAATGTGGGTGAAAAGAATGTTCGACTGGTAGCTTCACAAACTCAGAATGCAGGTGTATAACTGTATTTTGGCTGTGTAAGAATGTAGCTTGTCTATGCTTAATTTTCTGCTTTTTTTTTTTTTTTTTTTCTAAAGTTTTACTTAAAAAAAACACAACAGAAGAAGTAAAACAGAGTCTATATGCAAAAGCAGGAGCCTTTAGTTGGGTTTCTTTTTCTCCAGACAAGCTGTTACAGCAGTTTCACTCTGGATAGACAGACAGACAAAGGCGTTCCTTAGTTCCACCACTCTTATTTTTGAACCAAAGATACTTCTTTTCTGCATGTCTGGAACAGGAGGAGACAGAAACTCCTCCCAAAAAGAGAAATTAAAAACCAGCTGAAGGCAGAAAGAGCAATAAGACAGAAACCCAATTTGCATCCAGTGATCAAGTGGGCAAATCCGGTATGTGAAGAAAAATTTCTGCCATCTCCACCATGAAATCTGCCCTAGGGACAACCCATACCAGAGCTGGCATGGAAACCAGATGCCATGCACCTAAAGCTCATTGCTAGACCCTTCAGTATTTGGGAGTGGCCACAAAACAGGGAATCTTTCTCGTTCTCAACCCACTTTGTCCCTCTGAAACCAAGCTCCGCTCTGAACTCTTTATTGGCAGCAGCATGCAAGAGGGGATTCCCAGAGCAAGTTACTTGTGAGCCAGTGCTCACTCACAAGGTGGAGGGAAGTGGATATTCCCCCCTCCCTCCACTCTCCAATAACTCAGAAAAGCTGCAGGGATTTTCCTCAAAACTTCCCAAAAAATTTCACCACTGGGAAGAAACCAAGAACTAGGTGGGTCCCCAGTCAGAATAAATGACTCCAGGGAAGCTTAAAAGGAATACTCCATGGACACAAAGCCAGGCTCACTGGGTTCCTGCAATCAGTGCCTATGCCGTGTTTGCACCAGGGCAGGGAAAGGGCATACTGAGTGACTTCTAGCAACATTTTCCTAGTATAATAAACTGGGACTGAGAACATCCTACAATTTGTAGGTAGGTGTGAAGGTGCAATGGCAGGAGAAAAAAAAAAAAGCCTATGGGGATACCGACAATACGCTCAGACTGTAAATAAATAAGTTTGTCCTGTAATCAGGGCTGTTCTGCCACTTTTCCGCTGTGCTAAGGCAGCAGGGTGTTCACACACATCAGCGTCTCTAGCAGCAGATAACATCTCAGAAGCAGCTCTAAATTACACTGGCATTTCAGTGGGTCACCTCAGGTGAACCCCAGAGTAGCAAAATTCAATTCAAGGGGAAAGAAATGTATCTACTACCTAGCTTGGGCATACACCATTTCCTATGAAATACAACCTTCAAATCGTTCTTTTTAATTAAGCCCCCCATTAATGCCTTCTACTGCTATGATGTAAAAATTCAGCCTGACATTCCCCGTATTAGTATTTTACTCACACAGGGTATGCAGAGAGCACCTGCTTTCATCCTAACATGCTGCCTGACCTTTTGGAGCACTACGGCACCAAGGTGTGCAAGGACCAGGACATCTGGGCTAAATCCAAGGCTGCAAGATGTAGCCGCAGGCTCTGGGTGCTGGCCTTGCCAATGCCTTGACGGGGTCATGAGCACCCTCATGAGCAGAGTGGTGTCAGTTCTGTAAATGCTGGCCTTGGTGACTCGCTTAACAAGGCGTGGGAAGTCACTGGCAGGGCAATGGCAGACTCCTAGGGCTTCACCATTTTGTTACGGCAAGGTCAGAAGTTGGTCCTTGTGGTCCCTGTGGGCGACCTAGGGAAGGCATCACCCACGAGTCCCAGTAAGGCTTTTAAAACCACTCCTTTGTGGGTACTGTACCATGTATTTTCAAGGGTCACTAACATAGGAATACCTCTTTTTGGAGAGAAAGGTGGCAGGGTGTGTGTGCGTACATGCTGAGAGAGAAAGAAAGTGCATCGGCTGTGCTGTTCTTACCAGTCTGCCAAGCAACCTGCTCCTGAGGCACCGGCACCTCCACAGACTCATTGCATGGGAAGCATCTAACAATTATGCCCCTAAAGCTGATACAATGCTTTTAAAATAGCATTTTTTTCCCCACTCCGCCTCGCACAGAATCAAACCCCAGAATTTTGTAATTGATCAGATTTGGAGAAGTAAGTCTTCTCAGCCACAGGATGACCAGATCCTGCTGGCCTATGGGTTTGTGCTTTGTGTTCCCTACCCCAGGCACCTCTCCCCACATCTCCCAGCCCATTCCCAAGCCCTTGGAACCACCATGCTCCTTACAGGCTTCTCGCAGCTGCCTTCTGCCCTTTCTGTTGGCTACGCATGAGGAGGGGCAGTGGGGGTTCTGGCTGTTTGGGTGCTGCTCACTGGCACTGCTAGCCAGTGACTTCCACATAGCGGACAAGGACACCACATCTCTGCCAGCTCTGCCCTCCTGTCAAATTCGGTGGAAACTGGGCAGGGGATTTGAAAGTCACGAGCAGGGAACTAAGACACAGATGGAGAGATGGAAAGCATGATAAACTATCATTCCCTTAGTAAACCATACAGAAAAAAGTACAACCATCAGAACACCTAGTTTTCTATTATCAAACTCCTATGTCTACTACTGGATATTAGCATGTATCAGACTGTATATCCAAGTATTGCACATCTTTAGCCTTGGAATCAGCATCCTTTTCAGGGAAATAACATGACTGGTGAATTACCACATGCTCGTAATTACAATAACATATCACCAGCTCTGAAATTATGGAGAGAGAAAGAGTTCTGCACGTGATAGATTGTTTGCCCGTTGCAGCATGGGCAAAATACATCCATACTTCTCAAACACAGAGATAGGGGAAGGAATGCAGGGGAAAACAGGAGAGCAGAGATCTCACAAGCGGTATTTGAGGTGGTTGCTTTCTTTACAAGTGAGCTTTGTGAGTCAATCTCTGTTAAATTCTCTGACTTTTGTTTTAAGATTCTGAGACGGAAACTCAAAATGAAACTCAGCATCAAATATCTCCCAGTTTCACAACATCAGCATGAAAACCTACTAATTTTACATCACTTGATTTTTAATCAAAGCCTCAGTTCAGCCCAGGTTTGCTCTAGAGTATCATTAGCTGCAATGAAACACTGAAATTGCCAATAAGCACAACCTATTTTGCATCCACAATGAACCCCGGCTCAGAAGCGAGTTTTGTGTGGTTTCAAGGTTAACATTTCACACAGCTGAGAAGACTCATCCCAAGCCTCTTGTGGTAAGGAGGGACCTGTGGACTTTAGTGAGCTTTGCAGCAGGTCCTTAGAGGACGGGGGACAACCCTTGCAGTCCTCCAACTGGGACTTGTGTCATTGGAGAAAACATCCACTGTGTGCTGCACTGCCCGTGTGGCAGAGACCCCTGCGACCCACCGCCCTGCCCTGTCTTCCCCACCACACACTTACTTCTGGCCCTCCAAAAACCTATAGAAACGTCCCCACCACTGAAGCTGAAGCCCAGGGAGCCATGTGCTCCCTGAAGAGGTCAGCTGCCCCGACAACACCCACCTTCCCCTCACCCCTGCTGGGACGGGTGAACGCCTTGCCCCTCTGGGGCTGGCAGCTTGGCATGCCTGGCCACGGGTCCCTCAGTGCTTGCTGCCGCGGTTAGCAGAGCCATCCACCCCAAACCTCGGCCCAGCCTCAGGCCCAGTAGAAGACACCAGAATGAGTGCCCTGGGGGCCGCCATCGCTGCCGGCTGGCACACGGGTGCCCCTGCCCACCCGGCCCCAGCGTGCCCACTCCCGCACTCCCACACCGGCTGCCCCTGCTTACCTGAACGGAGGCAGAGCAGCACGAAGAGCCCAAGCCCCAGCCACCTCCTCAAGGCCAGCGAGGCAGCGGGCAGGCACGCCATCTTCCTTTAGCTCCTGGGCCGTGGGGAGAGGGGGACAGTTAGGGAAATGGTGCCTGAGGAGCCACAGCACCCGCCGCCACTCCCCTCTCCTTCCTGCCTGCTGCCGCCTCAAAAAAACGCAAGCACGATCCCCGTCAGCCCCGTTTGCCTCCCCGGTGCCCGGGGGTACCTGGGCCAGCAGCCCTGAGGCCACCCCCTGAGGCAGGGAGGAGGCTGGGGGCTCAGCGGTGGCCCATGGGCACCCGGCTCCTGCTGCAGGGCCGCCGAGATGTTGGTTGCCCGTGGGGGAAGGCCAGGCAGCTGGCGGGCGCTCGGCATAAGTCACCTCACGCCCGCCCACGGCTTCCTCACGGGGCGTCCGTAAGGCTGCATGCTCCCCGCCCCCGCCGCCCTGGGATGGGCACCATGCTGCCCTCGCCCCTCGGTGCCCGCCAGGACGTGCCTTTCGTGAGGGTGTCAGGCTGAGGGGACGGGAAGATGGTGGGCTGAGGGGACAGGCAGGTGTTGGGCTGAGGGGACAGGAGGGTGCCGGGCTGAGGGGACGGGAAGATGGTGGGCTGAGGGGACAGGCAGGTGTTGGGCTGAGGGGACAGGAGGGTGTCAGGCTGAGGGGACGGGAAGATGGTGGGCTGAGGGGACAGGCAGGTGTTGGGCTGAGGGGACAGGAGGGTGTCGGGCTGAGGGGATGGGAAGATGTCAGGCTGAGGGGACAGGCAGGTGTTGGGCTGAGGGGACAGGAGGGTGTCCGGCTGAGGGGACAGGAAGATGGTGGGCTGAGGGGACAGGTGGGTGTCCGGCTGAGGGGACAGGAAGATGGTGGGCTGAGGGGACAGGAGGGTGTCGGGCTGAGGGGATGGGAAGATGTCAGGCTGAGGGGACAGGCAGGTGTTGGGCTGAGGGGACAGGAGGGTGTCCGGCTGAGGGGACAGGAAGATGGTGGGCTGAGGGGACAGGTGGGTGTCCGGCTGAGGGGACAGGAAGATGGTGGGCTGAGGGGACAGGTGGGTGTCGAGCTGAGGGGATGGAAAGGTGTCGAGCTGAGGGGACAGTCAAGCTGAGGGGACAGGAGGGTGTCAGGCTGAGGGGACAGGCAGGTGTTGGTCTGACAGAACAGGACAGGGCCCTGCCCACGGTCAGCAGGGGTGAACCTCAGTGTCTGGCACCACTGGGGAGTCTCAGGGTGGAGTTTAAAATGCGACCAAGTGAAACACCTGACACTGGGAATAATCCTGTAAGATTGTATTTGAAATTAAAATAATGAAAATCATGAATGAAAAGGAAATTCAAATAGCATTCCAACATCATTTCAGGCCCAGCTGGATGTAATCCATCAAGTTCAGCTACATAAAGAAAATTTAAAACAGATGTCCCGAGCTGTGCGTGTTGTGGCCATCATGGCTGAGCACCCACACGGGGAGTGGCTGCTGGGACCAGATGGGCTCCAGCAAGCACCCACCAGCTCTGGTGGGACAGGCAGGGGGAGCGCCTGCCTTCCCAGCACCAGGCCCCCTCCTCCAGCAGGCACCCATTGCTCACCCATGGCACCCATTACTCTTCCATGGCACACACTGCTCGCCCATAGCACCTATGGCTCACCCATGGCACCCACCACTCACCCACAGCACCCATGGCTACCCATGGCACGCACTGCTCACTCATGGCACCCACCGCTTGCCCATGACACCCATTCATGGCACCCACAGCTCACCCATGGCACCCACCACTCTCCCACACAGCACCCATGGCTCACCCACAGCACCCACCACTTGCCCACAGCACCCATGGCTCACCTGTGGCACCCATGGCTCACCCACGACACCCACCACCAGCCCCCTCCCCCTGCTCCCCAGCTCGCCCAGGCTGCAGACAAGGCAGGGGAGAGGCACGGGCCATCCCTGCTCTAAAGCCTGGAAGGGCAGAGCCCTCACAAACCTGAGCAGCCAAACAAAACCAGTCTGAAGCAAATCCTAAGTACAAAAACAAACCACTTATTTACTAAGAGCCCGAGGGAGTAAATACATGCGAAGTGATGTAGATATGTACAGATACTGCACACCCTCCTGCAAAAATAAAACAAACCCCGGTACAATGTAAGGGGTTATATTTAGCTGTAATAATCACAACGAGAGAGTTACACACCAATGAAACCCTGATCTTCCTCAAGGAAAAAAATAAAGTGCAAATGCAAACTGAGATTAAAATCATTTATTTCCATGCAGATTTCTGGCTTGCTGATTTAAATTACTTTGATTTAAAGCAAATGCCTCCTTTTTATCAGAAATGATTTGCCGCTATGTTGCTCCAGTTTTTCCCCAGTATAGCTTCCTTGAATTAGATAGATTAGATGGACTGATTCAGAAGTGAATTAGGCTTATTGGATCGTAATATAAATCAGAGATTTATTTTGACATAATTAACTGGGTGGTATTCTATAGAGAAATCAAACACCAGAACAAGAACAGGTTACAACTTTTCTGTAGAGAATAAATTATCATTGTGTATGAAACGGCAGAGAGGAGGTTGCTGCTGAATCAGACTGGGGCTCTGTGTCTCTCCATTGCGAGGTTTCCAGAGCACGTGTTTTGTGATTTGGGTTCTGATTGAAATCCTGTACGCTCGTACTCTACCTGTGCATTTTCTAACAGGACCATGGGCACCATTCGCAAATGCAGATGATACTAGGACCGTGTGTTTACATGCAAGTGTTTCCATGGTACTCAGAGAAGAAGAAAAAATATCATTAATATAGTCTTTCATACATTGTTTTCTAAGCCCTAGGGACTGCCTCTCTGTGAGTCAGACGGGCCCATGCACTTTCTACTCCTAATCTAATCATGTATCCTGCATCATTATAGTTACTGGCAACCCTGTTATAGCCATACAGTTTATCATCTCACTTTCATTTTAAATTCAAGCCCCCCCTTTTTTTTTTTTTCTAATATTTCTTCCATTAGCATATTACAACTAGAATGAAACTCCAGCCTATTACATCCTCATCTGCATTTCTTCCTCAGGGTTCAACCCTGCTCCTCAGATGAGCAGTCCCAGGGAAAGCGATCGAGCTCATCAGCTGCCAGTCTGGAGCAGGGAGGCATCATAACCCCTTCTTACCCACAGAGGAACCCAGAGCAGCTAATTGCTTCATTAAGGCTGCCTAGATTTTAAATAGGCAGCTGAACTCACAGATGTTATTCTCAATCAGAGCTCCATCTCTTTTTCTAGGTATCATGGCTCTTGATATCTTCTATGAAGAGCTCCCTGACGGCATTAACAGAGAGAATGTAGCGGTCAGGTGCTTTGCTCTGCTTTCATCAGAGGCAGAAGTCATAATTTTTCCATCACTTAAAGCTTCCCTAAGCCCGTAGCCCTGATTATTAGAAGGCAACTCTTCAAGGGAGGAGGTATTATGCATCCTTAGGATGCTAACAAAATTGAAGGACTCGTACATATTGAAGTCCAGTTCAGAGAAAACTCCTTTCTATGAGCACTGCAGTGGGAAATATAAGCCCACTAATTCACAGCAAAATCACCACAGGAATAATCTTTCTTGTGCGCTTTAATAGGCCTTCAGCAGTTCACCTATATGTGCTCAAGAAACAGGTTGAAATGGGTAGAAGCAGCACTGCAGCCTGAAAAGGGAAGCTTGGATTTAATGAGAATGGGCCTTTAAATTCTGCTAAAAACAATTACTGTGGAAAAGAGGAAGATGTGAGAGTATCACACACACCACATCTTTCCTCTGCTTTCACACAAAACCGTTAGGAAAGAAGCAGAAAAGACAAGTGAAATTTTGCAACATGTGTGCTATGTAGAGGAAATTAACTTCAATAATCAGCACTTGTGGTAGAAATCTTCTGCACTCAAAGGGAAGGCTGTTCAAATATACTGCTTCTAGATTTCTCCTGCAGACCCACTGACATCACCAACTTTTTCCGAATGGCAGAGCCACCGCTGCAGAAACATACTTCCAGCACACTCAAACATCATTATTTTCAACATCTGGAGACTGGTAAAAAGAACAACAAAAAAAAAGCAAAACAACCTCCCCCTGTTTCTCAGTTGACATCTCAGAGAAATATCAGAAAGGGCAGAACTGGGTAAATACTGAAAACCAAAACACAACACCTACTCTCTGGTGAAGATTCATAACCACATTCCCTCCTACAGAACTGGCATCCCTTTTATTGTTTTTAATGTGAACGGACGTTCCCATCTGTGTTAATCTGAACTAAAAGCACATCCCCATGATTTTAACACAAGAATGTCCGTGTTGAATGGGAAGTATCCAAGATGTGTTTCCAGAGGAGTACATTACCAAAAAAAATGGTAGTGCAAGTGCCCCAAAATCATGTCCCACTCTGGACCCAAGGAAGTCCTCTCTGGACCTGTGAAAGTCATTTTAAAGCTGGGAGATGAGCTCAGAGCCAGTGTTTGCCCCTGTACAGTGCCCTGGGCTTGGTGCACCATCGTTCTGCAGCCTGTCTGGTGTGATGAACACTCCCAAGATCAGCGGTCCTCTGGCCTTCCAGAGTGGTTTGTATGCCGTGGCAGGCCTTTCAGAGGGCTGACATGACAGCTTTGCACTCAGATCACATCCAAGCATGCAGGGAGACTCTGTTTCCCCTTAGCACTCAGCTAGTCAAGTCCACAGATTCCTTACCTCAGTACTCCAAAGGGTGCTTCACGAGAGCAAGGCAGTCACCGCTATCAGAGTCCGCTGGGCAAGTATCGCAAGCACAGTGCTGGGGCCAGAGTCCAGCGATGGCCAGGGCAGGCAGCACTGCCTGGCACTGGACCGGCCATGCACAAACAGATAACGTGCTTTGGCGGCGTGGTGCATTAGAAAGCACAGGCAGTATATATGTCTGCTCTGCCATGGGAAGTCAGGAGTGACCAATGCAGTTAAAAAAAGTCTTCTTATGTCAGAATTCAGAGAGGGGGGAAATGTGGGAAATTCATTTAAGTAAGGTAAATGCAAAATGCGCCCACATTGTTTGGCAAGTATTACTTTGATCCGACTACTGCGTGGATATTTGAATTTTTACTGCTGAAAGCACCAGGGCTTTTTGCCAAAACCAAAGTTGCCTTAACAATTTTGGATTGACCTTCTTGAATTACCCTCACAGCCAGCTGCTGTATGGGACCCACTCAACTGCTGTACTTGGCTGTTGTGAGGCATCACTGTGAGTGTCACCACCATGCAGAAGAGCCCAGTGTGCTCACAGGGTCCACACAGGAAGGAGCGTGCGGGTCTCTGCCCTGCTGCACGCAAGCTGGCACTCACAGTTGCCCTCATCCACACACCCTGCCCTAAGGCTGGTTCCTACAAAGCTCTTCCCTTGCAGCAGGAGTGGTTCATCTGCTCCTAAAAGAGAACCCGATCTTGCACAGTTTCCACCCGAGCGTGTGAAGATAACGCAGCAGATACGCTGGCTCTCCTGAATAAAGCAGGCTGTGCTGCCTGCAACGGCAGTGCCAGCTCTCCCTGCCAGGGAGTCACAGCCCTTGGCAGCAGCAGGCTGTGAAGACGACATGGGCTGATTATTTTTAACAGTCGCACCAGCTATTTCAGCACAAGTGGCTCAAACTTAGTTGCTAGCTCTGAGTTACTATTTGTGCTGGTTGCGTAGTCAGCCTCTGCTCACTCATAAGGGGCTTGTTCCTGTTTCCACAAGCAGCTTAGGCTGGCAGGGCACGGCAGCTCTGCGGGAGCTGATGTGGCTGAGATGGCCTCATCCTGACTACCTTCACTGCGGCCCTGGGGCAGGGGGGACAACACAGCACCATGTGCAGCAGCACTGGCTGTCACACCAGGCGAGCAGTCAGGTAGACACAGCTGAAATGCAGCCCCTGGTAGTACACGCTGGGCTGTATTTTCCTTTTTGTGTGCTGTTACACACAAGAGATTTAAGTGCAGCAATAAGCAAGCATTGAAGAGGTACCTGCCTGACCTCAGAGGGCTGCTGCATGATACATCAGGGTGCACGTTTACAGCACGCTCCCTGCCCTGTTCTCCTGCCCCAGAGGACTGCTGGAACCCTGCCTCCCCCCACAGGCAGGGCATCTGCGCTCCCTGCTCTGGGCATCAGCAGCGCCGGAGTGCAGCTGAGGACAGCGGGTCCCTGGAAAGCCTGCCTAATCAGGCATTTTACTATTTGGCACAAGTGACTGCACCATGGAGAAGATGATTTTCTATCTGGTTCTTCTCCAGACAGGACAGTGTTGCTCCATGTACCTGGGGAACAGCGCCTGCCCTTGCATTCACTGGGGTGAAAAGCGTAAGGCTCTGAGTCAGCTTCAGAGTGGACCACGTGGAGGTGAGGTCTGAGGACTCCGATCCTAGAGGTTTTGCTGAGGCCCATGGAAGTTCAAGCCGTCCTAATAATAAAACCACAGTGCCAATGACAAATATGATGACGTGCAGATCTGAAAACGCATGTGTAAAAGGAATGAATCATGGTATGAAGTAGCGTGTTTGAGAAGTAGCTCTTTAAGTCTGTCTTCTTACATGAGGTCTGCTGGGCATTTGTCCGGCTAGCTTGAGGAATCTGTCAATAAGACTAAAGGCTGACAATCTGTAAGTGGCTTTTGTGTGTCAGAATGTTGTTTTGATTTTAGCAATCCACTGTTGATTCACATGGTGCTTGGTTCCAAAGATGCAGGCTTGCAAAAATCCCAAGAATTACTTCCATATGGTTGATTAGAGAGAGGGACAAATCTCACCCTGGAACATTTGTCCCTCAGTGCCCCCTTGGAATCTGGTTCAACATGCTAGCTCAACAAAAAAAAAAAAAATAATTAAACAAACTTGTTTTTCTTGGCCATCATTATGAATTGCATCAATTTGCTGGAATATCAGATGAGTCCAAGAACCAGAGTCAGCAGTGGGATCTGGTGGACTGAAGGCAGAGAGGAGGGACAGGTCCCTGTTGGCAAAAGTCAGGCATTAAATCAGCTCCGACTGTCATATATAATCTCACCCAAACCATTGTGTTTGGACCTCTGCTCTCAGAGTGGAGTAAGGCAAATCATACCCGGTGCCCACTAACAGCATGTAAATAAGGAGTTAATTAGAATTAATGAGCATGCTGTATCTTGCAGCCCAGCTTCCTACCTGCAATTTCCCCATATGGATAAGCACAGTGTCTGTAAGTGTGAATATCATTCTGACACAGATCTGTATATATAACGCAACACTGATTTCAATGGGAGTCACACCCAAAGAGCGGAATTATACCCTCTATTAAAAACAGAGCTGAAAGCACTACCTGTAATCAGCGCTGCTTGGCATTGTTGTCCTCTGCTTTCCTTGTGGTTAGGCTTCATTTTAAAGGCATTAGCTCTGCTGGGATGAAATGTTATGCACCAGATATGGTTTAGACTGAGCTACTAAAAAAATCCACAAAAAAAAAAAAAAAAAAAAAGAAATTAAAAAAAAGAAATACCTATTTCTGAGACTAGCTGTAAGAACATAAGAAGCTTTTTTCCCTTGTGCTGAGGTTGTGCCTGTATATCCTTACCAGGCTCTGGCTCATTTCTGCGCTGGAACAAGAAACTCAACCTCCATCTGCAGCAAGGTTGTGCTGGCAACCTGCAGATCGACCACTCCTCGCATCAGAGTAGTTTTCTTGCCAAACACATTTTTTGGCAAATTTGATTATTTAGAAACAGCTATGTATCTGTCCTTGCTGATGCATCTGCAGACATAGCTCACTCTAGGGTACACACAAATCAGATGGCAACATGGGAAGTGCAAATTCGGGGCTTTCAGGAAGAAAGACTCAATTCCAGAAACCTGCCAGGTTGACATTTGAAGGTGGGAGGGGGAGTTCAGGAGAAAACAAACAAAAACAAAAGCCCTCAAAGCCTAAAACAAGAACCAAACCTGAAAACATTTGAACCTCAAACCTAAACGTGGTGGTGTCCAACTGTTTTTTTCCTTTTCCCTTTGAACCTAAAGAAGACTGATTTTCTGTAAGTGTGAGCCATGGGACTTCCCCCTTTACATGGGTATCACACTTTCTTGATGGAAACCCTTGGACTTCTGGGGCATGGGTGCCTTTTACTTGGTTGTGCCTTCCTTCAGAGGCACCATCCACTAGCTGCAAGGCTCAGGTGAGGCTGTCTGTTGAATTCAGCTCCTCCATCAATAGATCATCTTTCCACTTAGGGCACTGGGAGAGGGTGAAGACTGAGGGGAGACCTAAGGTCTAAACATGCTCATGAAAAGCCATGAGAAGAGACAAAGCACTCCCATAGCACAGATGCTGTGTTTGGCCTGTTTGGCAGTTGTGCTGCCCGTGCCCATGTACACACGGGTTCCCTGTCTGGTATCCCACAGCTGACCCCTGGTTTTCAGAAGTTTTCAACTTTTGAAAGAAGGCTGCACCATGATGAGGGCCTTTAGAAGGTTGCAAGCATCACCAGCAACCCTAGGATCACCTTTGGAAATAAGTTTGAAGCAAACACATCTGGAAGAGCTCTCCCAAAGCACGCAACCCTGTCACTGCTACCACGGGAAAGATGTACCCCAGGGTAAGGTGGCCCACTGAGGAACGGACACCTGGCATTGCCAGCCCTGTTGGGTGAGTGTGGCTTTGCAGTGGGCTCGTGGAGAGGTGCAGGCTCGGACTCGCTGCCCCCATGCCCTGGTGAGACACTGGCACCGTGCATTTTCCAGCATTGGCACCCTGCTGTCACTTCCACCCTGAAGCCATGCCCCTGCACACCTCTGTGCGCTGGCCATGCTGGTTTTGTCTCTCCCCACACGGAGGGCTTTCCCCCCAGCCTGGTCCTCTGTCAGCCTGGCAGGGCTGTCCAGCCACCCTGCATGCCCACTGCAGGGGCCCTGCGCCTCCATCGCCACCCGAAAGTGCCTTTAAACCAGCTGGGGACATCTCCTCTGTGCTCACCTTCTTTTCCTTGGCTACACTATGGTGAGAACTCATCATGAATCAATAAAAAACACCCCTTCCTTTGTAATTTCTGAATGGCAGGGGATAAGCTGGGAGCCAGCTTCCAGTTCCTCTGCACGCACAGGCTTGCACTCCATGCTGCTGACTTTAATCCTGTTTCCCCTATTCCAGCCCTCGCTGCCATCAGCTCCTCCTGTGCTGTACCCTGCACAATCTCTGCAATGACTAGCCCTTCAAATCTGACTGAATCTGATTAGGACTTGTTTTCCTGCTGGATAAACAAGATCACCACTTTGAGGAGCATCGTTAATAACCCCTTTCCACTCTGCTCACTTCCCTTCAGGCACAACCTCCTAACGTCCTTTCTTTAGGTAAATCCTTACAATGCTCACATTAATCCCCTGTTTCTCCAGCTTAATGGCTTTGCCTGTAGCGCTGTAAGGACTGCCTTTCTGAAGTCGTCTGTCTACAGAGTCAATTATTTTATCAAAATGAACCCACTACGATAGCCTGGCATGAGATAGCCTTGGTAAACTGATTTTGTACTTTATCTCATTTCCCATTTACTGAGCTCAGGCTAGTTGGCTGCTTGGAGGTCCCAGCTCACATACCGCTCCAGCCTTGGTTTCTTAATGACAGCAATGACCTTTGCTATGCTCCTCTCTGCTGGTAGAAATTCTTACCACCGAACTGTGTTTTCACATGCCAGTTCCTGAACCTGGGGAGGACATTGCCCCTCGTTTCCCCCTACCACCACCCACAAGTACAACCACCCCCCTTCCAGCAAGGAGTGTTATCAGCTCTTCTGGTTTCCTTCCTCCTGGCCACGGGACAAGGTGCCTATGGGCACCTCATGCCAGCCTCCTTTATGGCCGGACACATTTGTGTTAGTCCAAGCATGGCCTCACAGGTTTCATTATTGCAGCCAAGACAACTTAAGCCATGCATGGCTAGGTTACATCAAAGCAGCTGGCATGTCAGGGATATTCAGTGGAAAAAATGAGAAGGCTCTGGAGACCAAGGATGGGATAAGCAACATTTCACATCCCAAGCACCAGTCCCAGTGCAAGCAGATGACTGAACAGCATGCAAAAAGATCTCACACTTCTCTGCCTCTTACAGCTCCTCAGCCACTCCAGCACAATGGCAGCTTTGACAGACTGGAGACCAACACATTTCCCACATCCAGCAAATGCCTTGTCTGACACGAAGCCTGACCCCTGAGCTCATGCTCTTGTCACATCCATGTCAAACATGAAGATGCCCTGCGCTCCCGCTGCTGAAGGTTTGGGGTAGAGCACAGGGAAGGGGTCTTCGATACAGAATGAAAGCACAAGTGTTCTTTTCTCCTCTGCTGCCAGCAAAGTGGCTGCTTGGAGACGGTACAGAGCCACTGTCATTGCGGGGTATGGACTGCAGCAATGACATACAAGAGGGGCAGCATCTTTACTCCCACTTTACTCCCACAACTGGAGTTGTGATTTTCTTAGCTTTCAACTGACTTATGACAATACGCGGTTTGACACATATCAGCAATCAAGTATGTTTGGTTTTTTTCCCCAAACCAAATCCTCTCACACTGTTTTGCAGCTTTGTGCAGCCACATACCTGACAGATCAGTGGCAGACCATCTCCTCCCAGATCTCAAATGCTATCTCAGTTTTAAGAGCAAGAGGTTTCACAGTTAGCAGCTTCCTTTGCCTAGCAATTGCTGTCAGGATTAGGCCCGTCCCTTCTGCCAGAGCAGGGCCATTGCAGGAACACACCAGAGGGCTACCCACAGCACAGCGGCATCTTTGGTGGCCTCAGAAGGCTTCATTCCCATGCAAGTTTGCGTACATGCGTGGGGTGAGGGTGAAATAGGAAGAGGGGAGGCCAGCATTCGACGTCCTTTGCAACACATCCCTGCTCCTCCTTCTAGGAGGACTTCTCCATGCATCAAGGCAACGTCACCGTCTAATTGCATCATGCAAAGTGCATAAGTACAGAAAGGAAACAGGCAGATATTTTTAAGCCTTGTCAGACCAATGGATAAAACAGAACATTCGGTGATCTTGTTCATATGTTCCTCTTCTGTCACACACTAGCACTTCCCAATTCTCTGAAATCCAATTCATGAAGAATCAAATGCAGAAGTAACCTTTCAAATGTCATGTTATGCTGTCCCTAAGCTTTTTTCCACTAATTCTCATGCCCCTTTGTTCTTTTGGTATATGGCTAAAAGTGGGTGTCATTCCCAGGAGCGGCAGTGTTTTGGAGGGAGCTGGTGAAGAAATAGCCAGGAGAGAAAAGCAGGAGAGAAGGCTCAGGTCACAACCTGGCATCAGAGAAATCCCTGTGGTGGAAAATAACCACCCAATCAAATAACTCAAAGCCACCAGAGGGCTTTTCCTAACCTAGGAAATCATACCTAGGATTTTGCCTAGTCTCAGTTTAAGTCATTCAAGCTGAGGAAAGTCATCCTTCAGCTTGGCAGGTCCTGGTGCTGTAAGCACTCCCCGATAAGCTAACGGGAATATCTATGCACCATTCCCATCAGCCTGCTTCCCCAGACCTCAGCTAGTGCCTCCAGCTCTTCCTCCTTCAAGTTTAGCTCTCATGCCTGCACAGTGTCTGAGATTTCCTTAGACTGCTTGAACACACTTGCAACTTGCAGGCAGAAGAAAGAGGAGACCCTACTCCCCAGCCTAGTTCCTTTCCCACCCTTATTTCTACACACTTCTGACCTTCCCTTAGCTCTGTTTTGGCAGGATCGAGGGCCGAAGGGGCTTTACGTTGCAGGTGGTTGACCCTTGTGGCAGGAGGTAGATGCATGCAGCTGGGATGATGGAAAGCTGGAGGGAAAAGGAGGTGCGGTAGTTTTTGGAGGAGACTGGTAGTTAATTTGCCTTTGCTGCAGCATGGAAGGACATGTTGCCTGTGTGAACCACATGTGCTTGGCCGCATCTGCTGCTGTTCCAACACCAGGATCCTCAGCAGAGATACAGCCAAGATGGTGAGAGACACTGTGCTTTCTGTTCCAGAAGGCTAAACCCCCTCTCCTGTAGCTGTTCTTCACATTCCTCACACCTGACACATCTTTCTGCAGTGTAGACTGCCATTAGGTTCCCCAGACTGTACCTTTTCACACAGAAAGGAGAAACCTGTTCTCCAAGCAGAAAGCACATTTAACACTCTAAACATTGCTGCTTCTGCAATGCAGGAAGAGCATCACAGTTTTAAAACATATAGCATGATGAAATCTCCTCCCTTCCCATTGCCAGGCAGCTGGCTGCATTTAACCCGCCACATCTTGCTAGGGCTTATCTTCATTGGCAAGTTCCAAGAACCTCCACATTTAGCCTGCCAGTGGCTGTGAGTTGACAGTGGTTGTAAGGCAGGCTTGATGGGCCTCTTTGCTTGCAGGCATGACACCCCTCTGACGGGCTCCCCTGGTCCCCCTGCCCCAATGTGCTCAGAAGTGACAGAGGCGCAACTGCCAGCAGCTTGTGGAAAGAAAGCGGCAGAAGGGACAGCGACGCAGGGCCACAGATGCCATCACCCTGCAGGTGGGGAGCACAGTGCCAGCACTGGCACACAACTGAAAATGAAAATGTCACTTGATGTACATCAAGGAGCCTCAGATCCAGTGCTCAAGCCAAACTCCAGGCCCACAGGAGCTGGCTGGGATTGCTTCACTGGCATCCCCAGGCTCGAAAGCAGGACTTGCAGCCTGCTGGGGAGGTCCCTGTCCTCACATACTCCCACTTACCAACACGCCAGCTATAAACCTAATGCAGGGCCAGTGAAGGTCAGTTTGCAGTTCTTTTTGCCAGATACGGACATGAGAGTGATGATCACAGGCCTCGGCTCACCCAGGAGATGTTCCCTGTGTCACTGACCTTGCTGATTGTCCCAAGCTGGCATTGCAGTGCCTCTCTCTGTTGTAAATCATTTACCTTGCTTATCTTCTACCCTGCAGAATTATGGTTATTTGAAACAGTTATACTTGTGTGTGTGTATGTGTGAGGGGGTGTGTGTTTTAAAATTTTTATTTTTAAATCTGTGTTAAAGAGGGCTTTTGGAAGCATCCTGAGGAGAGTGGTAGGTGCCACACAGTAATTTTCCACCACTTTCCTTTTGCCCTGGGCAGCAAGCCAGGCCTGCTCTCGGACAGTTTGTTGAAGGACGCAAGTCTGGAAAGAAAGAGGCAGATATTTCTGCAGTGAAGTCTGGTTTCTTGAATAAGAGGCTGAAGCCCAGTATTCTCTGAAACCAAGCTGGTTGCCCAAAGGCACCTCTTCTGCTGCCATATTGAAAACTTGCTTCAGCCAAGCCCTTCAAAACCACTCTTGCTGTTCCTCACATGATCCCATGTCTAGGCGAAGGCATCCCTGCAGCTGGCTTTGCCCCAGACACAGCCTGTGTTTGCAGCCAAGGCGCTCGCCACCTTTTTCAGCTCTGCGTCCCTGGACAGGACAGATGGACGAGAGGGACCCCCCTGTCACTACCATGGGAAGTCAGGCAACAAGTGAGGGTGACCGCCCCACCAGGGTTAGCTGGAGGAGGCAAGGTCCTGCCATGCCCAGGGCGAAGGAAGTGCAGAGCCAGAACCTGCTGCTGCTGCTGGGTGCCCATCCCCTGCTGCAAACATCCAGCCAGAACGAGCACAGCAGCCCCGAGCATCCTACAACGGCGAGTGTTTCCCTCATGGGTGCATGTGGGGTCATGCATCGCTGCCTCACCAGCGATTGTGGCCCAGGCTCGCCGCAGGGAGCTGGTCAGGTCCCATGCAGACCTCACGTGGCATTTGCAGCCCCTGTTTTGAATGCCCCTGTTACAGCGTATTATTATTGACTGGCCAGTGACAAAGACTGACATGCACCTGGGGACTCAGAATTAGGGTAAGCCCAGAAATATTCCCCACTCAAAACACATGCCTGCTGTCATTACAGAGAAAAAAGGGCTATTAATAGAATGAGAGACTGTTAAGAGGTTGGCATTGGTCCAAAATGAACATGGTTGAGGGCCCCAGAAGATCCTGTGGAAGGTCGCCTTTGAACCTGGGGGGCAAAGAGAAGATGAATAGGATGGGTGAAAAATGAGAATCCCAGATGTTCCCTTGCAGTCCCATTTTGGGGACAGCTGTAGGATGCAGAACAGGGGCAGTGCCATGTTTAAGGGGGTGCACCATGCCAGTTTAATGTTCATTTTCTTCCAGCTTTTGGCCTGAAGGCCGCTTGTGGTTCTGAGTAAATGTCCCACATAGTCTAAACCAGTACATAGCTCCAGCGCTGCAGCGCTATCCTTCACAGCCCCTCCAAACAGGAGCCCTCAACCCTGGGTTCATCTAGAAAGGCACATTTTTTTTAGTCAGAAAGAATTACCCTTTTTTTCCAGATGAATATGAAGGAAAATTCTGAGTCTAAGCGAGTACTAACCACAGTGTCCAACACATGGCAGGGGCATGTCAGCGAGCTGCTCCAAGGTGGTACTTTCCAGAAGGCATATCCTGGCCATTGGTCCACCGCAGCCTAAATTTTCATTAAAGAAAAAATACAACAAAAAACCCAGAAAGGTGAAACATGGTAAATTTTTAACTCGTTGCATGGCTCAGCACCAGAAGGCCATCCTTGCAAAGAGGAGTGATTCTGACCACCTCTCCACACCATGGGGTTAGTCAGGGCAATGCTGCCCTGCACCATCTTGGACCTGGAGGTGCTCCCTGATGGAGAGTGCTCTCATCACCCACCTCATGGGCATCCCATGGGATTCGCACGAGGAGATAGATCCCTTCGGGATCAATGCATGCATTCAAGCCTGAAGACTGCTGCTCTCCCCACCCCAAATTTGCAGGCTCCTGCTGACGGGTCATTGTCTTCTGTTTGTCAATGAGGAGCCCTTGAAATTTTTCTGTGACATATCTCAGATGTCACTTAACTGCGTTGTGCATCCTGGTTTTGGTTTTTAGGAAGTTGAAAGAGCTCAGGAAGCAGGAAACAATGACAAGAACCAAAGACCTCAGTGCCGCAGTTACTTTGTGCTGATGCAGAGGCATTCGCCCATCTTCCTGCCCATTGGGGGAAGACTGCAACTTTTCCCTCCGCTCCTCTGCCCTTCAGGCCACCACAGAAGCTGTTCCTCACACCAGCCAGCCAAAAGTGGGCCTGAACATTAAGAGAGAAAACCCCTGCTTTGCTTTTAAGCACTGCTCCAACCTGATTAAATTCAGGGCCATTCTATATAAAACAACAAGATGCAGAGAAGCAGAAAAGGTCAGCAGGCACCGCTGGCAGTGCTGAGACACTGGCAGCTTCTGTCCCCACTTCCTTTTCTGTTATTATTTTCTCTACCAGATGCTTCTCAAGCTCCACATTTGCAGCAGGGTGCGGACGAGCAGGGCACGGTGTACAGAATGCCCAGCCGCTGGGGCAAGCACTCCTGGCCAGCCCTGTGCCCTCAGCTACCTGAAATCCCCCAGGGCCCCCCTCCAGCCCCCCACTCTTGCTTGCCCCCAAATTCCCCAGGGACTCTGCTCTGACCCAGCGCTACATTTGCGATTGCCCTGAAATCCCCCAGGGCTGCAGCTCAGAAACTACCACCACTTTCTCTCATAAGCATGGGGAGGGGGATTTTTTTTTTTCTTCCCTGCATATAGGTTTTGGTACCTCCTGGTATGAACTGGGGCTCTGGAGAGAGCTGGTGTGACCACCAGTGGGTAAAAATTTTCGTCCTCCGCAAAATGCAACCCTGGCCGTGCTCAATCCTGTTTCTTACTCCAGCTCCCTGCTGCTGTCCCTTCCTCGCCTGCTCGCTGATACCCTCAGCCACCTAACCACCACCATGAAAAAGAAAGGATAAAGCAAAGCAATAGGGTCACCAAGCGCCTCGGGAGGCACCGTAAGGCAGCAGCACGGGACGTGGCAAGGACTGGCCCTGGTTTGGGTGAGGCTGGGGTCACCAGGGAGCTGAGCTGGGCCATGCTGAGGGCTGGGGGGGGACACACTGCCCCCAGGACACCCAAGGGCGAGGCAGGTGCATAGGTAACGACCCCCAGTGAAGGCTGGGGGGTCCGCGCAGGCTGCGGTGAACGCAAGGTGAGAAAGGAGGGGGAAGGCAAGGCAAAGCTGGAAAGCCCCCGGGGTCTGCCCCCAAGCGCAGCGGCTGAGCCGGGCCCAGGGCTGGGGCTGGGCCAGGGGCTGCTGGCCCGACCAGCGAGCAGTTTGGAGGAAATGCTGAGCGCGCCTTTCATTTTTATTTTTATTAAATAAACTACTAGTTCGCTTCCATGCGGTGACTTCATTTCCATGCGGCAGCTTGTTTCCCGGGTCGGCTGTCGTGCTTTTAAGCGCCGAGAAAGAGACAATCCGGAGAACGGAAGGACACACGGGGCTCCCTGCCGAGCTACCAGCCCCGCGGCTCGGGGGCCGCCCCCCGGCCGGCACAAGGCGGCAGCGGCCCGGGGGGAGCCGGGCCCGCCAGCCCCGGTCGCGCCGCCCCGGCAGGCCGCGGAGGGGAAGGGCCGGGCGGAGCCGCCTCAGGCGGCCGCGGGCAGCCGAGTCCTGCGGGCGCTCCGCCACGTCGGATGTTCCCGGGGAGGTGGCCGCTGCTCCCGGCCGGGAGCAGGC
This sequence comes from Falco naumanni, assembly GCF_017639655.2. NCBI lineage: Eukaryota > Metazoa > Chordata > Aves > Falconiformes > Falconidae > Falco > Falco naumanni. The sequence continues at coordinate 114,612,241 of NC_054055.1, forward strand.
GGGCGTTGCTCGCGGGGCTGGCTGCGTAAGTACCCGCTGGGGCCGGGCAGGGCTGATCCTTCCTCGCCTCCGCCTCTCCCGAGCGGAGGGGCCTGGCCGTGAGGCGCTGCAAACCCTGAGGAGGAGCGTCGGCTTTTCTGGGGGTCATCGCTGAAGCTACCCCCTGGCACGGCCAGCTCGGCCCGGACAGCCCCCCCGCAGCCAGGCCCGAGCCCCCCCCGCAGCCAGGCCCGAGCCCCCCCCGCAGCCAGGCCCGGGCCCCCCCGCAGCCAGGCCCGGGCCCCCCCGCAGCCAGGCCCGGCCCCCTCCCCGCAGCCAGGCCCGAGGCTCCCCCGCAGCCAGGCCCGGCCCCCCTCCCCGCAGCCAGGCCCGAGGCTCCCCCGCAGCCAGGCCCGAGCCCCCCCCCCCGCAGCCAGGCCCGGCCCCCCCCCCCCGCAGCCAGGCCCGGCCCCCCCCCCGCAGCCAGGCCCGAGCCCCCCCGCAGCCAGGCCCGGCCCCCCCCCACCCCGCAGCCAGGCCCGGCCCCCCCCACCCCGCAGCCAGGCCCGGCCCCCCCCCACCCCGCAGCCAGGCCCGGGCCCCCCCCGCAGCCAGGCCCAGGGCCCCTGCGCTTGCTGCCTCTGCCAGGCCCCTCATCCCCACCCGGGCTGCAGGAGCTGCCGGCAGCACAGCTAACCTCCTTGCCCCGTGCTGTGGGCTGCACTGAAAACAGGGGTAAACGCAGGTGTGGTGACATAACCCGCCCATGTTTCTGCAGTCCTGCCCTTGCTTTTTGGTCTTTGACCCGGCTGGGACCTGCTGTTGCCCTGGGCTGCTGCCACTGCCCTGGGAGGACATGGGGACGTGGCCGGCTTCCCCTGGCCCAGGGCTGGGCTGCCCGGGGGGGGCACAACATACCCGCTGGTGGGGGCCGGTGGCCAGAGGTCCACGGGGAAGCATGTACTTTGAAGAAATGCGTCCTCTGAGGGAGATGGAAGTACTGGGCCAGGTGTCCAGCTGCTGAAGCTTAGCAGTAGAGGCCTGAACTGGGAAAGATTTTATTATCAATCTCCTTCTCTTTTTGTTTCCCCCATAGTGTTTTCTGCATTGAAGCAATCCTGGGGCAAAAAGTGTGTCCTAAGGCAATGGAAAACTATGTGGCGTCGATGGTGCTGAGTGCAGTTGGTGACACGCTGGGCTATTCCAATGGGCGGTGGGAGTTCCTGCAGAGTGGCCCAGCCATCCACAAGGAGCTGGCAGAGATGGGGGGACTCGGTAACTTCAGCATCCAAGGTTGGAAAGTCAGTGATGATACAGTGATGCACTTGGCCACGGCCGAAGCCCTGGTAGCTGCTGGGAAAAACCCCAGTTTAGCGCATCTCTATTCCCTGATTGCCAAGAACTACAAGGAGTGCATGAATGACATGAAGGGCAGAGCTCCAGGTAATCCCTCCATAGCAGTGTCTAGGCAGGGCTGTCCTCTTGCTAACGTGTTTCCCTTTCCTGCAGCTTGGAGCTGAGGCTGGCCTTGGCTCTACTTTTGGCTGTTGATAGCATTAACTGTATTTCGTGTAAAGTCAGAAGTTTTCACAATCGTTACCTGTTTCAGCATGAGCTAAAGAGAACAGAGTAAGGCAGGCTGAAGTGGTTTGGGCTTCTCTGAACTAGATGAAAAAGATAATGTTTTCTGATGAAAATGCCCATGTTTACAAAACATTCTTATAGGCATGTTTGAGGGCTGGCCTTGAACTCAGGGAAAGGATGCTGGCTTTTGTGCTGGGGATGTGTCTTTTCCTACACTCAGTGGTTGAAAATTGCAAATTCAGTGATGTATAATGCACAGCCTGAGATGCTGCTGTGTTTGGTTTTTGTTATTTATGTAGTATTACACATAAAATATATTTAAAGGCAAAAAGATCCTTGCTTGGAATAATGAAGTTTATTAAACCCAAAGTCTGCTTTGAGATAGCTCTGCATGTCTGCTTTCTGTGGTAGGATGGTTGAGCTACAGTTGTCTTTTCTGAACTGTGTACTTCCATCACCTCTCTTTTGTCTGCATAGACACAGTGGTGCTGAGTTTGGGTCGCAGGCAATAGGCAGTGGGGACTGGCAGTGTGTGGCATTATTCAGGAAGGGTGCCTTGACAGACTGCAGTAACTAAGCTGTATGCAACATTCCTGTAGTTCCTAGTTCACCCAGGGCTGCTGGCCCAGCGCCTCCCTGAGCACCCATCTGTCTCTGTGTTTATGGCCTGGCCTTGAATTAAACTTAAATTGGAGCTACTGATCCTAGACCTCTGATTGGACTAGGGCAGGCAGTGTAAAGTATTCAGGAAACACTCAAATTCAGCTATCCCGCGGAATGTTTATCCATTGAAAACAAATTGCCTAGACATGCCTATTTGGAGTGGTCAGAATAGATCAAGAATGTTCTGGATTGACATTTAACATGGGAAAGGCCAAATCCTGCATTGCTTTCTTAGAGCCACTGAGCACAGTGTGATAGAGCTGTGCATTTCCAAGATAAACCAAGTTGGAAACTTGAGCAGGAATTTATTCTGCTTATCCTTTCCACAGTGACCGCCTACCCTTGTGTAAAGACTAGAACTATCAGTATTCTTAAACACAGATAGTCTCAGTTGTTGGAGTAGCCTAGTTAATAAAGTATTTAGGAAGGGGTAACGATGCTCACTAGGATAGCGGGAGTCAGCAGGTTAAACTTCCAAGAGATTCGCTGCTGTTTTGGCAAAAGACCATCTTGTAGTTTCCTCAGCTGATGGAGTCTGCCAAGGTGGACTAACCACAGCTGGCAGTGAGACAGCACCTGGAAGGTACTTTTGCCTCCATTATCTTTGTGACTAAAACCTGAGATTAAGAGGAAAAGAACCTAAAATTTAAATGTTAGTAATTAATAGCTAAGGTTAATAGCACACCTGCTGCAGTCCTGTGAGTAACTGAGCTACCACGTGCCAAAAAGCAGTTCCCATTTGGAAGTGAAGGATTTTAAAAGTAAATTTGATGTGGATACTAATCAGAGTGACAAGGAAAGGTCAGGTAATCTAGCTAAACAGAGAAATGCAACCTCTTTAGTGGGTCAGTAGACACTTAACCTTGTAAAATGTTGGGGGAAGTAGGGAAGGTAACCTGGAAAAAAATGGAAGTCAGTTGGGAATGTTCTTGCAACAGCGTTCTGGAGTGCTCCTGCTGCAGCCACAGGAAAGACAGTCTGCTCTGGGAGCTTAAATCCTGATACTTAATAGTTCAATGCCCACTGAAACACTGCCAAAGGGAATACCTAATGCATATCCTGAAAAGCTGTCTGCAACCTGGGGTCTCTATGCCATATTGATAAATCCTAATGACAGAAGTTGCATGTTGATAACTTCTTTTGGCAGTTCCGAGTAAATGGATCTAAACTCAGAATATAACCCAAGGTGATGCTGTTCTGGGCAAAGTAAGTACTCCCTGGGGAATTGCAGTCCTTCAGGCTGAGAACGGAAAGTTGCTGCTGCAACTTTCACCCAACAGAGAAGAGATTGCCCCAGACCAGTGGGGGAAAGTCACATTGCTCGCCCACACAAGGGAGTCCAGACCTGAAAACCAAAACCCACAGCAACAAAGGGATTCCCACAATGTTATGAATCATCAGAGGGCCATGGAAGGGTCCCTCAAGTATGCTGCCCCAGGAGAGAACTCATTGTCTTAATTCAATGGCAGGTTAATTCCCTACATCTGTTAGTGCTATTTGTGATGGGCCACAGCCCCAAATTCATTGTTCTTTGCAGATAACGAAGCCAATGAATTAAACGCCACAAGCACAGACGTACTTTTTTCATGGTACAACTACATCTGCTTCCACAGCTCTCCAGGAAACCTCCTGCCTCAAAACTCTTTTCTTTGGTCCAAGTCTTCTCCCTGTGGAATTATTTACCACTGTGTGGTTGTTTTAACTCACCTTTTTTAATGTGTATTGATCGATCCCAAAGAACTGTTACTGCCTTTGCTCATGAAGAGTCTAAAGTGGAATGGAAGTCTGTTCCAGAAATAGCATCCAGTTCTACTGGAAACTTGTTGAGGTCTTTTTTTTCACAAAACTTTATTCACATGCTACTTTTTGCTTGTATTTCTTCTTTCTTTAGACCAGTACCCTCAAAATTCTTTTAGTTTCTTATTGTTAGTACAAAGGATTCCTAACAAGGATTTGGTGGATTTCCAAAACAGGATTTCCTGATTTGAAAACTCCTACAGCAGTTTTTTTTTAAACCTGTTCTTAAAAAAAGACCTGACGTGATTTCAGCTTAGTCTTCCTAAATCAGCTTTCAAATGTTTTAATATTTTAACTGTTTAAAAGCATGAGGATAATACTTGTAATACTTCATAAATCACAGGAGTCTTAGTTGTTGTATACTGGTTTGTTTTATACAATTTTTTCCATTTGCAGGTTATCAGTAGTCATCTCTTAGAATAATATGCACAGGCTTAAAGCTGCAAGCAAATTGTATTGCACAATAACCAGTCTTTCTTTACAGTTTAAGCCTTGTCATCTTCCTCATTTTCTTTTGACTACAGTTAATGCCAGAACAATCTCACTTTTTATCAAGGACAGAGTTGTCTGGTCTCAATCTGCCCAAACATGTCCTGAAGAAATGTCTTTCTCACAGTTCCAGCAAGATTACAGAGTTCATTTTGCTTTTGTTAAGCAGATTTTGATTTTAAGCTACCTAGTCCTTTTGCTCTCTCCATTTCCCCTTGTCTTCCTGGCAGAAGGTTTGTTTTACCAGTAACATATGAATAGGGTACTTGGCACAGCTTTTTAAAAATGTGGCTTTGTTTGACAGGTTCTTTTAAATGTCATAGGTTATAAGTCATAAGTGCAATGCTTAGTATAGTTAGATTTTTGGAAAATGCACCAATTTTCTGTTAAAAAGCTGGAAATTATACTGAATCCCCCTTAATGACTTTGATACATAGCAGCCAGCTATGAATTAATAAACTACATGAAAAGCAGGTTTAGAAGCCTGAACACATTCCCACTTTGAGACAACACGAAAACAAACTCCCAGGCAGCTCAGAGGTTGGTGACGATCAGTCCTGGCAGAGCCCAGCGCTACCCACACCACATGCTCTGCCTACTGCTTCTTCCAGCTGAGAAACACAGCCCTGCAATTTTCACTCCGTAAATCACCAGGAAGAAGGATGTGTAAGGAACATCTGGACTGATTCAGGGGTTGGCTGGCCATATGGCACCACAAAACCAGCAGATCTCATCTACTGGGAGGAGTGTGGTGGTGGCATGACGTGAGAGGCTGGTGTGGTGGCATAGCAGGCAGGGATGAGGCCGGTGAAATGGCAGGTCAGGTTCATGCCTGGATCAGGCTGCGGGGAATTCCTGGGAGCTAAAGTGGCCTGACACGGGCTGTGCTGATCGGCAACCCGTTTTTTTCCCATGGGGGGGACTGGCATAGGCTGTTCCCATTCCCAAAGTTGATTTTGGTTGACAGGCTTGTGGGGCAAATAGCCCAAAAGCCACAGGACCGAGCTGCTTTTTCAGTTTCAGACAACCATTCATGGGGAGCTGGTCTGCCTGTTCACACCGCACAGAGGGCTGTATCCTGTGCTTACCTAATAAGCCTACAATGCAACAACACTGTTGGAAAAGACAGATGCTAAAGACATTTAGACCAGCACATGACCTTATTCCTGACAACAGCCAACCATTATTTATTTTATAGCATGTCCAGAAGCCAATCTTAAAGGTATGCTTGGATATGGAGATATTTTAGTTACAAGGGTGCTGTAAATGCCATGTGCAGGAAAAATAGACTGCCATATTCCAAATCCTACTGTCAAGTGTGTAAATGGAAGTGCAGAAGAGCTCTGCAGAATGCTTAGTGCAGTACCTAGCTGCAATTAACTGGGTCCCAGGTCGTGGTGATTGAATTGCACCAAAGGTAATTGAATTTTAGAGTTAGATTAAGTTTTTTGACCAGGCTTCTTCCTTGCTATTCTGTTCTGTTTAGTTTAACTTTCAAAGTAACAGAACACCTCCAAGTTTTATCAGCTACCTATCCCAGTTAGGCAGCAAAGTATAGAAGCAACAGTCAAATTTTAGGGGCGTGAGCACGTCAACTGCTGCTGTTACCCTGTGTGTCTGAGAGAGGACTGGGCGTGCTGTGGGCAGGAGAAGAAAGACTTAGTCTTTTGAGTCCGTGTCTGCCATTGTCCAACACATTAAAACTTAAATGAAGTGGCTTGAAATCTGCCCTTGATTTACCCTTCTACTGGAAAAGAAGTATTTCAGGTTTGGCGAGACGACTAGGAGAAAAGGAAGAAGAGAATCAAAGGTAATTTAATGTTTCAAACCTGTTTCTCCTTCCTTGCACACAAATGTTTGGCTTAGCTCTCAAACCGTGTTTCACGGTCTTGACTGGGGAAGCTGGCTAGGCTCTGAAATCTGGATGGTTTGTGCAGATGGCTTTGCCTGTTAATGTGCTGGACTAACAAGTGAGTTTCTGAAGCAGCACCACTGGAAGAAATAAATTTCTTTAAAAGTAAATAGAACTATGAACGAGATGGAGGTGAGGAAGGAGGAGTTACGGTGGGGCTTCCCACCAGAAGAGAGGTAAAGTTGGGCTAGGGTGTCAGCTCAGCAAGGGAAAACTGAGGAAGAGGGACAAAGTATATACAATCTCAAGTAGTATGCAGCTTGACAAGATGTTATTTCTTGTACTAGAAGAACTAGAGGGGAGTTTAAGGAAATTGTCAAACGGCAGTTTAAAACAGAAGGAAATGCTTTGCATAACAAAATCGTGGCTCTTGTTAGCATGGGATGTTAAAGGAGTCTGAGGGCATGCATGGGTTCAAGTTAAGGAGACCAGTTCATGGTGGCTACGTCCACTGGGGGTTATTGAACATACCACTTCGGATACATCTTCTGACTTAAGCAGGCTGTGCTCTGCTGGAAGCCAGGCTGGTCTTCTTGCGGAACCATTGTACTTGCCTCATTTTTTTATAGCCTTTCTGTAGCTGTCTGTGACAGTGGGTGTGTTTGGAGACGAGCTAGTGGGCTGGACAAACCTTTGGTCTCGCCTAGTACAGTTGTTCTTCAGCTTGCTGAAGAAGAGTACAGTGAAGCCAGTTAGGCAGAGCCGCGTTGCAGTGAGGGAGTTACTACACTCATCGCTTTCTGACAAACTGGACTGCAGCAGGGGTGCTCTGGGAAACGTTTCCTATCAGTGAGGCAATGGAAAAGATTCCTGGGGAGCTTGTGGGGTTGCCTTTAAAAGGCCCTGTAAAGACGCTAAACTAAAAAAGCAGAGGGACTTAGCTTTGCCTGGGGTCAGGGTTCCTCCAAACCTCCTTTGTTTCTATTTATATATATCGATCTAGATATCTAGATATATGTGTACTTAATATACCTAATGTATATATTATGTATGTTTTATAGAGAAGTTATTAAATAACATGAAATGGAAATACAAACAATGCAAGTAAATTGTCAGTGGACTTTCTTACCTCCCTAGACTTTTAAAATTATTTTCACAAACAGGAATTATCAGGTCTGCTTGGGAGTATGCAGGATGCACCAGCAATTTAAGGCAGAATACTTATGTGAGCAGACAACTGATGTTTTTAAAGGGAAGCTCAAATTCCTTACGCAGACTAATGCTTCCTCCCCCACTACCTTGCCTGTCTTCCCTCTGTTCCCCAGCTACGTGACCCTGACTCCTGCTGATGCATGTTTCTGTTTCTTTCTTTTCTTTCTTGGGCTCTGCCACTCCTGTCCAGGTGCCACGTGTACGGAAAATGCACTGAAGCTGGATCCAGGGCGGGCGGATGGCTGGAGGATCCCATTCAGCCCCCGGGAGGGAGGCTGCGGGGCTGCCATGCGCTCCATGTGCATTGGGTTACGTTTCTGCCACCCTGCTGAGCTGGACACCCTGGTACAAGTCAGCATCGAAAGCGGCCGAATGACTCACCACCATCCCACTGGCTACCTGGGGTCCCTGGCATCGGCCCTCTTCACGGCTTTTGCAGTGAATGGCGTGCCCCCCCCGGCCTGGGGGAAGGGGCTGCTGGAGGTGCTGCCACGGGCGAAAGCCTATGTGCGGGACACTGGCTTCTTCGTGGAGGAGAACATGGGGCAATGGTGAGCTGTGCTGCCAGCACCGGGTTGTGTTAAAATGAAAATGAACCTCACGTATGAGAGGCGAGTTCTGTTTATACTTAAGCTTCAGTAATCGCATTATGGTAAATTCCTAGAGCAGCACATGCCTGCCATGGGATCAAATCCATTCAGAATACCTCTAACTTACTAAAAAAACAAAAAAAGAAAGAAACAAAAAAAAAAGTCAGATTGGGTTTGGGTCATGTAGCTGTGACATTTTTTTGGCTAGACTTGTCATCTCAAGCAGCCGTGAGCTGATGAAAGCTGGGAAGCAGGGCTGGGGAGCAGCACCAGGCTTAGGGCTGAGCTCAGTTTGAAAGTTATAACCAAATCTGGCTGCAGATTCGGTGTGGCTCCGTGCACAGGGGCACAGACACACAGGGGCAGAGGTACTCGGAACTTGGGAGGATGACTCAGTTCTCGCTCTGAGCCTTTGAATCCTGTGCAGCGCGACAGCAGCAGGTGCTGGGCTGCATTCTCCCATGTGGCTGGAGGGAGGGGAAATCTTAACTCACTGAAACATGTCCTTGTGCCTCTTACTGTAAATCATCTCCCTAGTTTGACAAATGGGGGACGCCTACCATTTTGCCGAGCCATCGCTCCGGCCTCCTGATGTGGCTAGTTTTCAGCTGCTGCCTGGCGCGCCTGTGGGGAGCTTGAGTATATGCTTCTGCTGTGGGATGTCTCTTACAGCCCCTCCATCCCATCTCCTGTTTTGCAGGCATTACTTCGAAGAGCAATGGAAAAAATACCTGGCAGAGCGAGGCATATCGGATGGGGTCTCGCCGCCCACCTTCCCTCCCAAGTATGGTGTGGAAGAGAGAGACTCATTCTACACTTCCCTCAGCTATGATGGCTGGGGGGGCAGCAGCGGGCACGATGCCCCCATGATCGCTTACGACGCGCTGCTGGGTGCAGGGGACTCCTGGACAGAGCTGGCTCACCGGGCGTTCTTCCACGGGGGAGACAGTGACTCCACTGCCGCCATTGCAGCCTGCTGGTGGGGGGCCATGCATGGCTTCCAGGGGGTCCACGCCTCCCTCTATGCCCACCTGGAGTACAGAGACCGTCTGGAGCAGGTGGCCAAGGACTTGTACCACATTGCCTAGGCAGGGGGTGGCAGCCCCCCCCTGGGGCGTGCTTACCCCACCTGCCGCCCCTCACTTCCTCAAGGTTTTGCAGATTTGGTTTGCAAACCTGCTGGATTAAAGTGTGCAAGCGTAGCCAGAGCCAGGCCTCCTTTTTCTGTTTGTGCGTGCTGACTGCAGCAGGGAGGCCATTTCGGAGCTAGCAGTTTGTGACTTGGGGGTGGGGGCAGCTGTCACAAGGTGGTTTGATGGGAGCACACAACAGGCCCTCGAGCAGCCAAGCCCTGAGACACTCCTCCTCGGATGCACATTGTTTGGTCCTCAAGGGGAGCAGGACCACCTGCGGCAGCATCGCCAGCCATGCTCCAGCAGCAAGGGCAGGCAGCAAAACCCACTCAAGCTACCCCAGAGCAGGGTCCTGCCCACACACGAGCATGCCAGAGGGGGTCAGGGCCGCACGCCTGGCCGCACAGAGCCTACATGGGCTGGCAGAGATGCCTCCTGGCAAACCGGTGACAGCTAGCCCAAGCTTGCTGCCTGGTACTGTCAACGGGGAGTGCTAGGGACACCGCTTGCCATCTCGCGTGGAGCATCTGCAGGGCTAAAACCTCTGCTCCTTAGCACAGGGACTACAGCAGATGTAGCCCAAGACAAACCTACGGGGGGGTGCAGCGGCACAAACAGCCAGTTGTGTCCGAGGACAGCAGCGTTTTCTCATGCAATTATTTTAGCAGAGGGTATTTTTTTGTTTTAAACGAATGTGGAAAAAAACCCAAACCCAACCTTACAGGTGCATTAGCAGTGCGTTTTGCACAAGTTCACAGCAGTTTTGCTGTACAGGTAAGAGTGTATCATGCTACTTCCCTATTTCAGTTACTGTGGGAGTTCTAGGCTACTGACCAAACCCTTATTCAAGGTAAAAGTGGGTAAAGAGAAGTAACAGGTTGCATTTTTATATGGACTTAAGCAACTTCTGCAGTGAACTATATTACTCTGCTTACATCAAAGTTACTAAAGATGATTTGCTTAGTATTCGCTATGGATAATTCTATTTAAAAAAAAGTGTTTTCTTCAAATCCAGACTATGACACAGCAAAGTACTACTTTCAGAGCAATTTCAAAAGCAGTGTATCCCATTCAATAAATAGACCTGGCATCACACCTCTGTTGTGGGATGAATTAAGGGATGAGAGAGAGAAATATGAAAAGCCAGAGGGTGCACGATGTCTGCAAGCTCAAGCCTGCAAGAGAGAGGAGATGCGCTACTGGGGTGGGAGGTGAGTTAATACATCAGGGAATAGGGGTGGTGGGAGGGGGAGAGGCTGCTAAAACGAGGAGTTCTGCACGCCTTTATGCAGGGAGTGCACATAAAGGCATAATGAAAGCCCAGATCCGACAAAAAAACAGCAATAGGATTCACAATTTCAACACAGTTTACTACAGCTCTCAAGTGTGTTGTATAAAACATGTTTTAGTGCAACATAGTACAAAGTTGTTGTTGGTTTTTTTTTGGTTTTTTTTGTTTTTTTTTTAAAAATCCCAAACATTTTTCCACATCATGCATGGATAGGGTATCTCTCTTTCTTCTCAGGTTCATTACAGAAAGTTACAGCAGAGAGAGTGGTTTGAAAAGCTTCGTGTTAAAACTCGTTACAGGAAGAGTCTGCCTTATAAAAACAGAGAAGTTTGAGACTGGGCAACACACTGCCAGAGCAATGGAGAAATGTCACCGGCAAGGTACATTCAGGGACCGCCATGGGAGCCGCTTCCCAGGAAAACCTGGGCTCAGTGCAGGAACCGCAGGGCTGGGAAGGGACCTGTTCCAGCCAGGGGGATGGGGCCATGGGACAGCCCTCCAGGAGAGCCCTGCTCCAGGGCAGGCAGGCTGGCGAGAAGGAGCATGGCTCAGGTGCAGCGCAGTGCTCTCGGGGAAGAACAGCTCCTGCTGACTTCATTTTGTCTTCTTCCTTTAAAGCTGAAATGAGTTGCAGTTCCTGCCCGGGAGCAGTATATACAGGAGATACTACATTTATGAAACATCACCCACTGGCTGCAGCTGCTGCTGTTTGCGCCTCGGTTCTTCATTTCCATTCACTTATAATCCCACTCCTCTCTTTGCAGACGCCTTATCCAGAAAGGGAAGACAAGTGTGCGGGTGTGCGATACTTCAATATATATATATATATATATATATATATGAGTGTGATAGTACACATATGCTGGGGCCAGTAAGCAGTTAACATCTCAAGGAGGCAGACTTTGCAGAGGGACAAGTGAAATTTGGGCTTCCCAGCAGAAGAAGAAACCAATGCCTTTCTGGTGGAGGAGCAGAGGTGTCTGACTTTGAACAGCCCAGCACAGGGTGGTCTGTGGCCACACGGGTCCTCTCCCAGTCAGGAAAGAGGATGCGCAGTGCAGATCTCACACCTGAGGCTTCACCACCTCTGAAACATCAAGGCATCAGGGTCTAACCGACTAGTGCTACAGAGCATCTGCTGAGGTCCCCTTCTCTTCCGACCCTCCTGAAGAGGACAACGGCTGTGGGTATGGCACCTCTCACCCGTGAGGCAGGGGTGGTTCTTGTGGCTGCGCCCATCTGCCCTGGTTGGCCTCAGCCATGCTGCGAAAAATAAATGGCTGGATGTGCCAGGAAGACATCAAGGAAGACAACAAAAGGCCATTTTTGGCAAACATTTTCTTCCGCCAGACATCACGCTTAGGGCATATGGGGGAGGAGGCGGTTTCCTCCACAGGACAGGGCAGGGGTACTTGGCATTATGGGGTGCGGGAGCTCAGGTGCCCCACGTGGCGAGAGCCCTGGTTTGGTTCATGAGAGCCATATCTTTCACAGAAAGAACAGCATTTCCTGCCACAGTGGCTGCCTCGGACAAGGGCAGGTGACTTTGCCAGGAGGGGGAGCTGATGGAGAAACGGTTTCTCCTCCTAAAGCCCCAGAAATGAAAAGCGGCAGATGCACGCACACACGCAGGGAAAAATTTCTCTCAAGAGGGTGCCGATGTGGTGCAGGCTCCTTGCCTTGCTCAAGCGCGCGGCAGCAGGGAGTGCAAGCCGCAGGCACACTCGTGACACGTGGTGATTAATTGCACATCCCCACTGCGTGCCATGGCTGCAGCTGGGGTCCTTGGCTGAACCACCCAGGGGCCGTGAACCCCAGCCTGTGGAGCTTCTCCTTTCCCCCTTCCTAAAGTCATTACTTTGGTCATGTTGAAGTCTTCAGAGACTGGATCCAGCCACCAGTCCCCAGGCGACTGGGGCACAGAGGGCACCTGCCTCAGCAGAGGTGGTGGCCTGGACACCAGGGAGGAGCACGACTCTGGTAAGCTGGACCGTACAAGGACCCTCTTTGCTACCCACGAAGTCAGAGCTTTCAGGTGTCCTCCTTCCATTCCCCTCTTCAGTTCCTGGAGACAAACTAAGTTGCTTTTGTCCTGACCGCAAGCGCGCTGAATATTCAGTCTCTCCAAGATGTGGGAACGCTCCCAAAAGGTGAACCGCTCCCTCCTGAGAGAACAGTAAGATGGAGGCAAGAAGATGCTGAGGCTACAGCCAGTCTTTAAGACGGACCTCCTGACAGCCCAGCTAACCGCTCTGGAGGTGGACCTGGCTTTGTTTTGGAAGAGGGAGGAGCTAGCTCAGCGCACCTTGGGAGAAGACCTTCACTGTGGCACTGAGTCTGAGGAGGAAAACCAGTCTGTTTTGGAAAACATATACATTTACTTGCAAAGAGATCATCCCAGGACCAAATGCCCCCTGGGCACTCCTCACTGTACGGAGAGCAGGGGAAGCTTACAGTTCCTTGAGCGACCAAAAAAGAAACAACAAAAAAGTAATGGCCCAAAAGACAGCAACTAATGGGAGCAAACTTAATCCAAGAGGAACAGCTGCTATGTACAGCAAGCGCAGGGACCCTCCCCTCCGTCTGTCGGGGCAAGGGGGTGCATTCCCACAGGTGCTGGAGGAAGCCTCGGACCTTCCCGTCCCCGCTGGCTGGGTGCTCCACAGAGCTCAGCCGCCACGTCGGAGCACAGACACTGAAACAAATGAAACAAGAACAACAAAACCCACTCTGTTCCTTAGGGTTCCCGGTGTGTCTCTGCTTCTCTCTCTCTCTCGCTGCATGTCCCCCCGGGTGCCTCTGCCTCTTTAGTCTATGGTTCCCGGGTGGATGCTGAGGACCGGCGGCTCTAGGCAAGTGGGAGAGTAGTTGAGATGGGGCTCTTTGATCCACAGCAAGGGGACCCCGTTCTTGCCCTCCGAGTTCTTGCTGGAGTTCCGGCTCTTGAACCGCACCAGGAGGATGGTGATGATCAAGATGCCGAATATGGGGAAGGGGTAGAAGAACACAAAGTAGAAGAGGGCGTCGTTGGAGCAGATGACAGACTGCAGGGTGGAGCCTGGAAAGAGACAGAGGACAGTCACATTTCATGGCTTCTCTGCAACACAGGGCCTAAAAACTTCTTTAGAAATGTAAAAAACCCAGATGCTTATTACTTTGTGTCAATGCAGGAGCTAGGGCTGTGAGAAAAATACCAATATTGGAAAACAGAGCATCAGAAGAAAAGTTATTGCAGGACATGTTTTGGCTTTATCCCCCCCAAGAGTTTCCCGAGTGCTAGAAAGAGTCCTCCCTGATGCCGACTTTATGTGATCTTATGAAGCGGAGAGCCTCACAAAGAATCGATTCCCTTTCAGTGGTGGTACACAAGAGGCAGCACCCCAGGGTACCTCCCTTAGGGACCCACAAAACTCTCATGACCCCGGTTCTCTCTGGAGCCTGTAAACCATCCAATGGCTTCAAGAGCTGCTTGGATGAGACCCTTGTGCAGAGCTAAGCCAGCTTCCAGGGTGTTTCCAAAGGCAAGGGTTAAACCCCAGTGGGGGGCAATGTCTGCCCTCACTGACTCGAGACGCGCCAGGCGGTAAGTGCTGTGGGGCAGGCAGCCCCAGCACAGAGCTAAGTGCAGTGTGGATGCTCAAGCCCAAGCAAGAGCTGGACTACGAGCCATTAAGCCAACTGGAAAAGCACCAGCACCACAGACTTGCCCAGGTGCAGGCAAGACCCAGTCCCATTCGCTCCCTGACCTTTTTATCTTGGTTGAACCAAAGATGCGGGGGATGTCGGGGTCATGTCCGCAAGAGGGTCGTTGCCTCTTCTCACCTGCATCCTGCACGTGAACGGCGACCATCCCCGACTCCTCCTCTGCCAGCCGGTACCACACGCCGTTGGGGTCCGCCAGCCACTCTTCCACACGGCATGAGTAGTTCCCCGTGTCGGCACCGCCAGCCTGCAGCACTGTCAGCCGAAACAGCACGGCCGAGAGTCTCTGGAAGCGCAGACGGCCCTCCCAGCGACTGGCCTCGGGGCTGAAGATGGCATCGGGGCCCACACTCAGCACCGCTTCCCTCTCCTCCTCCTCCTCCTCCGCTGTGTCCTCCTCCACGTGGCCGCCTGCCTCTTTGGCCCGCAGGTTGTACCATGTCACTGCAAAATAGGACTCCGGGCTGGAGCGGGACAGGATGCTGCAGTCCAGTGGGAAGGATTCCTTCTCCTGCACCGTGAGGTTGGCAGTGGCCGTGTCCACCTGCAAGGTGGGATCTGAGATAACAACAGGGAGAGGTGAGCGCTGAGCAAAATGCTATTGTCAAAGCCACCCTGCCCTGGCACAAACCGCCGTGACTCCGGTGCTGGGTGCAATCCAAGCAAAACCCAAAGGCTTGATGCAGCCTGCTGAGTCCCACAGGCACCTCTGTGGTCAACCCCACAGGTGCAGCATCCTCACCGCACCGCACCCCGCCTGGCGCAGGGTCAAACGGGAGCGGGCTGCAAGCGCCGTGCTGTACCACCCTGCCCACGCAGACCTTCACACCAACTAATGGGCGTGTGTGCAAGAGGAGAAAGCTGCTGCGACTCATCCAGACACGCTACAAGAACACGTCAGGAAATACTGAGGTTTGGTGTGTGTGCTGAGGAGCAATGTAGCGCTGCTCCCCAGCTAGTGGTGCAAAGAGCATTGCGCTCCATGCTAATTTTTTGAGAGTGCTCAAAGGACTTGAAAATCAGTATGACAGAAGAGAAGAGGATTTTTTCCAGCAATTCAGGAAGTTGTTTAGGTAAGAGGTTCCTCCATGGAGATGTCCTCAGCACAGACACAGCAAGGATGCTTCCAGAAGTCTCCCTCTCTCATGTTTTTTTCTCTAGCGCTTGGTGCAAGGCTAAGAGATGTTTTTATCTAACTGAGATACAGCGGCCAGAACTCAAGATGAGTTGATTAAAGGCTGACTTCAAGAGCAATTAACATTTGGTTTAGTCATCTTGCCAGGGAACACGTACTCCAGGGATCGCAATCAGTCCAGATCTAAGCTTTCGTTTAAAGATTAAAAAGCCCTTTCCGACACGGGAGCTGAGCGGGAGGGGTAAGCTGACGGCTCACCAGAGAGAGGTGCCTTCTCCTCCAGTGAAGATGGCTGGGCAAGCCCTCCCCTGCCCAGAGCCCGGGTGGTGCTGCTGGATGGGGCTGCTGTCCCCCAGCTCCCATCAGCCGCGGGGCTGCTGTGCCCCACGGGGCTTCTCATTACAGCACCTGCCCAACACTTTTAAAATGGTTCCATAAGGAGTTTCTCCGTTAAAACCGGAGCTCTTCAGGCTGTAGGCAAGATGAGTGTTTTCAGCTCACATCTTCCCTGGGAAGACTCCCCAGCAGAAACAGGAAGGTGGTAAATACTGGTATTTTGGAGACTACTGAGGTAAAAAAGAGGAAGGGAAGGAAATGGCTTGTCAAAACCAACACAAAGCCTTCCCCACCTCAGCAGGTCAAGCAGAAAGAGGAGAACTGCTGTCTGAAGGTGCCGAGAGTTTTTTTCCCCCCTTTGCTCATGATTATAGTCTTGAAACATGAGGAGATCCTCACTAATGAGGCATGAGTCACAAGCAAGTTTAGTCATTTTGTGAAGTACTGGCTGCTGCGAAAGAAAAACAAACAAAAAAGCACTTTTAGAAAAAAAAAAAAAAATCTTGAATTAGCGCACTCTCTTCTTCCCACTCCACATCCCTCTGTAAATCAAAACGAGCCTCAGGGATTTCCCTGCTGTCCATTCCCCCCTCCATCAGGGCTGGCAATTCTCAGCCTGCATGAAGAGCTGCCACTTCCAACCGTGCAGGCACGCAGAGAACAGGGATTGCCCGGGGAGGGTCTCTGCTCAAGCCTTCCCAAGCAAGGACCTGGCGGATAGGGGCTGTGCTGTCCCCGGAGACAGCTCCTCCTTTGTAGGACCAATCTCCTCCGCCAGGAATGATGACTAAAACCTTTCCAGACTCTTACCCTTTGCTGGAACGGGCATGCATAAAGCACCACAGCAGGGCGTGCAGAGTGGCTGCTTTACATGCTGGAAAAAACCCAGCAAATAAGGACCGTAACTGTTATTTGACTTACAGCCCTTAAGACAGGCATTTAATCTTGAAGTCATATACCTCAAAAACTAGGGAATCCGTATTTTCCAAGGTAAATTGTCCTTGCAGCTTATCTGTTGTTAAAAATAATAAATATAAATAATATAACAATAAAGCAGAGTACCACGGGAATCTGCTTTTGAGGGCTTAAAAGTCCACAAGTGCTGGTCAGTCGTTAAGAACCACCTTTTAGAAGCACAGGAGCAGCAATTCCACTGTACTGTACGTCTGGCAAGCGGGGCAGAAATGCAGCTTGGCTGAACAGGGAGCTCCTCATGGAGCTCAAGAGGAAAAAAGAAATTGTATGATCTCAGGCTTTGCAGGAAGGTTACAAAGCTGTGGTTTGTACACGCAGAGAAAAGACACGGAAGGTCAAAGCTCAGCTAGAGCTGAAACTGGCCAGTGTTGTGTCAGCTAACAAGAAAGGCTTTTTAAAGTATGTTAATAGCACGAAGAGGTCTGAAAAAAGCACTGGACTATGATCCTTGTTGAAGAGTGTCACCTGACTATTAGGGATGAAGAAAAAGCAGAGGCATTAATGCTTTTTTAGCATCGGTCTTTAGTAATACTGATAGACCTGGGGTTGCCCGGTTCCCCGAGTCGGAGATCACGGGCGTGGGAACAGCGACTTTCCATTTGTGGACACTGAGATTGTAAGGGACCAGCTGTGTCAGCTGAAAGTTCTCAAATCCATGGGGCCTGGCGGGATTCATCCCAGAATACTGAAGGAGCTAGGGGATGTTATGGCAGGATCCCTCTAGATCATCATCCAAAGGCTTTGGGAGTCAGGGGAGGTCCCTGCTGACTGGAGGCTAGTCCAGTTTACAGGAAGGGCTGGAGGGAAGATCCAGGAAACTACGGTCCTGTTAGCCTAACCTCAGCTCCTGGAAAAACGATGGAGATTATACTGGAGGGTACTATATGGAGATTATGGAGGGTATATGGAGATTATGGAGGGTACTACTGAAAGGCGTTTTAAGACCAACGCAATGATCCGGCGCTGTCAACATGTGTTCACAAAGGGAAAGCCCTGTTTAACTGTGGATAACTGGCTAGCTGGAAAGGGTCACACAGACATAGCCCAGCTGGCTGGACAAAAATGCACATCGCTCTCAGCTTATCTGAAGTAAAGCAAAAATACACTGTCTTTGGCTGTCCTTGTTACACAATAACAGGAAGATTTTGGTGGGAAAAGAATGTTGCAGGTGGGAACAGATAACTACAGAAGAGAAACTAGGGGCAAGCTTGGTATTTAGGCAACTAACCAATAATGAGCTTAACTTTTGTAATATGTATGAGCTAATTATAAGAAGGCATAAAAGGTGACTGTAAGAGACAATAAACGAAGTCTGCTGATCACTCATATTGAGTGACTGTGTCTTCCCTCCATCGCGACATTTAACAAATTAGGATATTAAATTAAATATCGTCCTATGATAAGGTCACTCACCTAGTAGGTGAAGGGGAGGTGCTGGATAGTTTTTCTGGATTTTAGTAAGGCTTTTGCTACTGTCCCTCACAGCATCCTTCCCACTGTGGGATGAGCAGGTTCACGGTGTGCTGGGTGAAGAACTGGCTGAAGGGCAGGGCTCAAAGGGTTGTAAGTGAATGGGGCTACAGCTGGCTGGCCACCAGTCACCAGCAGTGTCCCTCAGCCGGGCTACAGCTGGCTGGCAACTGGTCACCAGCGGTGTCCCTCAGCGTTCGATTCCAGGGCCAGTTCTGTTCCATATATTTATCAAAGATCCGGACACAGGAGTTGAACACACCATTAGCAAGTTTGCTGACGGTAACAAACTGGGAGGTACTACTGACTTTCTTGAGGGAGAAGAGGCCTCGCAGAGGGATCTAGATAGACTGGGCACTGGGGTTTGATTAATGGGATGAAATTTCACGAGTCCAAATGCTAGATACCACACCTAGGGTGGAGTAGCACCAGGCACAAGTATAAAATGGGCTCAGTACGAGTCAGCAATGCCCCGGCAGCCCCGGGGGCAAACTGCATCCTGGGGTGCAGCAAACACAGCGTAACCAGCCGGTTAAAAGGGGTGACTGTCCCACTGTACTCGGCATTGGTGCACCTCACTCGAGCGCTGTGTGCAGTTCTGGGCACCACAATGTCAGAAGGTCCTTGAATGCATCCAGAGGAGGGCAACAAAGCCGGTGAAAGGGCTGGAAGGAATGTCCTACGAGGTGCAGCTAAGGACATGGGGTTTGTATAGTTTGGAGAATAGGAGGCTGAGGGGGCAACCTCACCACTCTACAGCTTCCCAAGGAGGGGATGTCGAGAGGGAGATGCTGATCTCTTCTCCCTGGGATCCAGCAACAGGACGGGTTCAAAGAGAATGGCTCAAAGCTGTGCTGGGGAGATTGAGGCTGAGCATTAGGAAGCCCTTCTCTACCGAGAGGGTGGTCAAACACTGGAACAGGCTTCCTAGAGAGGCACTCAATGCCCCAAGCCTGACAGAGTTTTGGTCAATGCCATTAGTAATGTGCTTTAGCTTCTGGTCACCCTGAAGTGGTCAGACAGCTGGACTAGGTGATCATTGTAGGCCCCTTCCAACTGAAATGTTCTGTTCCGTTTTCTTCACAACTCTCCAAAATTGGAGTTTCCTCCCTGGTTTGAACTTCTGTAGCACTTTTTTCCCCACTAGATCCTGGAAAGAATGAGAAGCACCTGGATCCCCGATATCTGCCTCCCTGTGTCTGGGAACAGCCAAAACAGTGGTGTTAGGCAGCAGGATCCACCTGAATCACTATCACTGGCAAGAGGGTGGCCAGGAAGCCCAGAAGTACCCCTCGTCCATACAGAGGCAGGCTCCTCACAGCCAACTCCTGCCCCAGCAAGAAGCCTGAGCCCCCATCCCAACTGAAGATGAACCCTCAGAGCTGCACGTTCTGCATCTGCTTCTTCACCTGCACAACAAGGAGCAGAAGCATGAAAAACTTTCTGGACACCAGGCAAGGGTCTCGACCTCCTCTGCCACCCTCTTTTTATGCAAGGACCTTGCCCCTGGGGCACACACGTGGGGCGCACAGGGAGCTTCTCCCATCTCATTCTCAATGGAATTGTGAGTAAAATCAGAAGCCCATCCTATTGAATCTGCTGAAAGTGCTGTGAAAAAATACATTTGCAGACGCAGTGGTGACAAACCCCCAAAGCCCAAGCCCATCTAGCTGCGTTTGCAGGACTTGCTCTGTGCTCCTTCCAGAAAAGCAAGGGTGCACCCAAGAAGATACGCGAGAAAGCATCAGCAGGGTCTGCGGCACAGCGGTCCTGCCCTCTGCCTGGACTCGCTGTCAATGACAGACAGATGGTGACCTGTGTGTTTGGTCCAAGAGGGCAGAGTGCTGCTCAAAGCTGTTGGCACGAGATCCTCCTCACCTGGCTGCTTGACGGTGAGGGTGATGAGTCCGGAAAGGTCCTCTGCCCGCTTGTACCAGCGGTCGCTGGGGTCGAGGAGCCACTCCTCCACGCGGCAGTTGTAGGCCCCGCTGTCCCGCACGGTGGCGTTTTGGATGGAGAGGAGGTAGAGACCTGGGGACGGGCTCTCCAGGTGCAGCCGGCTCCGCAGGTCGCCCAGTGTCACCAGGTCCCCGTAGCGCAGGGTGCTCTGCCGGCTCAGCCGGGCCACCACCTCCTTCTCCGGGTGACCTGGCCGCCAGACGTACCACTCCACCGAGAGCTGGGACGAGGGGCTGGTCCGGCTGCTGACCAGGCACTCCAAGGTCACCCACTGGTTCTCCAGCACTGTGATGTTCTTGTGGGTCTGGTTCACCTGCAGGCGGTTATCTATGAGAAAAGGCCGTTAGAAATGCAAGGTGATGGAGGGTTGCAATGGTCCTTTCTCCCTCCACAAGCCCTTCTCACGTGGCCACAATCCCGGGGTGTGATGAAAGAAATAAGGAAAGGGAGGAAAAAACCCCCGAGGGACTGGGGGAGAGAGGAGGAAAGAAAAACGGGACTTGTGTTTTTTAGGAGCTTCTGAAAATTTCAGGCTAGCCACCAACAATGCCCCGTTCAGCACAGGGAACTGGCAACCCACTATCTCCCAGTAGGATCTGGGGGGGGTGTGTGTGTCCTAAGTGCACAGACACCTTATTAAGGGAGGTGACACCTCAACCTTTCCTCAACTTCTTCCTGGGACAGGGCAGTAGCCCAGTCACACCCCCCCTGGCCAGTAAGCCCTCCTGTTGCGGGAAAAGGGGAAAAAGCAAGGCGGAGAACGGACAGCTGAGTACAGGGAAGCACCACTGCAAAACGAGAAGTGGCATGAGGGCAAAGTCACACACAGTATTTTGCTGCCTTGGGAATGTCCCTGGTTTTTGCTCCACGATTTCATTGATACTCGGGGTGGGGGTGGGTGGGTGACTGCAATCAGCTCTTTTATGTGAAATGACGTGTCGTGCGTTCCTGATTCCTTCATGACTTTTCAGGGGCACAGTCTGGACTTCCCTGGCACGGCCGCTGCAGCAAGCAATAGGCACCGTACTTCCCAGAGCAAGGTGGGTGATGCAAGGAAGGGGGCAGATCACAGCTCCCTGCTCCCTGACCGCCCCACAGCCATCTTGGGACTTTGCAGACTAAACCAAGGAGCTGGGACCAGCAGCCAGTGGCATGCTGTGGCCTGCTGTGCCTCCTGCCCGACCAAGCAGTGCCGCACTGGGACCGTACTCAATATCCCTCTGGTACCCCCACCCACAGAGCTTGTGTCTAAGCAGCCAAATCCAGAGACAGAGACCAGGCATTAGGCATCCTAGTCCGGCCCTGCTATCCAGGCGCATCCCTCCTGCCTGAAGGATTTCTGTCTTCCAGAAACAAGCACCCGGAGCAAGCGGGGACATGGCAGGCTTCCTTGTAAAGTACTGATGCTCTGCCTCAGCAGCACACATGGGGTCCAGGCTGCTCTCTGAGACGGTGCTTGCCTCCGGGCCTCCCCACTGTGTACAAAATGAGGGCTCCGTCCCCAGCTTGTGGGGGCCATCTTTAGCTCCTCCATCAGCCCACCTTTACCAGTGATGTCTGCTGCCACGGAAACCACCAGCAGAGCACATTTCTCCTTTCCTGGCAGCCAGCTCCCCATCTCATTAAACTCGTTACTCACATCTCGTGTGCACAGCGGCAGAGAGAAAAGAGACAAGGCTCCCTACGCCTGCCAGGATACAGGCACAGAGTAAAATTAAAACTGTGCAAAACATGCAAATGCTTTCCCAGGCAGGCACACACCCGCTCTCTCTCAGTAGGTCGCTAGTCGACACTCTTGCTACGTGATGCTCTTGAGGATAAAGAAACCTGGCTGGATACAGCGGCCCTCTAGGTTGTGGGGGATGGACAACCTTCCTGTGGGAACACTGAAAGGCACACCAGTGCAGCCTAAATGCAGGAGGGTCACATCAAAGGGGGAAAATGTCCCTCTGTGCAGGGATGTGCAGGCATAAAGATGCAAGGAAGGGGGTGACAAATCTGTAGTGGAAAGGAGACCAGAGGCTCCCTGTTGCCCCAGAAAAGCTCAGCGAGCTCATGAGCCATGCACAAGAGCCAATGCCAAGAGGACCTGGCTGGCACGGCACGCGGTACCTGGCTGCTTGACGGTGACCTCCGTCCGCCCCGACACCTCCTCCGCCAGCTTGTACCAGGCGTGGTTGGGGCTGAGCAGCCACTCCTCCACGTGGCAGTAGTAGCTGCCGCTGTCTCGGACCTCTGCCCGCTGGACCGTCAGGCTGAAGAGACCCCCCGATGCCGAGCGCTCGAACTGCAGCCGGCCCCGCAACCCCTCCTCCTCCGCGTAGGTGCCGTACTCGAAGGCTGAGCTGTGGGTGGTCTTCAGGATGAGCTTGCCGTCGGCGTCAGAGGGCTTGTGGACGTACCACAGCACAGCAAAGTGCGAGTCGGGGCTGGTCTGGGATTTCACTGAGCAGTTGAGGGGGATGGGCCGGTTCTCCACCAGAGTGATGCTCCGCTTCGACTTGCTCACCTGTAGCTTGGTCACTGCAACGGAGGAACCAAGAAGGATGAGGAGGAGTGGGTCATTGACACAGAAAAGAAAGGAACTCGTCTGGTTTTGGGGAGGACCAGAGGGTCCTCCCCCAGCTGCAGGCATAGCTGCTCTTGCCTGGATCTCACTTGCACTGACCTTTAGGATAAAGGCATTTAGAAGTTCTCCTACAAAATCTTCTCCCTCTTTTCGAGGCCTGCTCTACTTCTGGATCCTCCCACCGTGTCCCTCAGCAAGAGGCTGTTTTTTCAAACTTTGCCCTTTCAAAGTTGTCCTTTCTTAATCCACCGTGATCTAAGGCACCAAACCTAGCATGAAGACTACACCCAAACTCAGTGGGTTTTTTCACAGTGAAATCATACTGCTTGCACCTCAGGGCAATGAGCTGCTGACCAGTTCCAGATAAAACCATTTCCAGGAAGACTGAATTACACGAGATTCTACTGCTGTCACATGCCAGCAGTCTCGATGACACGTAACCCACAGACACAACAGCTACGTGAGCAAGTGGCACAACTGGAAAAGAAGAAAGCGCCAGACTGGAAGGGATCAGTCGGGAGCAAGCTCTGCTCCAGCAGCCAGGAGATCTGGCTCCAGGTCCACCATGGATGGAACAGCCTGGGACAAGCCACAGGCACGTCACCTCCCTCGGCTTCCCAAGCACAGCTGCGGTTCCCACGCAGGTAGCTAAGCAGTCACACAGTGGCAGGGATGACACAGCGGTGTCATTCGCTCTTGTCACTGCACGGAGAGAGGTTTCCGATTCCCGTCTCCCTGCAGGTGCAGGAGATCAAGCCCCTGCTGCGTGTACGCCAAGCCACGACCCAGGGCACTGCTGTCTGCAGGGGAGGACACCAAGCGCCCTCCTGTGACACTTGCGCTTGGCGTGCCCTGCGGCCCTGCCGGCTACAGACCCAAGGAGAGGAGCAGCTCCCAGCTGGACACACCGCTGCTCCCAGCAGCTCTGCCACCAGCTCCCCTCCTTCGCCTCTCCCCCCACGGCAGCTCCCCTCCGACAGGGCCGTGCCGTCTCGCTGCCAGGTGAAAGGATTCTGCTGACAACCGGTAAATCTCTTAACGAAACCTGGTGAGCGCCCCGGGCACAAACGGCACAGCAGAAGTGTGACACCGCAGGCACGAGCCACTGAAGGCTGCCAGGGGAGCTGTGCCCATCCGCACCCTGGAAACCCATCCCACGCATCCTGTGTTTGCAGGGAAACAACATCGTCTCCCCTCTCTCGCAGAGGCACGGGCTCCTCGCTTCGCATCACGCTGCTTCGCATCACGCTGCTTCACTTCCAGCTTCCCCTGGGTGCCCGCGACTCAGATGCCTGTCGGCGCAAGCACAGGCGATGAGCGATGGCACCAAGGGAGAGGACGGGCACAGGCAAACAACTTCAAATGGGAGGGAGGGACCCCCACCACAGTAACGCTTTCTGCTCTAACACAGCATCCGAGATAGGCATCCTGGAGCCTGGATTGCCTGTGGTTTTAATCAGTATGCTAATAAAGACTCAAGGGCTGTGTTACTGGTACCGAAGGAAGACAGTGGAGGGAGGGAAGGAGGAAAGCAGTCCCCTGTTTTTCCTCCCTGGGGACTTGAACCTAATGGAGAGATTTAGCATCACCCTGTTGTATTTCTGCCATACCCCAAAGACACTCCTTCCCCTTTGTTTCGCTCAAGGGTAGCAGCCTTATCCACCGCACTCACACTCATCCCACCTTTTTGGCTCACCGTCGGTTGAGAAAGGTTATTTCAAGCATTAATCAATCTTCCAAGTCCCTGGGAGATGAACCAATAAAGGGGAAGGTGATTCTCAGCAGCTTCCTTTCTCCCCCAGCCCCCTTTCCAAACAGTTTATTTTTAATTGGTACTAGATTATTTTCTGCAACCGTTACTAAGGAAACCTCTGTTACTATAGCAACTGTGTATGTTAAGTCAGTAGCCCTATATCTATTAAAATGCAGTATGTACACATGCTGCGTGTGGTGGGGTTGCTCAGTATCAACACACACATAGAGACAAAGCCAGGGTACACACAGAGCAGAGCTGCTGGGATGCAAGCGTTCCTCCCAGCGCTCTTCCCACATCGTGGCACCTCCAGAAGATGAAAAGGAGGACAAGCACGGAGTAATTTTAAGCCTGGTGTTTGAAACAACAGACCTGCACCTCGTACATGACAGACGGATTTTACTGAAGCAGCCAGGGCTTGTTCCCAGACCATAATCGTGGCAATTCTCACTATGTACAAAGAGCACGGACCCCTGAGGTCATCCAGGGCTCTCAGGTGGCCTCTGTGCAGCTCTCCCCGCTTCTGTTCAACACTTGGGAAGACATCGTCTTTTGTGAGGGTGACGAGGAAGAAATCTGATGAAGTGGCAAAACCGAGATCTTAAATTCCACGCATGCACCCCAGCCCTCCAAGCCCTCCCTGGCAGCCACTGCAGTTCAGGAGTTTGCCCACGCGTGCACAGTCCCCCAAATCTTGATGAGATGATCGTTTCTACCACTGCTACCAGCCGGAGCAGCAGGGCCCGGCAGGGAATTACAGGTCTTCCCTTTGCTGGGCTTGCACTTGTGCAGGTTTGCAACACGGTGCGCTAAGTTTCCTCTAGATTAGAGGTATCAGTGATAGGTAATGACACCCCTGCCAATGCACTTCTCAACTAACATGACTTATTTTCCTAACAGAGGCACACCACGGAAGATGCAAGCGCAGGTTTTGTTTCCCTCCCACAGAATTAAAAGAGGACATTCTCCGTTTTTTCCAATCTCTGAACACCAAATGCTTCCCCATCCAGGTGCGCTGGCTCCTGCGTAGTAAATGCACACCTACCTCTTCGTTACCTTTTGCAGATCCTATGGAAATAATTCACGGCTTTTGCAGACCACAGGCTGAAAACTGCTGAGTTGGAAACACTGTGGCACACAGGTCACCCTGGGGCAGCTTCACCTTCGGGCTGCAGGGGGGTTTGCTTGCTCAGGCAGAGGAGAGATCTCTGCCCACAGTCTGGTTAAGGCACGGGAAGCTTTGTGGGACAGCTTTGCACTCCTGCTCTCCCACAGGGATGACCATCAGATATGAAAACTAATCCAAAAGACTCATTTTACATTTGGAAAAAATGATTAAAAAAAAAAAGGGGGGCGGGGGGAAATATGCTGAAGTTAGTGGTCCAGGGTGATGGTAACACTGCAATACAACCCCTGGGAGTCCATCTCCTTCCCTCCCGGTGGTGAGCCTACTCCAGCACAAAGTGGGTCTCTCTATGCCCCATGCAGCTTGCCAGGTCATGTTTAAAGATGCCTGCCACGACATGGAAATGCTGCTGGTGCATGAGTGAGATTGCAAGAAGAGTGACAGCCCAGGCACCGAGCCAGCCAAACCTCACCCTCCTGACACAGGGGAAACTCCCTTTCCTGGCTTGGGGATTTGCCTGGGCAGAGAGCCAGCAAAGGGCTCAGCCTTCCAATGCTGAGTTGATCCCGTCTGCCCCAGGGGCTGGGCTTCCAGTGTGCCAGGGCAGGGCTGTCAAGCAGCAGAGGTGGTGGACGCAGTGATGTGAACAGGCAGAGCTACACGGCATTTTCTGCTGCGCTGTCAAGAGGGTGATGTTCTCTTAACAGCCTCACGAACATCTGCTTAGTGAGGGGAACAGGTGCATATGTCTAGGTGAAGTTATCGTGCATATCATCTGCAAACCATAATCCTGTTGCCACAGTGTCTCCTGGCTCCCTGGAGGGTGCCAGTAAAGAGGGTATCATACCTCAAGGTGCTGTAATTGGCTTTACATATGCTATTAAGGCTTTCAATTTACACTGGCAACGAGTCATGGTTACAACCCTCCCATTTCTTTTAAGCCAGCCTGGTCCCCCAGCCCCCGTGAAGCCAAGCAACCTGTGTGAAGAACATGTGCTGAACTCTGCAGCGATGCTCGGGCAAGCAGTGCCGGGACAGAAGATGTCAGCTCTCCGATGGCACAGACACGCTCTCCTGCACCACTGAGGGCATCCTGATGTCTCTGCTGGAGGGTGTTAGATGGGTGAGACTCACGCTGGAGCCTGGCCAGGACATGGGGGACTTTAGGGTGGAGAGGCTGGCACAGGTGGCAGGTGTCCACAGCAAGCCCGTACACATACTGGACATCCCACATCACAGGCTGTCCTCCTGCATCAAGGTCCCTCTGCACTAATTCCCCGGCTGAGGAAAATGTCCCCACTCCTTTGCGGGGACAGGCACTGTCTCAGGATACCTGTGCCAGTCTCTGGTCCTCAAAACTTGCTCCTCTGGGCTGGGGGGGCGGCCAGGTCAGACACACCTTACAGCCACAGCAGGCTACGGCATGGCTAGGAGCTCTACAGGCTGATGTATATGGCAGGAGTTTTCCACACACCATCAAGCAGGCAATCAGTCTCCTCAAGCTGGGCATGTGGTAAGCACGTTTATACAAATATTTGGGGGAAGGGAAAGCAGTCATCAGAGCAGGAGGACCGAGGCAGTGACGTGATTCACAGCTTTTCTGCTGACTCGCTGCCATGGTGAAGCCACTTGGCTCCCTCCCTTCTGTTTCCTAATCATCAGGCAGAGGTTACAGGCACTTCGCAATCTGTATCTAAAAATGCTGGATGGAAAGATGCTCTGTCTCAGATTCCTTACATCATCTTCCCGTGTAGGCAGCAAGAACAACAGCAGGAGTTTACTTCCCACCTGGGAGCTGCTATTACCAAGTCCTGGGAATGGCAATGTTTAACTGCAGTCGAAGATACCCACCCCCTTCCCCCAAAAACCAAAACAACAAGCCCCATACAAAACCCCAGCAAGCTGCCCTGCAGGGAAGGAGGAGAGGGCTGCTGGCTGGGGCAGGAGCCGGCTCTGCAGGAGCCCATGGCTCTGGCCAGCCACCAGCAGCCCGGAGAGTCCCCTGGGAGCCCTGTCACCATAGCAGGGAGGTGGTGTCCCACTTTGGAGGCTGCTGCCCTCTGGGGAGAGCTCCTTCAGAAGACGCTCTTGCCTGGAGAGAACTGATGAAGTGTTGCAAAAAGTTTTCCTGGGGAATGTCCTACTTTTAAAAGCCTCCATCGGGATTTCACAGTGCTGGGGGGGGGGGGGGGGGGGGGGGGAAAGGAGCAGAAAGAGGCCAACCCAGCCTGAACCCAGTCCCAGTTTAACACCAGACACGACTTAGCAGGCTGACTGGGAGACTCATTTCCAGGAACACGGCCCCGGGCCAGTTCTTCTTGCGAG